>NC_052098.1:59018138-60371996 GCF_015852505.1 Tachyglossus aculeatus
GCACTTTTTCTGAATGTCATTAGCATTTCCGCAGTGCTGATCCATTTTACTGGTTATCGCTCCCAACAAATTATCCACTTAAGTTACCACCGACCTGCAAGAGAATGGTAGAAAATTCTACTGTCGGTGTCCCAAAGCCAGAAGCCCACAACAGTTGAGAGCACCCTGCTGAAAAAGACAGGCCTGTGGAATATTGCTAAAATTTTTATTGGTGGTTTTCACTGAACCCTCAGAAAATCAAGTGATGAATCAACCGATGTTTTAGAGCTAAATCAATGAAAACCAATATCGGAGCCTGGAGCCTGCCTAAAGGCTGAGATTTTATTGTATCTTTCTTCGGGAAGCTCGGATCTGAGCTCCCTCTGCCTCTGTCAGCCTCCCATCGTATGTCCTTTTACTACAAGTGAAAGCAACTGATCCCCTACTAAGACGCATCTGCTACAAGTCCATATTACAACGGGGAAAAAAATGACACCTTCAACCATCTAAACCAATAAAGATTGGCTGATTTGGCTTGCCCCTGTTGCTACCAGGAAAGCAACCCACTGGGTTAAAGACTGGTGACATCTGCTAAAAAATGTCAAGAGTGCGGAGGAACAAAAACGTAATGAATCACTCTGGGTCCACAATACAACGAACGATGTACAGCAGACAGTCCCCTCTTGCTTGTTGAAACACAGAGGACGCAAAAACAATTTTAAGATTATTGAATATCAATTTTCTAGTTAGCGATCTTACTTAAGCGAGCATGCCCGCAAGTGCGGGTGTGAATATATCCCTTACGTATATTCTAGGAAAGGAGATGAACTGAAGAATAGAATAATTGAATCGAGATTTCTGTCATGCTGTTTCAGGCTTGAGGCCACTGTGGCTTTTTTTCTTTTCTGACCAAGGTTTTACTAACTCCCACGGGGTCATTTCTCCTCTCAATACATGTGTGTAAATCCCATTAGTGTCAACGGGAATTGTCCATGCCTATCACAGGGAAGAAGAAAAAAACCCGAGTTAAGGTGGGTTGCTTTCTTTGGAGCATGTTTGTGCTCCTGCAGATGCTGTCCCGCAAAAGCATTCAAAGCATTAGCGGGGGAATTCTCATCTTTTTAGTCCTATGAGACTTACTCAGGGTGAGAATCGGGACCCATCGTTTTAAAGATTAGGGGTGAAAGGACGATTCTGAACACAGAAATCAAACAAAGAGGAACTGAGTTGACCGGCCCAAACATTATTATTCCAAATTTACGAAGGCCAGATAGAAGACTCTCAGATGCCCTACACCTTCTCACTTTAGTAAAAAGCCCCTCCCACTGGGTGCTCTCTTTAAATGAATGGCTACTTTCATTTGCAATATTTTTACAAGCAGCAAAACTGAAAACGTGGAAATTCTACACTGACATTCTTCTTAACTATCAGTTTTCAAAGAAAGGAAATATTTTACCAAGGCTCTGGACCTTGTCCCTACATGTCCCAGTGCCTATAACCAGAAGTGGCAGGGTGCTGACAGATCCCCAAGATACTGCCTCTCCTACTTTAGCCTGTTATAGTGTACTCTCCCAAGCGCTTAGCACAACACTCTGCACACAACGAGCGCTCAATAAATACGACTGACCGACTGACTTGTGACCCTCTGGTATGATCAAACCACTGCATTGACACTCCAGCTGTCTCTAGAGAGAGTGGCCCCAAGTGTGCCTCTATCAAGCGCTTAGTACAGTGCTCTGCACACAGTAAGCGCTCAATAAATACGACTGAATGAATGTAGTTCCCAAGGCCCCCAAAGCAAACACTGCTTTTCAACCTGAGGAAGGACACAGCTCTCTGTATCCCACTCCTGTTTGCTTCCTTGTGTTCCGAAGGCAGCGACGAGGATGTCACAGTCTGCAGCCACGAGATCAACTGTGCCTGCCATTGCCTCCTTTTAAAAAACAGTGCCACCTTGTGCAACAGTTGAATGAACCTTTCCGTGAGAGCTTAGAGGCTGAACAGCTTTTTTTTTCTAACTAAATGTGAAGCATCCGAGATAGTTTATAATATATTAATGCATGCATTCGGCAGTGTCTCCTCTCACACTAGAGTGTCACTGCAGCCTCAGGGTGCATTTCACCTAACTGCTCAGGAAACAGCTTTCAAACAGGAAAGGAGACACCGTCCCTGAGGATGTATTAATATATGCAATCAAATAAAAGTGGGAGGTTGGTTTTTTTTTCAAGACGCAGCCTTTAATTTTACCCTGATGAGAAACTCCTTTAAACTGAAAAATCCACATTTTACATTCAAAAACAGAGGGGAGACATTTTTGCTAGGCCTTTGTAGTGTCCCAACCGTAATACTCGCATGACTGTGGAAACCTACAATGCCCGTCAGAGCTGTATAGAACTAAGAGTGGGCTCACTTCCAGAGCTTGAATGGGTGCATTACATGTGTAGGGTTAGAACAAAATAAAGATCCGGAGGAATCATTTGGTTTTTTACCTTCATCTCTTTTGCGTTTGTTGGTTTCTGCACTGGGGGATGTTATTCCCAGAATTCCGCTGATGGAGTAAGAGGACCCTGCAGAATCGGTGCTCACTGAGGACACTTGGGTCACAGACCCAGTGGACGCTGCAATAAATAAGTAACACTTATCTACAGAGAAGCACAACATTCATCTTCACTTGGCTCTTTGGTCTCACTTATCCTATCCATTTTAGACTTCCCAGGGAGACGAGTTGACTGAGGAAGTGCGAACAGTCAACTGTGTTTTCTGTGACAATGTGTACACACAAACTTCAGGCACTAGAGTCTCTCTGAGAGAACATCACCCATGACCTTGTTCCATTTTCTGTTCGGCTTTGTTCCCATCAATACCACCAAAATCCTATTTCCTCACATCGACTTTTTGCTTGGTTCATTAAAATCACAGACTGATACCGGGAATGTTCTCCCTTGATTCCGGTCGAATGAAAACTATTTGAGAAGTCATTCACCATAAAGTGCTGGGAGATCATCAGAAATGCAGGAGGATTTGCAAAGCCTAATGTTTTTTGTTTTTTTTTTTTCTTTGAGGATTACAATCTCTTTCTCTTAGATGGCTGGAAGGGGCAGTCTAAGCTCTCCATATGCTGGTTTGGGTTTTATTTCAAGGTTTCTGTGCTGCTGAGAGACCTAGAAGCAGAGCTTTTTGAGTTTTCCCAGAGAGCAGCACAGGATGAAATATGTTTTCATATATTTAGGGATTATGCTCACAACCTTCTCTTGGTAAAAGCACAGAGATCTCATGCAGCATGTTGAAGAGTCCCTGGCACACACACACACACACACAAAAAAAAAAATGCAAATAACCATGCTTCTCCCTAATACTGAAACTGGGAATAACATTTTTACTGAATTGATGAAGGATGTGTCCATTTGGTAGCTCATTTAACAAGACTGCAAACATTACAGAGCAGAGCACACATTTAAATTGGCTGCTCTTCTTTTGACAAATGAAGTTAACAGAATCAGTAATACTACTATAAAAAGAATAATTTATAGTAACTTAAAAAGTACATTTTGTAACAGTGAGACTGCTTAAATGAAACATTTCAGAGCCCCGGGATCCAGGATTTCACCATCTAAAGAAAATGCAGGAGTGGTATGACAATGCAATTATAAAATCCACCTTTGTCTCTTTCACCCAGGCAAAGCAAGTCTGAGGCCTGAATGATCTGGTTTGGAAATTCACCAGCTAATCACTTGCTAATTCAGCAGTCTGGTGCTGCGTAGGCCTGGTTTCTCGGGGAACTATCTTTTGCTCCAAATGCTGTCCCCCACAACATCAGAGACCCAGTGGAGTTCTCCAGCAGTTACTAGAAAATACTGTCCAGTGTTCCGATTACAACCCTTCCACCACCACCTGAGAAAACATGGACTAAAGGTGGTAGTGCTTTGACATCCTTAAGATGAAGGGGCAGCGTGGCCTGGTAGAAAGAGCCCAGCACCGGGAGTCAGATGACCTAGGCTCTAATCCTGGCTCTGCCACCTGCCTGCTGTGGGACCTTGGGCAAGTCACTTAACTTCTCTGTGCCTCAGTTTCCTCATCTGTAAAATGGGGATTAAATCCTCTTCCCTCCTGCTTAGACTGTGAGTCCCATGTGGGACAGGAACTGTAACCAACCTGATTATCTTGTATCTACCCCAGTGCTTAGTACAGTGCTTGACACGCAGTAAGCACTTAATAAATGCTACCATTGTTACTATTAATAAGAAAAACATGCTTAAGGGATTCCAAGTGTTGTTATTCATCTGAAAGTCCCCTGAACCGACTTTAAAACCTTCTACTGATTACCTTGCGACAGCCATGAGTTTAATCTTCCATATTCAATAAGTTGAAATAGAAGAAGCTACAACAGGAGTCTCAGAAAGAACTAGCCCTTAATCCTTCCAGGCAGATTGAGAAATTCTGCTAGTCTTCTATCCAAGTCTGCTCACATTGGTAACTGACTTTCTAATGAAAGTGCTGAGAAAAGAGAGTTTAAGAACTCAAGTATGCAGCCAATTAAGAGAAAGTTTATGAAATTTGTGTCACCCAGGAATAACTGAAAAAAGTTGGGCTGCCATCTTAGTTTGTTTTGTTTTTCCCCTACTTATGTAGAGTGGAAATTTTCAAAAAAGTCAGAATCCAAAAAAGTGAGCTTAGTGACCCAGGTGAATTTACAAAAACAGAAATTTTCTTTCTCAAATCTTTAGAGGGAGGACAAGCCTGGAATATAAAAGATTGGCAGGAAGAATGGGCTCCGTCCTATAACCTCATTCATTAATTAAGTGTTAATTGGTGTGCAGCTGTCTTGACCCACACACCACTGAAACACATCAAGAGTCCATCACCCTTCACCGAATGCAGTTGGTCTGCATCTAAATTAGATCGGAACAAGGAAGAAAGAAGAAAAAAGTTTGGAAAGTTTCTCTACCTCTTCACTCAAGACTGCTAGTGCGCAAAGAATCGTGGAAGGGCTGGTTGATAGAAGAAAAAAAACACATTCAAAACTACTTACTGACTAATGATGCAGAAAATGTTATGAATAAGTATCCCTTTCTTGATTTATTACTTTAATTATCTGACATTCTATAGACCCCCATTAGTGGGAGGGTTTTTTTTTTGGCTTAGATTTCAATTTTCTGTCTCATGGTGAAAGCTATTTATCATAATAATCAGTAAAATTCAAAACCTTTTAGCAGTATTTATAAAATTCATTTACCATGTTCAGCCCTTGGAGAATGACAAAGAAGGCGCATTAGTACGTGGGCTGAAGTGTTTTATGCAGAATTATCTGCCCATAAGAATGATTAAAAGTTCTTTAGAATGGTTTGATTCCATTATATTTTTGTATTTTTTTTAAAAAAAAGTTTTTCTTACCTATGCTGTGACTGGAGGCTGGGACCTGCTGATTAGGCGGCTGTTGCACCTTTGTCCGAATGATCCTGAATGCAATTGGAAAGAAACAAGAGTAGAAAATAGATCACTGGCTCAGGTAAACAACCCGAGGAGGTAAAAGCGCCAGAAATTGTTCATCGATGAATAGCTTAGTCACAAATCGATGCCCTTTTCCCATGCTTGCCCTCTAAGGATGACAAAAGAATGGGGGCAGATAGACTAAGATTCGACCCAATAGTAGAGATCATTTTTAAATCAATTAGAGGATGTTGATATTCACTAAGTTGAGGGGAAAACCACAAGCTTTTCTTTCCCAAAAAGGGCAAATGTGTTTCATTCAAAATAAGCACTGTGGTGACAGCCAGGGGACCGATATGATGCGCTATGAAAGGGGATAATGTGTTTTCCCATGACCTTCCTTGAGAGCCTGAGGTCCTTGAAAGACCTTTGCGGTTCTGAGCTGAGCCAATAATGGGACTTCAGTCTGTGTGAGGTTGGAGGTATCAAGCTGGGAACTAGTGAGTGATTACTTGATGCTACACCATTCTCAAAATATGCCTGATTTGTTTTTTACATTGTGTGGCGTTGGCTTATTCTAGGATGGCTCCCTCTTAGTAATAAAGTAACAAGAAGAAGAAGAATTGTATTCATTAAGCTCTAACTATGTGCCAACCAAAAAGCTTTACTATTATCCAGTTTCTTAGATCCTGAGAACAGAGGCAGGCTTCCCTTACAGAAGAATTTCTCTTCAAACTTCCAAATTGCCATCTTGGAAATCAGCAAGCCAAAGTTTCTGTGAGTATCTGTTTTGGCGAGCACAGATAGTGTGGTGTATCTAACCCTCCTTTGTCTTGAAATCACAATGGGAGAGCAAGATCACAATTTCTTAATTTTGACAGACTCCTGAGCCCCCTCTGGAGATCCTCAGGTACTTCCCTAGTTTTCCACAGAGTGAAATCCAGGGGCATGATATTAATCCAAAGGAAAGAGCCCGGGTTTGGGAGTCAGAGGTCGTGGGTTCTAATCCCAACTCCACCACTTATCGGCTGGGTGACTTTGGGCAAATCATTTAACTTCGCTGTGCCTCAGTAACCTTATCTGTCAAATGGGGATTAAGACTGTGAGCCCCACGAAGGACAACATTGCATCTACCCCAGGGTTTAGGACATTGGTTGGCTCATAGTAAGTGCTTAACAAATACCATCATTATTATTATTATTATCTCAAGGATAGTGGTTACTCTGTGGAAGGCACAGCAGTCCTAAATGAGCAGATAGACCAAAGAGTGCTCTCAACTGGCATTCACTCGCAATAGCTTTCTGCTATATTTGTCGCCTTTATTCCTGCGAAGTACTGAAGGGGAAAAATAACTCGCTGGGCAGGATCTTTGCCCTGGTCTTTGCATTGGAATTGAATGGATTGGAGTATGCAGGTCTGACATTCTAAGTGGCAAGCATTATCCTTTGTATACAGTGAGGAGCACTTGAATTTTTTTTAGAAACCAAATTGAAGGTGTTAATGATAGTTGTAATAATAGGAAAATGAGTTTTCTTCCCAAATATTTCCACATGAAACAGTATTTCTAGAGTAGTCCCCATTAGTCTTGACGGAAACACATGGAATGCAGTGGTCACAGAGGTATTATTTGGGAATGAAAGACGATGCTGGGTAGGATTCATTCATTCATTCAGTTGTATTTATTGAGCGCTTGCTGTGTGCAGAGCACTGTACTAATCGCTAGGGAGAGTACAATATAACAATAAACACACACACTCCCTCCCAGGTTCTGTACAAACACCAAAGAAACAGAGGCCCTTCACTAAAGACATGCCATGAACATTGAAAGACTAGTCAATTTCAAATCTAACAGACGAGAATTAAACCTTCCAGGTTCTTTGGCTACTCATAAACTTTTATATTTATTCCACTGTTTTTGTTTTCAGGGAATGGAAAAGCATATTAAGAAAACTTGTCCTAGAAAGGCATCTCAGAAAATTAAAAAAAGGAGTTTCCAGGATTGCTTAGGGGGAGTTGAAGGGGCATGGCCTGAGAGTAAGAAGAAGAAAAAAAAGAGCCTGTCAACAGAACTGGAAGAAAGTTACAACGAAATCAGCTCTGAGTTGGATCTGGATTCATCAAGGTAAGGGAGCAGAGAAATGGAAGGAAAGTCTGAATGCAAGTGAGGGCGGCGGGGGGGAGAAAGGGGGGAGGGGGTGAAGGGGTGCCATCAGAGAGAGTACTTTGGCTGGACCAGGGAACAAGGAAAATCATTTTGGCAAAAGCTAGACAACACTTGTCTGCTGTGCAGCCTTGGGCAAATCACTTTACTTCTCTGTGCCTCAGATCCCTCATCTGTAAAATGAGGGTTCGATACCCGTGAGCCCCATGTGGATCAGGGACCGGGTCCGACCTGATAATCTTGCATCTACCCAGAGCTCAGTACAGTGCTTGGCACAAATATCACAATTAGTACCGTTATTATTATTATTATTATTATTATTATTATTATTATTATTATTATTATTAGGAAATCCATCGGAAGTCAATGAGATTTTTACCTTCGTTCACACAACAGAATTGGGCCCGATGATAACTATAGCTATTCCTTGGGAGGGAAAAAAATCCAAAGTTCAGAAGATTGGAAAGTAGCACTAAAAAAGTGGTTTGTTTCAAAAACACTAAACGAATAAAGGAAACGGTCCACCACTCCTATAATCCCAGGGTTGCATTCTTGTAGCGCTCACCCATTCCAATGCCGCGACATGTGTACAAGCAATTTTGTCCAATAACGCAGCACGTCTAGCCCAGACAGGCTCACATTTTCAGAAGAACATTCCCTAATTCCTTAACACCATTCTATCCAAAATGCGTAATGAAAGCACACGTCTTTGTTATGATGTTTGTTTAGCACTTACCATGAGCCAGGCATTGTGCTAGCCCTGGCAATGTACTCAGCGCTGAGGTAGATACGAGCTAATCACATTGAACACAGTCCCTGTCCCACATGGGGCTCGCAATCTTACTCTCCATTATACAGGTAAGGTAACTGAGGCCCAGAGAAGTGAAGTGACTTGCCCAAGGTCACACAGCAGACAAATGGCAGAGTCAGGATTAGAATTCGGGTCCTCTAACTCCCAGGCCTGGGATCTCTCCGCTAGGTCACACTGCTTCACATTATGTGTACTTGGCACTGTTATCCCAAATATCATTGCAAAGATGCTTTCCCATTCCCTACTTTCAGTCAATCGTATTTATCGAGCGCTTACTGTGTGCAGAGCACTGTACTAAGTGCTTGGGAAGTACAAGTTGGCAACATATAGAGACGGTCCCTACCCAACAACGGGCTCACAGTCAGAAGGGGGAGACAGAGAACAAAACCAAATATATTAACCAAATAAAATAAATAGAATAGTAAATATGTACAGGAGATCCAGAGCTAGAGAAAGAGGACGCCTATGGGAAAGAATTTCACATGAGAATGACAGAGCTAAATGGCTGTGATTGAGTAAAAGTCAGCCACTAACAACTATGGGATTCAGACAGAGGTGGCTACATGATCACAGACCAAGGGTCATTACTCATCTATCCATTTTCTTCACCTCCTCAAACAGTAACTGTGGCCTGAAGCATCAGAAAATGACTGAAAACTAAGCCAGGCCAAGAAGAAGGAGACATTTTTTGTTGCAAATGTGGTGGTTGAAACATTTTCATTTTAAATCAGGCTTTTTAGAGCAACAACAGGAAACTCTCAAGGTGCTACAGATACTGACACCATATAAAGTTTGCTATATTGGTTCACATTTTCAGCAGCAGGTATTAGGGACCTGAATGACCACTTAGCTACTCAATGCTAGAGACTGAAAAATAAATTTTCCTGGTTGATATACAACTATGAAAAAAACATCTTTTCTCATATGAACGTTGCAAAATCTTGAATGGCATATAAAAAGTGGATTATTGTTTAAGAATCACACCACCACGTCATCCTTTCTGTAGCGAGATATATCTATGCCTGCCCCCAGAAAAAGAGTGTACAGAGGAGTGTTAAACTCTTTATCATATGGGGTAGAGAGATCAAATGCTTTCTTTAACAGGTGGCCCAAGTACCTAAATTAGCTTGTTAATATATTTGATCCCACCCGGGCCTATAGGTATTAGAGTTTGGCAAGTCAACCTGAATTGAAATAGATTAAATTCTTAATATTTACTATCCTGTCCAATTAAAACCTGTGTATTTTCTGCCAGTGTTAGTACAGCACCCTGCCCAGAGTAAGCGCTTAGTAAACACTATCAGTATTACCAGAAGTCTATTGTTTAGCAACATTAACATATAACCTGTAAAGATGATACTAAATGCATTAATCCCAGTTTTTCCCAATATGTTCACAATATATCAGGAAAACATTGTACTTCACGTGTACTTCACGTCACATCACCACTCCCTCCGCCACCCCCACTCTTTTATTTTTTTAGGCATTCTAACAAAGAACATTACCCAACCTGGAAGTAATCTACTTTAGTTAGTGATGAATCCAACCTAGTGCTATGAAGGCCTGCACCACAAAGGCCCTTCTCGCTCCCAAAGACTAGGGCAGGTCAGACTAGGGAAGAGCAAGGAGAGATTTGTTCTTTGGAGGCTGAGCTAGGCTGCACCTGAAGGAAGCCTGGTCAGTTCCACAGGGCTGGCCCTCTTGGGCAGGGAATGTGTCTGTTTATTGCTCTGTTGTACTTTCCCAAGCTCTGCACACAATAAGTGCTCAATAAATACGATTGAATGAATATTTATGTCTACTCTGAGAGAGGCCTGAGTGGGTCCAGGAATCCAAAACTTAAATCCCCCTCAAAGGGGATCTAAATAGCAGGTTCATTCATTCGTTCAATCGGATTTATTGAGCGCTTACTGTGTGCAGAGCGCTTGGGAAAGACAATTCAGCAATAAAGACAGACAATCCCTGTCCACGCCAGGCTTACAGTCTAGAAGGGGGAAGACAGACATCAAAACAAGTAGCGATACTTAGAAATATGGTCTCAGATCCAACTCGGCCTCCTGGGGAGATCTCCAGATCTGGGATCCCTGTGCCAGACCCATACTTTCAGGGCTGGGCCCAAACTGAATTGCCTTCATGGGAATGGAAGAAGGCAAAATCCCAAAGGGCTTCTGCACCAAGACAGTCCCTTGCTGTTAGACTTCTGAGTTCCGGTACCTTGGACTCAGTTGATTAGCCTTCTCCACAACTCGTTTCTCCTTCTTGCTAGCCAATGGCCATTAAAGGTAGGAAATGGCAGTCAGCATTCAATTTTCTAACCTCCTGAACTCCTCTTCAATATACTCAGCTGAATTCATGATCTAGCTTTTGATTATCAAATGCTTGTTGGAAGACATTTCAAATATTTGGGCCCTTAATGTTCCTGAAAGCTTAGCAATGTCATCACCTCAAAACTGGGACCAAACTAATAAGACGATAAGCTAGGCCAGCTTTGCAAAGCGGTCACCCCTCTGTGTATTGCTATCCAGAAGCTACAGCAGACTCTCGACTCTCTATTTTACGTCTCTGATCTCTATTAAGGGGGATCAGATTCCTACTACTATTAGAGAATTCCTAGTTCCAGATTCCTACTTCCTACTAGAGAAGCAGCGTGGCTTAGTGGAAAGAGCACGGGCTTGGGCGTCAGAGGTCATGGGTTCTAATCCTGGCTCCACCACTTGTCAGCTGTGTGACTTTGGGCAAGTCACAACTTCTCTGTGCCTCAGTTACCTCGTCTGAAAATAAGGATTAAGACTGTGAGCTGCCCGTGGGACAACCTGATTACCTTGTATCTACCCCAGTGCTTAGCACAGTGCTTGGTACATAATAAGCACTTAACAAATACCATTATTATTACTAGCATTTTCTCTTCTTCCTCATCCTGCTCCGTCTTCTGCTCATCCTTCTCCTCCTTTTTATCCTCCTCCTCGTCCTCTTCCTTTTGGGGAAGCAGCATGGCCTAGTGGAAAGAGCCCGGGCCTGGAGTCACAGGATCTGGGTTCTTAGCCCGGCTCTGCCTCTTACCTGCTGGGTGACCTTGGGCAAGTCCCTTCAGGTCTCTGTGCTTCAGTTTCCTCATCTGTAAAATGAGGATTCAATTCCTGCCCCCCTCCTACTTAGACTGTGAACCCCATGGGGAACAGGGACTGTGTCCAACCTGATCAATCTGTATTTACTCCAGTGCTTAAAACAGTGCTCGGCACATAGTAAGCACTTAACAAATAGAGAAGCAGCGTGGCTCAGTGGAAAGAGCCCGGGCTTTGGAGTCAGAGGTCATGTGTTCAAATCCCGGCTCCGCCAACTGTCAGCTGTGTGACTTTGAGCAAGTCACTTCACTTCTCTGTGCCTCAGTTACCTCATCTGTAAAATGGGGATTAAGACTGTGAGCCCCTCGTGGGACAACTTGATCAACTTGTAACCTCCCCAGCACTTAGAACAGTGCTTTGCACATTGTGAGTGCTTAATAAATGCCGTCATCATCATCATCATCATCATCATTATTATAATTAATAATTAATCATTATTAGCAGGGACTCACATGCTGAGAAGGTAAGAAGTGGAACAAAGAGCCATAATTCTAACCCCGGTAGTACTGCCATTCTTCTAAAATGGCATCTGTAAGAGCATGTGAAAAACGTGCACACTGGTAGAAATTTTTAGGGGCCAAATACATTTTTGAACCTATTGGCCAGGATGACATCGCTTGCTTGTAGCTGCAAAATAGCTGCTTTGACATTAGCTGGCTGTGGGCAGGGAATGTGTCTGTTTATTAATAATAATAATAATAATAATAATAATGACATTTATTAAGCATTTACTATGTGCAAAGCACTGTTTTAAGCGCTGGGGAGGTTACAAGGTGATCAGGTTGTCCCACGGGGGGCTCATAGTCTTAATCCCCATTTTACCGATGAGGGAACTGAGGCACAGAGAAGTTAAGTGACTTGCCCAGTTTATTGTTATATTGTAGTCTCCCAAGTGCTTAGTACAGTGCTTTGCACACAGTAAGCGCTCAATACCTACAATTGAATGAATGAATTTGCAATATTCTATGCATTTGAGCTGAACTACCCAGGCAGGACCCAGATTAAAAGCCCTGCCTAAATCTGTTCTACTTAAACCTGCTCTGGCGAGCATTAAGCCTCCCTCTAAAGAAGTTTCCCATTAAGTGTGGATTTTTCTGGTCCTCTCCGGTCCCTCAACCTGAAGCCGTGCCAGGGTTGAAAGCCCCATGGATTGTGGCGGAAGGAAGAACTGACCTGGGAGCGGCAGTATCAGACCCAGTGGCCAGCCCCCCGCAAGATACACTCCTAACCAGTTTCGAAGAGGCGGCTACCCTTGGGGCCCTGCTCATCCCACACTCCCACCTGAAAAGAAGCTTTTCTGCTTTTTGATTCCTCAGGCAGGACGCAGAATGGGTCACGCATCATGAATCGTGGCAGTGAATGTCTCCAGCTGGTGTTTGGGGGGGGCCTTGACTGGGAAACCACCTCTCTTTTCCCTTACCATTTTGATCTGGGGAGGTGAGGGTTTTTCTGTCACTTTGCACGTGGCATGGGGACTAGCTCTTTCGATCACTGAGCCCAGAGTTTAAATTGTGCATGTCTCAGAGTCTAGCTCAGCATTTTTGCCCCTAGCTTTCCTCCTATCCTTTGGTCAGGAGTCAGGAGAATTCAGTCAATCCTCAGCTGGCCTGGAGGAGCGGGATACCTGATATTTTCTCCTCATTAAGGCCTGATCTGGTCCCCGTGAGACGTCTAGATGGAAAAGCCCCACCAACATACGAACACCAGGGGTGGTCTTTGTTCAGAAAGCCCAGACTGAAGCATCAGAGCGGGTTGTGGTACGTGTCTGAGTCGGACAGTCAGAGACACTGATAGAAGCTTAACAGACGCCTGCTCATCATCCTTCTCTTCCTGAACCCTGTACCCTCTCCAGCCCCCAGAAGGAAACACACTCATCTGAAGGGAAGAGAACCAAGCTTTTGCATTTTTACTAGCTGTTCTCTTTTCAATGCCCCTCCCCCTCCCGCCCAAACAAGAAAATGAGTGTGGCACTTGGAGCTATTACACAGGAAAACCCGCCTACACCCAACTGGATGGGCCCACAGATTCTCTCCCTCCTCCATTCCATTATTCCATTTGTACATTCCAACCATCTGCTCCCTTGTCCCCCCCTTCCCCCTCCCCCCCCCACACAAAAAAAATCACAGTCTTTACCTGTTAATTGAACTGACACTGGGTACAGTGTCATTGTCACATACTCTCTCGGCTAGGAGTCTATCCCTGATTTCCCAGGCAAACATGGTGGGATTTTGGCGTTTATATTCTGCAATTTTTTCTACAACTTTGGGCGTGGCGACCTTTGGTTTTGATCCCCCAATCACTCCAGGTTTAATACTTCCGGTCTCATAGTACCTGCAATCAAAATGGGGAAGATACGTTTTGATTATGAGGAATTTACAGCAATTAAACAAAGTTAATTTGGCCTACAACAATATAATATTACAAAGAGAAACTATGAAAATCATTGGAGACAAATGATCCTTCCCTGTTATGGTATGGTATGGAATGAAATTCCTTTTCACCAGTAGAATTTTATTCCTGTAACAGATTAACTTGCATTAACTGAAATTGTACCATAATGTAAAATATATTTTTCCCAAGTAGCAAGACGATAGACACGGTATAAAGATTAAAAGTGTGCTGGGGTCCCAAATGAACTAGATATGTATGTTATTAATCAGAAATAGTGGCAACAATAAAAACAAATTGCAATGGAGAAGAGTTCGTGCAGTGAACCCTCCTAGGGCAATTCCTTCATTTAATGTGAACAGAGGGATCATAGTTTTATAGTTAAATGACATTCAGGTGAAGGAATATAGTAAAATAAATTTTCAACTTAACCATTAAATCACATTTTGTGATTTGCCTCTCTTATCTTAAAGATCACAAAGTTGTATTTTGCTGGTTTTCCGTGAGAATTTTTTTCTGCTCTTGACTTTTTTAATTGAAACAACATTTAAGAAATGATTAATTTTTTTTAATGACCCAAGTCCTGCCTGCTGGGTATTGAGAGAAAGTTCCATATGAAAATCCCACAGTAAGGTGAACTGTAACACGATCGGTCGTGTTTCTCTACCAAACAGATCAGCAGAACACCTCACAGTTGAAAACCCAACTTCTCGAATCACGTTCTGATAAGTATTAGAGTGTTCAGAAGGCCACCCCCAAAAGTTGAATTGACGCTGAGTTGACAGTAAGGCGGGGTTGATCCGCGGATCGAAGGCACGGTATTGGCTTCTGCCAAATGTTACACAACTGCTGTGTGAGCTTGGGCAAGTCACTTAGCTTCTCTGTGCCTCAGTTACCACATCTCTAAAATGAGGATTAGGTCTGTGAACCCCATGTGGGACATGGACTGTGTCCAACCTGATTAGCTTGCATCTACCCCAGCGTTTAGAGTAGAGTGCCTGGCACGTAGTAGGCGCTTAACAAATATCATTTGTAAAACAAAAAACAAACTCTTCAGATTGAGAGCCAAGGTAAAGTCCCTACGGAATACAGATCCCAACATGCCGTCCACCCAACTTACTCCACGGGCTGCACCTCAGTCAGTACTGGAGAGGAAAGCAGACGGGATCGATTGGACACAGGCATCAGGCTCTTGTTAAAATGCCATTGTTACTCTCAAATGAGCAAAGTTGGAACTCTACTTGCCCTCGCATTAAGACCTTCCAGATGGATCAGCTAGCGTCTTTTGGCACTACAACCACCTTCTGCCTAATGTTGCACTCTTCCAGGTTTTCAGTGATATGACCGGCTGGGTTAAATGACCACAGTGGAGAACTCCTTGCTCAAAGGGTTTTAGGTCTGAGGTTGCTTTTTCACAGGCGATTCTAATTAGAGTGTCGTTTTATCCACTGTGATTATTAGCTGTGAAAATAATGAGCTATGAAATTCCAATTTATTGTTGACAACTTAAATGACAAAGCTCCAGAGCAGCGTTCAGCTTCATAATGCAAATACAGTTAATGACAAATCTATTGAAATTTTGAAGAGCTAAAAGAGTTAAACAGAATTAGTGATCTGTAAGGTAATGGTTTACATGTTTCGTCTACAGGGCTGCTGAGGGAAAATTGTTAATAAACCTGGCGTGACAACCCCGCCATCCAGACAGGATGGGCCCTGGTCACTCGAGGAAACCCTAAGAAGTGGGGCTTAAGAAGGATCCAAATATCTAGAAAATAGTGATCCTCCCAGGGTCCTCCTAAGGGAGCAAAAGAGGGAAAGAGGAAGATTCTTCCTGTGTTTTCTCTTGATTTTTTTAGTACGCCCCTCGGAGAATCACAATTTTCTTCATATTTGAACCCTTCTTCAGCTTGTGCCTCGACCGGCATAACAATGCCCATCTCCAGAAATTCCCCATAATCCGTGGCCACATTTGCATGGAGCAAGCATCTTTTCTGAAGGGAACTTTTCCCAGGTAAAATCAGGTTTGGACCCTAAACTGCTCAGGATGAGCCTAACGTTAACAGGGTTTATGCCAGGACGGACGTTTTTGGAGCCTCAGGTGATTAGTCCCAGTTCTACCACTTGCCTGCTGGTTGATCTTGAGCCAATCATTTTAACTTCTCTGGGTCTCAGTTTCCTCATCTGTAAAATGAGGATTCGATTCCTGTTCTCTCTCCCCGTTAGACTGTGAACCCTATGTAGAATAGGGACTTTGTCTAATTGAACTGTATCTACCCCCCATGCTTAAGAAAGTGCTTGGCACATAAATGCTTAAGAAATATTA
This sequence comes from Tachyglossus aculeatus, assembly GCF_015852505.1. NCBI lineage: Eukaryota > Metazoa > Chordata > Mammalia > Monotremata > Tachyglossidae > Tachyglossus > Tachyglossus aculeatus. The sequence continues at coordinate 59,034,350 of NC_052098.1, forward strand.
TTATCGTTATTATTATTATTAATAGTCCTAGCCTGCACTCAGCAGGTTCACTTGATTGACAAAGAACATTTGGGGTTTTTCCACACCCCCCCACACTTAGCCTCCTTTTTCCTGCCTGTCATGAGCATTCAGACGGCTAGCAATGGGGTGGAGAAAGCACAAAGAGTACCCGCAACGCCCCAGGAAGCAGCTGCCAATCCATTAGGAGGTATACACAAGGATGCACTCACTCTCTTGGCAAAAATGTCCTATTTGCCCGAGCTCCACCCAATATTTTTCAGCCACACTGTGTTAAATTGGAACAAAAAGGATTAGTAGCAAATCCCCATATCGTTAGCTAGCTAACAAGTCAGATACCATTAAGAGAGAGGCCGAACCTAAGGAACTTCTTCAATTGGCCATTGGGTTTGACTTCTGCAGATATGACCTAGGTTTTGTGTCTGGACTTTCAGATCGGTTAACAGAGTAAAAAGGACTATTAAAGATACAGAAACACTGTTATTAGAGTGGGCTTTCCAAAGAGACACATTGTCACTGGCAACGTTCCATTTGGAAATGGATATTTTCTCTAGAACTATTAGAAACCAATGCCCCTTTAACTGGGGAGAATCTTTATAACCAAGAAATGTCTGGAAACTAAAAGTGGTCAAAGTACCACAGACTCACAGCACTCCCCCGCACCCCACCCCCCAACTGAAAGCACCATCAGGAACATCAATTCTCAAATATCATCTAAAGGGCTAGTTTTCCATCATAAGTGGAAAACGGAGAGAAAAAACTGAAAAATGTGAATTATCAGCATGCCTGATGCCATGTAAAGTCATTAGAACGTATGCTTTTCATATCTAAAAACTAGGCAAAGAGCCAACTAAGTTTGAAAGTCAAAACCCCATTTTTCTGAATCTAAATAATCTGGAGAATCAAAATCAATAATGATAATATCTGTCCTTTTTACACTGTTTTCAGCAACTCCAGATGCTGAAAACTATTTTCAAATAGCAAACAAGTCACAAGAGTGACTGGTTAACAAATCCAGTGTTACATTTTGGACCAACGAAGCATTTACTTCCCAAAAGAATGACAAATGTAAAAGAGGATCATGAGTAAGTTGGTGAAAACAGCCTTTGTAGATTTGACTGTTAAAAATGGAATGTCCTTTCGAAAATCAGAGTAACTTTCACCGAATGACTCAACTTTTGGAATTTCCACGTGGCAGTGGATGACACATAGATGTGTCTCCTGGTTCATCACTGATCAGGTGGAGGAAATTCACAAGGGCTTACTACTTGTGGGTTCTTCAGAATTATGTGCCAGACATTTGGAAAACAAGCATTTTTTCACTTCTCCCCATGTCTGACTCACAATACACTCATGTGTGGTTTGTAAGGTCCCTCGCCTACTCGGGCAAAAGGCGCTGGCAATTCTTAGAACGTTTTCATTTCCTAGTATATATTTGTCATCCTTTTCTCGGGAAGTATTGCTTTCTGTCAATACTATGAAAATGAAGTGAATCCGGGTCTCCCTTTACCTGCCGAGAATTTTGCTGACACAGCCATGGCTGACCCTCAGTTGTCGGGAGATGTCACACGGTCTCACACCTTGATGGGCAAGTTCCACAATTCTCTGGCGGACAACATCAGGGAGCGGGCGGCCGTTGACAAAAACACCCCCTAACTGATTCACTCCTCCATGTCCTGGAACACATTGGAAAAGAAAAAAATAAAAAAAAGAAGCAGGAAAAGAAATGGTTTGGTCATATGACTGATATTTACAAACCACGGTCCTATGTCACCCTCCCACCCCCAGCAATCCCACCGCTGAGATGTCATCTACACTTTTTTAAACAAGATTTTCAATGTTTTTGTCTACATGGTTCTTCCCACTAACAAGAAATTCCAATATTTTCTTAGTTTAAAAGTCTTCTTAGAGGATTCTCTACAGGCTCTGAGTCTGGACATACAGGGAGCCTTTGGAAGAAGAGGAAGGGATTTTCTTTATACCATTCAATTTTATTCCATCGTCATTTACTATAAATTAGTTTTGCTGCATTTTTTCGAATACCTGGAAATAATGCTTAAGTTAGTAAAGGGGGCCGGGGAGGGTGGGGGGAAGAATAAAAATTTGGGCGAATGTTTTTAGCCCTTGTAATTTACAGTGGCCTTTGCAGAAGGATATTGTGCTCCCACAAATGAAATGAAATGCCATATAGGTCCAGTATATTATTCTTTCCTAGCAGATTTGTGCTGTTCACCTTTAGCAAGGTGAAACATATATTTGGTTTGAAACCGGGACCGAGTTAGATGAAGAGCAACTAACTACATAGCACCAATGAACATACAGAAATCTTATATAGCAACTGGGAAAATATTATTAACCTTAAAGCTGTTAATTATCCAAACAACATACATTACAGAGGGGTGAAATTGACACCAAATTGGAGCCGTTGCTAGCACTGCTACAGGAGTAATAAGGAAATTTCTTCATTTACAGACTATTTAAATTTCTTCATTTACAGACTGATGGGCTGTTTGAAGAGTCAAAGGAGATAAAAAAAAATCCACAGTAATATAAAACCATTTCATCATTAATCAACTGCTGTCCAACCTGCTAGACATCTTCCAAACTTTCAGAGCACATCATGAACAACTCTAAAATATTTTGATTCCTAAGCTTCTTCCAAGTGAAAAGGCAGTAGCCATTCGGTGACTGATATGAAGTGTTTCCAGTTGAATCTTTTCAACCTAAACGTGGCTTGGGAAGCTTTCAACTCATGCTATTTCTCCCAGAAAAGCACACAGAAAACGCCTCCCGAGGAATCTCAGCCTGATCCTTTTTTCAAGGCTGCCACATTTTCATTTTGGAAATGCATCTTTTTGTTGGAAAACTCTGCCAAGCCAAGGAATCCCGCCCACCCTCCCCCCCCCAAAAAAAAAAAATTGCCGTAAGCATATTTTAAAACTAGAAAGCAATTCCACAGCTCAGCTTGAACAAAAATACTCTTCTAGCCCTCGTGGTCATTCTAGTTTAGATAGTTTTGTTCGAGGACATCGATGGTAAAGCAAAACAAAATGCAGAACAAACCCCGTAGAAAGTAACAGAAGAGCTGAGAGTAAATCCTCGAAAGAAACATTTCAGATGAATTGGGTGAAATCTGCAACGTCCAGCAAATAGTGGTTTGCCCAGAAAATGAAGCCGTTTAAAAAACGAGAAAAGGTTCTGAACCGTAGGGAATTGTTGCTCTTTCAAACTAGCTGGCCATCATGGTTATACTTCGGAATGTTCTCCTCTAAAGAAAATCACTCAGAGGAATTTGAAAAAGAATGATTCTGAGTCGGCCATTCATTTGGAATTACATTCCCTATTGATGCCTTAAGTACCTGGCTCGGTGGCAGTGAAAGCCTGAACTTCCTCGTAACTTTAGGGCCATGCATCCAGCCCGAACATTTAATAATAATAATAATAATAATAATAATAATAATAATAATAATTTATGGTATTTGTTAAGTGCTTACTATGTGCCAAGCACTGTTCTAAGCGCTGGGGTAGATACAAAGGAATCAGGTTGTCCCACTTGGGGATCCCAGGCTTAATTCCCATTTTACAGATGAGGTAAAGAGGCACAGAGAAGTTAAGCGGCTTGCCCAAGGTCACACAGCAGACAAGTGGCAGAACTCACGTCCTCCGACTCCCAAGCCTGTGCTCTTTCCACTAAGCCATGCTGAGAAAGACTCCGCTACTAAGAACATTCCCTTGAGAATTGGATTGAGGGCAACGTGAAACCAGCTTTTCTGGTCATCTAAGGAAAGTTGCAAAGGTCAGAACGCTTTGGGCTTACTTTTCGGGGGAAGATTTGTAAAGGAGAAAGGACGAAGATCGAAAGGCAGAGGGCCAGGGACAGAAGCAGCCTTGATCTTGCCTCTGTACCTTTCGCTTAACTGCCCCTCTATTGGGAACATGGATCTTTCTCGGAACATCTCTGCCGCTGGTTAGTTTCGATTGAGCAAATGTGTGCGCCCCATCAAAGGCCCAGAGCTGACTTTTCCTGGCTGGAACTGTGGCGTCTCACGGGGGCTTTGGGGGGAGGGGGCGGGGAAGAGAAGAGAGTACCTTCTTTGGCCTGGAATTATAGAGAGCCGAGTCTCCCCAGGACCTCAATTATCCTGGTTCGGAAGGTTGAACGGGAAAACCTCTTGGCCCAAGGTTTCGGGAGAGAAGGGACTCGCCTCCTCCGGCTTTTGGGGGGGGGGGGGGCGGGGAAAGGGGGACCCCTCTGGAGACTGGAAAGCATTCAAATCCGCAGTGACCGGCCACGGGGGGCTCCTTCATCATCATCATCATCAATCGTATTTATTGAGCGCTTACTGTGTGCAGAGCACTGTACTAAGCGCTTGGGAAGTACAAGTTGGCAACATACAACAGCAACAACAAGTTGGCTCCTTCGGCTTCCTGAAGTCTGTGAACCAGGTTGGGGGGTCTTGGACCCCTCACCCCCCCCCGCCCCCACGGCTTAATGGCTAGAGCCCGGGCCTGGGAGAAATAAGGTCGTCGGTTCTAATCCCGGCTCTGCCACTTGTCTGCTGTGTGACCTTAGGCAAGTCACTTCATTTCCCTGAGCCTCAGTGACCTCATCTGCAAAATGGGGATTGAGCCTGTGAGCCCCACGTGGGACGGGGAATGTGTCCAACCCAAGTTGCTTGTTTACCCCAGCGCTCAGTACAGTGCCTGGCACATGGTAAGCGCTTAACAAATACCACAATTATTATTATTGCCCCGGAGCAACGCCCGGTCTGCGAAGAGCAATGTCTGTAAGTCCGTCTGTAAGCCCGGCTCACTGACTGATTTATCCAGAGGAAAGGCAACGGCCCGGCCTGGAGCCTGGGGCGCGGAGAGAGTGGTTTCAGCTCCCCGGGCCACGGGGCGTTGACTAGAAGTACCGGGTGTTTTGTAAACCCGAGCTCACTTGTTTTGAATGAAAACGGATCTCCTCCTCCCCGCCTCCCCCCCCCCCCCCCCCAACCACCAGCCTTCGTTCTGCTTCAGGCCTGGAGGACCTGACCGAGAGATCCCACTCCAGGCTCCCCGTCCTGTTCTCTGGCGTTGGGAAAGTCACTTAACTTCTCTGTGCCTCAGTTTCCTCATCTGTAAAATGGGGATGGAGACTGTGAGCCCTATGAGGGACAGGGACTGTGTCCAACCTGATTACCTGGTACCTACCCCAGTGCTTAGAACACATAGTAAGCGCTGAGTAAATACCACCGCGTCTGCTGTGTGACTTCGGGCAAGTCACTTAACTTCTCTGATCCTCAGTTCCCTCATCTATAAAATGGGGGTGAAGACTGTGAGCCCCACGTGGGACAACCTGATCACCTTGTATCCCCCCAGCGCTTAGAACAGTGCTTTGCACATAGTAAGCGCTTAACAAATACCATCATCATGATTATTCTCTCCATCCTCTTGCCTCCTGTCCTGCTCTCCTCTTCATACTCTTGCTCTCCTCTCCCTGCCCCACTCCCTCCTCAGCAATGCCTTCCGGGTCGAGGGGGAGGTCAAGCCAGCCCAAGAGGCCTCAGCTCTCTCCAAAGCCTCTGCAAACCCTTTTTCTGAGCGGCGTGCGGAACAAACTAGCCAAAGATAAGTTTGTGGCGAGTTCACGGAAGCCTAGGGCTAGGGAGCTGCTGTCTTCTGTTGTTACCTCGGTCAAGCCGCTTAATTTCCCTGTGCCTCAGTTCCCTCATCTGTAAAATGGGGATTAAGATTGGGAGCCCCACGTGGGACAACCTGATTCCCTTGCATCTCCCCCAGAGCCTAGAACAGTGCTTGGCGCATAGAAAGCGCTTGACAAGTACCATCATCACTATTATTATTCTGACCAGAAACTTCGGCCATGGACTTGGATAAGGAGAAACCAGTCAAACCCACACACGCACTCACGGAACATTTGATGTATGGCTTGGCTAAGCAGGGGGAATACAGGTTGATGAACTGAATTGCCAGAGGAATCATATCGGTACATTGAAAGTACCCAGCTATCTCGGGATGGGATGGGACGGGACGGGGGGAGGCCGCCTCGAGAGAGCTGCTCCGAGGAAATAATAACAATTAAAATAATAATTACGGTGTTTGCTAAGCGCTTACTATGTGCCAAGCACTGTTCAAAGCGCTGAAGAACAATTCAGCGGTACTGCCTTATATAGGTTTGTCAGAGGACTGAATTCAATCAGCCTCGAAGGGATTCAGGGGAGATTTGGTGAGGAGACGGAGAACCTCCGTCGTCTGTGTGATTACTTTGCATTTTAAGCGACTTCCAAGCAGGGATCTTGGAGGGGTTTTGTTTGTTTTTTTCTTTGTTTGTAAAGCGAATAGTGCGCAGCCAGGTTTTATGGGGTATTCACTTGATACATTGCAATCGATTAAAGCCAAGGAAGTGGGAAGAGTTCCCATTCAGTGGGAGCTAGACGTTGACTTCTCTAGCCGGGTGTGCTCAGGACAGTCTCCCTATATACCTGGCCAAGGAAATCCATACCGAAAAAAAAAAAATGGGGGCTCCAGATCTTAGTACCGGCTAGTAACGCACGAATTCAGATTTGACTGACTTCTTCCTGGCTTCTTTGCTCGAATGGCTAGGGATGCCGGGCTATAAATTCCAGTTGACTCAGCACAGTCTTACTTTAAGCATTTCTGTCTGTCTCTCGCTCTTTATTCGTGTGTGTGTGTGTGTGTGTGTGTGTGTGTGTGTGTGTGTGTACACACGCACTGTATACCCACACGCACATTTATAATCGCTATGACTTTACCCTGAGCCCTACCAACCCTAGGTCCCAACCAATCAAACAGATAGAATAAGAAAGAAAGGAGAAATGTTTCTTGTTATTGACGAGGCCATCTCTTTAGGAGGAGGGACAGGGGTGGGAGGAGGAGACACCAGCGGGAAATAGATTTCCTGCGGCCCGGGATCTAAGTTTGAAAAAGTTATTCGGGACCTGTCTTTAGCTAGGTCCAAACCCTCCCAATCTAAGAGGTTCTGAGAATTCTGGGGCTGTAAACTCCCCGCGGGCACAGCCAAATGCAGTACTGAGAAGCTGAATAAGGTGGCAAGTCCTGACAAAATTTCTTGAGGTGGTCGAGAGAGACCACTGGCTCTTAACCTTGAAACTGAAGAATAAACTAGCAGACGTGAATTAAAGCTCTTGTTTGAGTAATCTGGGCCCCTTCAGATACTATCCTCTCCAGGGAAAAGGTGCCTTGATCGCATTCTGGGTTCACATAAAGTATGTCATTAATTTTTTTAACTAACAAACGTGCAAATAAAAGTCCATCTTGCCTCTGGGTCACATCCCCAGGTACAGGTGCACATTGCTAGCATCACCAAATAAACCCAACGAGAAAGAGATGATTGAGAGGTTGGTAGACAGAATGAAAGAGGAAGAGAGAGATTACAGTCACACACTGGAATGTTTGTTCCCACCTGTAAATATCTTATTTTTCTGATGACAAAGTGACAACACAATATAAGGGGGGGGGGGCCGCGGGGGGAAAAGAGATAAAGCTTTTCCCACTATACCAATAATGAAGTTACCAAAGTCTCTTGTTACCCCCACCTCAAAAAGCAAAGAATGGGAAGAGTCAAACTCTCCGTCAAGAGTTTAAAACAACCCTTCTTTGAAGATAAATTAGATTGCTCGAGATTCCTCATGAGTTGCTATTCTATTTAAAGAATCACCACTTTTTCTTTGGAGTATTTCTGCGGGCGATTCCAACTCTATCCTATTCGCTGACTGACAAGGATTCTCCCTCGCAGGAGTCAAAAACCACGTTCATCTACCCTGAGCCCCAGTAGCACAGTATCGAGAAAGTAAACTTGAAGCAAAGACTTCATAGATCATCATAAGCGGGAGAACTTTGACTAACTTGACCACGGGAAAGAGAAAATCATTTGAATTCACTTTACTCGGCAAAACCCAGAGAATCCCACTGGGTTGAGAAATGAAAGCACGAACTTGTCCTGTGGCTTCTGTTTTACTGAGACAGAGCGATGCTTTCCACTACTACTTTGACTATACTAGTTTTTAGTTTTTATAAAACGTTGACTTTCCCCTTTCGTTCCCTTAAATTCACGCGATAGACCATTTTTATCATGATTTACGTTGCTTATTTAATCCCCGAAAATTCTCCCTCTTCCAATTCATCCAAAGGCGACTCCGGCGAGAGATTTTTTTTGCACTGAGAGATTTTTATATAGTCTCTTCAGCGAAAGTATTTTTTCACACCTAATTCAAAACAGTTACCTTTATAATTGAAAATGACTTTCCTCTGTGTCAGACCTCCCTTTTTCGAAGGAAAGAAAAAGAGGAAGCTATTGTCTGACTTGGTGCTTGTTGTTTTCCTAAAATGAATGGGAAAGACCCTGCCGAAATGTGGTCTTGCCTAAGAGACCTTCCTCCTCAACCCGTTTCTCGCCTGTCCTTTTATGTGTTCATGGACAGCCACTCCATGCTCTGGGTTCGCCTCTAAAATTATTTGATGCTGCATTCCAGATGATAGATGTGGAGGTAGGAAGGGGGGAAAGGTTAGATCAAACCCCTTGCCTTCTTTTTTTCTGGGTTGAATTTTACAGGAAACGCCGGTATCGTCGCTCAAAAGGGCTTCGACGTCCAGAAAGGAAATGTGATTAGTTCTAGTTTATATTTCCTTGAAATCTCTGGATCTAATCCGGCGTTTAACTCACCATGAGAGGAGATGTCATTTCACATAACACTGTGTTAATGGATAAATCTTCCCCAGATCTCTCAACCACAACAAATCTCAGCAAACGCATTACACACAATCTGTTAATTTACAGCCAGAATCCCAAGCGCTACTTGGCAGGACGTGGCCAAATTAATACTTAATCTTCGACTGAAGAAATGCAATCGCTTTATCTTTCAAAGTGTGGAAGGGGCGCTTTTTAGATTCAATGAATATTTAAAACTTAAGAGACCAAAGAGCAAGAGTTGAATCTAGTCTGAATAACCTCTAAAAGGCGTGTTAAAGACAGAGTGTTCAGTAATAACTACGTTTAGATGATTTCGTTCCGTTTCCCCAAAGCGTCCCTCTCGGGCCATGGAGGATGCTAAAACTAGTTGGGAGCGCCCTTTATCGGGGCACTTTCCAACAGCGCACATCCAGCTAGAAAATCGATCTGTGCCCGGGGAACCGAGCAGCGACGAGACTCGTTTGTCATAATCGTGTACTTGGCCACTGCCACCCTTCAGCCCTGCCAGAAAATTTAGGGGAAAGCCCGGGAAGATGGAGCTAGCTGAAATTTCGGTTGGCTACCACTCTTGAGGGCTCCCGTTTGAACATACTGCCCGAAAGCTCCCTCTGACACTAAGATCGTCAACGAATAAAATCACCTTCGACTCCTGCTCGGTTTCCTATAAAAAATACCAGAGAATTCCGATGAGTCTGTGTCCGGTATTTCACTCTCTTGCTTACACCAATCAATGCCTAGAAATGCATTCCCGATCAAACTGGCAGATGCCATTGACTTTCTTTCGATTGCAAACGGTTAAGGGCAGTGGCGGGCTTTAAAAACGCTTTTAAAGCGGAGAGGTTGTTTATTTTAGGTAGCTATGCCCATACCCGCCCTGTAATTGGTGGAGAATGTTTGCAAGTCGGCCCCATAGATTTAAGGGGGAAAGAAGGAAACAGCTGCTGCCTGCTGCCGCCGCCGTTGTTGCTGTTGGTAATCCTTCTGCTGCTGCTGCTGCTGCTGCTGCTCTGTTGCTGCTCTGCTGCTGCTGCTGCTGCTGCATTTTACTGCTGCTCTGTTTTCCACCCCATGTCCATGCATGTTTACTGCAAAGCGCAGGTCAAGTACCGCCCTGTGCCTCACTACTGTTGCCCCGAGGCGTCTCCGCTCCACCCTCCCCATTTAATAAATACTCGAGATGCTCTGCGAACGGACGGGAAGGTGGCGGATCGGTCCTACGGGTCATAGAAGTGAACTAGCAGCCTACTTACTATGCATTGCTGCAAACGGGTCGTGCTTACAGTGTATTTCCATCGAAGCGATCCCCAGCTCGCGTCGGAAGCTTTTCAGATCCGATATTAACTCCTCGCGGCCACGTTTTGGCTGCAAAAGCGAAAAAAAATCTCTCTCCGGCCAGCCACGATGATCGGAAGGAGGAAAAGCCAAAGCGGAAATCCCGGGGAGGTTGCCAAATCTGGTTATTCCTTAAGGTCAAAGGAGAAAGTGGAGGGGGTTCAGCGTGCTAGAGAGCTACGGAGAGGGTGGCTCTTGGCTTAAGATTGTCTGTCTGTCTGTCTCCAAACTCCCGAGGAGGCACTGCGAGATTGTTTTTTCCGATGTAAACGGGTAGGCAGAGACGGCCGAGTCGGGTATTCTTCCAGCGGACAGGATCAGATGGCCACGGACAGACAGGTCACACCGCGAGGCGTCCCGGGCACCTGACCCGCCAATTCCCTCAATTGCAGTCGTCCCAGAGGCCGGTGTCACCTGCGGCAATCCAGATGTTTGGAGGCTCTGGTTGGAGTGGGACTTTCAAAAGGCGTGTTGGTCGAAGGGACCCGTTGGCGCCCGAGACCGTAAATGCACCGGATAATGGCCCGGAACTCGTCTTTTGTTGGGGGATTAATTTGTTTCCGACTCCTGTACTCCCGGGTGCCGGGGGTGGGGGGGGGGGGGCAGGGCGGCCGGACGAAAGTGGGAGGAGGAAGATGTTAGTGCTGGCGGGGTGAAGGACGGATCGTGCCTTTGGGGTGACAGTATTGTAAAGGTTTCCAAAAGGACAGGCTCGGACATTAAGGGAGGAAACAAAAATCAACAAAGCGGCACAGAACTCTTCCTAGGGGTCGGTCCTAACGGTGAATGCGGGCTGTTGGAAGGCATCAGCCCTGGAGGCAGATCAGAATCGGTGGGAACCGCCGCTCTAGTCTTTTGACCCTCGGACTCGCGCCGAGAGGCTCATGTCAAGGCAGTCCACGGAGCAGTCTCTCGCTTTCTCTCTCTCTCTGAGGAGGAGGAGGAGGAGGAGGCAAGACGAACTTAGTCCAGGGTCGCCCCTTGGCACTTGACGAGAGTCCCAGGGAACCCCGGAAGCGGGCTGGAAACGGTCCAAGAAGAGTTGCCGGTTCCTCTCATCCCACCAGAGAAGAGACTAGAGAGGAGACCTGATCGGGGGGTGGGGAGAAAGGGGGTTCGTTCAATTGCTGCCGGGCACGGGCAGGTACACACGCGCGCGCGCGCGCGCGCCCGCTCACGGACACGCGCGCGCGCACACACACACACACACACACACACACACGTCGAGCAGGAGACACGGGCCAGAGACTCCGCCGCCGCCGCCGCCGCCGCCGCTGCTGCTGCTTCCGCGGCTGCCGCCGCCGCCGCTCGCTGGCTTGAAAGTTTCTAAGACTCCTCCAGCCCGAACCTCAGCGTTCCCATCTCCTCTCCCGCCGCCGAAGCCGCCGTTGCCCCCTTCCTTCTCTTTTCCTTCCTCCACTTCGTCCCGCTCCTCTTCTTCCTCCTCCTTCCCCTCCCTCGTCCTCTTCTTCGCCTTCTCCTGGGCTCCGGGGCCGGCCGGTCGCCGCACGCCCCCGACTGCCGGCTCGAGCTTGGCTCTCCCCACCGGCAGCTGTTGCGGGCCGGGGTCGGTCTGGGTGGGGGGGCGGGGGGGGTGCTCAGCGTTTCCGCTGCCGGGGCCGGGGCCGGTGGTGGCGCTGAGCGCGCTGGTCGTCGGCACTCCGGCGGCTCCGCCCCCGGACTGCAGAAACGCGCTGGCCGGGACCGGCTTTCAGGACCCGCTGCATGTGGACAGCGCTGCCGGGGGCTCAGCCTCCGGGGGTGGAGGGGAGCAGCCCGGCGGCGGGGCGGGGGCGAACGCCCCGTCAATCAGGGCCGCCGCGGCCAATCGGCGCGGCCCGAGGCCCCTCCGGCCGACGGCCCCTCCTCATTGGCTAGTGGGCTGGCGGGCTCCGCCTGATCAGCCAATGCCCGAGCAACGAGAGGGGGCGGTGGGCGGGGCTCGGGGAGCGGCGCCCCGTTCATTGACAAACGAGCGGGGCGTAGTAAGAGGGAGAAGTTGAAGCCCCGAGGGGAGAAGGAAAAAAGAAATCGGGGGCGGGAGGGAAAGGAGGAGGAGGAGGAGGAGGAGGAAGGGGAGCAGACGGAGAGGCCGAGCGACTCTAGCAGCTCCGGATCTCAGCCGCCCCCCCAACCTTTCTCCTCCCTCCCCTGCTCGGGGCTCAGAGCTGCAGGTGGAAAGAGTCGCGCTGGAGGGAGAGAGCAAGCACGGTCGGGCTCGGATCCCATCGTGAAGAGATGGAAGGTAAACGGCAACCGGCCCTCTCCGTCTCCTCCAGCACGGTTTCCCCCCCCCCCCGGGAAAGCACCCGGCCCGCCACGTTGGCCGACCGCAAGGCGCAGAGAGGTTGCGGGGGGGAGGGCGCGAGGGGAGAGGGGGAATTGCGGGGTGGAGTCGGGTGCTTTCTTCCTTCCTAAATTCGACGAGACCTTCAAAGTCGAGCTCCTCCCGGTAGTCCTTTCCAAATTCCTCAATTCAGAGCGCTCATTAAAGGTTCATTAAAGGTCCATCAGAGCCACAAAACCAGTTAACACCTGCCGATGCTCAGAGGATTTTCTCTTCCACTTTTTTCTTTCTCGCCCTCTTCACGTAAAAGTCACTCTCCTGCCCCGCCGCCCTCATCGTTTGAGCTGGAAGTTAATGAGATGGTGGCAAAGCTGTGGCGATTGTTTAAAAATAGGCACTTTTATAAAAGTCACAGAACGGTGCTCCCCTTTTCTATAGCGAACCGCGGAATGAGAGTATGTGATAATGATCATTAGATACAGGGGAAACTCGCCCGCTGCCTTTCCCGGGCTCTGCTCTGAAGCAAATGACATACCTCACAAAAGAGATTGGACACAGTCCATTTTTCTGCAGGTTATTATTCAACCTTCATGAAATCTATAGTTATTACCAGATATATTTTCCTCTGCTTGACAGACTTCAGTAACTGTCTTCTCTTTTTTTCTAGTTTGATAACTTCGTGCATCGTCAATTAGATATTTTATGTGTTCTGTGAGCGATTACGTGCGTGTGTTTTTATGCATATACGGTATATAAAAGGAGCAAATTATCTACTAAAGATACAAACGCCTTAACGCTTTCACTCTGAATGCTCCTCCAAGTGTATTTCCAATGAGTAGATTGAGATTAATAGCACATTACGAGTTGTTTATTGCACCTGCAATGCACAGGGGAATTCACTTTATATGAAGATTATGAAGAGTATAAAATGGACAGTTTTAATGGTAAAAGAAATATTCCGGAACTAAAATCAAGGAAGGTTTACTTCGTCGGTTTATTATTTAACATCCCGAAGTAAAGACGAACTGTTTCCCGTAGATTTCAAGACCAAACAGAATTTCTTCGTAGACCTTTTCCCTCAAATTAGGATCATGGACATCCTTACTACAATTTTCCTTTCAGGAAGAGCTCACGTCTAGAAAACAGAGCCTTTGGAGGGGGGCTTTCTGCAGAAGGTCGAAAGGCCAGAATGAAATATGGGGCCCTAAAGTAACATGCTTCTAATATAGCTTCAGGAACTCGATGCGACAAATGACAGGTCCCAGATTCACTGTGTTCTTATTTCACTGAAGCTGGGTGACTTTACAATAAGAAATGACTATGACTGTAGCCATTAATCGCAATAAATCAGACCTCTCTAGATAGCAAATTCTAGACTCAGACCAGTCCTGAAAGCCCCTTACTGAGGTGGATTTGAATGGCCCCAAATTGCTCGGGCAACATGCTTCACTCTGGATCTACAATGTACCGTTTTCCTTGATATACCCGCACGCGTGTGCACACACACCTATTCCCTTCCCCTTCCCCCCTTTTATTCCCTATCTCACCCCTCTCCCCCAAATTAAACTCTTCCTCTTACCAGCTAGGGGAACTGGTCTCAAGATTTCCCTACAGTTGGGGTTTGATTCATTCATTCATTCATTCATTCAATCGTATTTATTGAGCGCTTACTGTGTGCAGAGCACTGTACTAAGCGCTTGGAAAGTACAATTCAGCAACAGAGACAATCCCTACCCAACAACGGGCTCACCCAAAAGCCATTCTATGAATCAACCATATTTGATCCTTTGAGCTGGCTTGAAGGGCTGAGAAGTTTAAGAAGCCGGCTCCGCAGATTGAGTGGGGGCTCTGAGACCTTTGCACTTTTAGCAGCCATCTCCACTCCCCAACACCTGCTGAAGGAGAAATGCTCTCTTGCAAAATCCACCTCCCTCCTTCCATCCTTCTTTCTTCCCACCCGCCAACCCCCGGCACACACCTCACTCTGCAGGCGTTCCCGGAAATAAAGAGTGGGCAACCATTATTTGTAGTCTGGAGGCGTGAGGAGATGCACATGCACTTTATGATTCTATTCGATTTCGAATGAAGGTAGCAAAACCATGCTTCGGAGTCAATCATTTCTAAGATATTTTTTACAAAATCCATTTTCGTGTGGGCCGGTTGCTTTAAATTTGGGTTTTCATCAACCCTTTGGAACTACAAACTCCCCGTCTGGCCTGCATTCTGAAAATGCTGATTTCAGAGAGGGAAGAAATAGCACTTAAAAAATGTGTCCGCTCTCTGATAGGACGAGAAAAAGAGAGAGAGATTTCAGAAGACGTGTCTTTTTTTTTTTCAGGAAAAGAAGCTTTTCCAGAGTCCTGAAAATCTCTTCCACGCTGGAACTGCAAGAATTGGGTTTTGCACTAAGATTTATATGGTGCACGTTAGTCCCTAGCTTCTGCGAACATGCCTGCACTTCCGAAAGAGGTCAATTTGAGAGAGCAATAAAAGAAAGTTGGTCAAAATGATGGTGGCGTTCATAAAGGGGCAGGGAATAGCACCAAAGACCAGGTGTTTCGTTCTCTCTAGAAGATTTGTTTTCGTGTTCACACGGAAGTCCACTAACACCTCTGATTACAAACACTGCCTGGTCAAGTGGAAAACGCGTGGGTTCTAGTCCCGGGATCTACCAGTGATCTGCCCTGTGACCCAGGACAAGTCACTTAACCTCTCTGTGGGCCCCCATTTTCGTCATCTGTGAAATGAGAATCATACCTGCGTGAGCACAAGTAAAATGACTGAGGAGAGAGTGTTTCGTGCTATTTAAATGCATCTAGTCTTATAGGGTTAACCCTTGAGGGGGCGAAAAGGGGGACAGAAGGAGATTCTGGAAGCCCTTTAGTCAGAATGAGCCCTCACCTTGCAATAGAAGGGGGCCATTTCCATCGATAGCGCTTTCCTCTCGTTATTAAGCGTGCAGTACGGTGCTCTGCACGTAGTAAACGCTCAATAAATACCATTAATTGCTTGTTCTTGAGAATGCCACCAGGTAAACTACTCCTTGCCTTGCCGGTCAGTCCGACCCTGAACTAAGATGTATGATCCTCTCCCCTCTCCGTTTCCCAGGGAGTTTTGGCCCCCGAATTTCTGGCTCTTTTTCTTCAACAGCTCTCCTTAGTCGTCAGCAGGACGCTGGGGGGGGCGGGGGGACGTTTCCTTTGCACGATTCCTCCGGAGTTCTGGGGCTCTGGGGCCGAGGGACTCCTCAGTGGCCAACCCTCTTCATAACGGGCCCGAGCGCTGTAGGCCTTGTTTCTGTCACAGGGAGGGGAAGCCATTTGGCAAAGGAAAGCAGAAAAGGAAACGGAGGGGACAGTGTTGGCTCCTCCTTGCCCCAGGTTCCTGTGGCGGGGGAAGAGCTCGGTGAATTTTTTTTAGAGAGCATTAGAGCTGGACCGCAGCTAATTATTTCCTGAGATCGGGACCCCTTTTCTGGACCGTAAACCCGTTGTGGGCAGGGATTATCTCTATTGCCGCATTGTACTTTCCAAGCGCTTTAATATAGTGCTCTGCGCACAGTAAGCGCTCGATAAATACGACTGAATGACTGAATGACCCTGGCACCCGTAGCCTCTTTCTTGGTTAGCTTTAAATAGCACGCACACTCACACTTTATATCCCTAGATGCCGTCAGTCATATGCTGTATTTCCTCTTGAGAATTTGGGATCTTGTTTTTCGGCTTGCCACGAAGAGCCACAGGGGAATCATTCCCCGGAGACATGGGTGTAGTGAAAAAGGAAAGGGAGGAAATGGAGTAGCAGGGCAGAACTGAGAATGAGGAAACGAGCCACCTGTGCAGATTCTGGATCTCCCACACTTCTTTTGTCCCGTCTCCTCTGGTTGTTCACTGGGCCCTTCCCGTCTGGGATCCTCGGGTCTGGGGCTGCCACAAGCCCGATCCCTGTTTTCCCAGCCAGGAACCGTTTCCTTTCGGCCAGGGCCCTTCCGTCCGGGACAAGCGCCTTCCTCGCCTCTTCTGCCAACCGCTGCAGGCCCGCGATGCGCCCGGCAGGGGGAGTTTCCTGCTCGCCGTGCCCATGGCCACAAGTGTGGTGGGGATAATAATAATAATAATAATAATAATAATAATAATAATAATAATAATAATAATAATAACATGTATTAAGCGCTTACTATGTGCAAAGCACTGTTCTAAGCGCTGGGGAGGTTACAAGGTGATCAGGTTGTCCCATGGGGGGCTCACAGTCTTAACCTCATTTTACAGATGAGGTAACTGAGGCCCAGAGAAGTTAAGTGACTTGCCCAAAGTCACGCAGCTGACAGTTGGTGGAGCCGGGATTTGAACCCACAACCTCTGACTCCAAAGCCCGTGCTCGTTTCCACTGAGCCACGCTGGGATCAATCGGTAGCTCCGCTGGCCCTCGACCGGGCCACCTCTTTGCACCCACGCTTCGCTCGGCCCTGAGCTTCCCTCCTGCGATCTTCCCGGGGTGATTTATTTAAAGACAGACTATCCCCGCCCACGGCGAGCTCACGGGCAGGAGGATCCGGAGGCCGAGGAGGAGATGGCAGGAGCGGGCTGCAGGGGAAGTTCTCGGCAGACAATGTCTTGCCCCTCTGGCCGGGGCTCCGAGCTCTCTCTTTTCTATCCCTTCGCTGGAATGGCTGTTGTCGGGTGAGATCGAAGCCAGGGTAACGTCATCATCATCATCATCACCATCAATGGTATTGATTGAGCGCTTACTATGATGATGATGATAATAATAACTGTAGTATTTGTTAAGCGCTTACTATGTGCCAGGCACGCGCTTACTATAATAATAATGACTGCAGTATTTGTTAAGCGCTTACTACGTGCCAGGCACACGCTTACTGTAATAATAATAACTGTAGTATTTTTAAGCGCTTACTATAGGCCAGGCACGCGCTTACTATAATAACAATAATGACTGTAGTATTTGTTAAGCGCTTACTATGGGCCAGGAACTGTACTAAGCGCTGGGGGATAGAAGCAAATCGGGTTGGACACAGTCCCTATCCCACGTGGGGCTCACAGCCTTAATCCCCATTTTCCAGATGAGGTCCCTGAAGCCCAGAGAAGTGAAGTGACTTACCCAAGGTCACAGAGCAGACAAATGGCAGAGCCGGGATTACAACTCGTGACCTTTTGACTCCCAGGCTTGTGCGCTATCCGCTACGCCATGACAGAGCACTGTGCTGTACTAAGCGCTTGGGACAGTACAATCCAGCAGGGTCGGCAGACACGTTCCCTGTCCACAACGAGTTTATAGTCTAAAGGTGAAATTCACTTTCTGTTATATAGTAATACTAATAGTGGTTATGTGCCCAGCACTATACTAAGCATTGGGGTAGGTGCAATATAAGCAGGTCGGACACTAGTGGATTGAAGAAATTCAGGTTAAAATGTCCGATTACTGGATTCGAGAAATTCGAAAGGCCTTTTGCAACTCTTGGACTCTGAACCTCGTCATGGGGTGGATTTGGTTACCCCCTCTCTCCCCAATGTCGAAGCAGCAGGTGTCATGAGAGGGGATGATGTTTTTATTGAGCGTCCAATGGGAAATGTCCAGGCACTAGGGAAAGCCAGACATTCCTGGCTTCTCGCCCAGATCCCTCAAAAGAACCCAAGAGCTCTGAAACTTTGGGATGTCTTGAGCAGATCATTTTTCCGTTTTGGGTCACCCGGGGAGAGAGGGGAAGCAGAGGTGTCTACTCCGCGTAGCTTTATAGTTCTACTCTGGGGTGTCTGTCTCTCCCCTACCCCCCCCCCAAACACACACACACACACACACACACACACACACACACACACACACACACAACTTCTCGGACGGAAGGGAATTCACAGGGAATTCCCATTTTCAATAACATCTCCTATGTGTCCTAGCCTCCTCCCCTCGGACGAGCCACCTAACCCTCCTACCGGTGATTCGGAAAGAAAAGATGGAATCCTGAAAGGGTTGTCCTTCGAACTAGTTTTTCCGATGCGCTCTGAGAAAGCGAAACCCTAACCCTTTTCTCAGGGAATCCTCGGTAAAAATAAATAAATAAAGCTTTGTCGAGGCTTGAGCTGAAGTTTTCGGGTTTCGTAATACGACTTCGGCGTTGGACAGAAAGGGGACCGTTCGATGTATAAATACGTCAACCCACATCCTTGTTTATTTTCGGGGGGTGTGGGGGGAGAAAAAAAACAAAGGTGGCCAGAGTTGGGTTTGTTTGTGAGCGGTTGTTTTCGAACGGTTAGTAGGTTTCCCATCCCAGTCCACACCCGAGGACTCTCTCTGCAAAATCCCGGGTAAACTCTTGTATTTATGACGACGGGTTCAGCTAAGGACTTCTCTCGGACCGAGGGACAGCTCGGGAGAAGAAATTAGTTCTGCCTTCCCTGGGCGGGGTCGTGAGTTTTCTCCCAACCTCCCGGAAAAGATATCCAGGGTCCCATCCCCTCCCAGCCCAGACCCCAAGTCAGAATTCACCCTGCACGTGGGGACGCGCAACTTGCATTCCCTCCGAATGCAACAAACGTTCCGAAGCTGCCGTCGGTAAACCTGCTCACCTGCCATTTGGGTTCCCGAGAAGTTACTTGATGGTCTTCATTTATTATTGCGTTTTGCAACGGAACAATGCTTTCGCAGCCCCCAGCCACCCCCCCCCCCCGCCCCGGTTTGCGCCCGAGCACGATTGGGGGCTGGGGGCTTGCTTTTGGTAAACTGGTGAAGGCACATCTCCTCCACGAGGCCTTCCCACACTAAGCCCCACTTTTCTTCATCTCCCATTCCCTTCTGCGTCATCCAAACTTGCTCCCTATTATCTTCCCCCTTCCAGGCCCCCCAGTAATTATCTATAATTCCATTTATTTATATTGATGTCTGTTTAGTTGTACCGATGCCTGTCTCCCCCCGCCCAACCTGTGAGCTCGATGTGGGCAGGGACTGTCTCCCTTTATTGCTGTATTGTACATTCCCAAGCGCTTAGTACAGTGCTCTGCACCCAATAAACGCTCAAAAAATACGACTGAATTAATGAATGAATTCATGAGTGCCCTCTCCTCTCTTTACCCACCCACCCTCCTCCATCCCTCCCCCGAGCTGGGTAGGATAAAAAGGTCGGGGTGGGGGTATAATGGACTTCGGGGTCACCCGCCAGGGCCCCCCCCCCACTTTTACCAGCTAGAAACAATGTCGAGGGCAGGAGCCCCACTGAGCAATGATGTAGACTGTCCAAAGCAGAGCGTAGAGGTGTGGACCCTAACGCACGTCCCACTAAGGAGGGTTTGACAGCGAGATCAGAGCTGCAAGGAAAACAGTTCTATAGATTATTTCACGGGTCACATCGAGGGAGACCCGAAAAGACCAGGCGGAGCTCTCGCTTTCTTCCCTCCCCTCTCTCTTCTATCTCCTCCCTCCCTCCTCGTCCAGAGCCGACTGAGAATCTCGATCTCTCCGGAAAACCGCCTTCCCACTCCAGAACCATTTCGGGGCTTTGGCTGGACACATCCCCCCCCCCCCCTTACTTTCTTCCCTCCCGCTCCCATCCACTGCCCATGGAGAGACCAAGACTGTAAGATCCTCGAGGGCAGGGAATGTGTCCGTTTATGGTTGTCTCGTACTCTCCCAAGTGCTTAGTACAGGGCGCCGCACACGGTAAGCACTCGATAAATACGATTGGATGAATGAATCCTTGAAACGTTGAAGCATCACTGGGCTTTGCCCAGAACGACGGTCGCGGGTAGGATCCCCCCTTTGGAGGGGGAAGCAGGGCCGGGAAAAGAATACCACAGTCTGTGTTCTTGGTTTTTTTAAAAAAAAAATCGATCAAACTAATGCAGGAGTGGTCCAGAGACCGATTTTTCACCTCCAATAATAATAATAATAATGGTGGCATTTATTAAGCGCTTACTATGTGCAAAGCACTGTTCTAAGCGCCGGGGAGGTTATTGTGGGGAAATCCCCTCCATCTGGGCCTGGCTCACTAGGATGCTGGACAGCCTTTGGAAACTCTTAGGGCCCAAGTGAGGGTCCCTTCCACCGAAATCCCTGGATCGGGACGTCTTCCCTTGTCTGCCGGAGCGGATGGAGACCGCAGGGATGGGCCCGGGTGGAAGGATCCAGTCAATCCATGACCGCCACTAATCTCTCCTACAGGGCCTGCAGGGGCTGCAGGGGCTTCCTTTGCTTCCCCCCCGGAATAACCGGTTCCGGAAAAGGAAAAGTGAATGGAAATCAATAAGGGAGGGAAGACAGGGGAGTGGAGGAGGAGAGAGCAAAATAGCACTATGGATCAGGAGCAGTGTTAGTAGTACAACCACTGGACAAGACAGTGAAGCAGCGTGGCGTAGTGGATAGAGCACGGGCCTGAGAATCAGAAGGTCATGAGTTCTAATCCCGGCTCCACCACTTGGCTGATGTGTGACCTTGGGCAAGTCACTTCACTTCTCTGGGCCTCAAGGACCTCATCTGGAAAATGGGGATTAAGACTGTGAGCCCCACGTGGGACAGGGACTGTGCCCAACCCGATTTGCTTCTCTTCCCCTCCCCCCCCCCCCCAGCGCTTAGTACAGTGCCTGGCTCATAGCAAACGTTTAACAAATACCACAATTATTATTGTTGCTCCGGAGCAACCTCTGGTCTTAACAAGTACCTTAACATGGCGGTTAACAAGTACCATAATCATCATGATGATGGTTATTATTATTATTATTATTATTATTATTTTATTATTATTAAGACAGTGACATGGGTCAGGGCCAGAGGAGGCCATTTGGAGGGATGCCAACCCTAGTTCTGTTTGGAAGGTTCCTCCCTGGCATATGGTACTGGACTGTATTTTGCAGTCGTCTTCATTGACAGGCATGACACCCATAGCAGCAGCGTTTGCTCCCTCCTGGGTCACCGCCCGAAACCCTATTTCTGCCCCCTGTGTCTCCCCGCTGGGGTCGGGGTAGCTAGCCAGATGTGGGAGAAAGAAGAGCATGAGGAAGAGGATGTGGGCGAGGAGAAGTGATGGTGGAAGAGGAGGAGAAGGAAGAGGAGGAGGAGGATGTGGGCGAGGAGAAGTGATGGTGGAAGAGGAGGAGAAAGAAGAGGAGGAGGAGGATGTGGGCGAGGAGAAGTGATGGTGGAAGAGGAGAAAGAAGAGGAGGAGGAGGAAGAGGAAATGGAGAAGAAAGGGGCAGGTGAGGAGGTGGAGAAAGAGGAGTAAAAGAAGGAAAACAAGGAGGAAGGAAGAGATGAAAAGAAGAGGCGGAAAAGGTGGCCAGGAGTCCGGGACTTGGATTTCCCGGAGCGGCGTGTCTGGTAACTCAACGGGACCGGTTTTAACCGAGGAAGGCAGAAGCGGTAGCAAAACAGCGAGGCAGGGAGAGATCTGCCAAACAGACATAGCCCCCTGGACAGAAACATAGTGCCGCTGGCTATGTGCGGATAGAAGGCGATATTGTGCCTGCGCGCAGGCGCGCGTACACACACACAGGCACACACACACACACACACACACACACACACTTGCTGCTGGTGGCTCTCTTTCTTGTACCCCATCCCCCACACCTCCATCCCCAATAAACCGGTTGCCCCCCACCTGGAGCCGATTTGGGGGATCCCAGTCTCCCAGTCTCGGGGAGCCCGGGGGTTCTCCCCCCCTCACCCCGCGGGCTGTGGCGGGGGGCGAAGGATCCGGCCCATCTAGACCTTGAGCTGGAGCTCAAGCGCGGCGGGAGGCAAAATCTAGAACATTTCCCGGAGTGGAGCCCCGCCGCCCCAACCCTTTCTCCCAGCCCCGGGCCTGCAGCGGAGAAGAATGAAATGCCTTATCGATTAAACGATTATTCAGGCGATTTAACTAATAAAAGGGCCATCGATCGCCTTGAAATTACATTATTTATAGACAGCTTGTCAAGTAGGCGCGCACACACAAAAAGACACACCCGGGATGGGGGGGGGGGGGGGCCCGGCCCTGCTGCCCATCCCAACCTCCCCTGTCCCCCATTCCAAATCCCACCCGAGCCCTCTCTCCTCCGAAACCAACGCGCCCTAAAAGTCCGCGTTCTCAGCCCAAGTGGCCTCCCCTAGCCCGCCGAGCTAGGCCTGGGGCTGGCAGAGGAAGCCCGGGCTAGCGGTTTGGGGGTGCTCCCGGCCGACCTGAGCCCTGCTCTGGGGCTTCCTGCCTTTCCCACCCTACTCCTCTCCACCTGTCAGCCAGACACATTAAGGCGGCAGAAGCTAGAAAAACCCCACTCCGGGCCGAGATTCCTTCTGGCCGCAGCTCCCCAATTCCCAACCCCCTCCTCCCCTGGACATTTGCAGACCACCTCCTCCTCCCTTCCGTCTTTTCCTCTTTCCCTCCTCCTTTATCCCTCCCCCCTCCTCCTTCTCCTCTATCCCTCCTCCTTCTCTTTTTTTTCCCCTCCTCACCCAGCCATCTAGCTTCCTCAGCCCGGTGGATTTGTCATAATGGAGTTTTGGGGGGTCGTTCGATCGAGGGTGGTGGTGGTGCCGAGAGAGGCCCCCATGGAAGTTTCTTAACGGCGCGAGGGGCACCTAGCCCCCGTGAGGGCCGACTTTCGCTTTGAAAACGGTCGAAGATAGAAAAGAATATAGATCCCAGACCAACAGCGATCTGTTTAAGCCACGCAACTCGATTAAAAAAAAAAGACAAATGCATCTGGCTTTCTGATTAGACAGATGGCCTTCCCCGTGAGCTCTTAAAGAAGGAGAAGGAGGAGGAGAAGGAAGAAGAAAAAAAAAACCGGACCACTCATCCATTCGCATCCTGAGTTTGGGAGAAAATAGCCCACGACCTGGACTTGCACATGATTGCTAATATTCTGTTTCCCGCCTGCACGCACACTAATAAATCCAATAAATACGCATATATAGCAAATGCACACACACAAATAAACATTCTTTCAAAAACAACCCTGAAAAAACTAAGGCTCCTACTATCCAATGCCCCCACGAAGCAAGCAAAATTCCCCTTAAATATCATGAACCGTTGTATCATTTCATGTCACACAGATAGAATACATATATATATACAGATCATGATTAAATAGATATATATACATATATATATCAATACATAGACTTCAAAATGAGAAACACTGTCCTACCTGTTCTACCGGTCCTGGAAGTCGGATAGCTTTTCTCTAATTCCATTCTGATTTTTCAGGACTTGGTGGAATGGACAGGGAAAAAAAGTTTCCACTTTTTTTTTAAGGGTTTTTTTTTTTTTTGGTAAGGGGCTGCTTGCAGGTCGGAATAATTCGACTCTTCCGCTCCCCGTCGAGCTTTTGCAGCTGATCACTGAGCTGAAACTAAACGTTTTAGGTGGAAAAAAAGCCTCCGAAGGAACCGTGAAATGATTAAGGAACTAAAGAGCTTCTCGCCATGTGAGATCATGTCCTGTTCTCTAAAACATCACAAGATGTCCCCAGACGCAGCCAAAAACCAAGAAACTCTGACATCTGTTGTAGCAGGAATCAAAGTTTGTTTGCAACCAACTGCCTTAAAGTATTACTTTAAATGTTTACAGAACACCATTTGAAAAGAAGGAGGGTTTGCTTTACTGAAACAAACAAATAAACTGCACGAAACAAAAACATCACACATCTAAAGGGCTTTTATAGGTATCTGTGGGGAGGAGGGAGAAGAAGCTTAATAAACTTTTCAACATAATCAACTCACGCAGTATAACATTTGAATCAATAAGGAAGTGAAGGGACGCCAAGCAGAGGGGAGCTCAGCCCAACACCCTTTTCACCCGAATCTGGTGCTTTATAAAGGATTATTTCTGATTTCTTCCAAATATGTATGGAATGTCAATGTCAGCGGGAGCAACACGATTGGAGGAGTTTCTCCTTTCTGGAGTAATAAATGTATGGATTATCCCACGATGCCATGCACCGCTGTTGAGAATGAATTCCGTATTACCGAGTCTCGACAGCCGCCCCCCCCCGCCACCGTTTATTATTTTAGAAAGGCAGGATCCTTCAAAAATCTAACTTAATGACCACAGATCAAAGAGATAGCTATTTTTAAAAAATCAATTTTTAAAAGAGGGGATGGTCGAGTTTTTAAGAGGGGGAGGGTGCCGTGAAGTTTTTAAATCGCTGCGCACTCCTGAATTTATATCAAAATAACCTGCGAGGCAATGCGTAGGCTTTGTGAGGATAATCTTCTGGAGGCCTAGAGGAAACCATTGACAAAACGTGCAAGATTTTTTTCGATCTCACCCCACCCCACCCCGCACACACAACTAAGTGTTAAGAATGGCTATTTCATTGCTGATAATCTCTCATTCTCATTTTATATACAGACGTTTGAAAAAAAAAGATGATTCTTTCTCCATATGGGCCAGATTTCGACGTTCAAATAAAGATTCTTTCCGCAATATTCATATATTTTCATTTCTGCCCTATATTTCTGGGCGTGAGTTTATATTTATACTTACATTAAATTCCAGCTTTAAAAATTGAAATGAATGGATAATGCTCACTTTAAGAGAAAATTAAATATCAACTTCAAAATTATTTTTCAAGAAATGCCTTTGCCCTTTAATCTTCTCCACCGTTACAGTAAATCTGATTAATTTAGAAATATTCATGCCTGTCTAAAATCTACTTGTTCCACAAGGCAGCTAAGCCACCCACACCTTGCTATCTACCATTACAGCCGAATTTGATATCAAAATAGTTTCTTAAGCTAGACCCTTATTTTTCCCGAGTGCAGAAGAGGTGGATGGTTCACTGAAAACAGTTTTAGAAAAGCGAAAGTCCTTCTCTAGCAAATGTAGTGCGTGAAACAAAAAACGTGAAAAAGACCGATATCGATTAAATGGAATGATACATTTATGCAGAATGTCTCTCGCCTAGGCAGAAGAAAGGATAGACGTCTAGCACAGGGTTAAAGTGAGCACCCGTTCCCAGTTCCAATCTAAAATGTAGAAAGTGATTCTTGTAACTCGGTGTAAATGAAGTAAAAAATGCAACCTCCTCCCTACCAGTCTTCAGACGTCAGAGCCTAGCTCAGTGAGCTCTAAACGACAAAGCAAAATGCTCTTTCTTTAGGGGCAGCTTGCCTTCTATAATCACACTAAGAAAGTGAGCTAACTTTTTAAAAAATTGAGCTCCAATCTCATTTGCTTAGACAACTTTCCCAAACTAGAAGCCACCTCTTCCCTTCCTACTTTCTCTGGGAGAGAAGGTGGCTGTGCCCTGAAGAGAAAACAGGTTTTGATAGTAAGTGTAGTATTGATTTGAATTTATAAACGTGGTTAAAAAAATGAAATGGATGCTACACAAAATGTACATCAGGGAGATCCAAAACATCTGTGTCTGTTCATATTTACACAGAAATTCTGTGCCCCAAACCGTTCTTCTGATAAATTCCTTGTATTTATCTAAGTGGAAAACTACTCAACGCTTAGGAAAGAGTGTAAATGAAAGGAAAGGCCTAAAAAAGTGCTTCACAGCTCTTTTTAAAAATGCACGTGACAAACTTTTTCAAAATTATTTCATTTCTAAAGAACCAATCTGTGTTCCTATTAGCACAGTTAAAATTTTGAGATGTAAAAGGCAAACTGCTTTTATTTTAACTTCACACCATTTAAATAATTATGCCTCGGGGCAAAACAAAACTAAACGTTTTGGGTTTTTTTTTAGTTTTGTTTTCTTTGACTAGCCTTCCTTTAAATTATTCCGTCGGGTAAAAGATCTTTAGTCATCATTTTCATTTTGAAATTTGATTTTTAATAAAATCGAAGCAAATTTTAATATTAATTAAGGTAGTTAGCAAACGCTTACTCTGTGCCAAGCCCTGCGCTAAGCACCGAGGTAGACACGAGATAAAAAAGAAAAAGAAAAGAAACCATTTTATTTACCTAAGTTCCACAACCATCCTGATCCATATTCCATTTATTTTTATTGGCTTCTAACTTCCTTGTCCCTTTTGAACCCCTCTGATTTACAATGAACTAAAATGGAAACGCATTTAACTGCCTCTTGGTGATGCTGGGGAGATTTTTTTGTCCTGTTTCAATTCTGCAGCGACAGTCATTTTTTTTCGTTAGAGTTCTTTGGTTTGGAAAATAAATCCTGAAAAAAATGCACAAACTCCATTTCGTCCAGTTCATGAACATCTCTTAGGTTTTCTATTTAGGACGGGGGCGGGGGAGCGTGGGGGGAAAAGGGTTAGGAGGGAACGGCGGGGGGTTATGGGGAAGAGAAGGGGAGGATGTCATTTTAATACCAATATTCTAAATATGTTTCCTCACTTACCGCCACCCCGGAAGTGCAAGCAGGAAGAACTCCCTCCCACCGATGATAAAAATAAGAAACAATTAACTTATTATGGGAAGAAGGGCACCGATCTAAGGAGAATTGGTGCGGAATCGCTTGTCCTCGGGGGTTTGGATTGTCCTATTGTTTGACGCACATCAATACACTACAGTGTACGCGGTATATACGGGGATGCGCGCTTGACCTTAAAGGTTTCAATGTAGATGATACATAGTATGTGTTCAAGTACACATTATAAAACGTCGGGAGGCCGGAAAACGTGCCCGAATTTGCATACAATGTATACTTCTACGAGTATACGCGTCGTACAGGAGATGGAGTCTTTTCTTTATTGGTTCCTCTTCCCACAATGCAAACGTGGCTCGAAAAGGAAACCCACTTCTGGTTCACACCCGAGAGAAAGTGGTGGTTCTTATTCTCATCTAGTTTTCCTCCTCACAGACTTATCTTTCGCCAACCCCCCCAATATTTCACTGAAAAAGTAATGTTCCACTAATTGTAGCGTTCTAATTACCTCCTCAATGTCCACCGTCCATCACTGATCTATTTATTGAAGTTAGATATTTATTTGATGAGCAGAAGCAAACTGGAGTGGATTACTATCTTGAGGGCAGCTACTGAAAGGAGCGTAAAATAAAAGCAAGCAGTCAGATTGACGCTGGATCTGACAGTGTTTTTCCTAGAGACGTGGACAGGATGCTGAACAGCTTCCCCACCAACATGGATATCCCTAAAAAAAAAAATCCCATCCCTCCCGCTTCGCCTAAAACTTAAGTTTCTCATCCCCGCCCATCCGAAGTGACAGACGGAGTAGACGCAACTCTTCAAGTTCTTGCTTCGGATTTTTACCATCTGAGATCCCCCCCCCCCCCCTATTTCTTTCGACTTCTCACTCCTGGATCGGATGGAGTCTGTACAACCCCCTTGGCTTGGGGGCTACAAAATTCAGAGCCGGTTTCTCCTTTCAAAACTGGCGAAACCTGACGTTAGACCATCCGGGATCCGCTTCGGAGAGAGGTCGCCGCTTCCATCTGGAGTTGAGCTGGCTCCCCGTTCCACAGAAACCCCGAAACGGTCGTATTCCGCTCAGAAATCTGGATTTCAACGGCTGCTGGCTCTTCGAGCCTCCCTTTCGGGTCAGGGCTTTGAGTCAGAGAGGAAAACAGGGCTGACATTTCAGCAGAGCAATGACCTCCTGCGAGCCCCCACCTCGACCCCCCCTGCCATTCCGCCTTGCCCGACCCCAATCTCCCACCCATCTCCCCCCTAAATTCTTAACGGTGAGAAACAGGTCTCCTCCTACACATACAATCCCTAACCAGGGGCCCAGCAGCTCGGCGGGGGCTGTGCACCTGAGATTGGCGACGGACTCAAGTCAGAACAACTTCTTCCACTCTAGTGAAGAATGACGAAGCGGTGCATTTTCCAGGAGGATTGGAAAACCCATTCCCTGCCGCCCTCCTTCTCTCTCTGCCCCCCTCCCCGCCCACCCCAGGGTAGCACCGGTATCTGGAAGACGCCCTGAACCCCAAAATGAACACCTCCGCCGCCCCATCCCTCCCTCGCAGAGCTCTAGGAGGAAAAGTTGGGGTGAGAGGGGATGGGAGGAGAAAGAGGGAAGGGAAAGGAGATTTGTGGGAGCAATCACAGACACACCGAGCCTGCGGTCAAACCAGGTAGAGAGAGTTGGGGGGAGGTCGGAGCTGAGAGGGGGGCCTCCAGTGAAGAAGCACCAAGAGAATTATTTCTTGAAATCCTCCAACCCAACAAAACAAAAAACAAAACAACAACAACAACAAAGAGCCCCTAAACCCTCCTCCTTGCTGAGGTTCAATCCCCCGGTGGCCCAGGAACAAAAGGAAATCAAAGGCAGGAAAGGAAGGAATGCAGACAGATCTGCAGCCGTGCCTCTAGCCCGGCTCGGATCACTGAGGAGGGCACAGTGGCTGCACTTTGAAGCTCCAGCAGGAAGAGAAAGGAAGCAGAAAAGAAACGTTGCAATCCTGCTCGCCCCCCCGCCCCCCGCAAGGCCCGGGTGGGCGAGCCTGCTGCAGGGGATTCCCGAGGCTCGATCTGGTCTGCAGAGGCGGAGTAGCCCCGGGCCCAGGTGGGGACGCGGGCCTGCCCTCCTCCTGGGCTACCGTCCGGCCCCAAATCTGGCCAACGGAGCCGGGGATGGGGCCAGCGGAGGGAGGCTAACGCCACCGGCTGCGAGTGGCCTGCCCCCCCAACTTGCCCGGCCCGGAGAACCTGGGAAATCTCCGGCTGTGCTGCAGCCACCGTGCCCCAAGCGATCCTGCCCTGCCAGGGGGCAACCGACCGATTATTTAGCTCTGCTAACCAATCAACCAGTCAACTAATCACCCTGCCCCTCTGAACCCCGAAACCTGGGAAGGCGCTATCTATCCTCAGCAGCTCCTGGGAGGGGAGACCTAGTTGGGAAGAGAAACAATCCCGTTTTGGGGGGTTTTGCCAGCCACTTTGTGGATGACCCTTTAACGGGAAGCAAAGTACCTGCCCCGGACCTGTGCTGTGAAGCTGGGAAGCCCGGAGCTGGGAAGCACTTTTTTAGGCCTTTCCTTTCATTTACACTCTTTCCTATGCCTTGAGTAGTTTTCCACTTAAACACAAGGAATTTATCAGAAGAACGGTTTGGGGCACAGAATTTCTGTGTAAATATGAAAGCGGGTGATACTTTACTTCGATGCAATGACACTTCTGCTAATAATGCATGCTAAAGACATGCATGCGTCCTTTATTCGCCGCGTTTTAAGAGGCCCCCCAAAAGCGCAGCACGTGTTTGGAACACCCAGAGAAACACAAATGGGATCTTAAAATACTAGTCTAGCAACCCGTTACAAAGGACCGTACCTAGAAAAGCGTTTTTTTTTTTTCTTTAAATAAAAATCGTACACAGAAAACATTAAAATGACTCCAAATCTGAGGTGTTTGCAACTGTGTACATTTTTTTTATTTAAAGAAAAAATAACCGCTTTCGATTTTAGGCATATACATCTATCCATATACATACATTTGGATAGAGATATATATGAAGATATAAACCTGTATTCGAATCACTCCAGAATTTAATCTTTCATCCTTGTGTCGATTTTGCTCTAAATTCTGCCAATATTTTCCTATTGGGCCAGGCGATCTTTATTGCAACAGCAGTGTTTTTAAAATTCTGATTTGTATCCCAATTAGTCTAGCTTTAAAACAAATGCACAATACTTCATTTTAATATTTGTTTTTAATTTGATGATTACACAGTCTTATGGTAAAAGGTAATATCCGTGGCTATCAGGGTCACCACCGGAAACAACAGCCTTCATTCTTGTCGTGGGTGTTTTTAGATGTAATGTGCACTTAAAATAAGTTATTCAATTTAAAACTTATTTTGTTCCAAATATTGTATTCCCTCTAACAGTTCCATGTACTACCACTGGATTCTGTGAAATATTAAGCTATTCAATCCCTATTTAAAATAGCAACTACTTAAAATGATTCTCCCACAACAAAATAATTCCAAAGAGAAATAATGCCCTTACGGAGTTATTTATTATTCTCACTAGAACCTTTAATTAACTATTTCTGTGTAATAACTTCTGGCAGTGGACATGCATCCCAGCAAGAATGGGGTTGGTTCCAAGAAACCCATGGTGTAAAACCATAATGAATGCCAAATGAATACCTAAACATGAGGCTATTTGGTGGGGAGAGAAGAGAAAGGTGGAGAAGTGGGAAGTTTGAGGAAAGGAGGCAGGGAAGCACTGGCTAAATACCAGATTCCTTAAAAGGTTTAAAAAATTATTCAAATGACTTCCTACTAAGTACCCATTTGGAGCAAAATGGATAGTTTGGAACAAAAGTATTTATCCTGTTTTCCACCTTTTTACAAATTCAAGCTTGCCCCCCTCCCTTTTTTTACTCTTATATTAATGATGGTATTTGTTAAGCACTTACTATGTGCCAATACTTTAAGTATAATATTTTTCCGCTGTTGTTTTCCCTGACGGTATTTAGAGACTAGGCATTACACATTTCAGAAAGCAAAGATCATTCACAAAACATCCATCTTTTTCTGGTCGTATTTCCAATCATATGAAAGTTCTTTGAAGTATTTCAAGTTAATGGGAAAATTCCTAAATAGACCAAGACTATTTACATCTTTAGAAAGCTAAAAAAAACCCTAAACTCCTGAAAATCTATTTTAAAGTGTGAATTGGAAATTATAAGGAGCATTTGACACAAAGGGAAACATTTATAAGGTACTCCAGTGTAACTCCTTTGAACAATCATCCATCAGTTTGAAGGGTGGAAAATGGGAAAAAAACAAACGCTTTCACGAGAAAAATGTCAGAAAGCATGGGTTCATCAAGAACATTTTAGAGTGAAGAAAATATAAGTCATTTCTGTGGAGATATGTATAAATTCAACATAAGATAAACAAAGGAACTCAGGAAGCCCATCTTTGGTACTGTAGTTTAAAAGCTAAAAATATGTAGGTAGGTAGAGTTCACCTGCTATATTGAAGTAGAATAGCACAAATTCTTAACAAAAAGCCAAGAATACTTTTTAGAAAATTAGGGCTAAAAATGATTTATCCCTTCTTTTTATAACAGTGAGTGTCTTATTTCACATTCAATTTGCTTTTATTTTTTGTAAATCAAATGAGATGCAAAAAGGAATTAGGGAGAAAAGGGCACATCTGAACAACCTGAAGATATTTATAGACTGTCTAAGGGATAGGCCCTTGGATCTTACTGTGTCTTAAACCAGGCTTGACCTTTTGTCTTTTGACCTCTGGTGCATGAAATTATGTAGTAAAAGAAAATGTGAAGAAAAGGATAAAAACACATGGAAAAACCCAAATACCCAGCAATACTCATCGTATCGTATCGTGGCCAAACTGCAGGGAGCATTCAGAACTGTTTGTTTATAGGGACCCTTTGTCTGGAATACATACATACGTACATACATACATACATATATACATACGTACACTTGTTTTCATCTGTGGGAAATCTGTATTCATTAAATGAGATTAAGTGCCTTCCTTAATAAAGAAAAGACAGAGGTACTGCAACTGGGCTATGTAAACCTTTAACGCCTGCAGTCATTTAGTGGAAAATCAATCAATCAATCAATCGTATTTATTGAGCACGTACAAAACATATGAATGCTTAATTTTCAGGATTTGTAAAGACTATCACCTGAATTTAGAGAGAAGAGTGGGTTTAACAGGACCCGTGTAAGCCCAGACTGAACTACTGAAGGCTTTTGCTGTTTAATATAGTTTTATTGTCATCTGTTATTTTTTTTTCCACTTTCAATATATGGACAGGTTGGGGGGAGTTTCTGTGCCTGACTAGTGAACTGTCCTACAAAAGCAAAATAAAGTGGAGAACAGAGACTTTTTTAAAATTCAGGAAAAATCCTTTGACTGAAAGAATAGAGCCGTGTTTTGAGACTTGACTCTTCTGGACTGGTTTTCTAGAGGAAAGGAGTCAGGGAAGCACTGGCTAAATACCAGATTTCCTAAAAGGTTTAAAAAGTTACTCAAATTCACCAGATAACTGTTTGATTCTTCTCTTTGTTCCTTCACCTCTCTCTACCTTTCATCTTTGCTTGAAGCAGAGAATCATTTCCCAGGCAGCAGCAGCTTGGACTGCTCTCCGTTCTGCTCCTTCTCAATATATCTCTTTCAAGTGGGCTGAAGTGCCTCGTAAGCCCCTTGAGGGAAGGGATCATATCTACTTGCTCTAGTGTACTCTCCCAAGCACTTATTACAGTGCTTTGCACACAGTAGGGGTTCAATAAATACCATCGATCGATTCACTGCTGAAGAGACATGGCAGGAGAGTGAAGTAGTGGTATTTGCAGAATTTCTGACAATCCACATCCACTACCCTAACCCTAGTGGTGCTACACGCTTTCTCTAATGTGCCAGGGTTAGGATGCCAGCAGGACAATACATTCCCCAACCCACCCACTCTTAAAGGCATACTACATGGATGGAAATAGCCCACTCCTCCTGCGAGCAGAGGGCAGAACTGAGTCCCTGAGCTCAACACTTCTCGGGCTTATGAGAGCGCGACAATTCACCAATTTTCATCAAATTGATTAAAAATAGCATTTGCGATTTGTTCTCCTTTGATCTTCTCCAGTCTAAATCCATAACCCTAGAAAGGCCTGTCTTTTCAAGGAAGGCCCCTTTCTCCAGTAAGTTTCCTGTGGGCAGGGATCATGCCTTCCAACTCTATTGCAATGTACCCTCCCAAGCATTTCGTACAGCGCTCTACACACAGTGTGGCTCAGTGGAAAGAGCACGGGCTTGGGAGTTCTAATCCGGGCTTCGCCACTTGTCAGCTGTGTGACTTTGGGCAAGTCACAACTTCTCTGGGCCTCAGTTACCTCATCTGTAAAATGGGGATTAAGATTGTGAGCCCCACGTGGGACAACCTGATCACCTTGCATCCCCCCTAGCGCTTAGAACAGTGCTTCGCACATAGTAAGTGCTTAACACATGCCATCATTATTATTATTAAATATTATTGATTGATTTCTCTCCATTAAAAACTTATCTCAGACTCACCTCTTTCATAAAGTGAGATAGGGCAATGATATCCCCAAAATATTAGCGACCACATCCTTTCTCATTTCAAGTAAATAAAATCAAAAAAGGTAGACCTAACAAAGCAAAACTCAGAACTGAAGGCATAAAGATAAAAGATTACATGTTCTCTGTTTTTCCCCATTAGATTATAAACTCCTAGAGAGCAGGAACTGGTTCTTTCTGTAATATACATTATGTTGGAAATTTATCTAGAGCCCCATGGGACAAACTGTGTTAGAGTGCCAAAACCTACACAGCTGGTGATATAATCAGCGCACTTGCTGGGCCACACCATCACTGTGACTCCCTTAATTTACTGGACTAGAGTTCTACTCAGCTTGCTCGGGTTAATTGAGTCTGCCAAATTAGCCCATCAGCTGCTTCAAATATCTATTTTTTTATGGTATTCATTAAGTACGTACTATGTGCCAGGCACTGTTCTCAGCTCTGGGGTAGATACAAGGCAATCAGGTCCATGTCCCACGTGGGGCTCACAGTCTTAATCCCCATTTTACAGATGAGGCAAAGAGAAGTAAAGTGACTTGCCCAAGGTCACACAGCAGACAAGTGGAGGAGCCAGGAATAGAACCCAGGTCGATCTATTCTGGGATTTAAAGTTTTATTTATAATTACCTCTCAACAGTTGTGGGGCGGGGGGGGTGGCCGGGGAATTCCCAGTCTGGGAAAGATTGTGTAAGTGTAGTCTGTGACTATTTAATATTTTCTCAATCAATCAATGAACAAAGTCTCCAGATCTATCTTATGCAATTGTATTTCCCAGTTTCTTTTAACAGAGTCCATCTGGTTTTCTAGATGTATTTTTCCACTGCTATTTGGGCTTGATAGGATTGTGTCAGGTGAAATACTGCAGTGAAAGGGAAGAAAGCATGAGAGTTTTCTGATGAGAGTTCTTAGGTAGATAAACAACATTTTTTCTTTTCAATTTCCCTAGCCAGTGTTGCACAAAGAGGATCCAGAGAAAGAAAAATTCAACTCAAGTGCATCCCTTAGATGATCTCTAATAGGTGTCACGCTGCTGTTAAAATTTTGGAAAGGTAAAATCAATTCCTTTACTTCTGAATTTCTTGGAATCAGGAAAAGTTGAAGTAAATACCAAAGGGAAGTGCACTGATGAATATGCTTTATTTAAATTTGGAAAATTAGGCTGCAAACCTATAGGGGTTTTCCATGCATAAAGAACCCAGAATATGTACTGTCTGATTTTCTAGAGAAAACAGTTTTTTTCCCCCATAGACTAAAAAAGTACTGTGGATACGTATTGGAGTATAGGTAAATTGGAATAAACTAAAATACCAATATCAATCACCTAAATGAGAGAAATGATGACAGACTACATAACTTTGCTTTCCTTCTGAGGACTGTAAGCTCATTACGGGCAGGGAACGTGTCTGCTAATTCTGTTGTATTATACTCTCCCAACCGCTTAGTACAGCACTCTGCAGAGTAGGTGCTCAATAAATATGACTGACTGATCGATCGACTGATTGATAGTCTATGGTGCCAGGCTTGAGGATGCACTGAAGAAGTGGAAGATGGAGTCAGAACACTCCTGCCGTTCCCTGGGAAACTCTTCCAATGCAGTAGATTTTAGGAAACAAAGGCTGTGGAGATCTTTAATAATCATAACCCCACCCCCCCACCCCCAACCCTGTCAGTTTCACGGCATTTATGTACATATCCATCTCTAATTCATTTTAATGCCGGTTCCCCCTCCTCCTTACCTAGTCTGTAAGCTCCTTGTGGGCAGGGATCCTCTCTACCTTGTCTTGTCTTATGCTCTCGAGTCGCCTCTCACCCATAGTGATTCCATGAACCCATCTCTCCCAAAACGCCCTACCTCCATCTGCAATCGTTCTGCTACTGTATCCATAGGGCTTTCTTGGTAAAAGTACAGAAGCGGTTTACCATTGCCTCCTTCCGTGCAGCCAACTCGAGTCCCTCAACTCTCTTCCGGGCCGCTGCTGCCCAGCACAAGTGAGTTTTGACTTGTAGCAGATTGCCTTCCCCTCGCTAGCCACTGCCCAAGATAGGAATGGAATGGATATGCCTCTGCTTGACTCTCCCTCCTGTAGTCGAGACTGGTAGAGTACTGGAAACTCTCCAGGTGCGACCCTGAGAGGGGCCTCTATACCTACTCTTTTGTATTCTACCCTCCCAACCAAGCAATCAATCAATCATATTTATTGAGCATTTACTGTGTGCAGAGCATTGTACTGTTTGGGAGAATACAATCTAACAGAGTTGGTAGACCTGTTCCCTGCCCACGAAGGAGCTCACAGTCAAGAGGGGGACACAGACATTGATACAAATAATAATTATGGCATTTGTTAAGCACTTACTATGTGCCAAGCACTGTTCTAAGCGCTGATGATGGCATTGGTTAAGTGCTTACAATGTGTCAAGAACTGTTTCAAGCACTGGGGTAGATACTAGGTAATCGGTCACGTACATAAGTGCTGTGGGGCTGAGGGTGGGGTGAATAAAGGGTACAGATCCCAGTGCAAAGGCAACCCAGAAGGGAGAGGGAGTAGGGAGTAGCACTTAGTATTGTGCTCTGCCCACAGTAAGTGCTCAATAAATAACATTGACTGATTGATTGAGACAGTCATCCAGGCCTTCCCTGACAAAGCCCCATTTTGTCTTCCCACCCTTCTCTCTGAGTTGCTTATGGCAGTGCATCCTTAAGCACTTTGGTACTCAACTCAACCCCACAGCACTTATGTATATATCCTTTTACTCTACTCTTTCCCCTATCTGTACTTTATTTTAATTCCTGTCTCCCCCTGTAGACTGTAAGCTCCTTGTGGGCAGAGACTGTGTCTCCCAACTCGTATTGTATTGTTTTCCCAAGCTCTTTGTACAGTGATCTGCACCCTGTAAGTACCCCCAAAATACCATTAAGTGACTGACTGATTGATTGCCTTTGTACATTTTGTCCATGAAAAATATAGCAGTGCACCTTTTCTGGCCCCTGGTCATTTGGGTGAGCATTTCTCAGATACCAGAGGTTAAAAGGAAAAGAAAAAAGATGTGTCCTACTGCCAGCAGGACAGGTCCTTGAGCTGGCTTATGCAGTAGAGGTGATGATTTGCACTGAATCATCCACACTCTCTTGCCCGATTTCCCTGTGCTTACTAGCATGGTGGAAAACACCCCGTTCCGCACCCCCCAGACACACACACACATCTGAATCCTCACTAAGCCAATCTGAATATCATACTCAAAGACCAAATGAGTGAGACAGAGGGTGCAGTGTGGTATCTGCTGGTACTGAAGTCTCAGAGATATTCTGTTCTGTGACCACAGACTGCACCTGATCTCCCTACCAGCCATCGCATAGATATAGCAGTGTCCATTAATGTGTGGATAAAGAAATTAAAAAACAATTAAAAACACAGCATGGCTTTCATCTGATCAAGTAGGGTGACTGAAGGGGATAAAAAAACGATCCAAGTTGGAGGTCTAAAAAAATTGTTGCCGTGTGCAACTTTCTATAGGGCCGTAAGACCGAGACCTAGTGGAAACACCCCCTGCTTCTTGACCATCTCAGAACCATCTATGGACCATACTCAACATCAAATGGCAGAATGGGATTACCAACAATGAGGTCTTGGAATACAATTAGCTCACAGCAATGAAGTAATGCTCACAATAACAGTGGACATGTGAGAAGAATGGATGACAGCAAGATACCCAAGCAACTACTGAATTGGTGAACTGAAGAGGGCCATTCACAAGCTAGGAGGGCAGAATAAATGATTTAAAGACATGGGGAAGCACAGTCTCAAACAATGCAACATAGAAATGGCAAACATGTCAGCTGACAGACCAGCCTGTTTAACTTGCATTTACCACTCCCTGGTAGGGTGAGAGTTTAACAAATCGTTAACATCATCATCGTGATGCACACAGGCAAATATCAGGAACATGCAGACAAAGAACTGTGGAACAAATTGAGAGATACTTCATAAAGAATAATAATAATTGTGGTATTTGTTAAGTGCTTACTATGTGCCAATCACTCTACTAAATGCTAGGGTAAATACCAGACAATCAGGTCAGAGAGTCCTAGGCCCCTTGGGGCTCACAGTCTAAGGAGGGAGGAAGAACAGGTATTTCATCCCCAGTAAGAGAGGCAGCATGGCCTAGTGGATAGAATATGGGCCCAAAAGTCAGAGGGATCTGGGTTCTAATACCACTAGGCCACTTGTCTGCTGTGTGACCTTGGGCATGTCACTTAAATTCTCTGTGTCTCAGTTACCTCATCTGTAAAATGGGGATTATGACTGTGAGCCTTACATGGGACAGGGACTGTGTCTGACCCCATTATCTTGTATTTACCCCAGAGCTTAGTACAGTGCCTGGCACATAGTAAGCATTTAACAAATCCCACAATTATGATTATTATGATGATGATTATTGTTATGAAGAAACTGAGGCACAGAGAAATTAAGTGATTTGCCCAAGGTCACACAACAAGCAAATGGCAGAGCTGGGATTATCACCCAGCTCCCCTGACCATCTCATCTGTGTTCTATCCCAGCTCTGCTGCTTGTCAGCTGTGTGACTTTGGGCAAGTCACTTAACTTCTCTGGGCCTCAGTTACCTCATCTGTAAAATGGGGATTGATTGTGAGCCCCACATGGGACAATCTGATCAGTTTGTATCCTCCCCAGTGCTTAGAACAGTGCTTTGCACATAGTAAGTGCTTAACAAATACCAAAATTATTATTATTATTATTATTATCCACTAGGCCATGCTGCCTCTCTTCATGCAATTACTAATTTTTTAATTATTATTTAATTATCGAATGAATTAATACATGAAAGCAGAAAACTATTTGATGATGATACTATGCTCTCAATTAGGATCCGTGATCTGTAGCTACAGATTGTCCTAGGAGGTACACTTTATATTCTTTCTTTCCTTTCAATGGTATTTATTGAGCATGTACTATGTGCTAGGCACTGTACTAAGCACTAGGGTAGATACAAGCTAAGCAGGTTGGACACAGTCCCTGTGCCACATGGGGCTCACAGTCTTCATGCCCATTTTGCAGATGAGGTAACTGGAGAACAGAGAAGTTTAAGTGACTTGCCCGAGGTCGCACAGCAGAAGAGTGGCCGAGCCAGGACTAGAACCCAGGTCCTTCTGACTCCCAGGACCATGCTGTATCCACTAGGCCATTCTGCTTCTCAATTCCTTCGCATTTTATGAAAATGTTATGAAGCACAGACACCCCTGCATGCCCTCCCACCATCTCCCAGGAATCACATGTTTAGATGAAACAAGCTGATCAAAAATTTCCATCTGGTGCTGATCATTCCAGTGGTGGTATCTGGGAAAATCCAACAGCGGTGGAAATCGGAAGCGGAGCGTCACACGATTATTGAAAGCTGAAGTTGGAGTTTGGGCTAAGCATTGCTTTTGTTTTCTCCCCAGAAGACTTCTGAACTGCCAACTTCAGGGTCAGAGCCTGACTTTGATCCCAGGAGGAGGAAGGAGAGTAATTTAGATTCCTCAACAATGTTAATCCTGGAGACCAAACCGGAGTAGCTGTTTGTTGGTGGCAAACGTCACATGGTCTTTAAACTCCTCCTTTTACTTCTCTTCCCTTAGCTTAGGAATTTGCTCTCCTATTTAATTAAACAGAGAGACAAAACTGCATCCCTACAGAAAAAATAAAGGCCTAGGGTTAGTTAGATCTTGGTTTAGCGTTAGAGCTAGTTAGGGCCAGAGGAAGGTGTGGAAACAATCAAATTTAGCAGGTCCAGAACAGAACTCCACATCTTCCCACCTAAACTCTTTCCTCCCCCTAACTTTCCCATCACTATAGACAACACCATCATCCGCCCTGTCTCACAAGCCCGTAGCCTTGGTGTTATCTTTGATTCATCTCTCTC
This sequence comes from Tachyglossus aculeatus, assembly GCF_015852505.1. Classification (NCBI taxonomy): domain Eukaryota; kingdom Metazoa; phylum Chordata; class Mammalia; order Monotremata; family Tachyglossidae; genus Tachyglossus; species Tachyglossus aculeatus. Next base: position 59,073,580 of record NC_052098.1, read on the forward strand.
ATTCAATCAGTGGTATTTATTGAGTGCTTACTGTGTGCAGAGAACAATACAATGGTAGACACGCTCCCTTTCTGCAATGAGCCTAAAGTACTGCAATGGAGGAACAGTGAGAAGGGTGATAGAAGAGTGAATGTGCGGGCTGGATTGAAGTAGGAAAGCAGCAAGGTAAGGTAGGACTGGGTGGGGAGATGATTGAACACCTTAAAGCCCACGGTAAAGAGTTTCTTTCTGATGCTCTGATGCTTTCTGATGCCTCCCTTAGGCTCAACATCACCTTAAAGAGCAGTTTACTGTGACTCTGTTGGATTGTAAAATTGAGGCCGTTTGGCTCTCTTTCTCTTTATTTTATGTGACCGAATGAGATGCAGTTTTCCCTTGCTTCACGTACCCTCCAATGCAGTTATTCCACTGGGAAGTAAAATTTAGATAAATTAGATACTCCAAAAGAAGATGTGAAATGATAAAGTCTCCCATTTGGGATCGAAAGAGGAGCCACAGTCTTTGATGTTTCAGGACCGAAAACCTGCACAAAGGAATTGATTATAGTTGAACGTATTTTTCAACCAAGACAGTTTATTGACCATTGTCTCCACAGAGAAGAGCATATACTACATATACATGGCCGGAAAATGAGAATCTAATCTACCTTCGGCATGACTGTTTATTCTTAACCTCAGCCTATCATCGGAAGTGCTAAAGATATAAATTGGTCAGGATGAAAAGGATGCTCCGTTTTTTTTTAGCCAGTCAAGCTGAGAGAGGTGTATTAAAATTTATTAAATATTTATCCTTTTATTATGATGATGCCAAATGCTCCTGAGAGCATCCACATCAGAGGTTACAGTAGGTAAATTAGATTTGGCTGAAGGAGACCAACAGAAGCATTTCAAGGTACTTTTTTCAAACAGCGACTTTAGATTCCTCTTTTTAGAAAAGAGAATAACCAGATGGTTTGTTTTTCTAACTGCTGGAGTTTACATTTTGGTTGGTCGTCTAACTTCGGGAAGGTAGGGGGACTAGAAGAAATGAGGAGAGTGCCATCAGATATTTAATGCCCTCTGATGTAAGATAAAAAAAATTGTGGTTTATATGTTTAACCTCGTCCTAAAATGAAAGGCTGAATGATGAATTGGGTCAAATGCTGCTTCTCAACTCTGTTGCACCATTGCACTCATTTTAAGAAACCTCTTAATATGAAAAATGAAAAGTGAAATGCATCTGGACTGTTCTGTAACTGCAACGTTTATTTTCAGTCAAATGAGTTAGAAAATAGTTCTTATGTATAATGCCTAAACCATTAAGGGCCTGGATTCTTCCCCTTGAAAATTTTATGGTACAGTTACCTCTTTAACTAATGCCTATCAGGCTGATGCCTATTAGGCTCTCAGAATACTCCCAAAGATGTGAAATGATGGTGTTTCCCATTGGGATCGACAGTTGAGCCTCAGTCCTGATATTTCAGGACTGAAAACATGCACAGAGGAATTGATTCTAGTGTTAGTAGTTTGCACAGTGCCACTTAAGCTTTCTCACCCTGCTTCAGGGGCAGGCGAGGGACTTTGCATGTGTCTTCAGCACCTGTCTCCTCATTCATTCATTCAATCGTATTTATTGAGCGCTTACTGTGTGCAGAGCACTGTACTAAGCTCTTCAAAGCCGTGGGAAGTGGGGAGAGGCAGTCCTTGGATCAGCCTCAGAATCCAACCGGGGACTCAAAAGGCCCCTGGCCTGGTGTCAGAGCCTGGAGGGAGTGAGAAAGGTCCGTGGGTCCAAGGCAGGAGGTAGCCTGGCTTCAGCATAACAGTAATGAGGCAACTAAAGAAATGGAGCCACCATCTTGGCATCTTCACTTCCTGCCAGTCTCCATCTGGCTTCAAAGGATGGGATGAGCTATCTACAGCTGCCCACCCTGGCCTGAAACCTGACTGTGCCATTCCTTGGGGTGGTGATGGTGAAGGGGGACTATGGTCCTCTTCCCCTCATGGGATTTGCGCTTCTGCGCGCCATCACCCTGCAGGCGGTGACTGGCAGCTTTAGTCCAGCATTCATGAGGTATTCAACCTTGGGGTTGGAGATCTACGTTCTGTGGGGAAGACATCCCTTTTGCTTTGGGACTCAGGAACCTTGTTTCTGCTCCAGGTCCCCGTTCAATCGTATTTATTGCACACTTACTGCACTAAGCGCTTGGGAAGCACAAGTTGGCAACATATTGGAGACTGTCCTAATTCTGCAGTGCTCCAGGCTTCAGCAGGCCAAGCCCCATCCTCTCCCCGTCACCTAAATCCTATTTAGTCCAGGGTGACCTATTACTCGGGACTTTGGGGTGAGTCCCAGTGGGGAACCCCACACTCATAGCCCCCCAGCCAAATCTGGGCCATGAACCAGACCGGGGTGGCAAATACACTCAGTCCACCCATAGCGCAAGGTTGCACAACGTGTTTTGGATAGAACTTTAGAGCAAACGAGTGTTCTTCTGATAAAGCATGTTTATCTAGGTAGAACACGATGCAACGTTGGAAGAAACAGTTATGCACACCAACTGTAAGCTCCCTCTAGACTGTAAGCCCGTTGTAGGCAGGGAACCCCTCTGCTAATTCTGCTGTATTGTACTCTCCCAAGTACTTAGTACAGTGCTCTGCGCATTATAAGTGCTCAATAAATGCCACTGGTTGATTGATGTACCCGCAGCTCCGTGTTAGAGGAGAGATGAGAATGGCTCATCCCGCCAGCTTCTGCCGTGCTGTGGAAGTCGCCACTCACCAGATGCATCTTCTACATGACTTCAAGCATGGTCAGCTTGTGATGGAGCTGGGAGGCTTTAAATCCTGGCGGGTGGCACGGAAATTTTGTCAGCAAAGAGATAGCAACCCAGATACCAGCCAAAAGTCTGTGCCAGCTGGGAAGCATGCAGGTGAACATGAACAAGACTGTAATCTCGTTGTGGGCAGGGAATTCATTCATTCATTCAATTGTATTTATTGAGCTATACTAAGTGCTTGGAAAGTACAATTCAGCAATAAAGAGAGACAATTGCTGCCCACAACGGGCTTACAATCTAGAAGATATGTTTGTTTATTGTCGTGTTGTACTCTCCCAAGCACTTAGTACAGTGCTTCACACATGATAAGTGCTCAGTAAATAGGACTGAGTGAAATGGGCAGAATGTAATGATTTTAGTTCAAACCCAACATTTTATAATACATTTTACTGTTTCCCAATATCCTTTTATTTGGCTCTGAAAGCACTTGTTCTGCCCCCATGCTGGACACGGTCATTGACTCTGGTTAGATTTTATTGTTACTTTCATTTTGACAATAGTGTAAACAAAATTTTTGGCATGCTTTTAATGCATTATTTAAAGCTGGCGAGGGACAAAGGGGGATACAGAAAAGCAGTGGCCTAATGGAAAGAACACAGGCTTGGGAGTAAGAGGACCTGGGTTCTAATGCTGGCTCTGCCACCTGTCTGCTGGGTGACCTTGGGTGAGTCACCTCACTTCTCGGTGCCTCAGTTCCCTCATCTGCAAAATGGGGACCAGTTCCCCTTCTTATTTAGACGGTGAGCCCCATGTGGGACCTGATAATCTTGTATCTACTCCAGCACTAAGTACAGTGCTTGGCACATAGTAAACACTTAAATACCACAATTATTATTATTACAAAGGCAGTTTACTTAACTCTAGGGAACAAGAAGCTACTCAGAACCTTTGGGATTATCTTTGTTAGACGTTACTAAACATGAGATTGTAAACTCCTTGGGGGAAGGGATTGCGTCTACCAACACTAATGAACTGTACTCTCCTGAGCTCGCCATACAATGCTTTGCACTCAGTAGGTGCTCAATAAATACCATCGATTGAATTGTTGAAATTGGAAGTAGACCGTTACCCCTGTCCTCCCCAGGCTGTTTCTAACACAGAGCCCTGCAGCAGCGGCGTTTTTCCCCTCCGTTCCTTCCCCTCCCAGGCTCCAAACTGCTGTCTGGGTTGAGCTCCGCCACAGTGTAGGGAGGGAGATTCAAGCCGCCTTGTTGCCCACCCGGTCCAAGGTGGCCAGCAAGCGCAGAGAGGGGGCTCCCAACTGCTGACACCACTCCTCCCCTCCTCCGTCCCTTCCTGTCCGTGACGCCCGCCGAGGGCCTGAAATGCCGTCACTTTGGGGCGCTTCCGCACAAGAATAATAAGAATAGTGGTATTTGTTAAGCCCTTACTATGGGCCAGGCACTGTACTAAGCGCTGGAGTGGACACAAGCAAATCGGGTTGGACACAGTCCCTATCCCATGCGGGGCTCACGGTCTCAATCCCCCTTTTACAGATGAGGGAATTGAGGCCCAGAGAGGTGAAGTGACTAGCCCAAGGTCACACAGCTGACGAGTGGTGGAGGAGGGATTAGAACCCGCAACCTTCTGCCTCCCAGCCCTGTGCTCTATCCATTACGCCATACCATGCTGTGACTTTGTGCCCGTGCTCAGTCTCCCATCCACTACCAGTCCCGGGGAGACACACAAACACACACATACACACACCCTCCCCTCCCCAACACCGAGGTGTCACGACAAATCCCCCAGCAGTATTGCAGTCATTCATCCAATAGTATCTACTGAGCACTTACTGTGTGCAGAGCACTGTACTAAGCACTTGGGAGAGCACAATACAACAAAATATAACAGACACATTCCCTGCCCACAGCGAATTTACAGTCTACAGGGGGATACAGACAGCATTAACCCTAGTGCCTGTTGTTTCCCCAGTGCCTTGGTATTTTGGGGGTACCACCGGCATCCTCCCCCGGGCCACACGGTTTCAAGATGGCAGATCGGCCACGAGGCCAAGATCAACCGACCACTGGAGGAGGGACCAAGGGCAATGAACGGGGACGTTGGAGAAGGAGAGATGCCGACTTCTGCTCAACCACCAACGAGAAGCCACAGAACTCGACGGACAGCATGCGGGACTAACGAGGGGTGGCTCCTGTGGGAACCTCTTCCAGGGAGCTGCCTGGGTCAGACAGGGGTGGGTTTAGGCAAATGAAAGATGTGTTCAAATGAACGCACTCACTACGTGGCCCGTTCAGTGTCTGGCCCGGCGGACATGTGCAGACCCCTCCTGGGAGGGAGTGGGATTAAAGGTACCTGACTTGGAGTGAGTTGTGGTCTCTGTTCTCTACGTTACACCTCACTGGGAGTGGTAGCACGTACTTTTATTATTTAGTTCATCATTTCACGGGAGGGGTCGAGCATATGGAAGTGGATGAAGGAATATGAGATGGGTATCCCAGCCAAGCCCAATGGGACCAGAAGGAGTCAGAACAGAAGGCAAGCAAGCATGCTGTTCCCTAGCATTATGGTTTAAATGGAGCTGAGTGGACTAATTGATGAATTAATTAGTCCATTCAACTGTGTGTAATATACTGTACTGGGTGGTCCGAGGGTCCCCTTAAGCACTTTGATATTTACCCTTCCCCCAGCCCCACAGCACTTATAGTTACATTTCCATCCGGAATTAATTTTAATGTCTGACTCCTCCTTTAGGCTGTCAGTGCCTTGTGGGCTGGGAATGTGTCTACCAACTGTTTTACTGTACTCTCTTAAGTGCCTAATACAGTGTCTGCACACAGTAACCACTCAATAAATACCACCGATTGATTGAAAGCAATGCACGATCCCTACCCTCAAGGAACTGACAATGTGAAGAGGAAGAGAGGAAAACAGAAAACATAACTATAGAGAACATACCAGTCACGGAGACCAAAACTATGGCAGGGATACAGAACATTAAAGACACCAAAGTGCCAGCACCAGAAACGTGTACCGCATTTAGAACAAATAGGGTTTATCACTACATTGCTCCCAAACTAAACTAATCCTGGATTGACAATGATCCCATAAAATCAAATCATATCAAATCGTATGAAAGACGTTCATATTTCCGTTACTACTTCTTACAAATGAATACTAACTGTGACAATTCTGCAACTTTCCCTAGTCAACCAGCTTTGTAGACGTCTTCATCGTTCTTGCTGATGCCTACATTACTCTCTTTACTGCTGCCATTATGTTCCTCATCCTCAAGACCATACACCCAACCAAGAACCAAGAGAAATGCCCAGAGTTGCAAATCCTCAGAAAAACACATTCACTCACACTCACCCACTCCCCTTCATCTCTTCCACCCTCTCACTCCCTCCCACCTTCATTTATTTTTACCCTTTATCCAGCAGCAGAGGAAACTAATTTTTCTGGGGTAGCCTCCATGGAGGTAGGCCCCTGACATCAACTTTACAGCAACCTGCGCTACAAAGAATAAAAAGGTAGTAATAGCAGAGCCCACCTCTCAGGGTCGCACCTGGAGAGTTTCCAGTTCTCTACCAGTCTCAACTATGGGAGGGAGAGTCAAGCAGAGGCATACCCGTTCCATTCCTGGCTTGGGCAGGGGCTACCGAGGGGAAGGCAATCTGCTACAAGTCAAAACTCACTTGTGCTGGGCATCAGCGGCCCGGGAGAGAGTCGAGGGTGGAGACTCAAGTTGACTGCACGGGAAGGAGGCGATGGTAAACCGCTTCCGTATTTTTACCAGGAAAACTCTATGGATCCACTACCAGAACGATTGCAGATGGAGGTGAGGCATTCTGGGAGAGATGCGTCCATGGCGTCACTCTGGGTCGGACACGACTCAACAGCATACGACAACAAGAAGTAGTAGAGTATGTGCTTGGGAGACAATATAGTTGGGAGTGCAGATGTCAGAATAGAGTTTTCCTGCAGTCATTGGAAATTTAAAAAGTCTGCCAGAGGAGAGAGAATGAAAGGACAGACAGACTCCAGATTGTTACTATCCTAAGGAGTTGAACCAATATTGTTTATCATCACTATCATTATTATTAGTAATAATAATTGTAATATTTGTTAAGTGCTTACTAAGTGTCAAACACTGTTCTAAGGATGAGATAGATACAAGTTAATTGGGTTGGACACAGTCCCTGTCCCACATGGGGATTACAGTGTAAAAGAAGGGGGGAGAACAGGTATCGAAACTCCATTTTAAAGATGAGGAAACTGAGGCCCAGAGAAGTTAAGTGACTTGCCCAAGATCATCCAGCAGGCATGGGGAGGAGCCAGGATTACCAGGCGGAGCCTCCGATTTCCAGGCCACACTGCTTCTTACTCCAGGTCACAACCACCCCACAGTACAATCTTCCTGTTGATACACTCTGCATTGTTTAATCCCTTACTCCATGCATAACCCTGACCAGCTGATGCTCTTGCGACACGCTACAGGTAAGTGAATCCCTTCCCTTCCCGGCCCCTCCAGGATTGAGATTAAGCAACCAATAATGAATGAATCTTCTAAATAGCTCTGCTCATAATCTGTGTCATTATCAAGCCACTGAAGAGACCCTGGAGTGGATAACCAAATAAATTGTTCAACTGGGAAGGCAGTTTCACTTAGAAATAGTTGCTGCAGCTGTCGATGAGTGTACTGCATTTCATTCAGAGGAATCGTCCAACGAGGATGCAATCAAGCATGGACAGTTCAGCGCATCATTGGAAGATGCTGAAATAACTGAAGAGGTAGTACTGGTTTCTCCAACCACTAGCTAAAATCTGGAGAATAAAATTTCTTGAATTAGTTTTCAAGAAAGCGAATGATCATCAAAATAAGACTGAAGAAGACCCTAGTGGAAAGAAGAGGTGTACTGTTGCATTGTACTCCCCCAAGCGCTTAGTACAGTGCTCTACACTCAGTAAGCGCTCAATGAATACCATTGATGATGATGAAAGACGTGTATAGGTGTTCAGGAGTTCATCACCTACAAAGTGCTTTAAGAAGAAAAATAGCTGTAATTCAACTTAAGGCGGACAGATTCTTCACTGAAGTTGAGAAACCACTACCATATTCAGGAACACAATTCTCTAGTTCTGCAGCCTCCTGCAAAGACTCATAATGAAATTCAACTCCTCCTCTAGACTGTAAGGTCACTGTGGGCAGGGAGCATGTCTATAACTCTGTTGCACAGTACTGTCCCCAGAATTTAGTACAGTGCACTGCACACAATTCGCGTTCAATAAATGCCACTGATTGACTGATTTAGAGTGTAAGCTCCTTGTGGGCAGGAAACATGTCACTTCGTTTTGTACTTTCCAAGTGCTTAGTGCAGTAAATGCTTAGTGCTTGGCACACAGTAAGCGCTTAACAAATAACATAATTATTATTATTAGTGTCAAGCTCTCACAAGATCAGATTTTTTGTTCCTCTGGCAAATGCTCTCTTTTCCTTTTCCTCTCCAAATCAGCAAGTCAACGCTGCCCATTAAAATCCCATCTGGGGAGAGTAGAAACAAATCCAGGGCTTCCTTGAATAAATCTACACTGGCTTCTCCAGTGGAACAAGGAATGAGGATATTGACTTTCGAGGAAACATAGTGAGTGCAATGCGAGACTTTCAAGAGCCGGGGATTTTCCTGGGTCCCAAAGGCTGTTTCAAAATAACATCTAATCAAACTAATGGTGAAAATTCCAGTAGAGTAACTACGCCCAAGGACTCTGCTATTAAGTCTTCAAGGCGCTCGTAATTCCAGATGGACTTAAATGACTTTTGTGCACACGATTATTATAAATGCTTGTTCTATTACAGAGTGGCTTTACTGTTGGTTTTTTAAAAAATTCCCAAGTCTAAAAGTCACAAATGATCATAGGATCCACCCTTTTCTCTCCATCCAAACTGCAACCATGCTGATCCAAGCATTATGTCCCACCGTGACTACTGCATCAGCCTCCTTGCTGACCTCCCTGCCTCCAGTCCCTCCCCTCTCCAGTCCAAACTTCACTCTGCTGCCCGGATCATTCTTCTACAAAACCATTCAGTCCGTGTTTCTCCATTCCTCAAGAACCTCCAGTGGTTGCCCATCCACCTCTGCATCAAACGGAAACTCCTTGCCATTGGCTTTAAAGCTCTCAAATCACCTTGCCCCCTCCTCCTTAACCTCCCTGATTTCCTACCACAATCCAGCCTGCACACTTGGCTCCCCTAATGCCAACCTACTCGCTACCTCGATCTCATCTACCTCGTCTAGCCCTTCCTCTTCATATCCAACAGATGATTATTTTCCCCACCTTCAAAGCCTTATTAAAAGCCCATCTCCTCCAAGATTTCTTCCCCGACTAAGCCCTCATTTTCCTCTTCTCTATGTCACTTTTGCACTGGGATTTGCCCCCTTAGCGTGGCTCGGTGGAAAGAGCCCGGGCTTTGGAGTCAGAGGTCATGGGTTCAAATCCCGGCTCCGCCAATTGTCAGCTGTGTGACTTTGGGCCAGTCACTTAACTTCTCTGGGCCTCAGTTACCTCATCTGTCAAATGGGGATTAAGACTGTGAGCCCCCCATGGGATAACCTGATCACCTTGTAACCTCCCCAGCGCTTAGAACAGTGCTTTGCACATAGTAAGTACTTAATAAATGCCATCATTATTATTATTCACCATGCCCCCTCAGCCCTACAACACTCATGCCCATATCCGTAATTGATTCATATTGATGTCTGTATCTCCCGCTGGACTGTAAACTCGTTGCAGGCAGGGGACTTGTCTATCAACTTTGTTATACTGTACTCTCCCAAGTGCTGAGTATAGTGCTCTGCACCAAGTAAGCGCTCAATAAACATGGTGGACTGATTGTTTGCTTTTGCATCCTCAAATGGTTTTTCACACAGATAAACCTCATAATGTATGCTGCTATTTTAAAATAAAGAAATGTCCGTGCAAAACAATTTGGCCTTTAATCCAAAGTTCACACTATGCATGTGAAAGTGCTTTAGACGACTCTGAAAAGAGGCTCCATTTTTATCATTTGTGTTTGTTTTCCGCATATTGCAAATGATCTTAAAACAGAGCCATACATGTATATCAGATATCATTTGAAGTAATGAGTGTATTTTTCTAATCTTTTCAACACCAACCTAACAACCCATTTCCAATATCATGCATAATAATTAATTTGTTTTCCATATAGTAATAAGATTAACAACTTCACATTTTCACGGGGTACTGAGTCATGTTCAAATAAAACAAGTTCTAATGAGAAAAATTGGATGTGGCAGCAAATCAATGTTCCACTAAGCAATCCAGGTTTATACGTGTTTGTCTATCTTTTCAGCATGTATTTTTGTCAAGATTCCACTGTAAACAAGATCATTTCTTTCATGTTGGGTTAGGCTGGGTAAATATGTTTAATGAACAACGAATTCATTGTAAACATTGCAAGAAATCTGACTACCTTACAGAATAGCTGCAAACGTTTAAGCTGCTTTAAACAAATGCAGCCCGTTAAATATAGAGTCAATACTGGGCTCTGGCTCTGTTTTGATGGTCACATGACTTATTTAGGGGCCCTTTCCATACTACACAGCTTAAGAATCTATGGAAAACAGAAATGAGTGAAATGACCTCAAATTTAAATCACTTTGTACTTAGACAAAATAACGTCACCCTGCCATTTAGTTAGATTTGGCTCTGAACTGCTCAAGTAAATTTGTATTCACACGTTATTGCCCCTTGAAATACTATAACCTCAGTCATATTGAATTTACAGGGCCGAGCTTCCAGGTGGGTAGTGCCAGTAGTGCTAGTAGTGGTGGTAGTTGTTGTTGTTGTTCTTGTTGTTATACTTCACACAACACCGCACCGGTGGCCCAAGCCACTTGAGCACACCACTGAAGTGTTGGCTTTACAATGAAGATAATCCCAATCCCTTTGCTTACTTATTTGAATTTGCTACAGGGTTTTGTTCATGGAAAGGACTTGTTTTCTGGTAAAGTTCGTTCTTTCCATGACTAACTGGAGACAGCTGTTCCTACAGCAATTTGAGCTGTGGATGAAAAATGCAGTCTGGACCAAACAGCATTCATTCCTGTGAAATGCCAGAGGGCACCCTATTTCCTTTTTTTTCCTACTTTGTAAAATGTTTAGGAAGAAATACTCTCATCTCCCAGGCTAGGGGAAGCGGCATGGTTTAGTGGAAAGAGCACGGGCTTGGGAGTCAGAGGTAGTGGGTCCTAATCCCGGCTCTGCCACAAAGCTGTGTGACTTTGGGCAAGTCACTTAACTTCTCTGTGACTCAGTTACCTCATCTGTAAAAGGGGGATTAAGACTGTGAGCCCCACGTGGGACAACCTGATAACCTTGTATCTACCCCAGCGCTTAGAACGGTGTTTGGCACACAGTAAGCACTTAACAAATACCATTATTATTATTATTACCTCCCATAAGCCTTTGGGAAATCTGGAATTAGCGGACAACGCTTCCAGTGAGGGCGCGGAATCGGCATTCCTGGCCCTCACTGGAAGATGTTGAAGTACTTGAACAGGAAAAATTGAATTCTAGGGTCAGCCAAGGGAACGTGTGAAATAGTTTTCCTTAAAAAATGAATCAAACCATGTCTACTGAGGCTTGAGATTGGAGCACGCTGACTGTAAATCATTATAATACCACTTTGTATTTTTATAACTACTCTTTGGCCCAAACAGTAACTTGTTAACTCACACCACATCACTGTGCGGAAGACAATTTTAAAGCACGAGCCAATCCAAGCTTTTCCCTTTGAGAGTCTTCTATGCATAACCAATATTGAAAATGTCTCATAAGGCACAGACAAAAAAGGGAAAAATACTTAAAATGCATATACACCAGAGCAATAACGTGAGAAGAGTATACTTCATTGTTATCACATTTGAAATATTATAGGAATGAATAATTTTTCATTAAGCCTAGTTATTCAAAGCTCTTCCAGCATAGGTGACACGACGACGTGGTCTTTGCCCCTTGAGGAGACTCAGTTTAATGAAGTATGATAAACTCAGCAGACACATTAGATTCATCGCTGGCAGGATTAACTACTTTGCCTATATTCGTGAAGATAAATGTTTCTTTAGGAAACAACAACTGTCATTTGGTTTAGGGATGCCCTTCCCTACAGCAAACCCTCACTCTTTTACCATTTAATAATTTAATAATCATTTTGCACTGACTTATGGTGTTTTTATCCTATAATCTTAAAGGGCTTTACCAACATTAAATAACTAATAAAATGAGTGTAAAGAGCTTTGTAGAAAATGCATAATAATGAACAGTAATGAACAGTAATAATACTGAAGCCAATGCTAATGAGAACAATAATAATAAGGAGCATTAATGATTCAAAACAGTTTCCAGAAAGTAGAACGCAGGGCGAAAGCTGAAATACTGAACTGAGGGATGAATTCTAGAATGGAGTACAACGATATCAAACCAAAATGGTGTTGTGTGCAAATCTGAATCCAAACCCTCAAGGACTAAAGGATTCTGATGTAAATAATATGCAATATTTAGTGAAAATAGGGACAGAATTACTTGGCTGTGGGCCCTGGCATCCTGCAATTGCCATGGGCAGCTGGACTGATTGAACCAGTGTAGGCCCACCTATAGAGCATAACCGCACTGATGAATTAGTCAGTCAGTCATATTTATTGAGCGCTTACTAAGTTCAGAGCACTGTACTAAGATCTTGAGAGAGTACAAGACAACAATATGACAGACACATTCATTCAATTGTATTTATTGAGCGCTTACTGTGTGCAGAGCACTGTACTAAGCGCTTGGAAAGTACAATTCAGCAACAGAGATGATCTCTGCCCAACAATGGGCTCACAGTCTAGAAGGGGGGAGACAGACATCAAAACAAGTAAACAGGCCTCAATGGCATCAATAGAAATAGAATTATAGATATGTACACATCATTAATAAATAGAATAATAAATATGTACATATATCCACAAGTGTTGTGGGGTGGGGAGGGGGTAGAGCAGAGGGAGCGAGTCGGGGTGATGGGGAGGGGAGGAGGAGCAGAGGAAAAGGGGGGTTTAGCCTGGGAAGGCCTCCTGGAGGAGGTGAGCAGTCTCTGCTGCTATTGATCTGGTGGGCAGAGGGCAGTTCTGGAAATCAGGAGGAGATCTGGGTCCTGGTCCCAGCCAGGGCTGCAGCAAGGCTGAAACCCTTGGTTACCCGCTAAGGCAGAGAATGAGTCAAGATGCCGCAACTTCAGATAGTAATCGGACACCACCGGCCCTTCCAATATGGCCTCTGCTTGGGACGTTCTACGGAGGGGCCAGTCCCAGACCTTACTAAAATGGTCACCCTGCATGGGTAACATCAGAGAGGGTGGGGTAGCACTGGAGTTCACATGCAGTTCCTGTCGCCTACCCTCCTCCCTTCGATGCTGCATTTGTGTGGCAGCCATCATTTAGTTCTCCATAAATTTTCCATTCTGAGAAGAGGTGGGGGGGTGGAGAAGACCATTTCTTTGGGGAGGAGACTCAGGGCCAGGGGAACGGGGGAGGAGGGAGAAATGGGGTGGGAGACACTACCTCAGACAGCTGATGAAGGAGCAGGGAGGGGGGATGGAACAATGTGTGGGGCCACACACTCAAGAGCTTGTAGCTCATCCATTCCCCCTCCACAATTGGTGATGGTGGTGGTAGTAGTAGTGATAACATGGCCAGACAGTGGGGCTGGGAGTCAGGGGGCCTGGTTCTAATCCCAGTTCTGTCACTTGACTGCTGTGTGACCTTCAGCAAGTAACTTAACATCCCCTTGCTTCAGTTTCTTCATCTATAAAATGGGATTAAATAATAATAATAATGATGGCATTTATTAAGCGCTTACTATGTGCAAAGCACTGTTCTAAGCGCTGGGGAGGTTACAAGGTGATCAGGTTGACCCACAGGGGGCTCGCAGTCTTAATCCCCATTTGACAGATGAGGTAACTGAGGGCCAGAGAAGTTAAGTGACTTGTCCAAAGTCACACAGCTGACAACTGGTGGAGCCAGGATTTGAACCCATGCCCTCTGACTCCAAAGCCCGTGCTCTTTCCACTGAGCCATGCTGCTTCTCCCTGTTATAGACTATGAGCCCCAAGTGGGATAGGGACTGCATTTGACCTGATTATCCTGTATCTATCCCAGCACTTAGTACAGCGCTTGACACATAATACGTGCTTAACAAATACCGCAATTATTAATAGTAGTAATCAATCAATGGTATTTATTGAACACATTGTGTGTGGAGCACAGTACTAAGTACAGTACAACAGAGTTGGTAGCCACATTCCCTGCCCACAAGGAGCTTACTGTGTAGCAGTAGTATTATTTAATGAACACCGTACTAAGTGCTTGGGAAATACAGAATAATGATGTGACACATTCTCCGTTCACCAGGAGCTGACACTCTAATGGGGGAGACAAACATAAAAATATTTACAACTAGAGTGGTCAAAATAAAAAAAAATGAATACACATATCAATCAATCAACAGCATTCACTGAGTGCTTATTGTATGCAGAGCACTCTACTAAGGGCTTGGGAAAATACAGTACAATGGAGTTGGGAGACATGATTCCTACCCTCAAGGATCTTATAATCTAGTGGGGGAGACAGACAGTTGAAATAAATTACAAATGGGGGAAGCAGCAGAGTATAAGAATATGTACATGCATACTGTAGTGCTGGGGGCGGAGTAAGTATCAAAGTGCTTAAGGGGAACAGATCCAAGTGTGTAGATGAGGCAGGAGGGAGGGCGAATAGGGTAGAGAAATGGAGAGATTGGTCAGGAAAGGTTTCTATGAAATGATATGATTTTAGTGGGGCTTTGAAGGGGGAGAGAGTGGTGGTCTCTCAGATATGAAGGGGGAGGGAGTTCCAGGCTGGAGGGAGAATGTGAGCAAAAAGTCTATGGTGCAAGAGATGAGATCAAGGCACAGTAAGTAGGTTGGTGTTTGAGGAGCAAAATGTGCAGGCTGGGTCGCGGATAGAGTCGCCATGAATCAGGACTCAACGGCATTTGATAATATAGTAAAAAGGTAGGGTGGGGAGAGCTGATAGACTGCCTTGAAGCCAATGGTAAGGAGTTTCTGTTTGATGCAGAGGTGAAAGGGCAACCACTGAAGATTCTTGAGGAGTGGAGAGAGGTACACGGAATTTTTTTTTTTTTTTTACAAAAGTGGTCCAGGCAGAGTGAGATACAGACTGGAATAGGGAGATTCTGGAGGCAGGGAGGTCAGCGAGGAGGCTGATGCAGCAGTCAAGGCAGAATATGAGTGCTTGGGCCAGCATGGGTTGCAGTTTCGATGAAAAGAAAAGGGCTAGAGATGTTGTGACGGTAGAACTGATAGGATTTGGTGATATCCTGAATATGCAGGTTGAATAAGAGGAGGAAACGACTTCTGAGAAAGAAAGGTTGGTGGTGTTGTCGACAGTGATGGGAAAGTCAAGGGATAGAGAGGGTTTAGGTGAGAAGGTGAAGAGATATATTTTGGACACGATAAGTTTGAGGTAATAATAATAAGGGTATTTGATAAGCGCTTACTATGTGCCAGACACTGTACTAAGCACTGGGGTTGATACAAGCAAATCGGGTTGGACACAGTCCCTGTCCCACGTGGAGCTCACAGTCTCAATCCCCATTTTACAGATGAGGGAACTGAGGCACAGAGAAGTAAAGTGACTTGCCCAAGGCCGCAGAACAGTCGAGTGGCAGAGCGGGGATTAGGTGTCAGTGGGACAACCAAGTAGAGATGTCCTGGAGGCAGGAGGAAATGAAAGACTGCAGAGAAGGAGAGAGGTCAAGACGGAAGATGTAGACTTGGAAATCAACTGTGTAGAGTGGTACTCGAAGCCATGGGAGTAAATAAATGAGTTCTCCAAGGGAGATGGAGAATAGAAGGGGAACAAGAAATGAGCCTTGAGGAACCCCCACAGTCAGGGGGTGGGAGGCAGAGGAGGAGCCTGTGAAAGAGACTGAAAAGGAGCAGCCAGAGAAGTAGGAGGAGAACCAGGAGAAGATACCCAAGGTTAGATTGTGTTTCCAGGAGAAGTGGGAAAGCTGAGGTGGGGTGAAAAGCAGTAGTGGCGTTGCATACAGGGACAGAACTCATTCAAACCATTGAAAACAACCTCATTAGTCTGAATGAGTTTGGTTGTCAGTCTGCAACAGTCTGGGGATAAGATAGTTTTTCCTGAAGATCTCACACAGCTGGAAAAATATTTAGAAACAACATCTTCCTCATGCAGAGGTTAAAGAAGTTGAAGATGATTCTCCTAGGACACAAGTTAGGCCTAGGGAGTCCATCAAGTGCTTTTCCTTACTTCCCTGTCTTTTCTCCTCCCAAGCCAGCCTTTTAGCTGAACCACTCTCTTGACTCTCCCGACTCCATCTCCTCACTCAGCTTGTTCCCCTGGTTTGGAAACCCCCTCCCTCTCCACATCAGACAGACCACAGCTCTCCAAATGGTCTCCTCTAGGATTTTTCTCAGGACCACATGCAGTAGGGGAGTTTACAACCAAATATTAATTCATTCAATCGTATTTACTGAGTGCTTACTGTGTGCAGAGCACTGTACTAAGCACTTGGGAAGTACAAATCGGCAACATACAGAGACGGTCCCTACCCAACAATGGGCTCACAGTCTAGAATATCTGCATTAAAAATTAGGTATAATTTGAAAAAAACCCTCAGAAGCTATAGCCTATACTCATGACACTTTCAAGTAAAATATTATCGTTGCTACCCTTGATCTTGCCATTTAAATTTTTTTCCCCAAACTATTCCATAACACCTACCCTCTGCCACTAATGCAAACTAGCAGAGGCTGCATTGGAGCCCTCCTCTCTTCCGCAAAACCTCTTGGCAGATGGACATGGACATTTGGGGTTTTCGAGGCCTGAATTTAACTATCCCAATTGATTCCCAAATGTGTCAATAAATCATATTGTTCTTCCGGGATACAGAGGGATAAGAAGGGCTACCTGCAATCTTTTTAAGTCTGGCTCATGGGAAAACCAAGAGCTTAGTACAGTGCTCTGCACACAGTAAGCACTCAATAAATATGATTGAATGAATGAAAGATTCCTGGGAAAACAATTTTTAAAAATTCTATTCCATAACAACCAGTAAGGGTTTTTAAGAAATCCATAGTCTGGGGTTACCCACTCTTTTAATTGGTAAGTCACTTGAATGATGCTGAAATCACTGAGATCACTGGCACTAGAGGGGTGAAGAGTGTTGGCTGGGCTTTATTTGGAGATCAGTGAGATAAGGAGGAGGGAGCAAGCTGATTAAGTGCTTTAAAGCCTATGGCAAGGAGTTTCTGTTTAATGCAGAGGTGGTGGGTAGCCACTGGAGTTCTTGAAGCACATGGGGAGATGTGAATTGAAAGTTTTTTTCAGAAAAATGATCTGGGTGGCAGAGTGAAGTATGGACTGGAGAGGGGAGATACAGGAGGTGGGGAGGTCAACGAGGAGGCTGATGCAGTAGACTAGGATATGATAGGTGCCTGGATCAGCATAGTAGCAGTTTGCATGAAGAGAAAAGGGAAGATTTTAGTGATGTTGTAAAGAAAGAACGGACAGGATTTGGTGAAAGATTGAATGTGTGGGTGGACTGAGAGAGATGAGTTGAGGAAAATGCCAAGGGTCTGGGATTCCGGTGCCTCTTCATGTTGATTGGAGGAAGAAGGTGAAAAATACAGGAGGAGTCAGAAAGAAAAGAGATTTGTCTATGGACTTAAAAAAAAAAGCCTACTCATCCACTACAGAAAGTTTAGAGTTTTAAGTGGACACGATCTGTATACCCATTCCCCCAGTTCAACAAACATATTTTAGAAATGCTAATCCTCCCAAAGGCTGGGTCTTCCTTTCATGGTACTAAAAATAAAATCAAAAACTTGCAAACTGTGAACGTATTTGATTGGGAACATGCTGATATAGTTGGCACTGGAAAACGGGTCATCGATTCACTTTCCATTCTGCATCTGGGATTACTTGTTCATTCCTTTTGCTACGGTGCCAGATGTACACGTGTCAGTGTTGAGCATCATTTATCAGATCTGTGCCTATGTTAGGTTCAGGACATAAATGTCTCAAAGTTGGCCTTTACCTTGTGACAAAAATAGTGAAATTATTTGTTTTTGATTTGGCTTCCTTGTCTGTTCCTTCCAAAAGGAAAGACATGAGAAAATCAGATCTGTGCATATAAAGAGAGGGAAACAAAGGCTATGATCATAACAATAGTGAGTGATTTTCAGACTGACATCTGTACATTAAGAATATGTAAAAATACCAATTTCATGCTCTGACAACTTATTCTGCATTGGTGGTAGTATAATGCCATGGGAATGCCAAATGTCAAAGCATTACATAATGTCAACCATTCAGATGTTTGTTGATTAGCTATCACTCGGAATTCCTTAAGGGAGAGTTTCTTTAAAAAGAGAAAGGGAAAGAAGGAGAGAAAAAGAGAGAGAAGGAAAGAGAAAAAGAGAGAAGGGAGGAAAGAAGGGAAAAAAGAGAGAAAAGAAGAAAGAAAGGAAGAAAAAAGGACGAGCTAAACCTAAAGAAAAAAAATCACGATGTTAAAATTGTATCAGGAAAAGTTCCTCTAATTAACCATGCATTAAATCTTCAAGACAAATCTTTTCCTCCAAAAGTTGCTTGCCTCCTTTCATTGCTCTCTAAGTTTGGAACCTGTTAAGGATGGGTCTTGGTTCTCTTTATCTTTAAAGGGTTTTATTTTAAAGATGCCACCAAGAAATCCATAAACTGACGCTCTACTGAGAGTTAGCCTATGCTTTAAAACACCTTGCGAAAGGTAACAAAATGACTACCCAGGGTTGGACTTTTCCGAAGAATTTCATTACATAAGTGCTCCCGTTGCTGTGCAAATGACCCCATTCTTATTGATTTGAGGAAATCCAAATCAATGTCAAAATGCTTTGGAGGATCAACTTTCCAGTTGAAATGGCTCACAGAGGGGTAGGGGGTGGTGTGTAAGGATGGTGTAGTACGGCAGCTCCAACCAGGGGTACAACTTCCCAGGGGGTTCCCCTCCCCACAGCACTTGTATATATTTGTACATATTTATTACTCTATTTTATTTGTACATATTTACTACTCTATTTTATTAATGATGTGTATATAGCCATAATTCTATTTATTCTGATGGGATTGACACCTGCCTACTTGTTTTGTTGTCTACCTCCCCCTTCTAATAATAATAATAATAATGGCATTTATTAAGTGCTTACTATGTGCAAAGCACTGTTCTAAGCGCTGGGGAGGTTACAAGGTGATCAGGTTGTCCCACGGGGGGCTCACAGTCTTAATCCCCATTTTACAGATGAGGGAACTGAGGCACAGAGAAGTTAAGTGACTTGCCCAAAGTCACACAGCTGACAATTGGCAGAGCCAGGATTTGAACCCAAACTCTAGACTGTGAGCCCGTTGTTGGGTAGGGACCGTCCCTATATGTTGCTGATTTGTACTTCCCAAGTGCTTAGTACAGTGCTCTGCACACAGTAAGTGCTCAATAAATACGATTGAATGAATGCTGTGTGACCTTGGGCAAGATAGTTTACTTCTCTGGGCCTCAGTTCCCTCATCTGTAAAATGAGGATTGAGATTGGGAGCCCCACGTGGGACAGGGACTGTGTCCAACCAGATTTGCTTGTATCTACCCCAGCACTTAGTACAGCGCCTGGTAGATAGTAAGCACTTAACAGATGCTATTTATATTATTATCATTCAAAAGATCATAGAGGGTGCTGTCTATACAACAACAGCAGAAGCACCTGAAATCAATCAATGTTACTTAGTGAGCACCTACTGTGAGCAGAGCACTGTACTAAGCACTTGGAAGGTTACAATATAACAGAGTTGGTAGGCATGTTTCCTGCCCACACCGAGCTTACAGTCTAGAGGGGGAGAACTTCTGAGTTGTTTTTCACTGGACTACAGGAGGAGGCGATTCCCGGAAATCCGGAAAGAAGCAGAGCGGACATTTGGAGCGGGCGAGAAGAGCAATGGTTGGTATTCCCACCGGCCACAGCTCTTCAGAGAAAGTGACTTTGCTGGGAGAACAGCAAGAGCTAACGTCACCATCCTAAGGAGTTGGTCTCCGGCGTAGCCACAAGAGCAGTTTCTTGCTCATAATAATAATAATAATAATGGCATTTATTAAGCACTTACTATGTGCAAAGCACTGTTCTAAGCGCTGGGGAGGTTACAAGCTGATAGTAAATATGTACAGGTAAAATAAGCAGAGTAATAAATCTGTACAAATATGTTGCTCCTACACTGGCTACTCATCCACTCCAGTGGCAGGGAAATGGGTATGAAGGAGAAGCTTGGTTCATTCATTCTTTCAGTGGCATTTATTGAGCGCTTACTGTGTGCAGCGCATTCATTCGTTCAATCGTATTTATTGAGCGCTTACTGTGTGCAGAGCACTGGACTAAGTGCTTGGGAAGTACAAGTCGGCAACATATTAGAGATGGTCCCTACCCAACAACGGGCTCACAGTCTAGAAGGGGGAGACGGACAACAAAACAAAACATGGAGACAGGTGACAAAATCGTCAGAACAAATAGAATTAAAGCTATATGCACATCATTAACAAAATAAATAGAATAGTAAATATGTACAAGTAAAATAGAGTAATAAATCTGTACAAACATATCCAAGTGCTGTGGGGAGGAGGAGGTAGGGCGCCATACTACGCGCTTGGGAGAGTACAATACAACAATAAACAGTCACCTTCCCTGCCCACAGTGATATTAGTCTGGAGTGGGGGAGACAGACATCAATACACATAAATAAAATTACAGATATATACGTAAGTGCTGTGGGGCTGGGGGGGCCAGCGGAGAGCAAAGGGAGCAAGTCAGGGTGACCCAAAAGGGAGTGGGAGAAGAGGAATGGGGGGCTTAGGCTGGGAAGGCCTCTTGGAGGAGATGTGCTTTGAAGGCTTTGAAAGAGGGGGGAGAGTAAATGTCTGTCGGATTTGAGGAGGGCGGGTGTTCCAGGCCAGAGGCAGGACGTGGGCTATGGGTCGGTTGTAAATGAAAGGATTCTTCAGGTGAAACCTTGAGACCAGAGGAATATAAATGGTTGACAACGTGACAACTCTTAGTAACCGCACTAGCAAATTATCTAAGTAGTTCGGGTCAAGGTATATGTTGGGGGTTTGAGCTATTTAGTAGTCAACTTGCCCACCGGCAGCAATTGCAATTGATACCAGGCCAAGCTTGACCATTTGGTACCTAGAGCTCACCCGTCCCCACTGACTTTCCTCACCTTTGCTGATCATTTGATCAGCACTGGTGACCAGGGGCAACGCCTGAATGGGGGGGGTACTAATAGGAATAGCAACTAGTACCCCCCTTATCTTCGTCATCTGACCTTTTCGTGGCAATGGGTTTAGGAAACACTCCCTCTGTGCCCTCCGGCAAGCGACTTCCAGTTACAGCTGCCAAACTCGCAAAGCCTTGTAATAGCCTCTTTTCTAATTAACAAGTCCGCGTCCCCTTCCCTTTCCAATCTGCAGAAAAGAAATAATCTCTTTTCCTCAATGAGTTTCAAGGAATTTATAAATTCAGCTTCAAGTTCAGGTCAGTTAAATTCAGTTTAGAATTTATAAATTGCAGTTTTCTCATTCTCCTAAATGATTGAATCCGCCTTAAAGTGAATAGTCTTTTCCAATAGAAAGCAGCGGGATATTGAGGTAAGGCCAGCCTTATTCAGAGAATGAAACTGTAAGCTTGTTGTAGACAGGGAATGGGTCTATTGTTACAATGTACTCTCCTAAGCGCTTAGTACAGTGCTCTGCCCACAGTAAGTGCTCAATAAATAAGATTGAATGAATGGAATGAATGAAATGCAGGTGTACCCCAGGCCATCCCACAATATACAGAACCCGGAAACCCATCAAAAGATAATTGTGGATGTATCTCTGGATCCATAAGCCCCACCCCCAAAGACTCATCCAATCATGGCTGGTAAATCAATCCCACTCCTTCCTCCCCTGAGCTGTTCTGTTCCCACTCTTCTCGGTTCTGAGCAGTTTCCCTCCCAATTCCCTACTCCAAATGCTGCCGCTTCCTCACCTGTCTCTCCCCAGGACCCCTCTGTCCCAGTATATTTCGTTTTAAAACCAGAGTGTCTCCCAGTGCCTTGCTTAAGCCTCACCCCCCGGCTGCCAATAAGAGCGGGGCAGGAAAAATGTTACCAGGGTCCTTGCTGGACTTGGCCGGATGCCCGGGTGAGCCCCCTGTGGGATGGGCAGTGTGTCCAACCTGATTAACTTGCTTAGTACAGGGCCTGGCACATAGTAAGTGCTCAACCGATACCACAATTATTATTATCACCCTAGCTTTTCACTCCAAGTGGCAGGGATCTACTCAGTTTTGGCCGGCTGTATCCCCTCTTGTCTCTCTGGCCCCTACCTCCCCACCACCGCCCTAAGCCAACTCCAACTTCTCAGCTGCCATTCCTATCAGTGGCTTCTGTGGCTGCTCCTGAACCCCCACCCCCACCCCCAAGGCACACTAGGTCTTGGTGCTGCTGGTTGGCACCCCCACAACTCGGCTTTTCCCACCCTGTGAAGAAGCCCCTCCTATCCCCAGAGGCTCTCCACAGCTGCTGTGATTGCCTCTAGCCCGAGGCCATGCTTGGTTTCCATGGTGATGGGGCTTTGCTGCTCTACTGGCCAGAGAGCCGACAGGGGCGGCTTGAGGAGGGTCGGTCAGAGCTCAGTGGCAGTACACGCCGGCCACAGTGACGAAGGTATGAAGCTCGTGAGGATTCTGGGGCCCTCAAACAGATGGAGCAGCTTCTGAGAAGTTGTAGATGGGGCATGCCCGTCAAGGGATGGAAGATTACCGAGTGGGGCAAGATGGTGCCCCTGCTTTCTGGGGCCAGGAGGCAAATCCAGGACTCACATATCTGGCCAACGGGGTCCCAACTGGGACGGGGGAATATTTTCCTGCCCCTCTCTTTCAGGCAACAGTGGTAACACATGACTTGAGAAGAGACTGTATGAACAGTGCTTTGCAAAGCGCTTAACAAATACCATCATTATTATCACTAGTTTACCAAAACAAATAAAGGAGACAGGGTGGGGTGGAAGGAAGCTATGGAGATGGGGCAGAGGTGCCACATTTGGGGTGTAGGTGGGTCAAGAAATTTCCCAGGAATAATGAGGGAGGAAGGGATGAGGGGAAGGGAGTGGAGGAGAGTCAGCTGCAGAGTAATTTTTCTTACCTGTAGGGCTTGGTCGTCAGGTTGGGGTTGGTTCTGGAATGGAACCTAATTGTGGGACACCCCCTTGAGCTATTATTCCAGGAGTAGTAGCAGTTGTAGTAGTTAGTAGCATCTACTGAGCACCCATTTGGTGCTGCGTACTGTATTAGGCACTTAGGAAGAAGAGAACAGCATGGCATAGTGAGAAGCAGCATGGCATAGTGGATAGAGCATGGGCCTAGGGGTCAAGAGGTCATGGGTTCTAATCCCCCCTCTGCCACTTGTCTGCTGTGTGACTTTGAGCAAGTCACTTCACTTCTCTGTGCCTCAGTTACCTCCTCTGTAAAATGGGGACTGGGACAGGGACTGTGTCCAACCCGATTTGTTTGGATCCACCCCAGTGCTTAGTATAGTGACTGGCACATAGTGAGCACTTAACAAGCACCATAATTATTTTGAGAAGCAACATGACATAGTGGATAGAGCAAAGGCCTGGGTGTAAGAAGGTCATGGGTTCTAATCCCAGTTCCAACCACTTGTCTAAGAACCACCAATTCTAAGGCATCTTTATTAGTGTCTCTGAGTTGAAGCACAAAAAAACCTTCCATAAGTAAAAGTTAGTTGAGAAGCTTTCCCTGACTAAGCCCTCATTTCCTCTTTTCTCAATCCCTTCTGTGTCACTCTGACTTACTCCCTTTACTCCCCCCCCGCCCCATAGCATTTATGTACATATCTGTATTTTATTTATATTAATGTCTGTCTCCCCCTCTAGACTGTAACCTCATTGCAGGCCAGGAATCCGTCTGTCATACTGTCGTGTTGTACTCTCCCAAGCGCTTAGTATAGTGCTCGGCACACAGCAAGTCCTCAATAAATATGATGGATTGATTGATTGATTGAGAGGGTTTAATGAGGTTAGAGTTAGAGCAGCATCTGGCTTCAATTATGCAGCTATAAATGACGCCTGGTCGTTTGACATCAGAAATTAAAGCCGGTTGTTCTTCCAGATGTTTCTGAAATTAGCAATGCCATGTCACAGAAGAAGGCAGAGGAATTGGAAAGGTTCCCAGATAGACTCAGTGCACTAGGCATTTGAGAGAAGAGTTTAAGCAGTCTCTCAGAATCTTATAGAAAGGATTTAGTTTAGTCAGGCAGCTTATACACAACCAGAGACCTAGACAAAGAGTACAAATCTTGTCGTGGGCAGGGAACGTGTCTTAATAATAATAATAATGATAGCATTTATTAAGTGCTTACTATGTGCAAAGCACTGTTCTAAGCGCTGGGGAGGTTACAAGGTGATCAGGTTGTCCCACGTAGGGCTCACAGTCTTAATCCCCATTTTACAAATGAGGGAACTGAGGCCCAGAGAAGTGAAGTGACTTGCCCAAAGTCATCCAGCTGACAATTGGTGGGGCTGGGATTTGAAACCATAACATCTGACTCCAAAGCCCGGGCTCTTTCCACTGAGCCACACTGCTTCTCTAAGTCTACCGACTTAGTCTACCGACTCTGTTACAGTGTACTCTCCTGAGCGCTTAGTACAGTGCTCTGCACACAATAAGTGCTCAATAAATTCGAGGGATTGACTGACTGATTGAAAGTTCATTCTAAAAAATGCTTCTGAAGAACCCGGGCACACCCAACCTAATTGCTGAACTGAATTCCTGAGCAGCCACAATCCCACTCCTCTTTCCTCCTCCTTAGAAGGTGGTCCTAGAGGATGACCCGCCAATAAAATCATTCAAAAGTTGTATATTTGTATCCACTCTCTTAATTTTAATAATGAGTTTTTAGCAATGTGCAATTTTTCATACAGTAAGGATTGATTTTTTTCACAATAGAAGTTTGGGTGGGTATACTCCCTTCACTAGGGTACTTGCATATAATTCTCAGGCAGTAACAGCAGTAATAATAGCTTGTTCTGGGCAGGGAATGTGTCTGCTTATTGTTATAATGAATTCTCCCAAGTGCTTAGTACAGTGCTCTGCACACGGTAAGCGCTCAATAAGTCAATTGAATGAATGAATGAATAATAGAATCAGTAATGACATTAAGTAACGACACTAGGAAGTAGTATGGCATAGTGGGATAGAGCACAGGCCTCGGAGTCAGAAGGTTGTGGATTCTAATCCTGTGTCTGCCACATCTGCTGTGTGACATTGGGCAAGTCTTCACTTCTCTGGGCCTCAGTTGCTTCATCTGTAAAATGGGGATTAAGACTGTGAGCTTCATGTGAGACAGGGACTGTGTCCAACCTGATTTGCCTCTATCCACCCAGCACTTAGTACAGTGCCTGGCACACAGTAAGGGTGTAACGAATGCGAGAATTATTATTGTTATTATTATTATTAAGTGCTTTAATGTACCAAGCACTGTACTAAATGCTGGGGAGAGCCACAAGGACATGGATTCACACATTCCAATTATATATCTATAAATGAAGCCTGGTCGTTTGACATCAAAAATTAAAGCCGATTGTTCTTCCAGATGTGTCTGAAATTAGCAACAAGTATTATGTGTCTGTTGTATTGTTGTGCCCTCCCAAGCACTTAGTACAGTACTCTGCACTTCCCAAGCGCTTAGTACAGTGTTCTGCACACAGTAAGCGCTCAATAAATACGATTGATTGATTGATTGATTGATAGGGCACGGGCCTGGGAGTCACAAGGTTTGCTGCCATTTGTTTGCTGCATGGGGTTAGGGCACGGGCCTGGGAGTCACAAGGTTTGTTGCCATTTGTCTGCTGCATAGGGTTAGGACACGGGCCTGGGAGTCACAAGCTTTGCTGCCATTTGTCTGCTGCATAGGGATCCGCCAAGCTAGCTCTCTTCCTCCCTTCAAGGCCCTACTGAGAGCACACCTCCTCCAGGAGGCCTTCCCAGACGGATCCCCTTCCTTCCTCTCCCCCTTGTCCCCCTCTCCATCCCCCCATCTTACCTAATTCCCCCCCACAGCACCTGGATATATGTATATATGTTTGTACATATTTATGACTCTATTTATTTTACTTGTACATATCTATTCTATTTATTTTATTTTGTTAGTATGTTTGGTTTTGTTCTCTGTCTTCCCCTTGTAGACTGTGAGCCCGCTGTTGGGTAGGGACTGTCTCTATATGTTGCCAACTTGTACTTCCCAAGTGCTTAGTACAGTGCTCGGCAAACAATAAGCGCTCAATAAATATGATTGATTGATTGATAGGGCACGGGCCTGGGAGTCACAAGGTTTGCTGCCATTTGTCTTGTCTGCTGCATAGGGATCTGCTAAGCTAGCTCTCTTCCTCCCTCAAGGCCCTAATGAGAGCTCACCTCCTCCAGGAGGCCTTCCCAGACTGAGCCCCTTCCTTCCTCTCCCCCTCGTCCCCCTCTCCATCCCCCAATCTTACCTCCTTCTCTTCCTCAGCACCTGTATATATGTATATATGTTTGCAAATATTTAGTACTCTATTTATTTTACTTGTACATATCTATTCTATTTATTTTATTTTGTTAGTATGTTTGGTTTTGTTCTCTGTCTCCCCCTTTTAGACTGTGAGCCCACTGTTGGGTAGGGACTGTCTATATATGTTGCCAACTTGTACTTCCCAAGAGCTTAGTACAGTGCTCTGCACACAGTAAGCGCTCAATAAATACGATTGATTAATTGATTGATAGGGCACGGGCCTGGGAGTCACAAGCTTTGCTGCCATTTGTCTGCTGCATAGAGTTAGGGCACGGGCCTGGGAGTCACAAGGTTTGCTGTCATTTGTCTGCTACATAGGGATCCGCCAAGCTAGCTCTCTTCCTCCCGTCAAGGCCCTACTGAGAGCTCACCTCCTCCAGGAGGCCTTCCCAGACTGAGCCCCTTCCTTCCTCTCCCCCTCGTCCCCCTCTCCATCCCCCCATCTTACCACCTTCTCTTTTCCACAGCACCTGTATATATGGAAATGTGTTTGTACATATTTATTACTCTATTTATTTCTTTATTTATTTTACTAGTACATATCTATTCTATTTATTTTATTTTGTTAGTATGTTTGGTTTTGTTCTCTGCCTCCCCCTTTTAGACTGTGAGCCCACTGTTAGGTAGGGACTGTCTCTATATGTTGCCAACTGGTACTTCCCAAGCGCTTAGTACAGTGCTCTGCACACAGTAAGCGCTCAATAAATACGATTGATTCATTGATTAATTGATAGGGCACGGGCCTGGGAGTCACAAGGTTTGCTGCCATTTGTCTGCTGCATAGGGTTAGGGTACGGGCCTGGGAGTCACAAGCTTTGCTGCCATTTGTCTGCTGCATAGGGATCCGCCAAGCTAGCTCTCTTCCTCCCTTCAAGGCCCTATTGAGAGCTCACCTCCTCCAGGAGGCCTTCCCAGACTGAGCCCCTTCCTTCCTCTCCCCCTCGTCCCCCTCTCCATCCCCCCATCTTACATCCTTCCCTTCCCCACAGCAGCTGGATATATGTATATATGTTTGGACATATTTATTACTCTATTTATTTATTTATTTATTTCACTTGTACATATCTATTCTATTTATTTTATTTTGTTAGTATGTTTGGTTTTGTTCTCTGTCTCCCCCTTTTAGACTGTGAGCCCGCTGTTGGGTAGGGACTGTCTCTATATGTTGCCAACGTGTACTTCCCAAGCGCTTAGTACAGTGCTCTGCACACAGTAAGCGCTCAATAAATACGATTGATTGATTGATTGATAGGGCACGGGCCTGTGAGTCACAAGCTTTGCTGCCATTTGTTTGCTGCATAGGGATCCGCCAAGCTAGCTCACTTCCTCCCTTCAAGGCCCTACTGAGAGCTCACCTCCTCCAGGAGGCCTTCCCAGACTGAGCCCCTACCTTCCTCTCCCCCTCGTCCCCCTCTCCATCCCCCCATCTTACCTCCTACCCTTCCACACAGCAGCTGGATATATGTATATATGTTTGGACATAGTTATTACTCTATTTATTTATTTATTTTACTTGTACGTATCTATTCTATTTATTTTATTTTGTTAGTATGTTTGGCTTTGTTCTCTGTCTCCCCCTTTTAGACTGTGAGCCCGCTGTTGGGTAGGGACTGTCTCTATATGTTGCCAACTTGTACTTCCCAAGTGCTTAGTACAGTGCTCTGCACACAGTAAGCGCTCAATAAATACGATTGATTGATTGATTGATTGATTGATTGATAGGGCACGGGCCTGGGAGTCACAAGGTTTGCTGCCATTTGTCTGCTGCATAGGGCTAGGGCACGGGCCTGGGAGTCACAAGCTTTGCTGCCATTTGTCTGCTGCATAGGGATCCGCCAAGCTAGCTCTCTTCCTCCCTTCAAGACCCTACTGAGAGCTCACCTCCTCCAGGAGGCCTTCTGAGACTGAGCCCCTTCCTTCCTCTCCCCCTCGTCCCCCTCTCCATCCCCCCATCTTACCGTCTTCCCTTCCCCACGGCACCTGGATATATGTATATATGTTTGGACATATTTATTACTCTATTTATTTATTTATTTATTTTACTTGTACATATCTATTCTATTTATTTTATTTTGTTAGTAAGTTTGGTTTTTTTTTTCTGTCTCCCCCTTTTAGACTGTGAGCCCGCTGTTGGGTAGGGACTGTCTCTATATGTTGCCAACTTGTACTTCCCATGCGCTTAGTACAGTGCTCTGCACACAGTAAGCGCTCAATGAATACGATTGATTGATTGATTGATTGATAGGGCACGGTCCTGGGAGTCAAAAGGTTTGCTGCCATTTGTCTGCTGCATAGGATTAGGGCACGGGCCAGGGAGTCACAAGGTTTGCTGCCATTTGTCTGCTGCATAGGGTTAGGGCACGGGCCTGGGAGTCACAAGGTTTGCTGTCATTTGTCTGCAGCATAAGGAGCCGCCAAGTTAGCTCTCTTCCTCCCTTCAAGGAACTACTGAGAGCTCACCTCCTCCAGGAGGCCTTCCCAGACTGAGCCCCTTCCTTCCTCTCCCCCTCGTCTCCCTCTCCATCCACCCATTTTACCTCCTTCTCTTCCCCACAGCACCTTGATATATGTACATATGTTTGTACATATTTATTACTGTATTCATTTATTTATTTATTTTACTTGTACATATCTATTCTATTTATTTTATTTTGTTAGTATGTTTGGTTTTGTTCTCTGTCTCCCCCTTTTAGACTGTGAGCCCGCTGTTGGATAGGGACTATCTCTATATGTTGCCAACTTGTACTTCCCAAGTGCTTAGTACAGTGTTCTGCACACAGTAAGCGCTCAATAAATATGATTGATTGATTGATTGATAGGGCACGGGCCTGGGAGTCACAAGCTTTGCTGCCATTTGTCTGCTGCATAAGGATCCGCCATGCTAGCTCTCTTCCTCCCTCAAGGCCCTACTGAGAGCTCACCTCCTCCAGGAGGCCTTCCCAGACTGAGCTCCTTTATTCCTCTCCCCCTCGTCCCCCTCTCCATCCCCCCATCTTACCTCCTTCTCTTCCGCTCAGCACCTGTATATATATATATATATATATGTTTGCACATATTTATTACTCTATTTATTTATTTTACTTGTACATATCTATTCTATTTATTTCATTTTGTTAGTATGTTTGGCTTTTTTCTCTGTCTGCCCCTTTTAGACTGTTAGCCCGCTGTTGGGTAGGGACTGTCTCTATTTGTTGCCAACTTGTACTTCCCAAGCGCTTATTACACTGCTCCGCACAAAGTAAGCGCTCCATAAGTACGATTGATTGATTGATACGGCACGGGCCTGGGAGTCACAGTGTTTCTGCCATTTGTCTGCTGCATAGGGATAGGGCACGGGCCTGGGAGTCACAAGCTTTGCTCCCATTTGTTTGCTGCATGGGGTTAGGGCACGGGCCTGGGTGTCACAAGTTTGGCTGCCATCTGTCTGCTGCATAGGGATCCGCCAAGCTAGCTCTCTTCCTCCCTTCACGGCCCTACTGAGAGCTCACCTCCTCCAGGAGGCCTTCCCAGACTGAGCCCCTTCCTTCGTCTCCCCCTCGTCCCCCTCTCCAACCCCCCCATCTTACCTCCTTCCCTTCCCCACAGCACCTGGATATATGTATATATGTTTGGACATATTTATTACTCTATTTATTTAATTATTTATTTATTTTGCTTGTACATATCTATTCTATTTATTTTATTTTGTTAGTATGTTTGGTTTTGTTCTCTGTCTCTCCCTTTTAGACTGTGAGCCCGCTGTTGGGTAGGGACTGTCTCTATATGTTGCCAACTTGTACTTCCCAAGCGCTTAGTACAGTGCTCTGCACACAGTAAGCGCTCAATAAATACGATTGACTGATTGATTGATTGATAGGGCATGGACCTGGGAGTCACACGGTTTGCTGCCATTTGTCTGCTGCATAGGGTTAGGGTACGGGCCTGGGAGTCACAAGTTTTGCTGCCATTTGTCTGCTGCATAGGGATCCGCTAAGCTAGCTCTCTTCCTCCCTTCAAGGCCCTACTGAGACCTCACCTCCTCCAGGAGGCCTTCCCAGACTTAGCCCCTTCCTTCCTCTCCCCCTCGTCCTCCTCTACATCCCCCCATCTGACCTCCTTCCCTTCCCCACAGCACCTGGATATATGCATATATGTTTGGACATATTTATTATTCTATTTATTTATTTATTTATTTTACTTGTACATATCTATTCTATTTATTTTATTTTGTTAGTATATTTGGTTTTGTTCTCTGTGTCACCCTTTTAGACTGTGAGCCCGCTGTTGGGTAGGGACTGTCTATATAAGTTGTCAACTTGTACTTTCCAAGTGCTTAGTACAGTGCTCTGCACACAGTAAGTGCTCAATAAATACCATTGATTGATTGATTGATTGATTGATTGATAGGGCATGGGCCTGGGAGTCACAAGGTTTGCTGTCATTTGTCTGCTGCATAGGGATCCGCCAAGCTAGCTCTTTTCCTCCCTTCAAGGCCCTACTGAGAGGTCACCTCCTCCAGGAGGCCTTCCCAGACTGAGCCCCTTTCTTAATCTCCACCTCGTCCCCCTCTCCATCCCCCCATCTTACCTCCTTCCCTTCCCCACAGCAGCTGGATATATGTATATATGTTTGGACATATTTATTACTCTATTTCTTTATTTCTTTATTTATTTTACTTGTACATATCTATTCTATTTATTTTATTTTGTTAGTATGTTTGGTTTTGTTCTCTGTCTCCCCCTTTTAGACTGTGAGCCCGCTGCTGGGTAGGGACTATTTCTATATGTTGCCAACCTGTACTTCCCAAGCGCTTAGTACAATGCTCTGCACACAGTAAGCGCTCAATAAATACTATTGATTGATTGATAGGGCACGGGCCTGGGAGTCACAAGGTTTGCTGCCATTTGTCTGCTGCATGGGGTTAGGGACGGGCCTGGGAGTCACAAGCTTTGCTGCCATTTGTCTCCTGCATGGGGTTAGGGACGGGCCTGGGAGTCACAAGCTTTGCTGCCATTTGTCTGCTGCATAGGGATCCGCCAAGCTAGCTCTCTTCCTCCCTTCAAGGCCCTACTGAGAGCTCACCTCCTCCAGGAGGCCTTCCCAGACTGAGCCCCTTCCTTATTCTCCCCCTCGTCCCCCTCTCCATCCCCCCCATCTTACCTCCTTCCCTTCCCCACAGTACCTGGATATATGTATATATGTTTGGACATATTTATTACTCTATTTATTTATTTATTTTACTTGTACATTCCTATTCTATTTATTTTATTTTGTTAGTATGTTTGGTTTTATTCTCTGTCTCACCCTTTTAGACAGTGAGCCTGCTGTTGGGTAGGGACTGTCTCTGTATGTTGCAAACTTGTACTTCCCAAGCGCTTAGTTCAGCGCTCCGCACACAGTAAGTGCTCAATAAATACGATTGATTGATTGATAGGGCACGGGCCTGGGAGTCACAATGTTTCTGACATTTGTCTGCTGCATAGGGTTAGGGTACGGGCCTGGGAGTCACAAGATTTGCTGCCATTTGTCTGCTGCATAGGGATCCGCCAAGTTAGCTCTCTTCCTCCCTTCAAGGCCCAAATGAGAGCTCACCTTCTCCAGGAGGCCTTCCCAGACTGAGCCCCTTCCTACCTCTCCCCCTCATCCCCCTCTCCATCCCCTCCATCTTACCTCCTTCCCTTCCCCACAGCACCTGGATATATGTATATATGTTTGGACATATTTATTACTCTATTTATTTATGTATTACTTGTACATATCTATTCTATTTATTTTATTTTGTTAGTATGTTTGGTTTTGTTCTCTGTCTCCCGCTTTTAGACTGTGAGCCCGCTGTTGGGTGGGGACTGTCTCTATATGTTGCCAACTTGTACTTCCCAAGCGCTTAGTACAGTGCTCCGCACACAGTAACCGCTCAATAAATACGATTGATTGATTGATAGGGCACGGGCCTGGGAGTCACAATGTTTCTGACATTTGTCTGCTGCATAGGGTTAGGGCACGGGCCTGGGAGTCACAAGCTTTGCTGCCATTTGTCTGCTGCATAGGGAGCCGCCAAGCTAGCTCTCTTCCTCCATTCAAGGCCCTACTGAGAGCTCACCTCCTCCAGGAGGCCTTCCCAGACTAAGCCCCTTCCTTCCTCTCCCCATCGTCCCCCTCTCCATCCCCCCCATCTTACCTCCTTCCCTTCCCCACAGTACCTGGATATATGTATATATGTTTGGACATATTTATCACTCTATTTATTTATTTATTTATTTTACTTGTAAATACCTATTCTATTTTTTTATTTTGTTAGTATGTTTGGTTTTGTTCTCTGTCTCCCCCTTTTAGACTGTGAGCCCGCTGTTGGGTAGGGACTGTCTCTGTAGGTTGCCAACTTGTACTTCCCAAGCGCTTAGTACAGTGCTCTGCACACAGTAAGCACAAAATAAATACGATTGATTGATTGATTGATTGATAGGACATGGGCCTGGGAGTCACAAACTTTGCTGCCATTTGTCTGCTGCATAGGGTTAGGGCACGGGCCTGGGAGTCACAAGCTTTGCTGCCATTTGTCTGCTGCTTAGGGATCCGCCAAGCTAGCTCTCTTCCTCCCTTCAAGGCCCTACTGAGAGCTCACCTCCTCCAGGAGGCCTTCCCAGACTGAGCCCCTTCCTTCCTCTCCCCCTCGTCCCCGTCTCCATCACCCCATCTTACCTCCTTCCCTTCCCCACAGCACCTGTATATATGGATATATGTTTGTACATATTTATTACTCCACTGATTTATATATTTATTACTTGTACATATCTATTCTATTTATTTTATTTTGTTAATATGTTTGGTTTTGTTCTCTGTCTCCCCCTTTTAGACTGTGAGCCCACTGTTGGGTAGGGTCAGTCTCTATATGTTGCCGACGTGTACTTCCCAAGAGCTTAGTACAGTGCTCTGCACACAGTAAGCACTCAATAAATACGATTGATTAATTGATTGATAGGGTACGGGCCTGGGAGTCACAAGGTTTGCTGCCATTTGTCTGCTGCATAGGGTTAGGGCACGGGCCTGGGAGTCACAACGTTTGCTGCCATTTGTCTGCTGCATGGGGTTTGGGCAGGGGCTTGGGAGTCACAAGCTTTGCTGTCATTTGTCTGCTGCATAGGGATCCGTCAAGCTAGCTCTTTTCCTCCTTTCAAGGCCCTACTGAGAGCTCACCTCCTCCAGGAGGCCTTCCCAGACTTAGCCCCTTCCTTAATCTCTCCCTCGTCCCCCTCTCCATCCCCCCATCTTACCTCCTTCCCTTCCCCACAGCACCTAGATATATGTATATATGTTTGGACATATTTATTACTCTATTTATTTATTTATTTATTTATTTTGCTTGTACATATCTATTCTATTTATTTTATTTTGTTAGTATGTTTGGTTTTGTTCTCAGTCTCCCGCTTCTAGACTGTGAGCCCGCTGCTGGGTAGGGACTGTTTCTATATGTTGCCAACTTGTACTTCCCAAGCGCTTAGTACAGTGCCCTGCACACAGTAAGCGCTCAATAAATACGATTGATTGATTGATTGATAGATAGGGCACGGGCCTGGGAGTCACAAGGTTTGGTGCCATTTGTCTGCTGCATAGGATTAGGACACGGGCCTGGGAGTCACAAGCTTTGCTGCCATTTGTCTGCTGCATAGGGATCCGCCAAGCTAGCTCTCTTCCTCCCTTCAAGGCCCTACTGAGAGCTCACCTCCTCCAGGAGGCCTTCCCAGACTGACCCCCTTCATTCCTCTCCCCCTCGTCCCCCCTCCATCCCCCCATCTTACCTCCTTCCCTTCCCCACAGCACCTGGATATATGAATATATGTTTGTACATATTTATTACTCTATTTATTCATTTATGTATTACTTGTACATATCTATTCTATTTATTTTATTTTGTTAGTATGTTTGGTTTTCTTCTTTCTCTCTCGCTTTTAGACTGTGAGCGCACTGTTGGGTAGGGACTGTCTCTATATGTTGCCAACCTATATTTCCCAAGCGCTTACTACAGTGCTCCGCACAAAGTAAGCGCTCAATAAATATGAATGATTGATTGATAGGGCACGGGCCTGGGAGTCACAATGTTTCTGACATTTGTCTGCTGCATGGGGTTAGCGCACGGGCCTGGGGGTTAGCGCACGGGCCTGGGAGTCACAAGCTTTGCTGCCATTTGTCTGCTGCATAGGGATCCGCCAGGCTAGCTCTCTTCCTCCCTTCAAGGCCCTACTGAGAGCTCACCTCCTCCAGGAGGCCTTCCCAGACTGAGCCCTTTCCTTCCTCTCCCCCTCGTCCCCCTCTCCATCCCCCGCATCTTACCTCCTTTCCTTCGCCACAGTACCTGGATATATGTATATATGTTTGGACATATTTATTACTATATTTATTTATTTATCTTACTTGTACATACCTATTCTATTTATTTTATTTTGTTAGTATGTTTGGTTTTGTTCTCTGTCTCCCCCTTTTAGACTGTGAGCCCGCTGTTGGGTAGGGACTGTCTCTATATGTTGCCAACTTGTACTTCCCATGCGCTTAGTACAGTGCTCTGCACACAGTAAGCGCTCAATAAATACGATTGATTGATCGATTGATAGGGCACGGGCCTGGGACTCACAAGGTTTGCTGCCATTTGTCTGCTGCATAGGGTTAGGGCACGGGCCTGGGAGTCACAAGCTTTACTGCCATTTGTCTGCTGCATAGGGATCCGCCAAGCTAGCTCTCTTCCTCCCTTCAAGGTCCTACTGAGAGCTCACCTCCTCCAGGAGGCCTTCCCAGACTGAGCCTCTTCCTTCCTCTCCCCCTCATCCCCCTCTCCATCCTCCCATCTTACCACCTTCCCTTCCGCACAGCACCTGTATATATGGATATATGTTTGTAAATATTTATTACTCTATTTATTTATTTTACTTGTACATATCTATTCTATTTATTTTATTTTGTTAGTATGTTTGGTTTTGTTCTCTGTCTCCCCCTTTTAGACTGTGAGCCCACTGTTGGGTAGGGACTGTCTCTATATGTTGCCAACTTGTACTTCCCATGCGCTTAGTACAGTGCTCTGCACACAGTAAGTGCTCAATAAATACGATTGATTGATCGATTGATAGGGCACGGGCCTGGGAGTCACAAGGTTTTCTGCCATTTGTCTGCTGCATAGGGTTAGGACACGGGCCTGGGAGTCACAAGCTTTACTGCCATTTGTCTGCTGCATAGGGATCCGCCAAGCTAGCTCTCTTCCTCCCTACAAGGCCCTACTGAGAGCTCACCTCCTCCAGGAGGCCTTCCCAGACTGAGCCCCTTCCTTCCTCTGCCCCTCTTCCCCCTCTCCATCCCACCATCTTACCTCCTTCCCTTCCCCACAGCACCTGGATATATGTATATATATTTGGACATATTTATTACTCTATTTATTTATTTACTTATTTTACTTGTACATATCTATTCTATTTATTTTATTTTGTTAGTGTGTTTGGTTTTGTTCTCTGTCTCCCCCTTTTAGACTGTGAGCCCGCTGTTGGGTAGGGACTGTCTCTATATGTTGCCAACTTGTACTTCCCAAGTGCTTAGTATAGTGCTCTGCACACAGGAAGCGTTCAATAAATACGATTGATTGATTGATTGATTGATAGGGCACGGTCCTGGGAGTCAAAAGGTTTGCTGCCATTTGTCTGCTGCATAGGATTAGGGCACGGGCCTGGGAGTCACAAGCTTTACTGCCATTTGTCTGCTGCATAGGGATCCGCCAAGCTAGCTCTCTTCCTCCCTACAAGGCCCTACTGAGAGCTCACCTCCTCCAGGAGGCCTTCCCAGACTGAGCCCCTTCCTTCCTCTGCCCCTCTTCCCCCTCTCCATCCCACCATCTTACCTCCTTCCCTTCCCCACGGCACCTGGATATATGTATATATATTTGGACATATTTATTACTCTAATCATTTATTTACTTATTTTACTTGTACATATCTATTCTATTTATTTTATTTTGTTAGTGTGTTTGGTTTTGTTCTCTGTCTCCCCCTTTTAGACTGTGAGCCCGCTGTTGGGTAGGGACTGTCTCTATATGTTGCCAACTTGTACTTCCCAAGTGCTTAGTATAGTGCTCTGCACACAGGAAGCGTTCAATAAATACGATTGATTGATTGATTGATTGATAGGGCACGGGCCTGGGAGTCACAAGGTTTGCTGCCATTTGTCTGCTCCATAGGGTTAGGGTACGGGCCTGGGAGTCACAAGCTTTGCTGCTATTTGTCTACTGCACAGGGATCCCCCAAGCTACCTCTCTTCCTCGCTTCAAGGCCCTACTGAGAGCTCACCTCCCCCAGGAGGCCTTCCCAGACTGAGCCCCTTACTTCCTCTCCCCCTCGTCCCCCTCCATCCCCCCATCTTACCTCCTTCCCTTCCCCACAAAACCTGGATATATGTATATATGTTCTCTGTCTCCCCCTTTTAGACTGTGAGCCCACTGTTGGGTAGAGACTGTCTCTATATGTTGCCAAGTTGTACTTCCCAAGAGCTTAGTACAGTGCTCTGCACACAGTAAGTGCTCAATAAGTACGACTGATTAATTGATTGATAGGGCACGGGCCTGGGAGTCACAAGGTTTGCTGCCATTTGTCTGCAGCATAGGGATCCGCCAAGCTAGCTCTCTTCCTCCCTTCAAGGCCCTACTGAGAGCTCACTTCCTCCAAGAGGCCTTCCCAGACTGAGACCCTTCCTTCCTCTCCCCCTCGTCCCCCTCTCCATCCCCCCATCTTACCTCCTTCTCTTCCCCACAGCACCTGTATATACGTATATTTGTTTGTACATATTACTCTATTTATTTATTTATTTTACTTGTACATATCGATTCTATTTATTTTATTTTGTTAGTATGTTTGGTTTTGTTCTCTGCCTCCCCCTTTTAGACTGTGAGCCCACTGTTGGGTAGGGACTGTCTCTGTAGGTTGCCAACTTGTACTTCCCAAGCGCTTAGTACAGTGCTCTGCACACAGTAAGTGCTCAATAAATACGATTGATTGATTGATTGATAGGGTACGGGCCTGGGAGTCACAAGGTTTGCTGCCATTTGTATGCTGCATAGGGTTAGGGCACGGGCCTGGGAGTCACAAGCTTTGCTGCCATTTGTCTGCTGCATAGGGATCCGCCAAGCTAGCTCTCTTCCTCCCTTCAAGGCCCTACTGAGAGCTCCCCTCCTCCAGGAGGCCTCCCCAGACTGAGCCCCTTCCTTCGTCTCCCACTTGTCCCCCTCTCCATCCCCCCATCTTACCTCCATCCCTTCCTCACAGCACCTGGATATATGTATATATGTTTGGACATATTTATTAATCTATTTATTTATTTATTTATTTTACTTCTACATATCTATTCTATTTATTTTATTGTGTTAGTATGTTTGGTTTTGTTCTGTGTCTCCCCTTTTTAGACTGTGAGCCCATTGCTGGGTAGGGACTGTCTCTATATGTTGCCGTCTTGTACTTCCCAAGCGCTTAGTACAGAGCTCCGCACACAGTAAGCGCTCAATAAATACGATTGATTGATTGATAGGGCACGGGCCTGGGAGTCACAATGTTTCTGCCATTTGTCTGCTGCATAGGGTTAGGACACGGGCCTGGGAGTCACAAGGCTTGCTACCATTTGTCTGCTGCATAGGGATCCGCCAAGCTAGCTCTCTTCCTCCCTTCAAGGCCCTACTGAGAGCTCACCTACTCCAGGAGGCCTTCCCAGACTGAGCCCCTTCCTTCCTCTCCCCCTTGTCCCCCTCTCCATCCCCCCATCTTACCTCCTTCCCTTCCCCACAGCACCTGGATATATGGATATATGTTTGTACATATTTATTACTCTATTTATTTATTTATTTATTTTACTTCTACAAATCTATTCTATTTATTTTATTTTGTTAGTATGTTTGGTTTTCTTCTCTGTCTCCCCTTTCAGACTGTGAGCCCACTGTTGGGTAGGGACTGTCTCTATATGTTGCCAACTTGTACTTCCCAAGATCTTAGTACAGTGCTCTGCACACAGTAAGCGCTCAATAAATACAATTGATTAATTGATTGATAGGGCACGGGCCTGGGAGTCACAAGGTTTGCTGCCATTTGTCTGCTGCATAGGGTTAGGGCACGGGCCTGGGAGTCACAAGGTTTGCTGTCATTTGTCTGCTGCATAAGGAGCCGCCAAGCTAGCTCTCTTCCTCCCTTCAAGGCCCTACTGAGAGCTCACCTTCTCCAGGAGGCCTTCCCAGACTGAGCCCCTTCCTTCCTCTCTCCCTCGTCCCCCTCTCCATCCACCCATCTTACCTCCTTCTCTTCCCCACAGCACCTTGATATATGAATATATGTTTGTACATATTTATTACTCTATTTATTTATTTATTTTACTTGTACATATCTATTCTATTTATTTTATTTTGTTAGTATGTTTGGTTTTGTTTTCCATCTCCCCCTTTTAGACTGTGAGCCCGCTGTTGGGTAGGGACTATCTCTATATGTTGCAAACTTCTACTTCCCAAGTGCTTAGTACAGTGCTCTGCACACAGTAAGCGCTCAATAAATACCATTGATTGATTGATTGATAGGGCATGGGCCTGGGAGTCACAGGGTTTGCTGTCATTTGTCTGCTGCATAGGGATCCGTCAAGCTAGCTCTTTTCCTCCCTTCAAGGCCCTACTGAGAGCTCACCTCCTCCAGGAGGCCTTCCCAGACTGAGCCCCTTCCTTAATCTCCCCCTCATCCCCCTCTCCTTCCCCCCATATTACCTTATTCCCTTCCCCACAGGACCTGCATATATGTATACATGTTTGGACATATTTATTACTCTATTTCTTTATTTCTTTCTTTATTTTACTTGTACATATCTATTCTATTTATTTTATTTTGTTAGTATGTATGGTTTTGTTCTCTGTCTCCCCCTTTTAGACTGTGAGCCCGCTGCTGGGTAGGGACTATTTCTATATGTTGGCAACTTGTACTTCCCAAGCGCTTAGTACAATGCTCGGCACACAGTAAGCACTCAATAAATACGATTGATTGATTGATTGATTGATAGGCCACGGGCCTGGGAGTCACAAGGTTTGCTGCCATTTGTCTTCTGCATAGGCTTAGGTCACGGGCCTGTGAGTCACAAGCTTTGCTGCCATTTGTCTGCTGCATAGCGATCCACCAAGCTAGCTCTCTTCCTCCCTTCAAGGCCCTACTGAGAGCTCACCTTCTCCATGAGGCCTTCCCAGACTGAGCCCCTTCCTTATTCTCCCCCTCGTCCCCCTCTCCCTCCCCCCCATCTTACCTCCTTCCCTTCCCCACAGTACCTGGATATATGTATATCTGTTTGGACATATTTATTACTCTATTTATTTATTTATTTATTTTACTTGTACATTCCTATTCTATTTATTTTATTTTGTTAGTATGTTTGGTTTTATTCTCTGTCTCCCCCTTTTAGACTGTGAGCAGGCTGTTGGGTAGGGACTGTCTCTGTATCTTGCCAACTTGTACTTCCCAAGAGCTTAGTACAGTGCTCCGCACACAGTAAGCGCTCAATAAATACGATTGATTGATTGATTGATAGGGCACGGGCCTGGGAGTCACAATGTTTCTGACATTTATCTGCTGCATAGGGTTAGGGCACGGGCCTGGGAGTCACAAGCTTTGCTGCCATTTGTCTGCTGCATAGGGATCCGCCAAGCTAGCTCTCTTCCTCCCTTCAAGGCCCTACTGAGAGCTCACCTCCTCCAGGAGGCCGTCCCAGACTGAGCCCCTTCCTTCCTCTCCCCCTCGTCCCCCTCTCCATTCCCCCCATTTTACCTCCTTCCCTTCCCCACAGCACCTTTATATATGGATATATGTTTGTACATATTTATTACTCCACTGATTTATATATTTATTACTTGTACATATCTATTCTATTTATTTTATTTTGTTAATATGTTTGGTTTTGTTCTCTGTCTCCCCCTTTTAGACTGTGAGCCCACAGTTGGGTAGGGACAGTCTCTATATGTTGCCGACTTGTACTTCCCAAGAGCTTAGTACAGTGCTCTGCACACAGTAAGCGCTCAATAAATACAATTGATTAATTGATTGATAGGGCACGGGCCTGGGAGTCACAAGGTTTGCTGCCATTTGTCTGCTGCATAGGGTTAGGGCACGGGCCTGGGAGTCACAAGGTTTGCTGTCATTTGTCTGCTGCATAGGATCCGCCAAGCTAGCTCTTTTCCTCCCTTCAAGGCCCTACTGAGAGCTCACCTCCTCCAGGAGGCCTTCCCAGACTGAGCCCCTTCCTTAATCTCCCCCTCGTCCCCCACTCCATCCCCCCATCTTACCTCCTTCCCTTCCCCACAGCACCTGGATATATGTATATATGTTTGGACATATTTATTATTCTATTTATTTATTTACTTATTTATTTATTTTACTTGTACATATCTATTCTATTTATTTTATTTTGTTAGTATGTTTGGTTTTGTTCTCTGTCTCCCCCTTCTAGACTGTGAGCCTGCTGCTGGGTAGGGACTGTTTCTATATGTTGCCAACTTGTACTTCCCAAGCGCTTAGTACAGTGCTCTGCACACAGTAAGCGCTCAATAAATACGATTGATTGATTGATTGATTGATAGGGCATGGGCCTGGGAGTCACAAGGTTTGGTGCCATTTGTCTGCAGCATAGGGTTAGGGCACGGGCCTGGGAGTCACAAGCTTTGCTGCCATTTGTCTGCTGCATAGGGATCCGCCAAGCTAGCTCTCTTCCTCCCTTCAAGGCCCTACTGAGAGCTCACCTCCTCCAGGAGGCCTTCCCAGACTGAGCCCCTTCCTTCCTCTCCCCATCGTCCCCCTCTCCATCCCCCCATCTTACCTCCTTCCCTTCCCCACAGCACCTGGATATATGAATATATGTTTGTACATATTTATTACTCTATTTATTCATTTATGTATTACTTGTACATATCTATTCTATTTATTTTATTTTGTTAGTATGTTTGGTTTTGTTCTCTGCCTCCCGCTTTTAGACTGTGAGCCCACTGTTGGGTAGGGACTGTCTCTATATGTTGCCAACTTGTACTTCCGAAGCGCTTAGTACAGTGCTCCGCACAAAGTAAGCGCTCAATAAATACGATTGATTGATTGATAGGGCACGGGCCTGGGAGTCACAATGTTTCTGACATTTCTCTGCTGCATAGGGTTAGGGCACGGGCCTCGGAGTGACAAGCTTTGCTACCATTTGTCTGCTGGATGGGGTTAGGGCACGGGCCTGGGAGTCACAAGCTTTGCTGCCATTTGTCTGCTGCATAGGGATCCGCCAAGCTAGCTCTCTTCCTCCCTTCTAGGCCCTACTGAGAGCTCACCTCCTCCAGGATGTCTTCCCAGAATGAGCCCCTTCCTTCCTCTCCCCCTCGTCCCCCTCTCCATCCCCCCCCCCCATCTTACCTCCTTCCCTTCCCCACAGTCCCTGGACGTATGTATATATGTTTGGACATATTTATTACTATATTTATTTATTTATTTATTTTACTTGTACATACCTATTCTATTTATTTTATTTTGTTAGTATGTTTGGTTTTGTTCTCTGTCTCCTGCTTTTAGACTGTTAGCCCGCTGTTGGGTATGGACTGTCTCTGTATGTTGCCAACTTGTACTTCCCAAGCGCTTAGTACAGTGCTCTGCACAAAGTAAGCGCTCAATAAATACAATTGATTGATTGATTGATAGGGCACAGGCCTGGGAGTCACAAGGTCTGCTGCCATTTGTCTGCTGCATAGGGTTAGGGCACGGGCCTGGGAGTCACAAGCTATGCTGCTATTTGCTGCATACGGATCCGCCAAGCTAGCTCTCTTCCTCCCTTCAAGGCCCTACTGAGAGCTCACCTCCTCCAGGAGGCCTTCCCAGACTGAGCCCCTTCCTTCCTCTCCCCCTCGTCCCCCTCTCCATCCCCCAATCTTATCTCCTTCCCTTCCCCACAGCACCTGGATATATGTATACATGTTTGTACATATTTATTATTCTACTGATTTATGTATTTATTACTTGTACATATCTCTTCTATTTATTTTATTTTGTTAGAATGTTTGGTTTTGTTCTTTGTCTCCCCCTTTTAGCCTGTGAGCCCACTGTTGGGTAGGGACTGTCTCTGTATGTTGCTGACTTGTACTTCCCAAGCGCTTAGTATAGTGCTCCGCACACTGTAAGCGCTCAATAAATACAACTGATTGATTGATAGGGCACGGGCCTGGGTGTCACAAGGTTTCTGCCATTTGTCTGCTTCACAGGTTTAGGGCACAGCACTGGGAGTCACAAACTTTGCTGCCATTTGTCTGCTGCATGGGGTTAGGGCACGGGCCTGGGAGTCACAAGCTTTGCTGCCATTTTTCTGCATCATAGGGATCCGCCAAGCTAGCTCTCTTCCTCCCTTCAAGGCCCTACTGAGAGCTCACCTCCTCCAGGAGGCCTTCCCAGACTGAGCCCCTTCCTTCCTCTCCCCCTCGTCCCCCTCTCAATCCCCCCATCTTACATCCTTCCCTTCCACACAGCACCTGTATATATGTATATATGGTATATATATTTGTACATATTTATTGCTCTATTTATTTATTTATTTATTTATTTATTACTTGTACATATCTATTCTATTTATTTTATTTTGTTAGTATGTTTGGTTTTGTTCTTTGTCTCCCACTTTTAGACTGTGAGCCCACTGTTGGGTAGGGACTGTCTCTATATGTTGCCAACTTGTACTTCCCAAGCGCTTAGTACAGTGCTCCGCACACAGTAAGCGCTCAATAAATACGATTGATTGATTGATAGGGCATGGGCCTTGGAGTCACAGTGTTTCTGCCATTTGTCTGCTGCATAGGGTTAGGGTACGGGCCTGGGAGTCAGAAGGTTTGCTGCCATTTGTCTGTTGCATAGGGATCCGCCAAGCTAGCTCTCTTCCTTCCTTTCAAGGCCCTACTGAGAGCTCACCTCCTCCAGGAGGCCTTCCCAGACTGAGCCCCTTGCTTCCTCTACCCCTCTTCCCCCTCTCCAACCCCCCATCTTACCTCCTTCCCTTCCCCACAGCACCTGGATATATGTATATATGTTTGCACATATTTATTACTCTGTTTATTTATTTACTTATTTTACTTGTACATATCTATTCTTTTTATTTTATTTAGTTAGTATGTTTGGTTTTGTTCTCTGTCTCCCCCTTTTAGACTGTGAGCCTGCTTCTGGGCAGGGACTGTCTCTATATGTTGCCAAGTTGTACTTCCCAAGCGCTTAGTATAGTGCTCTGCACACAGTAAGCACTCAATAAATACCATTGATTGATTGATTGATTGATAGGGCACAGGCCTGGGAGTCACAAGGTTTGGTGCCATTTGTCTGCAGCATAGGGTTAGGGCACGGGCCTGGGAGTCACAAGCTTTGCTGCCATTTGTCTGCTGCATAGGGATCCGCCAAGCTAGCTCTCTTCCTCCCTTCAAGGCCCTACTGAGA
Organism: Tachyglossus aculeatus; assembly: GCF_015852505.1. Lineage (NCBI taxonomy): Eukaryota > Metazoa > Chordata > Mammalia > Monotremata > Tachyglossidae > Tachyglossus > Tachyglossus aculeatus. The sequence continues at coordinate 59,117,568 of NC_052098.1, forward strand.
GCTCACCTCCTCCAGGAGGCCTTCCCAGACTGAGCCCCTTCCTTCCTCTCCCCATCGTCCCCCTCTCCATCCCCCCATCTTACCTCCTTCCCTTCCACACAGCACGTGGATATATGAATATGTGTTTGTACATATTTATTACTCTATTTATTTATTTATTTATTACTTGTACATATCGATTCTATTTATTTTATTTTGTTAGTATGTTTGGTTTTGTTTTCTGTCTCCCCCTTTTAGACTGTGAGCCCACTGTTGGGTAGGGACTGTCTCTGTATGTTGCCGACTTGTACTTCCCAAGCGCTTAGTACAGTGCTCCGCACAAAGTAAGTGCTCAATAAACACGACTGATTGATTGATAGGGCACGGGCCTGGGAATCACAAGGTTTCTGCCATTTATCTGCTGCACAGGGTTAGGGCATGGGCCTGGGAGTCACAAGGTTTGCTGCCATTTGTCTGCTGCATAGGGTTAGGGCACGGGCCTGGGAGTCACAAGCTTTACTGCCATTTGTCTGCTGCATAGGGATTCGCCAAGCTAGCTCTCTTCCTCCCTTCAAGGCCCTACTGAGAGCTCACCTTCTCCAGGAGGCCTTCCCAGACTGAGCCCCTCCCTTCCTCTGCCCCTCTTCCCCCTCTCCATCCCACCATCTTACCTCCTTCCCTTCCCCACAGCACCTGGATATCTGTATATATATTTGGACATATTTATTACTCAATTTATTTATTTATTAATTTTACTTGTACGTATCTATTCTATTTATTTTATTTTGTTAGTATGTTTGGTTTTGTTCTCTGTCTCCCCCTTTTAGACTGTGAGCCCGCTGTTGGGTAGGGACTGTCTCTATATGTTGCCAACTTGTACTTCCCAACTGCTTAGTACAGTGCTCTGCACACAGTAAGCATTCAATAAATACGATTGATTGATTGATTGATTGATTGATAGGACACAGGCCTGGGAGTCACAAGGTTTGCTGCCACTTGTCTACTGCACAGGGATCCGCCAAGCTAGCTCTCTTCCTCGCTTCAAGGCCCTACTGAGAGCTCACCTCCCCCAGGAGGCCTTCCCAGACTGAGCCCCTTCCTTCCTCTCCCCCTCGTCCCCCTCTCCATCCCCCCAACTTACCTCCTTCCCTTCCACACAGCACGTGGATATATGAATATGTGTTTGTACATATTTATTACTCTATTTATTTATTTATTTATTACTTGTACATATCTATTCTAATTATTTTATTTTGTTAGTATGTTTGGTTTCGTTCTCTCTCTCCCCCTTTTAGACTGTGAGCCCACTGTTGGGTAGGGACTGTCTCTATATGTTGTCAATTTGTACTTCCCAAGTGCTTAGTACAGTGCTCTGCACATAGTAAGCCCTCAATAAATACGATTGATTGATTGATTGATTCAAGGCCCTACTGAGAGCTCACCTCCTCCTGGAGGCCTTCCTAGACTGAGCCCCTTCCTTCCTCTCCCCCTTGTCCCCCTCTCCATCCTCCCATCTTACCTCCTTCCCTTTCACACAGCACTTGTATATATGGATATATGTTTGTAAATACTTATTACTCTATTTATTTATTTATTTTACTTGTACATATCTATTCTATTTATTTTATTTTGTTAGTATGTTTGGTTTTGTTTTCTGTCTCCCCCTTTTAGACTGTGAGCCCACTGTTGGGTAGGGACTGTCTCTATATGTTGCCAACTTGTACTTCCCAAGTGCTTAGTACAGTGCTCCACACACAGTAAGCGCTCAATAAATACGATTGACTGATTGATAGGGCACGGGCCTGGGAGTCACAATGTTTCTGCCATTTGTCTGCTGCATAGGGATAGGGTACGGGCCTGGGAGTCACAAGCTTTGCTCCCATTTATCTGCTGCATAGGGTTGGGGCACGGGCCTGGGAGTCACAAGCTTTGCTGCCATTTGTCTGCTGCATAGGGATCCGCCAAGCTAGCTCTCTTCCTCCCTTCAAGGCCCTACTGAGAGCTCACCTCCTCCAGGAGGCCTTCCCAGACTGAGCCCCTTCCTTCCTCTCCCCCTCGTCCCCCCTCCATCCTCCCATCTTACCTCCTTCCCTTCCGCACAGCACCTGTATATATGGATATATGTTTGTAAATATTTATTACTCTATTTATTTATTTATTTATTTTACTTGTACATATCTATTCTATTTATTTTATTTTGTTAGTACGTTTGGTTTTGTTCTCTGTCTCCCCCTTTTAGACTGTGAGCCCACTGTTGGGGTAGGGACTGTCTCTATATGTTGCCAACTTGTACTTCCCATGCGATAAGTACAGTGCTCTACACACAGTAAGCTCTCAATAAATACGATTGATTGATCGATTGATAGGGCACGGGCCTGGGAGTCACAAGCTTTGCTGCCATTTGTCTGCTGCATAGGGATGAGCCAAGCTAGCTCTCTTCCTCCCTTCAAGGCCCTACTGAGAGCTCACCTCCTCCCGGAGGCCTTCCCAGACTGAGCCCCTTCCTTCCTCTCCCCCTCGTCCCCCTCTCCATCCGCCCATCTGACCTCCTTCCCTCCACACAGCACGTGGATATATGAATATGTGTTTGTACATATTTATTACTCTATTTATATATTTATTTATTACTTGTATATATCTATTCTATTAATTTTATTTTGTTAGTATGTTTGGTTTTGTTCTCTGTCTCCCCCTTTTAGACTGTGAGCCCACTGTTGGGTAGGGACTGTCTCTATATGTTGCCAACTTGTACTTCCGAATCGCTTAGTACCGTGCTCCGCACACAGTACGCGCTCAATAAATACGATTGATTGATTGATAGGGCACGGGCCTGGGAGTCACAAGGTTTCTGCCATTTGTCTGCTGCACAGGGTTAGGGCATGGGCCTGGGAGTCACAAGCTTTGCTGTCATTTGCCTGCTGCATGGGGTTAGGGCACGGGCCTGGGAGTCACAAGGTTTGCTGCCATTTGTCTGCTGCATAGGGATGAGCCAAGCTAGCTCTCTTCCTCCCTTCAAGGCCCTACTGAGAGCTCACCTCCCCCAGGAGGCCTTCCTAGACTGAGCCCCTTCCTTCCTCTCCCCCTCGTCCCCCTCTCCATCCTCCCATCTTACCTCCTTCCCTTCCGCACAGCACCCGTATATATGGATATGTGTTTGTAAATATTTATTACTCTATTTATTTATTTATTTATTACTTGTACATATCTATTCTATTTATTTTATTTTGTTAGTATGTTTGGTTTTGTTCTCTGTCTCCCCCTTTTAGACTGTGAGCCCACTGTTGGGTAGGGACTGTCTCTATATGTTGCCAACTTGTACTTCCCAAGCGCTTAGTACAGTGCTCTGCACACAGTAAGCGCTCAATAAATACGATTGATTGATTGATAGGGCACGGGCCTGGGAGTCACAATGTTTCTGCCATTTGTCTGCTGCATAAGGTTAGGGTACGGGCCTGGGAGTCACAAACTGCTGCCATTTGTCTGCTGCATGGGGTTAGGTCACAGGCCTAGGAGTCACAAGGTTTGCTGCCATTTGTCTGCTGCATGGGGTTAGGGCACGGGCCTGGGAGTCACAAGGTTTGCTGCCATTTGTCTGCTGCATAGGGATGAGCCAAGCTAGCTCTCTTCCTCCCTTCAAGGCCCTACTGAGAGCTCACCTCCTCCAGGAGGCCTTCCTAGACTGAGCCCCTTCCTTCCTCTCCCCCTCATCCCCCTCTCCATCCCCCCATCTTACCTCCTTCTCTTCCCCACAGCACCTGTATATATGTATATATGTTTTTACATATTTATTACTCTGTTTATTTATTTATTTATTTTACCTGTACATAACTATTCTATTTATTTTATTTTGTTAGTATGTTTGGTTTTGTTCTCTGTCTCCCCCTTTTAGACTGTGAGCCCGCTGTTGGGTAGGGACTGTCTCTATATGTTGCCAACTTGTACTTCCCAAGCGCTTAGTATAGTGCTCTGCACACAGTAAGCACTCAATAAATACCATTGATTGATCGATTGATTGATAAGGAACAGGCCTGGGAGTGACAAGGTTTGCTGCCATTTGTCTGCTGAATAGGTTTAGGGCACGGGCCTGGGAGTCACAAGCTTTGCTGCCATTTGTCTGCTGCATAGCGATGAGCCAAGCTAGCTCTCTTCCTCCCTTCAAGGCCCTACTGAGAGCTAACCTCCTCCAGGAGGCCTTCCCAGACTGAGCCCCTTCCTTCCTCTCCCCATCGTCCCCCTCTCCATCCCCCCATCTTACGTCCTTCCCTTCCACACAGCACGTGGATATATGAATATGTGTTTGTACATATTTATTACTCTATTTATTTATTACTTGTACATATCTATTCTATTTATTTTATTTTGTTAGTATGTTTGGTTTTGTTCTCTGTCTCCCCCTTTTAGACTGTGAGCCCACTGTTGGGTAGGGACTGTCTCTATATGTTGCCAACTTGTACTTCCCAAGCGCTTAGTACAGTGCTCTGCACACAGTAAGCGTTCAATAAATACGATTGATTGATTGATTGATTGATAGGGCACGGGCCTGGGAGTCACAAGGTTTGCTGCCATTTGTCTGCTGCATAGGTTAGGGTACGGGCCTGGGAGTCACAAGCTTTGCTGCTATTTGTCTACTGCACAGGGATCCGCCAAGCTAGCTCTCTTCCTCGCTTCAAGGACCTACTGAGAGCTCACCTCCCCCAGGAGGCCTTCCCAGACTGAGCCCCTTCCTTCCTCTCCGCCTCGTCCCCCTCTCCATCCCCCCATCTTACCTCCTTCGCTTCCCCACAGCACCTGGATATATGAATATATGTTTGTACATATTTATTACTCTGTTTATTTATTTATTTATTTTACTTGTACATATCTATTCTATTTATTTTATTTTGTTAGTATGTTTGGTTTTGTTCTCTTTGTCCCCCTTTTAGACTGTGAGCCCGCTGTTGGGTAGGGACTGTCTCTATATGTTGTCAACTTGTACTTCCCAAGTGCTTAGTACAGTGCTCTGCACACAGTAAGTGCTCAATAAATACCATTGATTGATTGATTGATTTATAGGGCACGGGCCTGGGAGTCACAAGGTTTGCTGCCATTTGTCTGCTGCATAGGGTTAGGGTACAGGCCTGGGAGTCACAAGCTTTGCTGCCATTTGTCTGCTGCATAGGGATCTGCCAAGCTAGCTCTCTTCTTCCCTCAAGGCCCTACTGAGAGCTCATCTCTTCCAGGAGGCCTCACAAGACTGAGCCCCTTCCTTCCTCTCACCCTCGTCCTCCTCTCCATTCCCCTATCTTACCTTCTTCTCTTCCCCACAGCACCTGTAGATATGTATATATGTTTGTACATATTTATTACTGTATTTATTTATTTATTTAACTTGTACATATCTATTCTATTTGTTTCATTTTGTTAGTATGTTTGGTTTTGTTCTCTGTCTCCCCCTTTTAGACTGTGAGCCCAGTGTTGGGTAGGGACTGTCCCTATATGTTGCCAACTTCTACTTCCCAAGAGCTTAGTACAGTGCTCTGCACACAGTAAGCGCTCAATGAATACGATCGATTAATTGATTGATAGGGCACGGGCCTGGGAGTCACAAGGTTTGCTGCCATTTGTCTGCTGCATAGGGTTAGGGCACGGGCCTGGGAGTTACAAGGTTTGCTGCCATTTGTCTGCTGCATGGGGTTAGGGCACGGTCCTGGGAGTCACAAGGTTTGCTGTCATTTGTCTGCTGCATAGGGATCCGCCAAGCTAGCTCTTTTCCTCCATTCAAGGCCCTACTGAGAGCTCACCTCCTCCAGGAGGCCTTCCCAGACTGAGCCCCTTCCTTCCTCTCCCCCTCGTCCCCCTCTCCATCCCCCCATCTTACATCCTTCCCTTCCCCACAGCACCTGGACATATGTATATATGTTTGGACATATTTATTACTCTATTTATTTATTTACTTATTTATTTTACTTGTACATATCTATTCTATTTATTTTATTTAGTTAGTATGTTTGGTTTTGTTCTCTGTCTCCCCCTTTTAGACTGTGAGCCTGCTTCTGGGTAGGGACTGTCTCTATATGTTGCCAACTTGTACTTCCCAAGCCCTTAGTACAGTGCTCTGCACACAGTAAGCGCTCAATAAATACCATTGATTGATTGATTGATTGATAGGGCACGGGCCTGGGAGTCACAAGCTTTGCTCCCATTTGTCTGCTGCATAGGGTTGGGGCACGGGCCTGGGAGTCACAGGCTTCGCTGCCATTTGTCTGCTGCATAGGGATCCGCCAAGCTAGCTCTCTTCCTCCCTTCAAGGCCCTACTGAGAGCTCACCTCCTCCAGGAGGCCTTCCCAGACTGAGCCCCTTCCTTCCTCTCCCCCTCGTCCTCCTCTCCACCCCCCCATCTTACCTCCTTCCCTTCCCCACAGCACCTGGATGTATTTATATATGTTTGTACATATTTATTACTCTATTTATTTATTTATTTTACTTGTACATACTGTCTCCCCCTCTCCATCCCCCCATCTTACCTCCTTCTCTTCCCCACAGCACCTGTATATATGTATATTTGTTTGTAGATATTACTCTATTCATTTATTTATTTATTTTACTTGTACATATCGATTCTACTTATTTTATTTTGTTAGTATGTTTGGTTTTATTCTCTGCCTCCCCCCCCTTTTAGACTGTGAGCCCACTGTTGGGTAGGGACTGTCTTTATATGTTGCCAACCTGTACTTCCCAAGCGCTTAGTACAGTGCTCTGCACACAGTAAGTGCTCAATAAATACGATTGATTGATTGATTGATAGGGCACGGGCCTGGGAGTCACAAGCTTTGCTGCCATTTGTCTGCTGCACAGGGATCCGCCAAGCTAGCTCTCTTCCTCCCTGCAAGGCCCTACTGAGAGCTCACCTCCTCCAGGAGGCCTTCCCAGACTGAGCCCCTTCCTTCCTCTCCCCCTCATCCCCCTCTCCATCCCCCCATCTTACCTCCTTCTTTTCCCCACAGCACCTGTACATATGTATATATGTTTGTACATATTTATTACTCTATTTATTTATTTTACTTGTACATATATATTCCATTTATTTTATTTTGTTAGTATGTTTGGTTTTGTTCTCTTTGTCCCCCTTTTAGACTGTGAGCCCACTGTTGGGTAGGGACTGTCTCTATATGTTGCCGACTTGTACTTCCCAAGCCCTTAGTACAGTGCTCTGCACACAGTAAGCTCTCAATAAATACGATTGATGATGATGATGATTCTGAGCCCTAGGGGCTCAGAATCCAATAATCTGATGATAATAAATGTGGTATTCATTAAGCACTTACTATGTGCCAAGCACTGGAGTAGACACAATACAATCAGAACAGATACAGCCCCTGTCCTACATGAGACTCACAGTGCAAGGGGGAGGGAGAACAGGTAGTTCATCCAAGCGCTTAGTACAGTGCTCTGCACACAGTAAGCGCTCAATAAATATGATTGAATGACCTCATTTTACAGATGAAGAATCTGAGGCACAGAGAAGCTGAGTGATTTGCCCAAGGTCCCACAGCAGGGGAGCCGGGATTAGAAACCAGGTCCTCTGACTCTCAGGCCCATGAGAGACCTCCCTGCTGCGTCTCAGGCCTGGAGGAAAGGAGTACAGGCACAGGGAAAGAATAACGGGCTAAATTCAGTAAAAGCAACAGTTCGACAGAAACAACAATGGGAATAGGTCAACATCCTTGTGGGTTGGTCTTTTCGGTGAATCCCTGTTTCCCCAGCCCATTCCCACAGTGCCCTGCGATGGAGCCATCATTCCCAGGTTCTTTCCCTCTGGACCCTAAGATGGAGCCTGAACATTTTGCTCCTAGAACTTCTTGCCCCTTGCTTAATAATAATAATAATTATAATGATGGCATCTATTAAGCATTTACTATGTGCAAAGCACTGTTCTAATTGCTGGGGAGGTTACAAGGTGATCAGGTTGTCCCACGTGGGGCTCACAGCCTTAATCCCCATTTTACAGATGAGGTAACTGAGGCACCCAGAAGTGAAGTGACTTGCCCAAAGTCACATAGCTGACAACTGGCAGAGCCGGAATTCGATCCCATGACCTCTGACTCCAAAGCCCGTGCTCTTTTCACTGAGCCACGCTGCTTCTCTAACCAACTCTCTCTTCTTTGTCCAAATCCTCCTAATCTTCATGCTTCTGCTGATGTCACCACGTGAGTGATTGACCTCTTATGTGGATGAGCTTTCCCTATGGAAGGGGGTACTGGGGGAAGCACTTCCTGTCCTAGAAATTTCTGAGTCTTTCCCCCCATATCTGAATCTAACCCCCCACGGATTAGTTTAGCTTGACTGTTACAGAGGGTCACACCATTCAAATGATCTTAAATTTGAAATTTTGGGGGTTGTCAGAGGGTGAAATTTGTCTGTGTACCGATGGAAGTTACCCTGAAAACTTGGAGCTGGAGGGTGTATCCTGAAGCCGTATCTGTAAATATTTGGATCCCATTTAAGTTTTTCCCCTTTGGCCTTAAAGCTAAACTTCTTTCAGAAGCAATGTGGCCTAGTGGAAAGGGTGTGGGGCTGGGAGTCTGAGGATGTGGGTTCTAATCCCAGCTCTGCTGCTTGTCTGCTGGATGACCTTGGGCAAGTCACTTAACACCTCTGCGCCTCAGTTTCTTCCTCTGTAAAATGGCGATTCGACACCTGTTTTCCCTCCTTCTTAGACTGAGATCCCCATGTGGGACAGGGACTGAATCCAACCCAATGAACTTGTACCTATTCCCCAATAATCCTGATAGTTGAGCTCTATAACTGAATGTCTATGAAGCCTCTCTCAAACACTGGGAGCACTGGTGACAAGGTAGAGTCTTCTAGAAGCAGAAAGATGCCACCCAAGAAAAGAAGGTGTCTAAAAATCAACCAATCAATCAATGGTATTTATGGAGTGCTTACTACGTGCAGAGCACTGTACTAAGCACTTGGGAGAGTATGATACAACAGAATTAGCAGACACATTCCCTGCCCATAACAAGCGTACAGTCTAGAGGGGGAGACAGACATTAACATGAATAAAAGAGTGAAGATATTCAAGGGCCTTACTGTTCTGAGCAGGAAAAAAAAAGCATTCATGAGTTCCTCTTACGATTTAATTCAGAGAAGCGTACCAGATATTAAAAGGAATGCATTTCAAATAAAAAAGAGAGTGGGACAGAGCCGTGTCCTACCTGATTAACCTGTACCTATCCCTGTTCTTAGACAAGTGCTTGGCACATAGTAAGCACTTAATGAATACTACAATAAAGAAAACAAAATGTGGTTTCTTGGTTACGTCATTCCCAGGATAAACACACAAATTTCAAAAATGTAAATAACAATGATTTTTCAAGAAAATGCTAGTTATATTGGACCCAAATGTATATTTTGCACCAACAAAATATTTTTGTAAATGGGATATTTTATTTCCTCAAAGCCCTCTAAAATCAATTATGTAACATTTAGTAATAATAATAATGATGGCATTTATTAAGCGCTTACTATGTGCAAAGCACTGTTCTAAGCTCTGGGGAGGTTACAAGGTGATCAGGTTGTCCCACGGGTGGCTCACAGTCTTAATCCCCATTTTACAGCTGAGGTAACTGAGATGCAGAGAAGTTAGTTACGCTGCATTGATTAAGTTACACCTAACAAGAATACTAGCTTCTTTTCAAGGAGAGCTTGCTGTATCCAGGACACTAATTTGGAAATCAGGTGTTTCATTCACAATACAATTTTAAAAGCATACTTCCCTTTTCACGAAGAAGGGCAGTCTCAAAGTACAATTAAAGGGCATTTACACGACTGTCCAAAATTCATTAAAGAATGATTTACAACCTAAGTGAAAATGGTTTGCTCTTTCCTCGCCTTCTAATTTTAAGAACTGCAAATCATGAATAATAAAAAAGGATGTTCAACTTTTCAACAAACCCAGATGGGTACCAATGTCATTGAGGATTCTGATAATCACCTTGATTCCTGCCACAGACGTGTAAGCCTGAATGATGCAGCCTGTGCAGGGTTTGGAATATAGAAGCTTTCGACGGTAAAGAAAAGTTTCCATAATTATTTTTGCTTAACATTAACTTTTGTTTAGAAATTATACAGGCCCAAGCCTGTATCGTTCAATAAATGGCACCAACAACATTTAATAGAAACTATACATCAAAAAAGCAAAACTTGTGGTATTTACTTAGCCAGATATTAATCTCTTTACATTTGGTAAAATGTATGACTGGAGAAATATGTGTTCTTGAACAAGTCACAAGTCCAACGAGAAACGAAAGTACAAATCTTTTTTAGCCTAGATCTGACTCATTCATTCATTCGATCGCATTTAGTGAGCCCATACTGTGTGCGGAGCACTGTACTAAGCGCTTGGGAAGTACAATTCAGCAGTAAAGAGAGACAATCCCTGCCCACACCGGGCTTAAGCTGAGTCTCACTCTCCCACTGGCATAAGAAGTCCAGGACCTGCAATAAGTAAACAGGAATTAGCAGGACGCTGGAAGTTTTCCTTTATCAATCGGTGGTATTTATTGAGTACTGGCTGTGTGCAGAACACTGTACTGAGCACTTGGAAGAGGACAATACAACAAAGTTGATGGACATTATCCCTGTCCTCAAGGGGCTTACAATCTAAGGGGGGAGACAGATACTTAAACAAATTACAGAGAGGGAAAATGGCAGAGGAAAGATAGGTACGTAAGTGTTTAAAGGATACAGACTCAAGTCCATAGGTGCTACAGAAGGAAGCGCAAATAGAGAGATTAGTCAGGGAAGGCCTTTGGGAGGAGATGTGATTTTAGTAGGGATTTGAAGATGGGGAGAGCAAGTGGTCTGTCAAATATGAAGGAGGAGGGAATTCCAGGCCAGAGGGAGGATGTGGGCCAGGGGTCAGCGGCCAGAGAGACGAAATCGAGGAACAGGGAGTAGATTGGCACTAGAAAAGTGAAGTCATCGTGCTCAGTTGCAGTAGTAAAATCAGCTAGGTAAGATAGGAGGGGGCACGGTGATTGAGTTTCTGTTTAATGTAGAGATGGGTGGGTGACCATTGGAGGTATTTGAGGAGTGTGGCGACGTGTGCAGAAAGTTTCTTTCGAAAAATGACCCGGGCAACAGAACGAAGTAAGGACTGCAGTGGGGAGAGACAGAAAGCAGGGAGGTCAGTCAGCGAGGAGGCTAATGCTGTAATCGAGGCAGGATTTATTGGGGCAAAAACAAACCCCCATTAAAAAGTTACTTTATAAAACCAGTATTACATTTACATATTTAAACAAAATGCCCTTTCTCTTTACTCCACTAGGTTTCTCTGTCATTCTCCCATTGCCCACCATTCATTCAATCGTATTTATTGAGCACTTACTGTGTGCACAGCACTGTACTAAGCGCTTGGGAAGTACAAGTTGGCATTGTTGTCCCTACCCAACAATGGGCTCACAGTCTACAATGGGGAGACAGACAACAAAACAAAACATGTGGTCAGGTGTCAAGTCATCAGAATAAATAGAAGTAAAGCTAGATGCACATCATTGACAAAATAAATAGAACAGTAAATATGTACAAGTAAAACAGAGTAATAAATCCCCCATCTCATCACCTCTTGCCCAGCCCCCCCGTCTCACCAGCCCGTAACCTTTGGCATTATCCTCAACTCATCCCTCTCATTCAACTCACATACAGTGTGCTCTGCACAGTAAGCGCTCAGTAAATACGATTGAATGAATGAATATTCAATCTGTCACCAAATCCTGTCAGTTCTACCTTCATGACACTGCTAAAGTCTGCCCTTTCCTCTCCATCCAAACTGCTACCATATTATTCCAAGCACTTATCCTATCCAGCCTTAACATCAGCCTCGTTGCTGGCCTCCCTGCCTCCTGTCTCTCCCCACTCCAGTCCACACAGCATTCTGCTGTCCAGGTCATTTTTCTATAAAACCGCTCAGTCTATTTTTCCCCACTCCTCAAGAACCTCTAACGGTTGCCCATCCACTTCCACATCAAATAGGAACTCCTTATCACTGGTTTTGAGGCACTCGATCACCTTGCCCCCTCCTACCTTACCTCTAATTTCCTAGTACAACCCAGCCCGCACAATTTGCTCCTTTTGTACCTACTCACTGTACCGTAATCTTGTCCATTTCACCCCTGACCCCTCTCCCATGTCCTGCCTCTGGCCTGGTGCTCCCTCCCCCATCTCATCTGACAGAGCATCACTCTCTGCACTTTCAAAGCCTTCTTAATATCCCATCTCCTCCAAGAGGCCTTCTCTAAGCCCTCATTTCCTCTACTCCCTCATTTCCTCTACTCCCTCTCCCTTCTGCACTGCCCTTGGATTTATACTCTTTATTCACCTCAGCTCTACAGCACTTATGTACATATCTATAAATTAATTATTTACATTCATGTCTGTCTCGTCCTCTAGCCTGTAAGCTTGTTGTGGGCAGCGAACATGTCTTCCAACTCTGTTCCATCATACTCTCCCAAGTGCTCGATACAGTAATCTGCAGACGGCAAGCGCTCAATAAATACCATTGATTGACTGCTTTTTTCAACAACAGTTCAACATTAACCTATGCCACAGAACATTAATTGCACTTCTTGCACTTCTGATTCTTAAACCATTTTCATTTAATATGCAACACCTTAAGCCCAGATGGGAGTGGCCGACAACGCTGTCCAGATTGTGTTCCTAAAAAATTGTTCTGCACGTTTCCCCTTCATACCAAATAGAAACCCCAAACCGTCGGCTTTAAGGAGCTCAATCAGCTTAATATACACCGTAATAATAATGATCATTGCTTATCTATTGTCTTCTCCCACTACACCCCAGCTCACAATCTTCATTCCTCTCATGGTACCCTACTTACTGTGCCTTCCTCTAATTTCTTCTGCCGCTGACCCCTGGAAAGGTGAGGCTCTGTTCACTTTGGGAGATGAAGATAAAGATGTAGTCTCCTGTTGGGAATGACGGGCGAGCCTTCATCTCGGGACTTCGGGACCGAGAACCTGCATAGAGGAATTGATTAGACGCTCTGCACACAAAAAGTGCTCAATAAATACCATTGTTTTGAATGATCATGCCCACCATGAACCCATTGGAGATGGAGGCAAAAATCCAGTAGGCTGGTAGGAGTGCAACACCATGAAACGTGTAAAGCTTTTTCTATGGTATTTTTGTTCCCTCATCCTAAATCGTTCCAAATTGTCTTGGGATACAATACATAGGATACAATACAATGCCCACCCACATGCAAACCCTGCTTCTCCCACATGTGCGATGAGGTATATGAGGTCCCGAGAGCTGTCCTCGATCTCATCTATCTCGCAAATGACCCCTCGCCCGTGTCCTGCCCAATGAGTGGGCAGACATGTTTGTTGCCCACAATGAGCTTACAGTCCAATAAAACACTCTCCAGTTCAGAGAAAATACCCAAAAGGTGAAATGACGATAGGGAGGGGAATATAGAAAGAGGGGTAGGGTTATTTTGACCACCCTTTAACTGCTTTTTATTATTAATTGTGAGATTTTTCCAATAGCCTCTCAAAGTAAATGGATTTAGGCAGTCTCTTGGGGTAAATTTTAGCAACTGTGTGGCCCTAGTATTTCTCTAGGGGAAACTCTGTCACCAATATTTATTGGGCACTCAAAGAGTTCACACAGGAGTTTCCATTTTTGATCCTTTGGAAGACTTCTCTCAAGACTCATCACAGGACCTTTCCCTACCAGTAACTTCCAGCTGGGGTCAAGTCCCCGCTGGCGCATAAACCTTAATGATAATAACAGTGGTATTTGGTAAGCACTTACTATGTGCCAGGCACTGTACTAAGCGCTGGGGTGGATACAAGCAAATTGGGTTGGACACCGTCCCTGGCCCACGTGGGGTTCACAGCAGCACGGTGTAGGGAACAGAGCATGGGCCTGGGAATCAGAGGGTCATGGCTTCTAATCCTGCCTCTGCCACTTGTCTGCTGTGACCTTGGGCAAGTCACTTCACTTCCCTGTGCCTCAGTTCCCTCATCTATAAAATGGGAATTGAGACTGGGAGCCCCACGTGGGACAGGGACGGTGTCCAACCCAATTTGCTTGTATCCACCCCAGCGCTTACTACAGTGCCTGGCACATAGTAAGTGCTTACCAAATACCATTTATTATTATTATTCCCACACCGCCACACCGCTCCCAGCCAAAAGACAAGCCATTTGTCCTGTGGCCAATAGGGATCCAATGGCATTCAGGATAATAATTACCGAGATATTTGTGAAGTGCTTACCATGTGCCAGGCACTGTGCTGAGCGCTGGGGTGGATAGTCTGCCCACGAGGCCGGGGAATCAGTATATCAAGATCGTGCCTGTCCGCTGGCAGCATTCGCTCCCGTGGCTCCGTGGAAAGAGTCAGAAGGTCGTGGGTTCTAGTCCCGACTCCGCCACTCGTCTGCTGTGTGACTTTGGACAAGTCACTTCACTTCTCTGGGCCTCAGTTCCCTCATCTGGAAAATGGGGATGAGGACTGCGAGCCCCACATGGGACAACCTGGTTCCCTTGTATCTACCGCAGCGCTCAGACCAGTGCTTGGCACATAGTAAGCGCTTCACAAATACCATTATTATTATTATTATTATTCAGCCCCCACCACAGCGTGGCTCAGCCGTCAGAGTCCGGGCTTGGAAGTCAGACGTCGTGGGTTCTAATCCTGGCTCTGCCGCTCATCTGCTGTGCGACCTTGGGCAAGTCACTTGACTTCTCTGGGCCTCAGTTCCCTCATCTGGAAAATGGGGACTAAAACTGCGGGACAACCCGATTCCCTTGTATTTCCCCCCAACGCTGAGAACAGTGCTTGGCCCATAGTAAGCTCTTAACAAATACCAACATTATTATTAACTAATCAATCAATCGTATTTATTGAGCGCTTACTGTGTGCAGAGCACTGTACTAAGCGCTTGGGAAGTACAAGTTGGTGACATATAGAGACAATCCCTACCCAACAGTGGGCTCACAGTCTAGAAGGGGGAGACAGAGAACAAAACCGAACATATTAATAAAAATAAATAGAATAGATATGTACAAGTAAAATAAACTACACGTGGGATTGTCCCTATCTGGTGCCAACTTGCACTTTCCAAGCGCTTAGTCCAGTGCTCTGCCCCCCGTGAGCGCTCAATAAATACTCCAGGAGGCCTTCCCTGACTGAGCCCCTTCCTTCCTCTCCCCCTCGTCCCCCTCTCCATCCCCATCTTACCTCCTTCTCTTCCCCACAGCACCTGTATATATATATATATATGTTTGTACATATTTATTACTCTATTTATTTATTTCTTCATTTTACTCATACCTATCTATTCTATTGATTTCATTTTGTTAGTATGTTTGGTTTTGTTCTCCGTCTCCCCCTTTTAGACTGTGAGCCCACTGTTGGGTAGGGACTGTCTCTAGATGTTGCCAACTTGGGCTTCCCAAGCGCTTAGTCCAGTGCTCTGCACACAGGAAGAGCTCAATAAATACGATTGATGGCGATGATGACTGTCTCTATATGTTGCCAACTTGGACTTCCCAAGCGCTTAGTCCAGTGCTCTGCATACAGTAAGCGCTCAATAAATACGATTGATGATGATGATGACTGTCTCTATATGTTGCCAACTTGGACTTCCCAAGCGCTTAGTCCAGTGCTCTGCACACAGTAAGCGCTCAATAAATACGATTGATTGATTGATTGACTGACTGAATGAATGAATGAGTACACGTGCACCACCTACAGCCCGCCGCCACGTGCGATCAGTAAACGTCCGCGAGGAAGGGGGCGGGGCGACAGAGCGCGCGTGCGCCCGCCGCCGCCGCGGGGGCTGCTGGGAATTGTAGTCCCACGGAGCCGGCCGGGGCCTCCCCCACCGGATCTTGGCCGTTCCGACCCGCAGCCCTCTTCGGCGGCGAACGCCCCTAGCTCTGAGAAGAGGGGCGGCGGGGGAGGGGCTCCTTCGGCCCGCCAACATCCCCGGTTGGGATCACCGGCTTGGGGCGGGTGAGCGCGGCAGGACGCATGCGCGCGGGCCATGCTGCCGGAAGTTCGAACGCGGGGGGGGGGGGCGGTCACGTGGTTTCGGAGCACTTCCTCCTTCCCCCCTCTTCCCGTTTTCCCTGCCGGTTCCCGTTTGGTGCTTCCCGGTCGCGGCCGCGGCAGTGAGTATGTTCCGGCCCGTGCCATCCTCTCCCTTCCGTCGCCGCCCCCTTCTTCCGCCCTGGTGTCGCCTCAGTCTGTCAGCGCCCTCGGTGCGGGGCTTATTTGGGGGCCGGCGGGGGGGGGGGGGGGCGGCGACCTTCCCTGAGGGGAAGAGTGAAAGGGGGGGAGGCCTGTGGGTCTTATGGGGTGGGGGGGAGAGCACAAGAGGCCCGGCATCGCTCTTAAAATATCAATATTCCTGTCACACCAGGTTAGGGGAATATAAGGGAGCCCTGCTGCAAGTTGGGGGGACGGATGTTAACCATCCCTCGCTTGCTAAGCTTTTAGACGGTAATAACAATGTTAATGGTGTTAAGCTCAGTGCTTGGCACAGAGTAAGCGCTTAACACACTTATTTTATTCTTAAGTCAGATTGGACATTGCATTTGATTTCTGTTTCCTTCTTTCCTGTCCCCCTCGTCCCCCTCTCCATCCCCCCATCTTACCTCCTTCCCTTCCCCACAGCACCTGTATGTATGTATATATGGTTGTACATATTTATTACTCTATTTATTTATTTATTTTGCTTGTACATTTCTAGCCTACTTATTTTATTTTGTTGATATGTTTGGTTCTGTTCTGTCTCCCCCTTTTAGACTGTGAACCCACTGTTGGGCAGGGACTGTCTCTATGTGATGCCAATTTGTACTTCCCAAGCGCTTAGTACAGTGCTCTGCACATAGTAAGCGCTCAATAAATACGATTGATTGATTGATTGATTGTTTCCTCCGGGACTGCTGAGTACCATTTCAAAAGCTTCAGAAGAACCGAAATATAATCATTACCCAATAAGGCAGTTATTTCCCCCCCGCATCTTACCTCCTTCCCTTCCCCACAGCACCTGTATATATGTAGATGTGTTTGTACATATTTATTACTCTATTTATTTGTTTATCTTGTACATATCTATTCTATTTATTTTATTTTGTTAGTATGTTTGGTTTTGTTCTCTGTGTCCCCCTTCTAGACTGTGAGCCTGCTGTTGGGTAGGGACCATCTCTATGTGTTGCCGACTTGTACTTCCCAAGCGCTTAGTACGGTGCTCTGCACACAGTAAGCGCTCAATAAATACGATTGATTGATTGATTAAGGGCTTACTCTGTGCCAAACACTGTTCTAATTGCCGATAATAATTAGGATGGTATTTGTTAAGCGCTTACTATGTGCCAAGCGCGGTGTGTCAGGCCCGACTCCTTTTTTTTTTAATGGTATTTGTTAAGCGCTTACTATGTGCCAAGCGTGGTGTGTCAGTTAGGCCCGACTCCTTTTCTTTTTTTTTTCAAATGGTATTTGTTAAGCGCTTACTATGTGCCAAGCCCTGTTCTAAGCCCTGGGGGGATACAAGGTGATCAGGTTGTCCCATGTGGGGCTCACAGTCTTCATCCCCATTCTACAGATGAGGGGACTGAGGCCCAGAGAAGTGAAGTGACTTGCCCAGAGGCACCCAGCTGACAATTGGGAAGCAGCGTGGCTCAGTGGAAAGAGCCCGGGCTTTGGAGCCAGAGGTCATGGGTTCAAATCCCGGCTCCGCCACATGCCTGTTGTGTGACCTTGGGCAAATCACTTCACTTCTCTGAGCTTCAGTTGCCTCATCTGTAAAATGGGGATTAAGACTGTGAGCCCCCCGTGGGACGACCTGATCACCTTGTATCCACCCCAGCGGTTAGAACAGTGCTTTGCACATAGTAAACGCTTAATAAATGCCATAAAAAAAATTTGGTGAAGCTGGGATTTGAACCCATGACCTCTGACTCCAAAGCCCAGGCTCTTTCCACTGAGCCACGACTTCTGCGGTTGGGCTTGTCACAGGCACTAGGTGCTTTCCAAAGGTCCTCAGTAGACCCCCCCCCCCCACCAGATCCAAGGCATTTGAGCAAAATGTACTGACCGTTCAGTCGATCGTACGTATTAAGCGCTTACCGAGTGCACAGCGCTGTACTAAGCGTTTGGAAAAGGACACTACAGCAGTAAACAGTGACAGTCCCCGCCCATAATGAGCTCACTGTCTATAGGGTGCTGCTAGGTATCAAGCAATTTTTCTCGTGGGGACGTGGCTCCCTTCCCCATGCATCTACTACATTATTTTAAAAAACAAAACAAAGCCAGCAAATCCGCAGGACTGTTTACCTTACTTTGGAGGCTCAGCTTTTGGTCAACTGATATGAAATTAGCCGGATTATTTGGCAAACTTTTGCTTTTCTGGAGGCAATTCATGGCATCGGGAATTTAGGGGGAAGTCGGGAAAGGGGCAGGAAATCAAGGGTGTCTGTGGGAGGAACAAAAATAAGGAGTTGGAAAATAAGAAATGGGGTGCCAGATCGTGTTTCCCCAAAAAGGATAGGATCTGTTTGTTTCCTATCTTCCTAGGGTGCTTCCTTTTGCTGTTATTGGTCGAAAGTGGCGGTTTCACTTGTCCAGGTTCTACTACTTGCAAATGACATTGGGATTGCCTCTATTTGTTGCTGCATTGTGCGTTCCAAGCGCTTAGTACAGTGCTCTGAGCACAGTAAGCGCTCAGTAAATACAATTGAATGAATGAAAGGACATTGAATGCTAGCGTTACTGCTAGTGTTAGTAGAGAAGATGTAGGGTAATACACGATGTGGCTTCTTCATTTGCACTCTTACTAATAAAATTTATGATCCTGTTTAAGGTTCGCTGGTTTGCAATGAGATTTGGTTGAAAACATTATCATCATAACTTAAGCGTGACAATAATTTCTCTTGTTTTCATAGGAAACCAGAAATCCAGAGGTAGATTATAGCAAGTCGTCCTCCTAGGGTCTTCCTGCCATGCAGTAATGACCCCGTCTTGAGGTGAGGAATGTGTCGAGTTTTTCTTTTTAAAGTAGTATTTATTGAGTGCCCATGGAATGCAGTTCACTGTAGTAAGCACCTGGGGAGTACGAAAAAAGCAAGTGTCACATTGTCTAACTACCAGGAGCTTTTACTCTAATGGGGGTGATGTATTCAGAACAGTAATTCAAGTTAAAAAATGAATAAATGTATATATGTAAGGGCAGAGGATGGGTACAAGTAGGTACATAGATGCTAGAGATGACTGATGGGTTTAGGACTTGGGATTTAACTGGGGAAGGCTTGTTGGAGGATATGGGCTTTCGGGTGGGTTTTGAATATGGGAAGGGTTGTATTCCGATGGATTTGGCAGGGAGTTACAAGCTGGGGAACGGTCTGTGAGGTGGGGGGGAGTTGAGGGTGAGGTACGTTTGAAAGATGAGCTTGTGAGGACTCAGTTGTATTGAGCGCTTATTGTGTACAAAGCACTATACTAAGTGCTTGGGAGGGTGCTACATGGCAGAGTTACAGACTTCCACAACAGTCTAGAGGTGGTTGTTGTTGCCTTGTGCTTTTGAGTCGTTTCCGACCCATAGAGACTCCATGGACACATCT
Organism: Tachyglossus aculeatus; assembly: GCF_015852505.1. Classification (NCBI taxonomy): domain Eukaryota; kingdom Metazoa; phylum Chordata; class Mammalia; order Monotremata; family Tachyglossidae; genus Tachyglossus; species Tachyglossus aculeatus. Next base: position 59,137,180 of record NC_052098.1, read on the forward strand.
CTCCCGGAGCGCCCCACTTCCATCTGCAGTCGTTCTGATTGTGTATCCGTAGAATTTTATCGGTAAAAATACAGAAGTGGTTTACCATCACCTACTTCCGTGCAGTAAACTTGAGTCCCCACCCTCGACTCTCTCCCATGCCGCCGCTGTCCAGCACGGATGAGTTTTGACTTGTAGCAGATTTTCTTCCACTCGCTAGTCACTTCCCTCTCAGGGTCGCACCTGGAGAGTCTCCAGTACTCTTAACGGCCTCGACTACGGGAGGGAGAGTCGATCAAAACTCACCCGTGCTGGGCAACAATGACATGGGAGAGAGCCGAGGGCGGAGACTCAAGTTTGCTGTGTGGAAGTAGGCAATGGTCAACCACTTCCGTATTTTTACCAAGGAAAACTGTATGAATACACCACCAAAACGATTGCAGATGAAGGTGGGGCATTCATTCATTCAATCATTATTTATTGAGCGCTTACTGTGTGCAGAGCACTGTACTAAGCGCCTGGGAAGTACAAGTTGGCAACATATAGAGATGGTCCCTACCCAGCAACAGGCTCACAGTCTAGAAGAGGGACACAGACAACAAAACAAAACATGTAGACAGGTGTCAAAGTTGTCAGAACAAATAGAATTAAAGCTATATGCACATCATTAGCAAAATAAATAGGATAGTAAATATGTACAAGTGAAATAGAGTAATATTTACTCCATTAAATTGGCGTTGTGGGAGAGATGTGGCCATGGCGTCACTCTGGGTTGGAGACGACTCAACGGCATAAGACAAGACAAGCTAGCCACTGCCCAAGCTAGGAATGGAACAGGTATGCCCCTGCTTGACTCTCCCTCCCATAGAGAACTGAAAACTCTCCAGGTCCCATCCTGAGAGGGGCTAGAGAGGGAGGCAGACTTTAATATAAATAAATAAATTACGGATGTATACGGAAGTGCTGTGGGGCTGAGGGAGGAGTGAATAAAGGGTGCAAATCCAAGTGCGAGGGTGACACGGAACGGAGTGGGAAAAGAAGAAATGAGGGCTTAGTTGGGGAAGGCTTCTTGGAGGAGATGGGCTTTGAAGGTGGGGAGAGTGATCATCTGTTGGGTGTGAAGAGGGAGGGTGTTCCAGGCCAGAGTTGAGTGAGAAGAGTGAAGAGAGCATTGTGGGATAGTAGGTAAAGAGGAGATATTTAAGGTGGGGCAAGTTGGTGGGGAGCCTTGACGCTAACTGGGAGAAATTTGTGCTTGATGCCGGGGGGATATGGGCAGCCAGTGAAGGGTTTTGAGCAGAGATGTGTGCTGAGCGGTGCCTCAGGAAGATGGTCCAAACAGTAGCATGAAGTATAGGATAGAGCGAGGAGAGCCTTGAAGCAAGGAGCCCTTCCAGTCCCCTCTTCAACTCTCCCATCCTTCCCAGCAGTATCTCTAGAGGAGATCTTCTCCCTCCCCTTGAAAGCCACCCCCTCCACCTGAACATCTGACCCCATTCCTTCACACCTCTCGCCCCCTCCCTCCTTCCCTTCCTAACAGCCATCTTTAACTGTTCGCTCTCCAATGGCTTCTTCCCCACTGCTTTCAAACATGCTCATGTCTCCCCCATCGTTAAAAAAAAAACCCCTCCTTTGACCCCACGGCTCCCTCCAATTATCACCCCATCTCCCTCTACCGTTCCCCTCTGACCTCCTTGAGTGAGTTATCTACACACTCTGACTCAAATTCCTCTCCTCCGATTCCCCTCTTCAGTCTGGCTTCCTTCCCCTTCACGTCACAGAAATCGCCCTCTCAAAGGTCACCAGTGATCTTCTTGCCAAATCCAACAGCCTGTACTCCATCCTAATCCTCCTCGACCTCTCAACTGCCTTTAACACTGTGGACCACTCCCTTCTCTTGGAAACATTATCCAACCTTGGCTTTACTGACTCTGTCCTCTCCCGGTTCTCCTCTTATCTCTCTGGCTGTTCGTTCTCATTCTCCTTTGTGGGCTTCTCCTCCTCTGCCTCCCATCCCCTAACTGTGGGAGCCCCAAATGGTTCAGTTCTGGGTCTCCTTCTATTCTCCATCTACACCCACTCCCTTGGGGAACTCACTCACTGTCATAATAATAATAATGGCATTTATTAAGCGCTTACTATGTGCAAAGCACTGTTCTAAGCGCTGGGGAGTTTACAAGGTGATCAGGTTGTCCCATGTGGAGCTCACAGTCTTAATCCCCATTTTACCGAAGAGGTAACTGAGGCACAGAGAAGCTAAGTGACTTGCCCAAAGTCACACAACTGACAAGTGGTGGAGCTGGGATTTGAACCGATGACCTCTGACTCCAAAGCCCATGATCTTTCCACTGAGCCACGCTGTCATGGCTTCAAACTACCACCTCTATGCATATGATACCCAAATCTACATCTCCAGCCTTGATCTCTGTCCAGTCCCGCATCTTCTCCTGCCTTCAAGCCATCTCTACTTGGATGTCTTCCTGTCACCTCAAACTTAACATGTCTAAAACTGAGCGCCTTATCTTCCCACCCAAATCCTCTCCTCCCCCTGACTTTCCCATCACTGTAGACGGCACCACCATCCTTCCTGTCTCTCAAGCCTGTAACCGTGGCGTTATCCTCGACTCCTCTCTGTCATTCAACCCACATATTCATCCATCACTAAATCCTGTCGGTCCCACCTTCACGAGATCGCTAAAATCCTCCCTTTCCTCTCCATCCAGACTGCTGCTACGTTAATACAATCACTCACTCTATCCCATCTGGATTACTGCATCAGCCTCCTTGCTGACCTCCTAGCCTCCTGTCTCTCCCCACTCCAGTCCATACTTCACTCTGCTGTCCGGATCATTTTTCTACTGAAATGTTCAGGCCTAAATAATGATGATGGCATTTATTAAGCGCTTACTATGTGCAAAGCACTGTTCTAAGCGCTGGGGAGGTTGCAAGGTGATCAGGTTGTCCCACGGGGGGCTCACAGTCTTAATCCCCATTTTACAGATGAGGTAACTAAGGCACAGAGAAGCTAAGTGAATTGCCCAATGTCACACAGCTGACAGTTGGCAGAGCTGGGATTTGAACCCATGACCTCTGACTCCAAAGCCCGTGCTCTTTCTACTGAGCCCCGCTGCTTCCCTGGCCATGGTTCCCCACTCCTTAAGAAGCCCCAATGGTTGCCCATTCACCTCCACATCAAACAAAATATCCTCACCTTTGGCTTTAAGGCACTCAATCACCTTGCTACCTCACCTCACTACTCTCCTACTACAACCCAGCTGGCACACTTTGCTCCTCTAATGCTAACCTTCTCACTTTACCTTGATCTCGTCTTACTTGCCACTGACCCCTCACCCACACCCTGCCTCTGGCCTGGAATGCCCTCTCTCCTCGAATCTGACAATTACTCTCTCCCTTTTCAAAGCCTTACTGAAGGCACATTTCCTCCTAGGGGCCTTCCCTGGCTAAGTCCCTCCTTTCCTCTTCTCCCTCTCCCTTCTGCATATCGCCTTGTCTTGCTCCCTTCATTCATCCCCCACCTCCCAGCCCCACAGCACTGTAATTTATTATTCATATTAATGTTAATATCTGTACTTTATGCCTATCAATGTCGGTCGCCCCCTCTAGACTGTAAACGCGTTATGAGCAGGGAATGTCTGTTTACTGTTTGATTGTACTCTCTCAAATGCTTAGTACAGCACGCAGTAAGCACTCAATAAATATGATGGAATGAATTGAATGAAGGTTGGATTGTGATTATTATTATGTTATTTACGCGCTTACTATGTGCCACGCACTGTTCTAAACCCTGGGGTAGATACAAGGTAATCAGGTTGTCCCACGTGGGGCTCACTGTCTTTAATCCCCGTTTTACAGATGAGGTAACTGAGGGACAGAGAAGTAAAGTGGCTTTCCCAGGGCCACACAGCAGGTGAGTGGCGGAGCTGGGATTAGAACCCAGCTCATTCTGACCCCCCCCAAGTCCATGCTCTATCCACTAGGCCACACTTGTTTATAATCTCATATGTTCACTTTGCTCTGCTAATACCAACCTGCTTTTTGTACCTTGATCTCCTCTGTATCGCTGCTGACACCTTGTCCGCATCCTCCCTCTGGCCTGGAGCTCCCTCTCCCTTCCTATCTGACAGACCACCCCTCTCCACACCTTCAAAGCCTTATTAAAATCCCATCTCCTCCAAGAGACCTTCCCCAAGCCCTCATTTCCTCTACTTTCTCTCCCTTCTGCTCTGCCCTTGCAGTTGGATTTGGACCTCTTATTCGCCACACCCTCAGCCCCACAGCACTTATGTCCATAACTATAACTTATATTAATGTCTGTCCCCCCCCCTAGAAATTACCTTCATTGTGCACAGGGAATGTGCCTGCCAACTCTGTTACACCGTATTCTCCCAAGCATTTAGTACAGTGCTCTGCACACAGTAAGTGCTCGATGCGTGGCTTAGTGGATAGAGCATGGGCCTAGGAATCAGAAGGGCAAGGGTTCTAATCCTGGCTCCACCACGTGTCTGCTGTGTGGTCTTTGGCAAGTCACTTCACTTCTCTGGGCCTCAGTTACCTGATCTGTAAAATGGGGATTAAGACTGAGCCCCATGTGGTACAGGGACTGTAGCCAGGCTGATTTGATTGTAAGCACCCCAGTGCTTAGTACAGTGCCTGGCACATAGTAAGCACTTAACAAATACCATAAATATGATTTGATGGAGACTTTTGATCTCTGCTCCTTTTAGGGGGAGGGGTAGGAGCATCCTGTCTCCAGGGGCTGGGGAGAGGAGTTAGGAGCACATGACTTGGGACCCTGAATTTCCAGTTAGCATAGCATGGTCTCTGGGGGAACAGCAGGAGGGGGTTCTGAGCAGCTTTTGCTCTCTGTTTCTTTAGATGTGGTGATGGGAGAGACGAGTGATTTGGGAGCTCAGAGCCTGACTTCTCCCATGACTACTGCCATCAGCCTTATTCCAGAACCTGCTAATGAAAACCCGCCCTACTCTGAACTGTGGGGAGCCTGGCAGTGTGGTGTAGTGATGATCAGTGGTATAGCTTTGATGGCAAAATGATCTGGACTGTGTTAGCACTGTTATGTTGCCGTCAATTTGATTAATCTGCTGCATCGGCTTTTCTGTCTTATTTGGGAGACTTATAGTGAAGCAGGACACTGAACAGTTTCCAGGATATCCTTGGTCCCAGTGAAGTCTAGGTGTCGGAAGTGGAGATGCCCTGGGGGCCGTCCTCCGTTTTCCATATTTGGCCATCCCATGCTCCGGATTCAATCAATCAATCAATGGTATTTATTGAGCGCTTACTGTGTGCAGAGCACTGTACTAAGCGCTTGGGAAGTACAAGTTGGCAACATATAGAGACAGTCCCTACCCAACAGTGGGCTCACAGTCTAAAAGGGGGAGACAGAGAATAAACCCAAACATACTAACAAAATAAAATAAATAGAATAGATATGTACAAGTAAAATAAATAGAGTAATAAATATGTGCAAACATGTATACATATATACAGGTGACTAATAATAATAATGTTGGTATTTAGCACTTACTATGTGCAAAGCGCTGTTCTAAGCGCTGGGGTAGATACAAGGTAATCAGGTTGTCCCACGTGGGGCTCACATTCTTAATCCCCATTTTACAGATGAGGGAACTGAGGCCCAGAGAAGTTAAGTGACTTGCCCAAAGTCACACAGCTGACAAGTGGCGGAGCCGGGATTTGAACCCACGACCTCTGACTACAAAGCCCAGGCTCTTTCCACTGAGCCATGCTGCAGTTTTGACAGTATTTTTTTTTTTTTTTTTTTTTGTGTGTGTGTGTGTGTGTGTGTGTGTGTTTTCCCCCAGCCCTTTGGCTTCACTTCTGGGCTCACTGAAAGAACCAAAGGACTTTGTCTAGGGTGACATGTTATTCAAAGAATTACCTAATTTGGATCCAAACTGGACTTCACGTGCCCATTTCTCTCTCCCCCATGCCCGGCCCCCACCAACTTCCTGGAGGATCCATCTATGCAGAATTTTTGTCTAATTTCCTCTTGAAATAGAGCTGAGAGTGTTTTGTATTCCTTTAGGGGCTGGGGGAGGTACCGAATGAACAAATACCGTTGAAGTCTTGAACTGCTTAGTTACCTGTATTTTCCCTGAGAATAAGACAGCCTTTCTGTAATGCATGAGTGTAACTTGTTTTAACGAGCAAATAAACAATTCCTGCCTCTTAAATTTTCTAGAACTCTTGGTTTTATGCAGTTTTAGATAGTATCTGAACCTTCTAAAAGGCAAATATTTTTACTTTGAACTCATGTCACTGCCCAGACTAGTTGATTGGGCTCACAAGGAAGGGATAGTAATAATAATAATAATGGTATTTGATAAGCGCTTACTATATGCCAAGCATTGTTCTAAGCGCTGGGATAGCTACAAGGGAGTCAGATTGTCCCACGTGGGGCTCACAGTCTTTAATTCCCATTTTACAGATGAGGTAACTGAGACACAGAAAAGTTAAGTAACTTGCCCAAAGTCACACAGCTGACAAGTGGCGGAGCTGGGTTTAGAACCCACGACCTCTGACTCCTAAACCCGGGCTCTTTCCACTGAGCCACGAAACAGAAACTCCTTACAATCAACTGTAAAGGACTCAATCACCTTGCCCCCTCCTACCTCACCTCACTGCTCTCCTCCTACAATCCTGCCCACACCCTTCGATCCTCTAATTTCGAGCTACTCAACATTCGTCTATCTCGCTACTGACCTCTTGCCCACATCCTGCCTCTGGACCAGAACATCCTCCCTCTTCTTGTCTGACAGACAATTCCTCTCCCCACCTTCAAAGCCTTATTGAAAGCACATCTCCAAAAGCCCATCCCTGATTAAGCCCTCACTTCCTTTTCTCCCGCTACTTTCTGCATCACCCTGATTTGCTGCCTTTATTCACCCTTCCCTCAGCCTCACGGCTCCTAGGTGCATATCCATAATGTATTGATATTAATTTCTGTCTCCCCCTCTAGGCTGTAAGCTCGCGGTGGGCAAGGAATGTGTTTGCCAGCTCTGTTATATTGTACTCTCCCAAGTGCTTAGTATAGTGCTCTGCGCACAGTAAGCGCTCAGTAAATACGATTGATTGATTCATCCCCATTTCATGGGAGCTACTGAAAATCCTGAACCACAGCACTTGCTTGCTAAATGTCTTTTAACTGTAGGTGACAAGTCAAAATTAGACTACCCGTTACTCTGGTACATATTTATGAACTATGGAATGACTTGGGAAATCCCGGGACTGTTCATAAATCTCTGAAGGGTGTCAGAAGACCAGCAACCATCTCAGAAGCTTATCCAAGGATTTCTTCTGGGTGGGTTTTCTAGAGTTTCTCATTGCCTCAGGGAGCCCAGGTGAAATCAGTCAATCAATCAATTGATCAGTCATATTTATTGAGCGCTTACTGTGTGCAGAGCACCGTACTAAGCGCTTGGGAAGTACAAGTTGGCAACATATATAGACAGTCCCTACCCAACAGTGGTCTCCTCTGTATTTTCCTTTCTCCTTCCTTTCCTTGCCCCCATTTCAATCCCAGATTGATTGATCGATCAATCAGTGGTATTTATCAGGTGCTTACTGCATGCAAAACATACGACACTCTTGGGGGAATACAGTATAACAGAGTCGATAAACCTGATCCTTCCCATTAAGGAATTTATAATCTAGTGGGGGAGATGGACATTCAAATAAATGACAGATGGGGAAGCAGCCGAGTATAAGGGTATGTAAGTAAGTGCTGTGGGTTTGGGGATGGGGTGACCATCAAAGTGTATCGAGGACACAGAAGGGAGGGCAAATAGGGTGGGGAAATCAGAGGTTAGTCAGGGAAGGCTTCTTGGAGGAGCTGTGGGAATGTAATAATAATTCAGGTACTTGTTAAGCACTTACTATGTGCCAAGCACTGTTCTAAGTGCTGAGGTAGAGACAAGTTCATCAGGTTGGAAGTTAATCACACTCTTTATCCCCATTTGAAACGGAAGAACCATTAGAAAGGTTAGATTATGGCAGAGGACAGGGCGTTCTGGAGAAAGTATATCCATGGAGTTGCTCTGAATGGGAAACGATTCGACGGCACTTAATAATAATAGTAACTGAAGAGAAGTGAAGTGAGTTGTCCAAGGTCACACAGCAGACATGTGGCGGAGCAGGGATTAGAACCCAGGTCCTTCTGACTCCTAGGCCTGTGTTCTACCCACTAAGCCACACTGCTTCTCAACGTATCTACCAACTCTGTTGCGTTGTACTCTCCCAAATGCTTAGTACAGTGCTATGCACACAGTAAGCATTCAGTAAATAGCATTGATTAATTGATATAATTTAGGGCCTTAAAGGTGGGGAGAACGGCAGTCTGTTGGGCATGAAGGAGGAGGGTGTTCCGGGCTAGAGGAAGGATAGTCAAGAGAGATTCATTCAATCATATTCATTGAGCACTTACTGCATGCAGAGCACTGTCCTAAGTGCTTGGGAAGTACAAGTTGGCAACATATAGAGACGGTCCCTACCCAACAACGGGTTCACAGTCTAGAAGAGAGATGAGATGGAGGTGTCATCAGAACCTCTTGGAGAAGGGAGGCTCTGGAACATTTCCCTCCTTCTCCTCATTATTCTAGACTGACAGCTGATCTGGCGTGGAATTGCCTCTTCCAAAATTGCTGGGGGTGACTGTAAAACTCCCTCCAGCTTCGGAGTGGAAGGCAGTAGGGCTCATCAGCTCAGTTTCACTGGTGATTGGTTACCCTTGCCTCAGTGTCTCTGTTGGGTGACACCAATCTGAGCTGGAGGGTATAATTTAACACCATTCATTCAATCGTATTTATTGAGCGCTTACTGTGTGCAGAGCACTGTACTAAGCGCTTGGGAAGTACACCTCCATATTCACATGTAGAATCCTCCTCCATCCTTGGGTTCACTTGACTACTTTAGCACCCAAAACTCTTGGCAGGATACACTGTGGTGTGGCCCTTTCCAATTAATTAAGCGATATACATTTCTTCATCCCTAACTCTCTCATCTACCCTCCACCTGAGAGTTTGCAGCACCAGGTAAATCATTTCCGATGAGGGCGTTTGCCATGTCGAATTGAAATCAGTGTAGTTTTTTGGTAGCTGGAAAATTTAGCTAATGATGTGAGAGAAGGAATTGTTTTTTAAAACAGCATAGGTCCCCAGCTTACCTAGTAGAAAATTAATGGGCGCTGTATACATTTATCAAGAAGAGTTGAAGGTCTTTTGGGTAAATGATATACATTTTATACCCTTTCATGAAGTGGTTTTTTTTTAAGTAAATTAAATACATCTGAATGTTATTAAAGAAGTAAAACAAACCTAGATAGCCTTAGGCAAACCTTAGAGCACTGTATATGTAAACGAAATAAACTGAATGCAAGTTCTTTGTGAGCACAGGGTGGTTTATTTTTCAGCTTTCAAGTATGGAAGGTGCAAAATCCTCTTAATCAAAGGCCCCTGGGGACCAAAATGCTAAATATGTTTCTACATTTCAGAAACAAAGATAAAACCCTTGCATCCTAGATAGCAGTGTTAGCAGGCTTTTAAAAAATCATGTTTCTGTAGTTTACTTTTTGCGTAAATGTCCTGGTATGCCTATAGCTACAGTCTTAATCCATTTCCTTTTGGACTGCTCCAAGAGGAATTCAGACTTGTAGGTTATTTGGCCCTTAATTTTTTTTTCTTGTGATTAGTAATCTGTTATTATGAATCCCATTGGATTTTGGATAAAGGACAACTTTGTCTTCCCCCAGTATTTTTTTGCATTAAAGGAAGAGGGAAAGAATTTGTCCTCTTGGATTTGAAGTCAAATTCAAACAAAAGCTGACAAAAATAGATTTGGACCTCCGCAGAGAAATTGTGTGGTGATAATATTGTAGAGACATTAAAATGAAGAATTTATCATTCTTGAGCAACTATTATAGAAGGAAAGATCCAAATTTGTCCCATTCCCTTAAGGGGAAGAAAAAGAGCAATAGTGCAATGAATCAGTAGACTTTGGTCACTTAGTTCCCGGAAGGCAGATTATTCACCTTGTTAAAATCAATATGAATTGGTTTTGAGTTGAGGAGAGAATCCAGAAAAGCAAATCATCCTCATGTCTCTAGAAGTGGTCTCTCTGACTCCAGGTTGGGGTATGTTGAGTGGATCACACCTGGAGAGGCTTGCATGCCCTCAAACTGGATACGTGAGGGAAAGCGAGTGCAGTTTCCAGAGCTGTCATTTTTCTACAAATTCCAACTGCAATAATAATAGTACTTTCTAAGTGCTTACTATGTGCCACGCACTGTTCTAAGCACTGGGGTAGATACGATGCTTAGTACAGTGCTCTGCACACAGTAAGCACTCAATAAATACGATTGAATGAATACAAGGTAATCAGGTTGGACCCATTCCCTGTCCCACATGGGGCTCACAGTCTTCATCCCCATTTTACAGTTGAGGTAATGAGGCACAGAGACGTGTAGTGACTTGCCCGAGGTAACACAGCAGGCAAGTGGTGGAGCCGGGATTAGAACCCAGGTCCTTCTGACTTCCAGTAAGCGCTCAGTAAATACGATTGAATTGAACTTCCAGGCCTGTGCTCTCTCCACTAAGTCACACTGTAGATCTCAGTACTATGACAACTCAGTCTTCTTTAGTTTTTTGTTTTTTTCTTGCATGGGGCCAACAAATACCGTTATTATCATTATCTCTACTGCAAAGAACAACTTAAGCGCTTGCCCCACTGGTGATAGGACAGATCTTGCCCCTCTTGACTGTGGGCAGCGGAAGGGGCCGGAAAAAGGGCCATACTGTATCTTCACGGACACCGTGTGCCCGACGTTCTCTTTGGGAGACTCCCGCTTGTAGTCGCAGCTCCATCTTTGAACGGAAGGGCAGTCTTCAAAGAGCCAGACCCCCTGTGCATAAGCTATCCCCTATTAGTAAGTTTTGAAAGCTTCATGCATTAAATGGTACCCTACTGGTTTGGAAGAATGAAAGTTGAACTTACTATAGTGTTTAAACACCGAGGAGGGTAGACCTCATCTTGTGCTTGTTCGTGCACATATTACATTGTTTTTGTTTTTTTTTTTTCTGTCCTATGATCATATTGATTTTTAGAAGTCCCACGATGTTTGTTTTTAATTCAGTCAGTTGGGCTCTATGTTCATGACTACCTAACTAGTAGAAGAGCTATTTGCTGCTCCGAGCCCTGCTATCGGGCCAGGTGAAAGAGTGAAAATAATCACTGTGGTATTTGTTAGGTGCTTACCATGTGCCGGGCACCGTTCGCAGCGCTGGGGTGGATGGATACAAGGAAATTGGGTTGGATACAGTCCCTGTCCCACGTAGGGCTCACAGTCTCAATCCCCATTTTACAGATGAGGTAACTGAGGCACAGAGAAGTGAAGTGACTTGCCCAAGGTCACACAGCAGACAGGTGGCGGAGCTGGGATCAGAACCTATGACCTTCAGATTCCTAGGCCCGTGCTCTATCCCGTATGCCATGCTGTATGTCGTATTTGAGTGCTTACCGTGTGCAGAGCTTGGGACAGAGTAAATAATAAACAGACACATTCCCTGCCCACAATGAGCTTACAGTCTAGAGGGGGAGATAGATAGTAATACAAGTAAATAAATTAGAGATATGTACATAAGCGGTGTAGGGCTGCGAGGGAAGCGGGCGACCTGGATTCTAGTCCCAGCTCTGCAAGAAGGGGAACGTCTGCTGAGGCTCTACTCTCAAAATAAAAAAATAAAAAACGGTGACTTGGTGAAGTAAGATACGAAGGTTGGTAGAGTTAGGCTACATAATAGAGAACCCTGAGGCTCCCAGGCTGAAGTTGTATTCTGATCCATTAGGTTACTGGTGGCCCACTTTAAAGGAAGTGGGCCTCCTCCCCATCCCCCCCGCCTTACCTCCTTCCCCTCCCCACAGCACCTGTATATATGTATATATGTTTGTATGTATTTATTACTCTATTTTATTTGTACATATTTATTCTATTTATTTTATTTTGTTAATATGTTTTGTTCTCTGTCTCCCCCTTCTAGACTGTGAGCCCACTGTTGGGTAGGGACCGTCTCTATATGTTGCCAACTTGTACTTCCCAAGCGCTTAGTAAGGTGCTCTGCACACAGTAAGCGCTCAATAAATACGATTGAATGAATTGGCGATGGTTCCCAAGCATAGAACCACTACTGTGTTCCAGGAGGTGGATCATTCTCAGCAGGATTACTGAAGGAGGTCCGGTTAACATGGGGAGTTAAGACCAAAGTGGCTCCCGAGGTAACACCCTTCTGGGTTACGGCACTAAGGCACAGCATCATCACTGTCTGTGGTCACTTCAGCTGCAGATAGATCTTTCATGTAAAGAAAAACCTGGGCCTGCATGTAACACTGTTCTTCCCCCCCACAGCTTGCTTGTTGCACTCTTGGGACCCCCAAGGCCCAAAGAGGTCTAAGGGGTGCTGTGCTAATCACTATGATCGATTCTTTTGTGTCTTGAGGTCTCAGGATCCAGGCTCCTCCTTTGGGTTTTTGTTTGGTTTTTTTTTTTTTTAGTGGTGTTCATTAAGCACTTATTGGGGACCAAGCGCTAGGGGCTTTGGAGTCAGAGGTCATGGGTTCAAATCCTGGCTCTGCCAATTGTCAGCTATGTGACTTTGGGCAAGTCATTTAACTTCTCTGTGCCTCAGTTACCTCATCTGGAAAATGGGGATGAAGACTGTGAACCCCCCGTGGGACAACCTGATCACCTTGTAACCTCCCCAGCACTTAGAACAGTGCTTTGTACATAGTAAGCACTTAATAAATGCCATTATTATTATTATCCAAGATAGTTGGACACAGTCTTTGTCCCAGAAGGGACTCTCAGTCTAAAGCAGAGGGAATCTCCCATTAACCTGCCTTATGGGAGGCTCCACTTTTTCTGTAAGAACAGGAAATAAGTTGCTCAGTTTTCTTCAAGGAAGGTCTTTTTCAGTTCAAGTAAAAAAAGTACCCTTTGTTTGGGACTACTTAGTGCTATAGTCTTTGCTAGGATTTTCTCGAGTGCCACTTAATTAGAGGGACACAATTGTCTCTAGCTTTAGATGGGCCAGTAGTATCTATTGAGCGCTTACTTTGTGAAAGTACGGTGTATCAGCGTTGTTAGACATGTTCCCTGTGCGCGCTCCCCCCCACCGCCGTGAGCTTACAGCCTGGAGGAGGAGACAGACATGAATATAAATAAACAGCTTACAGATAGGTACATAAGTGCTCTGGGGCTGAGCGTGGGGTGAATACCAATGCCTAAAGGGTACAGGTCCAAGTACAGAGATGACACAGAAGCGAAAGGGAGTCAGGGAGTCGTGGGAAAGAAGGCTGAATCAGAACAGGCAGCACGGAGGAGAAGCAGCGTGGCTCAGTGGAAAGAGCCCGGGCTTTGGAGTCAGAGGTCAGGGGTTCAAGTCCCGGCTCCACCACTTGTCAGCTGTGTGACTTTGGGCAAGTCACTTAATTTCTCTGGGCCTCAGTTACCTCATCTGTAAAATGGGAATTAAGACTGTGAGCCCCCCGTGGGACACCCTGATCACCTTGTAACCTTCTCAGCGCTTAGCACAGTGCTTTGCACACAGTAAGCACTTAATAAATGCCATTATTATTATTATTATAACAGGCCCCCTGGAGGAGATGTGACCTTAATAAGACTTTGAAGGTGGTCTGGCCTATATGGAGGGGGAGGGAGTTCCAGGTCAGAGGTCATGGGAAAGGGTGCAGTGGTGAGATAGATTGGGACATGGCGGGCAAACTGGTGCTGGAGGAGTGAAGAGTGCAGGTTGGGCTGTAGAAATAGATCAGTGAGGACGGAGGGGGCAAGCTGAGTGCTTTAAAATCCATTTGAAGGAGTTTCTGTTTGCTCAGTCGTGATGCAGAAGTGGACCACTCAGCCGATGGCGTTTATTGAGCACTTACAATGTGCAGCACATTGTTGTAAGCGGTTGGGAGAGTATAACATAATGGAGTTGGCAGACATGTTCTCTGCCCACAGCAAGCTTAAAGTCTAGAAGATGGGCAACCACGGGATGTTCTTGAGTAGTGGGGAGACGTGGACCGAACAGTTTTTCAAACAGACGATCCGGGCAGCGGAGTGATGTATGGACTGAAGTGGGGAGAGAGAGGAGGCAGGGAAGTCAGCGAAGAGGCAGATTCAGTAGTCAAGGTGAGATAGGATAAGTGCTTAGATCAGTGTTGTAGCGGTTTGGGTGGAGCGGAAAAGGAATTTTAACCATGCTGTGAAGATAGAACCGCCAGGTTTTGAAGCAGCGTGGCGTAGTGGATAGGGCACGGGCCTGGAGGTCGGAAGGCCTGGGTTCTAATTCTGGCTCCGCCGCTTGTCTGCTGCGTGACCATGGACAAGTCACTTCACTTCTTTGTACTTGTTGCCTCATCAGTAAAATGGGAATTAAGACTTTGAGCCCCATTTGGGACAGGGTCTGTGTCCAACCCAGTCACCTTGTATCTCCCCCAGCAAGTGGAGTGCCTGGCGCATAGTAAGTGCTTACCAAATCCTGCAGTTATCATTATTAGTATTATTATAATTAAAAGATCTGGTGACAGATCGAGGTGTGGGTTGTATGAGAGAGATGAGTTGAGGACCACTCCAAGATTATGGGCTTCTGAGAAAAGGAGGATAGTGATATTGTCTACAGTGATGGGAAAGTCAGAGAGAGGACAGGATTTAGTTGGGAAGATAAGTTCAGTTTTAGACCTGTTTAGTTTGAGGTGTCGGCTGGACATCCAAGTAGAGATGTCCTGAAGGCAGGAGAAAATGTGAGAGTGCAGAGGAGAGTGGTCAGGGCTGGAGATGTAGATTTGGGAATCATCCCCATAGAGATGGTATTTGAATCCATGGGAGTCAGTGAGTTTTCCAAGGGAGTAGGGTAGATGGAGACCAGAAGGGGCCCCAGAACTGAGCCCTGAGGGACCCCCACTGTCAGAAGGTGGGAGACAGAGGAGGAGCCTGCAGAAAGACTGGGAAGAAGCGGTCAGAGAGAGAGGAGGAGAAGCAGGAGAAGATAGTGTCAGTGAAGCCAAGGTCAGATAATGTTTCCAGGAGAAGGGAATGGTTGACAGTGTCGAAGGCAGTTGAGAGGTCGAGGAGGGTTAAGGTGGAGTAGAGGCCATTGGATTTGGCCAGAAGAAGGTCTTTGGTGAACTTAGAGCGGGCTATGTCTGTGGAGCGGAGGCGGTCAGGCTGTGCTTTCTGTCTGTGAGCAGTTGTCATGTCAGAATGGTATCGTTGCCACCCTTAAGATTATTTCCTAATTTTTCTTTCTCTCTTCTCAATTAGTTACCTGGATCCCCTTTATTCGCAAGTACTGCTCTTATGTAGAGACCACCAGTTTTGTGGGTAAGTAGATCTGCATGAATAAAGGCTTTAAAAGGGTTACGCGTCTAGGAATAGCCATATGATTCTTTTGAAAGAGTTCTTTCTTTTTGATTGCTTTAGTTTCAGTATGCAACTATGCAAAAATATTCAGCTGTCGACCACAAAGCATCCTGGTTTCTGTCCACCACCTTTCATTCATTCATTCGATCCGTATTTATTGAGCGCTTACTGTGTGCAGAGCACTGTACTAAGCGCTTGGGAAAGTAGAATACAACAATAAAGAGTGACAATCCCTGCCCACAATGAACTCACAGTCTAGAGGCGGGGAGACAGGCATCAATGCAGGTAGACATCAATAGAAATAAATGAAATGACAGATCTATACATGTGCTGTGGGGCTGGGAGGGGGGGGAAGAGCAATGGGAGCACGTCAGGGCAACGCAGAAGGGAGTAAGAGATGAGGAAAAGTGGGGCTTAGTCTGGGAAGGCCTCTTGGAGGAGACGTACCTTCAGTAAGGCTTTGAAGGGAGGGAGAGTTATTGGTGGATTTGAGGAGAGAGGGTGTTCCAGGCCAGAGGTAGGACGTGGGCTAGGGTTCGGCAGCGAGACGGGCGAGATGGAGGCACAGGGAGAAGGTTAGCACCAGAAGAGCGATATGTGTGGGCTGGGTTGTAGAAGGAGAGAAGCAAGGTGAGGTAGGAGGAGGCAATGCGATGGAGTGCTTTAAAGCCAGTGGTGAGGAGGGGGATTTTTGAGAAAGGGGGTGACATGTTCTGAATGTTTTTGTATAAAGATAATATGGGCAGAGGACCATCCCCCCCCCCCCTTCTACTAGGTGGGAAGTTATATCCAGGTGTTTAATATTTACAGCTTAGGCTTGTTGTGGGCAGGGAACGTTTTTCCAACTCTGTTGTATTCTCCCAAGTGCTTGGAACAGTGCTCTGCACACAGTAAACGCTCAATAAGTACCATTGATGATGGTGACAGTTTTCCAAGCCTCTCAGTCATAGGTGCCAACTTTTCCTTGTGAAGGTTGGGGGTGGGATTTGGCAGAGAGTTTCCAGTACTCTACCAGTCTTGACTATGGGAGGGAGAGTCAAGCAGAGGCATAACAATTCCATTCCTGACTTGGGCAGTGGGTAGGGAGTGGAAGGCATTCTGGTACAAACTCACCTGTGCTGGGCAGCAGCGGCCTGGGAGAAAGTCGAGGGCAGAGACTCTAGTTTACTGCACGGAAGAAGGCAATGGTAAACCACTTCTGCATTTTGACCAAGAAAACTCTGTGGATACACTATCAGAATGTAGTGGAGGTGGGGATGGAGGTGGGGCATTCTGGGCGAGATGCGTCCGCGGCGTTGCTATGGGTTGGAGACGACTCGATGGCATAAGACAAAACACAGTCAAGGATGTCTTCCAAATTCTCATGGAAAACTCCTGATTTGCAAAACGTTAACAAACACCCTTCTCTTCTGATGAGAGTTTGATGAAACCGTTTGCTGAAATGTCACTGGGGTGAATTTAGGAAGGTGCAAGTATGTTTTGTAACTATTCAAGTCCTTAATGTCTCTGTGCCTCCAGTTACCTTATCTGTAAAATGGGGATTAAAACTGTGGGATGTGGACTGTGTCCAACCTGATTATCCTGTTATAATAATAATAATAATAATAATAATGATGGCATTTGTTAAGCACTTACTATGTGCAAAGCACTGTTCTAAGCACTGGGGGGGATACAAGGTAATCAGGTTGTCCCATGTGGGAACCCCCATATTGACAGTCTTAATCCCTATTTTACAGATGAGGCAACTGAGGCTCAGAGAAGTTAAGTGACTTGCCCAAAGTCACACAGCTGACAAGTTGGCAGAGCTGGGATTAGAACCCATGACCTCTGACTCCAAAGCCCGGGCTCTTTCCACTGAGCCACGCTGCTTCTCATTATCTAACCGGTTGTTATCTAACCCGGTACTCAGTACAGTGCCTAGCACATAGTAAGCGCATAATAAATACCATAAAAAGTTAAACATTTTTGTGACTTTATAATCGTTTTATATATCGCTGAGCATAATAAGAACGAGACTGCATAATCATCAGGAAACTACTGTGAAATTCGTGTCTATAGGTACTTTTTAGGAGTATAGTTTAGGCTTATCAAGGTCTACTCAAAGGAGACTTTAAGCCCCATCTGCTTTGTAATTTTACTCTGGTGACCTGCTTTTATGCTTCCGATACCCATCATGAGCTGCCTAAATACTCACATTACATTACATTGTCTTCTACAGCACCAGAGCTAATCTCTTTCGAAGATGTTTGGTGGCTATGAGAACATAGAAGCATACGAAAATGATCTGTACCGTGAAGAGTCATCCAGTGAACTGAGTGTAGACAGTGAAGTGGAATTTCAGCTCTATAGCCAAGTACATTATGCACAGGATCTTGGGGAAAGCAGCAGGGAGAACCATACCGAAGAAAAAAGTTCTGGGAATTCTGAGTCAGTTGGCCCTGTTAAAGGAAATCAAAACAACCTAATCATCCTTTCAGACACCGACGTCATCCAAATTTCAGATGGGCCGGAGGTCATCACTGTGTCCGATGATGAAGATAGTGTTTATACATGTAAAAGAAAGAATGCGGAAAAAACGGCTCAGGTGTTGGAAGGGCCAGATGATTCCACTGCCGATATTGTTGCACACAGTAGCCTCCGTTCTACTGCGGCCACCATCAAGGCTTCCAAAACGGGCAAGTTTGCCGATGAGAAGTCCGAGTCGGGGGAGAGATCACGGCTGATCCAAGAGGTTCTGTTGGTAGGGGACAGTTCCGATACCGAAGAGGAGTGCTCGGCCTCGGAAAGCGGAGACAGTGATAATGTAGAAAGCTGGATGCTTCTGGGATGTGAAGTGGATGACAATGATGACAACATTCTTCTCAACCTTGTGGGTTGTGAAACCCCTGTCAGCGAAGGTCAGTACTACATTTGCCTTTTTGAGAAGTAATCTCACGTCAGTCACAAAGAAGGAGCACCGACTCTGGAAATGTTCATTTACCGTGTTGAGGGCCAATTGCATCAGTGTGTCGTTTTTTCCCCCTCATTTGGTTGGAGGGCGTGGGATGGGGTCACACGTAAAATAAGACCTGTGGATGCTTGATGGGAGGTTTTGGGGGGAAAACCTCACTTATTCTTTCCCTTATGAAATCTAGTATCAAAAGTGAGATAAGTAATGTGGAAGTGTTTTGGAAAATAGAGCTATACAAATTCAGGGTATTCTAAGAGAATTTTATTATTAATCAATTGTGTTCATTGAGCGCTTATTGAGTGCAGAGCACTGTACTAAGTGCTTGGGAGGATGTTTGAAAATCTCCCTTGTTTGATCTTGACCTTTTTCTATGGGACTAGTAGTGCAGAAAACGGGTAGCCATGTTGGGTCTGTTGGTTTTCCATCCTTTTCCAACTATGCAATGCTTTCGTTCTTAATTTTTTTAGTCAGTCTTGAATTTCGGTTCTCTATTAGTAGTGGGGATGGAGGTTGGAAACAGTAAATTATCTGCGTTAGTATAACAAAGATCAAAATACGTAGGTTATGTCCTTTGCATAGTGCTCTGAGGTAGGAAGAGAAAGGTGCTATGTCAGCACAAGATACTTCCATATTACTTTGGATTTATGTGTTGTGGTATAAGAATTATCCCATAATGTAGCAAATTGGGAAATGGGAAAGTTTGAGGAATCCATGAAAATTTTCTCTTGCTTTAAAGAATTTCCAATTTGGATGAAGACAATGATGCATTTTCCTTTTTTGGGAGATAATTTAGAAATCTACAATTTCAGTACACTCAGTTCTCCTGTAATATTGGCTTTATATTCTTAATGACGCTCGTGTTAAATATGCGCACCTTTGACTGCTTCATCTATGTACATAACCATGTATGTACATAACCAAGAAGCAGCGTGGCTCAGTGGAAAGAGCACGGGCTTTGGAGTCAGAGATCATGGGTTCAAATCCCAGCTCCGCCAATTGTCAGTTGTGTGACTTTGGGCAAGTCACTTAACTTCTCTGGGCCTCAGTT
Organism: Tachyglossus aculeatus; assembly: GCF_015852505.1. NCBI lineage: Eukaryota > Metazoa > Chordata > Mammalia > Monotremata > Tachyglossidae > Tachyglossus > Tachyglossus aculeatus. The sequence continues at coordinate 59,156,623 of NC_052098.1, forward strand.
ACCTCATCTGTAAAATGGGAATGAAGACAGTGGGACAACCTGATCACCTTGTAACCTCCCCATCGCTTAGAACAGAGCTTTGCACATAGTAAGCGCTTAATAAATGCCATCATTATCATTATTTATTATTTCCAATCTGCTCAGGGGCACACCCAGCAAATCCTGGCTTAGTCCAAGTTTCCTTTTCACACACACCCCCAACCTCCAACCTTCAAAGGTTGTATCTCCTCCAAGAGGCCTTCCCTGATTAAGCTCATTTTTCCCCAGCTTCCTCTCCCTTCTTCTGTTTCATCTGTGCACTTGGACCTGTGACCTTTGGGCATTTGATATCTGCCCCACCTTCAGTCCCACAACACTTCTGTACATAGCTATAAATTACATATTTTAAATTATATTAATGTCTGTCTCTCCCTGCCCCCAGCTGTAAGCTCGTGGACAGGAAACAGGTCTACTAATTCTGTTGTACTCTGCCAAGTGCTTAGTACAGTTGGGAAGCGACATGGCATAATGGATAGAGAATGGGCCTGGGATTCAGAAGGTCATGGGTTCCAGTCCTGGCTCTGCCACTTGTCTGCTGTGTGACCTTGGGCAACTCACTTCACGTCTCTGTGCCCCAGTTACCTCTTCTGTTAAATGGGGATTGAGACTGTGAGCCCCATGTGAGACAGGGGCTGCATCCAACCTGATTTGCTTGTATCCACCCCAGCGCTTAGTACAGTGTGTGGCACATGGTAAGCTCTTAACAGATACTGCAATCATTATTAATTGTTATTATTGGTAGTAGTATTCCGCACTCAGTAAATACCATTGTTCTTGAAAACTCTGGCGTTAAGGAAAGCTGCTTTGCATTACCGGGCCTGCCATGCATGTGTGCCCAGCTGCTTCTCCAACACTGCATCATATTCTAGCCAAATAGTTGTGTGTCGCTGGAACAATGTTCCCTAATTCTGCCATCTTATATGTAGTGAAAATATGAGTCATTCATTATTTGTTGAGTGCACTGTACTAAGAACTTGGGAGAGCACAATATAACAATAAGCCAACACATTCCTGCCCATAACAAGCTTCCAGTCATAGCTTGTCAGTTATGGCAAGCCTATTATGCCTCAAATTGACAAGTGCAAAACCCCGAAAGTGTCTTATTGAAAAGGGACTATATCCTGAATTTTAACTGTAGTAATGTAGCCTTAAATAATATTGCACTTTATTATGTCTCACCATTTACAAATGTTTAAATTTGCTGTTCGTAGGCTATATCTTGGGCTGTCTCCGAGTTTTACTGTTTAGAATAGTATTGTGATGTTGCAGGTGAATTGATTCACATTTTCCTAGGATGTCTTATTTCAGATTTCCATTTTGGATTCTAACTTATGTAAATACAGTTATGTTACTTTTGTATCTTTGCAGATACGTTTTGCTCCTCTGAACTTCACTGTTATCAATAAAGATTTTAGGCAAAACTACACCTACATCATTTCACTAGGCAACTTCAGCGGTTGATTTTCTGACCGTTTACCACAACTTTATGCTTTAAGACTTGGGGTTTTCATATTTAGTTAAAAGTCAGTGGTACTTTCTTATCAACTGCCTACTAAATTCTAAATATGTATAATCTACTGCTATGGTTCTGTTTCTTTAATGTGCCATGGTGTCCACAGTTCAATTCATCTGATTTGGTTTTCCTTCCAAAAGATAGTATTCCCTTCCTCTAAATGATCTGACATTTCTTGCTCGAGGGCATCGTTTGGAAGTAGTGGTGACTCCAAAGTTTGAATGGCATTCCGGGTGTTCATGAAAGTACTGACTAGTGCCTTGAATCAGGATGTCTTTGGTTAATCTAGAAATGCTGGAGAATGGCACTAGAGAACGGAGCATATAAGGTCTTTTATATTGTCATTTCATTGAGGTAGCAACACTAACTCCTCTGTAATTTGTCAACTTCTCTTAGTTCACAGCACACTAGCTAGCATGCACACAGGGGTGTTCAATAAATACTTATGAAAAACTGCTAAACTTTGCCTAGGGCAGAACAAAAAAAAAAACATACAATAAATGTAACATGTTTTAAATGGATCAAAAACTTTCTAATTAGGCCAAACACGTTTTTTGGGGTTTTTTTTGTTTTGTTTATAAAAAAAGGAAGAAAATCATTCAAAACTGTGGAGTGATAATGGTCCTTTCTCCATCTCATGTTTCTTGTCCATACTGTTGCCAAATTGAAACTCTTTCTTCTGGCTTTGAATTATCCTCAGGGAATGGAGGTCTATTTGTCAAAAAAAAAGTAGAGGTATCCTTTGTTCCAGCTAGATGTCTTTATAATGTGTAAGATATATGTGACTTTACTGTTGAGCTTGGTGTGTCTCTAAAAGGTGTTAGTTAAAAAAAAAAATCAGCCCAGAAAAAATTGAGACCTGGTGGGAGGGTGAGATTTCCCAATAATATTGATCTTGGAGATTAGATCTGGGGGCCTCTGAACAGTCCTCTGGTTACTTTGTGAAAACAAAATACCTCCCTCAATCAAATCAGTCAGTGGTATTTATTCAGTACTTACGGTGTGCAGAGCACTGTATTAAGTGCTTGGGAGAGTACAGTATAATAGAATTGGTGTTGTTATTATTATGGTATTTGTTAAGCGCTTACTATGTGCCAAGCACTGTTATCAGGTTGTCCCACGTGGGGCTCTCAATCTTAATCCCTATTTTACAGATGGAGTAACTGAGACACAGAGAAGTTAAGTGACTTGCCCAAGGTCACACACCAGACGGGTGGCAGAGCTGGGATTGGAACCCACGTGCTCTGACTCCCAAGCCTTTGCTCTTGCCACTAGGCCATGCTGCTTCTCAGTAGACACGTTCCCTGACCTCCATTTATTTTAACCTAGTTTAGGGGTTTACCGCCCGGCTCTTGACTATTTTATGAAGCCCCATACTATAAAAGCACTAGTCTGGACAGTTTTAGTGTAAAATAAAACTGGTTTGAGTTATTTGGAAAATAACTAAAGGCTAATTAGGTGTATGAAGTATTTTTCAGAAAGCTTATATTGATAATTCCACATACATGAGAATCTGATCCTGACTCCACCCCTTGTCTGCTGTGTGACCTTTGGTAAATCACTTCTCCGTGCCTCAGTTGCCTCATCTGTAAAATGGGGATTAAGACCGTGAGCCCAGTGTGGGACAGGGACTGTCCAACCTTTATTGGTTTGTATCTCCCCCAGCGCTTAGTGCAGTGCCTGGCACATAGTAAGCATGTAACAAATACCACAATTATTATTATTATTATTTAGAGTATGTAAAATGACTCTTGAAATCTATCACGTATTGTTTAAAATGTCACTCTATTTGTATTAGTCACTCTAATTTGAGCCCCATAACAAGCATCACTTTACTCCTTTTGGAAATGAATTCATGTGTGATTTTTTTTTTCATCTTGGAAAATGAAAAATACAAAGAATTCCTGAAGATGTGGAAAGGTTTACTGATGCCCCAGATTCATTAACTGCAAGGTGAAAAAGATGGTGGCAGACTAATTTTGTACAAGGTCACAGTCATACCTGAGGGGTGTGTAAGTCTGTGCTCTAAGCACACCCAGCTACATCGAGAAGGCATGTGATTTGTCTCAACTTGTGCTTTTTTCCCTCCCTTTCATTAGTTTTTGTTAATGCCTTAAACTTACTTAAGGATAGAGGGAGTTTTTGTGTGCCTGAATTAGTCAAACAGCATACACCCTGGAGCTGTCATAAGCTGTGGGAATCCTCCCTCCTCCCCCTTACTAGATACAGCACATACATATGGATATTTTGATTAAAAGGGGTGAAAACGTTAATCTTCTTTACCGTATAATGCGGATGCACTTGAATCTCTTGATTATTTAAAAAATTAATAAAACTAGTAAAGTTTCTTAGGAAATCTCAAAACATCTAGACTCAGTATACCTGCAACCTCAACAGTCCCCTTTTATTCGTACGGCATTTTCCTGTCTATTGTGGACCTTTGCTCTAATTTAAATTTCCCATGGCTTTAGGTTGCAGACTAGGTTTTCTGCAAGGTTGCCCATGCTTACATGGTCATATATCCTGGGTGACTTTTCTACTTTTTTTTCCCCTTTTTGCTATTTTGCTGATTGCAAATAGAGCAGTCCCGTTTCTCCCCCCACCCCCCCGCATTCCGTCGCCTTGGTCTGATCTTTGTTCCCTATTCCATCTAGTTTGGTGTTTTACAGATTGGGAAGAATTCTTGTATTGTACTTAGGACTGTGGAGACTGCTGGGAAAACCAATTTTGTTCATAGTTTTGTCTTTAAATACAACAATGGCGATTGAATTTTTTAGCCATTGTGAAGCAAAAGGAAATATGTTCGCTATCTGTATGAAATCGATGAAGGCCCAGGAATATTCCTTTTCATGATGTCTTTCCTGTTGGAACAGAGTGATGCTCTGTGGTTTAATGAGGCTAAATACAGGAAGATCTAATTAGTAGTAGTAGTTGTAAACCTCATGCTTAAAAGTTACTACTTTTTCCAAAGCAAAAATTATTAAAATTGGACATGTGAATTGGGAAGCTTCTCTTTCGTAAATGTCTTTATTTGTGATGCGGGGATCTTTGTTTTGCACTAACTTTGGATTCCCACATAAAGAAAAAGGAACTTTTCAAATCCGAAAAATTTTATAAAGCCCTTTATTTGAATTACCTGTGACAGGTTCTGTGGTATTATGAGCCTTGAACTATGTTAAACTTTCTGAGTTCAGTCTGGCGAACTAGAATTATCATATTAGTGAGAGGTTGTAGGCTTATAGGCTTATCAATTCACTTCCATCCATGTTCATATTTTGGTCATGGTATTAATGTAACTAGTTTAGATTTGTGTTCATGCCTTTTGTGCCCCAAGACAGGGAAGGTGGCATTAAGAGACTAGCAGTATGCAGTCACATTTTGTACTCAAGGTGCTTCTTTTAAAACAAACAATTATGGGTGATCCACTTTGAAGTTTATAGAACTAAGAATGAAAGGGTTTGTTCCGTTTGTAAACTCGACACACTAGACAAGTCTCTTTTTCCACATGAGAACAAAAAAACCACTTAAATAGCTAACTTTCTAGAATTCTGGTACGTTGCAATACTCCCCAGGCCTAGTAAGGCACAAAAAGACAGTTTAGATTGGGATTTATCGAAACATTGGTGGAGGATATAAAAAGTGCTTTTTTTCTGATATAGTGAAATATTCTTGGGCATCAGTATAATTGCAGAATTCCAGATTCTGTCAGGCTTTCACTGACAGTTTTTTCAATATGAGCTTAATGCTTCAGTATTTGGAAGTAAGACATTAATGAATTTGCCGAATGTCTACCCCAGGTGTTAAACAGAATATACCTCCTCTTTGTTTAATTCTCTACTTCTGAGCGGCACCAGTTTCAAATTCATTCATTCAGTCGTATTTATCGAGTGCTTACTGTGTGCAGAGCACTCAAATATTTCAGGCCTTATGTTTTAATGCCATAACTGATCAAAGAGCAGTTTCTCCTGGGTGGTCAAGAAACTGTGGTCATTTAATTATTTGGCCACCTCCTTTAAGTAGTTTTATCCACTTCTTTCTTAGCATGCCATCTCTACTGCCATTTCCTAAATATGCAGACTACATGTGGTGCTGTAAAACATTTTATTTAAATAAAAAAGAACAGCACAGTACTACATATTACCCTCATAACACAGTTTTACGTTTGCAGCCTGTAAAATTATTTTGAATTTGTATATTGATTAGCTTGCAACAGTCTTCAGCCTATCACTCTGGAGGGCATCATTCCTTGAGAATGACAAAACACTTAAATTATTTTCCTATATTTCATTCATAAAAGTGTCTACTATTTGTGTATAGTGAAACAGTGTATTATAGAGTCCTCCATTTGAAGGAGGAATTCTCTTGGAATGGGACATCTCTTCGACTGTGTTGACACTGGAATATTTACAGTTCATATTTTAAAATTTAAATAGGGAAAATTTTTATTGTTTGCCTTTTTGAGAGGAGAGTATTGTTAGCACTGTACAGTGAAAAAATGTATAAAATAACTGTGGCTTCAGGCTGTTTAAAAAGTTCATGGATCGCCTTAGGTCAATTGTTCGAAAAAGTGAGGTAGGATTGCCAGATGCCTTTTTCAGTCTGTATTCACGATTCCGTCTGAGCCTGGAAACACAGGGATTTTTGGGGGGAGGGCGGTGGGGGGCGGAGGGGAGGGGGCCATGACTTCTTTAAAAGCCTGAAATACTTAGGTTACTTTTTCAGAGCCACTGTGTAATACTTTTAGGGGTATATTTCTTTCTTATTTTAGAGACCGCTGTGAAGGTAAGCCAGTAAGGTTTCAGGTTTGATGAGATTATATTGCATATCCTAAAAACGGTTTCACTTCAGGGCCCTTTCACTTGATAACAATGGCGAGCTCGGAATAAGTGTCTTGAAATGAGGCTGTTTGCTCAATTTCACGCAACTCTCTTACTAAGACAGTCTTTTTACAAGAGAATGCAGCCTCCAAAAATTTTGTCAGCTGACGGGCAAAGATTTCTATTATTTTTAGAGCCTTTCAGTAAAGATGAGCAACAGTACTGATTTACTTCAACAGGTTTGTCAAGCCTTGAATGATAGATTTAAGAAATTTTGATCCTTTTGGAAGAGACCAAAATTCATTCATGTTATTTGTCCTTTGGTGACTTTTAAACCTCTCCAAATTAGAACCATGTCTTGAGGCTATTTAATTGCTGCTGAGGTTTAATTGAGTTATGTGTACAATGTAGCCAAGGCCTTGTGACTGTGTTGCTTGTCTGATTTTAATGTTTACATGCCAACATGTGTTGATAAAATTATAAGAAGAAAAAAAATAAAAAAGATTAGTTAAGGTCTATAAGTAGTGTTGAAATTGGAGTGATAGAATATGAAGAACAAATTTCACGAGAAGACTTTACAGTAAAGGCAGTTAATTTCCGCTATGAGATGTTGGAGGTTATTTTTTCTTGAAATATTTCTAGGTCCAAATGTGCCTCAGGTTTAGACTGGAAATTTTCCCCGTTTAGTATTTTACATTATAGTCAGGATGAGTAGAAGGTAGCGGATTTGGATGCTCAGATTTCAGTATTTAAAAATACATAAAAATTAACTAGCTTTTTTTAGCTGCCACAACTTGAAGCACGTATAGAAAAAACAAACTAATAATGGGTTTTATTCACCATTTAAATGTCAGACCATTGAAATTAGCAATGAGTGTTTTCTTGTAAAAATGTCTTTTGAGTAAAAACATCAGCAGTTAGTCGAGGTACACTTGCTATGTGCTTGTCAGTCTAAATAGTGAAGCAGGTATGTAAGACTTTGTGGAACATCATGTTCAGCACTGGAACTTTATTATCAAAATACATAGAGTTCTTAAAAGGAGTGGTAAAGAATGGGGGGGGGGAAGGATACATTGTTTGCCCTTTTTGAAAAGTTTATTTCCATCATTTTGACTTTGACTTTTTTTTCTTTTGAAGCGTCTTTAAGTCACAAAGCAAAACTATGTTTCTGTAAAAGGAAGCTCAGATCCAAGGTTTTTTTCTTATTAAATCGCTAGAGTCAACCATTGTTTGATAGGGGGATACTGATTTGTTTGTTTTTTGGTTTTTAAACATGTAACATGAGTGGCTCTATTTAGTGCTTATTGCACCTACTACTTTATTTTTCTTTTGTTCATGGGACCTATTTTAATTTTTGTTGCTTTCCAACAGCCTTCTATAAGAAGTATGCATTACTATGCCCTAATACGTTTAATTCACTGTTGAAGAGTTCTCCACCAGTTGAAAGTAAAGATGATTTTTTTTTCCTTCCTGTTTTCTTCTGTGGTGAGCAGTATGGTATAAGGGAATGCACTTAAATATACTTGATATTTACCTGTATGGGTAAAGAAGACTAGCAATTGTGTAAGGCTAGCCCACCCCTTCTGGAGCAGTTGAAAATGGACCTCAGAAGACTCAAAGGAATTCTTTTAACTCCTAGCAAGGCCACGAGGTCAATGTCAGATTTAGTCATGCTGTTATTTTAGCCCAGTCGTCCAGAGAGATGGCTGAAAAGTGAGTCTTTTATTTCTTTTTTTGTGTGGTTATTAACAGGATTAAATGTAAGCCATTGTGTACTTAGTACCAATTAGTTTCTCATCTGAGAGGTTCATTATGATTTTTTGTCAGTGTTCATCTTGCAATTTTATTATTGTTTGATCAGTCTCAAGAGAACGAGTGAAGTTTTCGAATGGGACCTGTACTCTAACATCTCCTATTCTGCCTCATTCAGATTATATTTTCCACGAGTCTACAGTTGCAAATGTGAAAAACCTGATCCACAAATGGCACCCCACGTAAAATTTGACGCAATTCCAACTTCAGCAGTACAGAGTTTAGATCCTTGCGTGCCCTTATTCGCTGTGGTCTGTGTTCCCTGTCCCCACAGCTTTGGGAGCACAAAACCTTGGCTGTTTTTATTGCCCTTTTTTATAAAAACTTGAGTTTTGTGGAGGCAACAGTTTAAGCAGCCCCTTTCTAGTGTCACTTTAATGTTGAAAAGTTAATGAATTTCAGTTTTCATGACTCTCAGGAAAACAGTTCAACTTAAACATTAGTTAATGGGCTGAAAAAGTATACATGAGATTAATAGTTTAAAAAACAGTGTGGTGTTTGAAGAAGCCTGGAGTTTAAAAGGAAGGTTAAAAGTAAGTGGCATTCTTCGTACTACTGTGAATAAGAAGAAAGGCAAAATTGTGGGAATAAAGAGAAGTATTGGTCTTAACTTTTAATTATTGTCATGGGGTTTGGTGATTTCAATAGGAAGCAAGAAATCCAAGGAGACACATTCAAAATATCCAGGCAGTCACTCATTCATACGTTTTTTTTTGAGATGCTGTGTGTACAAATGTATTACACCCACATGTAATACATGCTTGCACCTATGTTGACACATTACCTCCGAATCTGGCTTAAACTGTACACGTCTGAGCACCAGCATTCCTTAATGTGATAAGAGTTTTAAGACCCTGGAAGTGGGTGGCCTGTTTAAGGGTATTCATGAATTGATGCAGTTTTCTTGTGTGTGACATCAACTTTTTGGAAATACTATTAAGAAGAACGTATGCCTTCCTGAAGTAGTTTTTTGTTTCATGTCAACATTTTTGTTAAGTTTAGACTACTTTGGGAACAGACATAAATATTCCAGATTTTCTGATGAGGTACTAAGTAATGTATAGACTATTCAGTCTTGATCATTAGATCATCAGTCTGTATTGAATTTATTGCTTAATGCTAATGTTGTTTTGGGTGTCATTAAATCTGCTTAGAGAAGGTAACATTTTGTGGGCAATACTTGGATCTTCAGTGCTTGTTTTTCAAGTCTTCAACGTTAGTATCTGCAATGACTGCATTCGGTTCATAGTGTACTGCGTTCAGTACCTGGGTATTGCATTGTTCAGAGTGGGAGCTTAATAAATATTGTTAGGGTTTTTGGGGTTTTTTTGGAGAACTATAACTTTGCCCAGTTTGGGGCGAATTCATGCTTTATGAAGATATGTGGGTTTTTTTGTTAGTTTAAAAACTGAGATATGGAAAGTACTTGAAATGTCATTGTGAAAAACGATACATTTTGTCAAATAATGGGAAAATAACCACTTTACTAAAAGTGCCTTCCAGTCTTGTTTTTAGATAAAATGAACTCTAAAGAGTAGTTTGGCCTTGCCTGGCAAAGCTTCAATGAACAGCAAGTGAATTAACAGCTTCATATTGCAAGATAATTTGTATATTAGGAATCCATAAATTGTGCGCTTTTTTTAAGGGTGCACAATTTAGCAACTAGATATCCACAGACGAGTGTAGGAAAAAAATGCATAGGAAAGTATTTCAAATGTTATGGCTTCATAATCTGGGTTTTGTCACCAAAACTTAAAAGTCCATATTCTTGACCCCTGTTGTCTAGTCCTGTGAATTAAAAGGGAGCTCATCAGGTGGAGAAGTAATATGAAAGGGGAAGTGAGAATCTGGCATTTTGAGTGTTCTAAGTTCCAAAACTAGTGCAAGTTTGATCCCCAAAATGAAGGAATTACTTTGGTATCTATTGGGAATGCCCATCATTATAGTCTATATTTTAAAGTCAACTGGCTAATAAACTTGTTCCTATCTGATCATTTTAACTGCAGGAATTCTCCTGTATTTTAAAAGTGAGTAGTAGATTCTTGGTGGTATTTAGTTTCTTATATAATAAAGTATCAGAATCATAAATATCACTCCACTCCACATGCTTTTTAATGTCACATTGACAATTGCATTCAAGTCATGCGTGAAATCATGCAGTAAATAATCGTACGGTGTGAGAAACTTTACACTCTTCCCATCCCATCAGTCCCCTAGTGTTGCTGTTTTGTGTTGTGGGCTCACATTGGTGTGCTACATCTTCAGCCTAGTTCTAAAAGGTCAGGGTTTCATATTTGCAAAACCTCACATTAAGGAAAAGTCAGGTCGTAGTCCTCATCCATTCTGACACCATGCACCTGTCCGCAGGCAGTTTTCTTTACAGTGTAGCACTTCAAGCCCAAATGGACTCCCTGTTCTAGCCCAAATGTGGATTGAAAGCATGTGTTACGGCAGAACTGAGTGTATTCTGAGAACAGGGTGATTTACGCCGGGCAGCTTCTATTTAAAGATAGATGGGAGACTGGACATTAAAACATGTTGAGAAATATGAACTGTAAAGAGTTCTCAGCCAATCCCATAATATTTTTACTGAGTGCTTGTCTCTGAATAACGTTTGTTTAAAGTTCCTTTTCCCCTAGTAAGCAATTTATCAAATCATGGGTTGATTGATACTAAGATAGGAAGTGTCATTAATGAAGGGGAGGACTTGCTTTTGGAGCATGAGACTGTTACAGTATTTGACCTCCCTACTCTCTCTTCTTCCCCCCCCCCCCCCCCCCCAAATTTGAGGTCCAAAATTAGAAAACCAAAAGCAAAGAATACAGGTGGCATCTGGAGAAGGAATGAAGGAAAAAAAAAAACTTGGAGTGAAGAAATGCCAATACCTTGAGCCCTATTTTGAACATAATTTTTTGGAAAGGTTTATTCTTTGGGGTATATTTTTCTCAATATGAAAATCATTTGCAAATGCAAAATAAATGAATGCAAATTGCAGGAACAGTCCCCAAAATTAATATGACGTAAATCTGGCCTGAAATCTGTTAATCTTTAAGTTGTATTAAATCTACCTTGTGATCACATGTATTTCTGTAATGAACTAGTCTGTCAGAATTTCTCTTATACCCAGTCCCCTAGAGGGCTTGTTACTACTACCATTGCAATTTGTCTTTGGTTGAAAATTTGCCATGCAGCTCTTTTTAAACCAGATTAGAACTGTGTAATACAAAAAGTTGAGCAAAAAAGAGTTTGTTGTAAATGTTGCATTTGGGGCCAAATACTTCTAAAGCTTAAAATGCAATTTATGAGGAAAATGGCATGTTGAGTAGTCATTACATGTTGGAATGGTCTACAGTGCACTTGGCATAAAAAGGGAGGTAATTTAAAATCACAAAAATGATTTCACATGTTCTGACATTTAGGCGTATTTTCCATGCAGTTCCTATATACCATGTCATAACTTAGTGACAATACTATGTAACATCATCTAATGTTTTACAAATATTCTATTCAGATATTTACCACATTATTTCCACCACGTTCACTTAGAATTCATGGTTCACTTGGAAAACGGGTAAGTATTGGCCCCCTTTTATAGAGAAGTTGAAGAGTCTAATGGAGAGAGCACTGAGTGGGGGAGGGAAGAGACTTGAGTGTTTTGTTTTTGCATCCGACACTGACTCAAGGTGTGGCCAGTGATAATTAACTTCACCCCCTTGTTTCTTAATTGTAGGGATAATGATACTCCTCTAATGAGTATTCCTATGCTCAACTTCCCCCCCGCCCCCCACTTTGGTGTGTTGCTGAGCTTTAAAACCTGTGGTTGGGTGTTGGGAATTTATTAAAGTTCAATTTTTCCCCGACCCATTGAGGGGCTTTCATTGAAAGCTCACTAGTTTGTTTTGTTTCATACTGTTTGTTGTGCGCTGTTGGCACTTGGATGTTAACAGTGAAAGACCTTTTGGAGGGGGCTTACATTTGGGGTTCAGTTTTAGTTATTGCTTTAGTGTGCACAGTTTAATATTGCTTTGCATCTACCTGCAGTTAATGAAATCTATATGGAATACTAAGTAAACTTGTGGACAGATTATGTGGTGTCACAATATTTCAATTGTATAAAGCCTAATGAAAGCTTGGACAATAAACAAGCAATTTCATTTACATTTCACTGTCTCCAAAATAATTTGAATCCCACTCTGTTCATTTAAGCTAAGAGTATTGGTTTTGGTGTGTTTTTAAAACCCCACCACTAAAAAATGATTGAAGTGTCTTCACTGACCAAAATAAGAGTTCAGAGTTAAACCTGATTTCGGCTCCTTGCATTGTTCTGAACTACTTCTTGAGTCTCAAAGCAGAACACAATGGTAGTTTTTGAGTTTCTCTTCTTTGGAAAGAGACATTTTCCTCGCAAATTAGGGAATGCTGCCCATCTCATGTTTTGCAAAGAATCACTTGAATTCCCCTTCAGGTCATTCCAAGTTTTTGCATGTAATATATGCTATTTTGAGGTAAACATTCTATTGTAGTATTAGATTCTAACATTTCATGTATCAGCTTGCCTTTGAAAATATTGTAAAATCACACTGACATCCTCCAAATGTCTAGTCTGGAACTCAAAATTCAAATGGCCATTTTGTTTTTTAATTGTCCCTCGGTTGGACAAGCATTTCTGATCATTTCCTATAGCCAGAGAGATTTCCTGAAATGTTAGTGAGCCACTTAAAGACTCTTTCAAAGGAATCCCAAAGATAGATCACTGCTTGACAGCAAACATTTTTAAGAAGTCATTGGTTAAAATGAACACAGCCTTAAAAGGCAGTTTTTCCTTTCCTTTTCATGAGAATGTGACAAAGTCTTATTAAGGTTTGAAAAATGAATGCTCCTGAGGAAAGGAGGATCACTGAGACTACAATGATGCCCAGTATGTGTTCGTGGGCTTCTCTGTTGGGCTCTTTTCACGTTTTTAATCGGGTTTGAAGAAGAGGGAAAATGGGGATGGGCAACAGCTTTGGGACACCTGTACACCGATATATTTTCCTTTTCCTGTCTGATCTCTTAAATATTTAGCATCTACTGTCTAATGTAGAGGTAAATCAGATTCTGAATATTTTGAGGGACACAGAAATCAGCACAAGCTGTTTTAGGAGCCATTCAGAACTCCTTTCTACATTTAACCTAAACTGTGTGGATGTATTAAATCTGAAATTTCATTTAAATTGTAATTCAACTCTGGCACTAGGGATATTGTTTTAACCCATTGTTCCTTTCTGTGGTGACAGTAATTGCGCTAGATGTATTCTGCAAGTCAGTCAGATTATATCACAAAGGACAAATAATAAATGTATTCCAGAAGCGGCTGTCTCAAGGCTAACAATAAACCATATTTTTGCATCATGTGTAAGAATGATTCACCTTTTGGGGGATTTGGTTATAGAAGCGGTATCTTGATTTTGTTTTTCCCCATGTTCCTTGGTCCATTTTGAAGCATTTTAGTGATGTTTAATGAATAATGTTTGACATTACTTCTTTGTTCGAAATTATGTGGAGTATTCAATAACAGCGAAATGCTGAGAAATAGCATCTTCCTGTTAACCTAGTATATTGTTTCTCATCAGTCTTCTTGATTCCGTAAGAAAATGTGATGCCGACCAGCAGGGTCAGATTATTTCTACCTTTCAGAAACCTATAGGAGGGGTCTAAAATGGGCCTTCTGGGTTTGAAGTACACACCTAGTCCTCTAACGTGGCCATTGAACACCTAACTTATTTTTAGTTTGTATTCCTTACTGAAGTCTGAAGAGGTACACTTAATTTTCCCCTTTTCAGTGTAGCCATTTGCCCAGTAACTAAATTTATTTCTACATAAACTCCTTTATCACGCAAGCTTTTCTCCTTTTTATTTATTTTTTTTTTTCAAATCTGTGACTTTAGGAGAGTGCAGCTTTCCTCTCATAGGGTCGTCTACTTGAACTATGATTATCCTTTTTGCTTCCAGGAAGGTGAGACTATTTAAGGTTTCTCTAGTCTCCCATGCTACTAATATGTCTACATATTTCCCCCGTAAAGTGACCTAGGGATGTAAGCATTAGCCTACATAACCTGGAAAAATAAAAAGCGTGAGTCATATTTCCTTTTCTACGATCTTCAGAGCCTTTCATGTTAGCTTTACCAACAGCCCTATGCTTTTTATAATAAATCTCAGTTTTGGCAGCTCCCAAGCATGTAGTGAAATCCAATAAAAAAAAAAGTTTTGATATAGGCAATGATATAGACAATGCATTTCCACCTCCACTGATGATTTGGTCTTGAATAAAAATACGGATTTGAATTAGGTACAAAGAACTTTCAAAATGAAATCTTTGAAATTAGGCATACAGACATACCCCACGAGACAACGGGCTCTCATTCCTTGAAATGGTGGTTGAATCATAGGGTACGTTTTCCTATCTACCTGCAAATTAGTAGAAGCAGCGTGGCTCAGTGGAAAGAGCACGGGCTTGGGAGTCAGAAGTTGTGGGTTCTAATCCCACCTCTGCCACTTGTGAGCTGTGTGACGTTGGGCAAGTCACTTAACTTCTCTGTACCTCAGTTACGTCATCTGTAAAATGGGGATGAATACTGTGAGCCCCATATGGGACAACCTGATTACCTTGTATCTACCCCAGCGCTTAGAATAGTGCTTGGCACATAGTAAGCGCTTAATAAATGCCATAATTATTATTATTATCATTATAAATCAGGATCCATTCGAGAACCTCTGGAAAGATATTAATCCTCACTAGAGTATTGCTTAATCTTGGTTTAAGTAATTCAAAGCAAAATACCGCAACAGTAAATAGGGATTGTGATGTAGGATAGAGGTTTGTTCTGTTGACTGTGGTTATGTTTTTCATTTTAGTGAAGAAACTGTCCAGTTTAGGTTGAACAACAGCCTTCTTTTCTTTATAACATATTCTGTAGCAGGTCACTTCCCCCTGAACATCTGCACGCTTTTGAATGCCTATCTCCGTCAGGATCACGCTCAGTCATTTTTTATAAATTCACTCGGTCTACTGTTGATGTAGAACTTCTTCATCCTCAGATTTCAGCTGGTGGTAGAGAGACTAGCTCTTCAGCTGTTTTGGCGTCTTGCAACAATACATCAGATTGTCCAAGTTGGACGAGGTCCTCGTTGAACGGCGATCCCCTTGAAGAAGTTGTAGTTAACTTCCTTTCTTCTGCATCAGCCATTTCCGAATGAAATCACCTCTTTACTCCAGCAATGTCTTTGGTTTTCTCAGCGTGGCCCAGTGGAAAGAGCACGGGCTTGGGAGTCAGAGGACATGGGTTCTAATCCCGGCTTTGGCACCTGTCTGCCGTGTGGCCTTGGGCAAGACACTTAACTTCTCTGGGCCTCAGTTCCCTCATCTGGAAAATGGGGATTAAGACTGTGAGCCCCACGTGGGACAACCTGATTACCTTGTATCTACCCCAGTGCTTAGAACAGTGCTCGGCACATAGTAAGCGCTTAACAAATACCATCATTGGTATTATCATCATCTGCTCAGGGGTCTCTTCTGTGCCTTGAAAATCGGACCCAGATGGTGGATGAAGCATCTTCTAAGATCTGTGCTTTGCTGGCTGCTTCATCTCAGCCCAGGTTGCGGA
Source organism: Tachyglossus aculeatus (assembly GCF_015852505.1). Classification (NCBI taxonomy): domain Eukaryota; kingdom Metazoa; phylum Chordata; class Mammalia; order Monotremata; family Tachyglossidae; genus Tachyglossus; species Tachyglossus aculeatus. The sequence goes on from NC_052098.1 coordinate 59,172,447, forward strand.
GGGTTTCACTGACCTCTACTTATCTTGAGCCCTTGGCTGGAATGTCAGGGTGATCAGGCTTTAGTTTGGGTTAAGGCACCCTGCAATATAGGCAGTATTTCCTGGGTGGGTGTGACCCAGGGCAAGGTATCCAACAGTATTCATTCAGTCAGTCATATTTATTGAGCACTTACTGTGTGCAGAGCACTGTACTAAGCACATGGAAAGTACAATTCCATGACAGTATTGACTGCACCTCCTGGTTTTCTAGACTCCTAGACTGTGAGCTCATTGTTGGGCAGGGATTGTCTCTATTTGTTGCCGAATTGTACTTTCCAAGCGCTTAGTGCGGTGCCGTGCCCACAGTAAGCGCTCAATAAATACGATTGAATGAATGAAGGGTTTTGCATCATGGAGAGTGTAAGTTCTTTGTGGGCAGGGAATGTCTCATCCGTCTACTGAACTCTCCAAGTGCTTGTTAGTACATTGCACCCAGTGTGCACCCAATAGACAATAATTGTGGTATTTAATTGCTTACTATGTGCCAGGCACTGTACTAAGCAGTGTGGCCCAGTGGAAAGAGCACGGGGCTTTGGAGTCAGAGGTCATGGGTTCAAATCCCAGCTCTGCCAATTGTCAGCTGTGTGACTTTGGGCAAGTCACTTAACTTCTCTGAGCCTCAGTCCCCTCATCTGTAAAATGGGGATTAAGACTGTGAGCCCCCCGTGGGACAACCTGATCACCTTGTAACCTCCCCAGCGCTTAGAACAGTGCTTTGCACATAGTAAATGCTTAATAAATGCCATCATTAATATTATCATTATTATTATTATTATTAAACGCTGGGGTGGATACCAGCAAATTTGGTTGGGCACAGTTCATGTCCCACGAGGGGCTCACAGTCTCACTCCCCATTTTTGCAGATGGGGTAACTGAGGCACAGAGAAGGTGAGTGACTTGCCCAAGGCCACGCAGCAGACAAGTGGCGGAGCCGGAATTAGAACCCATGACCTTGCGACTCCTTTGCGTGCTCTTTCTACTACGCCATGCTGCTTTCTATGCCATTGCCGCTACTACTAATGTGAAGTTTGCCTGTGGATACATAGATATAAAGAATAGCTTACGTGCCCTGACAGGAAGCAAGCTGATGGATTCGTAGCTTTTTTTTTTAATGGTATTTAAGTGCTTACTATGTGTCAAGCACTGTTCTAAGTTGCTTTTGCAGGTTCCTTCCCACCTTGTACATTGAAATTGCTAGAGTATAAGTAAACAACTCCATGAGGAAACCTGTACTAGCCATTCCCAGTTGTGACTGTATTCTGTGACTGGCAGGAGTGGTGGAAAGTGGACGGTACTTTGGAGTTGTAGCCAGGCTGCGGAAATCAGTTTCCACCTGCAAGCTTCGAAAGATTACAGCCAGTCACTGTTCCACAGGTGGATTGTGAGTAGTGAATCCTGGTGGCTCTCCAAAAGTGGATAGTTACCAGATGATTTATGGAAAGATGTCATCTGTAATAATGCGAAGCAGCGAAGCCCAGTGGCTAGAGCCCAGTCCCGGGAGTCAGAAGGGCCTGGGTTCCAATCCCAGCCCTGCCACTTGTCTGCTATGTGACCTTGGGCAAGTCACTTTACCCGTCGGGGCCTCAGTTACCTCAGCTGCAAAATGGGGGTTAAGACCGTGAGCCTTATTTGGGACAGGGACTACTTCCAACCTGATTATCTTGTATCCACCCCAGCCCTTAGTACAGTGCCTGGCACATAGTAAGCGCTTAACAAGCATAAATTTAAAAAACAAACTTAAAGCCCAACTCCCTGGGAGTGAAACCAGCCTTTTTGAACCTCCTTGGGACTAAGAATAATTTGGGAGTGGTGGTGGTGGTCCTGGTAATAGTCATGATGTTCATTGAATATCTGCCAAGTGCTTCTCACTGTACTAATTGCTTAGTAGTACTGAGCACCCACTTGGTGCAATGCACTGCGCTAAGTGCTTGGGAAGTACAAAACCAAGAAGTGTCATATTTCCTGCCCCCAAAGAGTTTGCAGTCGTATTTGGATTGGTTTATTGAAGTGAGAGGGTAAGGAAATACAGTAAAGGTTTCAGTGTCAGACCCCCCCCCGCCTTCCAGAAAGCTCCAGAAACTGGCATCTGATTGCAGATTTGGATGAAAAAAATCCCCCGTGGAAAAGAAATTTAGAATGTTTGGGTTATTCCTGGCAGACCTGCAGTTCCCTTGAGATGTTTGCTGATCTAATTAACTAGTAGCTCAAGGCTCTCCTTTAAACTATCTGTTAATCCAATCAGTAAACAGTCCTCTTCTTAGCCCTCTTTAGTTGTAATAGTATTTATTGAATGACTACCGCTTGCTATCAATCAAATCAGTTGTATTTATTGAGCGCTTACAGGTGGGCAGAGCACCATACTGAGCACTTGGGAGAGTTGGTAGGCATGTTTCCTGCTCACAACATTCTAATTATGGATATAGACAAAGGTGCTGTGGGGCTGAGAATTGGGGGAATAAAGGGTACAAATCCAAGTACATGAGTGATGCAGACGGGAGTAGGAGTGGATATTGGGAGTGGGTAGTTGGAGAAGCAGCAGCAGCCAGGGAAGGCTTCTTGGAGGAGATGTGATTTGAATAAAGCTTTGAAGCTGAGGAGAGTGACATCTCTTTGGATGTGAAGGGGGAGGGATTCCAGGCCAGTGGCGGGACGTGGGTGAGGGGACAGTGGCGAGATAAATGAGACTGAGGTACAGTGAGTAGGTTGGCATTAGAGGAGCAAAGCCTGTGGGCTGGGTTGTAGTAGGAGAGCAGTGAGGTGAGGTAGGAGGGGGCAAGGTGATTGAGTGCTTGTTATTAGCAGGGAACCTGTGTGCTTATTTTATTGTGTTGTACTCTCCCAAGTACTTAGTACAGTGCTCTGCATATAGTAAGCGCTCAGCAAATACCATTGATTGATTAAAGCTGATGGTAAGGAGTTTCTGTTTGATGCAGAGGTGGATGGGCAGTGGGGGGTTAAGACTGTGAGCCCCATGTGGGACAACCAGATGACCTTGTATCCCCCCCAGTGCTTAGAACAGTGCTTGGCACATAGTAAGCACTTAACAAATGCCATCATTATCATCATCATCATCAATCGCTGGAGTTTCTTAAGTAGGGGGAGACATGGACCGAATGGTTTTGTAGAAAAATGATAGATGCTATGCACTGTGCTAAGCAGTTGAAGTACAAATCGAGTGATACTTCCCTGCCCACTAGGGGAGACAGACATAAAAATATTTACAAAAAGAGGGGTCAAAACAAGTAATCTAGTGGATAGAGCACGGGCCTGGGAGTTAGAAGGATCTGGGTTCTAATCCCAGCTCCACCATTTGTCTGCGGTGTGACCCTGGGCAAGTCACTTAACTTCTCTGTGCTTCAGTTACCTCATCTGTGAAATGGGGATTAAGAATGTGAGCCCCATGTGGGACGGGGATAATATCCAACCTGACAACCTTGGATCTACCCCTGCCCTTAGTACAGCCCCTGGCACATAGTAAGTGCTTAACACATACCATAAAAGCAGTAATTGCGTGTACAATTGACTAAACATATATGCAGAAGTTCTGAGGATGGGTAAACATGAGTTCAAAAGTGCCAGAGATTGATTCTCAGTTTATATTGCTTGGGGAGCTGGGAACTCCTCAAGGACGGCTTGTTGGGGGAGGTGGCATTTTAGGATTAGTGCTTTGAATGTTTGGCTAATTGTGTTCTGTTGGATTTGGCAGTCCTGACTTCTGAATATCCAGCAAGTTTGTTCAACTGGTCTCACCCATTCCTCAAAACTGTCAGGGAATAAAGCTTTCACCGCATCTTGTTTCCCTGTGGATTAACTTCCAACTGTGGATTCCTGGCTCGCTCAGTTGCGAGCGAGGGGAAGAAGCAGTTTAACAGTTTGAGGGAAGGGAAAAATAGAAGCAGGAATTCCGAACCTAGTCTTCCCTTTTTCTTTTCTTGGTCTTGGGGAATGTGGGAAGGTGTTTGGGGGACAGGGGGTAGAATTCCCTCCTTCAGGCTAATCTTAGTTCAGGAGCATATGGTACAGTTTCCATTTTGTCAGTAGTATTTACTGTGCTCTTACTATGTCGTTTGCACTTGTGGGTATTTGCCAGAACGTGGAGTGATACTGGTCATATTTGGGGGCTACCACTGAGTTATACCCAAATGTTTGTCTGTCTTAGGGAGCGTGGGGGGTGGTGTTTCTTCCTATTTACCATTCTTCTTCCATGGTGAGAACTTTTAAGAGATGGCTTTGCTCTTTCACTTTTTCAAGTTTTTGTTGTTGCTGTTCTTATTTGTACAGCTCTTGCAGATGTCCAGGATGTAGCAAGGGGAAAAAGCAAAAAATGTGTTTTTTGAGCAACTGTGTAGTTAAGCCCTCTTTTCCCCAGCTCCCTTTGAACTTTGGGCATCTGATATTCACCCCACCCTCAGCACCCATAGCACGTAAATATCTATAAACTATATATCAAATTACGTATATAAAATGTCTGCCCCCCCCCCCCCGACTGTATGCTCTTTGTGGACAGGGAACATGTCTACCAATTCTGTTGTATTGAACTCTCCCAAGTGCTTAGTACAGTGCTGTGACAGAGTAAGTGCTCAGTACATACTGTGGGTGATGATCATTGGTGTTGGTTATATATCTCTGTTAGCCTGGGGGATAAGTTAAGATTTTGATTGCAAATTTTACTAAAGCCAAGTAAGATTGAGACTTACCCATTAACACAGAGTCAGAAGAAGAGCCTGTGTTTGGAAATTAAGAGGCTACAATTTCAATCAGTTGTTAAGTCTTCTGAAGCATGCTTTTTCTACCTAATTAGTTTCTTGCTTCACATGCAGAGGGACCGCTCTACTTACTACTGCATTTTGATCCTAGAGAAGCTTACTCTTTTTATTTATTTATTTTTAATTCACTCCTTTTGCTTAGAGCAACCAGGTACCCTCAGCCGCCACCTTCTTCTTCTCCTCACTATTTACTGAGTGCCTATTCGGCTAGGTTTTTGGGAGCACACAATAAAAGTGAAAGATTCCAGTCCTGCTGTTGAGCTGACACATATAATAAGGAAGACAAGCGGGCGCAGTTGATGTTGTTGAGTGCCGTCGAGTCGTCTCCGACCCACAGCGGCGCCGTGGACACATTCATTCATTCAATCATATTTATTGAGCGCTTACTGTGTGCAGAGCACTGTAGTAAGCGCTTGGGAAGGACAAATCGGCAACATATAGAGACGGCCCCTACCCAACAACTGGCACATCTCTCCCAGCACGCCCCACCTCCATCTGCACCTTGTCTGGTAGTGTATCCGTAGAGTTGTTTCGGTAAAATTACAGAAGTGGTTCACCATTGCCTCCTTCTGCGCAGTAAAGTCGATTCTCCACCCTCGACTGTCTCCTGTGCCACTGCTGCCCAGCACGGGTGAGTTTTGACTCGTAGCGGATTGCCTTCCCTTCCCTAGCCATGCCCAAGATAGGCATGGAATGGGTAGGCCTCTGCTTCAGTCTCCCTCCCGTCGTAGAGACCGGTAGAGTACTGGAAACTCGCCAGGTGTAATCCTGTTTATGAAAGTAGATACAAATGATAATGCGCAAGTAAGCTATTTAATAACAAATATAGGCAGAACGTTCTGAGTGACCAAAGGTAGGCGTTAGAGGTTTTTCAAGCACTCAGCAACCATCGTAACCAATGCGATGGACACTACCAGCGTGGCTTAGTGGCAAGAACCCGGGCTTGGGAGGCAGAGGACGTGGGTTCTAATCCTGGCTCCCTCACTTGTTGGGTGACCGTGGGCAAGTCACTTCACTTCTTTGTGCCTCAGTTACCTCATCTTCAAAATGGGGGTAAAGACAACCCGATTACCTTGTATCTACCTCAGTGCTTGGCACATAGTAAGTGCTTAACAAGTACCGTAATTATTGTTGTTATTAGGCATTGTTTGCACAAATAAGTCTTTGCCGCGCTAATGAGTTTGTCGCTATACTGTGAGCTCCTTGTGGGCAGGCAGGGGGCCCACCAACTCCCTGGCATTGTACTCTCCCAAGCACTTAGTTCGGTGGTCTGGGCACAGTAAGCGCTCAATAAATACACGGCGTAGTGGATGGAGAACGGGCTTGGGAGGCAGAAGGACTTGGGTTTGTAATCGGCTGCGATGGTCGATGATGCACTCACTGAGTGTCCTGCTACATGACAATTTCCCAATGGCCTGTCATAGCAACTGTACTTCTCTGCCAGCAGTGAGTTTAGTTCATTTTATTCTACCACAGTTCTTATACTAAGCATAAAATTGCTCATTCCAATTAAATTTCATTTTTATAGCTCCCCCCCCCCCCCCCTTAGTTTATCAGTGTCTTTAAAGGTCTATTGTATTGTCATCGTTGAATGCTGAGGGGAAATTTTGTTTATCCCATTGAATGAAATGAATATGAGATTATATTGCAAGTTGGGTCATGGGGAAACTAAAGGGCATTTTATTTATTTTATTTTATTATTTTATTATATTTATTTGATTTATTTTATTATACCACGCCCCATATACCGAATAAGGTAAAGGAACCGTGGGTGAGTTGTTAATTCGCAGTTAGGTGGAGGCTGATTCTTTACCTCTTGCCTCTTTATCTTTCTTTTGATGCCTGTGTTTTGGGTGTATTCTAATTTTTCCCAGGGGATAGGAAAGGAGAAACGGAGGTGATGAAAGTGAAACTAACTGTTCCACTTGTTGGAAACTCTAGTAAAATGTATGGTAGGTAAAGAGGTTGAAATTTTGATTTTTTTTTTTTTTTTTTTTGAAGAGAGGTTTGGGTGTTTTTTTCCTGTGGTTTTCATTTATTCATGTTACCCCGTCTCTTCAAAGAGATTGAGATTGATGTGTAATGATTTTTGTAGTCACCACATACAGTGCCCAGAGAATAAGCAAAGGTCTTCACAATTATTTACAAATGAACTCTTCACGAAGAAAATAGGATTGGCATTTTTATTTAGCCTCATGCAATTTTATTTTGTAGTTTTGTAATATCCCCAAGCATCTAAAGGGGTCTGTGAGAAGCTTAGGCTGATCTAGCAACCTTTTCTGATACAAGCCACATTTTGTCTGTAGTAGAATTCAAGACTGAGATGAAAGTGACTTGCCCAAGATCATACCAAGATCACGCATAGAAGCACCATGGCTCAGTGGAAAGAGCACGGACGTTGGAGTCAGAGGTCATGGGTTCGAATGCCGACTCCACCGCATGTCTGCTGTGTGACCTTGGGCAAGTCACTTAACTTCTCTGAGCCTCAGTTACCTCATCTGTAAAATGGGGATTAAGACTGTGAGCCCCACGTGGGACAACTTGATCACCTTGTATCCCCCCAGCGCTTAGAACAGTGCTCTGCACATAGTAAGCACTTAATAAATGCCATCATTATTATTATTATACCGCAAATCAGTGTTTGACTTGGCACTAAAACACTTATCTTCTGATTTCCAAATGCAAGTGCTCAGTATACCAAATCAGAGTAGTCTTTCTTAAGTGTATGAAGGGTCAGTATCCCATGTAGGCAAAACAATTAACTCTCGCAAATTTAGAATCACTAAGTGATTCTAAAAAGCCTTGAATCCCAGACATTTTTCTAACAATGGCAAAAATGAATTAAAGTGATACTCAAAGAATTTCATTATCAAACCTTCCATTCAGACTGCAGAAAAACGATGAGCACTGTAGTAAATTTAGGGTTTTTCAACAGTGGAGAACTCCACTGTTGGAAAAGTTGAAATTCAATCACATAATTAATTACTTTCAAGGAAATAAGATGATGATCGTATTACTTTAATAATTAATTTCCCACTGAGCCAAAATTGTTTGTGTGTGTGCAAGGCAGTTGGAAGGCATGCGAAGAATTCGTGCTGGTGTTCAGAACCTGGAAAAAGCTTTCCATTGTCTGATCAGAAGGTTTAAAATCAGCTAATAGCAATAATGCCATTGGCAGGTGTGTATTAGCAAAGAAATTGTTTTGAATTGGAACATTTTCTGTTAACCGATCCCATGAATTAAATGCTAGAAATTCAAAACTTTTTTCCTTACCCAGGCTTGCCTTAGAGTTCCTAATACCAGTAATCAAACACTTTCTTAGTAGAATAATCTAGACAATTAAAATGGTGTGCATTGTTTAATCTGTTTTTATAGTTCAGTCTGCCTTTTGTAATTGAGTTTTAACTTGTATTCAGTACATTAATTTCAAGATTCCAGTGTTGCTATTAAACATTCCCTGACTTCTGTGCTGACATCTCAGTTTTTTTAACACGTTTAAAGTGCCTGAAATTGAATAATAGTGTTTTAATTTATTTCTGTGACATGCAGTTATGCATAGTTTAACTAGGAACCTTTACAACTTAGAAATTTTTTTACATCATGAAATTGAAATAAAACCTAATTTCCTCAAATTTGCAATATTGAGTCCTTTTTTATTCTAGAATTCATCATCATCATCATCAATCGCATTTATTGAGCACTTACTATGTGCAGAGCACTGTACTAAGCGCTTGGGAAGTACAAATTGGCAACATATAGAGACAGTCCCTACCCAACAGTGGGCTCACAGTCTAAAAGGGGGAGACAGAGAACAAAACCAAACACACTAACAAAATAAAATAAATAGAATAGATATGTACAAATAAATTAAATAAATAAATAAATAGAGTAAAAAAAATATGTACAAACATATATACATATATACAGGTGCTGTGGGGAAGGGAGGGAGGTAAGATGGGATGGAGAGGGGGACGAGGGGGAGAGGAAGGAAGGGGCTCAGTCTGGGAAGGCCTCCTGGAGGAGGTGAGCTCTCAGCAGGGCCTTGAAGGGAGGAAGAGAGCTAGCTTGGCGGATGGGCAGAGGGAGGGCATTCCAGGCCCGGGGAATGACGTGGGCCGGGGGTCGATGGCGGGACAGGCGAGAGCGAGGTACGGTGAGGAGATCAGCGGTGGAGGAGCGGAGGGTGCGGACTGGGCTGTAGAAGGAGAGAAGGGAGGTGAGGTAGGAGGGGGCGAGGGGATGGACAGCCTTGAAGCCCAGGGTGAGGAGTTTCTGCTTGATGCGCAGATTGATTGGTAGCCACTGGAGATTTTTGAGGAGGGAGTGATATGCCCAGAGCGTTTATGGACAAAGATAATCCGGGCAGCAGCATGAAGTATGGATTGAAGTGGGGAGAGACACGAGGATGGGAGATCAGAGAGAAGGCTGATGCAGTAGTCCAGACGGGATAGGATGAGAGCTTGAATGAGCAGGGTAGGGGTTGGGATGGAGAGGAAAGGGCGGATCTTGGCAATGTTGTGGAGCTGAGACCGGCAGGTTTTGGTCACGGCTTGGATGTGAGGGGTGAATGAGAGAGCGGAGTCGAGGATGACACCAAGGTTGCGGGCTTGTGAGAATTCAGAAGATTATAGAAGTAAAAGAGACTTGGTTGAATCAGAATAAACTGTAAATTTCTATATCATGCTACAAAATTGCTTATAAAAGAAATCCATGTACCGTTTTTTCCCCCCGACATAACACTTGCTTCATAATTTGGATATAATAGTGTACTTCCTATTGTAATAATACTAATAATTTTGGTATTTGTTAAGCGCTTACTGTGTGCCAAACACGGTTCTAAGTGCTGGGGGAGATACAAGGTAATCAGGTTGTCCCACATGGGGCTCACAGTCTCAATCCCTATTTTTCACATGAGGTAGCAGGAACACAGAAGTTAAGTGACTTGCCCAAAGTCACACAGCTGATAAATGGCGGAACCGGAATTAGAACCCATGACCCCTGACTCCCAAGCCCGTGTTCTTTCCACTGAGCCACACCGGCATACCCCATATTTTCTTAATATGTTTCAGCTAGAGAGAATATTGTTAGGAAATCAGGGGCTGTTTGTCTGACCACGTCACCCTGTTTGGAAACAGAATGCCACAGTATTGGAAAAAACGGCACGTGCTTCTGCAGGTGTGTTCCAATGTCCCATAAGCTCCAATACTTCCAAAACTGCGAGTTTTGCAAGAATACATTTCCACTGTCATAGAATGAGGGATTGTTTTTCCTAGGGTGTGACTGGGATGGGTATATCACGATCCACAAGCTTATGCCAATAGATGGAATATAGGGAGGAATGCTGTGACGCTTCCCAGCCTGGCCTTCAGCCTTACAGCATAGTGCCGTACGGTGTTTCTTTGCATTTTTACAACCCTGGTATTTTATATATGAAATAACAAATGGCAAGGGTATAGAATGTTCTGCTGTGCCACCAGTGGTATTTATTGAGTGCTTATTGGGTGCAGAGCACTGGACTAAGCAGTTGGGAGAGTACAGTATAACAGATTCGGTGGACGCGATCCCTCCCCACAAGGTATTTACAATCCACAGGAAGATCTTCAGCCTACTAATGGGGGACAGAACAATAATATAGGAATTTGTACTGAAAAATGTCCGTCGTGGTGGTTTCCAACCATTTATTCATTCATTCAGTCAGTCAGTTGTATTTACTGAGTGCTTACTGTGTACAGAGTACTGCAGTAAGCGCTTGGAAAGTACAATTTGCTACAATTTACCCCCTAACCCATGAATTCCACTTGAGTCAAAGGTTACTACAACATTTCCCCCAACTACCAGTTTAAGTGACTGACCATGTGAATATATATATATGTCATCCGAAATGAGTTCAATTCATGCAAAGACAAAGCAGGGCCAGTTTTCAAACACTGGACAGTAGTTCTCGTATTGTGTTACTGCTCAGGGACAGTAATCCTTTAGCTTCATCTGGTATTTTTCTGGATTACATTTAAGGGGTTTATTTGGGGGCCGTAGTCTTTTGTGATTAGGTGTCTAAATTAACCTAGTGGATTCATTTCGATGGTCACCTATTCATATACTGAAACCATTTTGAATCAATAACCAAATATGCTGAAATCTAAATACACAGAAGCTAGATCTTGGATTATATATATATATATATTTTAGGAATCTAAGATGGGACCTCAAGATAAATGGACAAAGGTGTATCCTTAAATTCAAATGAAGGTGTTTTTTTCCCCCTCATTCTGATCCTCCTTTTCCTTTTCTACTCTTACTGTCATTTATTTTTTTAATCTCAAAGGAAGGGCTAACTCCCTTCTTCCCCAAATCCGACAGATGACAACGCTCCCCACATTCAGTGACGTACAATCCCACCTCCTCCAACAAGCATTCCCTGATTAGTTCCCAGCACTCCAGTTGTTTCAACCCACCAGTTTTCTCCAGCAGTTGTATATACAGAAGTGCTCAGGATGGATATATGTTTTCAGTTGGTCATTCAATCGCGTAAATTACTCTATTTGTAAATATTTTTTATTCCTCTCCTCCATTAGAAAGTAAGCGCCTTGGGGCAGGTAACATGCCATTTCTCTGCTTTGTGTTTGCCAGTCATGGTCCAGTGCATTATCATCCAGTGAGTGTTCAATAAACACAAATTCTATTTTTCTCATGCTGCCTTTTGACTCTTACTGTGTGTCTCCTTTGCTGCCCGTGTGGGCAGGGATTGTCTCTCTTTATTGCTGAATTGTACTTTCCAAGCGCTTAATACAGTGCTTTGCACACAGTAAGCGCTCAATAAATACAACTTAATGAATGGATGCCGTTGAAACACCCACATCGTTTTCTTCATTCTCCTTTTGCAGCTGTGAGCAGAGTTCTCTCTCTGCATTTAACTGGATTTTAGGGGAAGAAATCAGTAAAAATTTTGCCCTCAGGTATGTCTTTTGTGTTTTTTCTCAAAGTGTCTTGAGGGCATTTGCTGTTTTGAGGAAACAAACCAATATGCTTTTTGTTCCACTTAGACTGTGAGCCCCCTGTGGGACAGGGAAGCAGCGTGGCTTAGTGGAAACAGTGCGGGCTTGGGAGTCAGAGGTCATGGGTTCGAATCCCACCTCCCCCACATGTCTGCTGTGTGACCTTGGGCAAGTCACTTCACTTCTCTGTGCCTCAGTTCCCTCATCTGTAAAATGGGGATTAAAACTGTGAGCCCCACATGGGACAACCTCATCTCCTTGTTTTCCCCCCAGCGCTTAGAACAGTGCTTTGCACATAGTAAGTGCTTAACAAATACCAACATTATTATTAATTATTATTATTATTATTATTATTATTACATAGTAAGTGCTTAACAAATAAAGTATCCGTCGTCCCCCCCCCCCGAAAAGAGAAATAACAATGGTAAAAAATGAAAGTGGCAACCCAGTGAAAGGCGTTTTTTTTTTTTATTTTAAGCCTCCTGGGTGGAAAGAACGGTTGTGCTAAGGCATTGAAATTATGGGAGATCAAGAAAGGTGAAACCGTGAACAAGTATATTTACAATTCAGTTTTGTGATGGTAACAAAATAAATTAAGCTTATTTTTCTATCCACATTGTATTATTATTTATGGCATCCTACAACCTCTTGCAATGCAATCCTCCTAACCTTAGAACAGCAGCCAATTCTAAGAATTAAAGGGAATTAGGTTACTTTGCCTAGTGACACAATAAATTCCAAGGTATTAGACCGTTGGCTACAGCTGTGCCTGTCTGTTTTGGGGAGCAATCAGGAAATGAAGTTCAGAAAGAGTTGATTTGTATGCTGTTCACATTTCTCTGAATTTCTGTACCAGTTATGGTTTTTGTGTTCTCTGGCCCTGGAACTCCTGCTCAAAGCAGGTTCCTAAGTACAGTTATATCCAGGGATGCAGAAATTTAATACCATCTTAGGAGTAAAGATAAACTTCAGAGCGCCAGCTACTAGTGCACGTTGCCTTTGGGTTAATACAAGCAAATAGTATTTAAATATGATTAAGAGGGTGTTTGCTGCCTTACATAAGGCTGTATAGGAAAACAAATCTATGCGTATGTAAATTTATATGGGGAAAGATGAGAAAAACTAGAATGACTTTCTTTGCGGTCCACTCTTTCAAGATTTCTTTTTTCCTCGGGCAGTGCAGAGAGGAGAGCAATCAATCAATCAATCAATCGTATTTATTGAGCGCTTACTATGTGCAGAGCACTGTACTAAGCGCAGTACAAAAGGTCCAGGGAACAGAATATCCTAGTGCTGCCACCTGCTCGATAGGTGCGGAAGCAAGTTCCGAGGAGCGACGCTAACATTAATGGGACAGCGGGAGCCACCCCAGTGGGAAGCAGTATGGCCTAGGGACAAGAGCCCGGGCTTGGGAGTCCAAGGACATGGGTTCCAATCCTGGCTCCACTGCTTGTCTGCTGTGTGACCTTGGGCAAGCCACTTCACTTCTCTGGGCCTCAGTGACCTCATCTGTAAAATGGGGTTGGAGACTGTGAGCCCCATGTGGGACAACCTGATTACCTTGTATCTACCCCAGCGTTTAGAACAGTGCTTGGCACATAGTAAGTGCTTAACAACTACCATCATTATGATGAGGATGAAGCCTCAGTCTTGGGGACCCTACAGAGTCATTATTCCTCCATGTCATTAGTACCATTTTGGTTCATGCAAATCGTCATACGTATAAAACTGAATATGGCCTGATTTTTATCCTGGGCATAGGAATTTGTAAGACCAGCATTCAAATGGGAGCCCGCCACAGGTAAATTCCATATTTCTGAACTATGTTTTCTTGAGAGAGTCCCCCTTTCGAAGAGTAGTCTAGTTAGTTGCTGTCACAGTTTTCCCCCGTTCCCACTCCTGGTGACGTAGCATGGCTTAGTGGAAAGAGCCCGGGATTGGGAGTCAGAAGATGTGGATTCCAATCCCGGCTCCGCCGCTTACCTGCTGTGCGAGCTTGGGCAAGCCACTTAACTTCTCTGTGCCTCAGTTACCTCATCTGTAAAATGGGGATTAAAACTGTGAGCCCCACGTGGGACAGCCTGTTTACTCTGTATCTCCTCCAGCGCTTAGAACCATGCTTGGCACATAGTAATCGCTTAGCGAATGCCATAATTATTGTTGTTATTGGAGTTAAAGAAGCAGTGTCCACAGCCTTTTGAAAGGTTCACAGGCCTGGCAAATGAATTTAGCAAGGGGCATGTAGCCCCTTGCCTTTCAGATGGGAGCACTATAGCCACTCCAAAAGTCAATCAGTCGGTCAATAATATTTGCTTACTCTTTGCAGAGCACTGTACTAGTTGCGAGAAGCAGCATGGCCTAGTGGCATGGGAGTCAGAGGTCGTGGGTTCTAATCCCGGCCCCGCCACTTATCAGCTGTGTGACTTTGGGCAAGTCACTTCACATCTCTGTGCCTGTTAACTCATCTGGAAAATGGGGATTTAGACTGTGAGCCCCATGTGGGACAACCTGATTACCTTCTGTCTACCCAGCACTTAGAACAGTGCTTGACACCTAGTAAGCGTTTAACACATACCAAAATTATTATTATTATTCTCTGTGCCCAAGTTACCTCATCTGTAAAATGGGAATTGAGACTGTGAACCCACGTGGGGCAGCCTGATTACCTTGTATCTACCCCAGGGCTTAAAATAGTGCCTGGCACATAGTAAGTGCTTAACAAATACCATTATTATTATTATTATTATTAGGCCACTGGGCTCTCTCATTCCTTCCAGTGACCTCCCTCCCACATCCTGTGCCAAGATCCAGTGAGGCATACCTCCTAATGAAGTTCTTCGTTTTCTGTCCCCACCTACTAGACACAGTACCCTGCTGCCAATGTTTCATAAATCCTCTGCGCTTCCTTGCAGGCATTCCCGGACTCTGGTCCTTTCCCCTCTTCTCGTGGGGCATCCCACATTCCAGTCTCACCATCTTGTAGCTGTTGGGATGCAGGCTCTGTCTGTGTCCTTTCCCCACTTCAGGGAGCCTTGCTCCCTGGAGCCCTCACTTCTCCTGGGCTCCACTCTGTGCCCTGTTTTTAGATTGTTAGCCCCTCAAGGGACCAGGTTTAATTCCCACCTGTGGATTTTCTCCTAGTGCGTTGTACAGTGTTTGCACCTAGTAAGGACTTAATAAAAATATTACTGCTCTGTCCGTCCATCCAGGTGATTTATATATTCGTACTATACATTCTGTTTGACATACTGTGCCTATGTGTCTTCCCTTTTATTGTAAACATAGTACAGAGCTCCACACGCTGAAAAGGCACAATAAATGCAGTTGGTATTGCGGAAGAGCCCTTAAACAGGGATGAGAACATTCTAGCTCACCAAAACCACCTTATCTCTGACTCTGACAAGAGTGCAAGGAAGAGGGTTATGTCGAGTGTGGTCGAAGGATCAGGAGAATTCTCAATTTCCAAGCACACACCATAACCTGCTGTTGTGGATAGCATACATCGTCTCCTTTTGTTTAAACAGAAAGAGAGGGAAAAAAAAAGTAGAAATGGCACAGTAAAGAAAAAGTTGGCATGGTTTATAGGCTGGTGGGCAGGTTCACTCCTTGTTGAACTTGTTTGAATAGGAAATGTAACTACGGATTAAATTCTAGACACAGTTGTGCCCGATTTCTGGAGCCCCCCGTGTCCAAACAAAATTGACATGGTGCGTGCAATTAAGCTCAGGATACATAGAAACTGAATTTGAGGAACTAAATTTGAACTTTGCTGATGATGATTATTTTCAAGTATGATGATCAGAAAGATGCTGTGTTTTTGTTCATAGTGTAGCACAACAAAGCAATTATAATTGCATGGTTTTTTAAAAATGAAAAGCAGGGGATTTGGCAGAGTTTAGACATTGTCACCAAATTGGGACCAGGAACATAAATAGTTGTCCTACATTATTTGAAGATGTCACCAATGGGAAAATTGATCCCTGGGTTCAGGAGGGGCTGAAAGGCCGATGTGGAATCGACAGTCCATAGCACACCACGCACACACACAGGCTGTTCCCAGTTGTGTTGATATATTTGCCGTTTGTAGCCCCCGGTACTATTTGCTAAATTGTCCGAGGCTATGCTTCATTAAACCCTTAAAGCATTCCTCTGTCGTAGCATTTCCGCTCTCCATGCAGCAGTTGTTTGAGTAGCCTACTGACTTTCATTTGATGCACAGTCCCATCCGTCAAAGCTATGTCAGAGAAGCTGCGTGGCTTAGTGGAAAGAGCACGGGCTTGGGAGTCAGAGGTCGTGGGTTCTAATCCTGGCTCCGCCACTTGTCAGCTGTGTGACTTTGGGCAGGTCACTTCACTTCTCTGGGCCTCAGTGAACTCAGCTGGAAAATGGGAAATAAGACTGTGAGCCCCAGGTGGGACAACCTGGTGACCTTCAATCTACCCCAGCGCTTAGAACAGTGCTTGGCACATAGCGCTTAACAAATACCAACATTATTATTATTATTATTTCGAGGTGAGTCTTTAATATATACCGACTGACTTTGCCTCATCGCTGGTGATCTTGTCTTGGCACCGAGGTTGCGTATGGCAGGTAACTTGAGGGGGTGGGTGAGAGTGAGACTAAGTCTCATGACCACATAAAACAGGGGTGGTGGACCTTTCTCAGGCATATTGTCAGTCCAGAGCACTGGGCAGACTCTCAAGTGCTCGTCTGCAGGAGCAAATGGCAATTCCTGAGCGATTCCGACTTCTGGTGAGGCTCGTGCTGTTGAGCTGGAACGTTTTCCAGAGGATCCAAAGTCTGTTTCCGGTGCCCTGGTTTTTTGTTGCATCTTTCCGGGTGACTGTATGAATTAGCCAAATTAGGACCGGATATCCCTCGGGACTCTGCTTTACCCCATTGGCGAATGAGGATGGGAACGGGTCATAGAGTACCTTCAGCTCTCTCATGACTGGTCATACCATCTTGGAATATTTGCAGCTTCCTGGACATTTAGCTGCTCTTTTGGACCTCATTTGGCATGGGGAAGGGAAGGAGAGGAAACTCAAGTAATTCAATTAGCTGCTCCCATAAAAGGTTTTAATTAGGATTCCCGGGGTGGGGTTGGGGGGCATTGTCTGAGAGCTTCTCTGCTCAATTCTCTCCCCTATTTCCGTTGCTGTGATTTTGGAGCATTGAGTGTGCTACTTAAATATCCCGAAGGAGATCTTGATCATCATTTAGCTCAATTCTCTTTAGTTTTGCAGAGGAACTAAAATCAGTTATATAGAGTTCCATGGGGTAATGGTTTTGAAAACACACAGCCCTCCCCATATAATTTCAAATTTCAACCTCTTTCCTTTTAGCAATCCCACAAACTTGACTTTATATATCCTTGAAAGTACAACAGAGAAGAATCAAGCCCATTTGTTGGAGTACAGGCGGTTCGTTCTAACACATGCAACAGCTAGCGAGCGTTCAGCAAGAAACTACAATGTACATAACTCCATATTAGACACTTGAGGGTTTTGAGATCTTTTGATCTCAAGATCCTTTTAGTTCATCTTTTGAAATCAGTTTGGAAATTTCTTCTCCTGCAGAGGATCGTTGGTGTCTTTCTTTGGGAATAGGCTACTGATTTTTGTGTGTTATAATTTTTGGCTGAAACGAGTATATATCTCGTTTGAATATCTGCGTAGTGCCCATCTCTCTGGAGCATAGCTTCCTAAATGCTTTTTTTTTTTACCGTCAAATAGCCGAACCATTGTTTTTTTCAGATGTGACTTGCATTGTGGGGTGGGTAGTTATACTTTATACAATAGGAAATGGTGATTGAAGGGGAAATGTATAGGGAGGATATTTATATAGAAATGTCACTGGGCCTTTCAAGCCTTTACAGGCACCAACCCCAGTTTTTCCAGCAGCTTAAAGCTTCTCCCTGGTAGCAAACTCGGGACTTGGAGATGAGCATTAGCCCTCTCGATCTACTGGAGCGATATTTGGTGTGTGCTGTGCAAATTGTGCACGCACTCCATGGAGCAAAGACCTAAACGGGCCCCTGGTGGACTGAAAGAATTATGGCTTTTCCCAAACTACTTTCCATTGTCTTTAGGAAGGGAAATCATTCGGCTCTTTTGTTTCTAATGTTCGCGTTTCAGTCACTAAGCAAATCCATTAGAAGCACCTCGGTTTTTAAACTCGGAAGGCAGTTTGGAAGTGGGGGGGGGGGGGGAATGCAAAGTTACCAAACTTCCTATTGCCCAACTTCTTGCCTTTAGAGGAGCTGAGATACTGTAAAGGAAAACAGTGTACACAATTCAAATGGTTTCAGGTAAAAGCGTATGAGGGGGACAGCTACAGTACCATGTTTATGGTTCTTCCTCTACACCCTCCCCCTCCTCCATTTCCTAATCCGTTCAGATTTTGGATGCTAAGTAAATTTATTCGTGTCCAAAATCGATAGTAAAGACGGTTTTTTGGTGAAGGATTATTCATTCATTCAGTCAGTCATATTTATTGAGCGCTTACTGTGTGCAGAGCACTGTACTAAGCACTTGGGAAGTACAGTGTACTGCCGTTTTGTTGGGGTTTTTTTGGTGGGGTGGCATGGGAGTGATGAAGCCAGCATTCAAATAACTGTCTCAGTGACCAGTTTTTGTTGGTTAGCTTACTTGTGGTGTTGGTATTTAGATAAGAAATAAATGCGAGCCTGTGTGGTGTCAGTCTGGAGGATGGAATGACATCGGTTAGCTTGGTTTTGTTTTAGGTGAGGGGACATCTGGTTTTATGTGAACACGTGGGTTTAGAAGTAATTTCAGTCTATAAAAATGTTATTAAATTAGGGAAATGGGAGTGGGGTTACATAGATATCAGTTTTGGTTGTAACTGTCCTCCGCTTTCTACGGCTGCACTACTCTTCATCATTTCTCTTCTGTTCTCGCACAAAGCGCTATGTCATGCTGAGTTTCTCAAGCTGGTATTCCCCACACCGCCCTTCTTCTGTTGAGATGACCTCCACTCAAATGGAATGGTTTGGTACCCTGAAAAGGAGCACCATTGATACTTACACCTAGAGTATCTGGGGTTTCCTCTTCTCAGTGGCGGGCAGTTATGGACAAGGCAACCTACGTGGATCGGGAGCCATTTCAGAGATGGTAGGGGTGACTTCTTCCGGCAAACACTATTGGGAATGGAGAGTGGAAGAAAATGTCGGTAACCATGCACACTACTTATTGACGTAAGAGCGTTAGATTATGTTTCTTCATGGAAAGAGCACTGTTAGACCTGTAAGGATTTTGTAGAGCTATAACAGAAGGCAGTATGTGCTGCCTTTAGACCAAAGTCTTTTTCTACTCTCCCAGTTCACTCTGATTACGGGCAGATAATTCCTATTGCCCGCTAACTGATGGTCATGTGCAGATGTTTGAAGAGTGAGGTGCGTCTTGTTCTGTTCAGGTTCTGAAAGATGAGGGTTCATGACCGACTAGATTCCGGATTGGACAGCGTGACTTAATGGAAAGAGCGTGGGCTTGGGAGTCAGAGGACGTGGGTTCTAATTCCGGCTCTACTGCTTGTCAGCTGTGTGATTTGAGGCATTCACGTAACTTCTCTGTGCCTCAGTTACCTCATCTGGAAAATGGGGATTAAGACTGTGAGCCCCACGTGGGACAACCTGATTATCTACCCCAGCGCTTAGAACACTGCTTGGCACATAGTAAGTGCTTAACAAATGCCATCATCGTTATTATTATATAAGTCAGTGAAGGGTGTGGAGAAGGGAGAAATGCAACCTTGGCATGCTGCAACCATTTTGAAATCTGGTGGAGATTCCTACCACTTGATGTAAAAGTTTGACCGTTGTCCTGTATTTCAGCGCGTTCCGATTTCCATGCTGTACCTAGTCATAGTATATCTTTTCAGTTTCCTTTTTCTCCTTTATCCAATCTTCTCCTTTTGGATCTGGAAGAAGAGAGGTTTAATGAACTTCTCAGTATTCCCTGTGGTAATTTTTCTTTGAACTCCAAACCGTGCCATCCATCACAGTAGTGCTGAATCACAGCTGAAAACACGGTAGCTTATTGGTATAGAGAGTTGCCCCAATCATATCAAACTTTATTGGTGGATTGCCATAATTCACCAAAATTCAGAGGTGAGAGTTCGTTCGTAGTAGCAAAATTATTTAAGTTTACAAGTAGTCTGTATTGTCTGCAAATGAAAGGCTTTCTAGGAACTGCAGTCATTTGAGGTTTTTTATTTATTTTTTAAAAGTGAAGCACACAACAAAACCCCCCAGAATCAAATAGTTGAAGTAGACAACCTCTCAAATCCCCCACCCCTTCTTTTGTTGTTGTTCTGGGGCACACTAAAGACATGAAGAGTGTTCTGTGGAAACATGCTACGATGGTTCATTGATCCCCACATTTCCCCTCTTTCCCACTATCAGAAACTTCTCTGGGGAGAAGAGCGGACTGCTTACAGATGGTCCTCATGTTTTTGGTATGTTCCAATATGGAAAGGACTTGGATTCACTTGGTGTGTGCAGGTGTGCTTGGGATTATGCCCGTGTAAGTGCAATAAAGTAGAAAAAAAAATGGCTTCCAGAATTGCCGGGGAACACCTGGGATTTTGCCAAATCCTGTTGCTGCGCCATGCTACACTGGTTGGGAACCACGGTTCTAGATTTTTCTAGAAAGTCCCTAGGAGTCTGCAGTACATGCCAATCAGCATAATTTTCCTGGTCGAGTCCACCAGCTTTAAATAACTAGGACCACCAAGCCTCTTCAAGCGAATTGACCGTTTTCTAAATTTGTTGCGTCTAGTGCCATATAATTAAAAGAAGAGCAGCTAAAGATCAATTCTGAATGATTTTTGCGCTTTCCTGCACGAGCCTGGATTTCACTTCTGGATTGCTTGTTGTCTCTATCTTTTAATTAGCTAACTTTATGGGCCCCCAAACATGAGCCAGTTGTTGGGTAGGGGCCGTCTCTATATGTTGCCGACTTGTCCTTCCCAAGCGCTTAGTGCAGTGCTCTGCACACAGTAAGCGCTCAATAAATATGATTGAATGAATGAATGAATGCTCGCAATCTTATTTGGAAGCCCTGCTTTGTGGTTTGTTGTTTTTGGTTTTTTTTGTAATCTAAATATTGGTGCCTTCCCCCTCTTCACTTCACCTTTGGGTTGCATCTTGATCTTCAAAATAGCCAGGCATGCCATTTATGCTTGCAAGAGCAGATAAGCAGAACCCATGTAAATCTTTATTGACTCCTTCATAAGAAAGAGATTGCAGTGTTTTTCCCTGGCAGCTTTAATAATGTTTTCATAAAATATGATGGATTTATAAATCTGTTTAACTTTCCCGTTTTTGTCTTAGCTCTTTGCTTCCAAGTTGCAGATGCAGTGGCTGAACAATAAGCTGTGTGGTGTGACAGGTAAATTTCCCAATTTACCTGCCGTAATAGTGTGCCATGTAATGCCATTCAGTCATCTCGGAATTTAACTTGCCTGATTAGTTGAGTGCAGCAGATTTTCAATTTAAATGTAACTTCATCTGCTTGATTAAAAATGTAACAGAACATTATCTGCTGCAAATAAATTTTAGCGGAAGAGATGATTTTGCCTGTTTAAAAATAACATCTGTTTATATTGGCTGGGAGCAGACGATTAATACCGCTCTAATTTCGAGGTTTACCAGTCCAGCTCACCTGTCTCTTTGCATGGGTAGTTGAAATTGATGGCTGTCGGGAATAAACATTTACCTGTTGATGTTTAGTTGATGGATTTCTTTTTTAAGGATAATATGGAATCCCATCATTGGGCATTCATTTATTTGCTGCTCATCAACATGATTGACAGTTTGCCAACAACATGGAAAAAAGGGTCTCCCTCGAAGATGCATATGCGAGAAATTTTACCATTAGGTGACGATTGTCCCTCAGAAAAACTCATTCTTGGGAATTTTTGTCTAGTTGATATTTTAATTCCACTAGGTCAGAGCTTAAAGTTGTTTTTTTTTGTTGTTTTTTTTTTTTTTTAAATGAAGTATTGTAGTGGTTGGTGGACTGCCAGGCTAGGGGTTGGATTGTCCTGCTGGTATCTTTCATCAAGCGATGGACAATTTTATGTTACTAATATAAGGAGGAAAACGTCTGGAAAACTGCAAACATGATTGCTTTGCCAAGAGTTAATTCAAAAGCTAATTTAATAGGATTCTGAAAAATTGAACCGGGCTACAGTTTTTATTTATTTATTTTTTAATCTCAAGTGCCTATCTTACAGCAAGAAGAAATAGGTTGGGAATGCATTTTACTGTGAAAAGAGAAGGAAAAAAACACACTCCATCTAAGTGATTGAGGTAGATTTCGAAATTCACAGACTCGTTTGAAGTGCTGTGACTTTCAGTGGGGTCACTTTAGTAGCCAGAACTCTGTTTAGTCGCCACATTTGTAAAATTGTAAAATTTGCATGTGGTGCCATACAAATCTACTTGCAGTGTCTGTTGTTTTTCAGGCGTTGTACTCTTTTGATAGTGTAGCCTGGGTGTTCCAGTATATTCAAGGGAAATAATTAAACATTACTTGGACATCTCTTTTTTTATATTTTGGTCATAAAATTAGGCTGTAATTCATAGCAAAAATAAGATATTAAAGATGTACAGTACACAGTCTGTTGGGTATTTCGGTTTTCATTTCTCCCGCTGTTGGGTAGGGACCCTCTCTATATGTTGCCAACTTGTACTTCCCAAGCACTTAGTACAGTGCTGTGCACACAGTCAGCGCTCAATAAATACGATTGAATGAATGAATGAATTTCTGCAATGTCAAAATCAAAGAAGTACAGCAGACTATTAAAATGGTCAGAAATGGCGTTTTCCTTCTCATTTCCCACTCCCTAATTGAATCTGTATGAGAACATACAGATTATGTTCTGAGACAGACATCAGAACAAGTTTCTGAATCTTAATCCTAAACCTTTCCTACGTTCCAGAGTGCCTATTTTGAATTGAAGTTTTGACAAACTGCATGATAAATCTGTATTATATCTTTGGCGCTTTAAAGGGACAGTGGAGGGTTACATTTTTTGAATATACCAAATTTTGAATTTTCTACTTTCCTTTGCAAAACAGAAGTGCTTACTGTAACAAAGCCATCTACAGATTTTGCTGTTGGAAATCTTGAATATTTTTGGCAAAATACTTTTGTTTCATTCATTCATTCAGTCGTAGTTATTGAGCGCTTACTGTGTGCAGAACACTGTACTAAGTGCTTGGAAAGTACAGTTCAGTAACAGAGACAATCCCTGCCCGCACCGGGCTTACAGTCTAGAAGGGGGGGAGACAGACATCAAAACAAGTGAACAGGAAGCAATATAAATAAATAGAATTATAGATATATACACATCAAAACAAGTAAACAAGCATTAATACAAATACATGGAATTACAGCTATGTTGATGTGGGTGGTATTGGTACGACGTTTTCATATTTTAGAAAACCACAGGTGAATTCAGAATTTGCCTAAAAGAGTTTGGAAGCTAGTATAAATAATATAGTCATTCAATAAGATAAACTGTAATTTGACTCTTCTCATTGTGTTTACCATCTTAAAAGCAGAGCCAAGGAAAAGGGATCTTGTTAACTGCGAATACTTTTCTGAAGAATTTTTCATTTTTGTACAGGGTTGTACAACTTCGATCATACTACCCCAGTCGAGTTTAATCTGTATGCTTTTCGCTTTCTCGGAGGAATATTAAGTTAAGATATATCTGTAGCTGCATATATCAAAAAGGGTCATTTTCTCTTTATTGTGCTCTGGTAAAAGAGCTATTGTGTTTTAAATCTAGAAACTGTTTAAAAATGAAAGTTGGTAAGTCTTAGTCTGGCATATGGAAAACAGGGGAGGGGGCTTCAGAGGATTTATTGCCGTTGTGCTATTGTAGCTCTTTGAGGTTGCAGAACCCTTTCAATAGGTCAGGATGACCTCATTGTTGCAGGTTGTGGATTAGTGACCATAGCACTTGTGTAAAATCTCAGAAATGCTTACCTCTGGAAATCTGCCTGGGAAGAACTGGAGCGGTTTTTTTTCACTTAACGAATAAATGGAAAACACAGCATTTAGTCAATTTTCGACAATAAACAAATCCGTCATGAGACGATAAAGATGGCAGTTTTCCCTTTCCGGTAATTTAAAAAAATCTTCGAAGATAAAGATCGGACAGTGTGGCCGCTCTCCAAAGTCCTCTAATAGAAATGTGAATTTTGGAATATCATCACGTCCACATCTTGCCTTGAAGAGGAAAAAACTGTCGGTTTGGTACGAAATACTACTCCGGCTCTAAAATTCAGTCCAGTTGGAAACTGTTACCTTCTGGGTCAATCATACTGGGAACCCAGACCTGTCGTCTAGGAGAGAGCCGGGCCTGCTGCAGAAATCCATCCCCTTCAGTCGCATGTTAGAACCGCATCCTTATCTCCTCTTCTCTGCAAACCACCTCCTTACCCGCTTCGGGTTGCGTGACCCACAGGTATTGCGAACCCGTCAGTTAGGCACACCCTCCTGCCAGGGCAAAACGATCAACAACTCGACTACCCGTCAAGTGAAAAGGCAGTTGGTTCCTTGGTGCTCTGCCGCAGCCTTACATGGCCTTTCTTTGGTGTTTTTAAGTGCTTACTTTGTGCCAAACTCCATTCCAAGGGCTGCGTTAGGTACAGCGCCAGCGGATCAGATACGGTCCCTGTCCCGCACAGTCTAAAGGGGAGGGAGAATGGGTACTTTATCTCCGTTTCAGAGATGAGGAAGCTGAGGCACAAGAGATATCTCGCCCGAACTCCCACGGCGGGCAAACTACGGGAGTGGGGATTAGAGCTCAAATCTCCCCACTCCCAGTCCCGTGCCCTTCCCGCTAGACCATGCTCTGCCAACGAGTTTCTTCCGTGCCCTCCCTGTCGTTTTTGTAAGGCTGGGCCTAGTTTTGTTTGTCTTGTGCCCTCCCATTTGCGGAGGACATAAAACAGTCATTAAAACATAGAGTGGGACAGTGATGCTCTAATCAGAGGGACCGTACGTACGGTAACCACTACTTTAGGTAACTTTTAAGTAGATCTCCATTTCTTTCCACACACACTGAAGCACACCCTCAACTTTCATGTCAGGAAGTCCGTCTTCTCGGCTCAATTACCCATTAGCTTCTCTCCAGGCTAAGCCTTTTCCTGGCCTCCGTCAGGCCTTTGGTTCTTGGCAGCTCTTGAGAGGCAGCGCGGTGTAGAGGACCAGGCCCGGGAGTCAGAGGTCGTGGGTTCTAATCCTGGCTCCGCCACTTGTCAGCCGGGTGACTTTGGGCAGGGCATTTCACTTCTCTGGGCCTCAGTCACCTCATCTGGAAAATGGGGATTAAGACTGTGAGCCGCACGTGAGACAACCTGATGACCTTGTATCTCCCTCACTATGCTTGGCACATAGTGAGCGCTGAACAAACACCATTATAGGGAAGCAGCGTGCCTTAGTGGAAAGAGCACGGGCTTGGGAGTCAGAGGACGTGGGTTCTAATCCTGCCTCCACCAATTGTCTGCTGTTTGACCTTGGGCAAGCCACTGAACTTCTGAGCCTCAGTTACCTCATCTGGAAAATGGGGATTAAGACTGTGAGCCCCAAGTGGGACAGCCCGATTACGTCGTATCTACCCTGGCTCTTAGAACAGCGCGTGGCACATAGTAAGCGCTTAACAAATGCAATTATTATTATTATCATTGTGGTTTCTGCCACGTTTTCTTGCCCAGCTTTGTGCCAAGGAGGGATCGCGGACCCCCCACGATAGCTTCAAACTGGATTTCAGCCAGTGGTTGGGCTGGAGTCTTTTGTCCGGGTTTTTCCTTTGCTGACCGATAGTTCGTAGGCCGGTATGGAGACCTGCCTGCTCGCTGGGTTATCTTGAGAGACTTTGCTTAGTAGGCCTTCCTCTATTGTTTCCTGTCCTATTATTAGTCTGGCAGTGAGCCTGACAATCCAGCTGGCTGAATTCTACATCTGTAGCTCCGCAAAAGGGATAGAGAAAGGGCAGCCATCAAATATTGCAGGGGCTATTACCCAATGGAACAATATTTGCCCATGCTGACCTTCCAGAAGAGTGATTTGTTCTTTAGCGTGTAGCTCCAGGGCTAAGCTGTCATACTCATCATCGGCAGGGCTCGGCAAATGCACTCGTCTCTTCGTCAATAAGAAGTGAAAAATCAAGGTTGTCGAGTGGGTAATCCATGGTGTAATTGACAGTCGCAACAGTGGGAGTCGGAGGGTACTGAAATACGGTTTGTAACGAAAAGCAAACAGGTGCGCTAAAGTTGGCATGCGCAGGAAGAGGCAGGTAGCAGCCGACACTGTTGATTTTGTTGGGCGAATTAAGTGGACATTTGGGAGTCCATGCAAAACCACAGAGAAACTCTGGAGCCACCTGTCCTGGGTAGAGCACTGTCCTAGACTCCTCAGAGAATTGCAAAAGATGACAACGATGATTGTGTTCCCTGCCCCAGAGGAGATTAAAATCTATTGGGGGGAGATGGGACAAAAGACAAAAAATATAAATGTAAGTGTGTGTTTGTGTATCCATATCTACATGGATATTGATCCATATATGATATATATGTTTACCATGCAGTTAGCTGGAAAAGTGCACGTGTCAGAAATAGACACAAGATTTACAGAGATAAAAATAGGTCAGGACAGCTGGAGCAGAAGTTATGGCTAGATTTGGGTCAATACTAATAATAGTAGTAATAACAATGGTATTTATTAAGCACTTTCTATGTGCCGAGCACTGCTCTAAGCACTGAGCACTGTTCTTGGCGCTGATTAAGATTCTTCATGAGGGATGTGGCTTGGTGAATGGGAGTAGGGAGGGCACTTTGAGAAGGGAAGAATGGCATATTTGTTGGTCTGGAGGTGAAAGTTCCTGGGACAGAACAGAGAGCACGGGGCCGGAGAGCAATTTGCCCACAGTAAGCGTTCAGTAAATAGCCCTGATTGATAGGGGAACAATGGGTAGAGGGCCTTAAAGCCCCTGGCCAAGAGTTTGAGTTTGAGGACTGTGGAGCCCTTGAAGTCTTTTGAGGTGGGTGGTGATATCACCGGATCATTTACGTCCACTTTTTGAAACCACAGGAGCAGATCCTGAGAGGTCAGTTTTTCTGTATCGTCATCGATGGAACTGAGCCCTCACTACGTGCGATGCACTGTAATAAGCACTTGGGGGAGGATAGTGCAGCAGAGTGGGCAGGCACATTTCCTGCCCACAGTGAGCTTACAGTCTAGAGGGGAGACAGACATCAATATACATAAATTATAGCATAAAATTTAAAGATACTTACACATATGAAATTTAAAGCTGTCATCTTGCTTTGTCGAGGCTGTCTTTCACTCTAATTACCAAGGAAACAGGAAGAGATTCATGGTTTTGATTCCAGGAGTGAAACTCAAGTGTGAGAAAGTTGCACAGGTTGGATTTTCAAGAGTCTAACCCTAGCTTCACAGTCTTTTATTTTATTTTGTTAGTATGTTTGGTTTTGTTCTCTGTCTCCGCATTTTAGACTCTGAGCCCACTGTTGGGTAGGGACTGTCTCTATATGTTGCCAACTTGTACTTCCCAAGCGCTTAGTGCAGTGCTCTGCACACAGTAAGCGCTCAATAAATACGATTGATTGATTGATTGATCTGGGGTTTGGCTGGACTAAAGCCTGAATTTTTTTAGTTCTGACTTTGTAGAGCACAGTGTTGAACCTGGATCCCATAATCAATCGGTGACATTTACTGAGTGCTTACTGTGGGCAGAGCACTAAGTGCTGGGGAAAGTACAAATACAACTGTGTTGGACTGTGTCCAACCCTATCATTTCGTATCTACCCCAGCAGTTAGTACAGTGCCTGGCACATAGCGCATAACAAATACCATTATTAAAAAAAAAAGAAAAGAAAATACACTAGAGTCTCGCGATCCCTGCCCTCATGGCGCTTACAGTCTTTAGTAAGCAGCGAGGCCTAATGGATGGAGCAAGGGCTTGGGAGTCAGAAGGACTTGAGTTTAATCCCGGCTCAGCCACTTGTCTGCGTGTGACCTTGGGCAAGTCACTTCGCTTCTCTGGTAACTTCAGTTACCTCATCTGTAAAATGGGGATGAAGACTATGAACCCCATGTAGGACATGGACCGTGTCCAACCTGATTATTTTGTATCTTCCCCAGTGCTCAGTACAGTGCCTGGTGCATAGTAAGCACTTAACAAACATCATTTAAAACAAAGAAAAGAACAAAAACGCCCCCCAAAAGCCAATTTTCAGCAGGGAGGCAGAACTGTCGCAAGAGGTTTGTGTTTTGGGGGGTTTTTTTTGGCAGATCATTGGAATCAGGCCCCGCACCCAAAAAGCCTCATGCCGCCTCTGCCACAAGTTTTCTTGCCCGAGCAATGGTTGCCACAAGGAGATGGGCCAGAGATGCCACCTGCCCCAACTTGAGTGGCCCTGAGCCACCATCTCAATATGTAGCCCTAATAATGCTGCCTGCTCCTTGGACAGCAGTACTAAAAACACATGTCCCAGAAAACTTTTGAACACACCTAATTCCTCCTGATCCTGTGGAAAGCGAAAGGGGAGTGAATATCGACCTGTATTCGGGTCACCTCCTTCCTCTTTACTTTGGGGTGTAGGCAGCAAGAAGAGGGGGCAATCTGAGCCTATCCGTTCCCCACAGAGGCCCCCCATGTGCTTGGCACCCAAGTTCGGCTCCTGTACAAAATTTGACTAGAGGCTCTGCTTGAGACTAGCTGTCTGCAACTGTCTTATTGGAGAACTAATCGCCACCTCCTCTTATTTCTTATGTCCCCTGTTGCCAATGATTTTTCCATGGCCATCTCGCTTGCTGTCTGCTTTCCCCAACCAAGCAACTTGTCTTCCCTTTTTTTTTTTCTTTTGTTAAGCACTTATTCTGTGCCACGCACTGTATTAAGCACTGGAGTAGATACAAGTTAATCAAGTGGGACACAGTCCCGGTCCCACTTAGGGCTCACAGTCTTTGTCTCAGTTTTACAGATGAGGTAACTGAGGCAGAGAGGAGTGAAGTGACTTGCCCAGGCTGGGCTTGCGGTCACTTTTCTCTGCCCTGGGGCTGGCACCCTGAAGCTGGAGGCTTGCAGTAGCTATAGCAGAGGTACCTTAGCGATCCTGCTTTCCTCATACAGCCTCTAGAGCCCCGCCTGGTTCGTCTCCTTTAGGATGAAGTGGGGGCAGACACCTGGCAAATAGCCAATAACAATCATAATGATGGTATTAATTGCTTTCTATGTGCCGAGCACTGTATTAAGCACTGGGGTGGATACAAACAAATCAGGTCGTACACGGTCCCTGTCCCACGTGGGGCTCACCGTCTCAGTCCCTATTTTGCAGATGAGGTAACCGAGGCCCAGAGAAGTGAAGTGACTTGCCCGGGATCACACAGCAGACAAGTGGGGTCAGGATTAGAACCCATGACCTTCTGATTCCCAGGCCCGTGCTCTATCCACTACGCCTTGCTGCTTCTCTACACCACTCTACAATCACAGGGAAGCTCAGGTGGCTGCATGTGCATTTTTTTTTTACATCTATGCATGCATAAAGAAAAGTCCTGCCTACCTTTTCCCCCAAATAAGAGCCAGAATTGACCTTTTGATGTTTGTTTGTAGTAATGAAGGACTAATGCCCAATTGGGGAGTCAACTGCAGGGAGTTGAATGCTCAGAGAAATGGTAAAAATCAGGCAGATTGCCTTAGGCTGAGGATTAAAGCCCTGGACTTGTATTGGGGATTTGGGGTAAGGCAGCCTGTAAATAAAAGCATTGGTGCCTGGGGATTAGCTCCATAACATGTGTACTCACATAAAAATAAATGAAACCAGACTGCCTTGTGCTGGGTTCTCTGGACAGCAGGTGCCCAATCTTGTTTGAGCCACGATATCCCTTAAGGTTTTGGTCGTTTGGAAATCAGAGGCCTTTTCTACTTCTCTAGCACCTCTCGGTGAGCCTTAGTAGGAGAGCGCTCTGTGTCAATAAAAATTGGTGACTGACTGCCTTCAACTTTTCCCTCAGAGGTGTGAGATCGGAATAGACAAGTGTTACCTTCAGCCGTACCCTAGTACTTTTGTACATAGGCCCATCAGGGATGGTATCAGATGTAGTAACAAACCCTGTTCTCTGCTCTGTCAACCGGTACCACATCATTTAGTGACAAGTTCTAGATGAATCAGGTGCTCATGGTAATGCAGTCGAATCCAGGGGTTGAGCTCATGGGACATATCGTGGATTATTAGTTGGGGCGAGCCCCGAATGGGATCGGGGACTGTGTCCGACCTGACTGTTGTGTCTGCCCCAGCGCTTAGAACAGTGCTTGGCATGTAGGGAATGCTTAGCAAGTACTACTCTAATTATTATGATGGTGCTCGATGGGCCACCGAACCACAAGATCACCCCTGTTTCCAGGGATGATGATAATGGTATTTATTAAGCGCTTACTATGTGCCAAGCATGGTTCTAAGTGCTGGGGGGGATACAAGGTAAACAGTTTGTCCCACGTGGGGCTCACAGACTTAATTCCCATTTTACAGATGAGGTAAATGAGGCCCAGAGAAGTTAAGTAGGGAGAGGCAGCATGGCGCGCGTAGTGGATAGAGCTTGGGCCTGGAAGTCAGAAGGTCCTGGGTTCTAATCCTGGTTCTGCCGCGTGTCAGCTGTGTGACCTTGGGCAAGTCACTTCATTCTCTGGGCCTCAGTTACCTCATCTGTAAAATGCAGATTAAGAGTGTGAGCCCTCCGTGGGACAGGGACTGTGTCCAACGTGAATAACTTGTATCTACCCCAACGCTTAGAACAGTGCTTGGCACATAGTAAGGGCTTAAGTACTATTATTATTATTATTATTATTATTATTATTATTATTATTATTATTATTATTATTAATTATTGACTTGCCCAAAATCACACAGCTGACAAGTGGCGGAGCCCAGGATTAGAACCCATGATCTCTGACTCCCAAGCTCATGATCTTTCCACAGAGCCACGCTGCTTCTCATGCTAAAGCAGAGTGATCTGTGTTGTTTCACCATCCGACTCCCAGGCATGCGATCTTTCTCCTAGGCCACGCTCTCCCACCTGCCCAGAATAGTGCTCTGCCCGAACAGTCAATAAATGCCATTGATTAATCGATTCCTCAGATACCAGGAGCAAAGAGGGGAAAGGTTGGTCTTCATACTAGCAGGACATGTGCTTGAGTGGCTTTTTCAGGGATTCGACTGGTTTATGCCAGTCACACTCTGAGACCGGGTCCCTTTGTGCCTAGTGACCCACACAGTGAAGCAGCTGGTAGGGAGAAGGAGTCCAGCCAGTGGCCAAAGAACGGCGTATCTCTCAGGCAGCGACAGCTCCCGCTCTACCATCGCCCGTTCCTCGTGGTTTGGTAAGGATGTAAGGTGGTTTTTTTCCCCCACTTTCTTGCAAAAAAATGAAAAACCAGAGAAAGAGCCACACCAGAAACTGAGAGATCCAGTTGTCCTCTGCACAACAAGGCAGACCTGTGCTGAAAAGCAGCAGGGCATATTCAGGCAAGGGCAATTCATTTAGGGAAGAATTTCATGTCAGATTGGCAAAGCCTTATCCTGACAATTGTGTGACTGCAAAACCAGCCCTTTCTCTGCTCCCATCCTTTACTTCCAGCCTGCAACAGCTACTGCTCCCAGGAGGGAAAAAGACTCCTTTGACAGCAGGCAGATTCCGATTCCATCTTGCCGGGCCATCCTTTATCAGCCTATCCAGTCTCACCCAGTGTTCATTCATTCATTCATTGAATCATATTTATAGAGTGCTTACTGTGTGCAAAGCACTGTACTAAGCACTTGGAAAGTACAATTTGGCAATAGATAGAATCCCTACCCAACAATGGGCTCACAGTGTAGAAGGGGGGAGACAGGCAACAAAACAAGTAGACAGGCATCAAAAGCATCAGTATAAATAAATAGAATTATAGATGTATACACATCATTAATAAAATAAATAGAAAAATGAATATGTACATATGTATACAAGTGCTGTGGGGCGGGGAGGTGGGTAGAGCAGAGGGAGGGAGTTGGGGCGATGGGGAGGGGAGGAGGAGCAGAGGAAAAGGGAGGCTCAGTCTGGGAAGGCCTCCTGGAAGAGGTGAGCTCTCAGGAGGAGCTTTCAGTGTTGTGATTTCTACTCCAAAGCAGACCAGTCCATGAGCTCAAAGTGATGCTAAACTTTCTGATAATAAAAGTTGTGCGATTTAAGTACTTACTATGTGCCAGGCATTGCACTATGTTGGAGTAGAAGATAATGGGTCCCATATGTGAATTCTCATAGTCACGCCATGCCCCAGGAACAGGGAGTACAATATGCAAGTGACAAAGTGATACTAGTAAAGAGTGAAAGGGTAGTGTTGAAAAAGTTTTTGAAAAAAGAAACTGCCGCCACCCTCACTCTGCCCAAGACCCGAAAAGAAGTGAAGGAACCAAGCTTCCCTGGCAGTCCAGCTTTTTGGCTTAGCCAGGGGAAGGGCACATAAAAGAAGAGAAATAGCTAGCTCTGCTTACCGCCCCCCTGTTGCCTGGCTTCTGTTTATACACTATGGATGAGTAAACCTCCCAACTTCCAATGTACCTCGCAACTTCCAGTGTACAAGATACTGGCAATTCAGGGGAGTTTGGTAATGGAGGTGTTGGTTGACAAATAAACCAAGAGCGAGAAAACAAAAAAAAATTTAGGATGAAGCCAGCACGGGCTCTCACGACTTTGCAGTGTACCCTGTGTTAGCCGAGAAGCACGGGGCAGCTGAATTAGTCCTCCCCAGTAGCCCTACCTTCCTGCTCTTTTCCTGGACTAAGCTAAGTGTCTCTGATCAAGGTTAAGACACCGGGACAGGAGTAACCGGAGAGCCCGGTTGATGTTAGGGCAGTTTGGGGGTAGTAGACACTCTCTCCAAACTTTCTGAAGTTGTCCTGGACTAGTCCAGATTCCCCTCCTCATCCCCCTAAAACCTTCTCTCAGTTCTTCAAGGTGGAGTTCTGGGTTGGCAGCAAGCACAACGGAGGCAGGTGTCAATAAACAGACACTTTCCCTTCCCACAGTGAGCTTACAGTCTAGAGCACGAGCTTATAGTCTAGAGGCGTGTTTTCCATGTGCTAATCTACCCTGGGGTAGATTGAATTGTTTTTGGCTGAGGAACGTCACTGTGAGACCGTTCACTTGCAAACCGATGTGCGCTGACTGAAATTTCCTATTGTGCATTGTTTTGCTGCTTTTTCCCTCCCCTAGAGTAATACAATTTAAAGAGCATTGAGTTTGTTTTAGCCTTCCTATCTGTTCAAGAGAGATGCTCAGTATTTCAGTAAACCTTTTTTGAATAGCCCTGCTAGGTGATTAGTTTTTCCTGTGGGGTGCTGAAAGCAGGCTTATTCTTGATTCTCTTATTTATTCTAGGTTCATCTTAATATCAAAACTGTTTCCTCTGTTTTCTGTTTTCACCCTCTCTCTGAAATGCTTAAAATGGAGAAAAAGAAGTAATCCAATTCTAAGGCTGACAACATTTCCAAAGTAACTGATTCCAAGGATGAACAGAATACATTGCACTTAATAGCTATGTGAAATGGATTTTCATAAACTTTTATCCAAAGTAACTGGATTCTCATATGCAGTGTAGAGGGTGTTATGAAAATGTAAAGTTCATTAATATGCTGTATATTTTTTATCCCCTTGAATGTAATTTAGAGATTATATACTGTAATAGGATTTATGACATTATACTGTTTAATCTTTAGGGTGTTACAAACACATCAAGGACAGTTGGCAGTGACTGTGGTTTGCCTTCATTTTAAGGATGTAGTAAAGAGTAGACAATGCTACCTTCTATCTAAAAAAAAAGTAAACATTTTGCATTTATTATCTATAAAGTTGAAAGTTTTCCTTGCAGTAGAAATAGAGCAACCTCTTAAATACAATCTAGGTGAATTAGAGTAAATATATCCAGCAGAACCCTGCCTTATAGAAAACATGTGTTGTATTACTCCATTTCATTAAATTGGAGTCACTATGGGTCCAAAGTGACCTGACAGCATTTGAAGATGTGTGAGGCATTGTACTAAGTGCTGGGGTAGATACAAACAAATCAGGTTGGACTCAGCCCCTGTCCCACATGGGGCTCACAGTTCGAGTCCCCATTTTGCAGATGAGGAAACCGAGGCCCAGAGAAGTGGAGCGATTTGCCCAAGGTCACACAGCAGGCAAGCGGTGGAGTCTGGATTAGAACCCAGGTCCTTCTGACTCCTCCAGATGGTAGTTAACATGTGAAAGTAAATGACTTAATGTTTTAAGCGAACAGTGTGTTCACTTAAATCCCAATTGCCTGGCCTCTGACAGATTGGGGAGGGATAATCGGAGAGTTAGTTGAGGTGTTTTCTTTCTTTTTTTTTTTTCTTTATTTTTAGCTGAATTAACTGAGTTGTTCCAATGAGGAGCTTTCAGATAGCTATGACACTGGTAACTGTAGGAAGGTCTGATGAGACCCTAAGCTTGGTGTGGGCAGGGACTGTGTCTACCAACTCTGTTATATTGTACTCTCCCAGGCACTTACTACACAGTAAGTGCTCAGTAAGTACCCCTGATTGATTGACTGCGATGTGTTACCTGATGTGGTTTTTTTTAATACTCATGCATCTACAAACAGTTATTGAAACACTGAAGAGAGGTTAGCCTGATCCCCCAATTTTGTTTCCATAGCTGAAGTGTCTAGCTTGCGTTAGAAATGAAAATTTCAAGGCATGTGTTCGACTTTATTTGGGTCAGCTCTCCCGCCTTATTTTATCTTGTGTATTTTGTTGCTCCCATAATCTGGGAATTGAAGGTAGATTTTAGAGAAGGATGGAGAGCGAAGGGAAACATAAAGCAGATAAACCGGGGAAGACAAGGAAACATAAATGACGGAAAAGTCAATATTTGAAAAGTGAGTAGCTATAAAAAAGAAAGGTGGATAAAATCCACAGAAGGAAATGCTAATTGAAGATTAATCTTAAAAGTTTAAATTTCAGATAGTGGCTTGTAACTCATTTTTTGTTGTGTTCAAATTATGATTTATGGGCTAGTACTTGACCATCCCCAGCTCCGTTTCCCCTCTGCATTGTCTACGCAATTGGATCTGTGACCTTTGAACATTTAATAATAATAATGGCATTTATTAAGCGCTTACTATGTGCAAAGCACTGTTCTAAGCACTGGGGAGGTTACAAGGTGATCAGGTTGTCCCATGGGGGGCTCACAGTCTTAATTTGATATTAGCCCCACCCTCAGCCCCATAACATTTACGTACATATATTTAATGTATTCTGAATTACTTATATTAATGTCTTTGTCCCCCTCTACTAAGTCCGCTGTGGGCAGGGAACTTGTCTGCTAACTGTGTTGTATTGTCCTCTCCAAAACACTTAGCACAGTGCTCTGCCCATAGTAAGCACTCAATAAATGCCATCGAGTGACTTGACTAGACAAAAGTTGCTATTTTGATCATGAGTTTGAGATGGGATTTGCCCTTCTGTAAGAGCAGCTTTTATCCTTGACATCAGATATATTGTAGCATGTCGTGAGCCTCAAAGGAAAGTATTGCTGTGCTTTCCGCTTTTGAAAATAAAGTAATTCTAATGATAAAAGGCAATTTTTAGCTAGGAACCTGGAAATTGGTAGGATTTTTGAGCTTGTGAAAGATTAAAGGTGTGAATTACTCCTGGATTTAGATGAAATGCCAACAGTTGTGGAGGGCTCGTTCGTTCAGCGTCGTACATTTTTGCTACCTTTCCCATAAAAGAATACTCTCTGCTTCTGTTTCAGTGTCACGATATTAGAAATCCAAAAGTGTAGTGATTTGGGGATTGCTCCATAAACAGGTCAGCAGTTGGTGACCATCGATGAATCCAGTTTAGAAGGCCATTTCCAAAATTACGCTTCGAGTGTTCTCGCGTATTCTGGACAGGCCGAAAAAGCCATGTGTCAGTTCCTGAGGTAATAACCGCATGTCTTGTTAGGTGATATTTTGTGAGGAACCCGGCAAGCAAAAATGGCACCCATCTGCAGGGGTACCTTGCCTAAACCGGGGCTGCCATTTTGGCCTTTCCACAGTGCCTTGTGTCTCCTTGGGCGGTGGTGGTGGTGGTGGTGAAGGCGGTGTAGAAGAAAGTGGAGAGAGACTTTTAGACTGTGAGCCCACTGTTGGGTAGGGACTGTCTCTATATGTTGCCAACTTGTACTTCCCAAGCGCTTAGTACAGTGCTCTGCACACAGTAAGTGCTCAATAAATGCGATTGATGATGAGAGGGCCCAAACCGGAGATCTTCTCACCGGAAGGGATGCCTTAGGATCAATAGTGCTGTTCCATCCCAGACTTTTCTCCTCCATCCAAGGCTTCTCTTCTCTGCATGTCGGCTGGAATAGGGAAGTGGTTTAGTAGACCTCCCGTCTCCCCATCTAGACTGTAAGCTCGCTGTGGGCTGGGAATGTGTCTGCTCATTGTTACATTCATTCAGTCGTGTTCACTGTACTCTGACAAGCGCTTAGCACGGTCCTCTCCACACAGCGCTCAATGAATACGATTGACTGATGAGGCTCCTTGTGGGGGTCAGCGCTGGATTAGAGGCCTATTTCTGGAAAGCTGAGGAAGATTTCAAAAGTAGGGAATATTTCAATTAGGGTGGCTTCTCCAATCTCATCTCGGGTCTTAAGAAGCCAACTCTTTGCACGTTAAATTCGTACTTCAGAAGAGGCCCCGTCTTGAAGCCTGGGGCTCAAGTCTGAAAAATAAGTTGGTTTGAAATAGACATCTAGAAATTAAACTGGCATGTGAACAGTACTGCACCAATAAAGAGATCTGTTAGTCAAAGATGTCCTCCCTCCCGTAAACCTTCCTTAAATGTCCATTCCTTTTTCTTAGCACTGCTTATGGATTTTTCTTTATTTTTCTAAAACTTTACACAAAATTTAAACTTTTTACATTGGGATTATTCTTTGGTTTGAATCTTTTCTTTGTACAAAATAAGCTTTGGATGCTTATTTAGGTGTTCAATGGAACAGTGTGGAGAACAGTAATTGTGTTTGGGCTAAAGAATTAATCCATTTAGTCATGGGAAGCACTTCTTAGCCTGTGCTTAGCAGCTGAATTGTGGTGGAACATAGTTGCCACTCGGAGTAGGGTGTCAGTTGCAAACTGAAACTTGGTTAAAAAATGGAAGTTTTAATTGTATCGGTGAACACATCTGCTCCTGAATGGGGAGTGTTCTGGTGCAGTATGTTTTATAAGAATTGTGCTATTTAAGCGGTCTTTGTTTTTCAGGAAGGTGGTGTTTTTCCATTTTATTTCTGTTCTTTATTGTAACACCACTTTAACCACCCCTTAAATTTAAAAGTAAGTTCAAAGCTGCATGAGTGACAAGACTACACTAAAAATTGGTCAGGGTCTCAGGGACAATTTAGAGGTCCTATAAGGGGAACCTTTATAAGCTGACTGAGAAAATGGGTCTATGTACGTTAACTTCCAACTTGGCACAGTAGGATTTTTTTTTCTGTCAAAAGAGATCTGCCATATTTTGATAACTAACCTGTCAGAAAAATAAAAAAAAACCCATAAAAGCTCTTTGATTTCATCCCAGTAGAACAGAGCATGCCTAAAACTTGTTAATTTACTTAATGGGGCAATAGAGAGTTTTTACCTGAACATGAGTCTGGAGTTCCTTTGGCTCTACGATTTGGGGAACAGTTTAGCAAGCCTAGGAGGATTTTATGCAACCGTGTGTTTGGAGCTAAAGTAGTTTCTTCCTCATAGGAATTTATTTATTTTAGAAAAGCTTCATTCTAATCACTCCAGTTAAAAATTAAAGCCAGTCTGCATACCTGGCCATATTAGCCACAGAAAAATCTAGTTCAAGTGACTCGACCAAGAAATGGAAGTGGCTATAACTCAGGGAAGCCTGTATTGTAGCAATTGAGCAAGTTATATTTTCGTAATAATAATAATTGTAGTATCTGTTAAGCACTTACTATGTTCCAAGCGCTGGGGTAGATCATCAGGTCCCACATGAAGCTCACAGTGTCAGCAGTATTGAATCCCCAATTTGCAGATGAGGGAACCAAGGCATAGAGAAGTGAAATGCCTTGCCCAAGGTCACACAGCAGGATAGTGGAGGAACTGGGATTAGAACCCAGGTCCTCTGACTTCCCAAGCCAAAGTTCGTCTTGTGTTTACTGGGAGAAACCTCCTGGGAGCATGCGATGGCCTGACTTTCGTCTCCCTGTTGGAAACGTTGCTTAGCCCAGCGTGCCAACTGTCCATCGGATGGGTTTCCAGGCATTTTTGAGGTGATTTGGAGGGACTCTTCTCAGGAATTTTGCCGTTGGTTAGTCCGGAACCTGGTCTGTATCTCTTTCAGCTCCCGCCGTTCCCCCCTGCTGTCTCCACAGCCCGCCACCCCCTGCTCTCTGGGGATGGACCGGGGCGGGTGGCCGAGAGGGCTGGTGCCAGTGGCGGAAAAGAGCGGGTTGCACAGCCATCTCCGCAGCTACCGCGGCCGCCGAGCCCCGCTGCCTCCTTCCCATGTCACACTCCGGCCCTGCCCCGGTTTAGCGTCCTGGAATGCAGGTGGAGTGGGCCCGGGAAGGGCCAGCAGCAGACAGGAGCAACATAGAGTAAGCTGGGTGGGGGACACGACTAGAAAGGTGCAAACGTGGGAGGGAGAATGGGAAGAGGGGGGCAGGATTATCTAATGGCGGATGAGTCTGGCGTCGAGAAGCTGAAACGGTACAGACTTCCGTCGCAGGTCGGACCGTTTAATGTTGAGCAGTAGAACTTGACTACGGCAAGTTTTTAAGACAAGAGCTCAACTGTAACCACAGTCTTGGTGCTGATGGGTTTCCATAGCCACTATCTTCCCTTTCCATAACCGACAGACGTCTTGACAGAGAATGGGGGAGAAGATGAAGCCACCAGGCAGGCCGTGTACGTTTTAGTAAAACACGTCTTTAAAGGGACTTGTTTTAAACAGGCACCCTCTAGCCAGGGACCGGTAAACTCGTACCGTGCCGGGGGTCATTTTTCTTGCAGTTTGATTCTTAATGAATAAATCTGGCTCTTCGAATTTCAAAATTTTGTTTGGCAGGTCATTTTGGTTTTGTAAAAAAAAAACGCTCACCGTTACCTTTCCCCGGTTCCACACAGAACACGGACCGACTAATGTCGAGGGCTTTAAATAACTACACTTTTGTGAACTCTGTTCTCTTTACACTTAACTATAACTTCCTGTGTCTTTGTCATATTCAAGAAGTGAAACTCATGCATAGCATGTTTATATTATTCCCTCCTTACACAAGGCACACAGACAATGTCAGGTCTGGAGAGATAAGGGCAGCTTCCAGGACATGAATTCTCATGAGGATTAGGCAACCACCATCTGTGGCTTCAGAGTTTATCAGTAGCAGCTGTGTTCTAAATATCACATTGGAGGGGAAAAAAAACAGGTCTAATTCTAAAGTGTTTAACAAGTTGCTGTTGCTTGGCTTTGATTCTGAAATTTTTTTCCAAGAAACAATAAGGTCAAACACATCAGACCCACTTCTTCAGCAGATTACAGAATCATCCTCTTAGTATGAAACCTTCAGCCGGCGTCGCGTAGAATACCCGAAAAATGTAGTGTACTTGTTAGCAATCAATTGAATACAATTTTAAGCTAGTACTGTATGTAGATGTGGTTCAGTCATAAATATTTGGCATTTTCAGTGGTTTCTCATCCTTAAGCAAGCAGGTTCCATGTGTGATGCGACAAACTTTTGATGGTCCATGCAGGCAGTGTGAAGCTAAGCACAGTATGCCTTTGTGGGCAAGGGACATGCCTACCTATTCTGCTGTGTTGTACTTTCCCGAGTGCTTAGTACAGTGCTCTGAGCACAGTAAGTGCGCAATAAATGCCATTGATTGATTCATACACACACTGTGTGGCTTAATGGGAAGAGCCTGGGTTTGGAAGTCAGAGGACGTGGGTTCATCCCACCTCCGCCACTTGTCAGCTGTGTGACTTTTGGCAAATCACTTAACTTGTCTGTGCCTCAGTTACCTCATCCTTAAAATGGGGATTAAGACTGTGAG
The DNA here is from genome assembly GCF_015852505.1 of Tachyglossus aculeatus. Taxonomy (NCBI): domain Eukaryota; kingdom Metazoa; phylum Chordata; class Mammalia; order Monotremata; family Tachyglossidae; genus Tachyglossus; species Tachyglossus aculeatus. Next base: position 59,212,411 of record NC_052098.1, read on the forward strand.
CCCCACATGGGACAACCTGATAACCTTGTATCTATCCCAGTGCTTAGGACAGTGCTTGGCATATAGTAAGCGCTTAACAAATGCCATTATTATTATTATTATTATGTGAATAGACTATATTCTCAAAGACTGAGTAGGTGGTTTTCCTTCTGCAGGTGAAGCAGAGATAATCATAACCATCCAGACTTCCTCAGATATAAAGCTTACTTGCATAACTCTTTTCTCCCGTGAAGCCTCTAATGAAAAAAGTAGAAATTATGTTTTTCTCTTTTAGAGAATGTTTGGTATTGCATCTAAATTTAGCACGCTGCTCTGGTAAGCATGCTAATAAAAAGTGTCTGTTAAGATGAATGAGATAATAGATGTGAACTTGTTGGGAATACTTGTGTGGGAGAGGGATGGTGCAGTGTAAATTGAAGATTCACACAGTTTTTACCCAAACATGAGCTTTCTCACAGTGTTTTTGTATAAAGCGTGAAAGCAGGATCAGGGGACTTTCTTTCAACAACGTGCATCTGTGTGGAGAAGGCACAAGTTGGAAGAAACGGTTATGCAGGTGCAAGTGGCATTCGGCACAGGTAGTTTACTGCAACACGGCAGGATGTGGAGTTCTGCAAAACAGAACTCCTCCATTTCAGGAGGAGTTGCTGGGGGAATGAGAGAAATTAGAACCGTGCCGGTAAAACCAAGGTTTGGTAGGGTATCTAGGAAATGGGAAGGTTCTACGGTGCCGAAGACGGCCAAGGGATCGAGGATGATCAGGAGGAGAGTCTGTTAGATTTAGCAAGGAGGAGGTCATTGGTGACTTTGGTGAGGGCAGTCTCAGCGGAGCGAAGGGGGCGGAAGCTGGATCATAGAGGATCCAGAACAGAATTGGAAGAGGGAAACTGGGGTTCTTGGGCAGGAAAGCAGCGTGGCCTGTTGGATAAAGCCCAGGCCTGGGCGTCAGAGGGATCTGGGTTCTAATCCCGGATTTGCCACTTGTACGGAGTGTGACCTTGGGGAAGACATTTCACTTCACTTCTCTGTGCCTTAGGTACCTCATCTGTAAAAAGGGGATTAAGATTGTGAGCCCCGTGTGGAACACGGACTGTATCCAACCTGATTACCTTGTATCCACCCCAGCGCTTAGTACAATGCCTGGCACATAGCAAGCGCTTACCAAATGCCATTAAAAATAAAAGAAGCCATACGAAACACACCTGCCAACTCCGTTATATTGTACAGCGGCAGGACCCCAAAACAGAATACATGGGAAGGAATTCCCAGCATCCCAGCATGTCACCCTAGCACCCACTGCTAGCAATTATTTTTAACCTCTCCTCAGCAAAGTATATACGCATATACAATTGTACTTTGAATTATTATTGTGATTACGCCATTTGTGAAGATTTTTACTTTTGGCCCTCCTGTTAGAACTAGTAAGCTGTCACGTCTGTTGTACTTTCCCAAGTGCATAGTTACAGTGCATTGCACCCACTAGGCACTCAGTTCTGGTTCCTGGTGTACACGGCCACGAGAAAGGGTGTTGGTTTGGAAATAAAGGGATTTCAGAAGGATTGCTAGCAGTGCGTAAACAACATGTTGAAAGTTTTCCACATTCAGTCCTGTTCAAGTTTCATCTGAAATCACTTCCGGAGAGTTGCCTTCTGCAGATCTGCTAATTCTACGTGTGACAGGGCCTTTTTCAAAATGCTTTCTGTCTCAGAACTGTACCTGGCAGAGAACAGAGTATGTTCAAGAGACTGACCCCAAAAAGGGTGCAGGGCATTGTTGTGAATGTGAGTGCATATTAATAGCGTTTGGAAAAATGCAGGGAAGAGAGAAGCGGAATTTAGAGACTTTACCATATGTCGGCTTAGGCGGAGTTCTTGTGGTTGATGAGCAGGTAATGTCCCAAATTTCTCAGTGTTTCCGAGTCCGCTCTGCTTCTTGTTTCCTGGGACTGCCTCCTTTATCAGTCACCTGCTTTCTGGGTGCAGAGCACTGTACTAAATGCTTGGGAGAGTACAGTGTAACAACAGTCACATTCCCTGCCTACAATGAGCTTCCAGTCTAGAGGGGGAGACAGACATTAACATAAATAATTCAGTTACAGATAGGTACCTAAGTGCCCTGGGGCTGGGAGGGGGAATGAATCATCAGTTGAGTATGCTCAATTCTCTGACATGCGGGTCCCTTTCTTGAATAATCCCATCTTAAGGAAAACTGCCATTCTAGCATTTGCATCTTGACCATTGTCACATGAGCACAAAAGTTTCTTCTGACATTGCATTGCGTACTTTCCTGGTAGACGTGGAATGTTCCTAAATTCCGAAACAGGTAGTGAAAGCAAACAGTATGGAAGAATGGAGTATACTTCTTGTGTTTTTTCATTTTTACTTGCTACCGGGCAGAAGCAGGAGAGTGTGAGACGCTTAGTACGGTGTCTGGCACATAGTAAGCACTTAACAAATGCCATTATCATTATTATTATGAAAAAGCCCATGCTATTTCCCACTCTTCTGGCTCAGCACCTCTTAATGCCTGAGCCCGAATCACCCGTCCCCACCTCCCTCCAGGCTGTACCTTCCGTCCAGCCCGCTTGTGGCTCTCTCCGTGGGGAAGGGGAAACCGAAGAGCGGCCTTCCTCAGTAGCCACAATAAAACCTTCCGTTTTCCTGCCGGTACTCCAGAGAGCCAACAGCTTTCCAGCGGGGGGAACGGCGGGGAGGGCGAGAGGGGAGACCACAGGTTTGCAAATGCCCCGTGGCCAACACACCCAGATATTGGATTTTTCTGATTCGGTTTGCTCCTGCTTTTGCCATTGCTTCTTCTGATCTTCAACCACGGGTCTCTCGGGCTGTAGGCTGTCTCGATCAATAGCATATCATTACGGGCAAGTTCAACATACTGAGGGAGGATTCTGTAAAAGAAGAAAGGAAGCCCAGGTTTTAGTGGCAAAGTCACGGTGATGGGACCGGTGGGTATCATCCCCGGGTGGCACCCCGTTGGTGGTTATTAAACCACGTTTATTGTCATTGACTTATTTTAACATCAGGGCAGTATTTAGGTCTTTGTTCTAGGCTCGTTTCAAGGGCCGGCTGGGCTGCCTACCTCATTGGGATGTGGTGGACATAACCTGATGTAATTGATTTGAAAGCACTTTGGAAAGATGGAAGCATACGCCACAGTCAGGGTACACTCACTTCTTCTATAACGTTATTTCAGTGTGGGTTGTGGACAGAGCAGCGCTAGGGAATGAGGGAATGGTCTTCCATCCACATGCATGGATGGGGACGGAATGGGATTATGCTGTCGGAGGAAACGTTCCTTTGGAAGCAGTCGCAGCCTGGTTCAACTCTATTGAATGTTCTCCCGAGCGCTCAGTAGCTATCGCTGATTGATTGTTGATGGGAGTTTTTCTAAACACAACCGAGCCAAGGGTGAGGTTTGGATATATTCCACGTCGGAGAATCAGTCGGTAAGTATTTACTGAGCACTTACTGTGTGTAGAGCTCACAGTACAATAGATGTAGGAGGCACAAGCCATGTCCGTGAAGAACTTAACAGTCTTCCAGGGGGGCGGCGAGGGGCGGAAGACCAAAAAATAAAAAACGGTGACTTGGTGAAGTAAGATACGAAGGTTGGTAGAGTTAGGCTACATAATAGAGAACCCTGAGGCTCCCAGGCTGAAGTTGTATTCTGATCCATTAGGTTACTGGTGGCCCACTTTAAAGGAAGTGGGCCCCCTCCCCATCCCCCCGCCTTACCTCCTTCCCCTCCCCACAGCACCTGTATATACGTATATATGTTTGTACATATTTATTACTCTATTTTATTTGTACATATTCTATTTATTTTATTTTGTTAATATGTTTTGTTCTCTGTCTCCCCCTTCTAGACTGTGAGCCCACTGTTGGGTAGGGACCGTCTCTATATGTTGCCAACTTGTACTTCAAGCACTTAGTACAGTGCTCTGCACACAGTAAGCGCTCAATAAATACGATTGAATGAATGAAGTATGCCGTGTGGAAGGAATGGCTCATTAGGTTACTTTGACAACAGTGTGCAGAATAGATTGATGAGGTGAAAGACGGAAGACTGAAGATCATCAAAATCCGCCAATCACACTTCCCCCTTTCATAGCCCTACTGAAGGCTCACCTCCTCCAGGAGGCCTTCCCAGACTAAGCCCCCCTTTTCCTCAACTTACCCCCCATTGCCCTAACTCACTCCCTTTGCTCTACCCCCCTCCCCGCCCCATAGCACTTGTGTATATATGTACATATCTATAATTCTATTTATATTAATGCCTGTTTACTTGTTTTGATGTGTATATATATATCTACAATTCTGTTTATTTGTATTGATGCTATGGATGCCTGTTTACTTGTTTTGATGTCCATCTCCTCCCCCCGTCTAGAGTGTGAACCCGCTGTGGGCAGGGATTATCTCTCTTTGTTGCTGAATTGTACTTTCCGAGCTCTTAGTACAGTGCTCTGTGCACAGTAAGTGCTCAGTAAATATGATTGAATGAATGAATGAAAAAGGATGTTCCAGGGACAAGTTGCTGAGGTATTTCACAGTAGGAACAGGTGAATCCAAAGGTTCTTACAATGAAAAGAATTGGAAATGGCTCATTCCTTCATTCAGTTGTTTGTATTGAGCGCTTACTGTGTGCAGAGGACTGTACTAAGTACTTGGGAGAGTACAGTATAACAATAAACAGACACATTCCCTGCCCACAAGGAGCTTGCAGTCTAGAGGACGAGCCTACAGTCAGAATGATTGACATGGACACGGAGGTGAGGGTGATAAGGTATTGAAGGTCACCGTAAAGCCAGGTCAGTAAAGGTCAATTCCGGGAAATAGCACAAGTTTGTACAGATGAAACAGGAAATCCAAAGCAACAGAGGAGATTCAGCTAATGACAGACATGAAAGGCAGTGTGAAAACAGATAAAGAAGCTAGAACTGAATGGATCATCTGGGTACTTGATACTCCAAATTCATTTATTCATTAAATTATATTTACTGAGCACTTACTGTGTGCAGAGCACTGTATTAAGCATTTGGGAGAGCACAGTACAACAGTAAACAGACTCATTCGCATTCCCTTCCCAGTTACAGTCAAATTGCATTTCATTCTCAACTATCTGGAAAATTGTCCCCCTCTTAGACTCTCTTTTTAAGGCTTTGAATCTTTTGTTTTCAGGCTGCAAAGCTAAGAAGTTGGTGAAACTTTGTAAAAGTTTCCCATTCATCAGGTTCCATCATTGGAATATTAATTTGCTCAGTTTAAAACTTTAAACAAAGGGTTTCCATCAGATGTTTGTCCATCAAAAATATTTAAATTGGCTGATTTTTTTTTTATGGTGCATAAACTCTGTGCCAGGCACTCTACTAAGCTGTGGGGTAGATTGGACACAGTCAGTTGTCCCACATGGGGCTCACGCTCTTAATCTAGTCTGTGAGCCCACTGTTGGGTAGGGACCATCTCTATATGTTGCCAACTTGTACTTCCCAAGCGCTTAGTACAGTGCTCTGCACACAGTAAGCGCTCAATAAATACGATTGATTGATTAATCACCATTTTGCAGACGAGGTAACTGAGGTACAGAGAAGTGAAGTGACTTGCCCGTGGTCACACAGCAGACAAGTGGCAGAGCTGGAATTTAAACCCAGGTCCTTCTGATTCCCAAGCCTGTGCTCTATCCTCTAGGCCATGCCGCTTCTCCCATTCACACTCATACTGACCGACTAAACGATTCAGAGTCCCGGTAAAAATTGTATCGATCAGATCCATTTTAAAAATACCTTGAGGCAGCGCCACATGTAAGCTTAAGGAACTGGGCATCCCTGAAAGCCCGAATCTCCCTGCCCCATGAAAACTTGTAAGGGTTTAGCAGGTGTTTCTGACCTGAGGTCAGGACTGCTGGTGTAGTTTAAATTAGGTCTGTAGAGAAAAATAAGATTTTTTTTACCTTTGTTTTTCCATAAATATGTTATGGTGATGAAATGACTGTTAGCTTCCCCTAAGCCGTTCAAAAGACTTTCCGCCTGTCTCCTCCCTTTTCCCAGTTCCTTCATCATCACGATGGTTCCCCATCACTGCTGGCATCCAGTTTTTCCTCTCTTTTCCCCTGCCCCCATTTCCCACACATTATGGTCTGACTCTGTTTTCACGTGCCCGTGGCCACTATACTTCTGTTCTGCCACTCGGCCTCCAACTGGGGACCAAACCGCATCCGGTTCAGTCGTAATAAGTGCTCGTTCCCGTAAATGAATGAGATCTTATCCTTACCTGTTTTTGAGAAGGGAGCCCCACCACCGAGCTGTGAATTAGAAACTTTTCCAGCATTGGTGGTATCCTCCTCCTCATCATCATCAATCGTATTTATTGAGCGCTTACTGTGTGCAGAGCACTGTGCTAAGCGCTTGGGAAGTACAAGTTGGTAACATATAGAGGCAGTCCCTACCCAGCAGTGGGCTCACAGTCTAAAAGGGGGAGACAGAGAACAAAACCAAACATACTAACAAAATAAAATAAATAGAATAGATATGTACAAGTAAAATAAATAAATAAATAGAGTAATAAATATGTACAAACATATATACATATATACAGGTGCTGTGGGGAAGGGAAGGAGGTAAGATGGGGGGATGCAGAGGGGGACGAGGGGGAGAGGAAGGAAGGGGAAGTAGTACCTTTTCTGTGCCTCAATTACCTCATCTGTAAAATGGGGATAAACATGTGAGCCCCATGTGGGACAGGGGATCGTCCAACCTGATTAACTTGTAGCTACCCCAGTGCTTAGAACAGCGCTTGGCATGGAAGTGCTTAATGAGTACCGCAGTCGTCATCTTCATTCTCAGCTGTGGTAACTCAGTGTTTTGACAAAAAATGAGATGGCTTGTCATAGACGTTCCATCCGTATGCCTCTTGGTTTTATTCATTTGATCGGTTTTATGTGTGGAACACATGTTTTCTGGGTATCGTTTATGCCGCTGTACCGGAAAGCCGTAGTCTTCGTATGCGTTTGTTGGGTGCCTAGGACTTAAGTAGCATTGCCAGAATCAGATGAGAATTAGGGACGGCAAGTTTCAGTTAGCAGTATTTGGCGTGGATTTTATCCAGAACCGTCCCAAAATTTTTGTGCAGTAGAGTTCCTATCAGCCTGACAAATTGCTTTCGGTTAATAATCGTTCATAACGAGCCACTCATTCTCCTTCCTGCCCCCCCCCAATACATTTGAACTCACATTTGGCGTACCTAACTGGCGTATTCCTAAACTTCAGTTATAAAGTCACTTAATGTAAAATTAAATGGCAACATTTATTAATACATGTGAGGTACTGCGATGTAAATTCAGAATATAAATTTCCTAATAGTGGGGAGTGCTCGGTCTAGTTAAGAATTTTGGGAGAGTCAATTTGTCCCTGCTTCAGTATTGCATTTACAGCAATAGCTCTGCTTATAAATGCAGGCGAATGACAAAGTACTGGGCATTTTGTTTTTTGGAGAAAGAGATGTTCATAGTTGGCCATTTTAAAATGAAGTGTAGTGTTTTTTAAATGTTTCACCATTGCACCATTGTGGACACATTCAAGTATTTAAAGCTATTGTCCCCTAAATAATATCCTAATTATTTAGAAAAATAGCATGGCTAGAATTAGGTAACAAGTTAGCTGCAGATTTCAATTTTTATCCCTCTTTTTTTGTCTGCTTATTTTTGGTCTCTTTCCACCAGGCAGCACTTGTGCTATCATAAAAATACCAATTCCCTTAAAATAATAACCAGGAGGGAATGGAATGTATTTATTAAAAGGAAATGTTCAATAGAATGCATAAATAATTTATAGAATAGTAGTGTAGGGTTTTAGTAAATGATCCTTCCCCATACTAGAGATTTAAAATTCTTTGTCAGGTTAGTTTTTGTAGTTATTTGGGAGCAAAGGCCTTTGTGTCCTTAGCATTGAAATCAAGTCAGTTGAAGCAAGGGTTGATTTCTGATGTAATCATAGAAAAGAGGGTGCAGGGGGGGGAAAAAAGCCTTGTCTGTTTGAAGCTGAAAGCGTTTCCTGTGTTCTATTTAATTTTAATAGCATTGATATTCTGCTTGCTTTATGAAACCCTTTATTACAAACAGTTATGAATATGAACATCTCATTTGACTGCTGATGAACAGAGGGGAAAATCTAAATTAAAACTTTAAATACCACTATTTAATTACCCAAATGGCTTTGACTGTGTTAAAGAGTGCCTGGGATTATTCTGTTTTTCAATTTGTTTTAATGCTTCCTTGGTAAAAGCTGATGGATTCCCAGGCCCATTGCTGTCACTGATGAACTATATAAAGATAAATGACATTATGGTAAATTCCACTTAATGACACATTTTTAATTTTCCGAACACAGACATTTTCTGGCTTGTGAATGAAGGCTAATTACCTCAAGATCGGAACAAAATAACTCCTCATTTCGAAAGATAATAGAAAAGAAATGTTGCAGATTAATGATGCTATTTATCTTTAAAAGAAAAAAATTCTATCTTTATCCAGATAGCAAAGCTCCCCGAGGAACATGGTTATAAAATGAATCTGAAGTCGCAACTTAATAGGTTATTAAAATTGTTTGAGTGCAGGCTCCTCTGCTTCAGTCTTTCCATAAATTTAAATTGGGGGGCTGCTGTATTTCTAAAAGGAGCAGCTTGTTTATGAGACCAGAGGGAGCAACATACGTTACTGACAAAAGATGCACTTAACCCCACTCCAAATCCCCCTTCCCTATCTCTCTGAACAAAACTGAGATATTTTGGAAACCATCTGAAAAAAAATGTTATTTCTCCGTTACGACTCCTAAATGAAATGACCACACGAGGGTTTGCCAAACGTAATAGTAGAGTGCAAAAGAGAAAAACCATCAGCGCGCCTGCCCGGCGAAAACCATTAATGTGGCACTCCACTAGTTTAGCGCTCTAGTTCTGTGTTTAAGTCCTCCTCACAGGGAAAGTGTGTTGCCCTAGAAGAGTCTGTTTTTATGGTCACAGCTGGAATTTAGGTAGGAATTGTTCAATAAATCATTATTCACAGCCAAAGGATTAGCAATAATCCTTTTGCTGCACTCCCACACCAGCAACAAAGTAGTGGCTCAGAAGCGAATTACTTGATCATAGAGACTTTAACTGCTCCTGACACCCAAAACTCCTGTCTCCCTCTCCAAGGTAATATTTTATATTCTTTTTTTGCTCAGAAAACAGTGGAGTATTTTCCTCTAATTTTCTTTCTTGTTATTAGGAAATAGACTATTTTAAGGCGTTGCTTTCCTTTAGCAGTAATGTGCCGCAGCTCTTGGGGTTTTTTGTTGTTATTGTTTTTCATGTTTCGCCGCTTTTGCTTTATCCTGTTGTTCTTTCCTTTTGTGTCAGTCCGCCTCCCCCCCCCCCACATTAGTAGAGCGTGAGCCCCCTGTGGGGCAGAAACTATGTCTGAATTGCTCTTCTTGTATCCTGTCTCCAGCACTTAGTACAGTGCTTCACACAAAGGAAGTGCTCAAAAAATGCAATAAATGATAACTAGCAGAAAAGCCCATTAAAAACCTGTGGCATAACCACATAATAGCATTATTTCCTCCATGTAAATAAAGCAGTGAGAAGCAAATTAACTTTTGCACGCAGATTGGAGGCTAGAAGGTTATATATTTGAAGAACGGGAAAGATATCTTTGATGCGTTCATAAAGAATACCAGCAGTATCATTTTCTCTTGAATCTCATAAGGCATATTTTAAAGCAGATGCGGCTCCTAAAAGGTGACTGTGCACGCATTCATCTGCCTTCATCTTAACTGCTGAGCTCCTTGAGAGACAGGGTCCGTGTCTAATTCTCGCTTGTATACTCTTTCCCAGCGCTTAGTACAGTTTTCTGCACAGAGTAAGTGATTAATAAATACTATTACTACTACTACTAGGAATATCCATTCAAGATGTTACAATCATCCATAAGATTGTATCCAAATCTGATGGACCTCAGCCAAGACATTTGTTGCCACTGCGATAACATAAGCAAGACATAATTTCTAAGGAAGCGATTCTTATTTGGGTTCCATGAAATCTGTTTGGAGAGCATAGTTATATTGGCCAAAATCTAGTGGAAAATGCTTGTTAACACTTATTCTGGCAACAGTGAGAAATCTCTCTCATTCACTCATTCAGTCGCATTGAGCGCTTACGGTGTGTGCAGAGCACTGTGCTTAGCACTTGGGAGAGTACAATACAATAAACAGACACATTCCCTGCCCACAACAAGCTTACAGTCTTCTACATGGATCTGTGAAATACACTATAGTAAGATTGTGGAGTTTTCTGATGAACTTGGATTTTATCATTGAATGACGGTTGGGGGGGAAAGTGGGTGAACCCAGTTCTCTTTCAACACAGGAGTTGCGTATTTGGTGAACTCACATTTGTGCACTCACCGTGTCCACCATGTGCATACGCACATCATGTACACAAACTCTTTCTTTCAAAACTCCGTGGCGCTGAATCCAGTTTTGCGGTGTTGGATGAACGTTCCTGAATTGCCTAACAGCATTTTAGCAAAAATGCGTAGTGAAAACACACGTTTTGGAAAAACTGAGTGAATATGATCGCCAAGGATCGAAACCATTGCTCCGAAGTAACCAAAACTGCAATTAGATATGGTTTAGTAGGTTACAGTCAACATTTTAAAATTGTACTAGTCTGTAGTGATTTGGTCACCTAGATTAATGCTTCCCGACTCTTTTGTTTCCAAGTCACACCAGAAATATGAGAGCACTCAATCCCTAGTCCCTCCCCTTCATAAAACCTGTGAGATCAGAGGAGTTCTCACAGTAGTATTTCCTGAATATCTACTATGTGCAGAGCATTGTACTAAGCACTTGAGAGAGTAGAATTGAATGAGAGATGTGATACCTGCTCTCTAGGAGTTTACAGGGGAGACTGTCAGACAAAAGCGATACACAAATAACTGGCAAAAGATACAGCCCTAACATTTTGGATAGCAAATGTATGGAAGGATAGCTAGATAAGGATGAACATGAGAATTATGCAGAGGTGCTGAGGGTAGAGGTCGAATGGAAGCTGCCTGGGAAGGTGGCGCTTAATCAGAGAATGCCGTCTGGAGAAGGTGGCCTTTCAGAAGGGCTGGGGTCTGGAGGGATTTGAAGGGGGAGGGAGTTCCAGGAAGGAGGCAGGGTGGGAGCCAGGGATTGAAGGTGGGAAAGGCGAGGAGGAAGAATAATGAGAAGGATATCTTGGGAGGAATGAAGACTGCAAACTGGGGTGTAGTGTAAGAAGAGAGCTGTTAGATTTGAGGGAGAGCGCCAAGGACGTGCCCTAGAGCCGATTGATTCAGGAGGCAGGTGAAAGGTCAAGGAGGATTTAAAACAAAGATTTGACAAAGGGAAGGCTGTTGGTGACAGTGGAGAATGCTGCCTCAGTGCAGTGAAAAGGGTCAAGAGACGAATTGGAGGAGAGGCAGGGGAAGTCTTTTCAGGGAGTTTGGACAGGACTGGGAGCAGGGAGGTGAGGCCAAAACTGGAAAGTGCAATAGGATCCAGAGAAAGCATTTGTAGTATTGGGGAGACTTAATCAATCAATCATATTTATTGAGCGCTTACTGTGTGCAGAGCACTGTACTAAGCGCTTGGGAAGTACAAGTTGGCAACATATAGAGACAGTCCCTACCCAACAGTGGGCTCACAGTCTAGAAGGGGGAGACAGAGAACAAAACAAATTAACAAAATAAATAGAATAAATATGTACAAGTAAAATAAATAAATAAATAAATAAATAGAGTAATAAATATGTACAAACATATATACAGGTGCTGTGGGGAAGGGAAGGAGGTAAGACGGGGGGATGGAGAGGGGGATGAGGGGGAGAGGAAGGAGGGGGCTCAGTCTGGGAAGGCCTCCTGGAGGAGGTGAGCTCTCAGCAGGGCCCCGAAGGGAGGAAGAGAGCTAGCTTGACGGATGGGCAGAGGGAGGGCATTCCAGGCCCGGGGGATGACATGGGCCGGGGGTCGACGGCGGGACAGGCGAGAACGAGGCACGGTGAGGAGATTAGTGGCAGAGGAGTGGAGGGTGCGGGCTGGGCTGTAGAAGGAGCGATCATCCTTAAATTATGCTTGAAAGCAGAAGGGAAGGAGCCGTTGAGCCATTGAAAAGGGAGCCATTGAAGATGGTGCTGCTCATTTTTTTCTGGGGTTTGTAGAACAAAAGAGGACCTTTGCTCTCGTTGAGCACATGCAAGCCCGATCCGAGTGTGCCCACACACATTTCATAAAGTCAAGCATTGTGACCCTCAAGATTGCTGGGGCGCATGAAGGGCTCTTAAGACACGTTTAAGACACATTGATGTGCTGTGAAGACCTAAAATTCAAGTAGAGCGGCCATGTGGAGAATTCGGAACATGCCCGAGGTTCTAAGTGTCGCGAGCCCGGCTTGTACCAACCAGGACCTTCCTGAACCGGGGGAGCCTCGGTGACACGTAATAGAGTCAAGCCACACCTCTGGTCACCGAGGTTACTGTGGCGAGATTTTTACTGGGTTTTACCAACAGGCAAGGGAGTGACATCCACACACTTACTCCACACCACTAAGGGTCCAATACCAGTCTGCTGGTCAAAGGAGCCCATTCTGCCGATGCTGCTGCTTTCTGCTTCCAAGCGCTGCTGCTTTCAAGTGCTGCTCCTGTGCGTGCTTCAGCGTGCCTCTCTTGCGGGCCTTGCATGCTGCTTTCCGTGTGCCTCCTCACGATTCAAAGCGACCGATCTGCCTTAGGCATGGAAGCTATGGCTCTATGTGGCAGTCATTGATTAGTCCAGGCCCGTTACGGGGTAGAACAGGGAGAGAAAGCCACGCCTCCCTCCGTACTCCACCCCCACAGGCCCGCAATCCCCTGCCTCAAGTGGAGCCCATCAGAGGCTTCGCAAGTCTGTTCCTTGTCGCTGCTGCTGTTGTTTGCGGGATCACAAACAGTCACTAATAAGGCAGCTTGTTGTGGGCTCACCACACTAAGTAGCTCCATGTCAGTGATGATGAGATGATGGCATTTGTTCAGCGCTTACTATGTGCGAAGCAATGGGGGGAATACAAGGTGATCAGGTTGTCCCACGTGGGGCTCACCGTCTTAATCCCCATTTTACAGATGAGGTAACTGAGGCCCAGAGAAGTAGTTCAAAGTGAATGTGACCAATCACCAGCGAGGAAGAATCCACTCTGGACCAAAGAAAGAGCCCTCAGTAACCTTACATATATGTCGCCCTTATTGCCAAATAAACTCATGGTAATGCCCTGAGAAAAATTCCCGTGGGTGTTTGTGGCGTTGCCCAGAAACCACCTGCACTGCCCTCCTTTGAAACGGACATGTCCGTGATTACATAATGATCCCTCTCACTCCGAAAAGCCAATGGAAATTAGTTCGTAAAGCCTCATGGATAGCTTAAAGGCAGTGTGCCAGGTGACATTAAAATAATCGGATCTGTTTCATGGAGGAAATCAGAAAAGACAATCCTCTAGACACAATCCTCTAAAGCAAAATGAAATGAATCTCAAGTTCGTATTCTGGACAAACCACATGGAGGTTTTCCATTTCTTTCTTTCTTCCCCCTCAGAAGGAAAGAACATCCTCTTGCTTCCATAAGAGAAGAATTAACCTACCTAGTGCAGGGAGACCTTTCAAATCTCCATCAGCAAGACACATGTAGTAGTTTTTTTTCATTAGTATTTTTAAACGGAATGTGTTAAGCACTCACTATGTGCCAGGCACTATACTAAGCGTTGGGGTAGACACAAGCTAATCAAGTTGGATACAGTCCCTGTGCCACACAGGGCTCACAGTCTTAATCCCCATTTTACAAATGAGATAACAGGTTCAGAGAAGTTAAGTGATTTGTCCACGGTCATTGTGTCATGACCACTGTTTCCAATACATATTTTGGCCAGGATGTGCTTTGGGAATTAGAGAACATTCTAGGTTGCTTGTGAGCAGGCATTCCATGTTGGAATGGTACAGAATAGATACTCCAGCCCATGTTTTCCTGAACATGAAGTTTTACAAGAACACCACCTTTGTATTATAAGGAGAACCGGGTGTATTCACCCTGGCAGTTTTGCTTCTTCCAGGACCTGAATAGTGCATCAGAAGACTGGCCTAAAGTGGCCTATCCTGGTTGGGTTTTGGGGGACCTGAAAATCTTGGCCATGTTACATTTTTGGTGTGTAGCTCTTCAGTTCATTAGACTTGGCCTCCACGTCTGAAAATCTGCTGCTACAATATCAGGTTTACTTGTTTTAATCTCCTGCCTGGGGTGGCAAATGCATTCCAGGCAGTGACAGTAATACCTTGGATTTTTGGTAGCCTGTGAAGAATTGCTGTCTAAACTATCACTGTGGCTACTTGAAACTAAATTATACTGCTTTCAAGATGCCCAGGAGAAAGAGTGGGTTTATGAAGTCTCCTGTTGCCTCTTAATTCCCATCTTTCCTTTTCTTTTTTCTTAGATTCTTTTTTTTCCCCCTCATCTGGCTCTAGTACCTCAGATATGTCACTTAAAGGAGAAAACCATGGGAATATAACCTCCTATATGCAGCTCTCTGCAATGATTCACTCTTTGAAATTTTCCCAGATTTGTTTTTTGTGCTTTAGGTTTGTTAGAGAATAGTTTCCATTTGTAGTCCAAAATGGACCATCTGAACTAATTGGAATCTAGGCTAGTTTAGATTATACAACGTCGTTACATCCACCACTGACAGGCAAACTCCAGTGGTGTGCCGATACCTGACTGGCGGCTAGGAGGGGCTTTAGGGGCAAGAGCCTGGGCTTGGGAGTCAGAGGACCTGAGTTCTAATCCCGGCTTGGCCACTTGTCTGCTGTGTGACCTTGGGTAGGCCACTTAACTTCTCGGCACCTCAGTTACCTCATCTGTAAACTGGGGATTGAGACTGTGCAACCTACATGGGACTACCAGATTACCTTGTATCTACCCCAGTGCTCAGAACAGTGCTTGGCAAATAGTAAGCGCTTAACAGATACCATTGTTGTTATTAGAATTATTCAAGTTTGGTTATCATTTCCCTCCCAGTGAGGGCAAAATGGGCCTGGTATTACCCAAACCAAATGGCTTTGGGTCAGAAATGATTTTTCCTGTTTCCCCTGAAAGTTTTGTGTTTATAATAACAATAACAATAATAGTATTTGTTAAGCGCTTACTAAGTGCCAAGCACTGTTCTAAGTGCTGGGGTAGATACAGGGTTAATCAGGTTGTCCCACGTGGAGCTCACACTTTTAATCCCCATTTTCCAGATGAGGTAACTGAGGCACAGAGAAGTTAAGTGACTTGCCCAAGGTCACGCAGCAGACAAGCGGCGGAGGGATGATTGGAAGCCACGTCCTCTGACTCCCAAGCCCGGGCTCTTTCCACTAAGCCACGCTGCTTATGACCTGCCAAAGCCGTATTAAAATCCCATGTCCTCTAAGAGGCCTCCCCGATTAAGCCCTCATCTCTGCCTCAACCTCCATCCCCCCATCTCACCCTCTCTTCTGTGTCACTGATGCACCTGGATCTGTGTACACACACACACACACACACACACACACACACACACACACACACACACACACACACACACACACACACACACACACACACACACACACACCCCCCCCCCCCCCCCCGCTTTAAGCGCTTGTTATTCACCCCAGCCCCAGAGCACTTACATACACGTCCGTATTCGCTGCCATTTCCCCCCATCTTTAACTTAGTTTATTATCGGTCACCCCCGACTACATTGTAAGTTCCTCGTGTACAGGGATCGTCTCTCCCAACTATATTGTACTCTCCCAAGTGCCTGGTACAGTGCAGTAAGCGCTCAATAAATACCACTGATTGATTGAGGACTCTTCGGGCCTTTGCGAAGGGTGCTTCTGCTGGCTTTGGTGAGCCTGAGGCCTAGACCATCTTCATCTCTGTGGGAAATGTAGAATTAACCAGCCTTCTGGGGAGTTGGTTTGTGAGTCCCGTAATGTGCCAGGCTTGAGCAAATAGGTCAAGGCAGCCAAAAAAAAAGCACTGATAGAAAACTAGCTTCCCCCCGTGATGCAAAACGTAGCATGTGGCAAGTTTATACTAATTCATCAGTGTTTGGCAAAAAAAAAAAAGTAGTGGGCCATGTTTTCAAAATTATTACGGACAATCAAACAGATAAAGAGACCATCTGAGAAATCTGTTCCCTACATTTAATATTTCTTTTTACCTTTCCTTGACTTTTTGAATAATTTGCATTAATGATCATAATAAGAATGATGGTATTTGTTAAGCACTTACTATGTATATATGTTTGTATTTATTACTCTATTTTATTTGTACATATTCTATTTACTTAATTTTGTTAATATGTTTTGTTTTGTTGTCTGTCTCCCCCTCCTAGACTGTGAGCCCGCTGTTGGGTAGGGACCGTCGCTATATGTTGCCAACTTGTACTTCCCAAGTGCTTAGTACAGTGCTCTGCACACAGTAAGCGCTCAATAAATACGATTGAA
The DNA here is from genome assembly GCF_015852505.1 of Tachyglossus aculeatus. Lineage (NCBI taxonomy): Eukaryota > Metazoa > Chordata > Mammalia > Monotremata > Tachyglossidae > Tachyglossus > Tachyglossus aculeatus. The sequence continues at coordinate 59,228,973 of NC_052098.1, forward strand.
TGAATGAATGAATGTGCCAAGCACTGTTCTAAGCCCTGGGGTAGATACAAGGTAATCAGGTTGTCCCACGTGGGGCTCACAGTCTTCATCCCCATTTTACAGATGAGGGAACTGAGGCACAGAGAAGTAAAATGACTTGCCCAAAGTCACACATCAGACAAGTGGTGGAGTCAGGATTAGAACCCACGACCTCTGACTCCCAAGCCCGTGTGCTTTCCACTGAACCACGCTGCTTCTCTACTGCTTCTCTACATTACTGAATGTGATTTTGAGTAAGGCAGGATAATATATATATATGAAAACCAAAAACAAAACCTACATGACCATGGGCTTTGGACATATTCTGGTGCCAAAGACTCCTTAAGAGTATCAGATGCCGGGTTTTGTCTTTTTGGCTGTTAATTCTCATCAGGAAGTAATTCCTTCATATTCCATTGTATTTACTGATTACTGTGTGCAAAGCACTGTACTAAGTGCTTGGGAGAGTACAATAATCACCACAGTTTAATTTTTGATGTTTATTGAGTGTAAAGATGTCCGTCTTGGATTCCAGGGTGTCATAAAATTGTTTTCCCCTGAAATAGAACAAACCAGGCTACTGAGATATACGACAGCTAGCAAATACCGTGTTGTTCTATGGTGTTCGAAGACACATTTTAGCTAAGAATGGCCGGGCAGATCCCTTCCTTTATATAAAGTGCTGTGGGATTTTAATGCCTTCACAGTGCATACAGTAAGCCTCATCCAAAAGACCCATGCACAGTATACCGCAAGGCACTCAATTTATCTACCTTGGAATGATGAAAGCCTGAGTTGAAAAATCATTTATCAGTTCCAGTTCAGTTGTCACATTTTTGCTTCAGAAAAATCCCTCATCTCCTGAGTCTCATAATCTCTTGCTTTGAGGTTGTTTCATAGACATGCTTTCACTCAAACTCCTTCAATTCTGTCTTCAAGAGGGCGCCTATCTCCCCGAAGTTTTCTTTTGATTCTAGTTTAGCCCTGCTACGTAAAATCCTCCTATACTTGATGGTTGGAAAAAATGTGTCTAACAGAAGGGACTGCCTCCAACCTGATTACCTTGTATCTACCCCAGCGCTTAGAACAGTGCTTGGCGCGTAGTAAGCACTTAAAAAATACCATTATCGTTATTATTAATGCAAATTATTCAAAGAATTTGTGAAGCAAAATACGGCCTTCATTCCAACTTTTATGGAACAATATCATTAACCATTCATTCTTTGAATCACAATGTGGCATTACATGGCAAATTAGTACAGGGAACGTGATTATTCCATATCAAATTCGGATGACAAGCAAAGAAAAACGTCAAGAATGTGACGGTGTATTCGTAGTCTTTCCTGCAGCACTTTACACCATTAGTGGACTTGGGCTGTGGCAGTTACTCGCAAGTGCGGCTGTCCTGAGAAACTGGTCATCACCCTAAAGGCTATTCCAGAACGATAAAGAGCAGTCCTATCATCTGAAAGTGCCTAGCCTGATCCTTTTCCCCGTGGCTAACTGCGAAAAGCAGGGTTGTATAAGAGGGCCAGATTTATTCAATTTAATCCAGGGAGCTGTGCTTGAAGAAGCAACAGGTGAACTGGAAGCTGGCAATCCAGTATGCTCCCAGTTACCTGGGAAATGCTTGAAATTCAACAGGTTTAGCATTACTGAAAATCCTGGAGTCAGAAATACAGAAACCGTTGCTCTTCACTGATTGAACTCCGGAAGCACAAGTGCAAGGATGTTGCCAACTTGTATTTCCCAAGCGCTTAGTACAGTGCTCTGCACACAGTAAGCCCTCAATAAATACAATTGAATGAATGAAGGAAAGGAAACATGCAAATGATTATGAACCATTTGGCAGGCTTAGAAAAACACTACGGATTAACACGAAGCCTGAAGATATTGCAGGTGCGCACGGGGATATATCTGTACACATCTATCCAGTAATGCATGGAATTACAAAGTAGAAAACCTAAAAAAGCAGCCATCGAATTCCCCGGGAGATTGACAGGGTGCGGTTACGATGCGAGATCAAGGTTCGGACCAGACGGGAGGTTTCCAGAACAGATGTTGTGAAACTTAGGCCTACAGCGGGCTTTTCTGAGCAGTTTCACCAGCTTCTCCTAGAAGCCCCATTGAACATCAGATGGAAACGCAGGGTCACAGATAATGAGGTCTTGGAATCCAGCCCGTCAGCAGCATCAAACGCATCGCAGAACAATTTGGCAGGGTGGGATCGTCTGGATAGCATCTGTAATACACGAGCGGTTGCTGTGTGGTGATCATGCTATTCAACAATGTGTCAAGCACTGTTCTAAGCCCTTGAGTCGATCAGTTCAGACACAGTCCCTCCTCCCATGGGGGGCTCACAGTCTTAAGTAGGAGGGAGAACGGGTATCGAACCCCCGTTTTACAGATGAGGAGACCGAGGCCCAGGGCAGCCGTGACTTGCCCCAGGTCACACAGCAGGAAGTTGGTGGAGCCAGGACTAGAACCCGAGTCCTCCGACACCCAGGTTCTTCCCACTAGGCCATGCTGCTGAAGTACAGGGACCGTGTAAGTTAAAAAAGACAGGAGAGATATTAGACACAGTAAGACGCAACCTCAAATCAATCAATGGTATTTGCCGAGCGCTTATTGAGGGCGGATCATTGTACAAAGAGCTTGGGGAGAGTACAGCGTGGCTTATTGGAAAAAGCGCGGGCTTGGAAGTCAGAGGGCATGGGTTCTAATCCTGGCTCCACCACTTGTCTGCTGTGTGATCTTGGGCAAGTCACTTAACTTCTCTGTGCCTCAGTTACGTCATCTGGAAAATGGGGATTAAAAGTGGGAGCCCAATATGGGACAACCTGATTACCTTGTATCTACCCCAGCGAGTGCTTAGAACAGTGCTTGGCATGTAGCGCTTAACAAATACATTATTATTATTATTATTATTATTACAAGTAGGGTTCCTTGCCTACAAGTAACTCCAAATGTTGGAAGGAAACCTGTCAAGACAGTAGTCAGTCCATTGTATTTATTGAATGCTTACTGTGTGCAGAGTGCTGTACTAAGCGCTTAGGAGAGTACAGTATAACAATAAACAGACACATTCCCTGCCCCCAGCAAGCTTACAGTCTGGAGGGGGAGAGATGTAGTAACACTCAGGCCAGTGTGGCAAGCAGTAATCAGGGATGGGGGTGGGACTTTTTTTTTAAGATCTGTCTTTGGGAAGATGGTGATAGTAAGGGGCAATATTGAAAACAAAACCAGGTGTTGAAGATAATAAATGTACCAATATGGCAAAGCATCACCTTGAAGCGTGCACAGGGAAGGGCTTGCCGCTCCCATACGATAATAATAGCATTAGTAATGGTACTTTCTGAGTTGTACTTCCGAAGTGCTTAGTACAGTGCTCTGCCCACAGTAAACGCTCAGTAAATACAGTTGAATGAATGAGTGAATGGTACTTGCTAAGCGCATACTACGCGGCGTGGACTGTCCTAAGTGCCGGGGTAGATAAGATTATCAGGTTGGACATAGTCCCTGTCCCACATAGAGCTCACAGTCTACGTATTGATCTGTTCACCTACGTCGGCACACAGATAAAAAGCTCATAGACACTCCTGTGACTGTTAGAGGTTTGTGGTCAATCAACTTCCTGCACCAAAAGGATTTAGGAAGCGTAAACAGGCCAGAAAGAGGTTTGGAGGCAGGGCTGGTGGCCGGAATACTGTGCTTGCTGGTGTGCTGGGCTGGCCTCCTCTGCCACTCTTTTCCCTAAAGATCCCTTGGGCTGGCTCCCCACAATTTGATTAGGGAGGGGGGAGAGCAGTCTTCTGATATGGGGGCACAGATTTGCTTGGAAAGCTCAGCGATGGGAGGGCTCAGAGGGACCTAAGGGGGGCCTATCTGAGGGACTTTGGAGAGTTCTTGTTTTGTGAATTCAGTGAACTTGCAATTTAAGTAATAGATGGATACATTTTGCCCCCTCCTTGAATTATCTTATTGAGAATGGACTCCTCAGCCTGGAGAGTTCCAAGATCAGTGGGATCAATTTGTACTTCCCAAGCGCTTAGTACAGTGCTCTGCACATAGTAAGCGCTCAATAAATACGATTGATGATGATGATGATGATCAGGTTCACAAAATTCACCTCCTCTGGACCCCAGGACAATTGGTCAACACACATAAGCTCATTGTGGGCAGGAACTGTGTTTACCCACTCTGTTATATTGCACTCTCCCAAACGCTTCGGACAGTGCTCTGCTCACAGCGAGAGCCCAGTGGATATCACGGATTGACTGATTGTTGGCGCAGAGCATTGCCAGCATCAGAACTCAAGGGGCCACGCAGGATCGCCCCAATGTCACCTCCAGTTCCCTCGCCACAGGAGTGGAGAGCACGGAGAAGCTTGCGGAGACACGTTGCAGGACGCCTCGGGCGTGTAGGCTTCAGGTCCTGTGCGTGGGCAGTCTCACCACAGGAGTGGAGAGTAAAGAGACTGAAACCTCCCTTCTGAGTGGTCGGGACTTGAAATTCAGGAATTTCACCTTCCCCATTGCCCCTACTCCCTCCCTCTGCTCTACCCCCCTCCCCGCCCCACAGCACTTGTGTATATTTGTACATATTTATTGTTCTATTAGTTTTATTAATGATGTGTCTAGACCTGTAATTCTATTTCAGTGCTATTAATGCCTGTCTACTTGTTTTGTTGGGTTGTCTGTCTCCCCCCGTCTAGTCTGTGAGCCCGTTATTGGGTAGGGATTGTCTCTGTTGCCGAATTGTACTTTCCAAGCACTTAGTACAGCGCTGTGCACACAGTAAGCGCTCAATAAATACAGTGGAATGAATGAATGAATGAACGAATGGAGCGGCTGGTTTTTCATACAGAACTGCTTGCCCGCAGTTGGGAGTTGGTGTGGCCACTTCTCATCTGTGACCTGTCGTTTCAAGTTATTGGATTTTATTAGTTACAGGAGTACCAGCTGGAGAAGGAACATGGCTAGGGAAGCAGCTTGGAAAAATGGATAGAGCACAGGCTTGGGAGTCGGAAGGTCACGAGTTCTTATCCCAGCTCCGCCGCTTGTCTCCTGTGTGACCTTAGGCAAGTCACTTGACTTCTCTGGGCCGCCATTGCCTCATCTGTAAAATGGGGATAGAGATTGTGAGCCCCACGTGGGACAGGGACTGCGTCCAACCCAATTTGCTTGTATCCACCCCAGCGCCTGGCACATAGTAAGTGCTTAACAAATGCCATCTTCATTATTAGTGGAAGGGCACAGGTCTATGAGTCAGAAGGTCTTAGGTTCTAATCCCAGCTCTGCCACATGTCTGTTGTGTGACCTTGGGCAAGTCACTTCACTTCTCTGGGCCAGAGTTACCTCAACTGTAAAATGGGGATTAAGACTGTGAGCCCCATGTGGGACAACCTGATTACCTTGTATATACCCCAGTGCTTAGAACAGTGCTTGGCATGTAGAAAGCGCTTAACAAATACCATCATTATTATTATTATTGCTATTACCATATATTTTTCCCAGCATTAAGTACACTGTTTTGCCATAAAAGTGCTGAATAAATGCTGACTATTGGCCATCCTGTTTAGCATGCCTTCCTCATTTCTGATGTTCCTGTGGCATTAGGCTTGCAAAACCATTTATGTATTACAACATTCATTTAGCCATCATCTAGGTCAAGGGCTATGCCTTCTGGAAATTTACCTTGGACTTCTGAAATCGTTTCTTTTCTCTAGTTTTTTTCTAAGGGTGTGTGAATTTTAGCGTGTTCCTACATTCCAGGTGAGCTAACTTTTATACTGGTCCAAGTGTGGTTTCATCAGTACTTTTGATTTTTATCAAAGAGACCCTCTATCTAGCACACGTTATTAGATACTGTTCTGATTGTTATAGCTGGTGTCCTATCATAAACTTCACTAACTTGAACTTAGGTGGATGATGAAAGTGTGGTCTGATTAGCGGAATTGTACTCTCCCAAACGCTTAGGACAGTGCTCTGCTCACAGCAAGAGCCCAGTGAATATCATTGTTTGACTGATTTTACAGATGAGGTAACTGAGGCCCAGAGAAGTGAGGTGACTTGCCCAAAGTCACACAGCTGACAAGTGGCAGAGCCGGGATTTGAACCCATGACCTCTGACTCTAAAGCCTGTTGCTCTTTCCACTGAGCCACGCTGCTTCTCTAGTGATCCAGACCCGAGCAGGATTCACCTCGAGGCCTCTTATCTCATTTAATTATCGTAATTCATTCATTCATTCAGTCGTATTTATTGAGTGCTTACTGTGTGCAGAGCACTGTACTAAGCGCTTGGGAAGTACAAGTGGGCAACATATAGAGACGCTCCCTACCCAACAGCGGGCTCACAGTCTTAATTAGTGTATTTGTTAGGCGCTTGCTGTGTGCCAGGCATTGTACTAAGCGCTGGGGCAAATCAAGTTGGACAATCCCTGTCCCTCATGGGGCTCACAGTCGTAATCCCCATTTTACAGGTGAGAGAAGAAGAAGAATAATGATGGTGTGTGGTAAGTGCTTACTATGTGCCAAGCGCTGTTCCAAGCCCTGGGTAGATACAAGCTAATCAGGTTGTCCCACTTGGGGCTCACAGTCTTCATCCCTGTTTTACAGATGAGGTAGCTGAGGCACAGAGAAGGGAAATGACTTTCCTAAGGTCACACAGCAGACAAGCTGCAGAGCTGGGATTAGACCCATAACCACCTGACTCTCAGGCCCCGGGCTCTATCCACTATGCCATGCTGCTTCATTTCTCTTCAAACCGTGTGTGTGTGTGTGTGTGTGCGCGCGCGCACACACACACTTGTTCTCTTTAATGGGTGAGTTCCCATCCCCTCCATAAATTCTCCCTTATAAGTGAAATATATATATACATATATATATATATATATATATATATATATATATGCATATAGTTATCAGCGCATTTCCGTGCTTCCCCTTTCATTGAGAGCAAAACTCGTTTTGGTAAGACAAATAGAAACAACGCAATAGAGCTGCAGACCTCTCCCGGTTACAACCACATAGCAAGGGCATATGTTCTGCGCTATTTGCTGATGTACCCCAGCATACACAGGCCCTGCCGCCGACGTCCAAACGCTGCCGCTAAAGTCCTCGTCCATTCATTCATTGTCGGATTTATTGAGCGCTTGGGAAGCTACAGCACAGCAATGCACCATGACATTCCCCTCTCCCATTCCCAATCGCCCTTTCCCACACCCCAAATCTGCACCCCCAACTCTCCAGTGCCCACCGCGCGCTCCTCCGTGATTTCTTTTTTCTTTCTTTAATCACAGCGATGTCGATGGTTGTTTCTGCAAGCCGAGCACGGCCGTTACCACCTCCTTTAACCTTCCCTCTTGTAACCCTGTCTCCCGGTCCCCCCCGAAATTGTAGGAATGGGGATGGGAGGGGGGGGGTTACAGTCCACTGCTGCCATCACCTAGCCCCCTCTGTCCCTATCCTTGCCCCCATACTAATTTGCCTGTGAAGGCTGTGGGCAAATGTATCCCATGATAGCACTGCGTTTTCAGTGAACAAATCGTGCGGTATGCCTGTACGGGGGGCATAAAATGAGGGAAAATTAAAAGGAAAAAGGACATTTAGGAGCGAATTAAACAGAATGAAAAGCAATGAACCCCAACACAAGACAAAAAGCTACAGTGAGAAATCAAAGGTTTACACGTACAATATGAGCGATTCCCGGTTTATAAGCCGGGCAGAAGTACAGCAGATTCTTCCATTGTGGAGGGAATGCAGAGCGAAGAAAATAGCCCCAGACACAGTGTACACCTATATAATAATAATGGTATTTGTTAAGCGCTTACTGTGTGCCAACCTATATTCTAACTGCTCATTTCACAATGCCGGCTGTCAGCACAGGAGGACTGGGTGCGAGAATGTGAGACACTCAGTGTAGAAAGCTACCTGAGGTCAAATCTTGTACTGGTGGTGGGATACCCCCCTACCGGGACTTTTTTTTAAAAAAAAAAAGAAAATGTTGCCCAAGTAGGCCACCCAGGGCATTGCCTAGCTGGTCAGTGAAGAAGTTGTGGTTTGAATCGTTGGTCTCTGGGCAGCCGTATTTGGGGACGTGCTGCACACCCCGAATGGGGGAAGGTTCCAGAAAAGGTGGCCCTAAGAACTGTCTGCCTCATTCCACCCACACTGGGTTGCAGTATTACGTTTTGCCACAGAAAACAAAGAAATGTTGTCTGAGTTCATTCGTGTTGTGCGATACACCCTTCTAGGCAAACCCGTCCATTCAGCAGTACCTTTCCAGAATCTCTTCGGTACCGTTCTCTTAAGCCCAAGATGTTTCTCTTTGTTTAGTCTGTTTTGGATAATCATCCAGAACACTTTACATTTTAGATGGCAATATTTGTTGTTGTACTAACTGTACAAGTGATCTTTCATTTTGATAGACATCTGGTCATGTTGCTTCATTCGTCTACCTGTACCTTTTTTTTTCAGTTTACCTCATTTTCTTGAATACTCTCAGAGCTAGTTTAGGGAGAAGGAAGGTTGAAAGGGATGGAAGATCTAGAATTAGTTACCAAACTTAGTTCTCATTGATCCTCATCAGTGTGATAAAACTCAGCCTCAGTTACCTCATCTGTAAAATGGGAATTAAGACTGTGAGCCCCACATGGGACAACCTCATTACCTTGTTTCCCCTCCCCAGCGCTTAGAACGGTGCTTTGCACATAGTAAGCGCTTAACAAGTGCCATCATTACTATTATAAAAGGAGTATTTTCTCCTAGCAGGCTATTTATTGTAAAAATGACTCTCTCCCACTCATTCATAGCCATCTCTGCTTCATTCTGCTTTTTGATCCTAAAACCATTTTGTTTCCCCACTGTTGTCATGGAAATAAACGTGATGTCAGCAATTAGCATCATGATATCACTGCAAGGGGGAAAAGGAGGCAGGCTGCTGTAGCTGACCTTTCTTTGCATAAAGTTATGTTGTTAATTAGAAAGTGCAGCGAGACAAATAAATAGTGAAAGATTTTCAAATTAAGCCTTTTCTTTCGTCAAGTATGAAACTCTCTTTAGCCCGACTTCGTAGAGTTAAAATAAAAGCAAATTAATTAGCTATTTGCCACCCTGGATCAAGACGTTCTCTTTCCCTATAAACAGTCTTATTAATTTTCAGGGTCCGTTTACCCAGTGCTCCTAGTTTAGCAGTGGCGTATTGGAAAGTTCTATGCATTGACTAAATTTTTTAAAATTTGGCATTGCTTGGGAAAATCCAAAGGACTGTGGAACGTGTACCTCTACCTAATTGTACTGTTTTCTAGTTGTTGAGTGGGTATTAAACTATACATTGTATAATGTCAGAATTAGTTTTCTTGGGTGTAGTAACCATGGTTGAATTACAGGGTTCATGTTAAAATAAAAAGGAAATTTTCTACCGAGTGCAAGAGCTACTATTAGCATCTCCATTTTGAATGCAATTTTTCATTCTTATGAGTGCTGTAAGTAATGTTTACCTTTTGTTAGGGCTAGATTCTTGATGTGATCCCTTCTGCTCTCGGCTCTGTGGTGTTGCTTTGTTGGTTTGTTCATCTACCTTGTAGACCTTGGCGACCTTCATGTTCTAGTCTTTTGGTTTTTTTCCAGGCTGAACAAAATTAAAGCATCTGGTTCAGAGCAAAGGAGAAGAACAAAAGCAAAGAGGGTCCTGAGCAAGTAATACATACTGCCCCAGCAGAGTCAAATAAACAGCAACTCAGTTGCAACTCAGCTTGCACGATTAGTCCTGGGTAAATCTAGTCCTTTGCATTATAATTTTAATACGTAAAACTAGTCATTGGAGTTTGAACATTGTGTTGGAAATAGGAATAGTTTCTAGTCAGTTTCATGAACATTACAAATGACTACAAGCCCATTTATCCTATTGTAATAACGGAAATATAGGGGTGCATCGTCTATGAGTGTGTTTTCTCTGTGTACATGCATTGGAAGATATTTGCACCGTATCAACTCTATAATTACATTTCCATCACTACCGTTCCTTTTATGAGTTTTGTATCTCCTCTTTAGGCGTAGTTCTAGGTGAGATTTAGTTTATGAAGGCTGGACGATCAAAGCTTCTTTTTCTTTCCTTCCTCTGACATCAGTATTCTAGGCAAATACAGGCAGTTGTTTTGAGGGAAGTATTACTAGCCAATGAAAAGCATGGAATGGAGGGAAAAGCATCGAAATGTAGTATACTATTTCCAGTGTCCAAACTGGTAAAATGTTTACTTTTTATACACAGAAATTTTTCTCATTTAATCTTTATTAAGGAGCTGCTATGAATTAGCCCATGGCCAAATAGAATCTGTTGAAATTAGTTTTGAAATTGCTCAAAAAGTAATTATTATGGAAAAAATCAGTCTGGATGGACGAACCAAGTGCAGGCTAGAACTTACAGTGTATGCATTAAAAAAAAACCTTGTATTCCTGTTTAACATCTGCTAAATCATGCACATATAGCAGAAAGCAGAGTTAATGATTCTATCTTTGAAATGTGTTTTGCGTTATTTATATTCCAATTCAAAATTCTTTGTACGCAGGAGTGTTTATAAAGCAGGACATTAAAGACAGGCCAAAGTGTATCTGAAATAAAATTTTAGGCTACTCATTAACAATTTGAGCTGTTCTGGTATCAGAAAGTAAATAACCCTCCATTTCTACAAAATTACAAATATTTATAATTAAAATGTGTCAGGAAAGGTTTGTGTGAAAGCTCAGAAAAGTGAGGTGTTGATATTTTGAGCCCACATATTAAAAGTATTCTAAATACTTTTATGTGCATTAACTTTTAAATAGGAATTTAAAATTAAAATGTTATTTAAAAAAAAAAAATGTGTTCTGAAGCCCATTAGGAAGTATTTACTTGCCCCAAATCCCCCAGTCCTTGTTTCCCAAATAAAGGCTAGAGGGGGAGCCGGGAAACCAAAGGATATGTGTGTGTGGTTGCGGGGGCGGGCAGGGAGAAATCATGTAAGTCCCACAGAACCACTTGCAGTTGTCTGAATCTGGACAAAATATGGTCTTCAGGCTTCCATCCCATCGAGGTTTGGAGCTGGTTTAAGCACTTGAGAAAAACTTGATTATAAATCTGTGAGCATTAAAAATTTGGACTTTAGAACAAAACAAACGGCCGTGGAAAACTATTACGTGTACTGAAATGGGCAAGAGGAATCAGTGATTGGGTGGCTAGATTTAAAGTTTTAAAAATTCTTACTTCACATAGAACAGTGCTTTGCACATAGTAAGCGCTTAACAAATGCCATTATTATTATTATTATAGACAACCTATGAAATACATTAAGGCATTGTCCTCAATTCTGACGTATCTGTAACTTTTTTCTTTTAAATTTCATTAGGATATTTGTACACATAATGACTGTAGGGATAGAGCCTGCAAAAGATTTAGAATACCAAGCTATTTCTAACATAAAAATCTCAATTCTTTTTAACCAGTGCTAGTAAAATCGGTGCACTCTGCCCCATTAGCATAATACTAGAGCAGAAGCGCAGTTGGAAACGACAAGTGCTGTCTCTTAGACGTTCTCTCATATTTCAGCTAACACATACTCAGCAAAAAAGCTATGTAAATTAAAAGAAAATCTCCAATTCTCCTATTCTAAGCAAAGCTTTGATTTTTTGCTGATTCAGGATGGAAGGTTAACATTGGAGCATTTCATTCCTTCTGGAATAATCACTTTTTCCTTTTGAAAAGTCATTTTAGCAGCAATATCTCCTAAAACAGTCCATTTTGTATGGATGAACCTGTTTTTCTCTAGATAACATAGAAAATACAACTATCGGAAACAGTTACCCGTTTTCTGTAGTAGTGCTTTTCCCAAGTGCCCGGTAAGATACTAAAGTGCCGCATTACCCATTCTGGAGAGGTCTGATTTGTTTTTGCCATCAAATGCTGCCATCCTTGCCAAAATAGCATTTTTTTTTTAAAAAAAAAGGATTTATAAAGTTGAACTCAACTTCAACCACTGATGCCGACTACCTAATGACAGTGACTAATATCAACAGAACTGCCCACTAAGCCAGTGATCCATCAGCATAGGCTTTTCTAACACCGTCCCAGGTACCAGGAATAGCAAATTTGAGGATTGTTTGTTTGTTTCGTTATTTTGTGGGGCAAATTCATGCTGAAAATAGAAGTTGGAGGGGCGTCTTCTCATTTATGACCGGAAGTTTCAAATTAGTGGATTTTATTGGTCCTAAGAGTACCAAAATAAGATGAATTAACAATAAGGTGACTAGAAATACAGAGGTAGGGGGAGAGAGGAAAAACTACAGCGTTCCAAAGTGTTCAGGCTGCAAATATGAAGGAAATTGCCATCTTCTGTTCAGCAGAAGTCAGTTGGAGAAAGCATCATTGCTGCTAATAATAAAAAAAGGTAGATTTGAACTGTGACAAAACAAAGCTATCATTCCCTTATCAATTTGATGTTTGCCAGATGAATCAAAATACGTGAGATTTTTCTGGTGAATTTGAAATGTACGTGTGAAATTTTGATGTGAGCACAGAAAAATCTCACTATAGCAATTGCGTTCTAATATTGTTTTCTTAAAATGCTTCACCTTTTTGTATTTCACTCTGATGCTGGTATATCGGTAAGTCTACGTTTGTATGAAATTGGCCACATATGCCACATTAGTATATAGGCTGTTAGCATAGGGTTCAGTTCACTTTTTTTGCCTTCTCGATTCCTTTAGCATTCTTCTTGGTAGCCCATTTTCATGTGTTTGTCAAAGCTAGGATTGATGACAGGTTGGATTAATGAAGCCTTTATTAACAATGTGTTTTAATTGTTGCAAAGGTATTAATTAAGTTTTAGAGATTGCTGTCAGTTTTTCTGAATTGTAAATATAAAATGGTCATTTGCATATTAATTTTGCATGTCAAGAATGTCTTTCAAAATAGATAGACTTTCATGTATTTAAATGAAAGCATGAAATTACATTTAACTTCAGGAACATTCAGTAAATCGGTGTGCCAGATGATTTTGCATTAGAAGAAAGTCCGACCCTAAAGCAGTGTTGACCATCATGCATTAATATGGTGAAATATGAACCGGGAGCCCTTGATTGCAGGTGATGTTTGCAGTGTTTGGATTTGCATTTTGCGTCACGTGGAAAAGGATCATATACCCCTATTCTCATAGGTTGTTGTTGATTTTGTCACCTTGATTAAGCATGAAACAATGAATTCATGAAGAGGCACTCTGGAAAATGTGTATGATGTGTGCGAAGCCCCAGTATTATAGTTCTTAAAGCAAAATTATCTGTAAAGGAAAACCAGCCTGGTACCTGCCATTATTTTGAATTTCTTGAATCTTTCTCATGATTTTAATACACTGTTATAGTTACCTAAAGCAAAATCTACCCCTGTATAAGCAGATTAAAAGTGTTTACTACAGACTTCCTTCACTGAAATTTCCAATGCTTTGGGGCTCTTGAAATTGTAGATTGATCATCTAACAAAACCAGTGAGATTTGGTAGCATTGTATGTTGCTAGGTTGATTGATATTGGAAAAAATTGACATTAAGGAATTTGCAGTTCAGGCTGTATTGTTGAAATCTAAATGGATTCCCCTTAAAATGTGGATTCAGTGCCTTCCCTGAGACATTGGCCACTGAAGCTTACAACTATTTTAGAAACTGTAAGCGATAGCCTTTCCGTGTTAGGAAGAGAGTATTATCTTTTTGAGTAAAATCTTAAACAATTTGCCACTAGGAAAATAGTAAAAGACTAGGACTAGGAAAAGCCCGCATGTATTTTAGTGAAATTATATGCGTCTTTCCTGTTTTATTTCCCAAATGTGCAGTTGTACTGATTTGTGTTCTTTTAATGGTTGATGTGTATTATAAGATGTTACAATTAGAAGCGAGCACAGACGTAAGCTTAGTTCGTGTCCACACACTACATGGTTACAAACCGTGTAACAACTGTGTTCACACTGCACCGTAGACTGCTAGAGGGGGGTAGTCTGTACAGCATGATTTTCTTTTCCTGACATGGTTGATTTGAAAAACAAAAAGAAACTCTGCCGAGATTGGATAATAAAGCCATGTTAAAACCTTCCCATACAACTGTGTCAGCAAAGTGTTATGGTTCAAACTGAAGTTGAAGCTATAGCGATATAATGGGAGCCTGTGATGTTACTTTGGATAATTCCCAAGCTCTCCACAGTACGTGTGTCCCGAAACCTTGTTTTAAAAACGGTCCTGTTTGAGAACACTTTACCAGAAAAAAACCTGAGTCATTTGGCCTATCATCACCTTTGTGCTCCCAAAATTTCTTTCTCACAAAACCATGCCATTGTAGTCTAGTAGCAGGTGGGACTTTGTTATTAATTTATGTATCCATCAGCAGGCCCGTAGTCTTTTACAGTGCCCCGTTAGAAGATGCCAAGCTTGAGTTGCAGCCCTGGTCTTTATGCTTCCCCAGACTATCATAAAACAGTAAGATTTTGGGTAGCCCTATCATCTGATTTAAGAGGAGTATTTTGGATTCTGAAGAAAGTTGCCCGCAACTTTGAGTGGACATATGACTAGAAGTGATCCCAGAAGTGGTCCTTGACTCCGCTAGGGAATCTCAATTATCCCACAGAAACCCTGAAGTTGAGTCATCCTGATTTTAAGGACTCAGGTCCTGGGAACTTGTCTCCAAGAAATCCTGCTGCGATTAGCACCCTGCCCCAGGCCTTATATCTTAAATTGTAGAATTAGCATGGTGCACGTGTTGAAGTTCAGTAGGAAGGACTCAAAGGACTGTAATCAATAAGGCAATCAGTGATATTTACTGAGTGCTTATTCATTCAATCGTATTTATTGAGCACTTGCTATGTGCAGAGCACTGTACTAAGCGCTTGGGAGGGTTCAATACAGCACAGTTCCCTACCCTGGTAATAAACCGTAGGAGTACTCTTGAGATCAAAAGTAAAACCCGGGTGAGACTTTCCTACTGCAGAACAAAATGTCCTAAACTGACAAAGATGTCACTGCCATCTTTCAAATCCAATGTGGGCTGGGCTTTTTTAATCCTAAAAAGTACTGTCAAGATGAAAGTTTAGAGTGTAAGGTACCCAAAGGACATCATTTTAAAATAGAGTGTAAAATGTCAATTGATGCTCCTGCCCACTCTGTGAAAATGCAGGCTGCAGTGCCAGTTTCCTTACCACGTATATCATTGATTTCTCGACTCTGTTCTCTTTGGAGAAGTGATGGTGGTGATGGTGGTATTTGTTAAGTGCTTACTATGTGCCAAGCACTGTTCTAAGCACTGCAAGTAGTGCTACCACCCTAAAACCAGATCCCCAGTTGAATGAAAAAGTGAGGCCACGAGTGTATTTGCATGGTGTGTGTGTAAATCTACATAATCTGTCTTTTCCTCAATCAATCAGCCTTTTCATGATAAACTTGAATGAGTGTTCCGCTTCAGACAGTAATTTTGTCATTTTTCTCTCTGTTTGCTTTCTTACCTAATATCACTGGTGCTTTTCCCTACAGCAGAAGAATATAAGAAGCACTTAGCAAATCACTAGTGGCTTGTGGAGACTTGATTAGCGGTCAGTTGAATCTTGAACTTCTCACTCAGAATATACAGATTAGACCCTAAGCCCTGTGAGGTACAGGGTCCGGGCTCAAACTGATTAACTTGTATCTACTCCAGCTCTTGGTACAGTGCTTGGCACATAGTAAGTGCTTAACAAATACTATTATTATTATTATTATTGTCAGTAGTAGTAATATTGTGATGATTTTTGTATTGTAACCAATCAACTAATAGTATTTATCAAGCATTTATTGAACACTTGGGAGAGTTCAATAGAGTTAGTAGACAAAGATCCTCAAGGAGTTTACATTGTAGCAAGGATTGACCATCTGGCGCTGAGATCAGCAGTGGCAACATATCCCCCATTAGATTATAACACCCCACCCACCCAGGGCAGGGGCACAGTTTTCCATTTTTGTTTTATGCTCCCAAGCACCTAGGACAGTAATCTAAATAGAGTAGGTGCTCAGTAAATACCGATAAATGATGTCGCACGCCAATTCGAGCCACCCTTCAACCACTCTTGTTCCTCCATTCTCCTTTGCCTTCCTTCTATCTAGACTGTGAGCCCATTGTTGGGTAGGGATTGTCTCCATCCGTTGCCGAATTGTACTTTCCAAGCACTTAGTACAGTGCGCTGCACACAGTAAGTGCTCAATAAATACGATTGAGTGAATGAATGAATGAATCCCCTTCTGCCTCATAAATTTCCATCTCAGCAGATGCTTTTGGCTCCTCATCTCATCCTGGCTACCTAGGTTTTCCATGACTGTATGCAGAGCTTGGAGTTTCTCAGGAGGACATCATCATCATCATCAATTGTATTTATTGAGCGCTTACTATGTGCAGAGCACTGTACTAAGCGCTTGGGACATGGTGTGGAACTAGGGTCTGATCTGTAAAGATGAAATCCTGGTCCTGGCAAGCTTTGGCAAATGGGGGGACCTTTTAAAATCATCCTTCTGATTCATCTGTCTTTCCAGGAAAATGCATTCGTTTAAGGGAAAAAGGCAAATTTAAATCTTGAAATTTTCTTTCCGTTTTGCCAAGTTCTCACAACGTTCAGTTGCCAAAATCTTGTCGGTTCCTGCTGCTCATTTCCCAGATCCACCCCTTCCTCCCTGGGCTGAGCTCTTTCATCAGCCTCCTGGCTGGTCTCCCAGCCTCCAACCTTTCCCCTGGGCATATATTTTTTGAAGTGGTATTTGTTAAGCACTTTTAAGTATTAAAAGTGTATTTTAAGTATTTGTTAAGTGTAGGTCAAGCACTTTTCTAAACTCTGGGTCAGTTAAACATTAATCATGTCAGACTCAGTCCCTGCCCCACAAGGGGCTCCCAGTCTAAGAAGAAAGGAGAACAGGTATTAAATCTCCATTTTCCAGTTGAGGAAACTGAGGCACAGAGAAGTTGAGTGACTTGCCCAAGGTCATACAGCGGGCAAGTGGCAGAGCTGGGATTATAACAATAATAATAATAATAATAGCGGCATTTGTTAAGCGCTTACTGTGTGTTTACTATGAGAAGCAGCATGGCTCAGTGGAAGGAGCACGGGCTTTGGGGTCAGAGGTCATGGGTTCAAATCCCAGCTCTGCCAATTGTCAGCTGTGTGACTATGGGCAAGTCACTTAACTTCTCTGTGTCTCAGTTACCTCAGCTGTATAATGGTGATTAAAACTGTGAGCCTCCCGTGGGACAACCTGATCACCTTGTAACCTCCTCAGTGCTTAGAACAGTGCTTTGCACATAGTAAGCGCTTAACAAATACCATCATTATTATGTGCCAAGCACTGTTCTAAGGACTGATCCATTAGGCCCCACTGCTTCTCTATTTCCAGCCACACTACCATCAATAAATATGGTTAAACGATTGATTGGATCACCTTCATGCGGCCCTCGGTGCCGTCACTTGATGCCCATCTCTCAGCGCCTCGAAAACCTCCACTGACTTCCCATTGCTCTCGAGAGCGAGCCAAATTTCCTTGCATTCTGCTTCAGGGTTCGCTATCTCTTCTCCCTCTCTTACCTATCTGCTCTCTTCACCCACCGACTACTCCGTGAAAAAACTAATGAAGCACGGTGCTGAGGAAACAAAGAAACAGAAATGCTCTCTGTAGCAGAATTTTCAGTGGGACACAAGTCCATTCCCCCCGAACTCCCTTCTATTCCCAAGCATTTTGTCTGACGTCACGCCAGAGAAAGAAGCGCGTAGTCCTTTCTCCACGACTGCTACCAGCTACTACGACTCCACCAGCTCCTTTTGTTCCACCAGGGTCAAGTTGAGGAGCGTGAAGCAAGGGGCAGAAATGTCCCTGTGCGTGAAGTCACGGGGCCTGTCCCAGCTGCCCGCATCCAACTCGTTCTTATTTGAGAACATTCCCTAGTGTAGCTATGATTCCCCCTGCATTGTTTTCAGTGGGAGCCTAGAAAGAAAAAATAGGATTTTCTTTAAAAATATACTTACCAGGCCCCCTTCCCCCCCAAAAGACCCCTCCGTGTTCACGTACCCGAAGCTTCCTATGACTCAGTAGTCTCCACTAGGATTTTTCTGAGGGGCACATCCAGGAGTACGCAATAAGAGGGCCCCAAATAGGATTGGGTGACTATTTACGTTATTGGTGAATAATTTGCATAAGCCGTTACAAATTTTGCAGCTTTCCCTCGGCAGTCGTGAAACGGCCGAGCTCTACCGTCACGCTCTGGACTCTCATTTCATTGGTTTTTGTGAATCATTTTGTCTCAACCACTGCTCTCCTCCATCCAGAGTCCCCACAACCAGACGTCAACATCAGCGAAGGGTGATGAAGATGCGGCCAGAGTAGGAGGAAGGCCAGTAGCACAAGGCTTTGCTAGCCGGCTTCCCTCCTCCCGTTCAGTTTGGAAAGCACTGCTCTGCCCCAGGTGCTCTAACTGTAGCTCAGCCCTCTAGGTTCCATCTTGATGCTTCCATCCCATCGCTTAAGTGGGCGCTTTTGATTTTCAAGGTGTTACGGAGGTGCAGTAAATAGGACCGTATTGTTCTCCTGAGTGTGGATCAATTGTGAGGGGCAGCCCTCTCTATGCTAAGCTTCTGCAGACTGCAGTGGAAGCAGGGGGCTTTAAAGGCACTTTGTAGATGTAAAGTGGTGTTTTTGTTGAAGATGAGAATAATTTTGACCTCCTGACCTATTGGTGAGGCCTAGACTACCTTAGGAGAGCCAGCAAACTTTCAAAGCAGAAAGTTGGCCTGATCCAGGAGATCCGTTGGTTTACAGCGGCAACCTCCTAGGTCGGAAATCTCAGGATCTGCCAACTGTACGTTTTGACTTTCTTTCCCAAAGAAAGACACTCTGTGAAGCTGGTCTTTAAACTGTGACGGTCATTTCTTTGTGCGTGTGGTATAAATGGCTGTGTTTGCACTCTTAATGCTATTGTGAAATGGAAGTATTGATGGTGTATTGTTTTATTTCTTCATTCAGGAGTGTTCTCCAATTTTAGACTTGATCTGTTTCTCCTGACTCAGCGAAGTTACCTTATTTTCAAAGAACACGGTTAATAAAGCAGTAGCTTTTTGTGCTGTAAGAATGCATATTTGCCATTCTTTTTTTTCCTTAGCCTTTAGTGCTTCTAACCCACCCCCCGACCATAAAATTTATTTTTCCCATTTTTTAGATTGTGTAGAAAGCAAATGATATATCTGGTGTTCTTGTCAATGTCATGGCCTTATGTCAAGATGCTGAAAAGGTATCTCCCCAAATTATTGTTCTGCTGTAGTTGTTTCTTTCAAAGCAGGCCTCTTGTATAGCTATTTGTTGAATTGTGTACCTACTGAATTAGTCAAAGACCTGGCTAAACCCATTTTTTTTTTCTTTTCCTCTCCCCCCTCCCCCAAACTTGCTTTTGTTATGTATTGGCTTGCTAATCCTTGTGTTGAGCAGTATCAGACATCACCTTTCTTGGGGGCAGTTAGTCCACTCTTCCGCTTTCTTTGTCAAAGGGCTCCCTTAATAGGAGAAGTCAACAGGGAGGACAAAAAGGATTGAAAGTTGTATTTAATCAGGGTCAGAGAGGTGGTGTTCAGAGTGACGGGCCCACAGGCAAGCTGGCCTTTTATGCTTGCCGACGCAGATGGTCCCAGAGCATTCAGTTAAGTGAAGAGAAAGCTGCCCAGTGAAAGCTATTGTAGGGCAGCATCGTTACAGTTGAGAAGGGTTGCCAGGGGTAACTAGAGAGTATCACCAGTATCGTGTGATCACTAGTCTGTGCCATTGAAAATGTTAGACTGAGGATTGCTTTGGGTCCCTTGGCATCTTGATGTTCATGTCTAAGCGGCATTATCTCACATTAGTTTTTTAAATTTAATTTTTCTCCTCTCTCCAGCCCCCCCCGCCCCCCTTTTCCACTTTTTCATAGAGGTGCACAAACAGAAGGAATATTTGCATTTGTTAATTTGAAAATAGCCAAATTCCAAAAGCAGAGTTACTTGTTTTGAAATATATTGCTTTTTTGCCCTCTGGGAATTAATATGTTAACTATTGAGATAACAGTGTTTATAGAAACTTAATTTTTTTTTTGTTTGAGTGAGCATTGCTGAATTTTTTTTAAAAAAAGTAATGCATTATTTAGCATTTTGCGGACCCTGAAGTTGGTGGTTCCCAGCTCCGAACAGTACCCAAAGGCAACCCAAGGGGAGCACTTCGATTCTCTGGATAGTTGAAAGTGAGGTGGTGCCATACGGATGCGAGCCTCTTTGGGATTAGAAACCAGTTCGCTCATTTCTCCGAAAGCAGACGACGGCGTAGAACAATGGCGACGAAAGACCACCGATCGTCTAACAAAACGACATTTATCTGTCATTTCTAACATGGAAGTAATGGGGGGCGGCGGGGAGGGGGGCGCCGAGAAGAGTATTAGTCAGTTGGTCTAAAACCATGGCGTAAACTGGGATTGTGGTTTTAATTGGCAAACTCTTGGAGGACTCCCAAATTTAAGCCTTTGCCTTCACTTATTTAGTCTCTCGTTCACGTGAAGGTCACTCCATTTTACCAGCCTGTTAACATCCGGACGAACCCAACCGATTGAAAATGTACCCCACTAGCCATAATGCGATGCGCACAAATGTTTAAGCCCTGAAGATGAAAGTTGAAATGAGGTTTCCCCGTAGTGGAAATCCAAATCAAGATTTATGGTAGCGTTGCAAAATATTTTGTATATCACCCTTGCTCTCCTCAAAGCCAGGGTGGGTCCTACAACTGAAGGTATGCCACCCCCATCTTCTGGCACAACACCCCTATATATTACCTAGCTACCAGTTCCCCGCAGGGGTATATGAAAGCAAATCAACTGACGTTGTTCTACTAGCCAATTCCCTAAATAGTTACTAAAGAAACCCATTTTTGGTATCCTCCTGGTATGAATGGGTCATCGACATTCAGGTAATCAGTTCCAAATTTGTATGTAAAAATCTAAGAAATGACATAAACTACACACACCTGCCATTGACTTCAGCGCTTAGAACAGTGCTTTGTGCATAGTAAGCGCTTAATAAATGCCATTATTATTATTATTATTATTATTATTCATTTCTGCATGGGAAGACCCAATCAAATATTTAATTTCTATTTGAGGCATTTCAGAGAAAAATCACTTGCTTCTGCAGTGGAAGCTTTTATCAGAAATCTTTCAAAAGAACTAACCAACACAGGGCTAGATGAAATTTAGAGCAGCAGAGTAATATTAAAAATTATGATGAGAAGGAAAACATTTTAGGAAACAGTAAATATAGTTTCCTACTAGAGTATTTAATGGAAAATTTAACATTTTCATTAAAAAGCAACCCCCACAGTTTCCTTTGCCTTCTGAGGAAAGAATAATAATGATTAAATTATTCTCTCCTGATTTTTTTCATTGTTTGAAAAATTTTGATGCTTACTGTGTTATTATCCATAAAGCTAATTTGAAAACATCAGAGTTAGCTAATTTGTATCACTGTTTTCCTGGAGATTGGGTTTCTAGGATTTATGAATAAAGATGGGAACTGAGTGGCTCATTTTAATTACATCACTGCTTTGATGAACCCCCACCTCACTTAGTAAAAACCATTAATGACATTGCAGTTTATGCCCCGTCTTCATTTTTGTGCTATTGATCCAGTTTTTATTCTTCTTTATCTATGTACACGATATGGATTAGACTGAACACATGGGAAAATTGAATGAGCTCAAGGAATAAAAGAACAAATTTCAAATTTACATTCTGGGCATTTTCATTTAAATTGGCTATGTGATTTGAAAACCTATATAGTGGAATAGGGAGGATTTTGACATCATAAATTTACATTAAGCTCCAACAGAGATCTCCTATCACTTCAGTCTTTGAATCACTGCAAGTGACATAATATAAAAGGAAATACAAAATAGTAATATCCGTGTGTGTTCTAGTAGCTCTCCCAGCAGGACAGACAAACAAACTAACTGATTTCACTAAAGTTGAAGGTATTTCATTTCCTATATGCCTGCTTAATACCTCCCTTTATGACAGTTTGGTCAATTGTTTTACTATACGATTGCAAAGATATGCTTTATTTCAGTGTCACCAAACCTAATCAGTGTCGGGATTGGGAATCGTGAACGGTGAATACTAATACTACTAATAATAGTGATAATTATGGTATTTGATAAGTGCTTGCTATGTGCCAAGCAAGCACTGTACTAAGTGCTGCGGTATGTACAAGGTCCCTCATGGCTCTCACAGCCTGAGTAGGAGGGAGAACAGGTATTGAGCCCCCATTTTGCAGATGAGGGAACTAAGGCAAAGACAAGTGACTTACCCAAGGTCACACAACGGGCAGGTGACAGAGCCGGGATTAGAACCCAGTTCCTCCGACTCCAAGGTCTGTGCTCTTTCCATTAGACCACGCTACTTCTCTACTACGTTTGATTTCAGCAGTGATTTAAAGTCGATTTGACCAATTCTATCAGTGTAATTTTCATGTGTAGAAGAGAGATGATAAAGAAAAAGGCTGAGTGATAGTGATTAATAGTTGCAAAGTATGGTAGTGTGCTGAATACCTGAGTTAAATGGGACCAAGACTGATTCAGATGATTGAAAATCAGATCACCGGATAGGTTCGGGCGCAGTTTTATTCAGTGATGTGAGCCACAGGCCTCCTGTGCGCCGGCCCCGCCCCCCCCAACACACACATACGCGCGCACACACACACAATTATCCAAGCAGAATTCAGTTGAAATAATTAGTTCAAGTAAACAGCATGTAGGTGATAGTCAACAAACTCCACCCCTACTCAAGCATGATCCAGGGTGAAACCCAGCCTTCTGTCAGAATAGAGAAGTTCATTCATACACACATTCATTCAGTCATATTTAGGGCGCACTTACTGTGTGCAAAGCACTTGGAAGAGTACAATATAACAATAAACAGATATATTCCCTGTCCACAGTGAGCTTACAGTCTGGAGGGGGAGACAGATACTCACGTGAATGAATGAATGAATAAATAAATTACAAATGTGTACCCAAGTGTTGCGGGGAAGTCTGAAACCAAAGTGGCCTGGGGGCCTATCAGGATGTTGGGGGAAAGAACTAGTGAGTGAGTGCCTCTGTTAAGCACTTAGAGCCAGTTATTCATTCATTCATTCGTTCGTTCATTCATTCAATTGTATTTACCGAGGGCTTACAGTGTGCGGAGCACTGTACTAAGCACTTGGGAGAGAACAATAAACAGATACATTCCCTGCCCACAATGAGCTGGCGGGAGGTGGAGAGAAGTAAAGGAGTTTTTGCTGCTCAGAAATACCCATTTCCTTCCCTTTGCTCAATTGTTCATGCTTGGATTACCCAATAGTGATTTTCATTCATTCATTCAATGGTATTTATTGAGCGCTTACTGTGTGCAGAGCACTGTACTAAGCGCTTGGGAAGTACAAGTTGGCAACATATAGAGACGGTCCCTACCCAACAACGGGCTCACAGTCTAGAAGATTTGATATTTGACCTTGGCCAACAGCACTTCTTGTTCCTATGACAAGATGAGCAGCACGGCTCAGTGGAAAGATCCTGGGGTTTTGGAGTCAGAGGTCGTGGGTTCAAATCCCGGCTCCGCCACTTGTCAGCTTGTGCGACTTTGGGCAAGTCACTTAACTTCTCTGGGCCTCAGTTCCCTCATCTGTAAAATGGGGATGAAGACTGTGAGCCCCCTGTGGGACAACCTGATCACCTTGTAACCTCCCCAGTGCTTAGAACAGTGCTTTGCACATAGTAAGCGCTTAATAAATGCCATTATTATTATTATTATTATTATTATTATGAGCGGGAGTTTAATCGATCAGTGGTATTTAGTGAGTGCTTACTGTACGTAGAGCACAATACAAAATGCTTGGGAAAGCCCAATATAATAGAGTTGGTAGGCGCGATCCTTTTCCGCAAGGAGTTTACGTTCTACAGGGGGAGAAGACGGAACTATTGCAGCACGGGTCCTCTCAGGGATTAGAAGTTTCTAGCTTGCTTTAAAGCCTGTAGAACGTCTCTAGGCTGTAAGCTTGCAATGGGTGGGGGACACATCGACAAACTCTGTTATATTATACTCTCCGGAGTGCTTAGTACAGTACTCTGCACACAGGAAGCGATCAATAAATACCCTTGATTGATATTTCTATCAATCTATCAAGCGGTTTTGTTTTCTGAAGGCCTGCTATGCTGATGTCAGGAGGGAGGATTATTGGGGCCCTGTTAGGGAACTCTCCCGAGTGCTTAGTACAGTGCTCTGCACACAGGAAGTGATCAATAAATACCCTTGATTGATATTTCTATCAGTCTATCAAATGCTTTTGTTTTCTGAAGGCCTGCTATGCTGATGTCAGGAGGGAGGATTACTGGGGCCCTGTTAGGGAACTGGTTTAAGAAAAGTCATCAACCTCATTTAGTATACTTCACCACCTGGAGACAGCATCTTCTCTTTCCGCTAAGTAGCCTGGCTTAGCGGAAAGAGCCCGGGCTTGGAAGTCAGAGGCTGTGGGTTCTAATCCCGGCTCCGCCACTTGTCAGCTGTGTGACTTTGGGCGAGTCGCTTAGCTTCTCTGGGCCTCAGTTACCTCATCTGTAAAATGGGGATTAAGACTGTGAGCCCCGCGTGGGACAACTTGATTACCTTGTATCTACCCCAGTGCTTGGAACAGCGCCTGGCACATAGTAAGCGCTTAACAAATACCATCATTATTATTATTATCTTCTAGAGTGTTCTGTCTCTCTCCTTTTGCCAGACTTGGCTTCTTTGTTTCTCCAGGGCGCTTACCATCTTTTTGTCCATCTTTCTCCCTTATGCTCTATTCTCTGTTGGATCTTACTCTGGGGAGTCTTGAAAGTTTTGTTTTTCTAAAAATTACCAGGATATGTTTATAGCACTTTGGGTTCTGTTGAGGAAAGGTGTTATGAATAACTTAAGTAATGGACATGGGGGTATTGTTCCATGCTAACTTTTCATCACAAGCAGAAACAAACTTGTTCAGAAATTTTCCGTATTTCCAACAGATAGTTTGTAGTTCTTCACATCCATGCCCATTTCTCAGGTGAGATCAGAGACCCGTGCTCCGACACAACTTCCAGAATACACCCTCGTTACCCTAGAGGAAGTTAAAAAGGGGTGTTGTGCTATCAAACACTTAATTAGCAGTAAGGCCCTTCATTTTCCAGTTGCTCACCATCATCATGCTTTTTGCAAAGAATCATCATCATCATCAATCGTATTTATTGAGTGCTTACTGTGTGCAGAGCACTGTACCAAGCACTTGGGAAGTACAAGTTGGCAACATATAATTCAACTGATTTGCCAAATGTCAACCTTTTTCTTGGGCAGACGGTATTTGTGTTGCGTACTGTGTGCAGAGCATGGTACTAAGTGCTTGGGAGAGTGCGACACAACACTAAAACATACACATTCCCTGCTCACAACGAGCTTAGAATCTGGAGGGAATTTACAGTCTAGAGGGTTATTCGGTTGTTCTTATAACGGGAGAAAGCAAATGTGTGAGAATGAAATTTGTACTCAGGGAGCTTTTGTCAATCTTGATTAGAAAATACATGGATTTAATGTCAGTTTTCAGATGGAGTCGGTTTACCATTTCTGGGCCATAAATATTTTTTGTCTTCACATAAAATGTGCTTCTCACATATTTTTGCTTGTGTTTGGATCTCTGTCGTTAAAAATCCTCAAGTTTTCCTCTAGCTGGAAAAATAAAAATGAGTTGGCTGCCCAAAGATTAAGTTTCCGCTGAAACAGCAAACCAGTACCGTCCATCGAAACGACACTGTAGTCTTTCCATGACTGCCATATTTGCTTTGGCATAGGTACCAGCAAGGACGGATGGGCTGTCTGTGAAGGCAAGGTGATGATGAGCCTGGAGGCTAACGGCGGTGTAAAATGGGAGGTAGATTCTTGAGGCAAAAAGCGGGAATTTTGCTTCTTCGGAGCTGCAGGGGTGAGCTGCCCCCTTCTGGTCATCTGTACCATCCAAAATATTGCTGATCGATAGAAAATAAAATTTCCAGACCCACCCCGTAGTTAACAACCGTCTTGGTTGTGTTCGTGACGACAGAGCCGATCTTTTCGGGTGGTTTTGTCACTGTGCCGCTTCAGCGATGAGTATCTTCTCCCTCTGACTTTTTACCTACTGAAGTCTTCCTTTCAGGGCAGACAGTTTTTCCTCGCAAAACGTTCTTCAGTGGTCCTTTTACCCAAGTTAGATGATAGAAAGCGTCCTTAAGGTGTTCTTAAGGTATTAGGCAATTCCATTGTACTTAGAGGCAGTTTTCCCAGATGATCTCAGCGCCACAGGAAAGCAAGGTCTCTTAAACTACTGTAGAGAGACAAGTCATCTGTGTGGATGTTGTATTTTTTTTTCCCTTCGGACAGGTTTTTTTAAAATCCACAAGTTTGCCAGATTTTAGCTACAAAGCTTATTAATTTAACGGACGGTGGTGCACACAATTATAGTGAGGAGCAGGAGCCACAGATACTATTTTTCAGGCTGTATTAAAGTGTGCCCTTGCCTGTAAACTGACTATTTTTCAGGCTGTATTAAAGTGTGCCCTTGCCTGTAAACTGACTTCTTTTACGCCCAGTTTTATTCATTTCAAACCCTAGCCTGGTGGGTCCAAGCCAAGTAGCAAGTCTGTTCCTCAAGCCCAAGCTCAGTCATTGAGGCTTAGATGGTGAAATAGAGGAGTGTTGTGGAAAAAATTAACCATAGCCATTAGGCAACCATTTCACTAGATTTTTCCTTGCTGTCTTTCTCCCTTTTCTTTCTTCTGTTGTAGTTTCATATGGGTTTTTGCTTCCCTTTCTAGTTAGATATGAGAATTAGGAGTCACCGTCATCATTCTGGATCCTAACGTCTACGGATGCGGAGAGGGGAATTTTCTTGGCATTGATTGTGCCCATTTCATTAAGCTAGTGGCGTATTCTACAACTGGCTTTTAGGAATATTGTGATATCTTAAATGTTGTTGAATGATCACGAGCTTCCTCGTGAATCCTTCGGCGGTCAGGTGGGGAGACGATCTTATCAGTTCTACTAGTCTGTTATGTAAGAGTTCAAACTGGCATTACTTTATATTACAGTTTCCTGTACACCAGCTGTATCCAATGGAAAAAAATAATCTATGATCTGGTGGTATTTTGGTTCAGTAAGCCAGAGAGATAGTTTAAAAATAGAGCTAAATGGCTTTGGAAGAGAGGGACAGGAAAGGACGAGTCTTGTCAAGTTGCTCAAGTCTGTCGTCCAAAGTTAAGGGTGTTTGTGTACTCTTAAGCCTAAGGACACATCATATTTATATTACAAATTAGACCTGTTCCATATTCATTGTGAGCGATAAGCAAATAATCAGTCTTCAGACGATTAAGACTTTCAACGTATCTGTGCGATTAGCTAATAAATCATATGGCTTGTAACCAGCTAGAAAGTAGAGGAAGGCAAAATGCCTGTTCTAGTAGTGAGAGATTAGTTTTCTTTTTCAGCCATCCAAGGAGAAGCTCTTTACTCCTGTACCTAAAATGTATCCACCCTTAGGCAATGTCATTTATTACACATAGAACTTCTTATTAGTCGGACAACTCTCTGAAATGAAAATGCATTTTAAAAGACTGATTTTTGTGAATGCCGAATTTCCTCCCAGAGTTCGATGATCAAATTCTCTTTCGGCTCTCAATGGCAAGGTCAGCCAACCAATTCAGAAAGAACTTGCACTGGGGTCCGGTAGCTGAAAATTTTGGAAAGTAGGCTTGAAGTGTAGAAAAGCTCAAAGTCAAGTGAAAATGAATCCTGACGAGTAATAAGCCATCAGAATCTGTGCTGTGGGACGATGTGTATTTTATTTTAACCCATTTTAAACCAAGTCCTGTAAACTGAATTTATGGCAAGCTTGGACTATGGTTCAACTTCCTTTGCACACTTATTCTGTGATAAAGGTTGTAACAAATCTTTGTAATCAGTATGCGGCAGGCAGTGAGATGTGCAATTTAATGCGATTCAAAAGGAAATTTGTAGTTCTTTAGTCTTTACTTCGAATTTGTAAAAAGCTTTTCATTTTTCTAAACACCTTTCATCTTGATTATCTCATTTTGAACTCACAGAGAAGGGCAAGTATTATTATTCCCATTTTATCGATGAGGAATTGAGACACAGAGAGTTTCATGATTTGCACAAGGCTTCACAGCCGGCTGATGGTAGAACTAGATTCAAAACCAACATCCCACTGCAGCGTACTTTTTCTTAACTTTTCACAAACAGAAAGAGCCAGGGTTCCTCAGCTCCTATAAACCCCACTGGTTGGCCAGAATTCGAGACATGGCACCTGTAAGACCTGCCTGAAGAGAGAAATTTACTTTCTCCTGCCACTGGCTAAAGGGGTTTGCGTGAAGGGAGCTGTGTCTTTCTGTGGGCTAGAAAATGCATATTTATGTCTGTAAGACCCTTGAGTCCAGGGACCGTATTTATTTCTGTTATATGATCTCAGTTGCTTTGTTCAGCACTCTGTGCAGTTAGCCCTCAGATACAATCATTAAGTGTATTCATTCATTGTGGTATTTGTTAAGCGCTTACTATGTGCCAGACACTGTTCTGAGCACTAGGGTGGATACAAGTAAATCAGATTGGACCCAGTCCCTGTCCCACGTGGGGCTCACAGCCTCCCCCCATTTTCCAGATGAGGTAACTGAAGTGACTTGCCCAAGGTCACACAGCAGACAAGTGGCGGAGCCAGGATTAGAACCCATGACCTTCTGACTCTCGGGTCCGTGCTCCATCCACTACGCCATCCTGCTTCTCCCAGAGTGTATCTCCCTGAGCCCCTTGTGGGCAGGGAACGTGTCTGTTGTATAGTACTCTCCCAAGCGCTTAGTACAGTGCTTTGCACACAGGAAGCGCTCAATAAATACGATTGAATGAAAGGGGGAGAAAGGAGTAAAGGGAATGAAAGGAAGGGGGATGAGGAATGAGAGCATGCACAGAGATGAGATTTCAGCAGTGCTGGCTGGGTGTGAATATTGTGAGTCTTTTCCACATCCCACCTAAGGACGTTTCAAAACGGAGGGCCGGTGAACCTGTAACTTTTGGTTCGTGTGGTTCCCGATTGATCACGATCCTTTTTTGAGCCCATGGCAGGACTGCTTTCCTTATCTTCCAAAGATCTTCTTTCCATCATCTCCCCGAACCCCGGTTCAGTCTTGGCCAAGTGAGAAGTGATCCAATAATGAGATCATGGCCCATTTGTCAAAATGAGAGAATCCGGGACTATTTATCACTCAGGGACCGTGGAGTTCAACGCCGTCTTGGCTGGAGTCAGGTAAAAGCAACACACCCCATAATAATAATAATAATAATGATGATGATAATAATAATAATAATAATGGCATTTATTAAGCACTTATTACGTGCAAAGCACTGTTCTAAGCACTGGGGAGGTTACAAGGTGATCAGGTTGTCCCACGGGGGGCTCACAGTCTTAATCCCCATTTTACAGATGAGGGAACTGAGGCATAGAGAAGTTAAGTGACTTGCCCAAAGTCACACAGCTGACAATTGGCGGAGCCGGGATTTGAACCCATGACCTCTGACTCCAAAGCCCGGGCTCTTTTCCACTGAGCCACGCTGCTCACCCCATCCCATAGTGATGGTCTTCTTAGAAAGAGAGTCCACCAGATCCTTGCCAACTTTAATGTTCGTCCCCTCTCCCAAACTTCAGGCAGCAAGCACTGCATCTGGGGTATTATTTTTACATACCCTAGTCCTGGTTGCTTAGCCAGTAGTGCCTGCCTTCAACCTTTGCATTGTGCCCCACCAAGGCAAAAT
Organism: Tachyglossus aculeatus; assembly: GCF_015852505.1. NCBI lineage: Eukaryota > Metazoa > Chordata > Mammalia > Monotremata > Tachyglossidae > Tachyglossus > Tachyglossus aculeatus. The sequence continues at coordinate 59,258,911 of NC_052098.1, forward strand.
CCCAGAACCTGACACATTTTTTTTTTTCCTCGATCAGACCTACCCCGGTTCCCTAGAGAGGAGAGTCGCGAGTGTGCGGCCTTACGGAGCACTGTGGGGATTTTGGGTTCCGCTGCGTGCCCACAGATTGAGGGTAGGGGTTGTACCTGTCGCACTCCTTTGTGTTCTCCCAAGGGCTTAGTACAGTGCTCTGCCCCCAGCAAGTGTTCAGTAAATACTGTCGATTGATTGAATGCATGCTTGGCAACAGCCCAACCGCTGTACCAAGGAGGCCTAGCCCACCTGGCTGTGGCACGGCCTAGGAGGTGGGTGGGGACAGGGCCCAGACACGGCTCTGTCACTTGGCAGAACAGAGTCACTCCCCCTAAAATTGGAGAGGTGGGGTGTCTGGCACAATTGCCCCCGTTGGCCCGCCCCTCGGGTTGGCCCTGCCACCATAGTAGTCACGTGGAATCCGAGGCGGGAGGCTGGTGGAAAGAAAACACCTGGAAAAGAAGCAGCAACGTGGCCTAGTGGAAAGAGCCCGGACCCAGAGGACCTGGCTTGTAATCCCAGCTCCGCCGCTTGTCTGCTCTGTGACCTTGGGTAAGTCACTTCACTCCCCTGGACCTCAGTTGCCTCGTTTGGAAAATAATAATAATAATAATAATAATAATAATAATGGCATTTGTTAAGCACTTACTATGTGCGCAGCACTGTTCTAAGCGCTGAGGGGGAATACAAGATGATCAGGTTGTCCCACGTGGGCTCACAGTCTTCATCCCCATTTTACAGATGAGGGAACTGAGGCCCAGTGAAGTGACTTGCCCAAAGTCAACACAGCGGACAAGTGGCGGAGTTGTGATTCGAACCCATGACCTCTGACTCCAAAGCCTGGGCTCTTTCCACTGAGCCACGCTGCTTCTCTAATAATAATGGCATTTATAAAGCGCTTACGATGTGCAGAGCGCTGGGGAGGTCACAAGGGGCTCACAGTCTTCATCCCCATTTTACAGATGAGGGCACTGAGGCCCAGAGAAGTGAAATGACTTCCCCAAAGTCACACAGCTGACGAGTGGTGGAGCTGGGATTTGAACCTTTCACTCCAAAGCCTGGGCTCTTTCCACTGAGCCACGCTTCTTCCTCCCGAAAATGGGGGTCCGGGATGGGAGCCCCTTGTAGGACATGTACTGTGCCTAATCTGGTTAGCTTGTAGTAATCCTAGCATTTAATACAGTGCCTGGCACAGAGTAAGCGCTTAACAAATATCATTAAAAAAACAGAATGCTCCATGAATTTCTAGTTCTATTTGGGATAACCAGACCTTGCTTTCCCTGGCAGCTGCACAGCCTCGGAATTTTGAGAAGCAGCGTGCCCTAGTGGGAAGAACACAGGCCTTGGAGTCAGAGGACCTGGGTTCTAATTCCGGCTCTGCCAGTTCCTTGCTGTGTGACCTTAGGCAAATCACGTAACTTTTCGGTGCCTCGGTTTCCTCAACTGTAAAGTGGGAGTTAAATACCCGTTCTCCCTCCTACAGAGACCGTGAGCTCCGTGCGGGAGATCACCTGCATGTGCCCCAGTGCTGGGCACATAGTAAACTCTTAACAGACGCCATAAAAAAAATTTGAGAGCTGCAAGGCACAAATGGTGGTGGAGGAGTGAAAGGAGGGTAACTACTTGTCCTCAAATTGTTGTGGAGTTGTGGTTGTACTAGGTCCCTTGAGAGGGCCATCTGTGGTACATGGGAGCAAATCCCTTCCAGCTGATGGGTGGAGGACTCAACGGATAACTTTAGAAGAGAAACTGACTTTCTCACTGGCTGCCACTTTTTTTCTGGTGGAAAGAATTCACTGCTAGGAGGGAGAGCATCTAGGCTCTCTGCCCGTCGACCATGCCAACCCCCTTAACCTCTCGATGCCTACCTCTATAATACCCGCCTGTCTCCCCTCCCCCCGAATAAAAGGTTGTCAAGAAGGCAGAGCAATCAGTCAGTCAGTGGTACTTAATAATAATGATGGTATTTGTTAAGTGCTTACTATGTGCCAAGCACTGTCCTAAGCGCTGATAATGGTATTTGTTAAGGGCTTACTATGTACCAAGTACTGTTCCAAGCGCGGAGGTAGAATCCAAGGTTGTCAGGTCATCCCACGTGGGGCTCACAGTCTTAATCCCCATTTTACAGATGAGGTAACTGAGGCACAGAGTGCTTGCCGTGTGCAGATCACTGGACTAGAGTGCTTGGGAAAGTACAGTGGCGTCTGTAGGATTTTACACGTGCGATAACTCAGGTGAAAGTGATCTGGGAGCATTCTAGAAATTTCAGGTGGAACTGGGGTTCGATCCACGGCTCATGCGCTTGGCTATTCCCGAACGAACGTTCCCGTGGCTCTTGACTTGCCGATCTGATTCATTGTTCACACCTTTCCCCGTCTGGAATGCTCCCAGAGACCCAACAAGACATTCCCTGATTCATCTCCTCATCCTGGTCATGCCGTCATCTCAGCATTCTCAGTTTGGGTTTTACTTGTCGCCGTATTGGCTTGTAATTATTATTTACAGCCTCTCACACGTACTCCATCAATCAGCAGCATTTATGAAGCAACCGGTGTGTGCCCAGCTTTGTTCTAAGTGTTTGGGAGAGTACAGTAGGTGTAGAAGACAGGATTCTACACTCCAGAGGAGGAAATAGATTACAGGCGGGAGGAAGTAAAGAGAATAAAGACAAGTGCTATGAGGGAGTGGGGTGTGTGCAGCCAGCCGAGAGTCAGGAGTTTCTGCTTGATGGAGAGGGGGAAGGGCGACCTCAGAGGGTCATGAAGAAGAAGGAAGTGGGAGCAGAGCAATGTTGTAGAAAATGATGGAAGTAGCAAAGTATGGACTAGGGAGCTGAAAAACCGGGGCGGGAAAGTCAGTGAGGACATACATGACAAGCACCTGGACCCGCGGGGTGAGGGTTTGGATGGAGAGGAAGGGGTGGATTCTGGAAATATTGTTGGAAGAAAAGCCGACGGGATCGGGCCCCAGACCGAATGCCGGGGTCAATCAATCAATCAATCGTATTTATTGAGCACTTACTATGTGCAGAGCACTGTACTAAGCGCTTGGGAAGTACAAATTGGCATCACATAGAGACAGTCCCTACCCAACAGTGGGCTCACAGTCTAAAAGGGGGAGACAGAGAACAGAACCAAACATACCAACAAAATAAAATAAGTAGGATAGAAATGTACAAGTAAAATCGAAAGAGAGGAAGGAGTGGAGGATAATGCCAACTTCTCATTTGGACTAGAATGTCGTGTAGGGAATTAGGGAATGTTTCTCTGACAGCGTGAGCCCGTTGAGATACAGCACACATTGCTGTGGTGGAAGAAGTGGTTGCTGTGAGTAGGCGCGTGTTCACGGCATCTAACACGGTGAACGCTTACTTGCCCGTAATATTTAGAGCTGTAACGAAATAGCACCAAGTCTAACCAATGGAGCAGTCAGGAGGTAGTAAAGAGGAGGTATATCGAAGCTACTAAGTTGTTGCTTTTCCATTTTTGTAATGACATCTTTGGTTATTGAATAACTCAGAGCACTCCTGTGGTGGCCCTTCTTTTAAAAGTGTGGAAGAAGGAGCGCCTTAGGAAAAGTAACTTCGGTTCAACTCCAAAGACAACTCTTTGCATAATAGAGAGGGGTGATTTTACCTTTGGGGCGGCTGTCGAGTCTGATTTAAAAAAAAAAAAAGATTTGCAGAAATTGTCTGTGGGTCTGGAAGTGTTTTGTTAAGCAACGTAAAAGCCATGATTTTGAAATGGAGATATCGATGGTTTTGGTAGCTTGTGTCGAACTGAGTCAGATGTGAAATCTGGAAGTAATTGGCTTTTAAAACTCACAGGAATGGGTTAGCCAAATGGATTTGTATCGCATTTTTACCTAATCACTGATTTTCATATTCAGATCCCTAGACATTCAATTTCAGATACTTATTCTAATCAAAAAAATCCTAGATTTAAAAAGTGGCCATCTCTGACATATTGCCAAATTTGATGGAAATTGTGCAGTTTGGTCTTTATTTGCCCATCCAATGGCAGATTTGCTTTTATGTATTTATCTTAATTTTGTCCCTTACCTCCTGCAACTTCGTATATCCCGAACGTTCTTATCGCTTGTCTTTTAGACTTCTCAGTAGAGCTGCACCGTCCTTACCATCTATTTACTTCTGGTCATCTTGCCTTTCTGGACCTAATTATTCATTCAGTTGTATTTATTGAGCTCTTTCTGAGTGCAGAACATGGGCGTCCGTCCCATTGTCTTCAAGTGGTCTTCTTTTCTCTTTACAAAAATAAATATCAACTAGGAGAGAACTGTCATGGACTATACTTCGCTTTTTTATTTTTTCCTAGTCTCAGTTTGTGTTATTCAAATCGGCAGTCATTTAATAAGAGGGCTGATTTGGAATTTGGGGGTATCCGTAAGGTGTTCCAACATCTTAATTGCATGGGTCCCTAAGCTTCCCATCTAGGGTGATGACTAATATTCATTGTCTTTCTCTTGCGTGTGCATCCTCAAGCTGTCTCTCATTTCTCTCATCCCCTTCACCTCCCTCCCCAGTTCTACTATGTCAGAAGGCTAGGACAGTGCCCAGCGTTTAGACCAGTGCTTGGCACATAGTAAGCGCTTAATAAATACCATAATTGTTATCAAAAGGCAATACTCGGAGGTAACGCCTCGACTGCTGAGTTCCATACCACACATTTACTCTCCACCGGGAGCGAAACATTCCAGTGTGTCTCTTCCTCTGTCTAACTTCGGCCGTGGCAAAAATTGGAAGAATGGCCCTGCGGCTGAGCTACTTATTTTTTTTTTTATTTAATCTATTCATTTTATACTTTTCAGACAGATTTTTCCCCGGGGTGAAACAAAGGTTAACTGAAATTTCCTCTGTTGTGTACCTGAACGAATCAGCAGTTTGAGAAGGAAATCCCATTGATGGGCAGAGAGAGTGACAGGCTCTATTTAAAGAATTCCCCCGACTGTGTGGTAGACCAACCATGGCATGAATTTAACTGTTCCTGTGGTCCCCCATACTTGTACCCACCAAAAAAAGAGAAAAAAAGCTACTTTGTTCTGCAAATGTTGCACTAAGCTTTGAAAACCACGAGCCATTGAGTTTTGTGAATTAAAGTTAGACAGCAACAGAGGCCGAGACTTTGGGGGAAACAATATCTGAAAGGGAATACACAAAACCAGGTAGAAACTGTTTAACTGTTTTTATTTATGTGTATGCATATATAGATATGTGTGTGTGTGTGTGTGTGTGTGTGTGTGTGTGTGGATTCCCGCACAGCCTATATGTTTTATATTTATATATGTGGTTGGTAGTTTGTATCATATTTGCACAATGTGAAATTACTTGCTTTCTGCTCTATTAAATTTAATTTTTTTGGCAACACACCTTGTCCTTCCTCATAAAAGGCAGTGTCTCTCGAAATTAGAAAAATTGACAGCTTTGCAATTTAGGAGACACGATTTGCAGCCGCTTTCAGCACATTTACCGTTAAGGGCACCTCATAGTTTATACTTTCAGCATTTAAGAAACCTCGCTTTAAATATGAAAAGCCTAGTGTCTTGAGTTGTCTGGATTAAACACTCTTAATTCATGTGTATTTAACCTCAGGACTTGTAAACCTTCTTGAAAATTCCAGCTTTATCCCTGCTTGGGCCCCAATAGAGCATGCTGCCTGCGGATTATAAATACCATGTCACAGCCCCCAACTGTCAGACTTTTCTTTTTCTCTGGTGACGGTTAGAGTTTATTCCCAGGGGTAATGGGTTGCTCCTAATAAAGGTACTTTAGTTTTTGAATTTGGTTTGACTCCAAAATGCTTCGGTTTTTTTAATCATTTTTATCTCTTCTGTTAGTCTACTATTCATAGTAGCATTTTTCTTTCCTTCTCAGTTTCCCAGAATGTTTGGTACATTTCAGAAGCCCTGAAAGGTACCTAATCCACCAACCTAATGGTTCATAGGTATAGTCCTAACGGTTGTTCAGATTTTCACGGAGATAGTGAAGACAGTACGAATTATGAATGATATGGGTGAAACTGGGGGTAAAGGGAAATAGAGTATTTTGCTGTTGACATGAGGGAGGTGAAAAAGAAACTTTTGCCGTAATTGAGAAATATTTTTTCCAGAAGGGAACTGTGCAAAACCTTCCTTACATTGTCATCGGTAGAAAATTCAGAATCCCATCTGAAGTACTCCAACATAAACAGCCACTATTGTGCAGTCCAGTCCAGCAGAGATCTCTTGTTATAGTCATTGGCACATAAATTTAGAAATACTCTAAAAAGATGTTCTATTATTTGTTAAGCGCTTACTGTATTCTGGGCACTGTACTGAGCTCTGGGGTGGATAGAAGACAGGTTGGGTACGGTCCATGGCCCACTTGGGGCTCAGAGCTTTAACAGCCATTTTATCGATGAAGTAACTGAGGCACAGAGAAGTGAAGTGACTTGCTCCAGGCCACACAGCAGGCGAGAGGCAGAGCTGGGATTAGAACCCAGGTCCTCTGACTCCCGGCCCCGTGCTCTATCCACTGGGCCATGCTGCTTCACAACTGTCTTAAAGAAATTTCTTCAGAAAATGATCATCCTTATAAATAATGTAAATGCACCGCAATGTGCAGAACATTTTTTAAGCAGCGGAGAAAAGGCAGCACAATGTAGACAGACTGATTTCATTTATGCTGTAATCATAGTGCAGTTCAGAAGGTTTTGAGTGCTATGCAAAATACTTCACAAGAAGCAGCGTGGCTCAGTGGAAAGAGCATGGGCTTTGGAGTCCGAGGTCATGGGTTCTAATCCCGGCTCCGCCACTTGTCTGCCGTGTGACTTTGGGCAAGTCACTTCACTTCTCTGGGCCTCAGTTCCCTCATCTGGAAAATGGGGATGAAGACCGTGAGCCCCCCGTGGGACAACCTGATCACCTTGTAACCTCCCCAGTGCTTAGAACAGTGCTTTGCACGTAGTAAGCGCTGAATAAATGCCATTATTATTATTATTATTATTATTATTATTATTATTATTATTATCTACACTGTTTCAGTGGAACGGCCTTCCGAGAGGCTAAGCCTTTTAGCCCAAACTGATAGACAAGTTTGGGGCAAAGTAAACCCATTGATACCTCCATGTGTTAGTTGTGTTGGGAACATCTAAGACCATTAACTGTTTGGAATTTGATGTCAGCTTTTCATGAATTCATGCGAGCTGGAAGCCATCATTAAGACCAGCCGCTTTCCTTCTCCTGTGTTGGTTTGTCAAGAAAAGCTCCAGCAGCATAGATTCTTAGAGGGTAACATCAAAGCCTCCATACTCCTTTTGGGAGTGGCGATATGCTTTGCAAAGGATGATGAGTAATCGCGATACCTTCTCCAGGGTCAGGAAAAAAGATCGGAATGGTTCCCAGGTTATTTATTTGCCTTTCAAACTCAACTGTCGATTTTCAGCTGCAAGAGAAGCGGAGTGCAAGAAGTCACTGGTTTTCCCTGTTCTCATTCAGTTGCCGTGTGAGACTGTGAGCCCACTGTTGGGTAGGGACCGTCTCTATATGTTGCCAACTTGTACTTCCCAAGTGCTTAGTACAGTGCTCTGCACACAGTAAGCGCTCAGTAAATACGATTGATATAATAATAATAATGGCATTTATTGAGCGCTTACTGTGAGCAAAGCACTGTTCGAAGCGCTGGGGAGGTTACAAGGTGATCAGGTTGTCCCACGGGGGGCTCACAGTCTTAATCCCCATTTTACAGATGAGGTAACTGAAGCCCAGAGAAGTTACATTCCCCCCCATCTTACCTCCTTCCCTTCCCCACAGCACCTGTATATATGTATATATGTTTGTACATATTTATTACTCTATTTATTTTACTTGTACATATCTATTCTATTTATTTTATTTTGTTAGTATGTTTGGTTTTGTTCTCTGTCTCCCCCTTTTAGACTGTGAGCCCACTGTTGGGTAGGGACTATCTTTATATGTTGCCAACTTGTACTTCCCAAGCGCTTAGTACAGTGCTCTGCACACAATAAGCGCTCAATAAATGCGATTGATTGATTGATTGATTGATTGATTCCATTTAAAGCAACTACCAGTTAGGAGACGTAACAGGGTGCCCAAGCCAGGCTCTTCACACAAATGACTAGATGTTTCTGGAAACCCGAAGAGAAGTGAACGGCTTGCTCCTTGGAACCCCTCCTCAGGGGAGATAGCTGTTTGACTCTTAGTGGCTGGAGCACAGTCAATTCCGGGAGAGGAATTGGGCAAGGAGGAGGGTGCCAGAGAATTTCCAGAAAGCCCAGAGCCTGCTCCAGGAAGAGAAAGATGTTAGTAACTGCCCTTCACCTAAAGGACGAACTGCCTGTAAGGACGGATTGCCCGAATGGCATATGCCCTCAGGGAGTCTGCTAAGGAAAGAATCGCAGTCTTTCCATGGGGTGGGAGCCCCTGGGTTTAGGCAGAAGTGTTAGATCAGGGATGGTGTGTTTATTCACATAGGCGATTTGAGATCCTAGTGGAAAACTTATGTTGCTTTTGAAATCCCTACGTCCAGTAAATACCGACTACCTCTTCATAAACAGAGCGCGGAAGTTGTCTGTGTGTGGTGAACCACCCAACTCGAAGAGACACCAATTAATCAGTGGTATTTATTAAGTTCTTACTGGGCCCCAAGCACCGTACTAGGTGCATGGGAGAGTACAGCACAACAGAGTTGGGAGACACATTCCCTGCCCACAAGGAGCTTACAGTCGAAAGGGGGAGACAGAAATTAGTTTAAGCAAATCAATTTCGCAAATGTAGATAGTGCTGTGGGGTGAATAGCAAGTGCCTAAAGTTTACAGCTCTCTCTTCCCTCTGGACTGGAAGCTCCCCATGGGCAGGGAACGTGTACCAACCTCGCCGGATTGTACCCTCCCAAGAACTCGGTTTAGTGCCTGCATGCAGTAAGCACTCAATAAATATGATTGACTGATTAAAATCAATGACAGAGAGGAGAAGTGGCAGGGTATAGGAATACGTACATAAGTGCCGCGGGGCTGGCGATCCGGTGACTGTCAACGGGTTTAAGGGATGCAGTCCTAATTCCATAGGTGATGTAGAAGGGAGGGGAAAATAAGAGGTTCGTCAGGGAAGGCTTTTTGGAGGAGCTACGATTTTAGTAGGGCTTTGAAGATGGGGAGATGGGTAGCCTGTCAGATATGAAGGGGAAGGGAGGTCCAGGCCAAGATTGTCCCAAACATGGCTGAAACGCGAGCAGGGCAGCAGGACTCCAGTGATAAATATGCGACTGGAGATATTCTAGTAATAAATAATAATAATAGTAATAATAATGATGGTATTTGTTAAGCGCTTAATATGTGCCAAGCACTGTTCTAAGTACTGGGGTAGATGTAAAGTTATCAGGTTGTCCCACTTGGGGCCGAAAGTCTTAATCCTCATTTTACAGATGAGGTAACTGAGGCCCACAGAAGTTAAGTGACTTGCCCAAAGTCACACAGCTAAGTGGCGGAGCCAGGATTAGAACCCATGACCTCTGACATCCAAGCCCGTTCTCTTTCATCATCATCATCATCATCATCATCATCATCATCAATCGTATTTATTGAGCGCTTACTGTGTGCAGAGCACTGTACTAAGCGCTTGGGAAGTACAAGTTGGCAACATATAGAGAAAGTCCCTACCCAACAGTGGGCTCACAGTCTAAAAGGGGGAGACAGAGAACAAAACCAAACATACTAATAAAATAAAATAAATAGAATAGATATGTACAAGTAAAATAAATAAATAAATAGAGTAATAAATATGTACAAGCATATATACATATGTACAGCCACCAAGCCATGCTGCTTCTCCTCTTATGTCTACCAATTGTTATACCATACTCTTCCAGGGGCTTAATGCAGTGCTCTGCACACAGTAAACGCTCAGTAAATACCACTGATTGATTGATTGTTTGATGTCCTCACAGGCTCAAATGAATACCGTTCGATTGGCTTTGAATAGACCCCAGTTTATTGCAGTAATTCATTTCCTTCATGGGGCCGTTCCTTTATGACCAGCTGAAGCTTTTTTCATATGTCTCTCAGTTAAAGTAGAAGATAATTTTGCTTTATCCCATACCCCGGTCAGGGGACTCAGCAGCAGTGGTGGGAGTTAGAGTGATGAAAACGAGCCAAGTAGACGCACCGTGACCCCTTGGAGTGGAGGTGGTCGTGTTGCCCATTTTAAATGGCCGCTGTTGCAGCTGATGAGGGATGTGCCACTTGGTTAAGAAATAAGGCTGATTCACATAGTGCAGACGCCCCTCCTTCCTTCCTTAAGGAAGGTAGGAGAGAGCTACTTGGCTAACCTTTGCTGGTGTGTTGTTACTGGGAGAACTAGTCGAATGACAAACGCCTCACTTCCCCGTAGGCTTCGTTTCTTAAAGAGTTGATTGGTAGGACCCAAGCTTGTGATGCGTGCGCTTCAGCTACCCTATGCTGACCCCCCAAGAATGACAGAAAATGCAGCAGTGGTGGCTTAGTGCTGTGGTGTCTCTTCTGCCCTTCCCCATTCTCTGTTCCCTCTCTTCACCCCCCTTCCTCTCTGCTTCCTCCATCCTCTCTCTGTCTCTTTTTCTTGTCTCTTAACGCCGTGTGACATCTCGCTTTGGTCTCCCAAAAATATGGTCAGGATAGCTGGGCGAGGTCCAAATTGGAGGGGAGGGGAGGTGGGCGCACGTGAATGGTAGTCTTAAAAAGAGGCCTTCACCAATGTTGCTTTTAGTGATCCTTTTTCAGAGAAATGTGGTACCCTATCCATTTTCTCCCTTGCCTACATCACCGCTCTCATTGGACCAAGTAGGCCCTGTGTTTTTTTTTATTTTTTAGGCATCAGAAATGCCAGGGTGGGGAGGAATATATATTGTGGCATGAGGGGCTTAATCCAGTTGGTGAAACTTGCCCTGAGTGTTTAAATAACTAATTATGTACCTGCCATTTGATCTCACTCTCGGTCGGAGATGGTGAATTTTCATAACACTTAAAAGCACATAGGCTAGCATAAAAATTGGGAGGCCATCAGGAATCTTACCAACTAGACTGTGAGCCCACTGTTGGGTAGGGACCGTCTCTATATGTTGCCAACTTGTACTTCCCAAGCACTTAGTACGGTGTTCTGCACACAGTAAGTGCTCAATAAATACGATTGATTGATTGATTAGAAATGTATTTCCTTTATGTGGGCTGGGTTGTAGTAGGAGAGTAATGAGGCGAGGTAGGAGGGGGCAAGGTGATCGAGTGGTTTAAAACCAGTGGTCTGTCTGATGTGAGCCTGTTGTTGCATAGGGATTGTCCCTATCTGTTGCCAAATTGTACTTTCCAAGCACTTAGCACACAGTAAGCGCTCAATAAATATGAGTGAATGAATGAATGAATGTCGAGGTAGACAGACAACCACTGGAAGTTCTTGAGGGGTGGGGAAACATGGACTGAACAGCTTTTTTGGTAAATGATCCAGGCAGCAGAGTGCAGTATGTACTGGAGTGGGGAGAGAGAGGAGGCAGAGAGGTCACCAAGGAGGCTGGTAACAGTAATCAGGGCGGGATAGGAGAAGTGCTTGGACTCACGTGGTAACAGTTTGGACAGATTTAGTGATGTTGGGAGGGTTAAACCAACAGGATTTAGTGACTGATTGAACATGTGGTTGAATGAGAGAGAGGAGGCAAAGAAAACACCAAGGTTACAGGCTTGTAAGACAGGAAGGATGGCGGTGCTGTCTACAGTGATGGAAAAGGCTGGGGGATGACAGGGTTTGGGTGGGGAAGACAAGGAAATGTGTTTTGGTCATGTTAAGTTTGATATGATGGCAGGATATCTCGAAGACAGGAGGAGATGTGAAACTGCAAGGAGGGAGAGAGATCAGGGTTGGAGATCCAGATTTGGAGTGAGGCGAGGTAGGAGGGGGAATCATCCCCATAGAGGTGGTAGTCGAAGCCGTGGGAGAGAATGAGTTCAACGAGGGAGTGAATGAGTGTAGATGGAGAGCAGAAGGGGACCTAGAACTGAACCTTGAGGGACCCCCACAGTTAGGGGCTGGGAGGCAGAGGAGGAGCCTGCAAAGGAGACTGACCACGACCGGCCAGAGAGACGGGGGGAGAACCAGGAGAGGACAGTGTCAGTGAAGCTGAGGTTGGATAATGTTTTCAGGAGAAACGGATGGTCGACAGTGTGGAAGGCAGCTGAGAGGTCGAGGAGGATTAAGATGAAGTAGAGGCCATTGGATTTGGCAAGGAGGTGATCATCGGTGACCTTTGACAGGGTGGTTTCTGTGGAGCGAAGGGACGGAATCCAGATTGGAAGGGGTCAAGGAGAAAATTGGAGGAGAGGAATTTGAAACAGCGTATTTAGAGAACTCACTCAAGGAGTTTGGAGAGGAATGATAGGAAGGAGATGGGGCGATAACCGAAGGGAGTCGTGAGATCAAGGGAGGGTTTTTTTCGGATGGGGGAGACATGAGCATGTTTGAAAACAGTGGGGAAGAAGCCAACGGAGAGCAAACGGTTGAAGATGGCAGTCAGGGAGGGAAGAAGCGAGGGGGCAAGTGCTCTGATAAAGTGGGAAGGGATGGGGTCGGACATGCGGGCGGAGGGGCTGGATTTCAAGAGGAGGCAGGAGATCACTTGAGATGCTCCTCTGTAGAATGAGTCTTGTAGACTCTGTAGAATGAGTCAAAAACCCGCAAGTAGTCGATCTTGGTTAGTCAGCAAAGAGGGTGTAGTTTGAGGCAGGCTGGGGAAAATATAGATAGAAAGGAAAAACCAACCAATGTAGAGTTCCTTGTCCCCCCCCGGCCTGGGATAAAAGCTGCTGCCGATTCGTCCCCCTCCCGCCACCAGTCTGTTCGTCGCTTGGTGCCTAACAGTTTTTCGGTGAGTACACCATTCTGAAGAATCACAGCTCTCCGTATGAGAATAGGTGGACACATATCTGCACATCAGGCAGAAACTCCTCACCCTGGGCTTCAAGGCTCTCCATCACCTCGCCCCCTCCTACCTCACCTCCCTTCTCTCCTTCTACTGCCCAGCCCGCACCCTCCGCTCCTCCGCCGCTAATCTCCTCACCGTACCTCGTTCTCGCCTGTCCCGCCATCGACCCCTGGCCCACGTCCTCCCCCGGGCCTGGAATGCCCTCCCTCTGCCCATCCGCCAAGCTAGCTCTCTTCCTCCCTTCAAGGCCCTGCTGAAAGCTCACCTCCTCCAGGAGGCCTTCCCAGACTGAGCCCCTTCCTTCCTCTCCCCCCGTCCCCCTCTCCATCCCCCCGTCTTACCTCCTTCCCTTCCCCACAGCACCTGTATATATGTATATATGGTTGTACATATTTATTACTCTATTTATTTATTTATTTTACTTGTACATATCTATCCTATTTATTTTATTTTGTTAGTATGTTTGGTTTTGTTCTCTGTCTCCCCCTTTTAGACTGTGAGCCCACTGTTGGGTAGGGACTGTCTCTATATGTTGCCAATTTGTACTTCCCAAGCGCTTAGTACAGTGCTCTGCACATAGTAAGCGCTCAATAAATACGATTGATGATGATGATGATTCCCTTCCCACAGTGAGCGCAGTACGGTCTGGGAGGGACAGACATTAATATAAATGAATAATTTATAGATGTGCTGAAGGATGGCAGAGGGGATACCAAATGCCCAAAGGGCAAGTGCGTAGAAGACGCAGGAGCCAGGGGGAGCTGGGAAAAAGAGTGCTTAAACGGGGAAGGCAAGGCGTGTGACCGTAATGAGACTTTGAAGATGGGGAGAGTGGTGGAAACGGCGTAGTGGCTAGAGCCCGGGCCTGAGAGTCAGAAGGTCATGGGTTCTAATCCCGGCTCCGCCACTTGTCTGCTGCGTGACCTTGGGCAAGTCACTTCGCTTCTCTGTGCCTCAGTTACCTCATCTGTAAAATGGGGATCGAGATTGTGAGCCGGACATGGGACAGGGACTGTGTCTACCCCGATTTGCCTCTATCCACCCCAGCGCTTAGAATAATGCCTGGCCTATAGTAAGCGCTTGACAACTACCATTATTGAGAAGCAGCATGGGTTAGTGGAAAGAGCATGGGCTTGGGAGTCTGAGGACGTAGGTTCTAATCCTGGCTCCGCCACTTGTCTGCTGTGTGACCTTGGGCAAGTCACTTCACTTCTCTGGGCCTCAATTATCTCATCTGTAAAATGGGGATTAAGACTGTGAGCCCCATGATTACCTTGTATGTACCCCAGTGCTTAGAACAGTGCTTGGCACATAGTAAGCACTTAATCAATCAATAAATCGTATTGAGCGCTTACTGTGTGCAGAGCACTGTACTAAGCGCTTAACAAATAGCATCATTATTATTATTATCATTATTACTAGAGCAAAGCAACTTTAGAAGAGACTATTTACCTCCGAATGGGAAGAACCAACCTACCTACGAGAGCGATGAGACTGTAGTCTTCACCATTAGGATATGTTGTAGTTAGTCCTTTTACATAGTTGTTACTGACCTGGAGAATAATTGTGGTATTTGTTAAGCGCTTACCATGAGCCAAGCGCTGTGCTAAGTGCTGGGGTGCGTACAGGGTAATCACATCAGGCACATTCAGCACAGAGACCCGGATATGTCAAGGGGTTGAAAATCTGGCCGGGGGTCGTTGTGTCCGTATTGAAGGAGACTAACTTGGAAGTGAGGCTAAGTATGTGAATTTTAAAATGTTACCGTTTCCTGCACAGCCCAAAATGAAATTGCAGTTAATTGCATAACGTGAGCCTTGCAGTTGGTCTGATGGAAAGAGCGGGGAGATGAGGCTAATTGCTGGATGGTGCGGTGGGTTCAGGGGAGAGTTGTTTTTTCAGCCTGTGGGCATCACGGACTTGCTTGAAAGCAGAGGGGAAAAAGCCAAAGGAGAATGAGCAGTTGAAGATAATGGTCTCTCCCCTTCTAGACTGTGAGTCTGTTGTTGCCTAATTGTACTTTCCAAGTGCTTAGTACAGTGTTCTGCACACAGTAAGCGCTCAATAAATACAATTGAATGAATGAATGAATGAATTTCAAGTAATGTTGGTAGTGCTCTTCTCAGGGTTGCACCTGGAGAGTTTCCAATACTCTACCAGTCTCAACTATGGGAGGGGAGTCAAGCTGAGGCCTGTCCATTCCATCCCTAGCTTGGGCAGTGGCTAGCGAGTGGAAGGCAATCTAAGTCAAAACTCACCCGTGCTGGGCAGCAGTGGCACGGGAGAGAGTCGAGGGTGGAGACTCGAGTTCGGAAGGCGGCAGTGGTAAACCGCTTCCGGATTTTGACCCAGAAAACTGTATGGATATGCTACCAGAGCGATTGCAGATGGCGAGCGGGGCGTTCTGGGAGAGATGTGTCCGTGGTGTCACTGTGGGTTGGAAACGACTCGACGGCCCAAGACAAGACAAAAGTGTTGGTGGTAGCAGTAGCAGCAGCAGCAGGAAGCATTGGGAAAAAGTGCCCGGGTGGAATTTAGATACGGTGCCCGACCCAGGTTGTGGGGGGGGCTCACGGTCCAAAAATAAAAAGAGGGAAGAGGGGACTGGTGACAGAAGCAAAGGAGATTTGAAACCACCATAAACATGAAATCAGAATACATTGAGGTGAATATTTTCAATCTGACGATGGATGATGAACTATCAACAGCAGCCCTGAAGAGCATATTTCAGAAGTATATACCGAGAATGGAAACATTGAGGATTCATTCAGTCAGTCAGTCGTATTTATTGAGTGCTTACTGTGTGCAGAGCACTGTACTAAGCTTTTGGAAAGTACCATTCAGCAACACATAGAGACAGTCCCTGTGCACAACGGGCTCATAGTCTAGAAGGGGGAAGACAGACATCAAAACAAGTAAACAGGCATCAGTAGCATCAGTATCATTAAATAGAATTATAGATATATGTGTATCATTAATATAAATAGAATTATAAATACGTGCTTATATACATAAGGGCTGTGCGGGGGGGTAGAGCAAAGAGAGTGAGTCGGGGTGATGGGGAGGGGAAGGAGAGCAGAGGAAAGGGGGGGCTTTGTCTGGGAAGGCCTCCTGGAGGAGGTGAGCCTTCAGTAGGGCTTTGAAGGAGGGAAGTGTGCTAATTTGGCGGATGTGAGGAGGGAAGGCATTCCAGGCCAGAGGTAGGATGTGGGCCAGGGGTCGACAGCAGGGCCGGCGAGAAGGAGGCACAGTGAGAAGGTTAGCGGCAGAGGAGCGGAGTGTGCAGGCTGGGCTGTAGAAGGAGAGAAGGGAGGTGAGGTAGGAGGGGACGAGGTGATGGAGAGCTTTGAAACCAATAGTGGGGAGTTTTTGCTTCATATGGAGGTGGATAGGCAACCACTGGAGATTTTTGAGGAGGGGAGTGGCATGCCCAGAACCTTTCTGTAGAGAGATAATCCAGGCAGCAGAGTGAAGTAGAGACTGAAGTGGGGAGAGGCAGGAGGTTGGGAGATCAGAAAGGATGTTGATGCAGTAATCCAGTCGGGATATGATGAGTGATTAAACAGTGTAGGTGGTGGTGATGGAAAAATGGAAGCCGTAGATATTTAATGTACTGTGTATACTTCATTTATGGCTCCTGTCCCCGAGACTTACACAGAAAATTAGGATCTGGGAAACATCTCTACCTTTTATTACTAGCATCACTGGGGTGGTGTGGCCTCTCTTAGGTAAGTATACTTTTACTGCTGGAAGGCCTGGGAAAGTGTAGATTATTTCGTACTTCATTCATTCATTCAATCGTATTTATTGAGCGCCTACTGTGT
Source organism: Tachyglossus aculeatus (assembly GCF_015852505.1). Taxonomy (NCBI): domain Eukaryota; kingdom Metazoa; phylum Chordata; class Mammalia; order Monotremata; family Tachyglossidae; genus Tachyglossus; species Tachyglossus aculeatus. Next base: position 59,275,723 of record NC_052098.1, read on the forward strand.
GCAGAGCACTGTACTAAGCACTTGGGAAGTACAAGTTGGCAACATATAGAGACGGTCCCTACCCAACAGTGGGCTCACAGTCTAGAAGGGGGAGACAGAGAACAAAACAAAACGTATTAACAAAATAAATAGAATAAATATGTACAAATAAAATAAATAAATACATAGAGTAATAAATATGTACAAACATATATACATATATTGCAGGTGCTGTGGGGAGGGGAAGGAGGTAAGGCGGAGGGGATGAGGAGCGGGAGAAGAAGGAGGGGGCTTAGTCTGGGAAGGCCTCCTGGAGGAGGTAAGCTCTCAGTAGGGCTTTGAAGGGAGGTGTACTTCTTCATACTTCCCTGCAACAGACTGGAGTAATGAATTAATTAGGCTGGATTTATATATTTGAGGTGGAGCAATAAGGGAAAGGTTGGATTCTGCTGTGTATTAGAAAAAATGTGCAGCAATCCTTTGTTTACATTTAAGTTATGCCTGATCGTCGCTCTGTTTTCCGACTTGTTCCAAGCAGAAATGGGTGGAAGGGACAATATCCCTATACGGTTTTATGGATGAACTAAGAAAAAGTTAGTAGATGTAGATGTCCTCCCTAATAGTTTTAAGTTTTAGGTATTTGAGGCTCTCTGTTCATTCGCCAAAGGATTTTTGCCTCCTTTTATGTCCCAGCTGATACTGGTTCCCAAGGTTACATAATTGAAAACGTTTGCTGATAATTATAGCTTGGTTTGGGGGAATTTCTGATGAAATAAAATTGGGGTGAAATTGCACACAGTTAAAATGCGGTGAATGTAGTCCACTTTGAGTTCAGAAAGGTCGGTCCATTGGTTTATTTACCAATAGTAAGACTACCACGGCTTTGGAAATAATAAGGCGGGTATTTGTTAAACGCTTATTATGTGCCAAGCACTGTACTAAGCACTATGATGGATGCAAGCAAATTGAGTTGGACACAGCACCTGTCCCATGTGGAGCTCACAGTCTCACTCCTCATTTCACAGATGAGGTAACTGAGGCACAGAGAAGTGAAGCGACTTGCCCAGAGTCACACAGCAAACAAGTGTGTGAAGCAGCGTGGCTTAGTGGGAAGAGCACGGGCTTGGAAGTCAGAGGAAGTGGGTTCTAATCCTGGCTCCGCCACTTGTCTGCTGTGACCTTGGGCAAGTCACTTAACTTCTCTGTGCCTCGGTTACCTCATCTGTGAAATGGGGATTCAAAGTGTGAGCCCCACGTGGGGCAACTTTACCCTGCATCTACCCAGTGCTTAGAACAGTGCTTGGCACATAGTAAGCACTTAACAAATACCACAATTACTATTATTAAGTGGTGGAGGTGGGATTAGAATCCGTAACCACCTGATTCCCATCCTGTGCTCTATCCAGTACACCATACTGCAGGACTTATATATGTTTAGGATTAATGAACATATTATTATATCTTAGTGGTTTTCTCTTAAAACTGATGTGCTTTCTTATACCTCCTACATTGGTAGTAGTAACAGTTTTTAATGAATTAAGCTAATGAATGCATATTGTTTTTGCAGGTGAAAGTGAGGAGAACTGGTCCATCAGCAATAAAGATATAGAGGTAAAATAAAATAATTTCAACTATTGTTTACTTTTCTACATTTCCCTTATCCATGATGAGTTAAATATTTCCCTTCCTGAAGACAGGGGTTTGGATTAGATGACCTCTTAAGACTCTTCCAACTCTGATACCTTAGTTTATGATATTATAATGTCTGAAAATTGGAACACAATTTTTAATAAGGACTAATTGCTCCTTAAGAAGGAACTGAATATTAAGATTTTTTTCCATATAAATTATTCACAGAGTGTGTTCAGTATATAAGCACACAGCCCTTTGCATTAGATGCTGGGCTTTCTGTAAGTAAATGTAGTTCTTTGCTCATTTTTCTTTATGTTTCAGGTTTATCTTGCAGCGTTTCCGTGGCCAGCTTTGTTTTGTGCCACATCCACTGCTCTGAGCATTTGCCTCCGATTAGATTTAAATAGTTGTTCCTTCAGTAGGAGGAGATTTTTAGGGCATGAAAGGCATCTATCCCTTTCAACTAAATAAATAACTGATTTCAAGTCTTTCCCCAAGTGGGTTTTGTCAAAACAATGTGAATATGGCTTGGAGTTGGGAAACAAAGCCCTTCTGTGGAGTAGATAGATGATAAATGCCCATCTTCATCAACAGCAGCTACTGAACTGAAAGGGCCCTTTTTAGGAGGGCCCTTACACTCAAAATATCACTTAGTTGAGCTCACCCAAGGCAAATTTCACTTGGTGTTTTTCTTTCTCCTTTAAAAAAAATTACACTGAAAGACCAAAAAGTAATTGGTCTATAAAGGAAACATTTATAATGACACAAAATCCCTTCCAAATAAAAATATGAATAGATTTCTCTTTGGCCAAGAGGCAGGCTAAAGCCTAAGAGAATGAAAAATATCAGTGTACCTTGCCATTAGGCATTTTACCTATTTGTGGATACCATACACATTTTAGACTTCCTGACCGCAGCAATTTGCATCCCATTGTTAAAAAAAAAATCGGGTTAGACTCCTTGTTCTAAGTTTCCATATTGCCGCGAGGCGCAGGCCCTGGGATCCCTGTGTTCTTGGACACAATAACTGTACGGGGGTCAGCGGGAAGATAAGGAAGCTCGCAAGTATGGGACTGCTAGCCTTTTTTTTTTTTTTACAAGTGTTTAGTTGCTTTCCTTTTACAGCTACCACGTTAATACAATCACTTATCCCCTCCCGCCTGGATTACTGCATCAGCCTCCTTGCTGACCTCCCAGCCGCCAGTCTCTCCCCACTCCAGTCATTACTTGACTCTGCTACCCGGATCATTTTTCTGCAAAAACGTTCAGGACATGTCACCCCGCTCCTCAAAAGACTCCAGTGGTTGCCCATCCACCCCCACATCAAACAAAAACTCATCATCATTGGCTTTAAAGCGCTCCACCACCTTGCCCCCTCCTACCTCACCTCACTTCTCTCCTTCTACCACCCAGCCCGGACATTTCGCTCCTCTGGTGCTAAACTTCTCACCGTGCCTCGGTCTCACATTGCTCGCTGCCTCTGGCTTGGAATGCCCGCACTCCTCAAATACCACAGACAGTTACTCTCCCCACCTTGAAAGTCTTTATTTGAAGGCACATCTCCTCCAAAAGGCCTTTCCAGGCTAAGCCCCTCTTTTCCTCTTCTCCCAGTCCCTTCTGTATCACCAGACTTGCTCCCTTTGTTCATTCCCCCAGCCCCACTGTACTTATGTGCATGTCTGTAATTTTTTTATTTGTCTTGATATCCGTGTCCCCCTCCTCTAGAATCTAAGCTCATAATGGACAAGGAGTGTGTCTGTTTATTGTATTGTACTTTCCCAAGCACTTAGTACAGTGCTCTGCACACAAATGAATGAATACAGTTTGGCATTTGACAACAAGAACCTTGAAAGTAACCCCGTGCAAAGGCTATTTTGTTGGACTTTTAAGGTAAACCAACTAATAATAATAATAATGATGGCATTTATCAAGCGCTTACTATGTGCAAAGCAATGGTCTAAGTGCTGTGGAGGTTACAAGGTGATCAGGTTGTCCCATGGGGGGCTCACAGTCTTAATCCCCATTTTCCAGATGAGGTAACGGAGGCCCAGAGAAGTTAAGTGACTTGCCCAAAGTCACACAGCTGACAGTTGGCGGAGCCGGGATTTGAACCCATGCCCTCTGACTCCAAAGCCCATGCTCTTTCCCCTGAGCCACGCTACTTCTCTACTATAACTACTAGATTATAAACTTGTTGTGAGCAGGGAACATGCCTACCAACTCTCCTGTCCTCTCCCAAGCACTCAGTACAGTGCTCTGCACAAAGTAAGCGCTCAGTAAATACAATTGATTGATCGATTAGAGAAGTAGCTTGACTAAGTGGATAGAGCAGGGGCCTGGGAGCCAGAAGGACCTGGGTTCCAATCCCGGCTCCACCATGTGTTTGCTGTGTGGCCTTGGGCAAGTTACCTCACTTCTCTGTGCCTCAGTTGCTTCACCTGTAAAATGGGATTAAGACTGTGAGCCCCATGTGGGACAGGGACTGTGTCCAACCTGATTAACTTGTATATACACCAGTGCTTAGAAGAGTGCTTGGCACATAGTAAATGCTGAACAAGTATTATTATTATCATCATTCATTCATTCAGTCGTATTTATTGAGCACTTACTGTGTGCAGAGCACTGTACTAAGGATTTAGGAAGTACAAGTTGGCAACATATCGAGACGGTCCCTACCCAACAGCAGGCGCACTGTTTAGAAGGGGGAGACAGACAATAAAATAAAACATATTAACAAAATAAAATAAATAGAATAAATATGTACAAGTAAAATAAATAAATAACTAGAGTAATAAATACGTACAAACATATATACATATATATAGGTGCTGTGGGGAGGAGAAGGAGGTAAGGCGAGGGGAAGGAGGGGCTCAGTCTGGGAAGGCCTCCTGGAGGAGGTGAGCTTTCAGTAGGGCTTTGCTAATAATACTAATACTAATAATCATTAGTATTGATTATTATTTATCTTGCCTTATCAAGGGCATGTGTTGGGTGAAATCTTAAGGGTCTCTCCCCCCTACCCCAGAAATACCATAATTGCCCTTAATTTAACAAAAGACGGGTGACAGTTCTTCCAGATCAATCTGTTTCTAGTTGAATGGGCCCAAGACAGATTGACGAAAATCTTGTCACAGAAGGCAACGCTAATTTGAAAAAATGTCTTTTTCTTTAGGCCCAGATAGGCAACAAAACAGCGGTGAGACAGGTCAACCGATACTATTCAGGGAACAAAAATGTTACCTGTAGAAACTGCAGAGAAAAAGGACATTTGTCCAAAAACTGCCCTGTTCCACAGGTAAGTGAAAAATCGAATCTTCTCTGATAGCTCTGTGTGTACATGGAGATCAACTGTTTTTCAGATCTATTTCGAAAGGATTTGAGGGCTGTTAATAAATTTGCTCCAAGTGGAACCCTGACAGGTTGTACTTTGCCTTTTGAGAGTACGCCCAGTGATAAGAAAGATTTAAAAGGCAGCACCTTTATAGACCGGCTCTTGAAAAACTGTGTCCTGAAACGTTTATATTTTCACAAAATATGGGCAATCCATTTGACTGAAGCCAAGCTTGCTGTCCAATTTTAATCTCAGCTTGAGCCTTTTTCTTGTTATTTTACATTACTGGATTCGTGTACAGAAATGCCATTTTTGAACAGTTGGGGCACGTTAGCTTAGTTATAGTATTATTTTGGACTTTTTCCCCGTCATCTCTTCGTGAGCTAAAACATATTTTTCCAAAACTCGTTTTTCTGTGCTGCTCTGTAGAAAAGTCCTACCTGTTGTCTCTGTGGGGTGAGAGGACACCTTCAATACAACTGCCCAGCCCGACTTTGTTTAGACTGTTCTTTACCTGCGTCTTATCCTCATAAGTGTTTTGAAAAATCTGCATGGAAAAAGACTTGTCACCGCTGTGACATGATAGGCCACTATGCTGACGTGAGTATCCTATTTAAGATTTTATTTTTCATCTTTCAGTATTGTGGAGTATGTTTGTGGGTGTCTGGTAGGGGAAACAGCCATTTAGTATGCTTTTATAGTATGATTAAACTGCCCAAAGTGCTACGGGGGAAAAAGATTCACGTGTTTGGAAGGTCTCTCTACCAGAACGTTTCAGTCCATGGATACTACCCCTGCAGTGAAACGGGCATATAATGGAGACACAAGCACTCGAGTTTGAATCACCTTGCCCCCTCTTACCTCACCTCCCTTCTGTCCTTCTCCAGCCCAGCCCGCACCCTCTGCTCCTCTGCCTCTAACCTTCTCACTGTACCTCGTTCTTGCCTGTCCCACCGTCGACCCCTGTCCCACGTCCTACCTCTGGCCTGGAACGCCCTCCCTCCGCACATCCGCCAAGCTAGCTCTCTTCCTCCCTTCAAAGCCCTACTGAGAGCTCACCTCCTCCAGGAGGCCTTCCTAGACCGACCCCCCCCACCTTTTCCTCTACTCCTCTTCCCCTCCCCAACGCTCCGACTCCCTCCCTCTGCTCTACCCCCCTCCCCGCCCCACAGCACTTGTGTATGTATATACATATTTATTATTCTATTTACTTTATTAGTGATGTGTATATATCTGTAATTCTATTTATATTGATGCTGTTGATGCCTGTCTACTTGTTTTGTTTTATTCTGTTGTCTGTCTCCCCCCCCCCTTCTAGATTGTGAGCCCGTTGTTGGGTAGGGTAGGATTGTCTCTGTTGCCGAATTGTACTTCCCAAGCGTCTAGTACAGTGCTCTGCACACAGTAAGTGCTCAGCAAATACGATTGAATGAATGAATGAAAGAAGAACCCATTCCACCCTAAAGGAGGTTCAACCGTGAGCTCCCACAGAGACCCAGGAATGATGGAGAATCCCCTCATTCCTCCTTCCCAGGAGCTAGTGTGGCTCCCGGAAAGCCTGGGAGAAGAGAAAGATAGAAAGTGCCCTCTCTGTGTCGTTGCTGGACGTGCTTCAATTAAAAATTTAGTCCCCCTATCGCATCCCTTTGGGTAGTTGGAAGAGGCGAGTTAGGTGGGAGAGGAAGAATGTGAGAATATGCGAGCACGAGACCCAATCCTACATTAGACCGGCGTCTCCTCTAATTATATGGACGTCTTTTCTCAAGCCATCACACATCTGTACAGTTGATCCAGTCAGGCAGGATTTATTGAGACTCTACAGTCTTTAGAGCACAGCACGAGGCACTTTGGGGAATTTTCAAGGAAATCTCTGACACAGTCCCTGCTGCATTTACAGACTTAACGAAAGAAAGGAGGCAAGTCAGTCCACGGACATACAGAGAATCGCAACGCAGGTGAGGGAGGAAGCAGATGAACAGTATAGCTTACAGCGTGACAGATAAATGCCAAGGGTCTGCTGGGTTGCCTGGGGTGCCACAGTCGGCAAGGGTCGTGGGAAGGAAGCGAGTTAGTAGTTTTGAAGGAAGGAGGAGCCATCCCAGGGTGCAATGATTTGAGCAAAGTTTGCTGGGTTATTCACACGTAAAGGGTTAGGGTACCTTTAACCAAGGAAGCAAATAAGTGCGTGGTGGTTGAAATGACTAGCTGGTGGAGGACTTTCAAATAGAGGCCGCTGTTAGACTCTGAGTAGGAGTAAAATCAGTCAGTCAGTCAGCCGATTATTTCAGAGCACTTCAATAAGAATTATGGTATTTGTTAAGTGCTTACTATGTGCCAGGCACCTTACTAAGCGCTGGCTGTACTAAGTCCTTGCGAGAGTACGATACAGTAGAGTTGGTAGACACACTTCCTCTGACCTTCAGGCCTGTGTTCTTCCCACAAGGCTGCTGCTGCTGCACCTCTACAATCTCACATGTCCCCCTGCCTCCGGAACATCTCCTCAGGGATGTCCCGCGGACCCTTCAAGCTCAGTATGTCTAAAACTGAACTCCTCATGTGCCCTCCTAAATCTAACTTGCCTATCGCCACCCCAGCCCCATAACGTTGGCGTTATCCTTGACTCCCCTCTCTCTCCCAACATCCAGATTCAATCTGTTACCAGATCCTGTCCACTCTTCCTCCAAATCATTTCCAGAATCCATCCCTTCCGCTGCAGGCAGCAGCCACCGTGCTGGGCCAGGTCCTTGTCATCACCTGGTCTGTAAAATGGGGATTCAGAGTGTGAGCCTTGTTTGGGACAGGGACTGTGTCCAACCTAATTACCGTGTACCTATCCCAGAGCTTAGAACAGTGCTTGGCACATAGTAAGCGCTTAACAAATACCATTATTATTATTATTTCCTGGCTTTTTTACTAACCTCCCTGCTTCCAGGCTCGCCCCCTCCCGTCTCACTTGGCTACCCCGATCATTTTCCTAAAACCGCTATTCTGCACTCGACTCTTTCCCTGCTTCTCAAAAACTGCAAATGATTACCCATTTTTTTTCCATATCAAGGAGAAACTCTTCGCTCACTTTTGAGTGTAAGTCAGTCCATCTGTTCTCCCTTCTACGTATCCATTCTCTTCTTCTCTATATTTCAGCTTGCACTCATTTTTCCTCAGCTTGCACCGATTGTTCCTCTCAAGCCAACCAACACGCTGTGCCTCGTGCTAGTCTCTCCCACTGCCGATGTCACGCTCACTTTCTTCCTCCCTGCCTGGAAAACTCTCCCCCTTTAAATTCAACAGACCTCGTTTTTTTCCCCATTTCCAAAGCCCTTCTGAAATCACATCTCCAGGCGGCTGTTCCCGTAGTATTTCTAAATCGCCCTGCTGCCTCTCCGGTACTCTGTGCTACTGAAGTCTGACTATTCACAACCTCCCAGAGCAATAAATAAATCCACGGTACTTACTGAGCGCTTCCTGTGTGCAGAGCACAGTCCTAAGCCCTTGGTAGAGTTGGTAGATATGATCCCTTCCCTCAGGGAGTTTGCAGTCTAGTAGGGGAGGACATTAAGGAAAGTTACACATAGGGGAAGTGTCAGAGTATAAGGAAATGTTCCTTCATTCGGTTGTATTTATTGAGCATTTACTGTGTGCAGAGCACTGTACTAAGTGCTTGGGAAAGTACAGTGCAACAGTAAGCAGTGGCATTCCCTGCCCATGGCAAGCTTACGGTCTAGAGGGAAATATATGCAACAGTACTATGGGGCTGAGGTTGGAGTATCAAAGTGCTTAAAGGGGTACCGACCCAAGAGCATAGGTGACAGGCAGGAGGGTGAATAGGGTAGGGAAATGAGAGGTTCGTCACGGAGGGTTTCTCGGAAGAAATATTATTTTAGGAGGTTTTTGATGACGGGGGGAGTGGTGGTCCTTCGGACATGGGCCACGAGGGAGTTCGGGCCGTGCAGGAGGTAGAGACATGGAGAGGGGATCGTTGGTGAGTAGACAACATCGAGGAACAGTGAGTAGGTTGGTGTTACGAGAGCAAAATGTGCAGGCTGGGCTGGAATGGGAGATTAGTGAGATCGGGTAGGAGGGGGAAAATAATGTGATTTTTTTTTAAGGCACTGTACTAAGCACTGGGGTCGATACAGTCAAATCAGGTTGGAGACACTTTAGTACATCTCGTGAGTATGCTATTATTTAAGCACTATCATGCATATGCCCTTGTCTATTTTACTGTTGGTCTCTTTCACTAGGCTGTAAGCTGCTTTGAGGGTCAGGTCTGTATCTGCTAATCATGTACTCTTCTCACAGTAGGGGGCCAATAAATAATAATAATGATGGCATTTATTAAGCGCCTACTATGTGCAAAGCACTGTTCTAAGAGCTGGGGAGGTTACAAGGTGATCAGGTTGCCCCACCGGGGGCTCACAGTCTTAATCCCCATTTTACAGATGAGGTCACTGAGGCACAGAGAAGTGAAGTGACCTGCCCAAAGTCACACAGCTGAGAATTGGCGGAGCCGGAATTTGAACCCATGCCCTCTGACTCCAAAGCCCGGGCTCTTTCCACTGAGCCACGCTGCTTCTCAAATACTCGTGACTCTTTCCATGAAGATAGAGCATGACCCAGAAGACATGCCTAATTTTGTGACTTGAACAAAGGTTTTAACAAAAGATCACATTTCAAATTTGGTAAAATATAGACCGATGATGGGTGCATTCTACTTACGAGCTAACAACAATCATTTGGCGAACGTTTCCATACATTGTGAAGGTGTAGTAGTAGTGGTAATAGTAATTATGGTATCTGTTAAGTGCTTATTATGTGCCAGGCACTGTACTGAGCGCTGGGTCCCCACGGTAAAAACTCAATAAATATCAGTGATTTAATAGTCGTCATAGTAGTAGTAGCAGCAGCAGTGGCGTTGACATTTATTGCTGGCTTAGCAAGCACGAAGCTTAGTGGAAAGAGCCTGGGCTTAAGAGTCAGAGGTCGTGGGTTCTAATCCCAGCTCCACCACTTAGCAGCTGTGTGACTTTGGGCAAGTCGCTTCACTTCTCTGTGCCTCAGTTCCCCCATCTGTAAGATGGGAATTTAGACTGTGAGCCCCACGTGGGGCAACCTGATTATCTTGCATCTACCCTAGCACTTAGAACGGTGCTTGGCACGTAGTGAGCGTTTAACAAATACCATCATCATTACTGAGCATCCACTGGATGGATTGCACTGCGCTGAGCTCTTGGGAATACAAAGCAACGGTTATGCCATATTCCCCACCCACAGGGGAGACCGACGTAAAAATAGATGCAAATAGAGTAAACAAAACAAATAATTGAATGTACCGTTCTATAAACGTATATGCATAAGTGATGCTGATGAATAAGTGAATTCACATTTGCAGCAACATTAAATAATGTATTCAACTGGTTCTTTTTTAACCATTAGCTGTGCCTGGTAAATACCACCTCTAATGCAACATTTCTGTTTCTGAGAAATACAAGAGTTAAAAATATCATAAACTTATATATAGAATTCAGTTTGGAATTCTGACTGTTTTATTTTTCTACTGCAGTTACTGGAAGAACCAAGAGTTTGTTGTCCGATGAATGAAAAAGAATAAAAATATCTATGTTGTATTTGGTGAAAAAAATCAGCCAAAATGACCTTATAGCATACAGATAGAGTATTGATATTTGTGATTTAGCACCATCCTCTTGAATTTCACTTTCACCCTGTACTCTAAAATATTTTTACTGGACATATCGTTTTAAACAATGTGGTGTAGTCTTTAAAAAATTACATACGCATGCACAGTGAAGTCAAAGGAAAAGGATATCTTCTTATGTGAAACTAATTTCTGGCACATATGAGGTTTCCATTGTTTCCATCTAGTAGTTGGAGCATGTTTCTAGTTTAAATGTCCTTTTTAGGAGGATAATTTCTTTCATAACCTTTCAGTGTTATTTAAGCATAATATTTGGGTTTTAATTTGCTTAATGAAAAGTAATCATTCAGTAGAATTAATTCATAAAGTGATTATTTACACGAGAGACCAGATTGGTTCCACGGAAGTTCTTTAGATTTAAATGCCTGGAGGGTCTCATATCCTCTTGATGCTTGCATACAAACTCCCAGTATTGTCGGTGGAAGTTCAGTGTATTTCATTTTACGGGGAGTCAACTCCGGCACCAGAGATTGAAACTCTTCATTGAAATCAGTCCATGCCGTGTAAGAAATGCATCTTTGACACATGTCCAGTAGCTACATTTTGTAAGATTGAGTAGTACTAAGTTTCAATATCTGATATACTTTATTCTATTCTGAGAAGGGGTCTGTTTGCTTTAAAGAGAAGCAGTGTGACCGAGTGGCTAGAACACAGACCTGGGTGTCGGAAGGACCTGGGTTCTGATCCCGGCTCGGCCGCTTGCCTGCCGCGCGACCTTGGGCGAATCACTGGACTTCTCTGTGGCTCAGTGACCTCATCTGTAAAATGGGGATTAAGACTTGTGAGCCCCATGCGGGACAGGGACTGTGTCCGATCTGATTAGCTTGTACCTACTCCAGCGCTTAGTACAGTGCCTGGCACATAGTAAATGCTTAATGAATACCATTTTTAAAAAAAGGAATACAGTCAGTTCTGCTATCACATGAACGTTGTGAATCTGGTGTTGAGGGAAAATGACAGACTAACGATTGATTCAGTGAGAATAAATGGATTTGGGGCTAGTTTGAAGGGACTCTACCATGGCTGACACATCAATCATTATTCATTTATTCAGTTGCGTTTATTGAACGCTTACTATGTGCAGAGCACTGTACTAAGCGCTTGGGAGAGTACAGTACGACAAAAAACAGCCCCATTCCCTGCCCGCAATGAGCTTTACAGTCAAAAGGGACTTACCACTGCTAGTAACATGCTTTACACTCTTGTCCCTCATTGTGATTTTACTATATCCATAACAGTCACTCTGTTCAGCGGATGTCTGTTACGTGCAGTTCACAGTGCTAAGCTCTTGAGAAGTACAACAGAAGGATATATTAGTACAACAGAGACCCTAATTCTCACCTGTGTATTCTGTCCCAGCGCTTAGTCCAATGCTCTGCACACAGTAAGCACTTAATAAATATTGTTACTGCCACAGAAGGACAAGACGCACTTCCCCTCTAGACTCTAAGCTTGTCATTGGCAGGGAACATGTCTTCCAACTCTGTTATATTGTACTCTCCCAAACGCTTAGTACAGTGCTCTGCACGTACTAAGCCCTCAATGAATACTATTGATTGATGAGTTGATTCCTTGCCTTTGAGGAGCATACACAGTAACATAGAGGGCAGACATAAAATATTTAGAAGCAATGGAATCCAAATAAAGAAATTCTGGATGAATTAAAAATAAATGAGAAATCCTGTAAAACTGTAAAAATGCAGGAATCACTGTACAGTGCAGTATAGTAAGGCTGAGCCGGAGAATGGGAAGTGTGGCAGCATCAGAGCCCAGATCTTCTGGTTCCAGATCTCCTTGCACAAACGTGGCGATCGAGCTGTACACAGACAGACTCTCGTTGTGGGAGGAATATTCCCTAATCCTTTTGAAGCAGCATGGCCCGGTGGCAAAAGCCCGAGCTTGGGAGTCAGAGGACGTGGGTTCTAATCCCGGCTCCACCACTTTTTAGACTGTGAGCCCACTGTAGGGTAGGGACTGTCTCTATATGTTGACAACTTGTACTTCCCAAGCTCTTAGTACGGTGCTCTGCACACAGTAAGCGCTCAATAAATACGATTGATTGATCGATTGATTGTCAGCTGTGTGACCTTGGGCAAGCCACTTAACTTCTCTGGGCCTCAGTTACCTCTTCTGTAAAATGGGGATTAAGGCTGTGAGCCCCATGTGGGACAACCTGAAGCCACTCCAGCGCTTAGAGCAGACCTTGGCACGTAGTAAGCACTTAACAAATACCATAATTATCATTATTATATTTCCCAACTATTTGTTGAAAACCCATGGCATGAGGAAATGTGCCTAGAATAATAATAATGATGGCATTTGTTAAGCGCTTACTATGTGCCAAGCACTGTTCTAAGTGCTGGGGGGATACAAGGTAATCAGGTTGTCCCACATGAGGGCTCACAGTCTTAATCCCCATTTTCCAGATGAGGGAACTGAGGCACAGAGAAGTGAAGTGACTTGCCCAGAGTCACACAGCAGGCAAGCGGCGGAGCCGGGATTAGAGCCCATGACCTCTGACTCCCAAGCCCGTCCTCTTTCCTCTAGGCATAACCTGTATTACCGCGATCCCATAATACGTAAAAGTCCAAAAATGCATCATTGCGTGAATCGGTGATGTGCCCCAGGATCTGTAAGCCCCACCTCTCAATGTTCACATTATCATGAATGAAAAATCAATTATCTCCCCACCATCCATCCTCTTCTTCTCCCCTGTATTGTTGTGTTCAACTTCTCTCTTGTTCAGTTTTCCTTCCCATCCCAGACCGCCCCCCTCCGCCCCCGACCCAAGCTCGGCTCTTCCGTCAATCAGTGGCATTCATTGAGCGCTCACTCTGTGCAACACACCCTCCCTTTCCTGTCTCCTCTACTCTTTCTTTCCCAGTATTCTTTGGAAAACTCTAAGCCCCCAATGTCCCGCTGAAGCTCCACAGCCCAGCTGCCAGCAGGAAGGGGGATCAGGAAAGTATGGCCAGGGTCCTTGCTGGGATCTTCCAGGTGGTCAAGTGCCTGGCTCCTGCTCTGCCTCCCACCCCCTAACCGTGGGGGGGGGGGGGTCCCTCCAGGCTCAGATCTGGGTCCCCTTCTATTTTCCATCTACACCCACTCTCTTGGAGAACTCTTTCGCTCCCATGGCTTCAACTACCACCTCCCTGGGGGGCGATTCCCAAATCTACGTCTCCAGGCCCAATCTTTCTGCTTCCCTGCAATCTTATATTTCCTGCTGCCTTCAGCAGGATGTCCCGCTGACACGTCAAACTTAACAGGTCTGGAACAGGACTCCTCATCTTCCCCCCGAACTCCCGCCATCTTTCTCATCACTGTAGACTGTGCCACTATCCTCCCTGCCCCACCAGTCTGTAACCTTGGCATTATCCTCAACTCATCTCTCTCATTCAACCTACATATTCAGTCTGTCATCGAATGCGGTCAGTTTTACCTTCACAGCATTGGTAAAATCCACCCTCTACTCCGTCCAAACTGCTACTATCCTGATCCAAGCACTTAGCCTCCGCCTCCTTGACGACTGCCTCAACGTACTGTCTTCATACAGTGCTCCTCCAGTCTCGTGCAGCCGCGGTGGATGCGGTGTATTTCCTGCATGGTTATTTGGGATTGCCTCTGGGTGAAGCCCGCCCAGTCTCCCTCCGTGGAAATGGGGCAGGCTCACCCTGCCGAGGAGACAGCCACAGAGGCGGCTCGCCGGGGGTGCCGCAGGGTGGATCCGAGCCGGGGAGAGAGCTGGAAGAAGAGCTTGGTGGGATGTGGAGGGTTGCAACCAGAGCGACGCCGGTATGGAGCCTCCTGGAGGCCTCGGGGAATGGGAATAGATGTAGTCATCCAGACGAAGCCCGTGGGAGCATTCGTTCATTCAGTGGTCATTATTAAGCGCTTACCGTGTGCAGAGCACCGTATTAAGCATTTGGGAAAGTACAGTGCCACAGTAAACGGCAACGATCCCTGCCCACAACGAGCTCACAGTCTAGATGGGGGAGGCACACAAGTGCAAATAAATACAATTACAGATATATATGTAAGTTCAGTTTGGGGGAGCCGGGAACGCTGGCGCGCACTCCAGGGAATAAAAGGTCAGAACCAGGGGGGTGGGGCGGTGTAGCTGGGTGAAATCAAGTCAGTTTGCCGTCCTGTTTGAGGCTAAGAGGGCAGTGCCTACAACCTGAACGATGGGCAAGGGACAGTGATACCTCTCCTCTTTGATCTTTGCGTGGCAGAAGACCATGCCGGCATAGCTGATCACGTAGCCGTGGGTGGTGAACCCAGTGCCCCGTCCCAGGAAATCTTGTCACCTGGGACCCTGTAATCTTTTCCTAACAATAATAATAATAATAATAATAATAAATAATTGTGGTATTTGTTAAGTGCTTACTGTGTTCCAGACGCTATTCTCTGCGTTGGGGTAGATACAGGGTATTTGGGTTGGTTCCCTTCCCCACAGCACCTGTATTTATGTATATGTGTTTGTACATATTTATTACTCTATTTTACTTGTACATATCTATTCTATTTTATTTTGTTAGTATGTTTGGTTTTGTTCTCTGTCTCCCCCTTTTAGACTGTGAGCCCACTGTTGGGTAGGGACTGTCTCTATATGTTGCCAACTTGGACTTCCCAAGCGCTTAGTACAGTGCTCTGCACACAGTAAGCGCTCAATAAATGCGATTGATTGATTGACATGGTCCCTGTCCCTCATGAGGCTCACAGCCTTAATCCCTGTTTTACAGATGAGGTAACTGAGGCCCAGTGAAGTGACTTGCCCAGGGTCACTTGGCAGACAAGTGGCAGAGCTGGGACTAATAATAATAGCGATAATAGTTATGGTATGTATTAAGCATACTTAATTTACTGTGTGCCAGGCACTGTACTGAGCGCTGAGGTGGATACCAGCAAATCAGGTTGGGCGCGGTCCCTGTCCCACGTGGTGCTCACAGTCTCAATCCCCATTTTCCAGATGAGGTAACCGAGGCCCAGAGAAGCAAAGTGACTTGCCCAAGGTAACACAGCAGACAAATGGCACAGGTGGGATTAGAACCCGTGACCGTCTGATTCCCAGGCCTGTGCTCTAGCCACTACATCACGCTGCTCTTCTAGAACCCAGGTCCTTCCGGGTCCCAGGCCTGTGCTGTATTCACTAGGCCACATTGCTTCTCTTTTTCTGCTTCCCCTGGAGGGCTCAGTAGTCATTTAGGACCGGTTCTGGAGTGAAACATAACTACCTGCATATATGTTTCTGGGAAAACATAACATCCATTCAAGAGGCACCCACCTTTTCAAGGAGCATATTTGGAATGCGTCCTGGGGTACTGTCGAGTAGAACTCTCTGCATAATCAGCGCTCAAGTACTGTTGGTCTTGATACTGAAGCCACGGGGCTTAGTGGAAAGAGCCCGGGCTTGAGCGTCACAGGTCATGGGTTCCAATCCCGGCTCCGCCACTTGTCAGCGGTGTGACTTTGGGCAAGTGACTTCACTTCTCTGGGCCTCAATTCCCTCCTCTGGAAAATGGGGATTAAGACTGTGAGCCCCATGTGGGACAACCTGAGTACCTTGTCTCTACCCCAGTATTTAGAACAGTGCTTGGCACATAGTAAGCACTTAACAAACGCTATCATTATTATTATTATTAGCTCCAAAAATTCATCCTCCCCAATTACTGTGATGAATTAGTTATCAAACACTACCCAGTTTGGGCTTCAGTGTAATTGGGATTTTGAACTTCTGTCCTAAATAGACCATACCTTTCACCTTTTGTGAAATACAAAGTATGATTTATACTGGGGTAGAAGAAAAGTCAGTGCTGAGTGTAGGACCACTAATGTACTGAGCCCACGCTACAACGCGATCTCACCCGTCTCGCTGCCGACCTCTGGCCTGTAATGCCCTCCCTCCTCAAATCTGCCAAACAATCACTCTCCCCCACTTCAAAGCCCTACGGAAGGCTCACCTCCTCCAAGAGGCCTTCCCAGACTGAGACCCCATTTCCTCAGCTCCCCGTCCATTCCACATCATCTCGACTGGCTCCCTTTGCTCTTCCCCCACATCTCCCCACCCCACAGCATTTACGTACATATGTATATATCTATAATTCTATTTATTTATATTGATGCCTGTTTACTTGTTTTGATGTCTGTCTCCCCGGCTCGAGACTGTAAGCCCGTTCTGGGCAGGGATCGTCTCGATTGCTGTATTGTACTGTCCCAAGTGCTTAGTACAGCACTCTGCACACAGTAAGCGCTCAATAAATACAATTGAATGAATGAATGAATGCGACTGATGGCTCCACACCCGTCTAGGCTGAGGTTGCTGATTTCCGGCACTTTCCCAGCTTCGCTCAGCACTCGGAATGATTTCGGGGGACACATATTAGAGCGAGGGCTCAATATACAGCTAGTCTCGTAAAGGCGCATCTGTTGCTAGCTAGCCTTGCTCCTGCCTCTCAGATTCTGCTCAAGGGGTCTTTTGGACAAGAAAGGACCCATCAGTCCATTTTCTGTTTCTGGCAGGAATAGTAAGCGGCAGGATAGAATGTATATTATGCCTACAGAAAGCTTAGCAACCGTGGGCCCTTTCTGGGACGGGAGCTCTGTCCAACCCAATTATCATGTATCTACCCAAGTGCTTAGTACAGTGCTCTCCACCTAGTAAGCACTTACCAACTTCCACAGTCATTAGGAATTCCATCTGTCATGTCGAAAAGTGATTCAGCTGGAGATGCCACCTCCTTTTTATGGTAATTGGGAGGTAGAGCTGAATATGCAGCCAGCAGTCTTTTCCAAACTTACTGCACATTAGAAAAATCTGCCATTTTGATGAACGAGTCAGTCACTCTCTGATCCATTGATGTTTGCTGCCCTTTCCCTGTATCTGAATCAGCACCACATTCTTGTTCAAACTCAGAATCTAAATACTTATGAAATCAAATGAAGTAGCAGGGCGTTACCGCATTCCTACTTCATCAAGGATTTGGACAGTGGGTCGACATTGATCCAGAGCGTCATGCTTCTTGGCGAGGCATGAAAGTTTCTTTCGATGAAAATTATTTGTTGTTTGGTTTTTGTCGGTGGTTTTTTTCCCCCCAGAAATCAGGTAATATTCATAACGCTACACTATAGAGAGGCTGCTTCCGGTTTTTAAAGCACTTACGCATACAAAGTTCAAGTTAAATTTGTAGTATGTGTCTGGGACTGTAACCCAAAGAATAAATGAGCCGGTTGTTGGGTAGGGACCGTCTCTATATGTTGCCGACTTGTGCCTCCCAAGGGCTTAGTACAGTGCTCTGCACATAGTAAGCACTCAAATATGACTGAGTGAAAGAATGAATAAATCAGCCTCTCACAATGGCGGGTGCAAAGAGAAAGAATAGGATTCAGCCCTTTTTAGCCGACTTGAGCATAGTCCTAGTGCTCTAGGAAATATGGGGATTCTGAGTAACTTTGGCCTTGGTCTCATTTGCTGGATCTAAGAGTTTAATTGGTTAGTGGAAATACCAGTTTCTAGCGCTTTCTGGTTGGTTAGGGGCCAGTTAACGAAGCTCTTTCTAGGTTTTTATTGGATTCAGATGCAATAGTAGTACACCTTTTATCGACTTAAAAACGCACAGGCAAGCCGATGACACAGCCGCTGATCTCCCTGAGAGCTCTACAGGTGAAGCCTCTTGATTGTGGGTTTTTTTGGGGGTTTTTTGGTGATCAGGGGATTCAAGCAAATCCATCTGAAATGTGCATTTTGGGGGGTGTCCGTTAATTTCCTTAAGCTCATTTTTGTGCCTGTTCCTGAGAAATGTTCTAACTAATCCCAGATTGTAGCATAAGAGCGATCAAGAGCCCATTTAATTCCTTTGATTAAAGCACCTTAATTCTTTCTCGCGTGTGTCACTTACGTGGGTGCGGGTGGCAGGGTTCGGGTAGCAGGGTTGGGGGGGGAGGGGGGTTAATGTGGCAAAGCCTGTTTTATCTTTTCATTAATTAGCACATTTAAAAAAACTAATTATTCTCTTTAATCTTTTGCTTTTCCGTTTTACCAAGCTAATGAATATGGCTTGTTTTCTGTCGAATCTTTTGTCTTGCTGCAGTGACTTGAAGTGGGCCAGTTCCTAACAGCAGCATCTTTGACAAAGCACCAGAGGATTCTGTTAAAAAGTTGTGTTTAGTAATTGTAGTCGTCGTGTCAGACCATAACTGACTTGGAGCTGAAGGATTTTTGTGAGATGAGTAGCTGTGCCAGCAGGGACCCAAGTCTCTTGGGCCAGCCGCGCTCTCATTAAGATTTGCCGCTAGCAGTGGCGGTGTTCGGCATGTATGTGACGTGCATTCTGTTATTGTATGCTTGGCTTGTCAGCCTGCAGCTTTCTGACACTCACTTATGTCACTCTTTATTCAGAGAGGAAGAAGCTTTTGATAATTTGACAAGACAAGCTCTTAAACGATCTAGGTCATGGCCTTCACTGTCTGTGATTGTGAACATATTTCCTGAAAGCCCTGTCACTCATCACAGCTACATTTTCTCCCGGGGAGCCATAGGCCTGTCCTGGTCTCCTGTCAGCTCATACATTTTGGTTATTCATATACCAAATACAGTACTGGGGGGTTTTTTGTTGTTTTTTTTCCCTTCACTTTTGCAAATGCTCGCATGTTAGTAAGGCTAATCCTTTCTCCTGTGTTGTGTTCCCAGCAGGGGTGCGTTCAAGGGTTCTCTCTAGTACAAGGCAGACAACTGGCCAAGGGGAGCTGAAAAGGAGGAAAGGCCGCTTAGTGCTGTTTTTGTGTTTGTTCATTGTTGTGGAAATATGAGAACTGGTAGCAGGGGCCTTGTCTATTGAGCACTTGAGTTTTGGTCCGCTGTCAGGGGCTGTTTAAGATTGAGTGTTTTATTTTCTTTGATGTTCACATTTGAGAATAGGGAAGTGGGAATTAAACAACAGATGCACTAAGCCGTTGTTCTCGTAAAACAATAATTAGCACCTGATAAAATTCAATATGGGCCAAGATGCACAATATGAACCCTCGATTCGTCTGGTGTGGCAAACGTAGTCGATTCACTGTTGAATTTTAGGAATAATGAGAATCGCGGTTATTCACGTATGGTTCATGAGAAGAACCACAATAGAGGGAGAGGGTAGTAGGGCCCAACTTGGCGATAGATGTACTAGATCACTGAAGGGGATTTCAAAGTGGACTTTGTTTTCAGTTGTACGGTTAGCGGGGCTGCTTTTTAAGTATGGGCACCTTTTGTGTCCGTACAGCTAAGTGCTAGTAAGGTCAACCGCTGGGGCAGGGAATAAGTGCAATTTTATTTTACCTCATCATGCCGTCGTCCATATGCAGTGCCAGGGCCTCCTATCGCATAAGGGCTAAATATGCTTAAACCAATAAAAGGAATCACAGGCTTAACCGGTGAAGATGGTTTCACCCTCTTCCACGAGATGCCATTTCATCGCTTCTAAGCATCCGGTACGCAACCGCAATCTCCGAGTGTCAAATTGGGAGTTTTCCTGTTTTGGGGGGGAGAAAGTGTGGCCAGCAGCTAAGGGCCAGCGGAAGGGAGCAGCTGGCAAAGCGAAAGTGAACGTTGTAATTTCAAAAATCTATGCAATCTGTTTCCAGTTGGGGTATGTGAATCTCTAGCCAGCCAACTGGGACTGAGTTGGCAGTACTGGTTGTTAGGTGTCTGAGCGGCATTTTAGAGATTCCCAAATAGTCCCGGGCCTCTGACCAGGTCCTTGAAGATGCTTAGACTTTCCCCAGTTCTCAGTCTTGTGATGAAATGACAGATGGAACTGTTTGGAGGGAGAAGGCTTCTGCACCCATTCAGCTATTTGGTTATGACTGAAAAATGGAATAAAGGCAGTTCGACATTTTGTATTTCTCACCCATAGATTTCCCCATGAAATGGCATCGTTCATGGCCAGAGGAATAAACCGACTTTAAAAAGGCTAAGTAATTCTCTCTTTGGGTTATTTAATTGCTGCGTTGTAAGTAAAGGTCATATGGCAGAATGGCATCCTGCCAGGCTATAACCACTCAGTGATTGTGACTTTTCATCCATAGTGTTCTGGGCACACTGCGCTAATCGAAAACTAGCATAACTAATGGAGAAATAAGTACTTGCTCACCTCCCCGATAATTCAGCTAAAATGATATATGCTGTAGGGGGGCATTACAGTTTGGAAGAAGCTAATATTTTTAGCGCGCCGTGCGTCTAGGCGAGCTGTGCTGCATCTGTATGTGAAGACTGGAAAGCATTCTGCACGTAATAATGGACCACCAGGTGCTAGTTGCCGGAGATATGAGAGGCACCTTTGCCTGTCAGAGCCACCTACAAAGCTTTAACTAGTTGCTTATCGTACTGTCCCGAGGGAATGAACACGCGTGGTATTTTGGTCAGGTGTTTCAGGTTCATGAGTGGGAAACTTGAGTTAGAGATCTAGTAAACAGGTTGCATTACGTAATTTTCTAGCGCAAATGGAATACAGTAGCAAAACATAAAACGCGTTCAATTTAGAAACTTAAGGATACCGGTGGAAATAATATATCAGTCTCTGCCTAGTTATGTTAGAGCCACCGGAAGTGGAATTTGCCCCTCAAGATCCATTTTCTGTGATGCGGTGATGTCCAACAGCACAAGACCATATAAGACCTGGATTTTGTCTGTTGAAAAAATAGGGAGTAGCAACCAAATAAGGAGCGATTGTTTCAGAAATGCACAGGTATCGGGACAAAAATATGACCCTTCATTCACATTTCTGGCAACTGAAATTTTTTCCTGGAAATTTTGGTATTGAAATGGAACCTAGTTTCAGATAGAGCCACTTTTGTTGTGAATTGGTATTTGCCAGGCTTACCGGTGTGATTGTTCAAAGGAATTATACTGCAGTTGCTATATGACATTGAAAGCGAAAGACCCTTAAATGAAAATCTAATGGTTCAGAATAGTTCTTGTTTGGGGAAAGGTACTTCACCAAGTAGCTATTATTGTAAAAGTACTAAGGTGTGTTGGGAAAAAATTGAGTCTTTAGCACATAGCTACTTATCCGTATCTCCCCAAGTCACACATTTGAACATGATTTAGGGAGGGGATGAAAGGTCATTGGAAAGAAAAGCTTTCCTCACTGTTTTTCTCTGACTTTCTCTTCTATCATCTATCTGTTTTGAGGTTAATTTATATATATTGTTTAGCTGCTTCATAAGAAGCAGCTAAAAATCAGCTGAGAGAAATTGTAAAGAGGAAAAAGGTGATCCAAGAATGAAGGTTTTTGTTTGTTTATACTTGGGTATATTGTTGTTTCTGTTTTGTTTCGTTTTTCCTTTCAATCTCACTGACTTTAGGGTACTGAGAATCATTTCATGTTGCAATTTGGCTAAAGAGGTCACTCAGAAAGCATATGCAATTGCATTCAATGACCTCTATATGATTTGCTATGGCAGACTCAAATTCAAAATGTTTTTAAAGGTATATTCTGTGATTAGTATCGATTAGGACTTTGGCTGTGAACCATCAGTTTGGTGGTAGTTATAGCTGGCAAGAGCATCTAGTACCCCAAACTTCCAACCTGCAGAGAAGAAAGAAAAAGAGAAAACTTTGTTACTGGCTCTCTGACAATGGCAGGGAGTGTGTTAAACCAGTGTAAAATTCAATTAAATTGTCTAGCCAGGTTTTTGAAGCTGAAATGCAGACCCTTTCAGTTAAGCTTCTTAGTTTCCTGTGACCGACACCAGTGGATACTGTGTTATGCCAAAACCAACAGGCTGGAAAGCACCTTGTTTCATGCTCCCAACTGATCAATATTTTTATTTTCCAGGCTTGCCCAGAAATATGGAGGCAGTATCACCTAACGGTAAGTAGAAACTCTTTTTTTTTTTTTTATTTTCTACTAGACCCAGCCTATTTACTCTTCTGTGAACTGCTGACCATAAAATATAGACAAGCGTGTTCTAGGGTAAGGTAATAAACATCTGAAGAGTTTTTGTGCTGGAGGAAGTAATAATACACCTCTTGTTTCTTCATTATCCCCCCGCCCCAACCTCCCCTTTTCTTTTTTTTTTAAACACGATTCTGATTGATTGTAATACTGAGGTCATTCAATGATTGCATCACAGTCCGCTCAAGCTATTTTTGTTACAGAAACAATGTGAAAATTTATTTGGGGCTCCATAAATGAACAGAAAAGTTCCAAAGCTTTCAAATTTCAATCCTGTCTATAACTGTCCCTATTGTATTTTAATTAAAGTAGCCGTAGCCTGACGCTATGAATTTAAAACTCAAGCTGAGAAAAAGTTTGGACACTTTTCATAATGGATCATTCAAGTGTCATAGCCTCCTACGTCATTAATCGGGGTGTCAAAGTATTTACATAATACCAGTCAAGTTTTTCAGTTGCCAGTTCCTCTCAATTATAGTTTCAGAAAAATTGAAACATAGAACGTGTTGTTGAACCTCACTTTTAATATTTAGTTAAAGTTATGCTTTCACTAATCCTCAAGAGCCCTTCTGTCATTGTTTCTTCCAGTGGCTCAAATTAATTTTACTGACCAAAATTATTGGTCTCCAGATCAAATTGTAAAAAGGAGTGCTGTTATGGAATATATTGTGGAGTATAGTCTTTTGAGCCTTTTTACCAACTTTCCTCCTTTACATGGTGACTGGCAAATATTAGCAGGAAAGGAAAAGTACTGAGGCAACCTCGCTCAGTTTCTTACCACAGTCCACTTTGGTTTCATTTTTTCTTTTTTCAACATTTCTAACGAGTGGACTTGGAACTCTCCAGTTCGATTTGAGTGTGGTCTTGGCTTTTTAAGTTAACAAATGGAAGAGATACAAAAAAGAAGAAACGAATGAGATCCTTTTCTCTCCTTCTGCATTTCTGGACTTACTTTATTCATGTCAAGATAGATGCTCAGTGGAAAGTAGTAAGTCCTTTATTGTATCAGAATATTAGGTGGTGACTCAAGCTGTTTTTTCTATGTGTGTAGTTCTTTTTTTTTCTGGCAGTGTGGCTGGGCCCTTTTTCAAAAACAGTCCACAATTAATTTAATATTGGGAAATGATCATTCTTACCAAAAGAAATGCCTCATTGAACATCTGAGTGGGACCCCTTTCCAAGTCAGTAGTTATCCAAAAAACGAAAATCAGAAGTTAAAAACTGTTCTGGGGGAAAAGGTGTTTTATATTTACCAAATAAGAAATGGTGTCTTTGACAACAGTACTCATCTTGTGTTGCATATGCGCTGGATGTATAAATGCCATATATAAAGTGAATTTACACACTTCGGCCATGCCGTGTACTGGCCAAGAGAAATGTCTGAAATGCATTTTGTAAATAAAAATCAACTGCAATAGGTTGTCCCTGATTACAGATAAATTGCAGATAAATGGAATACCCTTTTCACCGAATCATTAGTGTGTTCCGCAGAGGTTTAGTGGTTTGTGTGTCACATTGCTAAATATAGTTAATTGAAATATCATGCACTATGGTTTGAAGATTGTAGATGTCATTTTGAGCAGAGTTTATATTTCACAGAAATCCCTGAAACGCGACAGGTGACACGACACATATTTTTCCCCCCCTTTTCTTTTACCCCAATAGCTCCAAACTAGAGTTAAAAGCAAGTCACAACTACAGTAAAGTTGGGGAATATTCTTTTCCTCAGAAATGTGGCAGTGATAGAAATTCAGTCTACTTTCAGAGATTTTTGCATTTAAATGATTGCCCACATACCACAGTCCCAATTCACTGGCTGGGAAATGTAGATTTCGAAACAAAATAGTTGCTTGCAGAGAGACTATGGGGAAATAAATTACCAAATAGTCAAGTGTCAGTAGTGTTTAGTATTTATAGATGCACTAGATTAGTGTTGAAAATGAGATTGTGTCACTCAGGAAGGTAGACCAATTTTTCCTCCAGACTCTTCACATCCATCATAATGGTCTCTGCAGTACTTGTAATGCTTACTGTTAAATGAATAAATCTGACTCCGTCCAGGTTCTCATGTAAAGGCTGAATGTGGTTTTATGCCATATAAATCGTATATAGCTTCGGTTTACCAAAAGCACCCCTTACTAAAATGCCATTAAAAGGCATTGACTATGCCGACGCAGCATTAGGATGTATTTAATTAAACAGCAGATAGGCGTTTGGAAGCAAGAACAAAATGCTTTGGTGATTTTATTCTTGATGAGCCGCTTTACTAGGAGATGGACTGCCATCTATTGACTGAGAATAACCCTAACACGTTCTCTGTACGACAGAAGGAACGACCAAATCACGAGGCTCATATGATAGTGTTTCGCCCCATTTTACCCTAAATCATTTTGCTCAGAAATTCGGCACAAGCGACATTTTACCAGTGTTGGTGGCTGCTTTTTCGTAGTAAATTAGATCGAATATCTTCAGAAGATATTTCGAGTGGGGAAACTAAATTCCGAACAGGTCGTGTATATTCACTTATTATACAAATTACATTGATTTTCATTTATACAGACCATTCAGGTCATAGCTCCTGAAGATTCAAATCGAAAGCTCTGCTATTGAAGCGCTATCCCTATATTGCTTTAGAGTTTGCGGACACGTTCTTTAAGCTCTTACTCTTTGGCAGTGCTATATTTTCTTTTATGGTATTTGCTCAAGCGCTGACTCTGTGCCAAGCACCGTACTAAGCACAGGGGTAGATACAAGCTAATCAGATTGAACGCAGTCCACGTCCCATATGGATCTCACCGTCAGTCCCCATTTTGCGGATGAGGTAATTAACTGAGGCACAGAGAAGTGAAGTGACCTGCCCAGGGTCACACAGCAGACAAGTGGCGGAGCTGGGATTGGAACCCAGACCTTTGTGACTCCCAGCCCACTAGGCCTCGCTGCTTCACGCTCATACCACCCCACGCTTTCTTGAGAAGCCAGAAACGATACGATTTTTAAATAAGGTATTTTCCCATGAACAAGAAGAAAAAACAAAACAAAACACGGTTTTAATGCGGACCTCTACAAACTAGGGGCCATCAAAGTGTCTTTTCCACCTCAAAACGGAAACCGTTCCGTTAAATTCAACAGAGTGTTGGTGTTGTGTTTTGTTCCAAAGGTGCAAAGTGAAGGAAATAAAATGAGAGAATGAAATAAAATGAGGCGACTTTCATAACGCTTTTCATGTGTAAAATGGGGATTATGATTGTGAGCCCCAAGTAGGACCTGGGCTGTGTCCGACCTGATTAACTTGTATCTACCTCAGTGTTTAGTACAGTGCCTGTTACATAGCAAGCCCTTAACAAATACCGTACCCCCAAAAATAGGAATATTTGGTTATTATGAATATAATTTTGTGCTTCAAATCAGGTAATATTTAATATTTATGATTCTGAGGTAAGACTTGACGTAGCTTTTGATTTTAATACAGAAATTGTCATGGCTTCATGTTCATCATGAGATTCATTCATTCAATCGTATTGAGCGCTTACTGTGTGCAGAGCACTGTACTAAGCGCTTGGGAAGAACAAATTGGCAGCATATAGAGACGGTCCCTACCCAACAGTGGGCTCAGTCTAGAAGGGGGAGACAGAGAACAAAACCAAACATATTAATAAAATAAATAGACTAAATATGTACAAATTAAATAAATAGAGTAATAAATATGTACAAACATATATACAGGTGCTGTGGGGAGGGGAAGGAGAGATGAATAGCATGTCCAATTAAAGTTATTTCATGTAAGAATGTTCACCTGTTTTGGGAAGGAGATAGTATTTCTGCTTGCTGAAAATATAGTATGTTATAAAACGTATCAATGCATCCAAGAGATATCCTGCATAATTGCCCCCAGTTTTTGGCATGATTTTGACAGAAGAGGCGTGGCGTAGTGGAAAGAGCATGGGCTTGGGAGTCGGAGGCCGTGGGTTCTAATCCTGGCTCCGCCACTTATCAGCTGTGTGACTTTGGGCAAGTCGCTTAACTTCTCCGTGCCTCAGTTTACCTCATCTGTAAACTGGGATTGTGACTGTGAGCCCCACATGGGGCAGCCCGATTACCTTGTATCTACCACAGCGCTTAGAACAGTGCTTGGCACATAGTAAGCACTTAACAAATACCATCATTATTATTATTATTTATTAAGTGCTTACTGTTGTCGTATCTGAGCTGGCTTTCACGACTATTCTGAAGTGACAACATTTATAACCACTGCCAGTTTGCACGCCTCATTTTGGGAAGTGATTTGAAAGTATGCCTTTTGGTTGTGATAGAACCTGTTTTTCATATTGGAGAAGAAATGAACAATACATCCCATTGAAGATTGAATATCGTTATTTCCCTGGCTATGTTACATATTCGTTTGTGGAAGTGGTAACCCAATCATGGATGGGTCTTGAAGAAAAAGGAAGGGTTTAGAAGGGAAGTAAAGTCCTATGTGTAGTAAAAGTGTTTGCTTGGGCATCTTCTCTAACTCTTAATAATCAAGAAAGTAGTTTTTTTCAAATATATTATTAGCTTATTGGTTTAAAAAGGGCATTTCAAGTTAAGATCTTCGTCTGCCTTCTATGAGATAGTTCCCTCCTCATTTTTCTCATTCTTAATTCTAGTTCCCATTTCACAGCTATTTCATACTGCTCTAAGTGCTCTTTGGCTGGATTTAGTTAAGACCAAGTTGCACACGGTTAGGAGAGCAACATCTTTTTTTATAGGAGGATTGGTCTTAAAATGTTTGTAATGTACAAAGAATGTGGGTTTTTAGTTGATTTATGATGAATTTTTTTGGACTTCTGTTTTTTGTGAAGACTATTAGCCTATCTAAGCATATTTTGATCTAGGAAATATTTTGCCAGTTAATACTTCAGAATTGTGCATATCATTTCAAAATCACTTCATTGCAACAAAATCATGGTGCCGCCTTTCTCAGAAGGTATCTGAGAGTTCTCTGTGCAGTCTGGATCGTAACAGTGGGTGGTATTTGAAAGTAATATATGAATTAATTGTTATCTCTTTATTTTAAGACTACCCCTAATACACAGAGATCTCATCATTAAGCAGTTATTAAAAGTATTTTTCAAATTGCAATACTAGAAGTAGTAATAATAGTATTTATTGAGCATACCCCATAGTAGGGCACTGTCCATAGGCACTTGAAAAATGCAGAATAAAAAAGTGACACATTCCCTGGCTGTAATAACAATAGTAATAATAATAAATAGTATTTGTTGAGTGCTTACTATGTACCAGGCATTGTACTAAGCTCTGGGATTGATACAAATTGGATTGGACACAGTCCCTGTCTCACATGGACTCACAGTCTGAATCCCCATTTTACAGATGAGGTAAGTGAGGCACAGAGAAGTGAGGTGATTTGCCCAAGGTCAAACGGCAGAGCTGGGATTAGAATCCAGGTCCTTGTGATTCTCAGGCCCATGTCCTATCCACTAGGCAGGAGTTTACCCCATTAGTGAGGAAGACAAAAATTAAAATATATATGCTGGAGTATATACTAGCAGCTATATAAATATGAATATGGGATAGAGCTGGCTGAAGGGATGATGTGGCTCAGGGTGCTGGGAAAGAGATGGGTGATGACTTGATAGAGGAATTGGGTTTGTATTCGCTACTAGTAAACTTTGCTTAAATAAAATGGTCCTAAATTATGAATTTAGGGTTTATATTAATAATAATACAATATATTAGTTACAGCTCATAGTAATTTGTTTTTGGTTTTACATGCAAGTCAGAAAGTTAAAGTGTGGGTGTTTTTATCATTCTCCAGTTGCAGCTATTAGCATGTTCTGAAATCTTTCTCTTCTTTGTATAATGGCTGGGCTTTAACTAAGAAAAAGAAAATGCAAGGGCAAATACTGAAATGTTGATTGTCAAAGTGAGTGGAGCAATCGAGGCTATCCTCGCACAGAATTGTCGAGCACACGTGAACTGCACACATGAACCACATATCCTGCTTTCTGCAGCGTGGCAGGCCTCACATAAATAAGGCGTATACCATTCTTGAGTTGTGCACAAGAAGTTGGGAAATGATGGGTCCTTGCCTTCTCCTGGTTCTCTTTCTCCCTTGAAATTTAGTACACATTCCCACCCCTCCGAACCTGACAGCCTGTTATCCTTCTGCGTATAGGGCAGATTGGGGTTGTAATTTGTTTAGAAGTATGTGCTGTTCAATTTCTAGTTTAAATAATTGTGGTATTTGTTAAGCACTTACTACGTGCCAGACACTGTATTAAGCGCTGGGGGTAGAGATCAGATAATTAGGTTGAACACAGTCCCTGTCCCACATGGGCCCTAATCCCCATTTTACAGATGAGGAAACTGAAGCTCATGGTCACATAGCAGACAAGTGACAGAGCCGGGATTAAAACCCCAAGTCCTCTGACCCTCAGGCCCGGGTCGTTTCCACTAGGCCGTGCTGCTTCTAGTCTACTGCGAATGGGTGGATTTTGTTTATGGTTTGGAGTGGCTGAATACACGATTGTGATTTTTATAAGGAGGCAAAGTGGACACTTTCTTCTCTGCACACAGTAACCGCTCAGTAAATGAGATTGAATGAATAATGGGGCATAACATCTTTGACTTTCTGTGGATTGATTGCTGCAGGAGCCACCTTGCTGACCTCCCTGCCTCCTGTCTCTCCCTACTCCAGTCATCATCATCATCAATTGTATTTATTGAGCGCTTACTGTGTGCAGAGCACTGTACTAAGTGCTTGGGAAGTACAAGTTGGGAACATATAGAGACAGTCCCTACCCAACAGTGGGCTCACAGTCCATACAGCACTCTGCTGCCTGGATCATTTTTTCTACAGAAACGTTCAGTCCGTGTTTCTCCCACTCCTCAAGAACCTCTAGTGGTTGCCCATCCATTTCCGCATCAGACAGGAACTCTTTACCATTGACTTCAAAGCCTTCGATCACCTTGCCCCCTCCTGCCTTAATACCTCAGTGGTATTTATCGAGCACTTACTGGGTGCGGGGCACTGTACTAAATGCTTAGGAGCGTACAGTACAACGGAGTTAGTAGACACGTTCCTCGTCCACAGCCTGCTTGTAATCTCGAGGGGAAGACAGACCATAAATGTAAACAGTTTATAACTTACAGATAAGTACACAAGTGCTGTGGGCCTGAGGGTGAGGCAGGTCCCAAATGCCCAAAGGTCACAGATCCAAGGGCTACAAAATGCTACAGAAATGCTACAGGAAATCCTTGACTTAAGACATTTCAAGTGAAAACAAATAGCACTTAGAGCGATTATCCATTTGGACCTTGTTTCAGCTGTACTTTAATTGGGATTAATTGGGATTTTACAACACAAGGATTTGACAGTTCCTTTACGGCACTTGCTCCGGGGGCAGGGACACTCACTGTGGACCAGGGAGAAGGTGCAGAAGTCACAGGGAATTTGGAGAAGCGGTTTTAAAAGCCTCAGTACGGACAGATGGGAGAAAAATTTTTAGAGAGGTAGAGGCTGGAGGGCTATCTAATTACCAGACCGGGTCACCAGAGAGTGTCTACATATCATCATCATCATCAATCGTATTTATTGAGCACTTACTATGTGCAGAGCACTGTACTAAGCGCTTGGGAAGTACAAATTGGAAACATATAGAGACAGTCCCTACCCAACAGTGGGCTCACAGTCTAAAAGGGGGAGATATCCATTTTACTTCCAATAAAGTAAGTGTTAGCCACCAGACCGAGTCACCAGAGAGTGTCTACACATCCATTTTACTTCCAGTAAAGTGTTAGCCACCCTAACATGGAGTATCTTTCGTTCTCCTCCTTTCTCTTTCTTTTGAGAAGCAGCGTGGCTCAGTGGAAAGAGCCCGGGCTTTGGAATCAGAGGTCGTGGGTTCAAATCCCGGCTCCACCACTTGTCAGTTGTGTGGCGTTGGGCAAGTCACTTCACTTCTCTGGGCCTCAGTTACCTCATCTGTAAAATGGGGATTAAGACTGTGAGCCCCCCGTGGGACAACCTGATCACTTTGTAACCTCCCCAGTGCTTAGAACAGTGCTTTCACATAGTAAGCGCTTAAATGCCATTATTATAATTATTTCTCTTTTCCCCTCTCTCCATATATATTTATATTTGAATGATAAAGCCTCATTATTCACTAAGGCCAACAGTATTTTAAGAATCTCATTTTCCCTGGCCACGGGCTCAGAGCCACTTAGGCTTGGGAGTTTACTGTTCCCTGCCATTTTTTTTTTGATCAAAAAGTACTTTAATTTCTTGCCATGTTAAGGAACGAAATGCGGCGATAAATTTCAGTTGAGCTGTTAGCAATAAAAATGATGCAGAAATAGGAGGTATTTCAACACATGATAAAATCAAACCACCAAATTTAGAAATTCTGGAATTGCACAGGAGCAGAACACATTCCCGTAGACATTCACCAGTGCCCTCGTTCAGTTTGTAAATTGCATTAGGGGAGGGACTGGACATTAAACTTGTTTTATGTATCAGCTGACCATATTGTTATTGCCTAAAATGTGGACATTAAGACACCATTCCAATCTTCTGGCTATCTTTCATTCATTCAGTCGTATTTATTGAGCGCTTACTGTGTGCAGAGAGCACTGTACTAAGCACTTGGGAAGTGCAAGTTGGCAACATATAGAGACGCACATAGTAAGCGCTTAGCAAATACCACAATTATTTCCCCACCCCGTAGCCTAACAAGAAGAGGGAATGTAGGGTTTAAGTCTCCAAAATACTGTGATGCCCATAATACATGTCCTGAAATGCTGAGGAGCCTATTCAGAGCATGCTGGAGTCCTACCATGGCGATATAAGTGTTGGAAGTAACTAGCAATAAATAATACCACAAAGGCGCTGAGGGAGAGACATGGATCCAGGTTGGGTGGGAGGTAGCTACACAATACTGGACTGTGTCCAACCTGATTATCTTGTATCTACTCCAGTGCTTAGAGAAATACTATTATTATTATTATTATTAGTAGTAGTAGTAGTAGTAGTAGTATTAGGCTTATTAGTTTAACCAAGTCAGTGAGTCCCAATTCCAGGATATTTTTTTCTAAAATTACCCAAAACTGCCTACAAAGATTTGGGATTGCCCCGGCTAAACCCAAACCACAGTAGAGAAATTGAGTTTAATAAATATTGATATTAATCTTTATAATTAATAGTAATCACAGAAGCTATAATTAATAGTAATCACAGAAGCAACGTGGCTCAGTGGAAAGAGCCCGGCCTTGGGAGTCAGAGGTTATGGGTTCCAATCCCAGCTCTGCCACGTGTCTGCTGTGTGACCTTGGGCAAGTCACTTAACTTCTCTGAGCCTGTTACCTCATTTTTAAAATGGGGATTAAGACTGTGAGCCCCACGTGGGACAACCTGATCACCTTGTATCTCCCCCAGCATTTAGAACAGTGCTTCGCACATAGTAAGCGCTTAACAAATGCCATCATCACCTTCATTAATAATGATGGTATTTGTTAAGCGCTTACTGTGTGCCAAGCACTGTTCTAAGCACTGGGATAGATACAAGGTGATCAGGTTGTCCCTTGTGAGGCTCAGTCTTAATCCCTATTTTACAGATGAGCTAACTGAGGCGCACAGAAGTTAAGTGACTTGCCCAAAGTCACACAGAAGACAAGTGGCGGAGCCGGGTTTAGTTGATTATAATGCGCTACAGTATTAGGGGCAACAGAGCCGTCATTGTGGATTTAAGTCACATTCATCTTTAATGTAAAGTAGTTTTATGTATCAATTTGTAATGGATCCTCAAGAGAAATATATATAATGCGAAATAGGAATTGATTCAGTCAAGCAATCAGTTGACACTTTTTGGGCACTTACTCTGTGCACATCAGTGGACTAAGTGTTTGGGAGAACACAATAGTATTAGAAGACATTCATTCATTTGTTCGTATTTATTGAGTGCTTGCTGTGTGCAAAGCACTGTACTAAGTGTTTGGGAGAGTACAGTACAACAACAGCCAGACACATTCCTGCCCACAAAGAGCTCACAGTCTAGAGGGGGAGACAGACATTAATATAAATCAATCAATCAGCCAATTACAGATATATACATATGTGCTGTGGAGATGGGAGGGAGGATGAATGAAGGAGCAAGTAAGAGCTGCGCAGAAGGGAGTGGGGAAAGAGGAGAGGAGTCATCATCATCAATCGTATTTATTGAGCGCTTACTGTGTGCAGAGCACTGTACTAAGCGCTTGGGAAGTACAAGTTGGCAACATATAGAGACAGTCCCTACCCAATAGTGGGCTTACAGTCTAAAAGGGGGAGACAGAGAACAAAACCAAACATACTTACAAAATAAAATAAATAGAATAGATATGTACAAGTAAAATAAATAAATAGAGTAATAAATATGTACAAACATATATACATATATACAGGTGCTGTGGGGAAGGGAAGGAGGTAAGATGGGATGGAGAGGGGGACGAGGGGGAGAGGAAGGAAGGGGCTCAGTCTGGGAAGGCCTCCTGGAGGAGGTGAGCTCAGGGCAGACTCCTTGAAAGAGATGTGCTTTCAATAAGGCTTTGAAGTGCAGGAGAGCAGTTATCTGGCTGATAGGAGGAGGGAGAGCATTCCAGGCCAGAGGTAGGATGTGGGCGGGCGGTTGGTGGCGAGAAAGACGAGATGGAGGTACAGCGAGAAGGTTGGCATTAGAGGAACGAAGTGTGAGGGCTGGGTTGTAGTAGAAGAAGTTCTAGCTAGGAAGGCAGGCAAAAAATAATTACAGGTAGGAGGCATTTTAACAGTAGCAGCAATATCAACTATGGTATTTCTTAAACACTTAATAGGTGTCAAGCACTGGGACGGATACAAATGAATCAGGTTGGGCAAAGTCCCCGCCCCACATGGGACCCCCAGGC
Organism: Tachyglossus aculeatus; assembly: GCF_015852505.1. Lineage (NCBI taxonomy): Eukaryota > Metazoa > Chordata > Mammalia > Monotremata > Tachyglossidae > Tachyglossus > Tachyglossus aculeatus. The sequence goes on from NC_052098.1 coordinate 59,309,231, forward strand.
TTCTTTTCTGGGCTATATTTGACGCAGTAGAATAGTGGTTACTGAATGTTGCTAAAGAACATGTACGCAAGCATCACCTCTTGGAAAGAGCCCAAGACCAGAAGTCAGGAGGCCCAGATTTTAGTCCCACCTCTGCGCCTGGCCTGCTGTGTAGCCTTGGGCAAGCCTCGGTTCCTCATCTGTAAAGCGGGAATAAGATAGCTTGTGAGCTCCAAGTGGGAAAGGGAATATGTATAATCTGATAATTTGGCATGTACCCCAATATGTATGTTGCCGACTTGCACTTCCCAAGCGCTTCGTATAGTGCTGTGCACACAGTAAGCACTCAGTTAATACGATTGAATGAATGAATGAAGGCTGAGCACAGAGTAGATCCTTAATAATAAGTCTCCTAATCAGGATTATAGCACCCATGTGGATTTCTATCAAAAAATGTTAGTGATGGTGGTGTATTCACACCGCCTCCCCGCAGCCCATCAAATTCTGTTGAATAATTGTTTTCTGTAGTACAGTTTTTCTGCAAACACAGCATTAGAGTAGAGCTGGGTGCAATTATTAATAAACTGTTGGCTCAGAATATATGGGAATTGATTTATACTGTACTAAGTGTTGTTGAATATTTATTATGAAATGTCACATCAATTTGTATTTTCTCTGCGTACAAGCTCTTTGATACCCACCTCCTCCCCAACCCCACTGCATTTATGGAACAAATCCTTGTACTCAGCTACTTCCCCTATCTGTAATTTATTGTAATGTCTGTCTCCTCCATTAGACTGTAAGCTCCTTGTGGGCAGGGAGCATATCTACCAGCTCCATTTTAGTCTCCCAAGCCGCTAGTGCACTGTTCTGCGCACAGTAAGTGTTCCATAAATACCCCGATTGGTTGATAAGTGCAAAGTTGACAGTCTTCTGCATTTTTTCAGTCAATCGTATTTTTGTGAGCATTTACCGTGTGCAGAGCACTGTACTGTGCGCTTGGGAGAGTACAGTACAACAATATAAGAGACACATTCCCTGCCCACAACGAGCTTATAGTCTAGAGGACGAGCTTATGCATGTAAAGATTGCTAAGCTGTTGCCATATTGCCTAATTTGGCTTTAATTTCTTCCGCTTGGCATCACAATATTGCCAAATCCTCTTCTCTTGGAAGCAGTAGGTTGGTCTAGTGGAAAGAAGAGCAGGGGCCATGGAAGTCAGCGTACCCTGGTTCTTCTCCTAGCTCTTCCACTTGCCCGCTGTAGCCTTGGGCAAATCACTCAACATCTCTTTACTTTTAGTTTCCTCATCTATACAGGAGGGATGCAATATCTTTCTTCCTCCCTCTTAGCTCCTTTAGGGAGCTCAGATTATCTTGCATCTACCACGGTTCCTCTACTTACCATAAGACGTATTTAGTAATCAGTCAGTGGTATTTGTTGAGCACTTGCTGTGTGCAGAGCACTGTACTAAGCTCTTGGGAGAGTTCCAGTGCAAAGGAGGAGGAATAGACGATCCGTACCCACCATCAATATTCTTCTTCAAGACTTCTGCTATTGACGGTTCTCTTCTCTGCCACAACAGTTGCCGTTTCATTTTCTTGTGTCTATAAAACCTTTCTTCAGTTGCCCATAGAGCAGCTAGTTGGCACCCCGTTGTTGGTTGCCATTGTTCTCATTTGTCCTTCCCAGTGCTGGGATGCAACAAGGATTGTTTCAATGCTTGTGGCCTCGTTAAGCTCCAGGGATCCCATCTTGCCACTTGATGGTAAGTCTTGTATATAGGGGGCATCTTTAAATCATTTATCTTGCACATATCTTTATATATCATAAATTATTGATTTATATTAATGGCTGGTTCCCCCTCTAGACTCTTCGCTCCGTGTATTGTACTCTCCCAAGCGCTTAATACAGTGCTCTGACATAGTAAGCACTCAAATACTGTTGATGATAACAAAGCTTGGCAGGGGAACTGCTCTAGAATTCAGATATGACACCTGTGGTAGGTCCAAATCCTGTGCACCTTCATTTGGCCTTCTGAATTAGGTTTCCTCCTTCCTCGTCTGTCTATGCGCTATCGGGCTATCCAGGCAGCGGGATTCAGTAATGGCATCCAACCATATCGCCGATAGCGATCCTGGACGTACAAGGTTTGCCGGGTGCAAGCTCTTGTCGGTCCAGAGCACCTTGCAGATTCTGAGATTCGGCTCGTAGTTAGCTGCATGTCTTCCTGAGTGTGTCCTTCCGCAACACAAGTCATCGGTGTGTCTGGGTGTTCCCAGATGAGTGCTTCAGGGAGCTCTGATGATGCTCCCAGCCTCTTAGGGTTTCCCAGGGGGATCTTGTGGAAACACAAGGGGCCTGAGAGTCAGGAGATGTGGGTTCCACTCCTGGCTCTGCCACTTGCCCGCCGCGTGATCTTGGGCAAATCCTTTCACTTCTCTGCGTCTCAGTTTCCTCATCTGTAAAACGGAGATTAAATACCCGATCCCCCTCCCCCTTAGACCGCGAGCCTCCTGTGGGACAGGGACTCTGTCCGACCCGATTGCCTCGTACCTACCCCAGAACCTCACACGGTGCTTGGCACGGAGAGAGAGCTTAGCAGATACCACAGTTACTATTAATATTACTCTGATGCCTGTTTCTTGCTTCTTTGTTACGGCCTTGAAATAGCTACCGAAAATATAGGACTGGGCTTACTGTAATCATCCCTCCTTTGTACTCTTTTGGTCATGGCCACTCTGTTGATCTGACAGGCCCCTCCAGTACTGGCGTGACCATATCATTGTGGAGTATTCTTAGGCTCTTGCTCAACTTCTCAGGACTGCCGAATTTTCTTTTACTATTTGCTAAAGATCTGATCTGCTGATGGTGCCAAATCCTTTGGTTAGCACTGTATCGAAGTCTCGATGATGTTCCCTTGATGGGTTTCATAACATCGCTAAAACCCACCCTTTCCTCTCCATCCAAACTGTTACTCTGCTGATCCAAGCACTTCTAACATCCCACCTTGACTAATGCTTCAGCCTCCTCGCTGACCTCCCTGCCTCCTGTCTTTCCCCACTCCAGCCTCCAATTCCCCCTGCCACCGGATCGTTTTCCTAAAATAAGTTCAGTCCACAACTCCCCATTCCTTAAGAACGGCGACGACGGTTGCCTGTCCACCTCCGCATCAAATAGAAACTTGCTTACCATCGGGTTTGAGGGGCTCGATTACCTCTCTCCCTCCTACCCACTTTGTTGATTTCCTACTACAGCCCAGCCTGCACACTTCACTCCTCCATGTATCTGGTTGCCGACTCCTTACCCATGTCCCCTCTCTGGCCTCTGATTTCCTCCGCCTTCATATCTGACAGACGATCACTCTCCCCACCTTGCAAGCCTTATTAAAATCACGTCTCTTCCAAGCGGCCTGCCCCGGCTTAGCTCTCATCTCCCTGACTCCCTCTTAATAATAATAATAATAATGATCGCATTTATTAAGCGCTTACTATGTGCAAAGCACTGTTCTAAGTGCTGGGGAGGTTACAGGGTGATGAGGTTGTCCCACAGGGGGCTCACAGTCTTAATCCCCATTTTACAGATTAGGAAACTGAGGCCCAGAGAAGTTAAGTGACTTGCCAGCTGACAATTGGCAGAGCTGGGATTTGAACCCCTGACCTCTGACTCCAAAGCCCGGGCTCTTTCCACTGAGCCACGCTGCTTCTCTTCCTTATGTATTGTCTATACATTTGGATTTATGCCCTTTCAGCACTCGATAGTCACCCCACCTTCAATCCCACGGCACTTATGTGCGTGTCCGTAATTTTTTTTTAACGTCCGTCTCCCCCTCTAGACTGTAAGGTCCATGCGGGCAAGGAATGTGTCTGCACACAGGAGGTGTTCATTAAATATCACTGATGAATTCCCTGCTTTTCTCCTGTATCTGATGTGCAGCCAAGATCATGTCTGCTGTGCCCCGTTCGGGTCTGAAGCCACAGTGCGGTTCCGGGAGGGCATCGTTAACAGTGTCCTTCAGGAATTAGGCCAGAGAACGCGGGCTAGAACCTCACCAGCTATAGAGAGCAAGCAGGGAGAGCCCGCGATAATTTCCCCACCGGCTCTCTCCCTCCTCTCTCTTTGACGTTGGTGATACTAATGGCAGCTTTGAAATCTAGAGGCATTTCCTCAGTGTCCATTTTTTGCGAAAAGCCTTTGAAGGCAGCTGAGCAGCACCTCTCAGCCCTGCTTGTAGAACTCAGCTAGTGTACTTGCAGATTCAGGACCCTATCGTTCTTCATGGCTTCGTGGTGCTTTTATCAAGTGTAAGAATGAAAATCTCGTCTTCGTTTGTTGACAAGCACTCCCTTCTTCATGGAGCGCTATCCTCGATGCTAAAAGGTGTGTTGTGGAGCTCAGTGAAGCAGAGAAGTGTTATTGCCATCTCTTTTCGATTCCATTTTTTTCTGCCGTAAGGGTGGAGCCATCTTTCCCTTCAAATCCTGCCTTCCAGCTCTCTGCTCTTCAACCTATACTCTGATCCCCAGATGATCTTTCTAAAACTTGGTTTGTCACACATTTCTCCACTCCTCAGAAATCTCCTGGGAGTCAGGGGACATGGATTCTAATCCTGGCTTCACCACTTGCCGGCTGTGTGACCTTAGGTAAGTAATTTAACTTCCCTGTGCCTTCGTTTCCTCATCTATAAATGTAGAGTCAACGCCCGTTCTCCTTCTCCCTTAGTCTCTGAACTCCAAGTTGGACAAGCGCTACATCCAACTCAATTATCTTTTATCTACCCCAGTGCTTAGTTCAGTGCTTGACCCAAATATGACAATTCTTCTTATTATTGTTCATTCTCCCACTTCCAACCCCTTGCTCACACCCTTCCCCCTGTGTAGAACTCCCACCATCCAATCGTATTTATTGAGCGCTTACTGTATGCAGAGCACTGTACTAAGCACTTGGAAAGTACAAATGGGCAGCATATAGAGACAGTCCCCACCCATCAGTGGACTCACAGTCTAGAAGGGGGAGATAGGCAACAAAACAAGGAGACAGGTGTCTACAGACACCACAAGCAAATCTGCCAAACCACAGCCCTCTCCATCTTCAAAGCCCTTCCCCAATTAAAGTCCACCCTCCCAGGTTATGTCAACCCAACAGCCGCCGTTAGCCATTACGTTTTCTCAAGAATCCTTAAAATAGAGATCTTTGTTTATGCTATTATTTCATCACCTAATGGATAGAGCCCGGGCCTGGGAATCAGAAGGACCTGGGTTGTAATCCCGATTCCTCCACTTGTCTGCTGTGTGACCTTGGGAAGTCGCTTCACTTCTGTACCTCAGTTCCCTCATCTGGAAAATGGGGGTGAAGGCTGCGAGCCCCACATGGGGCAGGGAATTTGTCTGACCTGATTTGCTGTATCTACCCCAGCGCTTAGTACGGTGCCTGGCACAAAGTAAGCACTTAGCCAATGCCATAGTTATCACTGTTATTATCATCATGTAGTCATCATTTCATTCTCCTACTGTAACCCAGTTGTAGCTTTATTTTTTCTCCCGCTCCCTCTATTTAAACCTGATTTACCTCTGCCTATCTCCCCATTAACTTGTAAGCTCCTTGAAGGCAGAGACATACCTTCCTCCTCCTTTCTTTCCCCCTACTCCCCCTCCCCCTCCCCGCCGCCTTTCCTCCTTCCCCTCCCCACAGCACCTGTATATATGTTTGTACATATTTATTACTCTATTTATTTTACTTGTACATATTTATTCTATTTATTTTATTTGGCTTATATGTTTTGTTTTGTTGTCTGTCTCCCCCTTCTAGACTGTGAGCCCGCTGTTGGGTAGGGACCATCTCTATATGTTGCAAACTTGTACTTCCCAAGCACTTATTACAGTGCTCTGCACACAGTAAGTGCTCAATAAATATGATTGAATGAATGAATACCATTACATGGTTCTCCTAAGCACTTAGTACAGTGCTTTGAATGAGTGATGATTACTCTTCAGTAGTGCTGTGTGTGTGTGTGTGTGTGTGTGTGTGTGTGTGTGTGTGAGAATTAATCCTCACTCATCAGGGATGTGTGGAAACCCTGGATTTGGCTTTGATATGCAGAGCTTCCTTTCCCTTCAGTCTCAGCATCGCATCATTTGTCACTTATACTTATTAGCCTGTTCTGTAGTCCACCATGAAAGCTTCCAAAAGGCATCTCTTCGTCATGGGTGTGAGGCTGTATTTTGGTTCTCTGCAAGTGGGTTCTTTGACTTTCGAGTCATGCTCATCAAAACCGGTCCTCTTGTTCTCTTCCGGAAGCACCCAGGGTTTTAAAAGCTCCCTGGTAGAGAGTATCATCTTCAGTGGTATCTATTAAGGGCCTATTGAGTGCAAAGCACTGAGTTAAGCATTAGGGAGAATGTAACAAAACCATGTCATATTTGTGCTAAGAACTGTACTAGGCGCTGGCATAGCCAAGATAATCAGTACAGACAGTCTCTGTCCCTCATGGCGCTCACATTCTGAGTAGGAGAAAGAATAAGTATTGAGTCCCCAATTTACAGATGAGGAAACGGAGGCACAGAGAAGTTAAGTGACTAGCTCAAGGTCACACAGCAGGATCGGGGCAGAACTGGGATTGGAACCCGGGTCCTCTGACTCCCAGCTGCGTGCTCTTTCCTCTGGAACACACTGCTTCTCAGACCAGATTTCAGAGGAGATCACTGCTGTCCAGGAACTCACATTCTAATGGAGTAGACAGACACGGTTATTTACGAAAAGGCAGGAGCAGGGAGAAAAACTCAGATATAACTAGAAGTAGTACAAATGTATTAGGAAGAAAAAACTTAATAAGTCATTGAATGTTTCTTGAATAAGTAATTGAGGAGCAGTGGCATTTCCTATCCTAGGTGACTCTTTGGTCACAATCCTTTACTTCTGGCGCTTTCACCGCCCCTGAAGAATCAGTGCACTGAGTCCTGAAGAGAGTCCTTTCAGATAAATGACGCCTCTTCAGCCCAATCACTGACTCTTTTTCACTGTGGCCCTTGGGGCAGTGTATCAGACCCCAAAAAAGATCATTAATGGGTGTTTATAATTCAGATATGCACACAGTCCCATCTACCACAAGAATGAAGTATATATTGTAAACTCCCCACTTGATTGAAAGCTCTTCGTGGGCAGGGATTACATCTAGCAATTGTATTATATTCTCCCAAGCACTTAGTACAGTGCTGTTTGTACACAGTAAGTGCTCAGTAAATAGCACGGATTGATATAAGTGCTAAGCATGGTGTTGTGTCTGCGTGAAATTGAGGAAGGCCTGCCAGAAGAGGTGGGATCTTCGGAGACCTTTGAAGATGGGAGGGAAGGAGGAACAGCATGAGCAACAGCGTCTCCGACAGGAGAGCCAAGCGAGGTGTGGTTAGAAGATGAGCTGGGGATGGAGAGTGGTCATCAGTGGTATTTCATCAGTGGTACTTACTGAGCGCTTACTATGTGGAGAACACTGTACTAAGCATTTGGGAGAGTTCGATAGAACAGACTTGATAGACTGGTTCCCTGCCCACAGTGAGTAGTTAGAGATGTATGTAGAGTGCAAGCTGGAGAGTCAAGTCGAGGGCGGTAGATGGTGGGCAGCCTTATTCAGAGGAACATGGCTCACCATTGGACGTTTTAGAGCAACGGAGCTTTTCGAGCAACGAGAAGATGACCCGTGGAGCAACGTGGAGTACGGACTGAAGTAGGGAGAGGCTGGGGACGGGGAGACTAGCGAAGAAATTGATACCGTGCCGTGATGTGTTATGATGCCATACTATCAATTTTGAAGTCACTCAATCAGCTCTCCCCTCTCCAACCTCACCTTGCTGATCTCCTACTACAGCCCAATCCTCACACTTCGCTCCTGTAGTGCCAGCCTACTCACTTTACCTCGATTTCGCCTATCTCGCCACCAGCCCTTTGCCCACATCCTCCCTCTGGCCTGCAGGTCCCTCCCCATCCCGTATCCAACAGAACACCTCTCTCCCCACCTTCAAAGCCCTCCTAACATCCCATCTCCACCAAGAGGCCTTCCCCTCTGTGTCTTGGCTCTGTTCCCCTAAAGTACTTGATATTCCCCCCACCTTCAGCCCCACGGCACTCAAGTACAGATCCTTACACCGCCATTTCCCCTTTCTGTAATTTTGTTTGAAGTCTGTCTCCCCCTCAAAGATTGTGTCTGCCAACTCTACCGTATTACACATTCCCACGCTCTTAGTACAGTAAGAAGCAGCGTGACAGGGGATAGAGCACGGGCCTGGGAGCCAGAAGGACCTGGGTTCTAATCCTGGCCGTGCCTCTTGTTTGCTCTGTGATCTTATGCAAGTCACCTCACTTCTCTGTGCCTCAGTTACCTCGTCTGCAAAATGGGGATTAAGACTGTGAGCCCCATGTGGGACAGGGACTGCATCCAACCTGATAACCTTGTGTGTAACCCAGTGCTCTGAACAGTGCTTGGCACATGGTAAGTGCTTCACAATTGCCATCATTATTATTACTCCACACACAGTATGCGCTCAATAAATACCATTGATTGAGTCCCCTTTGCAGCATAGTGGCTTTCTTTTTAATGAAAGTTGGAAAGTATCAGGCAATGAACAGTCTAGCATGTAATACTACACATTGCAGCAGTAAAGAAACTGCTTATCGGCTTTAAAGCCATCAGTCACCTTGCCCGCTTCTCTAAGGCCAACCTACTCACCGTACCTCCGTCTCATCTATCTCGTCACTGACCTCTCACCCACATCCTGCCACAGGCCGAGATCAACCTCCCTCCTCATATCTGACAAACGGTCACTCCCCACTTTCAAAGCCTTATTACAGGCACATCTCCTCCAAGAGGTCTTCCCTGACAAAGCCCTCATTTCCTCTTCTCATTCATTCATTCAGACATATATATTGAGCGATGACTGCAAGCAGAACACTGTACTAAGCGCTTGGAAAATACAATTCGGCAACAGAGACAATCCCTACCCAACACCGGGCTCACAATCTCCTCCTACTCCCTTCTGTATTACCCTGGCACTGAGATTTGTCCCCCTTATTCACCCCACCCTCAGCCCCACAGCAGTTATGCATGTATTGATTTATATTAATATCTGTCTCACCCTCTAGACTGTCTATTTTGTTTTGTTGTCTGTCTCCCCCTTCTAGACTGTGAGCCTATTGTTGGGTAATGATTGTCTCTATCTGTTACTGAATTGTACATTCCAAGCGCTTAGTACAGTGCTCTGCACACAGTAAGCGCTCAATAAATACGACAATGAATGAATAAGCTTGTTGCGGGCGGGGATCGTGTCTGCCAACTCTCTTACATTGTACTGTCCCAAGTGCTTAATACCTGCTCTGGACACAGTAATTGCTCAATAAATATGATTGATTGACAATAATGTACCAAACAGCCACCTATCACCGAGAATTAAATGCCTTCTTAAACTGCCTGACTGGATTCCAGTGAGTAAATTTCGGCACTGGGAGAATTGGGTTCATTATATGTACTAATAAAACTCCTACTCCTGAAACCTAACAAGACTGACTCTATTTTGGTGAAGATGCCCACCTATCAAAGACATGGGAACCCGATGGAATGACTTTAAAAAACTATCAAAGAGAACAGTAAGAACATCTATTTGACCAGTGGATTATCTACCAGTTGTTGGATTGATGTTCATGTGGAATTGAAATGGGAGCAACTCAAATAAACTAATAAATTATATTAACTTTTAGTTACTGCATATTGTGGAGGATGATGCTATAACCTGACTAAAAGATATTTTGCCCTAATGATATAGTGAGACATATAAACCGCTATTAATTCTCAGTAAGAATGCTATATCCTCAGTGGAAATGATGTCCGGCAGATACAATAATGCCCCGTTGATTCCATATGTAATAACTGAGGTGCTTTTGCGTTGTAGCACTAAAGCCAAAACCAACACAATCTCACGGCTAGGTGATATGGTCTTAGCATGTGACTCTTCAATAATTGTTTTTAATGGGCTTCCAAGGCTGTATTACAACTCAGACAAAAGCACTAATAAAGAACGAAACCCCCTGCTAGAACCTTGCATCCTTTCAACTGGCTTTCTTATTCCATCTGAGTATTCAGTATTCTAACTGATAATTACAAGGGCAATTTGCCTTTTTGACCGGGTTTTTGCCACGCAGGTATTTTCTGGGCTTGTGACCCATTTCAGGTCGATGTAAAACATTTAGAATGGCCTTAAAAAAGGAAAACCTTGGGACTTGTTTGGCTCCCTGGAATATTCGCTAGTAAATGTAATCGGACTTCAGTTCTGTTCATTTACTGACTTTCCCAGCTTCACCAGAGATTTGTGCTCAGTTTTCAGAATGCCTACGGAAGCCTGCGGGCTTGGTATCATGTAGGTCGTGGGTGCATATAGGGATATAGATTTGTGTCCCTAAAAATATTTAGCTAAAATATTCACGGATTCGTATACATATGTATCTTCCTCCTCTTTTGTCCCCTCCCCTAACATTCATCTGCCACATCCTCCTCCCGCTCTCCTATCCCCGATCCTACATCCAATCTTGTGGCTCTTTCCCGTCCACGTCCTGAAAGGATTCTTTGTAAAACTAGGCCATTTGTCCATCATTGTTTGGGGTCCAAACAGTGGTAAAATACCCTGTCACCGATCCAGAGTGCTGTGAATGGCAGCTCCTCTCTGGACAATTGGCGGAGGTGCCTAGAAATATTCCTGAGAGGATTATTTAACCTTTCAATTTAGAGGGCACAAAGCCCGGCTGATTAATGAACTTTCTGATGGGTGCCGATAAGCGGATCTATTTCTTTATTTCCCCTAAAAGTGATTCCTTCTCCTGCCTCATATTACTATAATCTTAAACATAAAATGTGGCAAATAGATTAAAAAACAGCACTAAAGAGTTTATCTTGCTGGCAAACTGAAGGAGCTAAATTAAAATTGGTAATGAAAGCAGTGGCTGAGCCCTGTATATGGTTTTTAAATGTGCTGTGTATTTTGAAGAGACTTATTCTCCAGCCTGCCTGGTAATGACTGCTTTTGGTGCACAGTTCGGGGCTGGCTTCTGTTATCCCCCCCCCCACCCCCCCAAAAAAAATGAGTTGTGTTATCTGGATGACTGCAGACACATATGCATCCCCCTTTCTCACTGCATGGGCAGACAAGGTCGATAGCATTACAAGGTATTTGTGGCAGTGCTTGTTTCAGTTTTCAGAGCTGCCAGTTTCCAGCCAGATTTGAATTACAAAAGAAGAAGCTGGCATGAAAATTGAAAGGGTTTATCGGCTAGTCTGAAGCCTCATAGCACATTGCTTATTTATGCAGTCCATTTGCACCAGGAAATATAAAAAGGAAATACATTTTAAAAATAAGGTCATAAAGACCCAGATATGTTGAAGATGGCAAATAAAATAGAGATACCTATAATATCTTTCCAGGAAACGATTTCACTTAATGTTGCACATTACTTCAGAGGAGCAGTTATGTTGCTGCCATAAATTTGTGCATTTGTGTCACTATATAGGTAGTCTCTGGGGATTAAAAAGGAAGCCTTCTCTAACTTACTTGAAAATTAAAATAGAAGACCAGTTGTGTAGGTGAAGAGCTACATTGGAAAAAGTTGGTATTTGATGTACTGCCCTATTTAAGTAACATTTTTGTCATTCCCTGTAAAATAAACCATGGACATATGAATAAATGCCACCATCTTTGGAGAAAATGGGGATGTTCTTCAAGCCGTGAAGATTTTGGAGCACTCAAGAAGCGAATTACTCTTATCCTTACTATCTTCCATATACACGCATTGTTCACTGCTTCCTCTTTTTGGTCCGTCCTCTGAAAAGGAGGTCCTAAGAGTAATATATTTACTACTTCCTTTCCCTAACGGGAAGGGCTTTTCTTAGTGCTCTAAGCTATAAACAAGAAGAATGTCCCTTTTAACCCAGTTTCACTAGACAATTTGCATCTATTTAAAATGTCATAGGGGTTTATATAAATTGTCATGGGGGTCTCAAATATAGTCTTTGAGACCAGTTTGAAAAACTACAATTGAGCTCACCGTGTCTACTTGAATGTTTATCTCTTTCATTTTCAAACCTTATACATAATAATAATGATATTTGTTAAGCGCGTACTATGTACGAAGCACTGTTCTAAGCGCTGGGGGTGGGGGGGATACAAGGTGATCAGGTTGTCCCAAATGGGGCTCACGGTCTTAATCCCCATTTTACAGATGAGGTAACTGAATCACAGAGAAGTTAAGTGACTTGCCCAAAGTCAAAAACCCATGACCTTCAATACTTAAGAGTGGAGAGGAGGCGAGGGTAGAGTTAGTTATATTGGGCAGGTATCAATTTGGTGAAAGTGTATTCTTGCTCTGCTGTGAAGATAGCAGGGTTACTTCTATTTTGCAATTTATTTTTCAGGAAAAGAAATAACTCCTGATATTACCATGGACAGGATAGCCGTAGCATTTCCTACATTTAGGCAGCGCTGAACAACTTTTGTATGTTTGTGCAACCTAATTGCTTTATGTAGGGTTTTTTTGGAACAGATAAAATATTGAAAGTATGTGTCCTGTATGCTAATCATGTGCTGTACATTTTTTCATGAATTTTCATAAGGAATTTTTTTTTACGTAGCATGTGTGTGGCTTAATGATATAATCACTCGATAGACTGGAAAAATGCTCCAAAGGGGACGTTCCGGTCGGTTGTGTACATAATATATGTTTCAGAAATCTGCCTAATTAAGGAATTACCCAATGAATTAGAAGTCTATCAGGTACATGACATGATTTTAAAAAACCAAAACATTATACGTACATCATTACACAAAAGCTTTCAAAGGCCATTTTTTGATATGGGAGACGTTTCTGGCATTGTCCACTGGAATGCAGTTAGAATTACGGTTTCCCAGAAAAAAAATCATCTCTATTCTGAAGCAAAGCTTAATGCTAACTCCACAGTTCTTGGCCAGTGGAAATCTCCCCCATCAAAGAGTGGCAAATGAGGAGAATATCACCTTTTTCCATCTAGATATTTGTTGGCACACAGGTTAAAGGAGTTTGCTAAGGCCACAAAGAAAATTGATGTTGAGTTTGGCATAATACACCGGTGTTTGTGGCTCCCAATTCTGTGGTCAGACCACCTCACTGTAGTTATTATGGGTTTTAAGGCTGAAATTACAACAGAAAGGAAGCGAAGCTGAGGATGTCATCCTTCATTTGCCCAGCCTTGCTACTTAGTTGCACAGAAATGTTTATATTAGACCACCGTGCATATTGGATCCAGTGTACAAGAAAGCTGAACTGCCCAAACCTTTTCACTTTCACGCCTACATTCAATTTTCTGTATTAAATTCAGAACGGATCCAGTGTACAAGAAGGCCCTCTAGACTGTACGCTCACTGTGGGCGGGGAATGTGTCTGTTATACTGTTATAGTGTTACTCTCCTAAGCACTTAGTACAGTGCTCTGCACACAGTAATGGCTCAAGAAATATGGTTTACTGACTGACTGAACTGCCAAACCTTTTCACTTTCAGGCCTAAATTAAGTTTTATATATTGTTTGCTTGTATTTAATTTAGAATGTAAATATTAAATAAAATTTAAAGAAGGAAAATAAAAGTATTCCTGCTCTCCTCCCCTTTACCCCTTCTCCCCTCCCTCCCAAAGAAATCACCAAAATTTGTTTGTAAAACTAAATATAATGTTTAGCAAAGCAGAACCAATCCCTGTAAGAAGTGTCCTTAAGAGCAACGTGGGTGGGTGTTTTACAAATAGACTTTGACCTTGGTTTCAATTAATAATTGGATATTAGAAGGCAGTTGCAACTTTTCACATTTTATTCAACTCTCAAAACAGTGCCATTGGGCCGTTATGGCTAACAGGTTTTGGTGATTGAATATTTTGACATACAAGATTTGGGGTTGGATGGTATTTTCTCAAGAAATAAAGTGGGGTCTGTTGGTTTTATTAAGGTTCTTGAGCATGCTTTCAAGAAATTCTGTATTCTTTGAAAGAAGAAGTCTCTGAAAATTCTTTAAAAGAAGGCTATTTCAACATTAAAATAAAAACTATTCGAGATGTTGGCTCTGTAGTGAAAATGCAAGTTTGAAAATGCAGCTAAGCGCGCTCCAGTGGTTCGAACTTTGCCCCATAAGGCTATACTTGACGGCATATATTTGTATGGAATAGAATAGAAGACATTCAGGTCTACCAGATTTTAGGTAGGTGTACGGTGTGGTTTATGCATCTAAGCATATACTTTGATCCATAACTACATGTATGTGTAGAGAAATAAATCCGTTTTGTGTTCTTGAGAGTCGAAAATTCTCTTTAATTAGCGAAATGGATTGCATACTCTGGGTAGTAATGAGCTTGCAAGCCCTCATTGGATCAAAGTCAGTTTAGATAAGGGCAGCTCAAGGTCACAGAGGGAGCTGCCCAGCAGGTTCATTTGCATAAAAAATTACTCTTAGAAATGGGCCACTGAGGCAGCCCTGGCGTTTTGATCTCTTGGCCTTTGTCATGGAGATTCCTTGTAGAGAAGGAAGGAAGGCCAGTGTCCCAGATAATGATTAACTGTTTTAATGGCATTCATTCATTCATTCGGCACTAACTACTCATGCAGAAAAAAGGGTTATGTAAAATGACATTAGAAGAAAATCATTTGTAATCGTTGCATCGGGCTGCACTTTGAGGAGACATTAGGAGTAAATCCGTGGCGTGGTAGGCTTATGCTTTATCTTCTGATATTTACTGAGTTTACTGGTGCATGAAAAGCTTTCAGCAAGAATAGCAGATGGGATGGACCTTTCATAGGTAATGCTATCTACCAGGTTATTACTTCTATATATTGATAGTAAAGTAATCTCCAAGATATCACCCTACAAATATAGATTATTTAAATGTTTGTAACAAAAAAAAACTCATAACATTGGGGAGCTTCTTTCGCGAATGCTTCATTTTATACCCATTGGATGCTCTTCTGAACCTTTAAGTGAAAATAGCTACAAAAACACTTAGTGCGTTCTCTGGAGTTCGGTTCCGTGCAAACACTACCTACGTAAGAAGGAAGCTTTTCCCGGTGTACTCTGTATGTCTAGGTTGACCAGGTCCATGCGCAGTTCAGATACAGATGAAATCTGGGTAGAGGGGAGACAGGTTTTAGTGGGTTCTAATGCAGGAAAGGGGTTTGACGAACTAATAATGTGATCGAATGTGAAATTGAAGTTTCTACCACCATATTCGGTTAAATGCCAGTCAGAAACCTGGCAGTGAGTAATCTCAGGTCATATTGGAGATCACATAGAAAATGAATAGATGCCAGCAACAAAGCCCACAGTGCCCAACAACGTAAATTCACCATTACGTTGTACATGTGCAGTTTAAGGTTAGCTCATAGGCTACAACCTGTACTCTGTAAACCATTCGCTGGGTTTTCAATATTCTATTCCAGTACAGAGGTGTCCTCTTATTAGGTACAATCTATGCTGATCTCATTTCACTCTTCTTATTTTGTGCCATTTATTTTGAAAAGTGTGTGTAGACAGCATTTACCCTGTCTCGAAGACATTAATCGTGGTGAAACATGTTGGCATCTCAATGTAAATGACACCACTATTTTTTTTTTTCTTAATAAGGGAAAATTTCACCTGGTGACCTGATTCAGGTATGCACCCAGGTATTTCCATCAAGGCAGGAACTTGTGAACAGTGGAGTTGAACATGGGGTTAATTTCATATCATTTACTTGATAGAAAAATTGGCACAAGAAAGGTAAACGGGACTGAAGAAGAGTTTCTTTATGTCCTAAGTTTAAGTGCTTGCTGACGCAGAAAGATACTTAATTATTAAGGTCGATTCTCCCAATACAGTTACATATTTACAAGCATCAAAATAAATAATTGATTGTACATTTGAATAAACCTGTACATAATAGGAATTTGTACATATAAACATGTACATAATAGTATTGGTTAAGCGCTTACTATGTGCCAAGCGCTGTACTAAGCACCGGGTGAGATTCAAGACCCATGTGGGTCGCAGTCTAAGTAGGAAGGAGAGCTGGGATCGAATCCCCATTTTGCAGCTGGGGGAACTACTAAGTGACCGCCCAAGGTCACCCAGCAGGTAAGCATATGCATAAATGCTGAGGATGAGTAAGAGCCATTACCCTTGATGCCACTGCTGTTGGCTGATGGCAGCAGCACCTCAGGCAGCTGGGGAATGGAATGGCTCAACGCCAGAACAATCATCATCATCATCGACACTGTGGTATTTGTTAAGCGTTCACTCTCTGCCAAGCACTATACTAAGCGCCGGGGTAGATACAAAATAATCAAGTCCCACCTGGGGCTCTCAGTCTTAGCAGGAGGGAGAACAGGGTTTGAGCCCCCATTTTGTAGATGAGGGAACTGAGGCACAGAGAAGTTAAGGTCGCACAGCAGGCAAGTGGCCGAGCGGGGAGCAGAACTCACCGTCTTGGCTCCAAAGGGGAGGGTGAGCTAGCCGTGACTCTCTTTCCTACCCAAGAAGCTGTGGGGGCAAAGCTAACCCGTGTCGTGCCCGGAATGCTAAGTCTCCGTGAACCTATACTTAACATGTGGTAAATTAGAATCTGTTTCAGAACCTCGGGAAAAGTAAGGTGAAGTTCCTTTACCTGCCCTATACGTGCCGTGAAGGTAATGATGAATGTCACTTAACAATTGTTTCGTCTTTACTAGCGTAATTCAGAGAAGTCGTAATACGGTTCTGAGTCTTTGCAGGAGGCTGCGGAAGTAGAAGCTTGTCTCGCTGACTCTGGTTGAACAGCAACCTTCTTCTTAGAGCACTTTGCAGCAGGTGAACTCCTCAACGCTTCTGCGCCCCTTTGAGCTCCTCTCTCCGTTAGGGTCATCTTCTTCAATCATATTTATAAGTTTGTCTGCTTTCTTGAAAATTGATGCAAGATTTTCTAATCCCCAGATTATAGCTGGTGGTGGAGGAGCCATAACTACTTCATCTCTTTTGGCATCTTGCAGTGCTGCATTGGACTGTCGAAGGTTGATGTGGTCCTTATTGGACAACGATCCCTCCGAATGCGATGCAGTTAACTCATAAACATCGGCCGCATCCATTTCTAAGTTAAGTTGACTTCCCCAGCTTCAGCAACTTTCTGGCCATCGGCTCAGGGGTCGATCAGTCAGTTGTTAAGCGCCTACTGTGTGCAGAGCACTGTATTGAGCGCTTGGGAGAGGACAGTGGACTGTAGTAGACACGATCCCTGCCCTTGAGGATCTTGCAGTCTAGTGACAAACATTACAGGTTGGTATCCACAGACTACCGCTCTCCCCACCTTCAGAGCCGTACGAAAAGCACACCTCCTCCAAGAAGCCTTCCCTGACTGGGCCCCCATTCCCCCTACTCTCTCTCCCTTCTGTGTCCCCTGTGTACTTGGGTCTGTACCCTGGCAGCAGTCGATTGGGTCGAAACTTGTCGGAAAGTTTTCGCAGAGGAACAATGTTGTACCTGTGTGATTTGTCCCCTAATCAAGGTTCCATTTATGCCAAAATGACCCACAATTGTGTAACGAATTATAGGCGATTCATATAATTGCATTCATGTCAGTAAGGCAGCTGAATATTACTTTGTTGGAAGTGAAATGGACATGTCAGCCCTCCCCGGTGACTCTGCTTGGTGACAAGGTAACTTTCCTAACCTCTACCCCTCTTCCACACCTCCTGCCCCTCTCTTTAAGCTTTCCTCCCGTCCCCCCGCCCACCACCCAGGTGCCCCCTCTGCGGCTCTTGGAATTGTGTCCCCGTTTCCCTACAGCTCCCACACACAGCCCTCCCCGGCACCTCATCCCCTACTGCCCGCACCCCCAAAGCTAGTGCTGTAAAGGCGGCCAGTGTCATAAAGCCAAAGCTGAAATGGTGTAAATTTAGAAACGTGTGTGCCATTCAAGTTAAGCCTGATTATGCAGTCATTTGTGATAACTCCTTGGGGGAAAGGGCTCCCACAGCTGTGTGAGCTGGACGCCCAGCCTTGCTCATGCCAGGTCTCTGACAGATTGAGTGTTTCCAGTTAGGCCTGAAAAAGACTCAGAGTGACGATTTTCTGGCTCGTGAGGAGGTCCTTGAAGGCTGGCCCCTCCCAATCCCTGCCCCTACTGAAATCCCGGCATATTCGTATACATACACATATGGTGAGCGCTGAAATATTAACGGGTGACATTTGATGTAGAATTGCTGTGGATCACTGAAAGAAAAAATTAAATATTAATATCTTTTGGGAGCTGGCTAGGCTGATAGAAAGATATTTGACACTTCGTGTACCCCCAAAAGTCACATCAGTTGACTTTTTTCCAGAATGAGAACGAAACCCAAATGAGGACCTGTGCTAAGTGTTTTGCTTAACAAGCTTTTAAACATGCATATTTGTATCATGGGCTTCCGGCAACACCATGGAGGCCGTTGTTAGCCAACTTCTTTGGTATTGGGGTTAAAATTCATTTAAAGCAAATATGTTCATGGGCCAGATTTCCTGAAGGGAGATTTGTTGAAATTCATGGAAGTAACATTAAAAAATTAATCTCGCAATATTAATGATAATAACAATAACAGCATTTGTTAAGCGCTTACTATGTGCCAAGCATGGTATTAAGCTCAGGGGTAGATGCAGGGTAATCAGGTCAAACACAGGCCCTCCTTAGGCTCACAGTCAAAGTAAAAAGGTAAATGGGTATTGAATCCCCAGAGGAAACCGAAGCAGAGAGCAGTTAAGTGATTTGCCCAAGGTCACACAGCTCACAAATGTTAGATCCGAAGTTAGCATCCCGGTCCTCCCACTTCCAGGCCCATGTTCTTTCCACTGGGCCACACTGCTTCCCTTTTATAAGTAACTACAATAGCAGAAATGAATTCATAAATGACTGCAAAGGGCATGCCGGAATTCGTTTTCACTTTTAGAATTTAAGGAGAACACTGAGGATGTTTCACCTGTAGTTCTGTGTGCAGGCCACACATTGGACAAGACTGATATAGATGATGAAGTAAACTATTTCTTAAATGTAGTGGCTTAAAAGCAATCTGTAGTTGTAGAAATCCCATTGTGTGGTGTGGTGTGATGTAATTCACCCGTGCCCTCAGTGCTTCACTTCAAGTTTCTTAATCGCTCTTTCCGTGATATAGAATTATGGATGTGGTGGATACTGGTGGAAAGCAGGGAATTGTTATGTAGGTTTTCATAAATGGACAACTGATAACACCTGAAAAATATCTTCTGAAATCTGGCAGGAAGGTTGGCCCAAACAGTTCAACAAGGGTTAATCCCCATCCAGCAAACACCAAGAGTATGAATTCTCTACATCTCAGGAAGACTGTCTCCATTTTCGTGTTCAAAATATTCCATAATTCCATGAACTGTCTGGAAGCAGAGTACACAATGAAATCTTCAAGCCCATAGCTGAATCTGAGCTATTTTGGGGTGCCAAAATGCTGTACACTGGCCAGTAGAGAAGCAGCATGCCTCAGTGGAAAGAGCCCGGGCCTTGGAGTCAGAGGTCATGGGTTCAAATCCCGGCTCCGCAAATTGTCAGCTGTGTGACTTTGGGCAAGTCACTTAACTTCTCTGAGCCTCAGTTACCTCATCTGTAAAATGAGGATGAAGACTGTGAGCCCCCCCGTGGGACAACCTGATTACCTTGTAACTTCCCCAGCGCTTAGAACAGTGCTTTGCACATAGTAAGCGCTTAATAAATGCCATCATTAATAAAGGCCCAAAAGAGCTGAGTGGGCTGGCAGATGAGTTTCAGTGCAAGCAACTGTAAAATAAGAAACCAATGGGAAAGAATGCATACCACAACTCTGTGATGATGGGCTCTGAGTTTTCAGTCACTGTTGAAATAAAATACTTTGGTGCTACTGTTGACTGTGCTCTTAAATATTGGGTTAATTCATTCAATCATATTTGTTGAGCGCTTACTGTGTGCAGAGCAATGTACTAAGCGCTTGTTAATGTTAATGTGGAGCAACAGCCCAAAAGACCAACAAGAGTGTTGGGCATCATCCAAAATGATATTGAACAATAAACAAAAGGCAGAATTCTGCCATTATAGAAAACAATGATTTGTCCACACTTAGGATACAACGTGTGATTTTAAGTGCCTCATTTTAGGAAGGACATAATAGAACGAGAGAAGTGATGCAGAAGGACAGCCAAGTTGATCAGCAGAGTGGATAAATTTTCATTTTTTTTCCCATGGCATTTGTTAAGCACTTACTATGTGCCAAGCACAGTACTAAGCACTGATACAAGCTAATCAGATCGGACACAGTCCATCCCGGGGCTCACAGGCTTAATCCCCATTTTGCAGCTGAGGTAACCGAGGCAGGGAGAAGTTAAGTGACTCGTCCAAGGTCACACAGCAGACCAGAAGCGGACCTGGGATTAGAACCCAGATCCTTCTGATTCCCAGGCCCGTACTCTGTTCCCTAGGCCGTGCTGCTTCTCAAAAGTTCATTCTTTTCAGGCTGAAAATGAAGCCCAGAGGGCATGATTAAAGTTTACGAAATCATGAAAGATGTGGACAAGCTGAACGTGGAATTGCTGCTCACCCAATCCTACAGGAGCAGAATGAGAGGGCAGCCATCGAAGCTTGATTGTAGTGGCTTCAAAACACATGAAAGGAAACACCGTGTGCATGTGTAACTGAAAAGACCAATGTAGGACCCGAAGTCGCGGCCACATTGTGTGCTTAAAAGCAGCCCTTGTGTGGTGCTGTGTTTGCATTTGCCTCTTTTTCTCTTGTTCCGTAGAAGGCTTTTGCTCGAAAAGGACTGCTCCTTTCTGGATTGCAGTGAACCATCTCAGTGTATCTTCGACAACTGACTCCCAGTTTTCAGCTGGGCCGCAGCCTTGTCTGAGCCTTCATTTTACTCTGCTCTAAAAACACTTCCCCCACCCTCCTTGCTTTCGGTTTCCCAGTTTCAGCTCTCCATACAGCAGTCGTTTGGGTATCCTGCTGTCATCCATTCTCCTCACATATCCCTTCTGGTGTAGCTGTCTTGAGGTGAGTGTCGTTTCAGTACTAGGAGACTGACTTTGTGCCAGAACTTCCTTGTGATCCTGTCTCACCATTTGATGCCATTTGAGGCTGACCCGTAAGTGACGCTGATGGAACTGCCCGAGGAGCCGAATGCGGCCCCTGTGTGGGATCTGGGTCTGATCCACCACCTCGGTTTTCTTTAGACATCCTACTCCCTTAACACTCGGATGGTTTGGTGAAGCGGTTTCCAGCCATCTGCATACAGAGATTCTTGAACAACTGCCTCTTGGGCTTTGGATGATGCTCAAAGTCTGGTGAGTTGGAAGAATTTCCCGAAGATGCAGAAGCATATTCTTACACCTGCAATTGGGCCTCTTGTGCATCTTCCAGCATGGCTGCATATAGATGATGATGATGGCCTTTGTTAAGTGCTTACTATGTGCTAAGCACGGTTCTAAGCACTGGGGTGGGGGGATACAAGGTAATCAGGTTGTCCATCACAGGGCTCACAGTCTTAATCCCCATTTTATAGATGAGGTAACTGAGGCCCAGAGAAGTTAAGTAACTTGCCCAAAGTCACACAGAAGACAAGCGGTGGAGCCAGGATTGGAACCCATGGCCTCTGACTCCCAAGCCCGTGCTCTTTCCACTGAGCCACGCTGAATTGAACAGGACCGGACCCTGCCCTATTCCATTGACATTGGGAAATGGGATCCTTCAGGGCACCCCCGGCTCTGACCTGGCCAGCCACGTCCATCACGAAGCCATCTCAGGCCCTTTAATGGACTTTTCAGGGCAGCCAAATTTGCTAAGTAATTTCCAGAGCGCAGGTCTGCCGGTGACATTAAACACTTTCACCAGGTCTGTGAGAAGGGTGTAGAGGGCTTGGTGATGTTCCCTGCGCTTTTCCCGTAGCTACTGTGCGGCAAAGATCATGCCCGCCGTGCCCTGCCATGTGTCTGATTCCGAGAGTGTTCGGTCGGCGGTATTCTTTAGTAGCCGCTCCGGGAGGATCGGACATAGGACTTTGTGGGCAGTGGAGAGTAATGAAGTGCCTCAATAAGTGCCACAATCTGGCCTTTCACCTTTCTTTTTGAGGATGGTGGCATCTTTGCGATACCGTGGCAGTTCCTCGAGGGTCTGTAGATTGAGGATGAACTTGTAGATCTCAGCTTGTGTGCCATCGGGTCCAAAGGCTTCTCCATTTCTCCCTGTTCTGACTGCCACACCGCGACTTCGCCGATAGTTGAGATGGGGGCCGTGTCTTCACATTTTGTATGTTTCACATGGCCTCGTCTTCGGGAGCAGAAGGCATGTTGAGGAGAATGTTGAAATGTTCTTGCCATCCCTTTAGATTTCCCTCCTTGTCTGTGATGACCCTGGAATGGTCTTCGCTCTTCAGCGGTACTGGGCTGGCATCAACAGGGCCATATGATGTCTCTATCACTGTGTGTAGAAATTTGGGGTTTCAGGGCACTCAGCATAAGCCTGAATCATTTCGCTTTGGCATCCCATCACCGATTGTGCATTTTCCTCAGTTTGACTTGCATTTTGCAACACGGTTTTCCGAAAACCTCACTTCGGTCTGAGTTCTCAGGCGCCACGGAGGTGCTGCCCGCTCAGGTAGGGCTTTTGTCTCCAAGTCATTTGTGACGACTTGGCGACTTCTTTCGGCCGTGCTCGGTATCTTGACAGTTCCCTGGAAGACAACATCGTGGAGGCGTGCCCTTTCGTTGCATAGGTTGGGGATCACGGTTGGATTTTCTTGCTTCGGGAGAGTTGTGATGTTGCCGCAGGGCTCCACGTGAATGTCCGCAGGTTTAATGTGCTGCTGTTGGAATGGTTTGGAGGTCACTTTTCAACACAGTGGTTCTGAGGACAGTGTGAACTTGGAGCATTCGAGGTGATGTGCCTCATCCTCCCATTCTGCTCCACCTATGGCTGCTGCGATCTGCGCTTCTTTGAGAGCCCTCCAACTGACTATGATGAATCAGTACGAATCCACTTTTTAGATCGTGGATGCCTCCGTGATGTTTTTATTTTACGGGGCAGGCAGAAGGTGGTGTTTGTGATCACAAGATGGTATTTGGCGTGCTCAGCAAAAGTAAGACAAATTGTGGTATTTGTTAAGCACTGACTAAGTGCCATGCGCTGTACTAAGCACTGGGGTAGAGCCAAGGTAATCAAGTCGGGCACAGGTTCTGTCCCACCTGGGACTCACAGTCCAAGTAGGAGGGAGAACAGGTATTAAATCATTGTTTTACAGCTGAGGAAATTGAGGCAAAGAGAAGTTAAGAGAAGGCCATTGCTACTGAGTTGGCAGTCCTATGTGGCCCCATAACTTTCCTCCATCTGTTGGCATCACTTCTGCCTCTGTAATTGAAAATTGCCCTTTATGAATAGTTTATCTGATGGTACTGAGGAAAACTTTATTGAGTGGATTAGCAAGCCTATGGAATCGATTACCCCAGCACGTTTTGCAGGCTCGAAGTATCAGTAGGTCCAAGTAGTGTGTGGGTAAATTCACGGATGAGAGATCCATAATGGGTTACTGGAGGGAACGTTACGGATCTAGAAGAAAAAGTCAGGGATGATAGTACGGTAGGATGAGTGTTAAGGAAGCAACCATCTTTCTGGATGGCTCATCGGTCTGATCCAGATCGGGTACGAGTAATGACATGTTCTTCCAAACATCCTTCGGTGCTCTCATTGGAGGCAGGATATTGGGATGGACTGTTGCTCTGACAGTATGGCAATGCTAATGTTCTAAGGATGGTCCAGTGGAAAGAGCACAGCTCTGCCCTTGAGTAGCCACACTCTTACAATCTAATAGTTCTCCGTCAAATAGAGCTTTACAAAGAGACCGATTGGAAATGCCTAGTCAGAGAATTCCATTCCGTTCAGCAGGGCTATCGGGCTTGTACGGTTTTGTTTTCAGTGGATGCGTTTCCCTCATCTTATATCGGAGGAAGGAAGAACAGGGACTTGGGAGGAAATGAAACCTAGTGGGGTTGACTGAGGCTCTGTCGTAGATGGGTCCTCTTCTCCTGCCACAAATTCTGCTGGAAGGAAATAGATTATATTTTCCCTTGAGGTTGCAATCTGCTGATATGTCACTTTCATTAACTTACATGTTTCAGACCAGACCTGGACCTCCTAAGAAGCCCGAGACCTATTCTGGACGATCAGCCTTGGTGTATTGCTATAACTGCTCTCAGAAAGGCCATTATGGATTTGTAAGTAAAGGGTTTCTGGTTGACCAGTTTTTGTGCATAGTGGGAGCTCATAAGGGCTTTGTGCAGAGGAATGGTTGGGATTGTTGAAAGATAAAGAGAAAATGAATATATAAAGCAACTTTAAATATCCACTCTGCTGTCAGCTCCCAGAGAACACGTTTCAAATGCAATTCGGCATGTCAGTCAGAAACGAAAGTGGTCCACGAGTTACTGGATGCCATATGAGTTACTTGATGCTCTGCGCACAGTAAGTGTGTAATAAATGCGATTGAATGAATACGAGGCTCAAACACGTCACCTGTCCCGAGTTTTCCCAGCTTTGTGTCAGGTGGAGAATTTAGAAAAGCGCAAACTTGCAGTATGCCCACGTCCTGCCACTGGCCTGGCCCGCCCTCCCTCTTCGTAGCTACCAGTTACTCTCCTCACCTTCAGAGCCTTATGGGAGGCACATCTCCAAGAAGCCTTCCCTGCCTAAGCCCTCATTTCCTCTTTTCCCACTGGAGGTGTGCGGTGCATCCTTTCACTTCTCCTTGACTCAGTGACTTCTGATGGTCGGCGCTTTTCCGCAGCAGCTGACCTTTCACGCATTTTGCAAGCCCGGTTTTTCATCTTAAACCTGGCCTGCCGCCTTACATTCTTCATCCCTGCTGGGGTCACGCAGGACCCGACGCCTGTAATCCCTAGCTTCCCTCCTGTTCCCCCTAGGGCTGTTACCCACAGTCACATGTGGGTAACAGGGCTCTTATCCACATGGAGTAATGTGGCAAGTTCTGCAAAAGAGTAGCAGTTTCCCCATATGCCATTGACGTGGAAAATTCAGTAGGTTAATGGCAGTCTGTAATTTCAGTCCTGCTTTTAGTTCCCTGGAGTATTTTATTGTTCAGAGTGCCAGACAGTAGAAGCTGCTTAGTTTAGAAGGAAGAAAATCTGTCTAAAACACTATTATAATAATATAGTAATTAGGGAATTTGTTCAGTTCATTCATTCAATTGTATTTATTGAACGCTTACTGTGTGCAGAGCACTGTACTAAGCGCTTGGACAGTACAATTCGGCAACAGATAGAGACAATCCCTACCCAACAACGGGCTTACTATATGCCAGTCCTCGTACTTAGCACTGGGGTAGGGACAAGCTATTTAAGCCGGACACAGCCTGTGTCCCATCAGCTCTCTCCCTCCTAATTATCCACTCTTTCCCCACTTCACCCAAGCTTGCGATCTTCGTTCCTTTCCAGCTAACCTGTGCCTCATTCTTGTCCCACCTCCTTCATACCCGTCAAACCACTGCTCGTTCCAACTTCAAAGCCCTTCTATAATCACACGGAGGAGCAGCGTGGCTCAGTGGAAAGAGCCCGGGCTTTGGAGTCAGAGGTCATGGGTTCAAATGCCGGCTCCGCCACTTGTCAGCTGGTTGACTTTGGGCAAGTCACTTAACTTCTCTGGGCCTCAGTTCCCTCATCTGTAAAATGAGGATGAAAACTGTGAGCCCCACGTGGGACAACCTGATCACCTTGGAACCTCCCCAGCGCTTAGAATAGTGCTTTGCACATAGTGAGCACTTAATAAATGCCATCTTCATTATTATTATTATTATTATTATCATATCTCCTTTTCCGACGATTCTCCCATTTCAGCGCCACCTAAGCACATGGGTAACCCAACCCTCACCTTGGTAGCACTTCTATAAGTTTCTTTATATTCTATCGCTTCACCCTATCCGTGATTAATTTTAGTTGATATTTCCCCCACTAAGATCGTAAACCCCCTGAGGGCAGGAATAATGCCTAATTCTTTTGGACTCTCCCGAGCTTCGGCACAGTGCTCTGCACACAGTAGGTACTCAGTGAATACTGTGGATTGATTGATCGACTGACTGATATGAAAGACGGACTGTATACACTTCGCCACAGCTTAATTTTGTGCCTGGGAGAAGTAGATTGAGCATTTGACCCTGCCAGTGGCTTTCCCACCTAGTAGCTTTAACTCTCAGCTGCAAAGCTGCTATTCCCCTAAGGGAAATGAAGGGATCTGTGTTTTTGTGATGGCCTTATCTGTCTTCTTGAAGATGGTACTTGAATATTTTACTTTGTCCTCTCATTTCAAAAGATTGTTTGCAAGTGGATTTTTCAGAAGTATTCGAAGTACCGTAAATTGAAAGAGCAATCACAGTGAGACAGTCAACAGTCAAGCACCTAACAGTCCAACACTGACACAGCCAATTGCCATGGGTTCAGCCGTTGGAGCCAGACTGACCATTTTCAATCCCTAGACTCGGGTTTTGAGGATTCTCCCACTCAAGAAGCCGTCAAGGAAATCAGGATCTGTAGCCATAACTGCTTGTCAATACAGTTGGGGTGAAATTCCCAAATCTCCACTGAATCATGGGATTCCAAATAACTGAAAAATTGAGTAGTCGTGTTATGTGAGTCCAGGGCTTCTCTGTAATGACATTACGGACCACAATATTTGAACACGAATGCAACGTGATGTAGTGAGCTGCTTGATTTGAGAGAATTGTAATGTGAAATGTGATTTGCAGGAATGCACCGAAAGACGAATGTTCAGTGGAATATTCCCTGCTTCACCATTCATCTACTACTACGATGGGGAATATGACATCCGGAAGAGAGAGCAGAGGATAAAATGGAAAATGGAAGGTAGGGCATGTGACTTTTTTGCTCACTGTTTATACACTAATTCCTTAGCGTCTATGCAGTATGAAAAATTCACTCATTTTGAAAGGGCTGTTCATTTATGAAAATAGGTTTCTTTATACTCCAGGAAGGAATGCAGGCTTCCTAGACTACCTGAAATCAAGTTCGGTCCGTCCTGAGACTACTCTTCTCAAGTAAAATTCATTTTAGAAAATGTCTGGGAAAGCCTATTTTTTCTTGATATACTCTTAACCCTGTATGTTTTCCTTGGTCGTACTCATTCATATACATTTTCTGCTCTTTGTATCAGTGATTCCCCACCTTCTTTATTTTCAGGGCAGGGCTAGACACCCAACACAGGACATCCCTTCAAGGGCCTGGAGGAGAGGGCATGTTTGAATTTTCTTCAACCTCCATGGCCTTTCTCCAGGTCGGCCCAGAAAAGGGGGGTTTCTGTGGAAATAATAATAATAATTACCATAATTATGGCATTTGTTAAGCACTTCCTGTGTGCTAGGCACTCTACTAAGCGGTGGGTAGATACAAGATCAGTCAGGTCGGACACAGTCCTTGTCCCACACAGGCCTTGCAGACTAAGTAGGAGGGAGAACAGGCACTGAATCCTGATTTTACAGATGAGGGAACCATTCCAGAGAAGTGAGGCGACTTGCCCAGGCCTGGGCTCCTTCCTCTAGGCCACGCTGCTTCTCATATGTCACCTTTTACTTCTTGTGCCACTCTTTCACCCCGTGACACTTCCATACTGGAACCCCATCTTATCTCCAAAGTGTGCCGCTGAGAGAACACCCAGAGATAGTCTCTTTTGCGGCCACAGACTGTACCTTTTTGCCATCTGTCATCTCGCAATGCACGTCGTTGCCTAGGCGGGAGCCGGCCGAGAGCGCCACTAGGCATCATACTGAAAAGGAGTTCCGCCTCCTATTCTACTGACAATGGGACACCCTCTATCTTACCCCAACAGCTCACTTCCAAGTAGAAAGGAGAGTAGAAATAAAGCGCCTCCTTTCCCAAAACAAAGCTAGGTTCACTAGTAGTCTGCAACTGGTGAGCTAGCTATATACTTGTGGTGCCAAAACTTAAACCAGAAGAAATACTTATGAGAAAAAAATGAGACTCCAAAGCTTCGTGAGATCGAAATTGGAGCACTGCGAGTGGCCTGCTCTGTGATTTGTCCGAGATCAAGTCACTTCACTTCTGGGCCTCAGTCAACTCACCTATCAAGTGGAGATAACCTGCTCTCTGTATCTGTTAGGTTGTGAGTCCAGTGAGAGACAGGGACTGTGTCTGATATGCTTCTCGTGTACCCGGTCCAGTGCTTTGCACAGTGCTTGACACAGAGTCCATGCCCATGATGTACCTTTTTATAAAAATGCCAGCCAGCAGGAATGAGAAGTTGCTTTAAAGATGAAGTGAAACCCAATCTCCAACGATGTGGTGTAGCGGTGCCGTTGGAAGGTTATTATCATTATTATAATGGCATTTATTAAGCGCTTACTATGTGCAAAGGTTAGCACAGCAGTCAGACCAGCCTAGCGTGCATGGATCAGGAAAGCCTTTGGGAAGAATGAGATTGCTAAGAGGTTGCGGGGAGGGGGGGGAGGAGGAAATAGTGACCTGTTCCCTAAGCAGCAGGCTCATCATCACAGCTAGGAACTGTGTGAAATGGATTGTCGGTTGGGTGTAGGTCTTTTCAACCGTCCGTAGCATCCTCCTCAAAATTGAAGGTCAGTTGGGTGCATCCACGCAAATTGGTATTGTCCTTAAATGTATTTCTCCTAACAAATAGTTCATGGACTTAGGACAAAATTGGGTTCTCCCAATTCCATCTCAAGTCCAAATGTTATAAATTGGCACCAGTGTTCTCATGGGAACAGTGTTCTAAATGGGGGGAGTTTTCTAAATTGTTATGGTCATTTTGGAGTCTTAGTCTCATTTTCTAATGTTAGCAACCCTACCCAAGTTGGCGTTCTCCACCAAGGTAATGAGCAAGCCCTCAAAAGAAGTCCTTTTTGGGAAAATGAAATCATCACAAGCCTAGGATCAGTCCTTGAGGGACACTACTAACTCTCCAACAGTTAACTGACAATGACTGACAGTTGCAAGTTATCACCGAGACGCGAGCCAGTCCTGGTGGACACCTCCTCTTGGTAAATAACAGCCCTTAGGCCGCATCTTCCTGGTGCGATGAAAATGTTGTGAATCTTGTAACTATGCCCAGCACTTAGTACAGTGCTTGGCACCTAGTAAGGGCTTAACAAGTGCCGTGGTTATAATCAAATATCACCGAGAATGGAGTCTACAGCTCTACTGTAATATATGTGTATTAATTATATCTATTTTATCTCTTCATCCGGTCACTTAGTCTGACATAATTTATTCTCTTCACAAAGCTAAACAGATTAATAATAATAGTAATAATGATGGTATTTGTTAAGCGCTTACTATGTGCCAAGCACTGCTCTTCTAGGCATCATTCATTCTCGAATATGGGCTGAGGGCAAACAAGAACAACCACATAGCTAAAAATAAAATTTCTCAGTCTCTTTCCATTTTCATGGTCAGGAATGCTGTAACATGACATCATGTTTAGTGTGGTATTTTCTTACCGTAGGTAAGTCCTTCAGGCTGTCATACTTACTGAAATTGAAATTTCCATGCCTTCATGATTAGTTTCAGAATAGTTCCAAATGGTAAATGACTTATGAAGCAATAAAGAAGGGTCAGATTCTGCCGTTCTTGTCTTACCAAGATCCTTATGTTTTCCAGAACTCCAGGAATTTAGTGGGTTTCCAAGGCAGTTCAAGAGGCCTCACCTAGAAGCAGAGGCAGCAGATCAGGGTCACTACCATAGGATAAAGAGTCATGCTGAATACGAAGTCCACAGATGGCCTCGAGGAGAGAAATATTCCACGAAAGCTAAAAGTCAGGACAGAAACCAGAAACACCAAGAAAAGAAGCACAGGAAGAGTGTCCCAAAGAATCATGACATGGAGGAGGACTTTCCCCGGGGACCTAAAACCCACTCTTCCCACTGCAGTACCAAGACTCGAAAGAAATCTCACCATTCTTCCCACTTAGCATGCCAAAAACTGAATAGAAGAGAACATTCCAAGGAGGGCAAGCAAAGGAAACACAAGAAAAAATGGAAAGGGGGTGATGATGAGATTGATGAGAGTTTGTTTGTAATCAAACAGAGAAAGAAGAAACCTAAGCTTAACTGATGTAGTGGCCTCATTTGCCAAAACACTTTCTTGACTTTGTATTAAGAAACAAAGTTGTATCCCAACCTTGCTCATAGGAAGGAAAAGCAAAGACAATTTAGCTCCTCAAACCTCCATTGCTAAATATGAGTGCCTTACTATCCTTGGTAATGAATCAGCCGTTCAATAGGTTGGGGACAAAAGGGGTAAATTGTGCATTTTTTAGTAACTGTTCCATTTTGTAAGATACATATACTTCCTTTTTACTCAGAAGCCTGGTAATGGGGAACTTTGGACTTTTTAAAAATCCTTTCTATTGCCCTCAATTTTTTAAAAAAGAGTACCCACCATATGCGACTAGCTTGTGATGTCAGTTTTAAAACGAGCCTTCAAACATTTATATGGAAAGTTTCCTCAGTCATTTCTGAGGTCTCTTTTCAGCCTTGGGTTGTCAAAAACCGCGCTGTCCTCCTAGTTCAAGTTCTCCGGCTCTTGGAGCTTCCAATAAAGTCTTCCTTTGTGAGCCTGTTGGCAGTTTGAGAATAAAAATGTGTGTGATGCCAAAAGTTCTGCCTAAAGGATTTTATTAAGTAGTGAGAAGACGGGAGACTTGGACTAAGGGAATCTAAGTTTGAGAACCCTCTGGAATGTAAATAGCAAAAATGCCAAGAGAATCCTTCAAAAATATGATTAGAGGAAGAGTAGGGTAAAGTTCCAGGATAAC
Source organism: Tachyglossus aculeatus (assembly GCF_015852505.1). Taxonomy (NCBI): domain Eukaryota; kingdom Metazoa; phylum Chordata; class Mammalia; order Monotremata; family Tachyglossidae; genus Tachyglossus; species Tachyglossus aculeatus. Next base: position 59,340,098 of record NC_052098.1, read on the forward strand.
GACTATAGAATTGCTTTCTTCATGTAAAACCCCCACTGTCATGAAATCTATCATCCCCCATATGGAAAAAATGTCCTCTTTTAATACCTGATTGCAGAAAGTGTCCACTGATCAGTCTGATTTTGTTTTGTTTTTATCGAAGAAGCCAAAAATAGGGGTTTTTTTTGTATTTTGTAAAGCAGTGTTTAAAACTTAGTTGTAAGAATTTAAAAAAAATAAACATGCTGAGAGAATATGAAAAGTAAATTTGTTTGTGTTGCATTTTGGAAAAGGAAAATAAGACGGGGTGTTTACGCTACAGCATGAAATCACATTAAATCCAGGCATGAAAATACACTTTCCAAACTAACCTTCCCGGCTGACTACAGATATTCCCTTGCTCAAATTCCCTGAACAGACAGAGAGGACAGCCCCAGGCCATCAAGGAAGGGGCTTTTGGGGTGAAGCTATGACATTAAGTTGCGGAGCGGGTGTGGGATGGCCCTCCCTGGCTCACCTTTGTCGTAATTCCCTGACGACCAGAAGGAGGAGGCGAATCCAGGGCCTCCCTTTCCCAAATGTTGGTATTGCTTATGGCAGAGAAGCAGCATGGCTCCGTGGAAAGAGCACGAGCTTTGGAGTCAGAGGTCATGGGTCATGGGTCAGCTGTGTGACTTTGGGCAAGTCACTTCTCTGTACCTCAGTTACCTCATCTGTAAAATGGGGATTAAAACTGTGAGCCCCCCATGGGACAACCTGATCACATTGTAACCTCCCCAGCGCTTAGAACAGTGCTTTGCACATAGTAAGCGCTTAATGAATGCCATCATTATTATTATGATGATCTTTTCCTAACCTATCTATCGGGAACCGTACCATACACTGGAGTAGATATAGGATAATCGAGTTGGACACAGTCCCTGTCCCACAAGGGGCTCATAGTCTTATTCATTCAGTCGTAATTATTGAGCGCTTACTGTGTGCAGAGCACTGGGCTAAGCGCTTGGGAAAGTACCATACAGTAATAAACAGTGACATTCCTTGCCCCATTTTCCAGATGAGGGAACTGGAGCACAGAGAAGGCAGGTGACTTACCCAAGGTCACACAGCGGACAAGTGATGGAGCCGGGATTAACGCACCCATGTGCCTGAGTAGTCACTCGGGGTGGAGGAGGAGGCCTCCTGGAACTGTGGAGCTGACGAGGCACGGGCAGGGGAGCTGCTTGCAGCAGGAAAAGAGGGAGAAAAGACAGCCTGTCCCACAGGACAGAGTCAGAGCACCTGCCTTCTAATCCCAGCTCCACCATATACCTGCTGGGTATCCTCGGACAAGTCGCTTCACTTCTCTGGGCCTCGATTTTCTTATCTGTCAGATGGGGATTCCTCTTCTCCCTCCTACTTGGCCTGCGAGCACCACGGGGGACAGGGACTGTGCCCAACCTGATTACCTTGTATCTCCCCTGGGGCTTAGACAAGCGCTTGACACGTAGTAAGCGCTTAACAAATACTAATATTATTATTAGTATTAATGAGGGCCAAGCTATCTACCCCAACAATCAGAACAGTACCTGGCACATAGCAAGTGCTTAACGGATACCATAATTATTATTATAAATGGCTTAGACTAGCGCTTGACACATAGTAAGCGCTTAACAAATATTATCATTATTAATGAGGGCCAAGCTATCTACCCCAGCACTCAGAACAGTACCTGGCGCATAGCAAGCACTTAACAGATACCATAATTATTATTATAAACGGGCCACCCACAGGCTGGCTTTGAAATGCCTGCTTTAAAGGCCAGGGAGCTTCGGCGAAAGTTGTTTCATCAATTGAAGGAGGCACAGTGGTCACCTTTGGGACCGTCTTCGTGTGGGAGACCATCACCCGGCAGTCGGTCAGTCAACGGCACCTTCCATTCGAACCAATTTAGGCTTGCCAGTAATGACTTGGGATCGCTCAGCACTCCCAACTCATAATGACTCTCATCATCACTCAGCTCCGTGCAAGGTGCGTGAAGGGGCTGTGTGACTTTGGGCAAGTCACTAAACTTCTCTGTGCCTCAGTTCCCTCGTCTGTAAAATGGGGATTAAGACTGTGAGCCCCACGTGGGACAACCTGATCCCCCCAGCACTTAGAACAGTGCACATAGTAAGCACTTAACAAATACCATCATCATTATTATTATTATTATTATTAAGCATCACTTGTCAGGTTTGGGAGCGATGTGGGCGATGGAGTAAAGTAAAAGACTAATATAGCTCAAAAAGAGCTTAAGAAATATCAAGTTTCAATCAGTGGTATTTATTGAACGCTTACTGCATGCAGAGCGCTGTACCTTGGAGAACACAATACAACGGAGTCGGTTGACAACGCTCCCTGCCCACAACGAGCTTACAGTTTTGAGGGGGAGACAGACGTTAATATAAATAGATTACAGCTACGTACGTAAGTGCCGTGGAGCTGAGGGAGGGGTGGAGAAAGGTGAAAATCCAAGTGCGAGGGCAATGCAGAAGGGAGAGGAAGTAGAGGAAATGAGGGCTGAGTTGGGGAAGGTCTCTTGGAGGAGATGGGATTTTAATTAGGCTTTGAAGGGGGGGAAGGTGATGGTCTGTCAGATAGGAGGGGGGAGGGAGTTCCAGGCCTGAGGGAGGACCTGGGCGAGGGGTGGCCTGTGAGATGGACGAGATCACGGTACGGTGAGTAGATTGGCGTTGGAGCAGCAAAGTGTGCGGGCTGGGTTGTAGTAGGATGTTTTGTTCTGTTGTCTGTCTCCCCCTTCTAGACTGTGAGCCTGGTAGGGACCGTCTCTATATGTTGCCAACTTGTACTTCCCAAGCGATTAGTACAGTGCTCTGCACACAGTAAGCACTCAATAAATACGATTGAATGAATAGTAGGAAATCAGACAGGTCCTCCTTTTGATTTAAGAGCTTAAAATCGAGAAGCAGCATCGTCTAGTGGATAAAGAACGGGTCTGGGCGTGAGAAGGACCTGGGTTCTAATCCCAGCTCCACCACTCGTCTCCTGTGTGAGGTTGGGCAAGTCACTTAACTTCCCTGTGCCCCAGTTACTTCATCTGTAAAACGGGGACTAGGACTGTGAGCCCCACGTGGGAGAGGGACAGTGTCCAACCCGGTAAGCTTGTATCTACCCCAGCGTTTAGTACAGTGCCTGGCACACAGTAAGCACTTAACAAAAACCATTAGAAAAAAAAATGTAAAGTGAGTTTCAGAATTATCCAGTGCGTACTGATTGGGCGCTGGATGGTAATTTATCCCTAGAACCAGAAGAACAAGTGTTCTCTCTAGCTGATGGCTGGTTTTAGGTTAGGTAGGGAATGGTTTTAGAGTGTTAACTCGAGTCTTTAAAGATCACTGGTTTTTTGAAATGCTCAGATGCCCCAGGTGGAGGATGAGTGATGGCAAGATGGATGCTGAAAGATATTCCAGAGGTCTGCCTTAGAACAAAAATCAATCAGTGGTTTTTATTGAGTGCTTACTGTGTGCAGAGCCCTGTACTAGACACTTAACCACCACGTGCTACTACTGGTGTAAGTCTGCAAGAGGTCATATTACCAAAAAGCAGCAATTGTGGGGCGCTGCTGAAGTTGACACAGCTCCATCACCAGTTAGTCAATTCAGCAATAATAGTAATAATAATGGCATTTATTAAGCCATTTAATTACTATTACTCTATTTATTTATTTATTTATTTATTTTACTTGTACATATCTATTCTATTTATTTTATTTTGTTAGTATGTTTGGTTTTGCTCTCTGTCTCCCCCTTTTAGACTGTGAGCCCACTGTTGGGTAGGGACTGTCTCTATATGTTGCCAATTTGTACTTCCCAAGCGCTTAGTACAGTGCTCTGCACATAGTAAGCGCTCAATAAATACGATTGATGATGATGATGATGGTTAAGCGCTTACTATGTGCAAAGCACTGTTCTAAGCACTGGGGAGGTTACAAGGTGATCAGGTTGTCCCACTGGGGGCTCACAGGCTTAATCTCCATTTTACAGATGAAGGAACTAAGGCCCAGAGAAGTGAAGTGACTTGCCCAAAATCACACAGCTGGCAAGTGGCAGAGCCAGGATTCGAACCCATGACCTCTGACTCCAAAGCCCATGCTCTTTCCACCGAGCCACGCTGCTTCTCTATGGGATTTATTGAGCACTCGGTGTAGTGCACTGTACTACGCCGTAGACATGATCCCTCACCCTCGGCTCCCTTGAAACCTTGATGTTAAATACCACTCACCTTCCACACTATTTTAGAATTTAGGAGCCGTCAAGGGTTACAGGCCATGAACTTGTGAACCAGTGGCAAATGCTCTGGCCTTGCTAGCAATTAATGCACTACAAAACCAACAACATTCTCAACGCCATGCCTACATTTACTTCTCTGATTGCAAAGCATTTAAATAGCATGCCATCATGTCACATTTATGAGCCCAGAATTATTTATTTTGGACAGTTGATGGGGACCAAATCCGTTTTTAATGTTTTTAGTTTTTAATTATTCTTTAATTCAAAATTACCCAAGTTTTGGACTAGAATTTGGCTCTGTCCAGAATGAATGACTGTTTAGACACGTCATCATCATAATGACTTTAGTCAGGGTATGTTTCATTTTCCTTGTCCAGTTCTGGCTCTGCTAAGTCAAATGCTACTTTTTTCCCCTAAGTGATCCACTTGTAGTGGACTCTACCCTTGTGAGCCCGTTGTTGGGTAGGGATTGTCTCTATCTGTTGCCTAATTGTACTTTCCAAGCACTTAGTACAGTGCTCTGCACACAGTAAGTGCTCAAATACGATTGAATGAATATACAGTGGCAACATTTTCACGTGTTTATTGCTTGTATAACAATTAGACACCAAAACAGGTGCTATAAAACACAGCTGTAATTTAGGCCCAAAATGTATGTTGTTTTGGAAGATTTCACAGGGACTAATATGGCAACCGCTTCATGAATTTTTTAAATGTCTAAAAAAATCAGTGGTTTTTCTTTTCTTAATTTAAACTCTCCTCTATAATGTTTGCAACTCCTGCAGCATTGAGGTAGCACAGATACTAGGAAGTGAAACTTGCCTAGACCCAAAGACACCTATGTTTCTCAGGGGGTGGAAGGCAGGTGGATGAGAGGGAGGAAGCAGAGCTGAAGGTAATTAAAAAAGGGTCTAGACTTCAGTCCAAAGTACATTTTTTCTGCCTCTCTGACATCCTACCCGACAGGGATCATATCTCGCTTTGGTTCCAGATTATCCAGTTAATACCTGTTACTCTGGGAGCATTCCCTTCCCGCTTTCATCAGGGTGTCTTTGAGGTCGGCAGGAAACTTCCAGGATGGCTCGGGAGGCAGTCTCCATGAAGCAGGAAGTGTGTCGCCATTTGGGTTCTTGAAGTAAGCCATGCCGGTCTCCAGCAACTCAGCAAACCCCCTCTCCTGCCCCCCCAAAACTGAGCCATTCTCCGGTCCATGACTGGATCGGCACAGGTCTAGGGAACTTGGGGGAAAGAGTTTTTCAAGAGGAAAATTCCTCTTGGGACTTGAATTGGCTCAAGGCCATTCTCACCCTCAGCACCAAACCGATAAGGAGGGCCACGCTGGAAGGTATGGTCTTTAGAGTCCAACCCCTCAGCCTGCTCTGTAAATCCCGATTTACAATCCCTGGTTGTCAGGGAGCCTTTTGTGCTTTTCTAAAATAATAATAATAATAATAATGGCATTTATTAAGCGCTTACTATGTGCAAAGCACTGTTCTAAGCGCTGAGCACTGTTCCGTCAGCCACCCTGAGCAGCAGCGACTGCAGTAGCAATGCCACTTTTATTTTTGCCAAGTGCTTTGCCAACAACGATTTTATTCCCAGAGCATCCAGTGAGGTAGAGAGTAGCAGGCGTGATTGTCCCCATTCTACAGATGAGGAAACTGAAGGTTCAGGAAGAGGGACGTCAAATGACTTACTTAAAGCCCCCGGGAAACCAGGGGCGGATCTGGGTCTGGGACCCGAGTCTCCTAACTCCAGGCCTGTGTGCTGGCTTCCATGGCACGTCCCCAGACTTGCACATGGTTGGCAGCTGGGTGAGGGAAGTAGTGCCACACTCCTGGCATTCGCAGCCCGTGGCAGACCCCAACCCTCAGAGTCAGCAGGCAGTTGTCGTAGATGAGACAGTGTGGCGCAGTGGATAGAGCACGGGAGCATGGGAGGCAGGAGATCATGCGTTCTAATCCCTGCTCTGCCACTTGTCTGCTGAGTGACCTTGGGCAAGTCTCTTCACTTGTCTGTGCCTCAGTTCCCTCATCTGTAAAATGGGGATTGAGACCGTGAGCCCCATGCGGGACAGGGACTGCGTCCAACCCAATTACCTCGTATCTACCCCAGTGCTTAGAACGGTACTTGGCACTTAAGTATTATTATTATTATTATTATGAAGCTCAATAAAGTTTATTTGCCATCCAGTAAGGCTCCACATTTCCAGGTTGCTGCAGCTGGGGTAGATACAAACAAAGGCCCTACTGAGAGCTCACCTACTCCAGGAGGCCTTCCCAGACTGAGCCCCTTCCTTCCTCTCCCCCTCATCCCCCTCTCCACCCCCCATCTTACCTCCTTCCCTTCCCCACAGCACCTGTATATATGGATATATGTTTGTACATATTTGTTACTCTATTTATTTATTTATTTTACTTGTACATATCTATTCTATTTATTTTATTTTGTTAGTATGTTTGGTTTTGTTCTCTGTCTCCCTCTTTTAGACTGTGAGCCCACTGTTGGGTAGGAACTGTCTCTATATGTTGCCAACTTGTACTTCCCAATTAGTACAGTGCTCTGCACACAGTAAGCACTCAATAAATACGATTGATGACGATAACGATGAAAGTTAATCAGGCTGGTTGTTCTTCTCTTTCCGCCCCTCTTCCCTCATCACCACATACGCGCCATTGCCATCGTCATCAGTATTTATTGAGCCCCCACCATGGGCAAATCACTGTACTAGGCACTTGGGGAACAGGCAGACTAGATATGTTCCCTGTTATCAAGGAGCTTTTAATAGGGAAGCTTCACTTATATCACTCAATTATATCACTCATAATACCACTTATATCACTCAATTATAAATATAATATCCCCGCTTCTAGACTGTGAGCCCATTGTTGGGTAGGGACCATCTCTATATGTTGCTGACTTGTACTTCCCAAGCGCTTAGTACAATGCTTTGCACACAGTAAGCACTCAGTAAATACAATTGAATGAATGAATAGGGAAGACAAGCATATATTAACTGATGGATTACTTCCCCCCCTTCAAAGCCTTATTGAAGGCACACCTCCTCCAAAAGGCCTTCCAAGACTAAGCCCTACCTTTCCTCATCTCCCACTCCCTTCTGCATCCCCCTGACTTGTTCCCTTTGCTCTCCCCCCCGTCCCAGCCCCACAGCACTTATGTACATATGGAGAAGCAGCGTGGCTTAGTGGAAAGAACCCGGGCTTGGGAGTCAGAGGTCGTGGGTTCTAATCCCGGCTCTGCCACTTATCAGCTGTGTGACTTTGGGCAAGTCACTTCACTTCTCTGGACCTCAGTTTCCTTATCTGGAAAATGGGGATTAAGGCTGTGAGCCCCACGTGGGACAACCTGACTACCTTATATCTACCCCAGTGCTTAGAACAGTGCTTGGCACATAGTAAGCACTTAACAAATACCATCATCATTATTATTATTACATATCTGTCATTTTATTTATTTCTATTAATGTCTGTCTTCCCCCCCCAAACAGACTGCAAGCTCGTTGTGGGCAGGGAATGCATCTGTTTACTGTTGCATTGTACTCTCCCAAGCCCTTAGTATAGTGCTTTGCACACAGTAAGCACTCAATAAATATGATTGAATGAATGAATGAATATACCATAATAATCAATCAATCAATCAATAATATTTGTGGAGCACCCACTTTGTCCTGGGAAGGGTACAGCCAAAGTAAGAGAGCGTTATTTTTATGTGTGCCTCCTCTGTAAAAGTGCAAGCTCCTTATGTTGCCGGCTTGTACTTCCCAAGCGCTTAGTACAGTGCTCTGCACACAGTAAGTGCTCAATAAATACGATTGATTGATTGATTGATTGATTATGGTCAGGAAATGTGTCACTTTATTCGGTACTTCCCAAGAGCCTAGCACAGTGCACTACTCCAAATGGGTGCTCAGTAAACCCTGCTCCTTATACTCTTACTACTATTTTACTACCACTGAGACACAAGGTTCTCAGTGAGGATGAAGACCGTGAGCCCCCCGTGGGACAACCTGATCACCTTGTTACGTCCCCAGCGCTTAGAACAGTGCTTTGTACATAGTAAGCGCTTAATAAATTCCATCGTCATTATTATTATTAAGGTTCCTACCCTCACTGAAGAACTTACAATCAAACGGAAGACCAAAATTGTTTGTACATCATTTACAAATAGTGGGAGCTAGATGAAGAAAAATGCTTCAACTGTGAATAGTGGGTGTGTGGTGTGATAAACATATATATGTGTAAAGAAGTGAAATGACGTAATTTAAAATATATCCAAGTGTTAAGGGGAGGTGCATAAACATAAGTGTAAAGGGTGGTTATAGTACTGGCACGACCTCAGAAGGTGGGGCTTAGAGGAGAAAAGCCTCCTGGAGGAGATGGGTTTTCAGGAGGGCTTTGGAGAAGAAGCAGTGTGGCCCTGTGGAAAGAGCACAAGCCTTGGAGTCAGAGAACCTGGGTTCCAATCCCAGCCCTGCCGGTGGTCTGCTGTGTGACCTTTGACAAGTAACTTAACTTCTCTGGGCCTCGGTCACCTCATCTGTAAAATGGGGATTAAGACTGTGAGCCCCACAGGGGACAACCTGATTACCTTGTATCCCCCCGCCCCCAGCACTTAGAACAGTGCTTTGCACATAGTAAATGCTTAACAAATACCATTATTATAGAGAAGCAGCATGGCATAGAGGAAAGAGCACGGGCTTGGGAGTCAGAGGTCATGGGTTCTAATCCCGGCTCCGCCACTGATCAGCTGTGTGGCTTTGGGCAAGTCACTTGGCTTCTCTGTGCCTCAGTTACCTCATCCATAAAATGGGGATTAAGACTGTAAGCTCCACATGGGACAACCTGATTACCTTGTATCTACCCCAGCACTTAGAACAGTGCTCAGCACATAGTAAGCGCTTAACAAATCATCAATCAATCGTATTTATTGAGCGTTTACTGTGTGCAGAGCACTGTACTAAGCGCTTGGGAAGTACAAGTTGGCAACATATAGAGACAGTCCCTACCCAACAGTGGGCTCACAGTCTAAAAGGGGGAGACAGAGAACAAAACCAAACATACTAACAAAATAAAATAAATAGAATAGTTATGTACAAGTAAAATAAATAAATAAATAGAGTAACAAATATGTACAAACATATATACATATATACAGGTAACAAATGCCATCATCATTATTATTATTATTATTATTATTATTCTCCATGCTTCAGTTCCCTCATCTGTAAAATGGGGATTAAGACTTTGATCCCCGTGTTGGACATGGACTTTGTCCAACCTGATTATCTGATAACTACCCCAGCGCTTAGTTCAGTGCCTGGCACATAGAAAGCACTTAACAAATACTAGTTAAAAAAAATGTAAAAAAGACAAAGAGAGCGGCGATCTGGCAGATTTGAATAGGGAAAGAGTTGGAGGCAGGGAGAAGAGCCTGAGCAAGAAGTCAGAGGCAGGAGGGTCGGGAGTGAGGTCCTTTAAGAAGGTTAGCTTGGGAGGAACAGATTGCTAGCTTGGGTGTAGAATGATGAAGAGAGCTGGTGGAGAAACCTTGAAATCAATGGTCAGAAGTGTTTGCTAGATGCAGAGAGAAATGGGTAACAATTGGGAGCCTCACAGGGGGCTCATAGTCTACGTAGGAGGGAGTAGGATTTAATTTCCATTTTTCAGATGAGGAAACTGAGGCCCAGAAAAGTTAAGTGACTTGCCCAAGGTCATACAGCAGGCAAGTGGCGAAGCTGGAACGAGAACCCAGGTTCTCTGACTTCCGAGCCCCTGCTCTTTCCACTAGACCAAACTGCTTCGTTGTGAGCTTCAGGGACTGGGGATGTGGTGACAAATGTGATGACAAAATGAGGAGGAGGAGGAAAAGAAGGAGGAGTGGATTCGACAGAAAAGCCGAGTTTAGTTTTAGTCATATTGAGTTTTAGATTCTGTCACAAGATCATTGTGGAGAAGTCTTGGAGACAAGAGGAAACGCTAGGTGGTAGAGCAGGGGAGAATTCGGGCCACATAAAGGCAGTAGCTGAGGAGATGAGCTTCCCAAGTGAGTGAGTGTGAAATAAGAAGAGTAGTACACCCAGCACAGAGCCTCGAGGGACACCCACAGTTGGGTGGTGAGGGACAGAGGAAGATCTGGAGAAAGAGTTTGAGAAAGAGAGGTCAGAGAGGTAAGAGGAGAGCCAAGAGAGAACTGAGTCAGTAAAACCAAGGTTGGATAGCATTTCCAAGAGAAGGACGTGGTCCACGGAATCAAAGGCAACCGAGAGGTCAAGGAGGATTAGGACGAAGTAGAGTCTGTCAGATTTGGCACTGGAGAGTTCACGCTCGGTGGAGGGAAGAGGGCAAAGCCAAATTGCAGTGGGCAAAAGAGGAGGAGCTGGAGGAGAGGAGCTCGTGCTGGAATGGGTGAAGGGAGATGGGGTAATCGTTGGAGGGTGCAGTGGGATGCAGAGAAGGGTTTTTGTTATTGTTTTTTCAACCGAGGGGAAACATGAGTGTATTCGAAGGCAGAGGGAAAGGAGCCATCAGAGGCGGCATTGAGGGAAGGAGAGTGGAAACAAGTCTTCTAAAATCTTTTAGTTTTTAAATGAATAATAAACACAAGTGAATAAATTAATCCCTTATAAATACGTACAAGAGTGCTGAGATGACTGAAGGGATAGAGGGCCAGGAAGGTGGGGGTGGTTAACTAGGGAACACCTCCTGGAGGTGGTGGTGGCTTTTTAGGAGGAGAAGGGTGTATTTTGACAAAGCTGAGGGGACAAAGACTTTCCAGGCAGGGAGGTCACAAGCAGGAGAGTCGAAAGCAGGAGGCGGTTAGGAAGTATGTTTGGGAGATTGCTAATGGAGGACTTCGACGCTGATGGTCAGAAGTTTAATTTTCTGCAAGAAGCCGTGGAAAGCTATTGAAGATTTCTGAGGAAAGAAGTGATGAGTTAGGATTTGCATTTCAGAAAGATGAACGTACATAAAATCGACTGAAAAGGGGAGAATCCGGAGGCGGGACGATCAGTACATAGGTAGGGCCGCATTAAGGGAAGTTGAGGTTCTGGGCTTGATTGACCACTAAGGCCTCACACGGCCCTCGATCCCCAGTGGCAGCGAAGATGTATGGAAGCTGAGGGCAGCCTTGGCTATTAATATTATTTAATAATAATAATAGTAATTGTTAAGCGCTTACTATGTGCCAAGACCTGTTCTAAGCACTGGGGTAGATACAGGTTAAGCAGGTTGGACACAGTCCCTGTCCCACGTGCTTACCCCCATTTTACAGATAACTGGGGCCCAGAGAAGTGAAGTGACTTGCCCGAGGTCACACAGCAGACACGTGGTGGAGCCGGGATTAGAACCCAGGTCCTTCTGACTCCCAGGCAGGCCCGGGATCTATCCACTAGGCCACACTGCTTCTCCCAGCTAGGGCCAAGAGGTCTTTTGTCTGGTGGAGGGTGGGGAGAAGGTATGGAGGAGAAGGGAAGGAGTGAGCAGAAGTCAGGCGCGCCCCCGGCCCGCCACCCCGCACCCCCTCGCCAAGACCAAATGACTTTCCTGACTCAGCTCCCTTCCCCTGTGGCTGTGGGGCAGGAGTGGGGAGGAAGAGAGGTTTCTGGGAGTCCCCCCAGTCATAGCATCACCCCCACATTAGGGTAATAATGATAATAATAATAATAATAATAATAATAATAATAATAATAATGGTCATATTCATTAAGTCCTTACTATGTGCCAAGCATTGTACTAAGCACTGGGGGTACAAGCAAAACAAGTTAGACACAGTCCCCGTCTCCATCCCCATTTTCCAGATGAGGTAGCTGAGGCCCAGAGAATCAATCAATCAATCAATCATTGTATTTATTGAGCGCTTACTGTGCGCAGAGTATTGTACTAAGCACTTGGGAAATACAAGTTGGCAACATATAGAGACGGTCTCTACCCAACAGTGGGCTCACAGTCTAAAAGGGGGAGACAGAGAACAAAACTTAACATACTAACAAAATAACATAAATAGAATAGATATGTACAAGTAAAATAAATAGAGTAATAAATGTGTACAAACATGTATACATATGAGAAGTGAAGTGACTTGTCCAAGGTCACACCGCAGACATCTGGCGTAGCAGGATTAGAACCCATGACTTTCTGACTCCCAGTATCCACTACACCATGCTTCTTCTGAAACAAACACCAGCAATTATCACCTCTCCTATGGCTTAAAACGTCAATCACACTTTTCCCCTTTCTATTCACTACCAGGTTAATGACCTCTCCCAACCGAGGAGTTAATTATTTCCTCCTGATCAATCAATCAATCAATCAATCAATCAATCGTATTTATTGAGCGCTTACTGTGTGCAGAGCACTGTACTACGCGCTTGGGAAGTACAAGTTGGCAACATATAGAGACAGTCTGAAATACTACAGTGTGGCTCAGTGGAAAGAGCATGGGCTTTGGAGTCAGTGGTCATGGGTTCAAATCCCGGCTCCGCCGATTGTCAGCTGGGTGACTTTGGGCAACTCACTTCACTTCTCTGGGCCTCAGTTACCTCATCTGGAAAATGGGGATTGACTGTGCCGTGGGACAACCTGATCACTTTGTAGCCTCCCCAGCACTTAGAACAGTGCTTTGCACATAGTAAGCACTTAATAAATGCCATCATTATTATTATTATACTAGGGGAAGGCAGCGATCAGTGATTGGCCTAATGGGCTGATTGAGGTTGAGGCCAGAGATTTTTAAAGGCATTCCTGGGGCTGTGCAGACTCCTCTCTCTGTGCTGCCCCATTCCCCACAATTGAAAGGGCAACATCCCCTTGGCAAGCCAGACATGCCAGCGTAGGCCGCCTCGCCGCCGCCACTTTACGAAAAGCACCGTCTTCAGGACGGCCCAACCAGCGGCTAAATCGATGAGGTCGTTTGTTGCCTTCTTGTCCTTCCCAAGCGCTTAGTCCAGTGCTCTGCGCACAGTAAGCGCTCAATAAATACGATTGAATGAATGAATAAGGTCGGGAGAGGATGCGATTTGAAGGGTTGGCAGAGGGCCCCGGAAACCCGAGGCCCCGGGCTTAACCCGGCCCTGTAAGTAGGCTGTAATAAGTAGACCAGCTGGAAGGTGATGGAAGTTTGTACCAGGGTGATGGTGATCAATAGAGCCCAGGCCTGGGAATCAGAAGGACCTGGGTTCTAATCCCGACTCCACCACATGTCTGCTGTGTGACCTTGGGCAAATCGCTTCACTTCTCTGGCCTCAGTTACCTCATCTGTAAAATGAGTACATATTTGTACATATTGCACATATTGCACATATTTACTATTCTATTTATTTCGTTAATGATGTGCATTTAGCTTTAATTCTATTTGTTCTGACGACTTGACACCTGTCCACATGTTTTGTTTTGTATTACTCTATTTATTTATTACTCTATTTATTTATTTATTTATTTATTTATTTTACTTGTACATTTCTATCCTATTTATTTTATTTTGTTGGTATGTTTGGTTTTGTTCTCTGTCTCCCCCTTTTAGACTGTGAGCCCACTGTTGGGTAGGGACTGCCTTTATGTGTTGCCAATTTGTACTTCCCAAGCGCTTAGTACAGTGCTCTGCACATAGTAAGCGCTCAATAAATACGATTGATTGATTGATTGATTGATTTTGTTGTCTGTCTCCCCCTTCTAGACTGTGAGCCCGTTGTTGGGTAGGGACCGTCTCTATATGTTGCCAACTTGTACTTCCCAAGCACTTAGTACAGTGCTGTGCACACAGTAAGCGCTCAATAAATACGATCGAATGGGTATAAAATGCCTGTCCTCGCTCCAGGTGGGACAGGGCCCGGGTCCAAAACATGTGCAGCCAAAAAACTAGAGCAAATGTTTCTTCTAGCCCAGCCCCGAGAAGAGACCAGTAAACCAGCAGTGATTCCCTCCTCCTAATTGGTAATGAGGGTGGTTAGGAGGGAGATGACCCATGCTCCAGCAGAAGAACACTTGAACCCCCTGTGGGATTGTCTTGACTTGTCTCATGCCATGGGGTCATTTCCATAGCGACACCACGGACACATGCTTTGCACATAGTAAGCGCTTAACAAATGCCATAATTATTATTATTATTATTATTATTATTATTATTATTATTATCTCTCCCAGAATGCCCCGCTGTCCATCAGCAATCGTTCCGGTAGTGCACGCATAGAGTTTTCTTGGTAAAAATCCAGAAGCGGTTTACAGTTGCCGCCTTCCACACAGTAAACTTGAGTCTCCACCCTCGACTCTCTCCCGTGCCGCTGCTGCCCAGCACGGGTGAGTTTTGACTTGTAGCAGATCGCCTTCCACTCGCTAGCCACTGCCCAAGCTAGGAATGGAATGGATAGGCCTCTGCTTGACTCTTCCTCCCGTAGCCGAGACTGGTAGAGGACTGGAAACTCTCCAGGTGCGACCCTGAGAGGCTCCTGAGGGATAGGGACCTTGTCTAATTCCCATCTATGAACGCCTTCCCAGTGCTCAGTATGGCGCTCTCCGCACAGTAAGCGCTCAAGGATGCATGTTTCTAAATGCAGTCAATAGCGATCGTATTTATCGACCGCTTATTGTGTGCAGAGAAGTGTATTAAGCACCGGGAAAGAGTACACAGGAGAGCGGTAGAGTAGAGGACATATTCTAATCCCTGAGGGACACTTGAAGAGTCGGCAAAGGAACCTGAGAGGTAGTAGACAACTCCGTGCCTCAGTTACCTCATCTGTAAACTGGGGATTAAGACTATGTGCGCCATGTGGGACAAGGACTGTGTCCAACCTGATTAGCTTGTACCTACCCCAGCACTTAGTACAGTGTCTGGCACACAGTACGTGCTTTATGAATATCGTTAAAAAAGGTGGCAGAGCTGGGATTAGGATGCAAATCCTGCTTCCCGGGTCTGTGCATTATCCAGTAATCCATGCTGCTTCTCAGAAGCATGGGGAAAAAAATAGCTGTTCTCATTCCATCTGGGACAGGAGCTGGGTTCAAATCATTTGCGGCAAATGAAGTGGAGCAGGTGTTCTTCTAGACCAGTAATCCTTTCCCTCCTTGGTTGCTTCCAACCCCTCCTCCTAGAAACTATCCAGGCAGAGCTCTGCTCACCATAAGCGCTCAACAAATGCTGGCAATCAATCATGGTGAGCAGCTCCTGTCCCAGATGGAATGAGAACAGCTATTTTTTTCCCCGTGCTTCTGAGAAGCAGCATGGATTAGTGGATAATGCACAGACCCGGGAAGCAGGATTTGCATCCTAATCCCAGCTCTGCCACCTTTTTTAACGATATTCATAAAGCGCTTACTGTGTGCCAGACACTGTACTAAGCGCTGGGGTAGATACAAGCTAATCAGGTTGGACACAGTCCTTGTCCCACATGGGGCACATAGTCTTAATCCCCATTTTACAGATGAGGTAACTGAGGCACAGAGAAGTTGCCCAAGGTCACACAGCAGACCGGTGGCGAAGCTGGGATTAGAACTCGGGTCCTTCTGACTCCCGGGCTCACACTCTGCCCACTATGTCGCACTGCTTCTCCTAACTTCTCTGTGCCTCTGTTACCTCCTCTGTAAAATGGAGAATAACACTGTGAGCCTCTCGTGCGACGAGGGCTGTGTCCAATCCGATTACCTTGTATCTACCCCCAGCACATAGTACAGTGTCTGGAATGTATTAAGTGCTTAACAAATACTATAAAAAAATGAAAAAAAGGTCACCCAGCTGGTCAGTCGCAAAGCTGGGAATAGAACCCAGATCTCTGACACCTAGCCCTATGCTCTTTCCATTAGACCCCACTGCCTTTCCATATATTTGATGTCTAGACCGCTCCCCCCGGGGATCACGGGAGAGTTGCTGCATTTTTTCCTATAGCGCTATTTTGGTCAGCTGGCCGCTTTTTGCTTCGTCTTAATTAAATCTATTTTTAACATACTGGTTTCACTCCTAACAGCTGAAGCGCTCTGCAGGGCAATTAAATGCATCTGTAATACTTATATGGCTCTGACTCTCAGTTGACAAGAGCAGTGACTATTTAGATCTTGAGAGACTCTCATATAGGCAAATTGTATTTGCGTGGGCCACTATGGTGTAACGGTAGAAGAAAAAATCAGGGTGTTGCTCTACTTGGATCTGTGACCTTTGGGCATTTGCTATTCATCCACTCTCAACCCCACGGCGCTTACATAGAGATCTTTTAATTGTATATTCTAAATTAGTTGTATTAATGTCCGTCTCCCCCGGAAGCTCCTTGTGGGCAGGGAACTCGTCTGCTAACTCTGTTGTACTGTACTCTCCCAAGAGCATGGTCCGATGCTCTGCACATAGTAAGCGCTCAATAAATGCCATCGATGAGGATGCCGTCCTCCTCTCTGCATCCCTCCACCTAGGCCACTGCAATGGCAGTGATGGTGGAAAAACGGGATCCCAAGGCTGATTTTGACGTGATTTATCACTCCTCTTTGTAGCCGGTCCCCATTCCTCAACTCTAAAGCCCAACCAAGCATCCTCCACTACCCATCGGTGTCCTACCCAGCTCCAGCCATGATGCAGAAGTTTAGGCAGAATCCCCCCCGGACTCAGAAACAGAAACAGCTGCTTACGAGAAACAGTGCTGCCTAGTGAACAGGGCACGGGCCTAGAGTCAGAAGGACCTGGCTCTGCCATGTGTCTGCTGTGTGACCATGGGCAAGTCACTTCACTTCTCTGGGCCTCAGTTACCTCATCTGGGAAATGGGGAGTAAGACCGTGAGTCCCACGTGGGACAGGGACTGTGTCCAATCTGATTAGCTTGTAATATGAATAATAATATTAATAGTAATCATTATGGTCTTTGTTAAGTGCTTACTATGTGTCAGGCACCGTACTAAGCGCTGGGGTGGATACAAGCAAATCGGGTTGGACACAGTCCCTGTCCCGCATAGGGCTCACAGTCTTATTTCCCATTTTACAGATGAGGTAACTGAGGCGCAGAGAATCAATCGTATTTATTGAGCGCTTACTGTGTGCAGAGCACTGTACTAAGCACTTGGGAAGTCCAAGTTGGCAACATATAGAGACAGTCCCTACCCAACAGTGGGCTCACAGTCTAAAAGGGGGAGACAGAGAACAAAACCAAACATACTAACAAAATAAAATAAATAGAATAGATATGTACAAGTAAAATAAATAAATAAATAGAATAATAAATATGTACAAACATATATACATATATACAGGTGATATACATATATACAGGTGATATACATATATACAGGTGAAGTGAAGTGACTTGCTTAAGGTCACTCAGCAGACAAGTGACGGAGTCAGGGTTAGAACCCATGACCTTCTGACATCCAGGCCCGTGCTCTAGCCACTACGCCCTGCTGTATCCGCCCCAGTGCTTAGAACAGTGGCTAGCACATAGTAAGCACTTAACAAATGCCATAAAGAAACAGCTCCTCAGTTATCTCTTCCTGTGGCACATCAGATGAACTCTCTGATGTGTGTGTGTGTGAACAAACCCTGATAAATCTGGATTTGGAGGCACCACAGTTCCTAAACACCCCAAGAATGAGAGGAGAGGGACAAAGCGTCGGGCTACACCTTAGCATTCCTCCCGGGCCGAAGGCAGAGGGACATTTGGACATTTCTTGAGCATTTTCTGTCCCCAACAGGGGCTTTTCAGGACTGAACTTGAAGGTTTAGAAGGAGGCCATAAGGAAACAATGAAAAGTACTAGAAACGGAAATACTTAGCTGTGTTCCTTTTCAGACAGCTCTGCCTTTATTAACTAGGTCTGGTTCTAACTAACAGCGACTGCATCCCCGTAGCGCTCAATCCAACCAGCAAGCAATCGGTGGTAGTGATATTTATTGACTGCTTACTAAGAACTGGCTGGGAGATAAGTGAGGAGTATTTGCCTTCTACAGATGAAGCAACTGAGGCATAGTCGTGGCTTAGTGGAGAGAGCTAGGGCTTGGTAGTCAGAAGGACCTGAGTTCTAATCTGCTCTGCCACTCCCCATTCCTATAAAAAGGAATATCCCTGGGGAGGGGACACTGAAGTCTAACTGAATCCCGGCTCTGCCACTTGTCTGCTGTGTGACCTTGGGCAAGTCACTTCACTTCTCTGTGCCTTAGTTACCTCATCTGTAAAATGGGAAATAAGACTGTGAGCCCTACGCGGGACAGGGACTGTGTCCAACCCGATTTGCTTGTATCCATCCCAGCGCTTAGTACGGTGCCTGACACATAGTAAGCACTTAACAAATACCATAATGATTACTATTACTATTATTATTCATATTACAAGCTAATCAGATTGGACACAGTCCCTGTCCCACGTGGGACTCACGGTCTTAATCCCCATTTCCCAGATGAGGTAACTGAGGCCCAGAGAAGTGAAGTGACTTGCCCGTGGTCACACGGCAGACACGTGCCTGGCACGTAATAAGTGCTTAACAAGTGCGATTTTGAAAAAAGCATCCAAAAGACACTCCTTTGGACATCAATGAAAGTTTTGTGTGTGCAGTGGCCACGTGAGAGGAACCGAGGGGCCATCTGAGTTGCGGCTCAGGTCCGTGACGCTCCGTGTCTCAATATCTGTGTGCCTTTCCCCTTCGTGTTCATTGGCTCACACCATTGCTCGGGGGGAAAATGGAGCCTTATACCTGCCCTTTGTCAGAACCTCACAGAGGGGAACACTGAGTCTGCTGCCTCAAATCGCTGCTTGATTCTCCTTGCCTTGCTCCGAGCTCAGCCTTTGACCAGCAATAAAGGTAAGTTCGTTGTGGGCAGGGAACACATCTACCAACTCCGTCGTGTTGTACTCTCCCAAGCACTTAGTACAGTGCTCCGCACGCAGTAAGCGCTCAGTAAATGCCATCGATTGATCGATCGATCGAATAAATATGTAAATTCGGAGGCCAAATCGTACACCTGCCTGTCTAAATATCAGAACTGGAGCCTTTCCCCCCTTTTTGAAGGTTTATTTTTAATTGGAGAAACCTGAAGTGACTTATTTAGACGGGGGTTCCAAGAAGAGAACAAAGTTCTTCACATTAAATCACGCCTCTGTAATTTCTTTCCTCTCTTCTCTTTCCATTTAATCTGGCCCCGGTTTTCTACTGATACATTAACAAGGTGTTTCCTGTTGTCATTTGAGGCACATTCACAGAATGAATAATTCGGTGATCTTACCAGCTTGTTCTGTATCGAAGGTTGAAGCATGGGAATCCGTAATGCCTCAACCTCTACTCGGCAGCTTCTTCAGAACCCTGGTCAGTTTCAGCCAGTCGCATTTCACCTACACAGTGCCCATGACTCCTCCGTGAATCATAGTTTCTCAGAACTAATGACGGCAAATGAACTTTTCGCTGCCGTTCTTCGGTTACAGTGCCCTTTCCTGGCTACGGAGCCAAGCCGGCCGCTAGGCTCTTTTGATAATAATTATAATAATAATAATGGTATTTGTTCAGCTCGTACTATGTGCCAAGCACTGTTCTAAGCACTGGGGTAGATACAAGGTAATGAGGGTGTCCCACGTGGGGTTCACAGTCTTAATCCCCATTTTACAGATGAGGGAACTGAGGCCCAGAGAAGTGAAGTGACTTGCCCAACGTCACACAGCTGACAAGTGGCGGAGCTGGGATTAGAACCCATGACCTTCTGACTCCCAAACCCGGGCTCTTTTCACTGAGCCATGCTGCGAATAATGATCAGGCCGCTTGATGAAGCAGTAGATGCCGGGTTAGATACGAGGTTATCAGATCAGGCCTTGTCCCCGTCCCGTAGGGGACTCCCGATCCATCTTAGTCCAGTTTTTCTAGGAGAGGAAACTGAGGCCCAGAGAGGTTAAATGAGTTGGCTCGGGTCACGGGCAGGTCAGTGGCAGAACCGGGACTCAACCCGAGCCTCCTGGCTCCCAGCCCCATTCTTGTTCCACTATGTCAAGCTGCCTCCCTTCTTTTCCCTACCGCAGCACCAGGAGAATATGATACATCCGGTAGGAGTGTCAAGAGAATGCAGGTATCCATGACTAGTATCTGTCTCAGAAGGTAAAGCTGCCAGAGAAACAGTGTGTGTGTGTGTGCGTGTGCGTGTGTGTGTGTGTGTGTGTGTGTGTGTGTGTGTGTGTGTGTCTATGGTATTTGTTAAGCGCCTACTACGTGTCAGGCACTGAACTAAGTACCGGGGTCAGTACAAGCTGATCAGTTTGTACACAGTCCGTGTCCCACACGGGACTCACGGTCTTAATCTCCATTTTACAGATGAGGTAACTGAGGCCCAGAGCAGTTAAGTGGCTTGCCCAAGGCCACACACGGCAGACAAGTTGCCAAGTTTGGATTAGAGCTGACTCCCAGGCACGTGCTCCTTCCACTAGACCGTGCTGTTTCTACCTAAGCAACGTCTTCACCGGGTAAATGAAAACAGTGCCCTGAAAGCAAAAGTCTCACCCTGGTCCTCGCCCTCGGCCTCACCTCACCACAAGCCGAGTGGGTTGGTTTCTTAACGGACCATTTCATCTGTCTACATAACCATGCCCAGTGAATGATGTCACGAAACAGAAAGCAAACAGTAGAGTTGGCACCGCTCAGTGATGCCAACCTTTGGGCCGATGAGATGGGCCCCGAGACTTTTCTGGGTAGGCTTTTGTCTTCTACTCCGATACGATATGTGCAGTCCCAAGGAGTCAGGGGGAGAGTCCCACCCCTCGGGGACATTGTCCAACCTAGTTGGAAATCATTTAGGCAAAGAGGTGACTCATCTTTTCCCGAGGGAGAGGCCAGGATGAGCGAGCCCTACTCTCCCTGGGAACTGCTTAAGATCACCTTTGGAAGTTCGAAAGCCACAGGACGTGCCTGTCGGGAACTGTGGGTGAGCCGTCTATCTCCTTCCCTTCATATGCTTCCCTTTTCCCTCCCAGGCTTCACTTCTGCCACCGCTGTTCACACCTTTTTTTTTTTAAATCGCCGACACTGTGTCCTACAGATTCAATCATGGTGTGTGAAGCTAGATTGGTTTTAAACAGGGGTGGGCGGGCCAGGTGGTGGAACTTGGTGGGGGGGGGAACCCCGCTGAGGAGCGGGAGGGAAGTCAACAGCCCCTCTGACTCCAGCGGAATGGAACCGGGTTTCACCTCAGAAGGGAATCTCCTAGAACTTTGGGGGTGTGAAGAAAACAGCAGGAAAGTGAGCCCTTGGCTACTTTAGGGGATGAAACGATTGCGTTTCAAGCCTTCCCTCGATACACTGTGGAGGGACTTTTTACGCTGAAATCGATCTGTGTGAGGGTCTGTGGAGAAGTCCCGGCCTCAGAATTTTTCAGAGGTAGCCAAGACCAAGGATCAACTTACACGACACTGCGGATCTCAGGGCGAGGACAGCCAGGACTCAAGGGGAAGTCCGAGAGTAGATGGCACTGAAGCATAAAAGCAGATACGGTGGAGAAGTGAAAGGTGGCCAGAGGGAGCGGGGTAAGCGCGTCCCCATTAGGGAGCCCTTCCTGAAACCAGAAGCGTGGTCCAAGTGGGAGGGTGGAGGGAGGGACACCAATAAAACCTCCTGGAGTGGGATCATACCGTCTACTCTACCACCCATGACATTTTCATTAGAGCAGGGCAGCCAATAGTACGAGTGCGCCACGGGACAAAGGAACTGCGTGAAGTTGCTTTTCACCAAGCCTGGGGTGGCTGTCCCATATTCCGTCAGAAGCTGGACCCTAAAACTTCCATCAGGTGCTTTAAGCTTGTGATCAAAGCGGATGGGATAGCGGGCACCAAGCAGTACCGTGTGATTCCTACTTAAAAAACTCTTCCTTTTCATTTCCATTTCCGAGGGCTTCTAAGTAAAGCCTGGCAATTCCCAAGAGTCAGGGCAACTGGAACACTATGCCCTCTGTGTTTGCGGGTGTGCGCATGCACGTGTGTGTGTGTGTGTGTGTGTGTGTGTGTGTGTGTGTGTGAGTGCCACCTTCTGAGAGTCTAAAAAAGGAGACTTGGGGAAGTGAAACCGAAGTGAAAGATTGAGATCAGATAATAGTTATCAAACTGTTTCATCATGAGACCCCTCTCTTTCCTAATAATAATAATTGTGGTATCTGTTAAGCGCTTACTATACCAGGCACTATACTAAGCTCTGGGGTAGATACAAGCAAATCGGGGTGGACGCAGTCCTTGTCCCACGCGGGGCTCACAGTCTAAATCCCCATTTTGCAGATGAGGTAACAGGCCCAGAGAAATGAAGCGACTCGCCCAATGTCTCACAGCAAAGTGGCAAAACCGGGATTAGAACCCACAACCTTCCGGCTCCCAGACCCATGCTCTAGCCACTATACCATGCTGCTTCTCTAACTGCCTCTCTGGTAATCAGTCAATCAGTGGTATTTATTGAGCGCTTACTGTGTACCGAACACTGTACTAAGCGCTTGGGAGTGTTACAATTTCACAGAGTTGGCAGCCTTCCATCAAATTATGACATCCACACTTGTTTTGCAGAAGTCACCCCACCCCAAAGCATTTGGAGCTCCGGTCCCCCCTCTTGTCATGGCAACTGATTTTATCAGATGGGAGGAAGAAGGAAAGAAGCAGAGGAACGGAGGCCATAGGAGGTGGAGGAGGCTCAGCCCTGTCTTTGCTATGAAATGTAGGGCTTGCCCCAGGACAAGATGAGGCAAAGAAAATGGTGCCACAGTGGGGAAAAAAAACCCTAAAAGGACCCAAATAGATTCTGAATCCCATCTAGTTAGCCAGGTTGTTCAACAAGCCTGCACCTACCTATTAAGCAGTGCTGGTTGCAGCTACATAACTTTCCATAACTTCTTTCTGTGGCCTTTTGATGCCTGCGACTCTAATTGGAGAAACTCTGGAAAAAAAAAAGTTCGGAATTGGGAAAAATTCACAGGGGCAGATGACAAGCCTATAATGTAGTTTATGATACAGTGGTGAGATAATTAGGGCCCGAACCAAGTTGTGGGGTATAATAATAGTAATGATAATAATTATGGTATTCGTTAAGCACTTACTATGTGCCAAGCACTGTTCTAAACACTGGGGTAGATACAAGGTAATCAGGTTGTCCCACGTGGGGCTCATAGTCTTAATCCCCATTTTACAGATGAGGTAACTGAGGCACAGAGAAGCTAAGCGGCTTGCCCGAGGTCAATACGGGAATGAAGGAGAAGGGGCACATCCAGAAAATCTTATTGCAGGAGAATCAAGAGAGCTTTGCAGGGGTGAAAGAGGGGGGAAGAGGGATTATTACTCCCTTCAAGGCCCTATTGAGAGCTCACCTCCTCCAGGAGGCCTTCCCAGACTGAGCCCCTTCCTTCCTCTCCCCCTCGTCCCCCTCTCCATCCCCCCTTCTTACCTCCTTCCCTTCCCCACAGCACCTGTATATATGTATATATGTTTGTACATATTTATTACTCTATTTATTTATTTATTTTACTTGTACATATCTATTCTATTTATTTTATTTTGTTAGTATGTTTGGTTTTGTTCTCTGTCTTCCCCTTTTAGACTGTGAGCCCACTGTTGGGTAGGGACTGTCTCTATATGTTGCCAATTTGTACTTCCCAAGCGCTTAGTACAGTGCTCTGCACATAGTAAGTGCTCAATAAATACGATTGATGATGATTATAAATTTGGGAGAATGGAAAGACGGTATGTTGCCAGCTTGTACTTCCCAAGCGCTTAGTACAGTGCTCTGCACACAGTAAGCACTCAATAAATATGATTGATTGATTGATTGATTGATTGATGGATTGTAGTGAGAAATCTGTAAGAGATAAGAGAATAGATGGTGGTCTTGGTTTTTGGGCCTTTTTATTTGGATTGGCCTGTTGACTACAAATGGAGATGTACTGCAGAGAGTGAGCAATTTGAAACTAAATCAGTCAATCAGTGGTCTTTACTGAGCACTTACTAGGTACAGAGCACTGTATTAAGCGCTTTGGAGAGTACAGTACAACAGAATTGATAGGCACGATCCCTGCCCACAAGGATTTTACAGTCTAGAGGGGGAGACAGACATTAAAATAAAGGAGGGATGGGTACATAAGTGCTGTGGGGCTGAGGGTGGGACGAATATCCGTGCTTAAAGGGTATAGATCCAAGTGTAAGGGAGACCCAGACGGGAGAAGGAGTAGGGGAGAATGATGGCTTAGTCGGGGAAGGTATCTTGGAGGAGAGGTAATTTTAATAAGGTTCTGAGGGCAGAAGGAGTGGTGACCAGTTATATATGAAGGGATGGAATTCCAGGCCAGAGGGAGGACGTGGGCAAGAGGTTGGTGACAAGATAGATGAGCTCGAGGTACGGTGAGTAGGTTGGAGTTAGAGGAGCGAAGCGCGCGGGCTGGGTTGTAGTAGGATGTTGGCGAGATAAGCTGGGACTAGAGAGAGGTCAGTGCCGGAGCTCACAATTTGGGAGCCCTCCATGTTCAGGTAATAACTAAAATCACGTGGGCAAAACCGCTGTCTGCTGTAGTGTGTGTAGAAAGAAGAGCAGAGGGTCCAGGCCTGGAGTAGATTAGGTAAGGAAGTTTATGAATGGAACAAGAAACATAGTAGTTACTGTGTTTAGAATTCTGCAGTCGACCTGGGTTTCTTCTATCCATTTTGCTTCATGAATGGGGGTGGAAATAATTCACCAGAAGAAAAAAAATCGAGCTTACCTTAAATATGAGAAAGAGTATATGAAGTAGACAAAATCCTGTGCAAATTGTTTTTCATAGCATCTAAGAAATTAGATCAATCTAAGGCAATCGACATGGGACGTTTAGGTCAAATCAATAAACAAATGCCAAGATGTAACAATGTAAACCAATTGCCAAGATGAGATGGCATCCACTCAAAGTTTCTGAAGGTCCTTGGAGGGGAAGTTGCAGGACTCTTGGAAAAAATGTGTAACCTGTCATTACAAATGGCCCCTGTGCCAGAGGACTGGTGGATCATTGGCGCAATTCCCATCTATACGAAGAGTTCTAGAGCTGCTACTGGGAACTATTAACCAAAAAAGCTTGCTTCTCTTTTCTGGCTGTTCATGTGTAATAAATACTTAGAAAAGCACAACCTGTTGGGGAAAAGACAATGTGGTTTCAAGGGGAAATTATGCTGGAGTACTTTGAAGGGGTCAATAAACAGGTGGTTAGAAAGGAGCCAGTGAACCTACTCCGTGTAGCATTTCAAATGGCCCCGGACAAGGTTCCACATCAAAAGCTTCTTGAAAGAACTGAGTAATCATGGATTAAAGAGAAAATAGAAAACTCTCACTTTTCAGAAAGGGTCAGCGCTAGAGTCAATCTTACCTAGCCTACTCATCAGTGATCTGGAAGAGGGACTTTACATTGAAATGTCCAAGGTGGCTGACAATACTGAGTTCTTCCAGAGGGTGAAATGCCAAGCAAATGGGGGAAAACTGCAGGGAAGTCTCACAAAGAAGAATGAGTGGGCAAAATACTCCAAGCCACAACTACACACTGATGAACTCTGAGCTCCGATGCACGACTCAGGAAAGAATTCCTGGAGCCATTGTCTCCCGATCCCTCAAATCATTGGTTCAACATGCAGCAGCATCCCCAAGGGCCTACAAAATGATGGACATCATCAGGAAAGGGATAAAATCCAAACCAAAACAAACCAATGACAGTACCCCCACGCCAGGAATATCGCGAGCAGTTCTGCGCCCCATCTCCTAGCAAATAGAGCTGGAAATAATGAAGAGAAGAACTATGAGCTTCCATGTGAGGACAGATGGAAAAAAATTAAGATTTTTCAGAATTGAAAGACAAAGGTTGAGAAGGGAGCATGATTGAAAGCTACAAAATTATGATGGGGTTTCAGGGTGAATGCAGAACTGTTGTTCACCAAATGTCACAGCATCAGGTTGAGAGAGCACCCATTGAAGCTTGAAGGCTCTAAATTCAAAACAAGAAAAAGGAAATAATTCTTCACCCAGCAGGTGGTAAGTATATGGAATGTGTTACCACAAGGGGCCAAAAATATCAACAGGGGATTAAATAAATTCATGGATGAGTGATCCATGATGGTTGAGGTGAAGGACAAAGGAAACATTTTAAGGATACGGGAAAATAAAGTCTCAGGCAGTGCCACATTCCAGCTGAAAACTGAAGCGTCAGTTGTTACGGATAGACCGGCATGGCATCAGTACCACATTCCAGCTGAAAACTGAAGCGTCAGTTGTTACGGATAGACCAGCATGGCATCAGTACCACATTCCAGCTGAAAACTAGGGTGTCAGCTGTTACAGATAGACCGGCATGGCATTCAGCTATCAAGAAAGGAGTGACTCTTTTTGAGCAGAAGTTTCACGAGGCTCAAGAGACAAGGAGGCAAAAGCAAAAACAACACCGGGAACTTCAAACGTGAAAGACGATGACACAAGGAAGGGGCAGCCATTTTGTGCACACAATATGGGCTGGAACCATGGGTCTCACAGTGCCTTTTTCAGCCACCCATCCACTCAGAGGCGAATTTCACTTTCAGGAGTATCTTCCTGGGATATGGAAAACTATAGATAGACCATATAGCCCATTATCATTGTTCTTCCCATTATATACCATTGATATGTAAAAGAAGGAAAGCTAAGGATGAACAGAGGAAGGTCAGGAATGTTAGGGATAGCTCTAAACACAAGAACTGATGGTAAAGACAGCAACCATCACATGGTTCCTCCGAGCATCCCGTTGGCATCGTCAGGGCTAGATGGACAACTGGCCTGACCCAGTAATGTCAGAGCTCATGCTCTTGGGAATTTAGTAGTGAACGGACTTCCGGCAGTTTTAGAAGATCCACCGATAAAGGTGCCAGCTTCGTGACTAATTCTGTGACTAATTCTGTATGGGGCACACCCAAGGGTTCAGAAAAACATCATTTGTTGTTGGCGTCGGAGAGCACGGGCAAGCAAAAGGTCACCCAAGGTACCTCCCTTTATTTCTTAACAACGATCTTGAAATACTGCAATCCCATGGAAAGTGTTCATTATTTGTAGCGGGGCTGTGAATTCTGCTACTAGATTTCACTTACTCCACAGGTGTTTGGTGTTTTTCAATTTTATGAAGATTCATTTAAATAGGAATGAGAAGTGACCGTACCAATTGACTGAAACCAACATTCGGACACCCACAAAAGTGACAAATTAGAAGCCCGTGCAATGGAAGAGAAAACAGTCTTGCCCTTTCAGAAAGCTCACAAACTAAGTTTACTCATTCAGAAGCCACTGGTTTTCTTCCCTTTAGGTTCCTAGGAATGTGTCTCGTCTGCCATTAAAGTTGATTTGGGAACGGAGAGTGACACTAAGTCAGATCATCCCTATGAGATAGATGCGTGACCCATTTCCCAGATGTGTAAATTGAGAGCCAGTGGTTAAGTAACTTGGTCAATCAATCAATGGTATTTGTTGAGCACTGACTGTGGGCAATGCACCATACTGATTGGGAGAGTATGATGCAACAGAGTTAAGATCTGTTAAGGTCAAGATCTAACTGCACATTTGTGGAGGCTGCAGTAGCTGTCAAACGCACTTTCCCATTTGTGAAATTTTCCCATATGAGCTCTCTTTATTGTGTTCATCCTTCATGTCCCAGGTTAGGGACCTGGGGAACCTTTTTGATACCTTTTCACTTCTCACGTTCATCCAGTTGCCAAATCTAGTCCCCTCCTTCTCTGCAACCTCACCCAAATCCAACCATTCTTCTCTATCCCCACCAGGGAAGGCTTCGTCCAAGTCCTGTTTTTCTCACACCTGAAATGCTACCATCTCTTTCTTGCCTCCACCCCCTTAGATTCTGCATCTTCTCAACTGCTAAAATCCTTTTCCGGAATCACTTGGCTACCGCTTCCAGTCATCCAGTGATTCCTGGATCATCTTCCAGGTTGACTAGAAGCTTCTGACCATCACCTTTAGCGTTCTCCATGTGATTTCTTCCTATCTATCTATTCTCATCTCCTTTTTCCCCCAGTCCACCCCCCTGGGTGCTAGTCAATTTATGGACACCTCCCCACAGTCAATCCTCTCCTACCTCAATGCCTTTACTCAAGCCATCCCCTATGCATGAAAAATTCCCCTTAGCCTCTCTGCCATCCCTCATTTCTCCCCTCCTTTAAACTTAAATGGAAACCCCTCTTTTCCCAAGATGGGATGAATGTCGTTTCCCTGACCTATGCCCCCTCAGCTCCTTCTGGTAATTACTATTCTGTATTTAATTTCATTTTGGTATATTTTGTCTTCCCTAGATTGTAAATTTCTTGGGGGAAGGAATGTGGCTGCTTACTGACTGAATAACTATCTTTGCTCATAGTGTCATTATCATTATCAGCATTTATTGAGAACTTACTGTGTGTCGAGCACTACACTTGGTGCTTGGGAACATACACGAAAAGTAGAATTCATTCATTCATTCATTCGTATTTATTGAGGGCTTATTGTGTGCGGAGCACTGTACTAAGCATTGGAGAGTACAATTCGGTAACAGATAGAGACAATCCCTACCCAACAACGGGCTCACAGTCTAGAAGGGGGAGACAGACAACAAAACAAAACAAGTAGGCAGGCATCAATAGCATCAAAATAGATAAATAGAATTATAGATATATAGACATCATTAATAAAATAAGTAGAATATTACATATGTACAAATATACACAAGTGCTGTGGGGCGGGGAAGGGGGTAGAGCAGAGGGTGGGAGTAGGGGCGATGGGGAGGGGAAGAGGAGCAGAGGAAAAGGGGGGCTCAGTCTGGGAAGGCCTCCTGGAGGAGGTGAGCTCTCAGTAGGGCTTTGAAAGGGGGGAAGAGAGCTAGTTTGGCAGATGTGAGGAGGGAGGGCATTCCAGGCCAGAGGTAGGATGTGGGCCAGGGGTCGACGGTGGGGCAGGTGAGAACGAGGCCTGGTGAGGACGTTAGCGGCACCAGAGGAGGGGAGTGTGCGGGCTGGGCTGTAGAAGGAGAGAAGGGAGGTGAGGTAGGAGGGGACAAGGTGATGGAGAGCTTTGAGACTTTGAAGAAGAGGCTGCCCTTGCCCTTGAGGATTTTATAACCTGATGGAGGATAGCAGTGAAAATAAGACGGAAAACATAGCTGCAACCTGTAACTACTAAAGTTACAGCAAGGCAGTGGCTAGAGCACAGGCCTGGGAATCAGAAGGTCATGGGTTCTAATCCCGGCTTTGCCACTTGTCTGCTTGGGCAAGTCACTGCACTTCTCTGGGCTTCAGTTGCCTCATCTGTAAAATGGGGATTGAGACTGTGATCCCCATGTGGGACGGGCACTGTGTCCAACCCGATTTGTTTGTATCCACCCCAGCACTTAGTACAGTGCCTGGCACACAGTAAGCGCTTAAGAAATGTCATTCTTATTCTTATTCTTATTGTTAACAAAGTACACCAAATGAATAAATAAACTCATAGTCGCATAAATGCTAGTGGTGGCTGATGAGATGACCTGATGAGGGAAAACCAATCTGTGATATGATTGCTACCAATAGTATAATCTTAATTTAAGAAAACAATATTCCAGCAAAACCCTCGGCATCATATACCTGTCTTACTCTTTTTGCTGCTTCCCTGTCCGTCTACCAGGTCGATCAATCAATAGTATTTACTGAGGGACTGCTGTGTATAGAGCACTGTGCTATGATTTGGGGAAGGCACAACAGAATGATAATGATAATAATAATGATGGCATTTATTAAGCGCTTACTATGTGCCAAGCACTGTTCTAAGTGCTGGGGAGGTTACAAGGTGATCAGGCTGTCCCGCGGGGGGCTCACAGTCTAAATCCCCATTTTACAGATGAGGGAACAGAGGCACAGAGAAGTCAAGTGACTTGCCCAAAAGTCACACAGCTGACAACTGGTGGAGCCGGGATTTGAACCTATGACCTCTGACTCCAAAGCCCGGGCTCTTTCCACTGAGCCACGCTGCTTCTGTCCTCAAGGAGTTTGCAATCTAGTGGGGGAGGCAGACACTAAAAGAAATTACAGCTAAGAGGAAGTAATAGAGTGTAAAGATATCTACATAAGTGCTCCTGGGTGAGGCGTGGATACAGAAGGGCTTGTGAAAAGCAGCAGTGGATAGAGAACGGGCCTGGGAATCAGACCCGGGTTCTAATCCTGGCTCCTCCACCTTGTCTGCTGCGCGACCTTGGGCAAGTCACTTAACTCCTCTGGGCCTCAATTCACTAATCTGGGAATGCAGACCGTGAGCCCCGTGTGGGTCATGGACTGTGTCCAACCTGATTAGCTTGCATTTACTCTAGTGCTTAGAACAGTGCCTGGCACATAGTAAATGCTTAACAAATACCATTTTTTTTTAAAAAAAAAAGGTGACACAGAAGTGCTGATAAGGCAGTTGACAGGGGATATTGAAGGGGGAGATGAGAGATTAATCAGGGAAGGCCTCTTTGGGGAGATGTGATTTCAACAAGGCTCTGAAGATGGGGAGAGCTAGGTCTGCCAGAAGTGAAGGGGAAAGGAATTCCAGGAAGCACGGAGAGTGTGAGCAAAGGATGGGTGACGGGGGGGATGAGGTTAGGGAACAGTGAGGAGATTAGCTTGAAAGGAATGAAAAGTGAAGCCAAGGAGTAGTGGGAGAAGAGAGTGGATAAGTAGAAGGAGAGAACTGATGGAATGCCTTAAACCCCGTGGTGAGGAGTTTTTGCTCGATGTAGAGGAGACCAGACATCCACTGGAGGTTTAGGAGGAGTGGGAAGACACACACAGAATGATGTTTTAGAAAAATTATTCAGGCCACAGAATAAAGTTTGGGCTGGAGAAGGGAGGAATGGAGGCAGTGAGGTCAGTGAAGAGGCTGATGAAGTAGTCAAGTCTCGGCCTGAGTGGCCTCAGTTTGGATGGGCAGATTCCGGAAATGTTCCGGAAGAGGGACTGACAGGATTTGGTGCCAGGTTGAATGTGGGGATTGGAAGAGGAGTCAATCAATCAATCAATCAATTAATTACTCAGACTGTGATCCCCGTGTAGGACAGGGACTTTGTCCAACCCGATTAACTTGTATCTATCCCAGTGCTTAGAACAGGGCTTGACACATAGTTGGTGCTTAACGAATATCATAATTGTGATAATCAATGGTATTTATCCCCCTGGCCTGGAATGCCCTCCCTCCCCATATCCGCCAAGCTAGCTCTCTTCCTCCCTTCAAGGCCCTACTGAGAGCTCACCTCCTCCAGGAGGCCTTCCCAGACTGAGCCCTCTCCTTCCTCTCCCCCTCCTCCCCCTCTCCATCCCCCCGCCTTACCTCCTTCCCTTCCCCACAGCACCTGTATATATGTATATATGTTTGTACGTATTTATTACTCTATTTATTTATTTATTTTACTTGTACATATCTATTCTATTTATTTTATTTTGTTAATATGTTTTGTTTTGTTCTCTGTCTCCCCCTTCTAGACTGTGAGCCCACTGTTGGGTAGGGACCGTCTCTATATGTTGCCGACTTGTACTTCCCAAGTGCTTAGTACAGTGCTCTGCACACAGTAAGTGCTCAATAAATACGATTGATTGATTGATTGATTGGTCGCTTACCATGTGCAGATCCCCATACTAAGTGCACGGGAGAGTATAATACAATGAAATTGATAGACACATTCCTTGCCCACGAGGAGTTTATGGTGTAGAGGGGAAACTGACGTTAATATAAATAAATCGATTATGAGATCAATCAATCAATAAATTGGATTTATTGAGTGCTTACTGTGTGCAAGAGCACTGTACTAAGTCCTTGGGAGAGTACAATATAATAGAGTTGGTAAACATGTTCCCTGCCTGCAAGGAGCTTACAGTCAAGAGGATCCATGCATAAGTGCTTTGGAGCTGAGTGTGGGGTACAGATCCAAGCGCATAGGTGACACAGAAGGGAGAGGGAGAAGGGAAAAAGAGGGTTCAATCGGGGAAGACCTCTTGGAAGATAATGCCAAGGTTTGGGGCTGGAGAGACAATGACGATGGGGTTGTCAACAGTGATGGGAAAGTGAGGTGGAGGAGAAGGTCCGGGAGGGAAGATGAGGAGTTGAGTTTGGGGCATGTTGAGCTCATTCCAATCCATGCCCCAGCGGGAACGTACTGACAAGGAAGAGGGAGTGTGGGACAGAACTGTGCAAACCACTATCACTATAATCAATTCCTTCCCGTAATTTCTCGGTCCTGAAGTCTCATGACTGAAGGTCATCACTCTTCAGCCAGTTTAAACATTTCCAAAGAAAATAATGAGGAAATCCTTCCCGCCCCCTGCCTCCCGACATGCCCATGAGTCTCATGGAGGACTAGACATATACATTAACCTAGTTGCCTAGTTATGGTTCAGTAGTCTGAGTCTCTTTTACTTTTGGATCCCTACCTCCAAAGTAGTCATTTCTTCCTGATAATTTGCATAGCATGATCACTTTCACCAGACTGTGCAGCGGCGTTTTACATTTGTCAACTTCTGAATTAAACCTGGTTTTGTGGGTCACGGCGGGTCTCCCTCCCCCATCTTCCTCCCTCTCCCCCACCACACAGAACTGAAACTCCTTGGTAGAACAAGTGACTCCTTGTAAGACGGGCTGCTCTACAACGGGACTAATGACAACTCAGTTTGAAGGTGCGAGGGAATGGGGTCAGATGGGGTCAGGATGGTTCTGCTCCTGGATCTGCCACATGCCCATTGTGTGACCCTGGGCAAGTCAGTTGAATTTTCTGTGCCTCAGTTTCTTCATCTGTGAAATGGGGATAAAAATACCTGTTCTCTCTCTCCCTTATATTGTGAGCCCCATGTAGGAAAGGGACTGTACGTGATCTGATAATACTGTCCCTACCCCAGCGCTTGATGCATAGTCATTAACCAATATTCATGCATTCATTCATTTAATCGAACTCACTGAGTGCTTACTGTGTGCAAAGCACTGTACTTAGCTCTTGGGAGAGTACAATATAACAATAAACAGACACATTCCCTGCCCACAACGAGCTTAATTATTCTAAATTAAATATGCAAAATTGTCATTTCTTGCATCATCAAGAAGCTTCAAGCTAAGGCAAAGCTTTCAGCCACTTTGTATTACCATTAGTTAGAGGGCATTATTTTGTCGGAGGAATGAGATTAAAAACCAGAGATTTATCCCAGTGACAGTTAACAAAACACAAAACTTGTTGAAAAACTCTACAACAGGAACAAAAACTAGCCCCCCCGCCAAAAGGTCAACTCTGTGTTCCTTGTGTCAACTTTTTCCAGTGTGGTTCCTGGGCTCTCCATGTTGTGAGCACCACGCACTTTGCATCAACTTCATATTTAGTAGTCAAATCACAAGAAGCAAATCTACACTCTCAAAATAATTCCTTAAATTGTAGCAGCTAGGACCATAAAAAGATATGTCATCCAACCAGAGCAAGCCTGCCATCGGCAGGTGGAAAGAGACCCGAGTATTTACTTTCCCTGCAGAAGACTTTTCTGCATAATTAATTTCTAGGTTAAAAAAACCTGCCACACAATGGCAATTTCAGAGAGCCCATGTGAGAAAACTCATAGACTGTGGGAATCCATTGACTAGTAGTAGTAGTAGTCAAAAGACTGATCTTTTATTTGAATTTGGCCCAGAAAACAATAGGAAACTATTGAAGGATTTGGAGGAGGGAAACGAAACAGAGATTAAA
The DNA here is from genome assembly GCF_015852505.1 of Tachyglossus aculeatus. Taxonomy (NCBI): domain Eukaryota; kingdom Metazoa; phylum Chordata; class Mammalia; order Monotremata; family Tachyglossidae; genus Tachyglossus; species Tachyglossus aculeatus. The sequence continues at coordinate 59,374,008 of NC_052098.1, forward strand.
CAGGCAAGGAAGGTCATTTAGAGTCAGTAGGTTGAATTTTGGAAGAGGAGAGACCAGCGTTCAAGAGGTTGGGTGAATCCAGGCACAAGATTGCTAAGACTTGAGGAAGGGCTTTGGTTTTTAAAGATGTCGTGGGGAACTTAGCAACGGTTACATGCGGAAGGGGGAGAACCCCTGAAAGTGAATGTAGCCCTGGGGAAAGTGGGGGAAACTGAAAATAAATGTTCAAAACGAGATGCAAATTAACCACAGGGTTTTTTCAGGAGCTGCAGAAAGATACAATTTACCCAGCGCATGAAGGAGACACAGCACACCACAACACTCCCATTTACAACTGAGTTGCTATTCATTGGAACTGGAATTTACTCTGCAAAAAGGTTGGCCATTTTTTCCTATAAAATCAAAACCAAATGCCAAACAGATTTGATAAGAAGCCAAAAAAGGAATGGTTTCTCTTGTAACATTTCCCCTTAAATAATGTTATTGATTCTAATTTTTAGGTCCTGTCAATGTGTTTGTCTAATTTTCATTTCCCTTCTAAAACGTTGCCTACCACCAGTTTTGTACTGTTCCAAGTGCTTAGTACAGGCCTCTGCACACAGTAAAACACTCAATAAATACCTTTGACTGATTGATTCCCCCCACCCCTCTAGGAAGTTTGCAGGAGCTGAACCCTTGAAAAATGCTATCAGGGGGCTTTGACATGATTAGTGAGAGTTTTCTCAAAGATATCCTCTTCAGAAGCCGATTGAACTGTTTGCCTCCAATTCTGAAAAATTATCTTCAGCAAGGACCATCTGTCTATGTGATTTTTACGTGCTTTCACATATTTCTTTCACTATTTCAACCTTTTCCTTCATTTTGGAATAACCTCCCGGCCTTCTCCAGCGTTTCAAAAACATGTTAAAGAATGTGCTCTGCTCTCCTAACCAGTTCACCGACTTGGTCATTTTTTTTCCCCAGTCTGATGTGGCACTTGCTGGGGACAAGGCTGGGAATATTTTCATTGTTCGTGGAAGCATACTGCTTACTGGGTAGCAGTAGCTGCTATTGGGTATTAGCTTATTGGGTAGCTGAGAGTAGGCATTAGATGGAGACGGAATAGCAGGAAAAGCAGCATTGAGGGGCTGTGGGTAGTTTAAAATGTATAGGAGACTCAGCCACCAATGACTTGCCAAACTCCAAGACGAAGCCGTATGGAGACAAGGGGGGTGCCATTACGCCTATGGCATTGACACTGTTAGGACGAAGGCTTTTAAGTTCACCACCTATTCAGAAGACAGATTTGAGACCATGGTAGGTGGATGCCATGTTGAGCGAGAAGGGGATTTAGTACTCTTCTTGGATTTCAAAAGGGCAAAAATGGCAACTGGCCCATTGGTATTTATCAGTGAAGCTCAACATTTTCAGGATTTAAAAGGAGAAAACAGGAAATCCCTCGATTCCTCTTTCCTCTGGTTCAGCATGCACTGCTACTTCCATCCTCTTCTTCTCATGTTCCAACTGGGAATCCAAGTTCCAGATTTCCAAATAAGGTCCAACGAATTCCTGCCCGTTTTGAAACCCTTTCATGATTGACAGCAGCTAAAGAAAAATGTGAAAGATTTTTTAAAAAACAAAACATTTTTTCCCTCAAAATTTAACCCACTTCAGAATCTCCATTCCGTGACTCTTCTCCGAAAATATGGAGATGGTGTGTAGCAAGTGTTTTCTAGGTCCAAATTTAGACTCCTCTTCCATTTTGTTACCAAAGATTCAGTATCTTTCACCCGCATGATGGCTTGGCCACAAAATTCGTCCCAGTAAAAAAAGGGCAGATTTCCAGTGGAGACATCTATAGGTTTTCCACAGCGGTGTTGGGTGAGATTGCCTGCATTGAAGAGGTTTTTTTAAAATTACTTCCAACTACAAAGAGATTAACTGAAAAGGCCACCAGGGTTGAACGAATTGCTCTAGACAGATTATTCCTACTTCAAATCTTATTGATTGCACTTTTTTTTTTGTTTTAAACAGCATTAATTAGGACTACCAACGTCGCAGAGTACAAGCTTTACCATAACAACTTCATAATTGCTCTACAAATGTAGCAGGGCTCTCTCGAAAATTGGTTTTTATCCTGTTCTTTCAAAGCTTAAACAGAATCTAAGCCTCAGAAACCACTGTTTGCAGAAAATTCACCCCTTATTGAACAGCCTAAATCTCTCTCCTCCTCCTCCTCCTTCCTCCAGTTTGTGACTTAAGAGGTTCTATTGAGCTCTTGGTGGATTTTCTATGCACAGTGGTTTCTCATTTTGTCTTCTAATTTTTACTGTTAATGACTTCATGTTAACAAAAGAATAAAATAACCACTGGGCTTTAAAGTGAAATAAACTTGCTTAAAAAATTAACTTTGGGATACGGTGCGTTAATTAACTGCCGAAAAGAATACTTCGATGTCACGTGTCCAAATGCATAAGCTGAGTAAAAAATGGAGAGGGTTTGAGGCTGATGCAAACTTTGGAGGTTCTCTGTGGCTTAAACTGCAAAATGGTAGGGTGGGAAGAAGAGAGTTTGGAGGAACACACCATCTGTGCCCTGCTTGAACTGAGAACATTGGTGAAACCCAGCAGGGTTATTGCCTTGGAAATCTTTCAAACCACATTATAGCTGCATCAGCTATTAGGGGGAGACTTCAGCAGACTGTTTTGTATCATCCCGTTCGGAAGGAATCCTTAGGATTGGCAAAAATGAAATTTCAAAAATGTTTGAAATTGCACCTTTCAAACAATCGGTCGATCAACGAATGGTATTTATCGAGCGCTCACTATGGGCAGAGCACTGTACTGAGCGTTTGGGAGAGTACAATACAACAGAGTTGGTAGACACATTCCCTGCCCATGATGAGTTTACAATCTAGAGTCTCACTCCAAGTGTGAGAGCCGGGAAAGGGGAGGAGGGCTTGCTACTGTCCTCATAGAAGGAGATGGATTTCCAATTGATTTTCTTCCTTGCCGTCATTTATGCTTTGGAAGTTGGGGCCTATGAGTAGATTTGAATTATTCATGGCATTCCCTGTGCCCTCATCCCACATGTTTTATGAAGTTTTAGCTTTAGTAGATCTTGAAGTCACCTACTGCCGTTGCTCTAGGCATGCATGATCCCGTGTCCATGATCCTAATGCATGGGATTACAGGATTTCTAATGTTCTCATTAATAATAATAATGGTATTTGTTAAGTGCTTACTACGTGCAAGGCACTGTTCTAAGGGCTGGGCTAGATACAAAGTAATCAGGTTATCCCACGTGGGGCTCACAGTCTTAATGCTCATTTTACTGATGAGGAAACTGAGGCACAGAGAAGTTAAGTGGCTTGCCCAAGGTCACACAGCAGATAAGTGGCAGAGCTGGGATTAGAACCCACGTCCTGGGACTCCCAAGCCCGTGCTCTTTCCACTAAGCCACACCTCTTAAAGGAGATGAGTGAGGTTGGGTGGGAGGGGAAGAGCTGATTGAGTGCCAATAGTGAGGGATTTCTATTTGATGCAGAAACGGATGGCCAACCACTGGAGGTTCTTGAGGAGCAGGGAATCGCGGACTGAACAATTTTATAGCAAAACAATCCAGGTAGCAGAGGGAAGTATGGACTGGAGTGGGGAGAGAAAGGAGGCTGGGAGGCCTTCCCAGACTGAGCCCCCTCCTTCCTCTCCCCTTCCCCATCCCCCCCCGCCCTACCTCCTTCCCCTCCCCACAGCACCTGTATATATGTTTGTACAGATTTATTACCCTATTTATTTTACTGGTACATATTTACTATTCTAGTTATTTTGTTTTGTTAATATGTTTTGTTTTGTTGTCTGTCTCCCCCTTCTAGACTGTGAGCCCGTTGTTGGGTAGGGACTGTCTCTGTGTGTTGCCAACTTGTACTTCCCAAGTGCTTAGTACAGTGCTCTGCACACAGTAGGCACTCAATAAATATGACTGAATGAGTGAATGAGGCTGATGCAGTAATAATAATAATAACGGTGGCATTTGTTAAGCGCTTACTAAGTGCCAAGCACTGCTCTAAGTGCTGGGGTAGATACACAGTAATCATGTTGTCCCACTTGGGGCTCACAGTCTTAATCCCCATTTTGCAGATGAGGTAACTGAGGTACAAAGAAGTTAAGTGACTTGCCCAAAGTCACGCAGTTGACAAGTGGCGGAGCCGGGATTAAGACTGTGAGCCCCACGTGGGATAACCTGATTACCTTGTATCTAGCCCAGCCTAGAACAGTGCTTGGCACGTAGTAAGCGCTTAACAAGTACCATTATTATTATTATTACTATTATTTTTGATGAGAACGTTAGAAATCCTGGAATCGCATGCATTAGGATCATGGACACGGGATCGTGCACGCCTAGAGCAACAGCAGTAGATGACTTCAAGATCTGACTCCCAAGCTCATGCTCTTTCCACTAAGCCACACTGCTTCTGTAGTCAGCAGTTGGGCAGGAGGATATGGCTTAATGGATAGAGCACGGGCCTGGAAATCAGAAGGTCACGGGTTCTAATCCCGGCTCCACCACTTGTCTGCTGGACGACTTTAGGCAAATCACTTCACTTCTCTGGGCCTCAGTTCTCTCATCTTTAAAATGGGGATTGAGACTATGAGCCCCATGTGAGACAGGGACTGTGTCCAACCCAATTCGCTTATTTCCACCCCAGCGCTTAGTACAGTGCCTGGAACATAGTGCGTGCTTAACAAAACCAGAATTATTATTATTATTATTAGTGAAGGTTAGTATTATTAGTCAAGGTGGGATAGGGTAAGTGCTTGGATCAGCCTAATAGCAGTTTTGATGGAGCAAAAGGGGTGGATTCTAGAAAGGGCCTCCTCTCCTCTCTCCCCCCTCACCTCTTTTATCTCTCAACTCCTCCTGGCTCATTTAGGGAAGCAGATGTGAGTTCATTTCAGTGGGCTTTTTTCACTTTAGGCACCCAATTCCTGCTTTAAGCTTCAAGGGTACTTTTCCCGCCCCGAACCTCAGTCCCCTCCCTGCTCAAGCACACAGCTCTGATGGTACCCTGGGACAGCTCTGGATTAAAAGTGGACTCACGAAACACCAGAAAATGATGGAAATGTGTTCAGTTTCACTTCAAGAAACTCCATATACATTTAGTTCAGAGTAAATCAATCAATCAATGGTATTTTTCGAGTACTTTGTGCAAAGCACTGTACTGTTTGGGAAAGTACAATACAACAAAATTAGCGGACGCGTTCCCTGCCCATAAACAGTTTACAGTCTAGAGGGAGAGACAAGCATTAATATAAATAAATCATTTATAGTATATAATTTAAAGATATGGACTTTAAGTGATGGGGCAAATATCAAATTCCCAAAGGTCACAGATCCAAGTGAATAGACGACGCAGAAGGAAAAGCAAGCCAGGGAAAAGAGGACTTAATCAGGAAAGGCTTCTGGGAGGAGATGTGACCTAAATAATGCTTCGAAGGAGGAGAGAGTGGTGGTCTGGGGTATATGAAGGAGGAGGAAGTTCCAGGCTAGGGAAAGAAGGTGGGAAAGAGGTCAGTGGTGTGATTGACGAGATCAGAACACAGTAAGTGGCAAAGACTGAAGGAAAAAACAGTGTGTAGTTGTTCTTTTGGGCTTACTATGTTACACTGTTTTTCTTAAATGTACCTGATTGACTCTGTTTTAATGAACTGTGGCCTGGTATGCATGTCTTTGAACCCAGACAGTTTTCTGGAATGTGCCATCCCAAGTGACTCTCATATTACGACCGCCTGCTAGGTAACACTTGATAATTGGTCTTTTTTGTGGGCAGGGAACATGTCTGCTAATTCTTTTGTGCTCTCTCAAGAGCTTAGTACAGTGCTCTGCACAAAGTCAGCACTCAACAAGTACCACTGATGGACTGATTGATTGATTCAACACACAGAATGATTGATGGATTGCGAAAATGATTAGTTCTCCACTTCATAATCTAAGTAACTTGGAGTTGAAATATGAAGGAGATGGTTGTATTTATGAAGGAAATACCATTTATATAGTCAGAAAAAATTAATTCAGGACAAATGTGAGATAATAGTCTTTAACCAGGACTGTGCCTAATTGTCCTTTGCCAGGTAAATTGCCTATTAATTCTGGGTGAGGTTTTACTCAGCCAAGTAAAAATGAGACTATATTTAAACCTATTGACAAATGCCACGCTGGTTCAATTGCCACAGAATATCGAGAAATCCAACAAATGTCCAACTACATTCATTAGAAGCGATGCTGTGTTCATTTCAGGAAGTACTTCTTTGGTCCCAGCTTTTCAATGAGATAATCCCAACCTAGTTAACTGAGAGCTATGTGCTAGTAGGATGCTGTAGGCCCAGACAGTAGTAGACAGTGACTACTTTTTATGAGCCCAAGGAGGTGGGGCAGAATTGCATTTTCTCTTGGTGCTTTACAGGTAATTATTACTGCTGTTTCAGCCACATTGAAAGGAAATGACTAACAATATTTTAAAACATTTGACAAATGTAAATGCAAGACAATAAAAGCAGCCCAGTGGTGGCTCAATTGAATAAAAAAAAGGATATCCAAGTTCTAAAGTATTTACCTTGTACTCAACTTGATGGAGAAATCCTGACCAATCTCAAAGCTTGGGATGAAACTCACAGATGGATCATCACACCATGCACAGGAACACACATGCAATAGAGAAGCAGCGTGGCTCAGTGGAAAGAGCCTGGGCTTTGGAGTCAGAGGTCATGGGTTCAAATCCCAGCTCTGCCACTTGTCAGCTGTGTGACTTTGGGCAAGTCACTTAGCTTCTCTGTGCCTCAGTTACCTCATCTGTAATATGGGGATTAAGACTGTGAGCCCCACGTGGGACAACCTGATCACCTTGTAACCTCTCCAGCACTTAGAACAGTGCTTTTCACCTAGTAAGCGCTTAATAAATGCCATCAAAAAAAATAGGTGCATCTCCAACTGCAGTTTTAGGGAGAAGTCTGAAAATTCAGCCTCTTCATTTTTGTCCCCAGTGTCATTCAAATCAGCAAGTGTGCTTTTTTTGTGGCAAGTGTGAAACAGGCACTGGTTTAAACTGGGAAACACATCTCATAGACTTCAAAACTTTTTTATTAATGTATTTGATATTGGGGTAAACGTGTTGTGTCAGATTCATAGAAAAGTCCTGGATTCCTCCATCCAGTTTAGAATACCAGAGTTCAGCTGCATAGTTCAACAGCTCTAGTGAAAAAAGGTACCGTAAAAACTCTGTAACACCCACTTGTCCTATAATGATAAAAACTGTGGTGTTTGTTAGGCTCTTATTATGTGCCAAGCACTGTACACTGGAGTACGTATAATATAATCGGGTCGGACACAGTCTCTGTCCCACAAAGGGTTCACAGTCTAAGGGGGAGGGAGAACAGGTATTAAGTGTAAAATGGACACATTACCTTGCATTAAGGAAAATTCAAATTGAGATACTGCTTTTAATGGCCCATATGCACATAAACGTGCACAGAACAGTATCTTCTGACACTGAATTGCTCTGTATCTAGACCAACTGTCTGCCATTCATTCAATCATATTTATTGAGCACTTACTGTGTGCAGAGCACTGTACTGAGCTCCTTGTCAGCAGTGCATCCCCAAATTCTGCTGTAGCAATCTAGCCAAATCTCAGCAGAGGTGAGTGTTTCTGGATTCCACATTTCCAGAAAAGCACTCGTCTAAGCTTTCCCATGAAGTCTGGACTTATCGCACAGATCTGGAGTTTTAGGTATTGTAATTCTGTACACAGGTAAAAAGTATGGAAATCCCAGGTCGTGTGGATGAGGTCACATTAATGGACGTGAGATCATTATGCAGGTGGAACACGATCCTAAGATTATCTCTTGATTCCTTGACGGACTGCGTCAGGATTGGAAGGGGCTTGTCAGATCCTTTCTCAGTCAGCAGTGAAGTTTCAGCAGGGCCATATGGCACAGTCTGGATCAGCCCGTTTTATGCAGTCGTGCTCAAGGATGAATCAGATACGTGGCTTAGTGGAAAGAGCCCGGGCTTGGGAGTCAGAGGTCGTGGGTTCTAATCCTGAATCCCCCCCTTGTCAGCTGTGTGACTTTGGGTAAGTCACTTCACTTCTCTGTGCCTCAGGTACCTCATCTGTAAAATGTGGAAGAAGACTGTGAGCCCCACGAGGGACAACCTGATGACCTTGTATCTATCTCAGTGCTTAGAACAGTGCTTGGCACATAGTAAGCGCTTAACAAATACCATCATCATTATTATTATTATAATCTGGCGGCTGGTGTCAGAATACAACGCCAATCTGCTGGGGAGCACTTTCAAGGTAGAAGCCTAAAGACGCCAATGAAAGTTGTCAAGTCACTCATACAGGAGCGCTCCTGTAGGTTGATGACTGTGCTCTAGAAACATACACAAACACACACACACACACACACACACACACACACACACACATACTGCATGTAGATCCTTCTGCAGTGCCAGATAAAAGCCATACTTAGCCTCAAATGGCAAAGCAGGATCACATTCAGTCCACCAGCATTGAAGTGGGGTAGTGTCTTTTATTTTTATTGTCCTCTTGATAGCTTTTAGACTGTGAGCCCACTGTTGGGTAGGGACTGTCTCTATATGTTGCCAACTTGTACTTCCCAAGCGCTTAGTACAGTGCTCTACACACAGTAAGTGCTCAATAAATACGATTGATGATGATGATAGTGCCTAAGGCATTGCACTACTTTGGGTAGCCACTCAGTAAATATGAACGAATGAATGAATGGAGGCAGGGAGACCAGTAAAGGGGTTGTTCCAATAGCCCAGCCAGAAAGTTATGAAACATGAACCAAGACGGTGGCTGTAAGAGGGGTAGGGAGGGGCCAATCTGGGAAATGTTATAGTAGAGAAGCAACTGGATTTGAGACAGACTGAATGTGGAAGGTAAATGTGAGGGCGTGAGAGAGGAGAGAGTGGTTGCAAGGTTGAAAGCTTCATGAGGGCAGGAAATGTGTGTTTTGTTTTGTTGTACTCTCTCAAAGCATTTATTATAGTGCTTTGCAATCAGTAAGTGCTCAGTAAATAGCACTGACTGATTGAACGGGGAGCAGCTTTAGACTTTGAGGTTACTGCTTTGTTTACCTTCTGAAGCCCAGACTGATGTGAGATAAAAAAGAATGATGGTGAGCAAGTTAGGAAGAGGAGGGGGTTTAGGAATGAATATGAAGCGTTCAGTTTTGGACACGTTAAGTTTATCTAGATGAATCTAGAAAAAATAGCAGGTAGAGAGAAGGATCATCATAATAATAATGGCATTTTTATTAAGCGCTTACTATGTGCAAAGTACTGTTCTAAGCGCTGGGGAGGTTACAAGGTGATCAGGTTGTCCCACGTGGGGCTCACAGTCTTAATCCCCATTTTACCAAAGAGGTAACTGAGGCACAGAGAAGTTAAGTGACTTGCCCAAAGTCACACAGCTGACAAGTGGCGGAGCTGGGATTTGAACCCACGACTTCTGACTCCATAGCCTGGGCTCTTTCCACTGAGCCACGCTGCTTCTCTGACCTAGTGGATAGTGCATCGGCCTGGGAGTCAGAAGGACCTGGATTCTAATCCTGGCTCCTCCACTTGTCTGCAGTGTGACCTTGAGCAAGTCACTTAATTTCTCTGTCCCTCGGTGCCCTCATCTGTGAAATGGGGATTAGGACTGTGAGCCTCATGTGGGACAGGGACTCACCAGTCCCACAAGCTGATTAGCTTGTATCTACCCCGACACTCGATACGCTTAGTACACTGCCTGGCACATAGTAAGCACTTAACAAATACCATAAGAAAAATTAAGAATTTATGTACCTCCCCCATTCCCATCTTTAATTCATCTCTCATTCTTTTTTCTTGCTGCAACTGTCAGACCCAAATTCACCGTGGAATTTATGTGTTCACACCAGGAGATGCAACGATATCCCTGAGACTAAAGGGTGGCATTAAAATCAGTGATGTGAGGTCTAGGGAAGTTGCTATCAAATCCTCTCATTTCTTCCAACACTCATAGGAACAGCTAAACCAAAGGAGTATCTGGCTGGATCTGATTAAGGATAAAGCTCATCCCAAACCCCCCAGCATTGCTGCAGTTTAATAGTTGGCCATGAGTTATTCCTTCACCCAGCTTTGCCCACTTTTGATCAATCTGTGGTATTCATTGAGCACTTACTGTTTGCAGAACACTGTACTAAACATTTGGGAGCATACAGTACAACAGAATCAGTAGACGGGATGTCCGCCCTTAAGAAGGGTAGAATCTAGTTGGTGAGACAGACATTAAAATAAACTAGTGAGAGGGGAATCAGCAGAATAGGTGGTTGTGGTTGCCCATCCCTTCCGCACCAAACAGAAACTCCTTACCGTCGGCTCCCTCTGCCCTGGAACGCCCTCCCATGTCATATCAGACAGACCACCACTCTCTCCACCTTCAAAGACTTATTAAAATCCCATCTCCTCCGAGAGGCCTCCCCATCTAAGCTCTCATTTCCCCTACTCCCTCTCCATTCTGTGCTGCCTAGGCACTTGAATCTGTAATAATAATAATAATAATAATGGCATTTGTTAAGCGCTTACTATGTGCCAAGCACTGTTCTAAGTGCTGGGGTAGTTACAAGATATTCAGTTTGTCCCATGTGGGGCTCTCAGTCTTAATCCCCATTCTCTGAAGCACAGAGAAGTTAAGTGACTTTCCTATAGTCACACAGCTGACAAGTGGTGGAGTCGGGATTAGAACCCATGACCTCTGACTCCCAAGCCCTTGCTGTTTCCATTAAGCCACACTGCTAGCACTTCATATTCACCCCACCCTCAGCCCCACAGCACTTATGTAGATATCCGTAATTTATTTTAGTATCTCTGCCCCCTCTAGACTCTGAACTCCTTGTGGGCATGGAACTTGTCTACAAAATCCATTGTATTGTACTCTCCAAAGTGCTTACTGCGCACAGTGAATGTTCAATAAATACCATTGATTGACTGACTGATAGATGTATGCAAGTGCCGTGGAGGTGAGGATGGAATGAGATTCAGCATGGCTAAGGAGTGAACAGGTGATGCCAAAAGAAGAGTGAAGAGGTGGAGAAATGAGAGGTTGGTAAGGGAAGACTTTTTGGAGAAGAGATGATTTTTGTAGGGTTGGGAAGATGAAGAGAATGTGGTCTGTCGAATATGAAGGGGGAGGGAGCTTCCAGGATGGAAGGAGGACAGAAGGGAGAGATGAGGTTGAGGTATAGTGTTAGAGGTCAGCATTAGAGGAGCCGAGTGTGTGAGTTGGGTCGCAGTGGGAAAGGAGCAAGTCCATGGTAAGGAGTGTTTGTTTGATGCAGAGGTGGCTGGGCAACTATTGGGAGTGGGGAGATGTTCCCAGAACGTCTTTTTTAGAAAAATGATCCTGGCAGCAGAGTGAGGTGTGGACTGGAGAGGGGAGAGGCTGGAGGCAGGGAGGTCAGTGAGGAGGTTGATGCAGTAGTCGAGGTGGCACATGACAAGTTCTTGGGCCAGCGTGGTAGCAGTTTGAAAGGAGAGGAATGGGTGGATCCTTGTTACAGGGAGTCATTTTAGCCAGGTTCGGCAGTATTGAATCTGAAGGACAAACCAGATCCCGGGGTCATCACTCTGCCAAGTGAAAGTAGCAGCCAAAATTCTGGGTAGAATTCTTTCCCTGTAATTCTCAGCTGCCTCCAGTGCAGTCAATCCCTCCTCCTTTCAACCTCCATCCTTGTGAGTCCAGCGTGAGAGGATTGTCGCACCATTCCAGGGTCGTCATTTATGATGCACTCATGGTCATATTCTGTCACCAGATGGTCAAGGAGTTGGCGGAGGGGGTGTAGCTGGATTGGGGAGGGGCAGGGGATAACCACCAAAGGCATAGCCTGAAAAGGGTCTCAAAATTGGGCCCCAGCTACCCGGCTGTTTTGGCTTTAGTCACATGAAGTGGAGGGGGGTGGGGGGTGGGGGGGGGTGCAGCTTGTGAAAAACACCAGGTGCAAAAATAACTAGTTCCACCTCTGGTACTGAGTGGTGGAAACACCCATTGCTTATCGTTCCAACCTCAAAATGTCTCTCCCTTCCCCACCCCCCCACCCCCTTTTTGGGTGTGAATAGAAAACTCTCTCTAATTCTTATTTGAATATTTAAACGTTTATAGTGCAGAATTCCACAGCTGAGATGCCTAAGGCAATTTAGCTGTTTGCATTTCATACCGTACATTCAAAAAATCAGCACTATCGCTCCAGTTTCATTTACTGAAAAACATCCTCCCAGTAGCGGTGAAATGGCTAAGGAACGCTTGCTTTATTTCTAACTAGTCAACTTGAAGTCAATTTGCATTTGATAATTATTTTCAATTAAGTGATAACAATCCTGTTCCATGCAGAAATAATCTTGTCCAAAGGCCAAACAGTTTATCCGAACTAGGAAACAAGGCACCTGCCTCGTGAAATGGACTGACAGAACAATCCCCATTATCAGACACCAAGTACTGGAGATACTAATACGGTAGGTCTTGGAGTATAAAAACAGAGATCTTTGCAGCATCCTTGTCGCATGTCTGAAGCTGTGGGTTGCAGATCTCGGTGACTGAGAGAATTGATCCTTAAGTGTTGTCCTCTGCCATCTTCATTATGCAGCCCTTTTCACTACTCTTTCTCTTCTCAGGAGAAAACGGAGCAGACTGCTTTGGTTTACGGGACAGTTATTATTATTAATAATGACTAATGATAATCATATTGGTTAAGGGCTTACTATGTGCCAAGCACTGTTCGAAGCACTGGGGTAGACACGCGATCTAGACTCCCTCTCTAGACTGAAAATTTGTTGTGGACAGGAACATGTCTACCAACTCTGTTGTATTGTACTCTCCCAAGCGCTTAGTATGGTCCTCTGCACACAGTAAACACTCAAAAAATACCACTGATGATGAAAATGATGACAATCATCAAGTTGCACCTGGTCCCTAACAATGATAATAATAATAATGGCATTTATTAAGCGCTTACTATGTACAAAGCACTGTTCTAAGCACTGGGGAGGTTCCAAGGTGATCAGGTTGTCCCACAGGGGCCTCACAGTCTTCATCCCCGGATTGCTGCCTGGATTATCTTTGTCCAGAAACGCTCTGAGCATATTACTCCGCTCCTCAAAAATCTCCAGTGGCTACCAATCAATCTGCGCATCAGGCAGAAACTCCTCACCCTGGGCTTCAAGGCTGTCCATCACCTCGCCCCCTCCTACCTCACCTCCCTTCTCTCCTTCTACAGCCCAGCCCGCACCCTCCACTCCTCCACCGCTAATCTCCTCACCGTACCTCGCTCTCGCCTGTCCCGCCATCGACCCCCAGCCCACGTCATCCCCCGGGCCTGGAATGCCCTCCCTCTGCCCATCCGCCAAGCTAGCTCTCTTCCTCCTTTCAAGGCCCTGCTGAGAGCTCACCTCCTCCAGGAGGCCTTCCCAGACTGAGCCCCTTCCTTCCTCTCCCCCTCGTCCCCCTCTCCATTCCCCCCATCTTACCTCCTTCCCTTCCCCACAGCACCTGTGTATATGTATATATGTTTGTACATATTTATTACTCTATTTATTTATTCATTTATTTTACTTGTACATATCTATTCTATTTATTTTATTTTGTTAGTATGTTTGGTTTTGTTCTCTGTTTCCCCCTTTTAGACTGTGAGCCCACTGTTGGGTAGGGACTGTCTCTATATGTTGCCAATTTGTACTTCCCAAGCACTTAGTACAGTGCTCTGCACATAGTAAGCGCTCAATAAATACGATTGATGATGATGATGATCCCCATTTTACAGATGAGGGAACTGAGGCACAGAGAAGTTAAGTGACTTGCCCAAAGTCACACAGCTGACAATTGGCAGAACTGGGATTTGAACCCATGACCTCATGGGTCATGTGTCCCAGATGGGGCTCACAATCTAAGTAGGAGGGAGAACAGGTATTGAATCCACATTTTCCAAATTGGGAAACTGAGGCTCAGAGATGTGAAGTGACTTGCTCTAGGTTCACACAGCAGGCAAGTGGCAGAGCCAGAATTAGAACCCAGGTCCTCTGTCCCCCAGGCCCAGGCTCTTTCCTCTAGAAACCCTGCTTCTCTAGTTGCTAATGACTGGTTAGGGTTAGGGGCCAGAGAAAGATTTCAAATTCAAATCACCGAATTTCCCCAAAAGGCATGGTGTTCCTTCTGAAAAAGTGGGGAAAGGTACAATCAGGTGAGATAGACTCCCTGCTGTCCCACTTGGGGCTCAAAGTCTAAATGGGAAGGAGAACGGGTATCGAATCCCCATTTTACAGATGAGAGATCCTAAGCACGGAGAAGTTAAATGACTTGCCCAAGGTCTCTATATGTTGCCAACTTGTACTTTCCAAGCACTTACTACAGTGATCTGCACACAGTAAGTGCTCAATAAATACGATTCAATAAATGAATGAATCTCCGGCAGCATGTTCAATTTTCTTGGCGGAGGGTGGAGGGGCAGAGAGGGGAGGAGGCTTAGCTAAATAAGCAGGTTTTCAAGATTACTGGCATCTGTGGGTTAATCTATGTTGAATAGGGTACAGGGGACTGTTAGGACATCAGTAAATTATCAGGAAGTTTGTCTAACTCTCTGGTTGGGCTGCATAGACACTAAGAAGTTGAGGTCCTGAGGGCATTCAATCAAAGAGCAGTAATCATAATAATTATGGTATTTGTTAAACACTTACTATGTGCCAGGCTTACTATGTGCCGGGTTGGACGCAGACCCGGTCCCATGTAGGGCTCACAGTCTCAATCCTCATTTTACAGATGAGGTAACTGAGGCACAGAGAAGTGGAGTGACTTGCTCTGGGTCACACAGCAGACAAATGGTTTCCACCCTTTCTCTGTATTTGTTTTACTCCAAGATAATATCAGGTTCTTTTGAGCGTTTGTGATGGGCAGGGAACGCATCTGCTAATTCTGTTATATCGTACTCTTCCAAGGGCTTAGTACAGTGCTCTGCAGATAGTGAGTGCTCTGCAGATAAATACTGTTGACTGATTAACAAGGTTATGCCTAGCCTTCCACAGTTTTCAACTATCTAGTAATAATAATATTAATAATGGTATGTGTTAAGCACTTACTATTTGCCAAGAGTCAGACAGTCACCAACCCTCTTGGGGCTCACATTCTAAGTAAGAGCGAGAAGAGATACTGAATTCCCATTTTTAAGATGAAGAGACTGAGGCACAGGGGAGTTAAGTGACTTGCCCAAAGTCACACAGCAGACAAGTGGCAGAGCCAGGATTAGAACCCAAGTCCTCCGAGCCACCAGGCCCATGCTCCATCCACTCGGCACTCTGCTTCCTAGTTAACAGCAGGCATCCCCCCAGCTTCTGCTATGTTTTCACTACGTTCATGTTAATTTCAACAGAACCATCTGCAAGCTAGATTAAAGGCTGTATAGATTCTGCAGGAAACGGATTGCTTTTCGAATTGCAGTCCCAAAATGGGTTCAATGAGGTATTCTGTTCTACAGAGTCCGTCTCCCTGATTAGTATTTATCAAGTTGCCCCAGAGTTCCTAATACTGAATAAAGCATTTGTGAATCTCTGTAAACAGAAGTGTTTTCAGACATCAGAGCATGGATTCAGTACAAAATCAGTTTACAAAAGGAGCAAACCCTTCTAAAACAAACAAAAAGGGAAGATATGTTTGTTGTAGAAACCTTTAATTAGATTTATTGGCATTTGTGAGCTTATTAAAATATCGTGCCCATAATGAAAGGCAGTGTGAAAAGCAAAATCCTGTATTCTATTCCTGAGGATCAATTCTTTCCTCCGGTCCTTCCCCCTTCCTCAGGTTAGGAATCTGCTTATTTGTAGAACAAAATACACGATTAAAAGACATTTTGCATGCAGATACACGTAGACTAGGTTCTACTCAAGGGTTTTAGGCTCAGGTACTAACCTGGTATTCCATCTGTTCACCCAATAGGACACCCCCAATCCTTTAAAACATCATTATAAACATTCCTCTGCTCTAGGAAACCTTTACAGATTATCCCAAATTGTTCTGCTATCACTAATCATTACAGCATCCTCAACGTCAATCAATCATCTTTACTGAGTGCTTTATTATGTGCACAGCACTATGCTAAGTGCTTGGCAGAGTACAATGCAACAGAATTATATGTATGAACTACAACGTATATATGCATATGCATGTGTTGTCTTATGCCGTCGAGTCATTTCCGACCCATAGAGACCCCACGGACACATCTCTCCCAGAACGCCCCGCTCTCCATCTGCAGTCGTTCTGGTAGCGTCTCCATAAAGTTTTCTTGGTAAAAGTACGGAAATGTTTTACCGTTGTCGCCTTCCTCGCTGTAAACTCGAGTCTCCGCCCTCCACTCTCTCCCGTGCCGCTGCTGCCCAGCACAGGTGAGTTTTGACTTGTAGCAGATCACCTTCCACTCGCTAGCCGCTGCCCAAGCTGGGAATGGAATGGGCCTGACTCTCCCTCCTGGCGCTGAGACTGGTAGTGTTCTGGAAACTCTCCTGAGAGGGGTGTGCATGTGTAGACATACATTTAAATAGATATCTCTATTTGATGGTGCAAATTTTGACTGTTTCTCTCTGTAGTCTTGTTTTTATTCCGCACATACATTTCTACCATGTGTCACCTAGCTACGTAAAATTGAAATTGGGCCGTCCTGGGTTTCCAAGAATTCCGATCATCTTGGAGACAGCCCCCAGAAGGTGTGACTGGCCAAGAGGCTGCGTGAGTGGAGAACAATGGGTGGGAAGTCGGTCTGGGTGAATAGCATGTGGAGTTGGGTTGAGGGGCTAAGGGGTGTTGGTTCTGAGAGAGGCAGAATGGGCTGAGTGGTATGTCTGTTTCTCTCTCC
Organism: Tachyglossus aculeatus; assembly: GCF_015852505.1. Classification (NCBI taxonomy): domain Eukaryota; kingdom Metazoa; phylum Chordata; class Mammalia; order Monotremata; family Tachyglossidae; genus Tachyglossus; species Tachyglossus aculeatus. Next base: position 59,390,923 of record NC_052098.1, read on the forward strand.
AGGTGAGGGAGTATTCCTCTCTTACTCAGAAATTTGGGGGATTAAAAAGCACACACACACACACACACACACTGATAATAATAATAATGGTATTTGTTAAGCACTTACTATGTGCCCAGCACTGTTCTAAGCCCTGGGGTAGATACAAGGTTGTCAAGTTGTCCCACGTGGGGCTCACAGTCTTAATCCCCATTTTGCAGATGAGGTAATTGAGGCACAGAGAAGTGAAGTGACCTGCCCAAAATCACACAAGCTGACAAGTGGCAGAGCTGGGATTAGAACCCATAACCTCTGACTCTCAAGCTCGTGCGCTTTCCACTAAGCCACGCTGCTTCTCCGTATACTCACCTGCAAATATCTTCCTTCCCCACCCTACAAATATACCTATACGCCCCCCCCCCCACAAACCTGACCTCTATAGTCACAAACATATTCCCAAATCACCCCACCCACATGACCCACAAACATACACGACACACCCACACAATTGCAACACAGATTTCCCACCTACCCACATACAGAAAATAGAGACGTACAGACAAATACAGACACGGAAGCATCAAGCCGGGGCCACATAGGGAAAACAGGAATCCTCCCAGGAACAGGGGTACAAGCACAGACTTTCACCCAAGGACGATAACAGGAAGAGAGAATGACAGAGGAATATGGGGATGGAGTAAGACGGAACAGAGAGAATTTAGGGAGAAAAGTGGACAGAGAAAGGGAAAACAAAATGTGGGAGAGAATGAGCAATACACTGTCTACCTTATCTGGGCAAAGTCCAGACTTTTCTGTTTGCTTATGCATAGATTTTTGTTGTTTCAACTGACACTTTTGACTTTGTTTTGTCTTTCCCCCATCCCGTTTTTGGCTACTCAAGGCCAGAGACCAAGTGTTGCTGTTTTTTTATTATGATGGCATTTATTAAGCGCTTACTATGTGCAAAGCACTTTTCTAAGTGCTGGGGAGATACAAGGTGATCAGGTTGTCCCACGTGGGGTTCACAGTCTTATTCCCCATTTTACAGATGAGGGAACTGAGGCTCAGAAAAGTTAAGTGACTTGCCCAAAGTCACACAGCAGACATGTAGCGGAACCAGGATTAGAAGACATGACCTGTGACTCCCAAGCCCGGGCTCTTTCCACTGAGCCACACTGCTGTTGTCACCTCAGTGCTTAGCATCATACTCTGCACATAGTAGCCACTCAATAACACTGTGGACTGGTGAGAGGGAATCATCATTCATTCATTCATTCCATTGTATTTACTGAGCGCTTACTGTGTGCAAATCATCGAAGGAAAAAGGCATAGCATAGATGTTCAATAGGTTTTGGTGGTCCCTAATGATCATAATAATTGATGATAATGATGGTGTTGAAATCTCCCCCCCCTCCCCGCCCCAGAAAAGATCAGACAAACCTCTGGCCTGTCACTTTTTGTTTTAATGATATTTGTTCAGCATTTACTATGTGTCAAGCACTGTTATAAACTCTGGGGTAGATACAAGTCAATCTGGTGGCACAAAATATCTGTCCCACATGGGGCTCACAGTCAAGTAGGAGAGAAGAACAGGTTTTGAATCCCATTTTACAGCTGAGGAAACAGGCCCAGAGAAGAAAAGAGACTTGCCCAAGGTCACAGAGCAGACCAGTGGTGGAGCCGGGATTAGATCCAGGTCTTCCATCTCCCAGGCCCGGGCTCTTTCCACTAGGCCACCCTGCTTCTGTTTCTGAAGTTCACATGGAGTCCAAGCCATGAGGTTCCTGGACAATTACGGAATGTGCAGGCGATGGTCAGCACCGGCTGTTCTGCAGTGTGTAAAGGTGCCTTTTGTCTTTCTCCTTTGTGGCAGCAAAGCATTTGTCCTTGAGATCGAATAGCTGAATGGCCAATCTGATGCCAAGAGGACCATCTCTGGCTGGTTCCTCGGGCCGGGAGTTCCCAAGCACTAGCGTCAGTGAGGCTGACCTTTACCTCTGGCCACCTTTGGATTGTGCCCCAGTGCAAAGCTCTCCATAAAAATGTGTCCCGGGCATCCTTGGTCATTCATCTGTACCAGATGACCACAACTCCACAGCTGAACGCTGATCCTCATAGCCTCGGTGTGAGCGATCTTGTAGCATCGTGGGGTCTCAGCGTTCAGGGTGCGATCTCGCCGTCTGATGCTGGCTCGTCATGTCGGACAGTGCAGGTGGAACTGGTTGGGTTTTTGATATACCATCAGTAGGCTGTCCGTGCCAAACAGTGACTTAGCAGTGCTGTGATGACAGTAGCATGGTAGATGGTGATCGTTATCTTCAGGCTGACCCCTCTTTCATCCTTTATCACAGCTCCTCCAATTAAGCCCTCTTTTCCCCGGCTCACTCTCCCTTCTGTGCCATCTACATACTTGGATCTGTGACCTTTGGACATTTGATATTCGCCCCACCCCCAACAACACAACGCTTATGTCTTGTCTCCTACCCGAAGCGACACCATGGACACATCTCTCCCAGAAAGCTACACCTCCACCTGCAATCGTTCTGGTAGTGGATCCAAAGAGTTTTCTTGGTAAAAATACGGAAGCCCCTTTCCGTGCAGTAAACTTGAGTCTCCACCCTCGACTCTCTCCAGTGCCACTGCTGTCCAGCACAGGGGAGTTTTGACTTGTCGCTGATTGCCTTCCACTGTCTAGCCCCCACCCAAGCTAGGAATGGAATGGGTAGGCCTCTGCTTGACTCTCCCTCCCCTAGTCGAGGCTGGTAGAGGATTGGAAACTCTCCAAGTGCGACCCTGAGAGGGGCCAACATTTATGTACAGATCTTTGAATTGTATATTACCAATGATTTACTTACATTAATGTCTGTCTCCCCCGCTAGACTGTAAACTCATTATAGGCAGGGTATGTGCCCATTAATTCTGCTGTATTTAACTCTCCCAGGACCTCAATACAGTGCTCTGCACATAGTAAGTGCTCAATAAATACATTGATGGTGATGATGATGGCATTTTGTGAGAGCACACTACTGTGAGCCCGTTGTTGGGTAGGGACCATCTCTATATGTTGCCAACTTGTACTTCCCAAGCGCTTAGTACAGTGCTCTGCACACAGTAAGCGCTCAATAAATACGACTGACTGAATGAAAAGTAGCAACCCTTTTCATCAACTGTAAGCCACACACTATCTGTGTATTCTATTGAAGCAGAAGCTGTGGCTTTGATTGGAGCTTGGTTTTGGTCTTTTTCAGACTGATCGCTTAATATCCTGCAAATGTAGCTCGCGGAGGGGGGTCTTTGCCTGCTTTGCTTTTGCACAGAGTTACCGCGAAGCCAGAAGTCCGCTATCCAGGTGGTGTTGCATGTGGACCCCGTGTTCTAGGCCTTTCTGTGCATCAGTCCGTGAAGATTATGAGGAAAAGCTTCTGTGCGAGAAAACAACCTTGCTTGATAATAATAATAATCATGGTATTTTTTAAGCACTTACTATGTGCCAGGCACTGTACTAAGTGCTGGGGTAGATACAAGCAAATCGGGTTTGATACAGTCCCTGTCCCACGTGGGGCTCATGATGCCACTTGCAGCAATCAATCAATCAATCAATCGTATTTATTGAGTGCTTACTGTGTGCAGAGCACTGTACTAAGCGCTTGGGAGAGTACAATAGAACAATAAATAGGCACATTCCCTGCCCACAATGAGCTTACAGTCTAGAGTCTTCAGAACTCTTGACTGTCTGTCATTCCTCATAGAGCGACGGTACGATGTGAACGAACTTTCCAGAAGGCCAAACGTGTGAAGGACAGCCAGCAGGACATGATTTATGAATAAAAAGCCTTTGTGAAGCTGATGAAGACCACGAACGAGGCCTCTGGTTCGGTTCTCTGCATTTCTCCCCCAGCTGTCGAAAGGCAAAGGCCATGCCGTAGCACGGCATCTGGATGGAAAGCTGCTTTGGCTTTCAGGAACTGTAATAATCATTATAGCAATAATGAATGCCTGCAATTTACATGTTGTTTTTCTCCAAGGGATTCAAGGGGCTTTCAATTACATTATCTCATTTCTCCTCCTGACTCCCCTGTAAAGTAGGTGGAGGAAACCAGTCTCACCCTCTAGCCATGTTATTTATTTTATTTATGAACCGTTTCTGTTATTTTTTTTTGTTTCTTTGACACTGTTCCCCTGAGGAATTCCAGAAGCTTGTGGAAAAATGGGATCTGTAGTGTTTGCTACCATTCCTGGTGAGGTGCAGGAATGATTCCAATCAAAGTTTCCTGTTACCGACAAAGCCCCCTCATTCCCCACTCCCCACAGCTCCTGGTGGGCGTAATAGCTAGGACACGGATCTGCGACCCTAAGGAAATTTTGCTCACAGATCGTAACTTTGGTTTTCCTCCTTTCTACATTCCCACCCTGCTCCTCCCTTAAATGTTCTCACAGGCGTGAATCCTCTGCGGCCCAGAACTGGCTGATCAGTCGATCGATCGATCGCATTTACTGAGCACTTACTGTGGGCAGAACACTGCACTAAGTGCTTGGGAGAATGCAAGGCAACAGAGTTGGTCATCAGCTTCCTGATTCTGCCCCTCCTTGACCTCTGTAGCTCCAACTGCCTGCATCCTTCTTCTGAGCACACATGGGCAGGAAGTCGCCGGGCAGGAAGTCTGTTTCTCCTCAGCCTCCATCGCTAGCCCTAAGGCACGGGCATCACTCCTCGGGGTATAGAGCCTCCTCATTCCCACTCTAGGCTTTCCCACCATGTGCTCCCCTCTGATGTTATCAGCCTCCTCCTCCTCATTATTATTATTATTATTATTGTACTTGTTAAGCACTTACTATGTGCCAAGCACTGTTCTAAGCACTGGAGTAGATAATAATAATGGCATTTGTTAAGCACTTACTATGTGCAAAGCACTGTTCTAAGTGCTGGGGAGGTTACAAGGTAATCAGGTTGTCCCACGGGGGGCTCAAACGGTCTTGAGCAAAGTTTCCAGACACCTCGGACATGTCTGGGGGGACGACTGAACCTGCACCACAATTATCCAAAGGTTTCTGTTGCTCTCGGAGATCAAGCTGAGGCCAAGTGGAAAAACATTTCTAGAATCTGTCGTTAAATAAGAGTCAGACTGACAACTAGAAATTCTGCTCCTCTAGCCAACAGTACCCTTCAGATCTTTGGTTTTTGTCTCGGTGACACTTCAGCGTTCATTTCATCTCTCCGTGTGTGCCTCTTGCCAGCCCCCCTCTCCTTTTCATTTTTAGATTGTGAGCCCTCTGAGGATCAGAGACCGTGTCTAATTCCCACCCATGTATTCTTTCTCACTGCTTAGTCCAGTGCTACACACCCAGTAAATGCTCCATAAATACTATTACTACCATTAGTACTCTGACGACTTGAGCTTTCTGTTAGAATCTAGCTCTTCAGGACCGAAAAAAGTCAGTTGTGCTTTTGGAAATGGGATGGGATTTCCTTTGCATGTGCTTCCAAATTGATCTGGGGCCATGCGTGATTGCCATTTTCAGTCCAGGGTATGTTTGCTCTCCGTCTGGCACCTTCTTATTCACCCTGCTGCCAATTTCCCTGGATTCTGGCAGGATTCTGCCAGGCTTACGTGAACAAGGGGCAGCAGGGTAAGGAGGGTAGAAAAGTCCAAAACACAAGAGGCTTCAGGCTGACAGTAGGGACATGAGCTTAGGTGAGACTGGTGTATGTGACTGAACCCACTGCTCTTGAGATGAAGGGGCTGGTGGGGGGAGATGATTAGAACAGCTAGGTGCAGGCTCAGAAATCTTAAAAGCTGCAGACCTGAACTCCAGGCTAAAAGGGGGTAGCCTTTTCCCAGTAATATGCAACTCGAGCTGCTGCTGCTTCAAATGACAGTCACGTCCCTCCCCCCTTTCTACAGAGTACAGTGCTCTGCACACAGTAAATACGATCAATCAATCAATCAATCGTATTTATCATCAATCGATAGATGGATCAGCCAGCTCTGGGCCACGGAGGACTCACGCCCGTGACAACATTTAAGGGAGGATCTGGGAGGAATGTAGAAAGGAGGGACACCAAAGTTAGGATCTGCGAGCAAAATTTCTACGTAGAATGTAGAATGTAGTAGTAGCATGTATTTAGCACTTTACTGTGTGCGGAGCACAGTACTAAGTGTTGGGAAAGAGTGCACAAGTGGGAATTAGGCACAAACTCTGTCCCTTGGGGGGCTCACAATCTATGAATATAAGTAATAATAATAATAGTTCTTTTGAAGTGCTATGTGACGAGCACTGTACTAAGCACTAGGGTGGATACAAGCAAATTGGGCTGGACGCAGTCCTTGTCCCGCATGGGCCTCAGAGTCTTAATCCTCATTTTACAGATGGGGTAACAGGCACAGAGAAGTGAAGTGACTGTCCCAAGGTCACACAGTCAACACGTGGCAGAGCCGGGATTAGAACCAAGTTCCTCCTGATTCCCAGGCCCATGTTCTATCCACTAGGCCATGCTGCTTCCATGGCCTTCCAGAGAGGACTGAAAACAGACACTCCAGGTGTGATGAAACACTAAAACGGTATAAAAACAAGGACAAGTACCCAAAATAAAAACCCAAATCGGTAGGGTGCTGTGGCTAGAGGAGCAGAAATTCAGTCTCGTTGTGGCTACAGCCGAGAGCGACCATTACAGCACTTGACTTCTCTGGGCCTCGGTTACCTCATCTGTAAAATGGGGATTAAGACTGTGATCCCTCTGTGGGACAACCTGGTCACCTTGTAACCTCCCCAGCGCTTAGAACAGTGCTTTGCCCATAGCGCTTAATAAATGTCATTATTAGTATTATTAGTATTATTATGACAGCAGCCACCCATCTTTCCAAGATTTATATGGAGGTCTCATGTTTCCGGTGATGTTCTCTTACCCACAGGGGTGGTGGGTAAAAGAACAGTTCCCTTTAAACTGTAAACTCATTGTGGGCAGGGAATGTGTCTATTTTATTGTTGTACTGTACTCTCCCAAGTGCTTAGGACAGTGCTTTGCACACAGTAAGCACTCAATAAATACAATCGACTGACTGACTGACTGGCGGATGGGATGGAGTTTCCTTGATGGTGCAGAGGAGAGCCAGTGCCGGTTCCTGGAAAGGAAGCATGGCTGTCGTGCAGAGCACGCTGAGGGTGGGTGGGGGGGGCCCTCCATAGCAGGCGGGACGGTGGAAGTAACTGATCGCTCTGCTCAGCCATGGTGGAGAAGGACCAAGAACGTGTCTGCTGTGTGACCGTGGGCAAGTCCCTTCGCTTCTCTGGGCCTTAGTGACCTCATCTGTAAAATGGGGATCGAGGCTGTGAGCCCCACACGGAACAGGGACCGTGTCCAACCCGATTGGCTTGTATCCACCCCAGCACCTAGTATGGTGCCTGGAAAATAATAAGCACTTGACAAATGCCGCAGTGATCATGATTATTGTATGGCAGCGGCTTTGCCCCCAGCAGCCCAGCAAGCGCAGGGTGTGCCATCATGCCAAAACGGCCACCGTCCATGCACACTATCAGGGAACGGGCGAGGCAAGTTCTGCTCACCACGGTCTCTAACGCTGCACCTGTACTGAAAAGTTTTCCACTCTGTAAGCAGGAAGCCGGCTGATGGAGGAACAAGGCTGAGCTCAGGCCTCCAGGTGCTATCCTTAGCTGACCCTGGGATGACCCCAGATCTGCCCCTGCTGCCTCTCCCCTAGATCTTCCCAGCCAAGCTCGACCAGCCGCACTGAGCCGGACTCGAGCCACGTGAGGCTCTGGGGCTTGGGCAGACAGTGCGGCCCGAGGAAGGGAGGCCCAAGAGAGGAATCTGAATGTCCTGGAGCCGGCAGACAATGTAGGAATGCGGGATTCCCATTGTCTCCCTGCCCTTCTCTTGTCTTATGCCTTCGAGTCATCTCCGACCCATAGCAACACCACGGACACATCTCTCCCAGAACGTCCCGCTCTCCATCTGCAATCGTTCTGGTAGTGTATCTGTAGAGTTTTCTTGGTCTAAATCCGGAAGTGGTTGACCATTGCCTCCTTCTGCTCAGTAAACTCGAGTCTCCGCCTTTGACTCTCTCCCGTGCCGCCGCTGCCCGGCATGGGTGAGTTTGACTTGTAGCAGATCGCCTTCCACTCTCTGGTCACTGGCCAAGCTAGGAATGAAACGGGTAGGCCTCTGCTTGATTCTCCCTCCCGTAGTCGAGACTCGTAGAGTACTGGAAACTCTCCAGGTGTGACCCTGAGAGGGGTTCCCGGCCCTGGGTCCCAGTGAAACCCGGAGGTGGGAGAGGTCCAAGGTGGGCGGCGCCCGGACCTGAGTTTGGCCCCGACTCGACTCCTGCCGGAGCCCTGCCCACCCCTGGGACATCGCAAGGATGCGGCCCCTGCTGTGGGAGCCCAACTGGGACAAGATTGGGAGCAGGGGGCCACGCGGTAAGCCTGCCGCTGCACTCTGCGCCATATCGTGGCCTTTCCCTTGGGCACTGCTGTGTTCATCCTCCCTGGGAAGCCATGCCCTAAGCCTGTTGGGCCTGTAATAGTAATAATAATAACAACTATGGTATCTGTTAAGCGCTTTCTATGTGCCATGTACTATACTAAGCACTGGGGTGGATCCGAGCAAAGCAAACCCGAGAAGCAGCGTGGCTCAGTGGAAAGAGCATGGGCTTTGGAGTCAGAGGTCATGGGTTTGAATTTGGGCAAGTCCCTTGACTTCTCTGTGCCTCAGTTACCTCATCTGTAAAATGGGGATTAAGACTGTGAGCCCCACATGGGACAACCTGATCACCTTGTAACCTCCCCAGCACTTAGAACAGTGCTTTGCACATAGTAAGCACTTAATGACTGCCATTATTATTATTATTATCCAGTCCCTGTCCCACGCTGGGCTCACAGTCTCAATCCCCATTGTACAGATGAGGTAACCGAGGCCCAGAGAAGTGCAGTGACTTGCCCAAAGTCACACAGCAGACAAGTGGCAGAGCCGGGATTTGAACCCATGACTCCAAAGCCCGGGCTGTTTCCACTGAGCCACGCTGCTTCTCAATAATAATGATGGCATTTGTGAAGTGCTTACTGTGTGCAAAGCACTGTTCTAAGTGCTGGGGAGGATACAAGGTGATCAGGTTGTCCCACGTGGGGCTCCCAATCTTAATCCCCATTTTACAGATGAGGTAACTGAGGCACAGAGAAGTGAAGTGGCTTGCCCAAAGTCACAGAGCTGACAAGTGGCGGGGCCGGGATTTGAACCCATGACCTCTGACTCCAAAGCCCGGGCTCTTTCCACCGAGCCGTGCCTGGGCTGGGGTCGTGGGTAGCTAATTCCCTAGGTACTGGGGTTGTGAATTTCTGCTTTGAAGTTCCTCTCTTCCCTCAACTGCCACCTCTTCTCCCTCCTCCCCACACCAACCTGTGTCATCCCGCCTTGAGGATTCTCCCTAGCTCCAGTGAGCAGTTGTGGTGGCGGTCCTGGCTATGTTAAGCGCTTACTATGTGCGAAACACTGTTCTAAGCCCACTGTCTCCATGCCACCCTTACAACTCTTGAGACTCCTCCAAGCCTGCCACCCAGATAATATGGTCCTATGTGAGCGGATGGCTGTGTCGACCCCCATCCAAAATCTGCCTGAGTCATGGGGTACCATCAAGCAGCTCCTTCTGACTTTCTCCTTCTCCCCATCCACCAGACATGTTATTTCTCAGGACTGAGGGAATCCTCTTCTCTGAGTTTTGGTGGTGTCTGGGGCGGATCGAAGAAGAAGCAGTGGAGCTGAGGTGGTTATCAGTGTGGCAGGGCAGAGGAAGTGAGACAGGACAAAATGAACGGTGCCGGAATTATTTTCAGACACATCTGGGAAGTCCAAAGCCAGGTCATCGTGCCCAATCTGGGGCTCTGGTCATTTTCTATTACAATCACAAAAGCACTTCAAGCACCCAGGGAGTGCTCTCTTGAGATTCGGCATTAATTTCAGTTATTCTTTTTCTCAACTTTCCCGTGCTTTCTGTTCTCAGGCAGAGGAGGGGAAGAACTCCAAGTGAAATAATTTATAAATAAGAGCTGAGGGGTGGGCGCTGGGGAATCCAGTGGAACAGAAAGACAGAGGGGGAGATTAGACATGGCCACCAGGAGGGAAGGGGTGGGATTCCGGCAGAGCTAAAGGGGGTGAGGGGACAGCAGGACGGTCCCTTCTTTTCTATCACACCCCCCGCCCCAAATCTCCAAACCCCAGCCTAGTGGAAAGGGCCCTTGCCCACTGAGTGACCTTGGGCACTTTACTTCCCTGGGTCTCAGTTTTCTCATCTGTAAAATGAGAACAGAATTCGTCTTTGTCCAACATCTTAGGCTGTGAGCTCTGTGTGGGACAGGGACTTTGTTCAGTCTGATTAACACGTATCTACCCCAGCACTCGGCAAATAGAAAGCACATAATAAATACCATCCTTATCCTTTCTTTCCATGGAAATGCTTCATAGTACTGTTTCTATTGTGAAGGGATTAGATGTTTGTCGGCAGAAACAGACAAACAGGCCAAGTCATTAACTTTTTAAAAACACGACAAACTTAATTTATAGGTTAATTTCTTTAGCACGGAAGGGCCACATCTCCAGAGGTAAAGATTCATGGAAAACCCTCTAAAACTACATGTACCTGAGTAGTCAGGTGATGTGGCAGAAGTGATTTTTGTCTGAATTGTCCAAATGCAATAGTTCAGAATTTTTACTCTGCAGAGCTCTGGACAAATGTAATCTCATCTGCACAGAAGGATATGAAATGTTCATATTTATAGGAATTAAGAATTCGACAGTGATATTCCTAAACCTTGTAAACTGGTGGGAACTGTATGTTAACCTTTTTCTTTTTTACACCATACTACTTCAATTAAGGGCCTTTTTTTCCACAAGTCAAAAAAACAGAAAATCCAATAGCTTTTAGTCTAGTTTTTAATATTCAAATTAGACCCAAATCTCCATGAATAAAATTACCGTTCCCTAGGGGATCGTGCCCAATTTAAATGGATAAAATGTCATTAAAAGGGGCACTGGCTTGCTATTAAAATTTAACTCCAGCAAACCCCCAGTGTCATTTGCATTACAGTTTCACAATTATGGTGGGGATATTGGAAATAATAGATATGATATACAAATCATACTGTACACTGAAATGCATTGCATCCAAAGAGCTCTGGACCCTCTGCCATAGAAAGGATCCCCTGAGGATTGCTTTCTCAGAATCGGCATTGCAGGCCTGCCTCTCAGGCTAGATAGTGAGCTCCTTGAGGACAGGGATCATGGAAGGAATTTTACAGTGCTCTTCCAAGCGTCTAGTACAGTAGGTGCCCAAAGGTGCTCACCCCAAGTCAGTCCTGAGCTGAAAATGAAAAGCGAGCCCCCAGGGATAAAAAAAAAGACCGGCCATTCAAGAAATTCAGCACTCGTGGAGCGTTCTGAGGATTCCCTAGGCCTGAGCGATAAGCCGAGAGGGTGACACCATCACAGGTCATGGTGTTACCCTTTGACCTTAGTTTGTAAATGGCTTCCATTTTGGCAAATCTTTCCGGAGGCAGTCTTTGTGAAATAGTGTGTCTGTTCCGGACAAGCGTGGGTGGGATTTCACAGGAACTTGGATCTGGGACCTTACCAAAAAGAGAAAAGGTGCAACAAAAGACACGTTACCCTCCTGCAAGGAGCTTACAATCTAAAAGGGGTGACAGACACAAAAGTATTTACAGATTGGAGGCTCCTTGAGGGCAGGTATCTTGTCCACCAGCTCTACTGTCCTCTACTCTCTCAAGCGTTTAGTACGGCTCTCTGCACATAAGTGCTCAATAAATAACATTGATTGATTAATCAACTGATGATAGTAGGAAAAGGAGAATGGAACGATGGGTAAATGCATAAATAGTAGAGTACGTAGAGATGTACAAAATTGCTCCAATCAATCAATAAAACCGTGGTATTCATGGCAGAGCACATCAACAAACTCTATTATATTGTACTTTCCCAAGCACGTAGTACACTGCTCTGTAAATGGTTAAATGCTCAGTAAATTTCACTGATTGATTTAACCTGATTTTAAAAACGGCTGGTTCTCCTATCAAGGGTGGAACCTAAAGTCAAAGAGAAGTGTGATATATATTCTTGCAACAGCTGCCACTAGGAAACTTCGTTTCCCAGAGCTCAGAAGTTTTCATTTCTCAGAATCCTTTGGGATTGTGACCCAATCAGAAAGCCAGACAGAGCCTTTAAATTCAGGGAGAGTTGCCTCTTCCTCTTCTGTGTCCTTCTTCTCTTCCCGTGGTTGAGTTATGCTTTGGCAGCCTTGCTCCCTGTGGTGAGCTGTAAGTATCAGAGAGCTACTGGTGCCTGTAGAATTTTGTCATTATTTGTAGGTTTGCGAATTTGTGACAGTCCATGCATGTATTCAAGCCGTATGTAAATGCTGGAGGTAAGTACTTGGATCTGGTTTATTTGTCCCCTTTGCCTCTTCTTAATAATAATGATAATAATGGTATTTGTTAAGTGCTTACTATGTGCCAGGCACTGTTCTAAGAGCTGGGGTAGGTACAAGGTTAACAGGTTGTCCTGAGCAGGGCTCACAGTCTTAATCGCTATTTTACAGATGAGGTAACAGAGGCACAGAGAAGCTAAGTGACTTGCACAAAGTCACACAGCTGACAAGTGGAGAAACAGGGATTTGCACCCATGACCTCTGACTCCCAAGCCCATGCTCTTTCCACTGAGCCACACTGCTTCTCTTGTGCGTTAAACTAAATCTCGATTTAAACTGAGTCTTTAGAAATGTCTGGGAGCATCACAAATTTCCCTCTGGTTCCTCTCTGCTAGACCAGTTTTCACAAGGATCGTAATAATGGTCTTGTGTCTTGATGATGATGATAAGAACTGTGGTATTTGATAAGCGCTTAGTAAGGGCCAAGCACTGCACTAAACGCTGTAATCCCTGTCCCACATGGGGCTCCCAGTCTAACTAGGAGGGAGAAGAGGTGTTTAAACTCCATGTTACAGATGAGGCACAGGAAAGTTAAGTGATTTGCCCAACATCACGCAGCAGGCAAGTGGAGGAGCAGGATTAGAATCCAGGGCCACTGACTTCCGGGCTCACGCTCATTCCACTAGGAGACATTTAGCACACTCGTGAGCATCTGAGTTTCATGATCCAAATCAAGGCTCATGTGACAGCGTGGCTCAGTGGAGAGAGCCTGGGGTTGGGAGTCATGGGTTCTAATCCCAGCTCCACCACATGTCTGCTGTGTGACCTTGGGCAAGTCACTTAGCTTCTCTGAGCCTCAGTTACCTCATCTGTTAAATGGGGATTAAGACTGTGAGCCCCACGTGGGACAACCTGATCACCTTGTATCCCCCCCAGCGCTTAGAACAGTGCTTCGCACATAGTAAGTGCTAAACACATACTACTATTATTATTATTATTATTATGACATATTTTGCTTTCTTATTTCTCCCTGGGTACTGAGGCACTCCTGTCAGTATAATTATTGAAAACAATCAGTTTTACTATATATTTTTATAAGCCAGATGCATTTACTAATTATGGTACTTATTAAGCACTTACTGTATGCCAAGCACTGTTTGAAATACTGGGGTAGATACAAGTTAATCAGGTTGGACACAGTCTCTGTCCAACATGGGGCTCATATGCTTATCCCCATTTTACAGATGAGGTAACTGAGGCCTAGAGAAGGAAGTGACTTCCCCAAGGTCACACAGCCGATATGTGGCAGAGCCCGGAATTAGAACCCAGGTCCTTCTGACTCCCAAGCCCGTGGCACTTCATCTTTCTGCTTTAAAATCTTTATCGAGGAGGAAAATGAAACTGCCGGAATAACCGTGAGACATTTGCAAAATAAAAATCAACCAGACTCTAGATCATATACAGAAAAAGGTATATTATTCTTTCCACTTCCACCAAGGTACGATTGTGCTGCTCTTCAAAATATGTACTGTGGTCTGTCAGATCCATGGGTCTCTTTAGTTGTGCCTTCTAACAATTAAGGATCAAGACATCTTGCTTATAAAGTTGCTCTTTCTGCTTGATGTGTGCTTTATAAATATCGTTCAATTCTACTGGGGCAAGCTGAAGAGTGGGACTCTAGTCCCTAAATGAAAACCAAAGAGACTCTGTGTTGAATGTGAGACAGTTACGGCTTTACGTGGATAAAGTCCATGCTCAGTGACTAACACTTTCTCACAGTGGGTGAGCTGTTTTCATGCCCACGTCGAACCTCCACTTTTTTTTATGGTATTTGTTAAGTGCTTACTATGTGCGAAACACTGTTCTAAGCCCACTGTCTCCATGCCACCCTTACAACTCTTGGGACTCCTCCAAGCCTGCCACCCAGATAATATGGTCCTACGTGAGCGGATGGCTGTGTCGACCCCCATCCAAAACCTGCCTGAGTCATGGGGTACCATCAAGCAGCTCCTTCTGACTTTCTCCTTCTCCCCATCCACCAGACATGTTATTTCTCAGGACTGAGGGAATCCTCTTCTCTGAGTTTTGGTGGTGTCTGGGGAGGATCGAAGAAGAAGCAGTGGAGATGAGGTGGTTATCAGTGTGGCAGGGCAGAGGAAGTGAGACAGGACAAAATGAACGGTGCCGGAATTATTTTCAGACACATCTGGGAAGTCCAAAGCCAGGTCATCGTGCCCAATCTGGGGCTCTGGTCATTTTCTATTACAATCACAAAAGCACTTCAAGCACCCAGGGAGTGCTCGCTTGCGATTCTGCATTAATTTCAGTTATTCTTTTTCTCAACTTTCCCGTGCTTTCTGTTTTCAGGGAGAGGAGGGGAAGAACTCTAAGTGAAATTATTTAAAAATAAAGTTTACACATGCAAACAATTTTGAAATGGCAAATAGACTGAACCAAAGAAATCGACTTGAGAATGTAACACTAATTTGAAATCCTGTTTTAATTTTATTAGAAAAACTTTGTCATTGCTATCTTTCCCTGCAGACTTTTAAGGCTTTACCTTTTTGCAAACAGTGAGGCCTAGGGAAAGAACACCGGCCTGAGAGTCTGAGGACTTGGGTTCTAGTCCTGGCTCCGCCACTTGTCTGCTACATGACCTTGGGCAAGTCACATAGCTTCTCTGCCCCTCGCCTGCAAAATGGGAATTAAGGCTGTGAGCCCCTTGTGGGACATGGATTGTGTCCAACCTGATTAGCTTGTATCTACCCCAGTGCTTAGTACAATGCCTGGCACGTAGTTAGAGCTTAACAAATACCATAAAAAAGTACAACTTTATTTCTACTCAGAGGGTGGGAAGCGAGAAAGGGAACCATCATGTATAAACTGACGCATCTCAAACTTTTTCTCAGATATTTCAGGACAACACAAGTCCCCTGGGAAGGGACCTCAAGTTTTCATGAGCTAAAGGTTTCTTCTCATTAGCTTTTTAAAATATTTCTTCATGCATTTTTGGTGACATATTACATTGCTGACTACCCCAGAAAGAAATTTGAATGTATTCACCCTAATGGACAAATCCCCTTTAGTGTTTACATTTCCATTCCTAAAGGTCAATTGACTATTAATAAAATTAGCTGGTTTACAATAATATAAGTGGGGCAATTCCTCTCCCTCATCTTCCTATAGTTCCTCGGGGTGAAAATATAACTGCTGCACAATAGATTAGTACTAAGCGCTTAGTACAGTGCTCTGCACGCAGTAAGTGCTCAATAAATACGATTGATGAATAGATCTTTTTCTAAGATTAATCTATCATCATCCCATCATCCCCCTTGGATGAGTGCGGAGATTTTGGGGCCCCCAAACCAGAAACGAACCCAGGATGAAAAAGAAGAAAATACCCAGACTCTTCACTAAGCTCTAGCTCACTTTCTGCCCAGCTCAGTGATCAACCATCCTCCTGCAGGTTCTTAGAGAATATTTTCTTTCTCTTCATGGCTCTGTATCATTATTGGAGCATATGTATGTTGATGATGGTATTCTGAGGGCCTGGGACGGTTGGATGTAGATTGGGGTTGGCTTGATTGTTAGCAGACATTCTGGCCTCTGCCCTGGGAGGGTGTGTAAGCACCTTAACAAAAACCTTTAAAAAAAAAACCCCAAAACCGAAATGTGAATTTCTATGGCCATCAACTGGAGAAACTTCTTATCCGGGGCCTGAAGAGTAGCTATGAAGAATCCACATAGGGGACACACAGAAGGCCCGGGGATGGAGTTGAACTTCGTTTATTCATTCAATTGTATTTATTGAGTGCTTACTATGTGCAGAGCACTGTACTAAGCGCTTGGGAGAGTACAGTGGATGGT
Organism: Tachyglossus aculeatus; assembly: GCF_015852505.1. NCBI lineage: Eukaryota > Metazoa > Chordata > Mammalia > Monotremata > Tachyglossidae > Tachyglossus > Tachyglossus aculeatus. Next base: position 59,407,221 of record NC_052098.1, read on the forward strand.
AATGGGAGAGACATCTGCGCACTCGGGCAGTGTGGACCTCCGAGTTTTCAGATCTTCACGTGACTTGTGGCTCTTTCTCCTTCCCCATTCAATTTTGCCCCAACACTCCCATCATCCAAATTTGCCCAGAAATGAACACACATCTCTTAATAGTCCACGTTGCCACAGTTCTCTGGTATAGTTAAAACAAGAACCGTTAAAAGAAAACAACAGGGATAAATAAAATGGACCCCAGTGGTTTGCACGGTGGATGTGAGTGCCACAGTCCGATACCACATAAACAAATGGACGAGGACACAGCAGTGTCTGCTGTGGAACAAGGCGCATAGAACAATTTGGTTCCATGGCCACAGACTCCATTGAAGCAGCGTGGCTCAGTGGAAACAGCCCGGGCTTTGGAGTCAGAGGTCATGGGTTCAAATCCCGGCTCCGCCAACTGTCAGCTGTGTGACTTTGGGCAAGTCACCTAACCTCTCTGTGCCTCAGTTCCCTCACTTGTAAAATGGGGATTAAAACTGTGAGCCCCCTGTGGGGCAACCTGATCACCTTGTAACCTCCCCAGCGCTTAGTACAGTGCTTTGTACATAGTGCTTAACAAATACCACTATTATTATTATTATCTCTCACAGTGCCTGTTGTGGGTCATAGGGGGATTGGGAGAGTGTGGATGGTCCCGTGCAAGACATCACCACTATTGAAGTAGCAACTCAAGCGCAGATCCTACTGGCAGGGAGCCACCCCACTCCCCGAACCCCTAAACCAAAGGTAGGGGGCTCAAGCTCAAACTGAAATGGGGAGGGGCTAACATGGCCTAAACATTGCCTGCCTCACCAAATTTAAAACTGGCTCACCCTAATCTGGTGGCCAAGCAGTTGTATTTATTGAGCATCTGCTGCATGGAGAGCACTGTACTGGGAAAGTCGGTAACAACTAGAAAATCAATAGATAAAGCGTTGCATCATGGAACATCAGGACACTACTTGAGAAGCAGCGTGGCCTACTGGAAAGAGCACGGCGGGCCATGGGTTCTAATCCCAGCTCTGCCACCTGTCTGCTGTGTGACCTTGGGCAAGCCACTTAACTTCTCTGTACCTCAGTTACCTCATCTGTAAAATGGGGATTAAGACTGTGAGCCCCACGTGGGATAAACTGATTACCTTGTATCTACCCCAGCAGGGTTTGGCACATACTAAAAGCGCTTAACAAATATCATAATAATAATAATAATAATTGCTGTGTGGTCTTGGGCAAGTCACTTCACTTCTCTGTGCCTCAGTCACCTCACCTGTAAAATGGGGATTGAGACTGTGAGCCCCACATGGGACAGGGACTGTGTCCAACTCGAGTTGCTTGTATCCACCCCAGTGCTTAGTACAGTGCCTGCCATATAGTAAGCACTTAAAATATACCATCATTATATCCTTGTAGGACCCAAGAGCCCTGACCTCCTGAACATACTAAATTTAGAGCTTTTCCAGCACCTGGCCCTATCCTCCCACTCTACTGCTAATAATAATAGTTATAGTACTTGTTAAGCACTTACTATGTGCCAAGCGCTGTTATAAGTGCTGTGGCGGATACAAGATAATCAGGTTGGACACAGTCCCTGTCCCAAGTGGGGCTCACACTCTTAATCCCCATTTTACAGATGAGGGAACTGAGGCCAGAGAAGTTAAGTGACTTGCCCAAGGTCACACAGCAGACATGTGGCAGAGACAGGACTAGAATAATAATAATAATGGTACTTGTTAAGCACTTATATGTGCCAGGCACTGTTCTAAGCACTGGGGTAGATACAAGGTAACCAGGTTGGACACAGTCCCTGTCTCACATGGGGCTCACAGTCTTAATCCCCATTTTACAGATGAGGGAACTGAGGCCCAGAGAAGTGAAGTGGCTTGCCCAAGGTCGCACAGCAGACACGTGGTGGAGCCAGGATTAGAACTCAGGACCTTCTGACTTCCATGCCCGGGCTCTATCCACTAAGCCACACTGCTTCTCCTGCTACCCTGGGGGTCCCAGCAGGTCAGTGGGGAGGGGTCGGCATTCTCCTATCTGCACCCCTCACAACTAAGCAGAAGTTGCTATTTAGACAGACTCCTGGGCCAATTAGGAGACCTGCACAAGAACCCAAATAATAATAATAATAATAATGGCATTTATTAAGCACTTACTATGTGCAAAACACTGTTCTAAGCCCTGGGGAGGTTACAAGGTGATCAGGTTGTCCCACGTGGGGCTCACAGTCTTCATCCCCATTTTACAGATGAGGTAATGAGGCACAGAGAAGTTAAGTGACTTGCCCAAAGTCACACAGCTGACAAGTGGCGGAGCCGGGGTTTGAACCCATGACCTCTGACTCCCAAGCCCGCGCTCTTTCCACTGAGCCACACTGCTGATCTCCAGTAGCTCATTATAATGCTTTTCAGCCTGCTGAACCAGAAGGCATTCATGCTACTGTCCACAGATTGTTATGTTGGGCAATTGTTCATCTGCTTGTGTAGATCTGTCTTGGATTCAACTCCCTCCTGTCCTTTTCAGCACTGTCATGAAATTGTTGGAATGATCTCGAATCAGTCGTTATTCTAAAATGGGTCCCCATTATCTTTGTCAAGTGTTGTGGGGAGGGCAAGGGTGTGTTGAAGAGAGGATTTAATCATCCCTTTACTCCTGCCATTTGTGGTTTGGTGAGCTCTGAGTCTCAGCAGGTTAGAGGGCTGGGGCCTCTCCTTTTTCCAGCCCTGCTTAAAATTATAATAATAATATTTGATAAGCGCTTTCTCTGTGCCAGGCACTGTTCTAAGCGCTGGGGTGGATACAAGCAAATCCGGTTGGATACATATAGGGCTCACAGTCTCAATCCCCATTTCACAGATTAGGTCACTGAAGTACAGAAAAGTGAAGTGACTTGCCCAAGGTCACACTGCACACAGCACAAGTGGCACAGCGGGGATTAACACCTATTACCTTCTGATTCCCAGGCCCACGTGCGGTTGCAGCCTATTCCCTCCTTACGTGGCTCTCACCCTAAAAATCCATTCATTCAATCATATTTATTGAGTGCTTACTGTGTGCAGAGCACTGTACTAAGCACTTGGAAAGTACAATTCGGCAACAGATGGAGACAATCCCTACCCAACAACGGGCTCACAGTCTAGAAGGGGGAGACAGACAACAAAACAAAACAAGTAGACAGGCATCAGTAGCATCAAAATAGAATTACAGATATATACACTTCATTAATAAAATAAATAGAATAATAAATATGTACAAATATACACAAGTGCCGTGGGGCGGGGAAGGGGTTAGGTTTCTTTGACATCAGATGGATTGATTGCATTATAATAGTGATAAGTGTGGTCCTTGTTAAGTGCTTACTTTGTGCAATCTATCAGTCAATGGTATTTATTGAGCATTTACTGCATGCAGAGCACTGTACTACTACTACTAATAATAATAATAATGATGGCATTTATTAAGCGCTTACTATGTGCAAAGCACTGTTCTAAGCGCTGGGGAGATTACAAGGTGATCAGGTTGTCCCACGGGGGGCTCACAGTCTTGATCCCCATTTTCCAGATGAGGGAACTGAGGCCCAGAGAAGTGAGGTGACTTGCCCAAAGTCACACAGCTGACAATTGGCGGAGCCGGGATTTGAACCCATGACCTCTGACTCCAAAGCCCGCGCTCTTTCCACTGAGCCACGCTGCTTCCCGTGGAAGCACTAAGCGCTTGGGAGTGTACAACAGAGTTGGTAGACATGTTCCCTGCCCACACAGTCTAGAGGGATCAGACGCGATCCCTGTCCCATATTTGGGCTCACGGTGTAAGGGGGAGGGAGATTAGGTATCGAATCCCCATTTTACAGATGGGGAAACTGCGGCCCAGAGAAGCTCAGAGACTTGCCTGGTCACACTGGAGCCAGGATCAGAACCCAGGTATCCTAACTCTTAAGTCTGAGCTCTTTCTACTAGGCAGCACCGCTTACTCATTAGGCCATGCTACTTCAGAAACCCCTCTCGGGGTCGCACCTGGAGAGTTTCCAGTCCTCTACCAGCCTCGACTACGGGAGGGAGAGTCAAGCAGAGGCCTACCCATTCCATTCCTAGCTTGGCCAGTGGCTAGCGAGTGGAAGACGATCTGCTACAACTCAAATTCCATCACTTCTGGGCAGCAGCAGCATGGGAGAGAGTCAGGGTGGATACTCAAGTGGAAGGGGGCAGTGGTAAACCACTTTCTGTATTTTTACAGAGAAAAGTCTACGGATATCATAATAATAATAATAATGGCATTTATTAAGTGCTTACTATGTGCAAAGCACTGTTCTAAGCGCTGGGGAGGTTACAAGGTGATCAGGTTGTCCCACAGGGGGCTCACAGTCTTCACCCCCATTTTACAGATGGGGTAACTGAGGCACAGAGAAGTTAAGTGACTTGCCCAAAGCCGCACAGCTGACATGCTGCCAGAACGATTGCAAATGGAGAGCGGGGCATTCTGAGAGAGGTGTGTCCACGGCATCCCTCTGGGTCGGAGACGACTCGACCGCAAAAGCCAAGATGTCGGAATAGTGATGCTTCGATTTAGCAAAGAGGGCTTCATTGGCATCCTTGGCATCTAGACTGCAAGCTCATTGTGGGCAGGGAATGTGTCCATTGTACTCTCCCGAGTGCTTAGTACAGTGCTCTGCACACAGTAAATGCTCAATAAATACGATTGAGTGACTTGACTGATTTAGAGAGAGCAGGGTCAGGGCTACAACCCTCAGCCTCTACCCAGGAGCAGCAGCTACACCATTTATTGAGCTCTTCATCTGTGCAGAGCGCTGTACTAAGTGCTTGGAAGAGTCCAGTACAAGACTTAGAGAAGCAGCTTAGAGACGCAGCGTGGCTCGGTGGAAAGAGCCCGGGCTTTGGAGTCAGAGGTCATGGGTTCAAATCCCAGCTCCGCCAACTGTCAGCTGTGTGACTTTGGGCAAGTCACTTCACTTCTCTGGGCCTCAGTTCCCTCATCTGGAAAATCGGGATGAAGACTGTGAGCCCCCTGTGGGACAACCTGATCGCCTTGCAACCTCCCCAGCACTTAGAACAGTGCTTTGCATATAGTAAGCGCTTAAGAAATGCCATCATTATTATTATTATTATTACAACAGAGTTAGCAGACACATTCCCTTCCCACACTGAGCTTACAGTCCAGAGTCTAACCCTCCCCCTCCATTTTTCCTCCATCTATTAGACCCTGCCCCATCATTTTCCCCATGTCAGTTTAACATTCTTATTTAAAGATTGTAAGTAAATTCTCATGAACAAAACCTCTAAACCATCTGCGGAGGGACGAAAGTAAAAAAATGGACTTTAATGGGGGCTGGGGTGGCGATGTTTCAAAATGCCTGGCTGTTCCAAAAAGAGGGGAGCAGTGGGAGCCAAGGCATTTAAAAGCACTGGTTCACTCTGTAGCCCAGTAAAGCCGAGGTGAACCCCACAGGGCCCTGGAAAGAGCCCAAAAGAGCAACAGGAACGTGGCCTATGGATAGAGCAGGGAACTGGGAGTCAGAAGGTCATGGGTTCTAATCCCGGCTCTGCCATTTGTCTGCTGTGTGACCTTGGGCAAGTCACTCCACCTCTCTGTGCTTCAGTTACTTCAGTAAAATGAGGATTAAGACTGTGAGCCTCATGTGGGACAGGGACTGTGTCCAACCCGATTTGCTTGTATCCACCCCAGCGCTTAATACAGTGCCTGGCACATAGTAAGCCCTTACCAAATAGCACCAGCATTATTATTAACTATGCCAATAAGTGGCAGCCCAGCCCCTGGTTCAGGTAACTCAGCTAAATGCCCAAAACAAAAAGCATCCACAAGGAAATAATTCCCAGTAGATTAGGCACTCCGGGATTTGTTTTTATTGGTGCAGCATTCCTGATTGTTCCAGTTTACTTCCAGCCCCGGGTCCGGGCTATGCGGATCTATGCTCGTGTCCACCCCGCACACCTGCAGGAGACAGAGAAGCTACGTCAGTCTCAGGCCCTTGGGGGACCTCGAAGGGATGATTGGGGGGAATATTTTGAACGTCAGATGTTGAAAGGAAAAATAATTTGAATAATAATAACCGTGGTGTTTGTTAAGCGCTTACTATGTGCCAGGCACCATTCTAAGCGCTGGGGTGTTCACAAGCAGATCAGGTTGGGCACGGTCCCTGTCCCTGTCCCGCATGAGGCGCGCAGTCTCACTCCCCATTTTACAGATGAGATAACTGAGGGACAGAGAAGTGAAGCGACTTGTCCAAGGCCACACAGCAGACAAGTGGCAAAGCCAGGATTAGAACCCATGCCCTTCTGACTCTCAGGCCCGTGCTCTATCCACTGTGCCCTGAATTTTCTGCTATTTAGCCATCATGCTCTTTGAGCGGTCGTGAAATTCTTCACGACCTCATGCTAAAGCAAGTGGCTTCCAATCTCTCCTTCCTAGGTAGCTCGAAGACACGAGAAAGGGTCTTTTTGAAAACACACTCTTTCCCACTCCCCATCCCACCCCTCGTGCAAGTAGGTGGGAGGTAGGTATGCACAGACCATGACTCGGAGTTCCTAGGCTCACACAGCACAGGTACAATAAAACGAAACATGGCAGATTTCCAGCGTTCCTGGGAGATCACGGATTTCTCCCCCCGTATCCCCGGAATCCTGATGGACCATGGGGATCACTACGCCTAGGGTTCGGTTTGGGAACACAAAGCCGAATAAAGGAAAAGCATAACGAATTTGTAGTGTTTTACGGGGCTTTGGTTGGGACTATTCAACATGAATTTTATATGAGAAGTACACTTTGAATGTTCATATCCATAGTAACATTCTGATGCCCTGTGGATCAAAGAACAAATGCAAATTGGTTGTTTCTCCTATAAGATGGGCTACACCGGCTCAAAAAAACGGGGACCTTCCAAATTGGAGTCAGTAATATCCTTTTGTATAAGGGTCACAGATGGCTCAAATTGAATCTTCTCCATCTATATGAGATAACAAATATCCATTTAAAAAAGAATAAAAACATACTTAATTGTTAGCATAAGTAGCTGGGAAAATAGGCATTTTCTTACAAACAGTAATACATAATTAACTGATAATAAGATTAATTGGGTAAAACAGACTAAAAAATGAATACGGCACTTATTACTTGAGGGAATAGAGCTGCATTAAAAGAACCATAATTGTTCTAAACCCGCTGTTCTGTAAGAACAGATAGAAGTGCTCCATTTTTGAACCAGTTAAGAATCGCTCTATTTGTGGACCCATATTGATTGAAGGGAAACCACCGAACATCAGATTTAATAGTCATTTAGTGTGACTATGTGTTTAGGGGAACTGTAACTGGCGCTCCCTAAAAATTTCAATTAGATTTTGGCTGACGAGGTGCAGCAAACTCTCCATGGTTAGTGTGTGTGTGTGTGTGTGTGTGTGTGTGTGTGTGTGCAGAGCACTGTGTACAGAGCACTCTACTGAGCACTTGGGAGAGTACGATAGTACAGTAAACGGATGCATTCCCTGCCCACACTGAGTTTACAGCTCACATGGGGCTCACGCTCTTAATCCCTATTTTACAGATGAGATAACCGAGGCAAAGAGAAGTAAAGTGACTTGCCCAAGGTCACAAGTAGCAGATCTGGGTTTAGAGCTAATGTCCTGACTCCAAGGCCTGGGCTCTACTCACTGAGGCAAGCTGCTTCTCTATACTCTCTAGACTGTACGCTCGTTGTGGGCAGGGAATGTGTCAGTTTATTGTTATTTTCACTCTCCCAAGCGCTTAGTACAGTGCTTTGCACACAGTAAGCACTCAATAAATACAATTGAATGAATGAATCTTGTTTATTCCATCCTTGAGAGGTGTCAGCTTCTTGTATTCTGGCCCAGTGTCTCACACTTAGCACTCTTAGCTTCAGTTTGCTTTCTGGGAGTGTAATTATCTAGGTTTCAGTTTGTCTCCTTATGAGCTGTTTGTCCACGGCAATGTCACGCATTTAAAATTACGACTCCTCAGAGGGCAGAGACTGTGTCCGATTCATTTTCTCAGCTCGGCCTGATAAACTGCGCTGTGGGACTGAAGCTCTTAGATTTTGTGGGGACCCCATATACAGGTTAGTGTCTTGGCCAGGCCGGTCTGGGTCTGTTCGCTGCTGTCACACAGATGTGCGATAAATTCTGGTGATGGTGTCCTCAGCAAGCCATTTCTAGGCTTTTCTTAAATAGGTACTTAAGTGAGTTCTGGTATTTCTCAAGCACTTATGTGCCAAGCACTATGCTGAGTGCCGAGGTAGGTACAAAACATTCAGATTGGATCCTGTCCCTCTCATACGTGGGGTACTTAGGAATCAAATGCGTGACCTTGGGCAAGTTGCTTCATTCTCTGTGCCTCAGATTCCTCATCTGTAAAATGGGGGGATTATGATGGTGAGCCTCAAATGGGGCAGGGACTGTGTACAAGCTGATTATTTTTTTTTCTAGTACAGTGCTTAGCATATAGAAAGCACTAAATAAATGCAATTATTATCATTAATAATAACTGACAAGATTTTTTTAGGAAGATGGATTACATCGCTGAAATTCCGGCATCCCGGCTCTAGAAATTTCTAGCTAAAGCAATAGATTTCTGGAGCTAGGATGCCTGAATTTTAGTGATGTAATCCATCTTCCTCAGAAATTCTGGTCGATTATCCCAACCAGTGCTTCTAGCAAGATAGCAGTAGGGTCGTACTTCCATTTAAAGTTGATGCTGCCAACGGAGAGACTTCATTCATGAGTGTGAGTGCCTCTGAGAGAGAGCATCTCTTGCACACTTTGTCTATGAAAATGAAAGTGTGCATTGCTCAGTTACCAGTGGTTAAGAGGGGAGAAGTATGTCTTACTGGATAATAATAATAATGGTATTTGTTAAGCACTTACTATGTGCCAAGATAGAAGATAATCAGGTCCCACGTGGGGCTCGCAGGGTAAGTAGGAGAGAGAACAGGTGTTGCATCCCCATTTTACAAATGAGGGAACTGAAGCACAGAGAAGTTAAGTGATTTGCCCAAGATCGCACAGCAAGTAATGGTGATTGAGCATGGGGCTGGGAATCAGAAGGACCTGGGTTCTAATCCCAGCTCCACCACTTGTCTGCTCTGTGACCTTAGGCAAGTCACTTCACTTTTCTGTGCCTCAGTTACCTCATCTGTAAAATGGGGATTAAGACTGTGAGTCTCATGTGGGACAGGGACTGTGTCCAACCCAGTTATCTTGTATCTACCTCAGCACTTAGTACAGTGCCTGGCACATAGTAAGTGCTTAGCAAATTATTATCATTATTATTCATTCATTCATTCAATCGTATTTATTGAGCGCTTACTGTGTGCAGAGCACTGTACTAAGCACTTAGCACTGTACTATTAGCACTGTATTATTATTATTAAATACCACAGTTATTATTATTATTAGCAGTAGTAGGAGTAATTTGCATGGAACCACCCACATTCTCTCACCTGGGCCCCTGGGCCTGGCAGCACACATTGCAAGAATGTCTGTGAGCCCTCAGCAACAAATAATAATAATAATAATGGTACTTATTAAGCACTTACTATGTGCCAAGCACTGTTCTAAGCGCTGGGGTAGATTCAAGTTAGGTTGGACCCAATCCCTGTCCCACGTGGGGCTCACAGTGTCAATCCCCATTTTACAGATGAGGTAACTGAGGCCCAGAGAAGTGAAGTAACTTGCCCAAGGTCACACAGCAGACATGTGGCGGAGACAGGATCAGAACCCAAGACCTTCTGACTCCCAGGCTCCCGTGCTCTCTCCACTAAGCCACGCTGCTTCTCAGCCATTGCGCCCTCACCCCTTTGGTAAACCATCAATTAGTAATGATCAGATTGGCTTAGTAAGGGTTGGGAGGTTTGGGGGCGGGGGAGGTCTTTTCCACTACTTTGCAAATACCAGAGGAAAAATGAAAAACAAGACATGGAAAACAAAACAAAGGAGAACAGCAGCAACTAAAAAATACAGTCGTCCTATGCACAACCAGATAGTGCGGAACCTGAAAACAGCAGGGGCATCAGAGCAGGCCACATTCAAGCAAAGCTGGTCCATTTAGTGAGCAGCACAGTGACACCAGACTTCCAACTCTGAGCAATTTTGGAGTCTAATCCCAACCACTGTCTGCAAAACTGGCTCCCAGATCCAGTCAATCGGTTGTAGACATTGGGTGCTTACTCTGTGTAGTGCACTGTACTAAGTGCTTGGGAGAGTACAATATAGTCAGTAGACATGATCCCTGCCCTGAAAAAGCTTGCCATCTAGCAAGGGAGACAGGTGCTACAATAAATTACAGGAGGAAGCAATGGAGCATAAAGTGTTGTTCATAACCTTGGCATTATCCTTGATTCCTCTGTCATTCAACCCATATATTCAATCCATCACTAAATCCTGTCAGTTCCACCTTCACATCTTGAAAATCCACCCCTTCCTCTCCAGCCAGAGAAGCAGCATGGCTCAGTGGAAAGAGCACGGGCTTTGGAGTCAATCAGTCAATCATATTTATTGAGCGCTTACTGTGTGCAGAGCACTGTACTAGGCGCTTGGGAAGTACAAGTTGGCAACATATAGAGACAGTCCCTACCCAACAGTGGGCTCACAGTCTAGAAGTCAGAAGTCATGGGTTCAAACCCCGGCTCCTCCAACTGTCAGCTGTGTGACTTTGGGCAAGTCACTTAACTTCTCTGGGCCCCAGTTACCTCATCTGTAAAATGGGGATTAAAACTGTGAGCCCCCCGTGGGACAACCTGATCACCTTGTAACCTCCCCAGCTCTTAGAACAGTACTTTGCACATAGTAAGCGCTTAACAAATACCATTATTATTATTATCCTGCTACCATGTTAAGCCTAGCACTTAGCCTATCCCACTTTGATTACTGTAACAGCCTCCTTGCTTACCTCCTGTCTCTCCCCACTCCAGCTCGAGCTTCACTCTGCTGCCCAGATCATTTTCATAGAAAAGCATTCAGGCAATTTTTCCCCACTCCTCAAGAAACCCGGTGATTGCCCATCCACCTCTGCAACAAACAGAAACTTCTCACCATTGGCTTTAAAGCACTCAATCGCCTTGCCCCCTCCTACCTCACCTTGCTACTCTCATACTACAGCCCAGCCCGCACACTTTGCTCCTCTAATGTTAACCTTCTCACTGTACCTCGATCTCATCTATCTCGCCGCCGGCTTCTCTCCCAAATCCGGCCTCTGGCCTGGAACGCCCTCCCTCCTCATATCCGATGGACAATCTCCTCCAAGAGGCCTTCCCTATCTAAGCCCTCTTTTCCTTTTCTTCAGCTCCCTCCTGCGTCACCCTGACTTACTCCCTTTATTCATCCTCCCTTTCAGCCCCACAGCACCTATGTTCATATCTGTAATTTATTTATTTATATTAATGTCTGTCTCCCCCTCTAGACTGACAACGCATTGTGAGCAGAGAATGTGTCTGCTATATTGTACTCTCCCAAGTGTTAAGTATAGTGCTCCACACATAGTAAGCCCTCAATAAATATGACTGACTGACAGACTGGCTAATCAGGGAAGACCTCCTAGAGGAGATGTGATTTCAGATGAGCCTTGAAGATATAAGATATGATGGCGTTTATTAAGCGCTTACTATGTGCAAAGCACTGTTCTAAGCGCTGGGGAGGATACAAGGTGCTCAGGTTGTCCCATGTGCGGCTCACAGTCTTAATCCCCATTTTACAGATGAGGTAACTGAGGCCCAGAGAAGTAAAGTGACTTGCCCAAAGTCACACAGCTGACAAGTGGCGGAGCTGGGATTCGAACCCATGACCTCTGACTCCAAAGCCCATGCTCTTTCCACTGAGCCATGCTGCTCCTCTAAAATGGGGTGAACAGTGGTCTGACAATCCATCGATAGGATTTATAAAGCACTTTGTACTGAGTCAGTACTGTACTAAGCGTTTGGGAGAGTACAATATACAATCTCATTACATACGAACACATTGAAAGACACATTCCCTGCCTACAGCGAGCTTACAGCCGTGAAGGTGGGTGGGGGTGGGGGGGGCAGGCAGAAAGGAGAGTGTGCAAAAGAGGTGTGTAGCTGGGAATACAAGAATGAGGCACAGTGACTAGGTTGGTTTGAGAGGAGCAAGGGTATACTGGGGTATAGTGGGAGAGGAGCAAGGATAATTGGCGGAGCGAAAGCTGATTAAGTGCCTTAAAGCTATTGGTTAGGAGTTTCTACTTTATGTGGAGAGGATGGACAAACATTGAAGTTTTTTGAGGTGTGGGGAGATGGTCGCAGAACATGTTGTAGAAAAATGATCTGGGCAGTAGAGTGAAGTATGGACTGTAGGGGGAAGAGACTGGAGGCAGGGAGATCAGCGAAGAGGCTGATGCATTAGTCAAGTTAGGATATGACACATGTTTGGACCAGTGTGGTGGCAGTTTGGTTGGAGAGGAAAGGGAAGATTCTGGAGATGCCATGGAGGAAGAATCGAAAGGATCTGGTGAAAGACCGAATGTGAGTGTTGAAAGAGAGAGAAGAGTCAAGGACAGTGTGGGGCTTGAGAGATGGGGATAGTGGTATTATCCACTGTGATGGGAAAGTTAGGTGGAGGAGAGGATTTGGGAGAGAAGATGAGGGGTTCACTCATTCATTCAATCGTATTTATTGAGCGCTACTGGACTAAGCACTTGGGAAGTACAAGTTGGCAACATATAGAGACGGTCCCTACCCAACAACGGGCTCACAGGTTATGTTTTGCACATGTTGAACTTGAGGTGCCAGTGGATCATCTGTTTAGAGATGTCCTGGAGGCAGGAGAAATTGTGAGATTGGAGAGAGAGAGAGAGGGTTAGATTTTGGAGTTATTCACATGAAGGTGGTAGTTGGGAGTTGAAGCCGTGGGAGCAAATGAGCTCCCCAAAGGACGGAGTGCGGATGGAGAATTGAAGGGGACCCAGAGCTGAGCCTTGGGTGACACCTACAGTTAGGGAGCGGGAGGCAGAGGAAACGTCAGTGAAAGAAATTCAGAAGGTTCTGTCGGAGAAGGAAGAGAATTAAGAGAGGAGTGTGGCAGAAAACACCTAGTTAGTGACTTCTTTGAAACAAGTTGGTTCTAGATCCTTTCTCCTGAAAGTGACGGTCCAGCCTAAACCAGTATTGTGACACTGACCCCACGCTTGCCCAGTCCGGGCGCTAAAAATGGGTTTGATGAATTCTCATCTTCATGCAGTGCCCCAAAGGTGATACAATTATTATTATTCTTACTACGGTATTTGTTAAGTGCTATGTGCCAGGCACTGTACTAAGCTCTGGGGTGGATACAAGCAAATCGGGTTGGATACAGTCCCTGATCCACGTGAGACTCAGTCTCAATCCCCATTTTACAGATGAGGTAACTGAGCCACAGAGAAGCGAAGTGGCTTGTCCAAGGACACACAGCAGACAAGCGGCGGAGCCGGGATTAGAACCCATGACCTTCTGACTCCTACACCTGTGCTCTATCTAGATGGGAATGGAGTAGAGTGAAAAGAGTTTGAAGTCCACTCTCTGTACCCCACTAGCCAGTAGCAGGGGAAATCCATAAGTTTCCAGAAAGCCCCCTTTCTGGATCCGGCCAGTGGAAGGGCAAATTAAAAAGAGATATGGCTTACTCTAATTTTACCCTCCTGCTGCCTGGGTAGTTTAGCTGCTGTCATTTAGGGCGACTCTCACTTCCACTGTTCAAATTATTGGCAGTTTAAAGGAGCTCATAATGGAGATGTTGGTTGCAGAGAGTGAAAAAATGGAACAGCCAAAGGCAATCAGCTAAAACAAATGTAGGATAGATGAACGTCACACTCTACTACGTTAACCATGCTTCTCGAGAAGCCTTCCCTTTTCCGGGTTAAGCCAGTGCAGGGACATGGGAGTTGGAAAAAAAAAAAAGGAGATATGGAGTAGTGGGGGTGAGGGAAGGGTGCTTACCTGCTTGCTGCCTTCTGGGTGCCTTATTCTGAGTCTGTCAGCAAGATAGCCCACCGTCCTAGGATCCACATATGGACTCCCTTAGACTAAGCCCTGTGTGGAACAGGTACTGTATTAGATCTGATTATCCTGATTCGATCGGAGTGCTTAGCACGGTGCTTGGTACATAGGAAGTACCTAACAAGCACCACATTTAGGACTCAAGCACGTGCTCTTCTTCCACTCCACCTCTGCTGCTAATTAGGTTATAAGTCAATTCCCATGAACTACAAAATTTCCAACAAGACTCCCGTCCTGCCTTCCCCAAACTGGAAGCCCACAGAGAATGATCTGGTGGCCCAAATATAGTCAAGTGCCAGTAATTAGGCAGAAATTTTGCAAAAACTCCCACAAAGCTGTCAAGAATTTTGGTGGCTTTTTTTTTTTTTGTCCAATTCACCATGTCATTGCACCTGAGTGGAAACAGCCATCAATCAATATCCACTATTACAAAGACATCATGGGGAATGAAGCAGAATTGCTTGTGGCAATCTCCTTGCTTCGGTCAGTGATTTGGCCAATGGATTCCACAGGGGCCGGCACACCAGTCCAGGCGTGACAGCATGAGATAATCAGACGTTTCTTGGCTGTTTGAATCCGATTTGTTTGTTCTGATGACCTCTCCATTTTCCCCAAGGATGCCTGGAGGTAGTGAAGAGTCCTGAGCAGTTACAATCCACTAGGTCGTAAGCTCCTTGTGGGCAAGACTCCTGTCTACCTCCTGGGTAGTTTGGTCACTCTCCCAAGTGCTTAGTACAGTGCTCTGCACACGGTACGTGCTCAATAAACACCACTGATTGATTGTCATTGATTTATTGATTGATTGAATGCTTTCTTGTTTCTAAAAAGTAATAGACTGTGCCTGAAACCTGTTTGGAACAGTGCAAATCAATCCTAAGACCCTCCCTAATGAAACAGAAGCAACAAAGTGAAAAAGGTACTAAGTGTTTTGACTGTACTTTCAGGCTGGCTCATTTAATTTCGTAGTTTCTCCACCGTGACACTTTTCCATTAACAATTTTAGCAGTCATCCCTGAACTTCGGAGCACTATATTTTTCTTTGCATTCTAAAGCCTCTTGAATTTTAACAGGATTCCAGCAAGAGGAGGCAAGCTGCATTCCCCTGTTGTGTGTGAATGTGCTATGAACGCTAAAATGAAATTCCCTGTGGGAAGGTATTACTGTTGGGCAGAACTGTTGATTTCCAACTGCAACTTTCCCCCGATAAATTTCTGCCTTTCTCACCTTCATTTAGTTAAAAAAAAAACAACAGCAACAACCAAAAACCTTCAAAACTGTCTTAGGGATGTTTAAAAGTGTAGAGATCTGGTTGCCTGGTTAACCTCCTATTCATCTTGATTTTTACCCTATGCACATATGTACACTTACAGGATTTCTATACTGCTGTCCTCTGACTTTGAGGATGTTGCTGATAGTATTACTCTATATTTAACAGGTGTAAACATATGAACAACCATCCTGGTGGCTCTGTTTGTCATCGAGTTAGTGACAGCAGTCACTACCTCGAGGGCTTGTGAGTGATTTGCAACTTTTATTCCTGTCAAATAATCGGGTATGAACAAAGCATTAGCCATCCAGTCTCTTGGCTGTCTGCTTTCTGTCTAGAGTAATAGGTCAGATCCCCCTTGCCCAATCCTCCCACTTTAAATGATTCCTAATGCTGGTTGCTAAGTGTGATATAGCTGCAACCAGGCCTAAGGTCGCCACATGACCATTAATGAGGTTCTGAAGAGTAGTAAGCATTGTATCACTGTCAACATCAGTCCTCCACAAAGTAAAGGGTCACTTTATCTGTCTCTCTGTTAATCATTCAGAGAGCTGCTTGTTACTTTCCTAGTCATTTCACCAAATGTATTTTTCCATCCTTATTAAGGGCAACAATAATAATAATAATAATAATAATAATAATGGCATATTTTGGGCCAAGCACTGGGGTAGATTCGAGATCATCACATCAAATGCAGTCCCTGCCCCTCACGGGGCTCACATTCTGAGGGAGAGGGAAGACAGTTATTTAATCCCCATTTTACAGATGAGGGAACTGAGGCATAGAAAAGTGAAGTGACTTGTCCAAGGTTGCACAGACAGCAGGAAAGTGGTGGAGCCAGGATTCGAACCCAGGTCTTCTGACTCGCAGGCCGGTGCTCTTTCCATTAGTGCACATTGCTTCTCATAATAAGATCCTTACAATCTTAATTGCAATAAAAAGCTATTAAATTCACCAGTCCTCAGTGTCAGCCCATGGCACATTTGCCAGCTCTTTCTCTCTCTCTTTTTTTGTGGTATTTGTTAAACATTTACTGTGTACCAGGCACTGTACTAAGCTCTGGGGAAGATGTGAGGTTGGACACAGTCCACGTCCCACATGGGGCTCACAGTCTTTATCCCCATTTTACAGATGAGATAATTGAGGCACAGAGAAGATAAATGGCTTGCCTGAGGTCACACAGCAGACAAGTGGCAGAGCAGGGATCAGAACCCAGTGACCTTTTGCCACACTTGCCACATTGCTTGGCACAGCTCTGCTAACAGGGTAAAGAAAGAGCTTTTGTGGATTCTCAATAAATATTTATCAGCTTCTCAAATATCATTTCTTAGCAGTCAAAGAGGAACGTAGAAAGAGGGCAAATCAGTGAAGCAGGCTGGAATCCATTCAAGGAGGATTTCGAAAATGAGGGTGTTTTTTTCAACTGGTAAATCTGAGGCTGTTTACATCTGTCAACATTGCTATCAAAGAAACTGTCTTTGTACTGCAGCTGGGGGCAGAGTAAGGTTCAGTGTTTTCTCTCTCTCATGAGTAATGGTTAATAGAAAAATGTCCCCTCTTGCCTCCAACCTACAGTCCACTCCTTTCCCCTTCTTGGAATATCCTTCTCCCTCAGCTTTGCCCAAATAAATCTCTACCCACCTCCCTTATTAAAAAGCCACCATCTCCATAATGAGCAGTCCCTTCAAATCTGGGAGACCTGTGGGGATTATGAACCAAAAAGTCCCTCATTCATTCAATCGTATTTATTGAGCACTTACTACATGCAGAGCGCTGTACTAAGGGCTTGGACAGTACAGTTCGGCAACAAATAGAGACAATCCCTACCCAACAATGGGCCTCATCCTTCTCCTCTCCTCCCCCGACCCTTCCAAAAGTTATTCATTTTCCATGCTATTCTCTTCCTTTACCAAGTTAATTCTTTAACTTTCAGTTCCCCTCCTCCTGCGAAGATGTTCAGAGGATTTTCCAGCATTTTTCCCTCTTGTGGAAAATCTCTTGTTTATGTGAAGCTGCAAGCGGGGGCTGTTAGTAAAATAAAGGTTTCTCTGGCTCCCCTAGACAGTGGAGGGACACCATCAGTGTGCAAAAGACCACTCTCTCCCCACCCCATGATGGGCATTTCTCAATGTACTGCTCCCCTTGCCACCTACTTGCTCATCGCACCCCATCCCCCAGTGGAAACACGACTGGTAGAATGGCCAAAGATGCAATATTACATGATGGTCTGACTTGAAGCCGACTGACTCCTAGTCAGATTTCAATATGGCCCTAGGTCCTTGGATGTCTATTTTAAAATTTTCCAGGCAGAGCCTCCTCCCTCCACCATAGCTCCTCCCACTGAGTTCTGTGGCTCAGGCACCATACCATGCTCCGTTTTGACCTGGGAGAGGAATGCAAACTCTGAGGAGCAAGTGGGAGGGTCAAGGAATGCTCCGGGCTCAGGCTGATTCGGGCCAAATGGGGTGGACGGGCACAAAATGGCAGCCACGTGACAGCATCGCATCAGACTGCGTGCTGGTAAAATGAGTGTGTGAGTTCACGAGTACCTTGGAGTCTGTTTGGTACCATTGCTGGCCTCCCTGATTACCGGCACAAGCCACCAGCTCCATAATTAATTCCACTATGTGGGTTCTCTGGCCTGAAGTCTCAGGACGGAGGCTCATTCATCATTCCTGACAGAAGACTCCGCAGTGACAATTTAGCCATGTTATTTACCTCACAGAATTTGTATTTTAACAGGATTTCTCATTCATTTCCATCACCTCTCCCAAAATGGAAAATGTGACGTCTTTGGTTATCCCCCCACGGGTGTGTATTTATCGAGCACCTCGCTTTCGGGGAAGGAAAACACTTCCTTGACTTGGCCTCCTCCGCCTTCCCAATATCCACTTTGAAGCTGGGAGAACCAAAGCAGAGAAGTTTCTAACTTGCCAAAGGGAAGTCAGCAAGCTGGGCCTAGAATTCTTATCCCATTTTGACTGCCCGCATCAACCTCCTCACTGACCTCCCTGCCTCCAGCCTCTTCCCCCCTCCAGTTCATGCTTCATTCACTGTGCTGCCTGGATCATTTTTTTTTCTACGTCATTCTGCCACACATCTCTCCATTTCTCAAAAACTTCCAATGGCTACCCATTTCTCTCCACATTGAGTGGAAATTTCAGACCGTTGACATTAAGGCACTCAACGAGCTCTCTTCGGACTACTTATCCTCTCTCCTTCCTCCACTACCCAGCACTGCTCACAAGCCTTGTTCCTCTCAAGCTAACAGATTCACCGTGACCCCGTCTCTTACAGACCACAGCTCTTCCCATCTCCTCTAGACTTACCGTTCATCAGGCACTTACTGGGGTAGTTGCCGAGGTAGTAGCCTCGGTAACATCGTGATCTTAACCACCCCCATTAGCCAGCTTTTTGGGGGGCACTGTGCTGGGGTCACTTGGGTCACTTGAGAGGAACAAAGAGTATTAATATATTCCCTGTGTTTGTGTTGTTTGCCACGCATTGAAATGAATCAAATTAATTTGACCTCCCTGTTTATTTTGGTGCTTTGGGCAAAACAATTATATCAGGACGTTAGTACTGCCACAGAATATTTAAAAAGAATTCTCCGCTGTGCAGAAAGAATTGCTTAAATAGACCCTGAAAGAAAGCATTGCTATTATCAGTAATGAGGAAAAACAGTCAAATGGTCAGGCCCTTTCTCTCCCTGCATAAGCACCAAGGTTGGCTGTCATCAAGGCATATGTAACTAAGGTTCATTCATCCTTTCAATTCAATCATATTTTTTGAGCACTTACTGTGTGCAGAGCACTGTACTAAGCACTTGGGAAAGTATAATACAACAATAAACAGGGCATTCCCTACCCACAACGAGCTTACAGTCTGGAGGGGGCGGGGCGGAGAGACAGACACCAATACAAATAAAAAATTACAGACATGCACATAAGTGCTGTGGGGCTGGGATGGGGGAAGAGCAAAGGGAGCAAGTCAGGGTGATGCAGAAGGGAGTGGGAGATGAGGAAAAGTGGGGCTTAGTCTGGGAAGGCCTCTCGGAAGAGACGTGCCTTCAATAAGGCTTTGAAGGGGGTGGGAGAGCAATTGTTGGATTTGAGGAGGGAGGACATTCCAGGCCAGAATCAGGATGTGGGCTAGGGGTCGGCCGGATTGAGGCAGAGTGAGAAGGTTAGCACGAGGTAAGCAGCCCTTACATTGGGGCAGAATTGTCCATCCCTCTGTGCAGTGTGGTGCCAGCTACTAAGAAGGGAGGATTGGCTTCTAGGTGCCCTTTGGGCTCTTGTGTATGGCTGTGACATGAGGGCCACAAGATGGTGGATCACTGAAGGTAACAGAACTGAATATTTATGACCTTATAAGCCCCTGCTCCCCAGCAGTTTATCCCAGTGATTTTTATGCCTTGCAACTAGGGCAGTCAGTCAATCGTACTTATCGAGTGCTTACTCTGTGCAGAGCACTGTACTAAGCACTCGGGAGAGTACGATATAACAATATAATGGACACATTCCCTGCCCACAATGAGATTATAGTCTAGAGGGGTCATATCAGGAGTCCTAGATAAAGAATGCCACCTCTCAGGGTCGCACCTGGAGAGTTTCCAGTACTCCACCAATCTCGGCTACGGGAGAGAGAGTCAAGCAGAGGCCTACCCATTCCATTCCTAGCTTGGGCAGTGGCTAGCGAGTGGAAGGCCATCTGCTACAAGTCAAAACTCACCCGGACTGGGCAGCAGCGGCAGGGGAGAGAGTCGAGGGCGGAGACTCGAGTTTACTGCACGGAAGGCAGCAATGGTAAACCACTTCCGAATTTTTACCAAGAAAACTCTATGGATACGCTACCGGAACGATTGCAGATGGAGAGCGGGACATTCTGGGAGAGATGTGTCCGTGGTGTCACTATGGGTCAGAAACGATTCGACGGCATAAGACGAGATGCAGAATGCAGCCTATAATCTTTACTTCTAAAGACTTAATCTGTCTAAAATCCAAACCCTTATATAAACAAAAAACTGTCCTTTCATCTTTTTCCAGAGTATCGATGGGATTCCCAGGAAAAGAAAATGCTGTAGATTCAAGAAACGTGAGTGTCTATAGAATCTTTGGATCTCAAAAGTTTTTGCACCAACTAACTCTCACAGCCCTTGCAAGATCCATTTTCTAAAAAAGGAGAATGAAAAACTAAAATATTTTCTCTAGGTAAAGTGCAATAGGAGTTAATTCTCTTAAATTTACTAGGGTATCTTCGGATTGAAACTGGAGCTAGCGCAAGTCATAGGTCATGGCATCTTAAACTTTCAGATTAGAGGTACTAGCTGTGTAAACTAGGATTAACATTTTAATCACAAATACAAATGTCCAGCCAAAGCCATTAAAGGAGACAGTCAGGATTAGAACAGATATTTCATCATTTTCAGTCAAATAGAACAATGGTGAAGCCAGAGCTCCCAATTCCCCAGGTAATATAGCAAACATGATTGCTACATATTCTACATTAGGTGACGGCACCTTTCCCAGTATAAATGACTAAACTGAGCAGAAAGCACTATGGAACTCTCCCGGTTGTCCGAATCTATTACTTACTGTGTGTGGATCTTACTTCACAAGGCTTAACTTTTTTATGGTATTTGTTAAGCACTTACTATGTGCTGGGCACTGTACAAAGCACCGGCGTAAATAAAATCTTATCTGGTTAGACACAGTCCCTGTCCCACATGGGGCTCACAGTCATTCCCCATTTTACAAATGAGGTAACTGAGGCACAGGGAAGTGAAGTGACTTGACCAAGGTCACACAGCAGGCAAGCGGCCAAGCCGAGATTAGAACCCAGGCCCGGGTTCTATCCACTAGACCATGCCGCTTCTCAACTTGGGACAATGGAACTGAATCCTTGCTTGCGGACTTTATTCAGGGTAACGTGCCCCACAGCTCCAAAACAAGTTCCAACAGCGAGATACATACATCCATAATATGCAAACACAAAGGATAATCTGTATCTTTGCATATATATAAGTATATATATATAATGCAAGCACTTAGTACAGTGCTCTACACACAGTAAGCACTCAATAAATACGATTGAATGAATAGAATGAATATATGTGTATATCACTGTCCATCATATTTGAAAAAGACACACAAAAAGCTTGTTCCTTGTGTTGCTTAAGGTTTGTGGTGCTTGGATGCAAGCCAGTAGTATTTATTGGACACCTATTGTGTGTAGGGCACTGTTCTAGACACCTGGGAGAGTATAATAGAGTTGGAAGAAAGAATCCCTGCCATCAAGGAGCTTATAATCTAGCTCGGGAGACAGACACGAAACATCTCCCCTTGTGGATGAGCAAATGCTTAAATAGTAGTGTATGTAAAGCGAAGTGTACAGATGTGTGCTTGCGAGGGCTTAATGTGCTGAAGTGGCAGTTGGGAGGATAGGACCTGGGGGAAAAAAACTAATCAGGGAAAGTCTCCTGGAGAAAGAGAGATTTCAGAAGAGCTGTAAAGGTGGGAAGAGCAGTTTGAATGGGGAGAGAGATGGAGGAGACAAAGTGCCAAACCTGAAACAGAAATAAAACGGTTTGATCCGTTTTGGTCATCGCCTTCCTCTGACCACTTGCTCATTCTATTCCCATGGCCTGGAATTCCCTCCCTCTCTCTATCCCACCCCAAATCTGTTGGACCTCAGCCCTCCCCATTTTGAAAGCCCTCCTAAAATAGCACCTCCTCCAGGAAGCCTTCCCCAATTATCTCCCAGTACCTGAGTCAAATCAACCCCTCCCCTAACACTCATGTATTTCTACATGCAAATATTTTCTATGCCCATCACCCTCTTTAGGTCGAAGCTCTTTTTGAGTAGGGAAGATGTGTTTTCCGCTTTATTTGCCTACGTCCTTCATTCCAAAGCGCCGAGTGGCATCCAGTGGGCATCCAGTAAATTCATTCAATCATATTTATTGAGCGTTTACTGTGTGCAAAGCACTGTTCACTACTCCAACTATTGCAGTGCTTGCACTCCTGCAGGATCTTGGATCTGGTCTTTGACCTAACTGCAGCGTATCTCTTCCATTCCTTCTCTCATGTGAGGTAAATGAACTCACCTGGGCAGCAGGCTTCTTTCCATCTGCTAAATTACCTCTTCTAGTGGACAAAAATGCCTACCAGAATTTGGGCTGCTATCTATCATTCTACCCAAAACACCAAAGGTGAGGCTTCAATAATCCCTGTTACTCTGGTAACAGTCATCGACTTCATGAGGATAGATATTTTTCTTTCCTTTTCACCTTATTTCCCCTGAATTGTCCTAGGACCAGGCCCCTATTCTGCCTACTCAGTGGAGGAATTCATCAAACAGCAGGATCGCCGTTCATAAATATAAAGCCGCGTTAGCTTCGCGGAACCCATGTTGCTAGTCTGAGAATGAAACTAAAATACTAGCCCGCCGAAAAACACTGACAATTATTTTGAAATAATTCTGAGTTCCAACCAGACCACTTACGGGCTATGTAGTGGTGGAAAAGAGACTTTTGAAAAATTCTTAAACAGAAACTAGAGTTTAATCATTGTAGAAAACTATACCTTAAGGGTATCAATTCCAAAATACAGCCAGAGATTAGAAGGGATTTGTGAGTTTGTGTTTATTCCCAGTTTAGGTGCTTTCCATAAATTAATTATAGAGGCAATGCCCAAACAAGTGAGAAATACGCTGGGCAATTCTCAAAGTGTTAGTCATTTTCCCGCACAGATATTAATGCCATCTGCTTTCTTTTCCCCCCTTTCTTTACATGTTCTTTTGCTAACAATACTTATTTTCTTCCTCAGCATATGTGTGTTCTCTGTTTTCCCATGAAGGAGGGGAGAGGTAGTTGTTAACATATGCTCATTCCTTCCTTCACCCGCTTCCTTCATCCTTCTCCCCTCCAAAATGTCCTTTTTAGGGAAAATGAAGTGTGAAATACAGAGCTGTCTCAGTAGCTGGCTCCATTCCGAGCTAAACTGAATTTCTCGGACAAAGGATGTTACTTGTCATCAAGAAAACAAATGGACTAATGTTTAGTTGCAACTAATCGAAACCAAAATTTAGGCAGGGTCAATGGTACTGATTGAGCACTTAACTATGGTCATGGGTTCTAATTCCGGCTCCGTCACTTGTCTGTTGTGTGACCTTGGGCAAGTCACTTCAGTTCACTGCACCTCAGTTACCTCATCTGTAAAATGGGAATTGAGACTGTGAGCCCCACATGGGACAGGGACTGTGTCCAACCTGATTTGCTCGTATCCCCCCCAGCGCTAAGTACAGTGCCTGGTACATTTACCTCATCTGTAAAATGGGGATTAAGATTGTGAGCCCCACGTGGGACAACCTGATCACCTTGTATCCCCCCAGCGCTTAGAACAGTGCTTTGCACATAGTAAGCGCTTAACAAATACCATTATTATTATTATTACATAGTCAGTGCTTAACAAACACCACAGTTATTATTATTACGATGCTGTGCAGAGCACTATGCTAAACTCTTGGGAGAACACCATATGACAGAATTATCAGGCACATTCCCTGCCCATAAAACGCTTACAGTCTAGAGGTTGGGCCACAGCACTCTGTTTAGAGATCTGAAAAGTGAACTTGCTCTTAGCTTTTGTGGTTATTATCCTATGAAGGATAGCTTCTGGGTGTCAAAAACAGAAAAATCATGCTATTGGAAATGTCAGAAAGAGAATGAATGTCAGAAAAAGAGTGATGATGGCATAGTCATAATAAGTCCATACAGTCACTGAGATCAAATTTTCATTTTGATTATGGGAGTGGACAACCAGTCCAGTTTAGGGAAGTGAGGTGTGGTTTCTCAGAGACAGAGCTTTCAGATAATGATCATATCCAAACTGCCATGGGTCCAGTGGGCGAACTAAAAGACCAGAAGAATCTAAAGGGGTTTTGGAAGAAGCACAAGAAGGGATGGTGTGGTGGTAGTGGTGATGGTGGAGGTAGAGGCATTGAGTGGGTACAGGGCTGCAACTGAGGGAAGACTCTCACCATTGCCCCCAAGAAATTGGCCCCCTTGCCCATATCTATAGAGTACCCATTTCAGAGAAGTTCAGAATACTGTAACGGGACATAACTGCTGCATTCCAGGATGTAGTTGTGGGGCATGGTTTCCCAAATTGGGGACCAAAACCCCCCAGGGAATCATGGGGGAGTTCAGAGGTGGAAGTTGAGAAACTTCAGGGAAACTGCAGAGTTTCAGATGGCTGCCCGTGGCGACAGTGGACTTTTTGAACATGATGAGCTGGCTTCCTCCAAATTTGGGGCCTTCCCCCTGCCCCTCCCCCCTCCCAGATGGGGCCCCTGGTAGAAATAGCGGGCAGAAGCAGCAGCAGTTCTAGCAACTGCATTGGAGTTACGTGTGAATGTGGAGTTCTGGCTGTGTTGGAAACTCCCATTACTGTGCAGTCCAAGATGATTCTTTTATTATGTTATTTATTAAGCACTTACTATGTGCCAGGCACTGTACTAAGCACCAGCTAATCAGGTTGGATACGGTCCATGTCCCATGTGGGGCTCACAGTCTTAATCCCCGTTTTGCAGTCGAGATAACTGAGGCTCAGAGAAGTGAAGTGACCTCCCCCAAGTCACACAGCAGACAAGCAGTGGAGCCGGGATTAGAGCCCAGATCCTTCTGACTCCCGGGCCCACTTGGCCACACTGCTTCTCCATCTAGAGGTTATCACGGTGGTGGCTGAGGAGGAGGAGGAAGAAGAGGCTGAAGATGGGGTTCTTTTGGTTGGCAGGACAGCACCCTATAATTTATTACTGTCCCACCTATTGCAGGATCTCTGGTTAGTCTTCCCTTTCAGAACCCTGTGATCTTTCCCAACTTTATGTTTCCCTGCTTAATCTGAGAAGAATCCTGCTAGTGAGCAAACAGCATGGCGTAGTGGAAAGAACACAAGCCTGGGAGTCAGGAGAGCTGGGTTCTAATCCGAACTCCGCCACATGACTGTTGTGTGATGTTGGACAAATCATTTAACTTCTCTGGGCCCCGGTTTCCTTGTCTGTAAAATGGGAATGGAATTCCTGTCCTTCCTCCCCCATAGACTGTGAGCCCCATATGGGGCAGGGACTTTGCTCTGATTATCTTATATCTTAGTACAGTGCCTGGCACATAGTAAGCACTGAATAAATATCACATTATTATTATTATGCTGCCTGGACAAACTCTGCCCCTAATAATGACTGACTGGCTCAAGTTGGATGTTGTCCTGACTAGTAGAAAGGAAAGAAAGGTGAAGGCCACACCAATCCTGGATATTTTACTAGATTCATTTCTCGTTATGGATTTCCCAAACACCCTTTTATTATTCTCAAAAGCAAGGGTGTGACCTCCATGATAGAGAAGCTGGTCATTTTCATCCTATGCTGTTGCGAAGATGATCGTATTTTGAAAAGCATGAGGCGGGACAGGGATTGGGGCTTCAATTTTGTCAGGGCCTGTGGTCTGAAGTTAGCAGGGAGAAAAAGCTAGGAAAGGGAGGCAGACTGCAAGATGGGAAAAGAGGCAGGCAGGCGTGATTGGGAGTCAGAGGTCATGGGTTCTAATCCCAGCTCTGCCACTTGTCAACTGCTTGACTTGGGGCAAGTCACTTAATTTCTCTGTGCCTGTTACCTCATCTGTAAAATGGGGATTAAGACTGTAAGCCCCACGTGGGACAACCTGACAAACTTGTATCTATGCCAGTGCTTAGAACAGTGCTTGGCACATAGTAAGCGCTTAACAAATACCATAATTATTGTTGTTATTATTATTATTATTATTTCCCCTTGGTTTCCCAGTCAGGTTGAGTTCTGGATTTTCTTCGGTAGAAAAGAGAGCTTCTTAAAACTGCTGCAGCGAATGTGAACCCGTTGTTGAGTAGGGATTGCCTCTATCTGAACTGTACTTTCCAAGTGCTTAGTACAGTGCTCTGCACACAGTAATCACTCAATAAATATGATTGAATAAATAAATATGATTGAATAAATAAATACGATTGAATGAATGACTGCGGCCACCACGTTTCCAGTGGTCTTCCCAAATGTCCTTGAGCCTCCTACATTCAGCACCCTTTTCCTCCACAAGCCATTTAGGAGCATTATGGGCCTTCTCGCCCAATTCAGTGAAGAGTCAGTCTCATCCTAGTTATCTTGAGGGAGGAACTCTATTGACCATTCATTTTACTCCCTCCCCCGAAGCCCCCCACCCCCAACATCAAAGTCCTTGAGCTATACAAACTGTCTGGTTGAAAGAGCTAAGGGGATGAGGACAAAATCTCCTGGTGGAAAAAAAAGAAGGCCTGGCCTTGCTGTCCATTGGTCAGAGAGACCTTATCATAGATCCTCCCTCTGACTGTTTGTTCAGGCCCAGTGAGGGAGTTCCCCCCAAATCCCATTCAATCCAAAGTCCTCTCTTCCAGCTTTTTAATACGGTTGGTTGGCGATGAATCCTCTCTGTTTCCCCAGGGTATTGACAAGGATCCTGGTGCCAGATTTTCACCTCCGGCAAGTAGCGAGGACCATGAAGGAGACCGGGAAGCAGTTACCCCGAGTGTACGTGACCAGAAGGATCCCGCCAGATGGGATGGCAATACTGAAGCGTTCAGGACTGTAAGTGCCTCTCTGTAGTGTGTGACAAAGTGAAAAGGAGGGCTAACCTGCGGGAGGCATGTTAATGTTTGTTCGTCAGGTCAGACTGTTGGGTTAGCTACCGTGACACCGCAAGAGCCAGAGTTACGGAGGTCAATAGTTCACTGGAAAGAATTCCTCAAGGTTCCAGGTTTTCAAGCCTTGTTCTTCAGCTATTCCCCCTTCTGGGTGTATTGGGGGGCGGGGGGGGGGGGGGGGGGGGGGGGGTCTCTGCTGAATAGTTTCTGTGATGGGATCTGTGTAGCAAAGTGAAGTGGAGAATGGAGGCATCTATGGGAAATTGGGCTGGAGGGGTGAAACACAGCCACGAGTGAGGAAAATGGGGAGCCGAGGGAGCTATGTTGTTTATTTAGCCTAAATGCATGAGCTAATTGATCAGTTCATCCCTGCACCTTTGCCTGAGATCCCAGCAAAGTCCAAAGTCTTCCGATTTTCTCCACTTCTCCTGGAGAAGGAATTAAAAACTACAGCTGGCTAGAGTCACTTGCAGGTGAACTGAGAGTTCTGATGCTGCCTCTTCACACAGAGAAACCACTTTTGCCAGGCAGAATGAAATGGATTAGCTTAGAACTAAATACCAACTCTATCATACTGTACTCTCCCAAGCACTTAGTACAGTGCTCTGCACCCAGTAACCGCTCAACAAATACAACTGATTGATTGATTGACTGATAAAGAGCTACAAACCAAACTCATGAAGTGAAGTTCCACTTGCGTGCTTCATCAAAGAACCAGGATGTGAAGAACTGGCAAACACAGAGGGAAACATTTAAATAGCATCTGCTGAGAAGCAGCGTGTCTTGGTGGAAAGAGCCCGGGCTTGGGAGTCAGGGGTCATGGGTTCTAATCCCAACTCCGCCACTTACCAGCTATGTGACTTTGGGCAAGTCACTTCCCTTCTCTGGGCCTCAGTTACCTCATCTGTAAAATGGGGATTCAAAGGGTGAGCCCCACCTGGGACGACCCGATTACCTTGTGTCTACCACAGCACTTAGAACAGTGCTCGGCACATAGTGAGTGCTTGGGCAAGTCACTTAACCTCTCTGTGCCTCAGTTACGTCATCTGTAAAATGGGGATTAAGACTGTGAGCCCCCTGTGGGACAACCTGGCCACCTTGTTACCTCCCCAGCGCTTAGAACAGTGCTTTGCACATAGTAAGCGCTTAATAAATGCCATTATTATTATTAGTATTAACAAACACCATCATTATTATTATTATTATTATTGTCATCTGTTCTGGCCCTCTTCTAGACAGAAGCAAAGCTAGTGTAGAACCCAAGGAAGGAGGAGGAACTGAGCAAAAGCAGTGCAGAAGTGCTGCCGGAGTAAATGCTAGCTACAGGACTCTAGAACACCCTCTTCCGTGAGACGTCTCTTCCCCCAGAAACACTGGCCACACAAATATGCAGGAGGAGGGGCGTATTTAGCTACTGAAGTGATGCTGCCTCATGTCTGAACCTGCTCTCCCTACCACTTAAACTGTGAGCTTGGTATGGGACAGGACAGCCTTTCGATAATCTTGTATCAATCTCAGTGCTTGGCATGGGGCTTGACGTAGAGTAAGCTCTTAGCAAATAGCATAGGTAACTAGGAGAATTTCTCTCACCGTGCTCAGAAAGGGTGTCAGGCTAGTACCCTCCTGGTATTTATTGAGCGCCTACTATGTGCAGAGTACTGTTTGAGAGGGTACAATACAACAGAATAAGCAGACATGTTCCCTGCCCCTAATAAGCTCACAGTCTAGACACGACACGACAAGAAAGATTTGATCTGATCAATCCCGCAGTCATTCTCCACCAGTCTAACTGGCAATAATGCAGATTGTTCACCCCTCTCCTCCCTTAAGCAGCAAACAGATGGTCTTAAAGTCACCTAAAGATGCCTTAGACGCCCTTTGATTAATAATAAAGATGGCACTTAGTATATTTCTTAGGTGCTGATTGCTGGGGTAAATTCAGGATAATCAAGAGAAGCAGTGCGGTCTAGTGAAAAGATCCCAGGCCTGGGTTCTAATCCCAGCTCTGCCACTTGTCTGCTGTATGACCTTGGGCAAGTCATTAACTTTTCCGTGCCTCAGTTCCCTCATCTGCAAAATGGGGATTGACTCCTACGCCCTCCTACTTAGGCTGTGAGTCCCATGTGGGACAGAGACTGTTTCCAACCTGATTATCTTTTCTCTGCCCCAGCCCCAGTTGAGTATAGTGCTTGGTGCATACAAAGTGCTTGACGAGTACCATTAAAAAAACAAAACAACTCAGATCATTCAATTGTATTTATTGTGTGCAGAGCACTGTACTAAACACTAAGATCAGATACAAGAAGGGACTCTCTTCCCCTCACCCATCTTTCCCCGCTTACCACCCCATTCTCAGACCACATGGTTCCTTCCCACACCCTATGGGGCTGAGTTTGGCCAAGACTGTGTACAAGCAGTGTCCACAGGCAGAAATTCATGAGCATGAGGTTCGGAAGTCGAGACATCATTTGTTCTCTCTCTCTCCTTTCTCCCTCTCCCTCTTCCTCCTCCACTCAGGGGAAAAGTTTTGGCTTATGCAGGAGACAGTCCTATAGTGGGAGGATTCAGAGAGCCCCAGTCTTTCCTGGATGTCAGAGCTGCCAGAGCTGGGCTCGGTGGAAGGAGAGGAGTGTTAAGGAATGGACAACTGGTTATTTAATAATTACGGTACTTGTTAAGTGCTTATTATGTGCCAAGCACTGTTCTAAGTGCTGGAGTAGATACAAGTCAATCAGGTTGGACACAATCCCTGTCCCACATGGGGCTCACACTCTTAATCCCCATTTTTACAGATGAGGTAACTGAGGTCCAGAGAAGTGAAATGACTTGCCCAAGGAGACATGTGGCAGAGCTGGGATTAGAACCCAGGTCCTTCTGTCTCCCAGGCCCATGCCCTATCCACTAAGCCACACTGCTTCTCTGCCTTTGGGAAGCAGCATGCAGCATGACCTCTGGACCGTAAGCTCTTTGTGGGCAGGGGATGTGTCTGCCAACTCTATTGTGTTGTACTCTCCCACGCGCATAGCACAGTGCTCTTCCCAGATTAAACATTCAATAAATACCATTGATTGACTGATTGATCGATTGACCGAATGGATTGAACATGTGACTGGAAGTCAGGACACCCAGTTTTGAGTCCCTACTCTACCACTGACCCGCTGGATGATCTTGGGCCTGTCACTTAACCTCTCTAGACCTCAGTTTCCTCATCAGTAAAATAGGGATATGATACCAGCTTTCCCTTCCTCAGACCGTGAGCCCTCTGTGAGAGAGGGACTGGGTCTGATCTGATTATCCTACATATACCCCAGCACTTGGCTTACGGTAAATGCTTGGTCAACACCATTTGGAAAATTATCATTGTTATTATTAATAAAACTGCCTCCCCACCCCAGGCCGAGCCCAGGACACACTAAATCACCCTATCCAGTACTGGTAGCCCCTCGAAATTGGTGGCCCAATTCACCTTCTCTTAAAATTGACACTGACTAGTGCCCTCTTGATTCCAGAGGAACATTGAGACCAAGATCCAATTCTCCTCCAAAAGAAGTGCTTGTTTTTGCTTTAACTGGTCTAAAAGAGCCAGAGTGTGAAGTAATTTTTAAGTGGTGGGAAGCAGCATGGCCTAGTGGATAAAGCATGGGCCTAGGAGCCGAAGGACCTGGGTTCTAATTCTTGCTCCACCATTATCTGCTATGTGACTTTGGGCAATTCACTTCACTTCTCTGTGCCTCAGTTACTTCATCTGTAAAATGGGGACTAAGCCTGTGAGGCCCATGAGGGACATGGACTGTGTCCAACCTGATTATCTGTGTCTACCCCAGCAGTTAGTAATTGTAGCTGGCACATAGTTACGCGCTTAACAAATACCATTAAAAAAAGTGGTAAGCATCCAATTCTGGAGAATCATTTAATCAGTCAGGGCTATTTACTGAGCTCTTACTGAGTGTAGAACATTGTACTAAGTACTTGGGAGAGTATGCCAGAAGCAAAACATATATTCCATGCCCAGAAAAGTTTTACAATGTAATGAGCAAGAGAGGCAGACAAAAAATTATTTACAAATAGTGAGAGCAGGAGGAAGAATCCAGATACAACAGCTAGGAGCTCAAATGTGTCAGAACATATCCCTCATTAAATAATTGATTGAGCCATTGAATATATCTATATATGCCATTTCTGAGAGTGGGTTATAGATATATAAGTGCAAAGGGTGGCTGTTTTGCTGACATGACTTGGGGTGTTGGCAATTAATGAGAAAAGATGTCTCGGTAGAGGTGGGATTTTAAGTGGGCTCTGAAGTTGTAGAAAGCTGTAGCCAGATGGATTTAGTGTGGGGGGAGAGGGCAGACAGAGCAGGGAGAAGTGGTCTGAGGCCAGAGAAACAGTGTCAGCGAGGGGTCAGAGGTGGGAGAGTCCATTAGAAAGTGAGCTTGGGAGGAGAAGTGTAGGAAAAACAAAGATTAAAAATGCAGAGGCTATCACATGATTTCTGCTCTTCCAGAATGATGCTTCTCCTGAGAGTGACTGATGGTGTAAGATGACGAGGTGGTTTTCTGGTGTGGCTAATAATAATAATAATATAATGATGGCATTTGTTTAGCGCTTACTATGTGCCAAGCACTGTTCTAAGCCCTGGGGGGGGGGGGGGATACAAGGTGATCAGGTTGTCCACGTGGGGCTCACAGTCTTAATCCCCATTTTACAGATGAGGTAACTGAGGCTCAGAGAAGTTAATGACTTGCCCAAGGTCACACAGCAGACATGTGGTGGAGCCGGGACTAGAACCTCTGACTGCCAAGCCTAAGTGAAGCTTTGATTGAGGTGGCCCAGATCATTTTAACTGTGGACTACTTAAAACTGGGAGCCAGGACTCCTTGAGTTCGATAGGGGAATTAATACAGTTACAGTAAACTGTCTCTTCTTGTAGATTTATTACTAAGAGTTCCTTCTTGCTAACTTTGGTAGGAAAGTTTGCATAATTCATTCCATTTCCAAGTTTCACTGATACTTGGAGTTGAAAAGTTGTATCTGTGTTTCGTGTGCTACCCATGCAACTCTGAGCCAAAGGTGCGCCATGGTTTCTGCCTCAGCAGCTCAGCCTTTGGTTTTGCTAACTGGCTGGTGGGAAATCTAAACCCTACAGAATCATCATCACCACCAAATCATTTTTACCAAGCACCTTCATTACCAAGTACAGGCTAGAGAGGAGAGGCACCGTCTACTGCTTAGAAACTGATAAACTAATCCCCAGGGACACACTACTCTAAAGATAGGAATAACGCAGCTGTTGAATGCTAAGGCAAGATGGACAGCCACTTGCAGTTCTTTTCTTTATTTACTGTAGTTGTTGAGAGTTTACTATGTGCCAGGAAGTGTACTAAGCGCTAGGGTAGATACAAGCTAATCAGGTTGGACACAGTCCATGTCCTACATGGGGCTCACAGCCTTAATCCCTACTTTACAGGTGAGGGAACTGAGGCACAGAGAAGTGAAGCGACTTGCCCTAGTTCACACAGCAGACCAGTGGCAGAGCTGGGATTAGAACCCAAGTTCTTTGACTCCTAGGCTCATACTCTTTCCACTAGGCCATGCTTGCTTCTCTTCCTCTGAAAGCATTTTTTTATGGGGGCTTTTCCCCTCAGACAACTTACTTGAAAGCACATAAGTCATCTACTGGTCTTTGGCTTGCCACACACCTGGTTCATCTACATATTCTCCTGCCATCACTTACATTAATTGGAAACACCACCCCCAAAAGAGAGAATCTTCCTTCTGACTTGAAGGGGTGGGGGAAGAACATGGAGGGGCGGAGTCACCCTGTGTTCCCAGATGGCGAAAAACCGTCCCCACTCTACTCTTGCATTGTTGCCCCTTGGAACATAATTGTGTAACAATTTTGGCTGCTCCCAACTGAATTACAAAAACCCCAGTTATGCCTTGAGAGGGATTAAACTAAAATGCTATGCTAAAGATTCCCAATGGAAGCAATGCGTTTTTCTTTCCCTCTCTCTCCCCCTCCCCCCAACTCATGGAAGGAGACTTTAGCAGTCTGACTAAAATAATCTTATAGTAATAGTCTACCAGCCTAAACACATACTGTATGTTTGCACTCCAGTGAGCACAGGCTTTCATCTGGCTAATAGACTTCTGAATGCCACAAAATCTGAAACAATGGTGCCAACTTTCCGATCCATATGCAAAATCTCTTGCAGGGCAAGAGGAAAAAAAAATGTGCTGCTGTGTATTAAAAACGGGTACGGATGCCAGGATAATGCAAAAATGAGATTGACACTGGGCCTAAGAGTTAGCTCACAGTTGAAAGATCCCAAGAGGCTGGGCGATTTAGTTGGCCAAGCAACACAATAGCTCTTAAACCTGAAATGTCCGAGAACTGATCCCAACTCAGAACCACCACTCGGGATGGCGTTGGATAAATCAGTCCCTTCCTGCATGGCCCGGATTCCCCATTTGGAGATCGAGATGGCAGGACAGCAACAATATAAAAAGAAACCATGCATTTACGTTCAAGCACTCTGCAGACATAAAGATGTGGATAATAATAAACAGGTTATGGTAGCATCCTCTATTATAATATAGTGGTCAACCCTGGGTCTTGCTTTCTTGTCAGCTATTGCTGTGGCTCAGGAATCTGGGATCCTAGAAGAAGTAAGTGTCTATTTGATACTGCTGGGGTTCCAGAGACATGGAACCTAGAAAAGCTGCACCGGTAGAGAATTTGGATGCTCAGTACAGGGAAGTCCTTGAGTTACAACGAGCCGCACTTCCGACGTCTCTGAACTTACACCCTATTTCAGGTTTACGGCATCGGGCTCGACTAAACGACTCCGGGCTCGTAAGGTAAGTATTGTGGAATCCCACCCCCTTCTTCCAACCAATTTTCTTCTTCGCCCGCCCTCTACTTCCCTCCCTGGCTCCCCATCACCTACCACCCCACCCTGCTTCTGCTCAGTGTCACCCCTGAGGGCAGCAGTTGGATCTGGGCTCCCTTTTTTCTCTCCTCCCCACCTCTCCCCCTCTCTTTCCCAAGGCAGCAGCCGGTGGGGGTTGCTCTACAGCCCTCTCCTCCCTCCACCACTGCCGGTCCCCTCCACAACCCCAGAGTCCAGCCCCAGAGGATGGGGCTCGCAGCGTGAGGAAGGAGCTGGTGGGTAGTAACAATAACTGGAGTTGTCAGATATAGACAAGACTCCAGTCATGAGCCCTTCAGAAAGCACCTCAAAAGCCCCTGGAAACCTCACCCAACGAGACCCACCCCTGAGCCTATTTTTGGTAAACCAAAATGAGAATGTGCTTTAGATCCTTTGTAGGTAGGGCTAACGCCCATTATGTGGTGTAGTTTTGTCTTATGCCGTCGAGTAGTTTCCGACCCATAGTGACCCCACAGACACATCTCTCCCAGAATCCCCGCTCTCCATCTGCAATCGTTCTGATAGTGCATCCGTAGAGTTTTCTTGGTAGAATTATGGAAGTGGTTTACCATTGCCACCTTCCGTAATGTAAACTCAAGTCTCCACCCTCGACTCTCTCCCATGCTGCTGCTGCCCAGCATGGGTGAGTTTTGACTTGTAGCAGATCGCCTTCCACTCGCTAGCCACTGCCCAAGCTAGGAATGGAATGGGTAGGCCTCTGCTTGACTCTCCCTCCCGCAGCTAATACTGGTAGAGGACTGGAAACTCTCCAGGTGCGACCCCGAGAGGGGTGTGAGGTGCAGTATTGTAATGTATTTCTTTTTGTACTGTATTTTTTATGATATTTAGGTCAATAAGGTTACAACTTCCAATAATAAAGGTAGCTATATTTCTCATCTAAAATTGGCTGAGTCCACAACTCTGGGTAATATGGCTAAGAATAGCATATTCAACATTGCTTCAGGAATCAAACGCCCCTATAGAGCATTGTACCGATGGGAAAATTTGTTTGGACTTCTGGTGCTTCAACTTACGACACAATTTCCAAAACCAATTGGGTTGTAAGTCTGAGAACTCGTCTGTACTGACATGTGACTAGTGAGACAAAAATCTAAGCCAGGGAATGGGAGCAAGTTTCCCCCTGATGGACTCCGAGCCAGAGGGTGAAGGGAGCCCTGAGAGGGGAGACAAGAGAGTTTCCATCCTTCGGACCCATCCTCACCACTGCTAGAGATCAGCTCAGACTATATTTGAAAAATCCTCATAATCTGACAGATGGAAGGGCTCACTCTGTAAAGAAAGGCTACCAAGAGACACTAGTTTCTTGAAGCAGTGTGGCTTAGTGGAAAGAGCACGGTCTCGGGAGTCAGAAGTCGTGGGTTCTAATCCCGGCTCCACCGCTTGTCAGCTGTGTGACTTTGGGCAAGTCACTTAACTTCTCTGTGCCTCAGTTCCCTCATATGTAAAATGGGGATTAAGGCTGTGAGCCCCATGTGGGACAACCTGATTACCTTGTATCCCCCCCAGCGCTTAGAACAGTGCTTGGCACATAGTAAGTGCTTAACAAATACCATCATTATTAGTAGTAGTAGTAGTAATAAGAAGAAGAAGAATTAATGAGAAGCAGTGTGGCTCAGTGGAAAGATCCCGGGCTTTGGAGTCAGAGGTCATGGGTTCAAATCCCGGCTCTGCCAATTGTCAGCTGTGTGACTTTGGGCATGTCACTTAACTTCTCTGTGCCTCAGTTTCTTCATCTGTAAAATGGGGATTATGACTGTGAGCCCCACGTGGGACAACCTGATCACCTTGTAACCTCCCCAGCGCTTAGAACAGTGCTCTGCACATAGTAAGCGCTTAACAAATACCATCATTAATTAAGAATTGCGATATTTGTTGTTGTTGTTATTATTATTATTATAATTGTTATATGCCAAGCACTGTACTAAGCACTGGGGTAGATGCAAGATAATTTATCTTCCACCCCCTTCACTCCACAGAAACTGCCCTCTCTAAGGTAATGACCTTCTTCTCACCAAATCCAACAGCCTCTACTCCATCTTAATTCTCCTAGATCTCTCAGCCACCTTTGACACTGTAGACCACTCCCTTCTCCTACCAACAGTTCTTAATTAACTGGACTGTCTGCCCTTGTACAAGATGTGTTTGGGGTACAATTTAGCATTTATCAGTTTAGGTGGGTTAACGCTGAGAAATCTGCAGATTATAAACCTCTTAAGTGGGCTGGTCCTTTTTTTTTGTCATAAGTCAAATGCCATACCAGGAACATCTTCTTGTAAAATCCAATAATGAATACCTGCAATGGATCTCGCGTCCTGTGCTTTGTAACTGCTGGCTGAACTGGGCTCCATTCATTAACATAGTGTCTGTCTTCAAACAACAAGGGAGAAAAATGATCTAAAGGACAAAACCCAAGTGGAAGGTCTATTTTAAAAGAAATAAAAAGGGACGCTTAGCATGTCAGAGAAGAATTTAGGGGGTAACCTGTGTCCAGGCTGGAAGTTGCTGACACAGAGGAATAAGAAATGGTGAGTGTTCAAATATTACATGAATCAGTGGCTGTTATATTGGTTGACTCCTTGTCGGTATAATAATGATAAAAGGTTGAATTAAGAAAGTGTCTTCATCCCTAGATGGTCAAAAATGCCTCACACACACAGGCATACCCCATGACACAACTGGTTTATAGTCTTAAAAAATGTGGCTAGTGGTGAATGGCTATTCCGTGGGGTACATTGACCCCAAGATTTATATGATTCAGAACCAGCCCCATTGTTACAGTCGATCCTTACAGGTAAGTACAAATTAGACTGTAAAAATCTCTCCTCCCCACCTCATCCTGTTCCCTTCCTCGTTCCTGGTAGTTTTCCAGTCTCTCTTCCAAGCCCCTAATTCAGGGACCCCACCCTCTGTTTCCCCATTCCTACTCCATGGCCCAGTATTTTTGAAACCGCTTTGAATTTTGAATCAGAGGAACAGCTGTTGCTACTGAAATGCCTATCTCTATGGCTCCCCACTCCACCCACCTTTTCTCTTGTTGGTGGGTTAGCTCCTCCTCCCTGCCAAAGTCAAATGGGCAGGATTGAGGACAGGATGGACTGAAACAAGATGGAATTAGGGGGGAAGGGGTGGCAGTGGCAGCAGCAGCATCTTGGGAATTGACTGCCGCCACCTCCTGCATCCCATCCCATGAGAAGCAGTGTGGCTCAATGGAAAGAGCACGGGCTTGGGAGTCAGAGGTCTCAGAGGTCATGGGTTCCAATCCCGGCTATGCCACTGGTCAGCTGTATGACTTTGGGCAAGTCACTTCACTTCTCTATGCCTCAGTTCCCTCATCTGGAAAATGGGGATTAAGACTGTGAGCCCCACATGGGACAACCTGATTACCTTGTATCCCCCCCACCCCAGCGCTTAGAACAGTGCTTGACACATAGTAAGCACTTAACAAATACCACCATTATTATTATTAATATTATTATTATCTTGGTCTGGCCCTGGCCCTGTGATTTTGGTCAGGGCAGGGAGGTGGGCTACAAACTGGGAAGTGGGGGCAACAGCTCTTGCTATGAAGTTCAAACAAAAGAAAATAATCATCCTGGGTTGGGTATCTAGGAGGGCAAGTTTCAGGGTGCTGGAGTGGGAGGGCGGAAAAGCCTCCGGGACTGAGGAAGATGGGTGAGTGGAAGAGGCGCGGGGAGGAAATTGTTTAACTGCAGTGATGAGGCACAGTGTTAGGGTGGGATGTGCCTGTGTTGAGGTAAATCAGCAAATAGAGCAGGACATATCCCCCAGGTTGCACGTGGCGTGGTTGAAGACTGAAAGCTTGTTGTGGGCAGGGAATGTTCTGTTGATTGCTATATTAATAATAATAATGATAACGGCATTTGTCAAGCACTTACTATGTACTGGGAACTGTACTAAGCACTGGGGTGGATACGAGCAAATGGGGTTGGACACAGTTCCTATCCCACGTGGGGCTCACAGCCTCAATCCCCATTTTACAGATGAGGGGACTAAGTCTTCTAGACTATGAGCCCACTGTTGGGCAGGGACCGTCTCTATATGTTGCTGACTTGTACTTCCCAAACGCTTAGTTCAGTGCTCTGCACACAGTAAGCGCTCAAGAAATACGATTGATTGATTGATTGACCCAGAGAAGTGAAGTGACTTGCGCAAGGTCACACAGCAGACAGGTGGCGGAGCCGGGATTAGAACTCATGACCTTCTGATTCCCAGGCCAGTGCTCCATCCACTATGGCATGCTAATACAGTGCTCTGCACACAGTAAGCACTCGATAAATATGATTAGCTGACCGCCTGACACCCAAGACATAGCTGTATGCTGATATTCACTATCAATCCATCATTTGAACTTGCTGAGCACTCTGCTAAGCACCTGGGGAAAGGAAAAGACATGGTCTCTGCCCTCGGAAGTTTGCATTCTAATGGGGGAGTCGGGAGGCAGACGTCATTTACGAACAGAGGGAACAGAAGCGTTAATGAGGAAGAACAAGAAAAGGCAGGAGCGCAGGTATCTCAGGATGGAATAGCTGAAAAAATAATTAAATGTGCAATTGATCATAAACAGGTGTAAAAGTAATGAAGAAGGATTTTTAAGTACATAAGTGCTAAGGTAGGATTTTGGTTTGATATGATTTAGGATGTGAGGAATTGGTTTTGGAGGAGGTGTGACTCCCCACACTCAGAGGAAGGGAGGAGAGAAACTCGGCACACAATCAATAAATATGATTGATTAATTGATTGATAGAAGAGGAAGAAAATCATGCTAGGAAACTCCTTCCCTGAGGGAAAGGTAATTGGATTAAGTATCAGGGATTTATAAGGTATCTGTAGCTGAAACCCAGGCAATCATGGGAATGGGGGTGGGGGAGAGAAGAGAAAGAGTCGGGGTGGAACTCCTCAGTCCTTTTGTGTCAGAAGGTTTGAGGGCTGTGATCCTGGAGGGTCAGCATACTCAGTGGGTCGCGGGACGTGACCCTGGAGGGACGAAGAGAGACACATTTTTCATGTAGGTGTCCAGAGGTTAGGATATGTTAGGAGTGAGGTTCCTAAAGGAGGTGGAGAGAAACAATGGTGAATATCAGCAGCTGATCTACCCTGGCATCTAAAGGCCCATGGGAAGGACTCAGAGGAGGTGAAAGCTGGAATCTGGGAAACCCCAAGAGAAGCGGGGAAAGAACCAGGAGAAGGTTTGCCCCAGGACAACCACGGGAAAGTAGAAAAGTGTCCTAGGGAAAGGGGGAAAGTGCTAGAGGAGCTCCTATGAATCGATGCCTTCTCATGGCAGGAGAGTTTGCATGTGCCGATGAAGCTTAGAGCCATGCCATCAGTCTAAGCTGAAGCAGCAAAGTCGATTCACCAATGCAGGTGAAAGTCAAAGGTGATTGGTCAAGTGATCAATGTTCTGGTCAAAGACAATGGCAGAGACTCAAGTTTTTACTGCATCGAAGAAGGCAATGGTAAACATCTTCTGTATCTTCACCAAGAAAACTCTATGGATACACATACCAGAACAACTCTATGAGAGAAAATGGGACTTTTTGAAGAGGGCGTGTCCATGGAGACGCTACGATTCAGAAACAACTCGAAGTCAGAAAGGGAAAGGTGTTTTGGATAGGAATTTGATTGTATTTGTTACCTGACTCATTAATAATACTTTCAATTCAGCTGTTAGAGACCCAAGTGAGAACTCTAACCTTTGCGTCTGAGTGCTGGAGGGACTTGTTTGTCTGGGAGGGAATCCTTTCTTCCCCAAGCTACCTGCAGCCAAATTTAGGTGGGAGAATGGCTGGCTAGACTCCAATCAAATGCTCCCCTTGCAGGGTTAGTGCCTAGTGAACAGTTAAGCCTCAATTCTGCCCGTCCCTGAAAGGGAAAAAGTGGAGGACTTTAGGACAGAATCCCACCCCTTGGGGATGCTAATTTCTATTTTTAAAACACCCTGATTTACAGGAACTGCCACGGGGCTGAAGTGGCTTAAACCAGGCCCAGGAAAGTTTTCACAGCAGGTGGTAGTGTTCTAAATGAGGCAATGGAGAGTGGAAAGATAAAAACAGTATGACCGGTGTTCCTCTCCCACCCAAAATTGTAATCTCTAAATTTCAGTTTACTTGAACTATGAACAGTTCTCACTACCCAACTTTTCATCTAGATAGTTACAAAAGCGAAGGATCTAAGAAACAAAGAAAATTCATCTAAATGATATTATTCTGGAATTTCCGATCTGATTTCTCATCCCCTTTCTGCTTTTGAGACTTCGTTGCCTTGCAGTTTGATTAGAGAGGCCGCGTGGCTTACAGGAAAGGGCCCGGGCTTGGGAATCAGAGGACGTGGGTTCTAATCCCGGCTTCTCCGCTTGTCTGCTGTGTGACCTTGGGCAAGCCACCTAACTTCTCTGTGGCTCAGTTACCTCATCTGTAAAATGGGGATTCAGACTGTGAGCCCCACGTGGGACACCTGATTACTTTGTATCTACCCCAGCGCATAGAACAGTGCTTGGCACATAGTAAGGGCTTAACAAATACCATAGTTAGTATCATTATTACTCGATAGGTATCGAAGGCACTTTGGCAGTCTGAGAGAAAAAAAGGAACAAAATATCAATGCACAATGTAAATAGAGATCAGCTAGTCAATAAACCAGCATTCATTCGGAACCCATAGCCCCAGAAGAGATGGTTGAGGTATGTCACGGAGAATAGGTGCAATCCCTGTTCTCTATCTTGTCAGGGAAATAAAATAGACAAGCATGCAATCAACCTAAAAATGTACTAATCAAAACAGTAATTGCAAAACTACATTGAAAGGGAAGGAATGGGTCATGGGTTGAAGCCGGCAGGCTGAAGACTAGATGGGGTTAATCTGGAAATGTTTCCTGGTGAAGGCGAACCTTGAGCTGTGATTAAAGGAGAAGGAGACAGTACGGTGGCCAGAATAATAATAATAATGGCATTTATTAAGTGCTTACTATGTCCAAAGCACTGTTCTAAGCGCTGGGGAGGTTACAAGGTGATCAGATTTTCCCACGGTGGGCTCACAGTCTTAATCCCTATTTTACAGATGAGGTAACTGAGGCCCAGAGAAGTTAAGTGACTTGCCCAAAGTCACACAGCTGACAAGTGGCAGAGCCGGGCTTTGAACCCGTGACCTGTGACTCCAAAGCCCGTGCTCTTTCCACTGAGCCACGCTGCTTCTACGCTGCAGAAAACACCAAGGTCCCTCGACGGCAGGAACGCTTATTCTCTGAAAGACAGCTGATGTGCTGAGAACCGTCCTTCACGTTACCCTCTCCCTCTTAAAGGCCCTCAATGATGTATTCCCATTCTTTCCCACTGCAGCTGTGCCATTGAGCAGTGGGATTCTGACGAGCCGGTGCCACGCTCTGAGCTTCTTAAGAAAGTTGTTGGCGTCCAAGCGCTCTACTGCCTCTTGACTGAGAAGATAGATGAAGAAATTCTGAAAGCAGCAGGTACGGGTGGCAGTCTAAATTCAGGCAGGGTTTGAAAGGGTTCTTTTCACTTTTAGGCCTTTCAGTGGGCTACTGTACAAGATGGAAAAGGGAGATGGGTGCCTCTGATTAAATCTGCAGAAAGACTAGGCTGAACCCCAGGTTGGCTAGTCATTTTTGCCACAGACCCGGGCCACCTACCTTCCCTGGAGTGGGCCGGTGTTGCTAGGGTTACAACCACTCAGGAAGCCCCTGTAGCCCTTTGGAAGCTCCCCTGCAACTTGCTGACACCCCTCAGTTTGCCTATGGGGGAGACCCGCTTTGTCCCAGGCTTCTCTTTCCACATTTTGCCATAGCAACAGGAGAGTTTAAGACTTTCTCCCACACCATCACCAATAGAGCTGAAGAAGAGCTAGTCACCATCCTCTCTCAGTATGATAAGCCTTTTTTTTCATGTTTTTTGTTACGTGCTTACTAAGTGTCAGGCACTGTATTAAGCACTGGGGTGGGTACAAGATAAATAGATTGGACACGATCCATGTCCCACATGGGGCTCACAGTCTTAATCCCCGTTTTACAAATGAGGGAATTGAGACACAGAAAAGTGAAGTGATTTACCCGAGGTCACACAGCAGACAAGTGGCGGAGCCGGGATAAGACCCGTGTCCCACCCCTGCCCCGAAGGCCGTGCTCTTTTCACACTGCTTTCTCTCTATATCACAACCCTTCATAACAATAGGACTGTATCAATAGGACATATCTCTACACTGTAAGCCCATGGCGGGCAAGAAATGTGTCTGGTTATTGTTATATTATACTCTTCCAAGCGCTTAGTACAGTGCTCTGCGCACAGTAAGCGCTCAATAAATACGACTGAATGAATGGACAGGGCAGAGACTTTTCTCGAGTCTACGAAAATTAGGCCTGGCTGGCTGAAATGGTTGCTTTCACACCCGAAATGGTTTCTTCTGAGATCAGAAGCCATCGGGAGCTGGATCCACATGGCCAGACAGCCACTGCAGTAATTGGACTTCACTGCTCTGCTTGCCACTGCTTAAATACGGAGATGATGGTGAGGGTAGGTGGAATGAATAGCTACGTTGTCTAAACACATGCCATCTTTTGCAGTGGGTTTGACTTCGGGAAAGAAGGAATGACAGTGCAATAAACACGACCTTCTCCTACAATCACCACACCTGAAGATCATTCATTTCCCACCCCCTTCCAGGCAAAGCCTGGCTAGCATCTTTGGTCTGCGGCCCAGACAGCCCTTCTGACAATGACCCACGATTGAGTTGGGGGGGCCATCCATCTGTCCTACCACCCACTGGGCAAGGAGCTAGGTTCGGAAACTCATTTAAGCCAGCCAGGGCCGGCAGGAGCTGGAATGGCCCCAAGTCGTCTGCTACAGTTGTGTTAAGAGGAATCGCTTCTTTTGTTTCTTCTGGGTACCGAACCAGGACCGAGCCTGAAAGTGGTCAGCACCATGTCTGTCGGCTACGATCATCTTTCTCTGGACGAATTAAAGAAAAGGTAAAGTGAGATGTCCTTTCACATTAGGCTGTTAATTCAGGGCTCAGCCCCTGGACCGAGGCTGGTTTCGAGCTACTTAAGATGTCTGTGGTCCACAAAGCACGCCCTTCAACCTAGGCTGTAAGCTCACTGTGGGCAGGGAACGTATCTGCCGACTCTGTTATAATGTACTCTCCCAAGCGCTTAGTACGGTGCTCTGCACGTAGTAAGTGCTCAGTAAATATCATCGACGATGATGACTTTGCTGCTCTGTTGACAAAATCAGGATTGAGTGGCCCTCTTTGACACCTCGCACAAAGAGCGTTTGGCCTTTCTCAGCATTGAGGAAAAGCAGAGATTTGCTCAAATGTTCAACAGTTAGAAATGAGTACCCTGTCAGGGGGAATGGAATGGATCTTCTGAGTATTTTTCCTTACTACTACTACTAATGATGGCATTATTAAGTGCTTACTATGTGCAAAGCACTGTTCTAAGCTCTGGGGAGGTTACAAGGTGATCAGGTTGTCCCACGGGGGGCTTGCGGTCTTAATCCCCATTTTCCAGATGAGGTAACTGAGGCCCAGAGAAGTGAAGTGACTTGCCCAAAGTCACACAGCTGACAATTGGCGGAGCCGGGATTTGAACCCATGACCTCTGACTCCACAGCCTGTGCTCTTTCCACTGAGCCACACTGCTTCTAAGATTTCCCCTGACACGCCTCAGAGGGGGGTCTAGGCTGAGTGCCGCCTCTGAGAGTCAAAAGATCAATCAATCGATCTCATTTATTGAGCGCTCAGCATGTGCAGAGCACTGTACCAAGCGCGTGGCTCAGTGGAAAGATCACGGGCTGAGGAGTCAAAGGTTATGGGTTCAAATCCCGGCTCCGCCAATTGTCAGCTGTGTGACTTTGGGCAAGTCAGTTAACTTCTCTGTGCCTCAGTTACCTCATCTGTAAAATGGAGATTAAGACTGTGAGCCCCCCGTGGGACAATCTGATCACCTTGTAACTTCCCCAGCGCTTGAAACAATGCCTTGCACATAGTAAGCGCTTAATAAATGCCATTATTATTATCATTATTATTATTATTACATTTTAACAATATAACATGGCGCTTGAAGCCCAGAATTCAAAGTGGGATGGACAGAGGACCCTTTGGGAAGGGGGGTGAGGGTGGGAGGAAGGCGGGGTAGCAGCAGCAGCAGCATTTCCTCCAGCTGCTGTGGAACCCGAGCCCTATGGGCGAGTCTCCCCCCTGAGCAATAACTCACAGCAGCTCCCTCCCTTCACTGTATGACCTCCACCAGAGAAAGTAATAGATGATTTTGTAACACTTATTTAATTGAACTGAAAAATACACCAGGAGCCATTTCAGAATCGAGCACGGTGCCATTCCTAGGGATGGCTTGCTAGATGGGATACAGGAAGGAAAGGCTGCCATCTCCCCTATGCTTAGTGAAAAATGACAGGGTCTATTTTGGGGAAAACTAAGAAAAGTATTCCATAAGCTTCGGAGGTTCCGCGACGGGCTCTTGGAAATCAGAAGAAGGGAAGTGTGCCTCTTTAATGGGGCTGAGCAATGATCTATTTGGCTTTTCCAACATCACTCCGGGGCAGTCTGCCTCAGAGGGTGACGCCCCCAAAATGGGAACCGTTTTCTTCTACAGAGGCATCAGAGTGGGTTACACCCCAGATGTGCTCACCGAGGCAGTGGCTGAGCTGACGGTGGCCCTGTTGCTGGCAACATCCCGCCGCCTGATCGAAGCTGTGGATGAAGCTAAGAAGTAAGTGTGTTTCCCACCTCCAGTCAACTGTCTCCTCCTCTAAGCTGCGTTCGCCCCTTTGGCATGGTGCAGCTAAGCCCCAGAGCATGCCACAGCAAAGGGCCATCGTGCTTTGCATTGTTATTTTCGGTGCATTTGCCTTTGCGGATGGTACAGCAAAAATCAGG
Source organism: Tachyglossus aculeatus (assembly GCF_015852505.1). Lineage (NCBI taxonomy): Eukaryota > Metazoa > Chordata > Mammalia > Monotremata > Tachyglossidae > Tachyglossus > Tachyglossus aculeatus. Next base: position 59,452,118 of record NC_052098.1, read on the forward strand.
AATGCTTTGCCAAGTCACAGTCGGCTTCAGTCCAAATCCCCAATATTAGATTACTTTTCCCCAAATAAATCCTTAACATATGTACTATAAACCCATACACGAGCCCGCCCTGCCCTGAAATTCTAACCTGCCATCTTAGGTTCCTTTTCTTCCTTGGTAAAATGGCCTCAAAATGTCAGATTTCCTACTTCTTCCCTTGGCCCAGGAAGAGGCCCCCAAATCCTTGAATAATACCTTTTCTAGATTTTACTAGGAAGGTAAAATGGGAATGGTTGACTTTCATGGCCGTTTGTAATCAGAGTGACTAATTAAGTTGCAGATGGGGAGAGTAAAAATAATAATAATAATAATAATAATAATAATTGTGGTATTAAGCGCATACTGGGTGCCAGGCACTGTACTAAGCGCTGCAGTGGATACAAGCAAATCAGGTTAGACACAGTCCCTGTCCCCCGTGGGGCTCACGGTCTCGATCCCCATTTTACAGATGAGGGAACTGAGGCCCAGCGAAGTGAAGTGACTTGCCCAAGATCACGCAGCAGATAAATGGTGGAGCGGACTGTCGGAATTGGAAGGGGGGGGAGTTCCAAGCAGGGGAATGGGTGTGAGAGATTCTCTCTCACTTTCACAGGTGAATGTGAATGGTAACTTGTGATTGGAGAAATCACTTCCCACAGATAGTGATCGATGAGGAGTGGAGCTTGATCACATTCACAGCTGGTTTGTAGTCCTCAGCAAGGGTAGGAATGGCTTTTCACAGACCTACCATTCACTGCTTCTCTCAATCAATGGGAACAGTCACTAATGAATGTTAGCAATCAGGGCTCCTACTTTCCCGGTGGCGCGCGATAATGATTCTAGGCCTCAGGAGACCGAACTCTTCCCTAGCCTCTATATTGTCTCTGAGAAGCTGGGGAAATTAATGTCTGTAAGAGGCAAAGAGCTTTTTCAAATTAAGTTGCTTTGAGCATTCAAAAGGTTTTTGACTCTTGAAACTGTAGAGGGAAATTTGACATTGTGGAAATGCAGTTAGTGCATTAGCGTAGTGCTCTGTAATAATAATAATAATAACGATGGTATTTTGTTAAGCACTTACTATGTGCGAAGCACTGTTCTAAGCGCTGGGGTAGATACAAGATTATCAGGTTGTCCCACGTGGGGTTCACAATCATAGTCCCCATTTTACAGATGAGGTAACTAAGGCACAGAGAGGTTAAGTGACTTGCCCAGAGTCACACAGCTAACAATTGGTGGAGCCGGGATTTGAACCCACAACCTCTGACTCCAAAGCCCGGGCTCTTTCCACTGAGCCTCGCTGCTTCTCTGGACCAAGTAAGCACTCAGTACTGTGAAATGATAGAGCTCAATCACTCTGCCCCTTCCTAACTTACCTTACCTTACCGCTCTGATTTCCTCCGACAGCCCACCCGGCACACTTCGCTCCTCTAATGCCAACCTACTCACTGTACCTCAATCTCATCTCTCTCGCCTCCAACTCCTCACCCACGTCCTCCCGGAGTGCCCTCCCCCTTCACATCTGATAGATGATCTCTCTGTGCATCTTCAAATAATAATAATAATAATGCTGGTATTTGTTAAGCGCTTACTATGTGCAAAGCACTGTTCTATGTGCTGGGGAGGTTACGAGGTTATCAGGTTGTCCCACTGGGGCCTCACAGTTTTAATCCCCATTTTACAGATGAGGGAACTGAGGCACAGAGAAGTTAAGTGACTTGCCCAAAGTCACACAGCTGACAGTCGACGGAGCCAGGATTTGAACCCATGACCTCTGATTCCAAAACCCGGGCTCTTTCCACTGAGCCATGCTGCTTTATTTTTTTTTTAATGGCATTTGTTAAGCACTTATGATGTGCCAGCCACTGTACTAAGGCCTGGGGTAGATTCAAGCTAATCAGTTTGGGCAAACTCCATGTCCTACATGAGGACACAGCCTTAATTCCCGTTTTACAGATGTGGGTACAGAGTCACAGAAAAGCTAAGTGACTTGCCCAAGGTCACGCATCTCCTCCAAGAGGTCTTCCCTGACTAATCCCTCATTTCTTCTTCTCCCGCTCCCTTCCGTATCACCCTCGTACTTGGATTTGTGCCCCTTATTCACCTCTCCTTTGGCCCCATAGCATTTAGGCACATACCCAAAATTTATTGATTGATATTAATGTCTGTCTCCCCCTCTAGACTGTAAGGTCATTGTGGGCAGGAAACATGTCTTCCAACTAATCACTTGTCTCCCACCATTAATCTCATGCTCTCATCATCATCATCAATCGTATTTATTGAGCGCTTACTGTGTGCAGAGCACTGTACTAAGCGCTTGGGAAGTACTCTCCCTCTGACCTGGTGCCCCCTCCCACTACACACCTGTCATTCCACACCTTTCCCTATCTTCAAGGCTCTACTAAAATCACGTCTCCTCCAGGAGGTCTTCCTGATTAATCTCTAATCTCTTTAAATTATATCACCCCTACTGCCACGTCGGCACTTCTGTCACTGCCACTTCTGTAATAGACGTTACATAAACACCAGCTCATCCACGCATCGCCTCTTCCCATTTCTCCCTAGCCATAAATTTCTTTAGTGTGTATCTTCCCTGCTTGATCTTAAACTCAACTGGGAAGCAGGGTGGCCTAGTGAAAGAACACAAGCCTGGAAGTCAAAGGACCTGGATTCTACTCCCAGCTCCGCCCATTTGTCTGCTACATGACCTTGGGCAATTCCCTTGACTTCTCCGTGCCTCAGTTGCCTCATCTATAAAATGGAGATTAAATTCTACACCCTCCTATTTAGGCTGCGAGCCTCATGAGGGACAGGGACTGTGTCCAAGCCGATTATCTTGTATCTACTCCAGAGCTTAATACAGTGCTTGACACGTAGTAAGCACTTAATAAGTATTATAATTATTATTACCCCTTTGAAGCCAGGGATCATGTCTACTTGTCTATAGCATACGCTCCCAAGTGTTTAGTACAGTGCTCTGTATGCAGCACATGTTCAATAAATGCTTACTGATTGATAGATTGATTAATTGATTGTTTCTGTCCTTGTTTGCAAGTGGTGGTTGGGGCACCTGGAAGCCACTCTGGATGTGCGGATATGGTCTTACGCAGAGCACTGTGGGAATCCTAGGACTTGGACGAATAGGTAAGAGAGGAAATCTCCGAGAAATGTTTCTATCCATCCATTCTGAGCATCTCTTGTGCAGGCCTGGTACTTGGAATGGGTGGTCGCGACCAAAATCAACAGTGCGTTTGAGCCTTTTTTACTGTACTGCAAGGATTTCTGTTTTTTATTTTAAAAAAGTGTGCTTAGTTTGGGTAAATGCCTATTTGCAGATGTTTCCCAAAAATCAAACCGTGTGCCTGTGTTGAGTAAAAACCTAACGGGGACAGCTGCGGGATGAGCAAGTGGAAAGTGCACAGACCTGGGAATCAGAGGACCTGGTTTCTAATCCTGGCTCTGCCACTTGTCTCCTGTGTAACCTTGGGCAAGTCAATAAACTTCTCTGTGCTTGAGTTGCCTCAGCTGTACAATGGGGATTAAGGCAGTGAGCCCCATGTGGGACATGGATTGTGTCCAACCTGATCATCTTTTATTTACCCAAGCGCTTTTTTAATGGTATTAGTTAAGCGCTTACTATGTGCCAGACACTGTACTAAGCTCTGGGGTAGAAACTAGCTGATCAGGTTGGACACGATCCATGTTCCACAGTGGGGCTCACAATCTTAATCCCCATTTTTCAGGTGAGGTAACCAAGGCCCGGGGAAGTTAAGTGACTTGCTCAACTTCACACAGCAGACACACGGCAGAGCTGGGATTAGAACCCAGATCTTTCTGCTTCCCAGATCAGTGCTCTATCCACTAGGCCATGCTGCTTCTCTGGTACATAGTAAGCACTTAATAAATACCACAAAAAGGTGTACATGATGCTCACATATGCTATCTTTACCACCCCGCACCAAGGACAGTGTGAAGTTTGCATAGGCTCAGCTCTTCTCTTCCCCGTATTTTTACCTCACCAAAACAACTGGAGAAGCAGCATGGTGTAGTGGATAGCGCCCGGGCTTGGGAGTCAGAAGGTGATGGGTTCTAATTCCAGCTCTGCCACTTGTCTGCTGTGTGACCTTGGGCAAGTCACTCCACCTCTCTGTGCCTCAGTTCCCTCATCTGTAAAATGGGGATTGAGACTGTGAGCCCCATGTGGGACAACCTGATTACCTTGTATCTACCCCAGTGCTTAGAGCAGTGTTTGGCACATAGTAAGCGCTTAACAAATACCATCATTATTATGATGATGATGATGATTTCCATAGTTTATTTATATTAATGCCTGTCCCCCCTTCTAGACTTTAAGTTTCTTGTGGGCACGAAAGGTGTCTACTGTCTCTATGGTACTGTATTCTTCCAAGTGCTTAATACAGTGCTCTGCACATGTTAAGCTCTCAATAAATAATAATAATAATGGCATTTGTTAAGAGCTTACTATGTGCCAAGCACTGTTCTAAGGGCTGGACACTGATTGATCAATATGTTGCACTTGGGAGAGTACAATACAACAATAAACAGTCACATTCTCTGCCCACAATGAGCTCAGAGTCTAGAGAGGGGGAGACAGACACCAACGCAAATAAATAAAATTACAGATAAATACGTAAGTGCTGTGGGCCTGGAAGCCGGGGGAAGAGCAGAGGGAGCAAGTCATGGCGATGCAGAAGAGAGTGGGAGATGGGGGAAAATGCAGCTTTGTCTGGGAAAGCTTCTTGGAGGAGATGGGCCCTTCATAAGGCTTTGAAGAGCGGGAGAGTAATTGTCTGTCGGATTTGAGCAGGGAGGGCATTCAAGGCCAGAGGCAGGATGTGGGCGAGGGGTCGGCAGCGAGACAGGAGAAATCGAGGCACAGTGAGAAGGTTAGCACTAGAGGAAAGAATTGTGCGGGATGGGTTGTAGAGGAGAGAAGTGAGGTAGGAGGGGGCAATGGTGAGGAGTTTTTGCTTCATGTGGAGGTAAATGGGCAACCACTAGAGTTTTCTGAGGAGCAGGGTGACATGTCCTGATCATTTTTTGTAAAGAAATGATCTGGGCAGCAGAGAGAAGTATGGATGGGAGTGGGGAGAGACAGGAAGCTGGGAGGTCAGCAAGGAGGCTGATGCAGTAATCCAGGCGGGATGAGTTAATAAATATAATATTAATAATAATATTATTAATGTTAATATGATAGGAGTTTGGATGGAGAGGAAAGGGCAGATTTTAGCGATGTTGTGAAGGTGGAACCAGTGATTTGCCCAAGGTCACACAGTAGATAAGTATCAGAGCCAGGATTAGAACCCACATTCTTCTGACTCCTAGGCCAGCACTCTATCCTCTAGGCCACGCTGCTTCTCGAGTTAAGTATAGTCTGTGTCTGTGAAGACTAACATTTATTTCATACTTCTGATTCTTGGACAAAAGTGCTTTAAAGGAAGTCAAAGCCTTCTCTTCAACTATCAGTGGAGATATAGCTCTGAATTGGAAAGGAAAAAGAAGTTAGACGACATCCTCGTATCTTTGATCAGTCAGTAAGTCGTATTTATTGAGTGCTTACTGTGCGCAGAGCACTGTAGTAAACGCTTGGGAGAGTACAATACAATAACAATATAATAACAGAGAAGCAGCGCGGCTCAGTGGAAACAGCACGGGCTTTGGAGTCAGAGGTCATGGGTTTGAATCCCGACTCTGCCAGTTGTCAGCTGTGTGACTTTGGGTGAGTCACTTAACTTCTCTGTGCCTCAGTTCCTTCTTCTGTAAAATGGGGATGAAGACTGTGAGCCCCCCGTGGGACAACCTGATCACCTTGTAACCTCCCCAGTGCTTAGAACAGTGCTTTGCACGTAGTAAGAGCTTAACAAATGCCATCATCATTATTATTATTATTATAACAAAGACACTTTCCCTGCCCACAAGGAGTGAACGGTCTAGACGAAGAAGAGTGTCTATTTGATGCCTTTATTACTGAAGGACCTACCTTAGTTATTTTAATTTCTTACCCACAACACACCGGACAGGTAGGGTTCAGGTATTATTATTATTATCCCCAGTTTACACCTGGGGAAACTGAGGCATGGGGAAGTGAAGTGGCTTGCCCAAGGCCACACAGGGGACAGGTAGCAGAGCCAGGACTAGAATCCAGGACCTTCGATTTCTGGAACCACAGCTGTCTGCCTATGCCACACTGCCTCCCCACTGGCATGTACCGAGCACTTACCGTGAGCAGAGCACTGTACTCAGCTCTTGGGAGAGTAGAATAGAGTTGGTAGACCCAACCCCTGCCCCCAGGGAGCCTACAGACCTGGGGGATATAGACATTAAAGTAAATTACAGAAAAGGGAAATGGCGGATTATAAGGATATGCACATAAGTGTTGTGGGACTGAGGGTGGGGTGAAAATCAAGTGCTTTAAGGGGTACAGATCCTCAGGGTACAGACAAGGCCGAGGGAAGGGCTAAGTCAGGGAAGGCCTCTTGGAGGTGTGATTTTAGGAAGGTTTTGTAGGTGGGGAGAGTGGGGGTCTGTCTGACACTGTGTCTCAATGGTACCCATTTCCCGCAGCTACACACATTTGCTTTTGTTGAAATGGCAAAAGTTGTTTTAGAATGGTTTTCGTTTTCATCTAGCTTTTACTGAATGTCAGGAATGCACAAGATTCTGTATGGGACGTTCGTTGTCTTACGAACTCACTATCTTTACCCAACAGACAAGTCACCAACTTGATTGACAGTGAGGAAGAAGAAGCAGTTCTATTCACGTTTATATGTCATATTCATATCCAAAATGTATATTCATTAACCTGCTAGGGCTTAGCTTCATCAACAGCGAAGATAGAGCATTCTATTACAAAATGGCTTTAGAATCCTGTCTTCCTCCCTTCTTCCAGATGTTTGGAACAGCTGCAGTGTGTTTTGTGTCTTCACTGACAATCAAACCAGTTCACGTTTTGTGAAACAACACATACCTTGTTTGTTTGTAAGATTTACCTATGTCTCTCTTGCCTTGCATTTCTGCTACTTATGCCAACTCTCCTTAGCTCTTGCACCTGGAACCTTCTCTCTATTATAGGAATATTAACAATAACCAAAGTCCCACCCAAACGGGATGCGTAGGCAAACCCAGATAGGCGCAAACGCACACCCACAAACACTCGCGTAGGCACAGAAAGACAGAGACGGGAACAAACACAGAGACAAGGGAGAGCACGGTAGAAAGGATGGAGGGACATGGAGTGGATTGTATGTGGAGATCGTAAGGGGAAGCAGCACGGCCTGGGAGTCAGAGGACCTGGGTTCTAATCCTGCCTCTGCCACTTGTCTGCTGTGTGACCTTGGGTAACTTACCCAAGGTCACGTTACTTATCTTCTCTGTGTCTGCTTCCTCATCTGTAAATTGAGGATTAAATCCTACTCCCTTTTACTTGGACTGTGAGCCCCATGTGGGGTAGAGACTGTGTCCAACCTGATTTTCTTGTATCCACCCCAGTTCAGTGCTTGGCACATAGTCAGCACCTAACAAATACCATCATTATTACTCCTTACGGGGAAGCTGAAGTGAAGAGGGAGTCGGTCGTCGAGGGGCCCCATGGAATGAGGTGTGTCCTGAAGTGGAAAGGAAAGGAGAGGGCCAAAGTGGGGAGAGAGAAAGGCGTACCGGGTGGAATAGAAAAAGGAATCATGGTGCAGGAAGGATGGTAGGAACAAAAGGAGGGAATTATGGTGGGCAGATGCAGTCCTGCTTCTGCACGAAGAAAAGCCAAGAATGCTGCAGAGGTGGCCTGAGGTAAAATGTTTGTCACGGAACCAAAACAACAGGGTGACCAACAGAAATGCAGCCTAGACATCAGGCAGAGTACAAGAGATGATAAAGGTCATCTCAAAAATGAAAACACTCACCTGTGTGAGGAGAACATGAAAGTCCATAAGAGTGGCAGATCAGGTGCAAAAAGAAGGTAAGTGGGCCAAAGAGGAGTTTGAATAGCACCTTACAGTGGATGCCAAAGCCATTGGCATCTCTAAATATACCAACGGCCAGAAGTCAGCTAGGGAATCAGTGGGAACGTTTGACAGACGTGGGGTAAAAGGTGTGCTTGAGGTGAAAATTAGATCACTGAGAGGCTCAGGGAATTCTTTAGTTTGCTCTAAACTAAATTGGGTTATGGTAGCAGACACGTCAAAGGAACTGGATCAAATTGTGGTGGCCACACAGAGTGTTTTAGACTAGATTGGTTGCATCGGGGATTAAATTCCTGTTCTCCCTCTACCTTAGACTGTGAGCCCCAATGTGTGACAGGGACTGTGTCTGGCCTGATTATCTTGTATCTACCTCAGAGCTTAGTGTAGTGCACATATTAGTGCACATATTAAGTATTTAACAAATACCATAAGTATCATTATTATTATCAGGACCAGATGACAGTCACCCAAGATTTCTGAAGGAACTTGAAGGGGAAGTTGTACTAATCCTGGCAGGAGAATGTGCTACAAACAGCCACCATATCAGAAGGCTGGCAGATTGTCAATCCAACGCCCGTCAATAAAAGAGGTTTCTGGAAGTGACCCTGGGAATTATTGACTAGCAAATCTCACTTCTATGCCTAGCAAACTAATAGAATAGATAATTAAGTGTAGGGTCAGTGAGCACTTAGAAGAAGAACCTGTTTGAGGAAAGTCAGCATGATTTGGTAAGGGGAACTCACATCGTTGATATGCTGGGGTTCTTTGAAGGGTCAACAAGCGCAAGGCTAGAGGGGAACTAGTACCCGTTATATATTTAAAATTTCAAAGGCTCTTGGCAAAATGCCACACCAAAGGCTTTGTTTTAAAAAATGGAATAATCAGGGGCTTAGGGGGATGTTCTGATAGAAAGAGACTAAAATAGGAATCGGTGCTGATGATTATGATGATACTGGTGGTATTTGTAAAGCACTTTTTCCATGCCAAGCAGTGTTCTATGTGCTGGGGTAGATTCAAGTTAACCAGGTCAGACACAGTCCCTTCCCACTTGTCTGTCTCCCTTTTTAAGTAAATAGAACAGCCATAGGGCCAATGGTATTTATTGAGCACTTTACTGGGTACAGAACACTGTACTAAGCGCTTGAGAAAGTACAAGACAATAGAGTTGGTAGTCACAATCCCTGCCCACAAGGAGTTTACGGTCGAGGGGGAGATACAGGAATTAAAATAAATTGCACATCGGGGAAATGGGAGAGTATAAAGATAGGGCACACAAGTGCTGTGGGGTTGGGAGTTTTCGTGAGTGATCTGGAAGGGGGAGCATGCAGTGAAATCTCCGAGTTTGCAGATGACAGGTAACTCTTCTCAGTAGTGAAGAGCCGCGAGAAACTGAGGGAGGGGACTGAATAATCATGGATGAGCTTCCGTGTGAGCAAATGCAAGGTACGCACCCAGGGAAAGTCAGTCAAATTACAGCTACAGGAAGACTCGCTGGGAGTTGAGTCACAACTCAGTAATAGTAGTAATAATAGTATTTACGCCTGCCCGCTGGGTGCCATGAACTCTATGAAGGTAATCGAATGAACAGTTGAATAACCTCTCTGTAGAAGTGCTCAGGCTGAGTAAAAATAAGAGCCGAGGTATGTTCGTTCAATTCATTCAATCATGTTTATTAAGCATTTACTGTGTGCAAAGCACTGTACTAAGCTCTTGGGAGAGTACGATATAACAATAAAGAGACACATTCTCTGCCCACCTTGAGCTTACAGTCTAGAGGGGGAGACAGACATTAAAATCAATCAATCAATAAAATGAATATGTTTAAAGCAATCGTACCTAGTGCTGGATGTGTTTGGGGAGCTGGGAGCTAATCAGGAAAAACTTGTGGGAGAATGGGGGATTTTAGGAGGACTTTTCATGTGGGGAGCACTCTGGTCTGGCAGATTTGGGGAGGGAGGGAATTCCAAAGTCAGGGGAACAGCATGGGGAGAGGGGGATGAAGCTGGGAAAAGTGAGAGAGATAGAGGGTTAGCTTGAAAAAAGTGAAAGATGCTAACTGGGGAATAGCAGGTGACAACGGCAGGTATTCAAGATGGAAAAAGACCTCGGGGGTCTTTGTTAGCTGTTCTTTGAAACTGTCTATCCAATCTGCTTACCACACACTGGATGACCAGATGGAAGCAGGGCATCATTCATTCATTCAATCGTCTTTATTGAGTGCTTACTGTGTGCAGAGCACTGTACTAAACACTTGGAAGAGTATGATACAACAATAAATGTCACATTCCCTGCCCACAACGAGATATGGTTTAGAGGTGGGGAAGACAGACATGCATACAAATAAATAAAATTACAGATGTTTATATAAGTGGTGTGGGGCTGGGAGGGGGGAAGAGCAAAGGAAGCAAGTTGGAGACACAGGAGTGGGAGATGTGAAAAAGTGGGGCTGAGTCTGGGAAGGCCTCTTGGAGGAGACGTGCCTTCCATAAGGCTTTGAAGAGGGGGAGAGTAATTGTCTTTCGGATTTGAGGAGGGAGGACATATCATCAGAAGGGGATAGAAACAAAACAGAAGGCCCAAGCGCTTAGTACAGTGCTCTGCACACAGTAAGTGCCACTCTTTCAAACCACGGGATCTCTGTACCTGGGATACTGTGTGAAGACACATCTGAGGAAGGACAGAATCGAGCTGCAGAAGGAGGAGAAGGGCAGGCAAGACAGTCAGAGGGATGGAGAAGCTTCCATGTGAGAAGAACAGGTCAGGACTCTTCAGTCTGGTTAGACAAAAAAATGAGAGGGGAGAGGATTGAAAGTTATAAAACCACGAAGGGTGTATGAAGGGCCAACATGGAATTGTTGTTCACCAAACCCTCAGGGGTTGTAGGTTCAAAATGAACAAAGGCAGCATTTCTTCACACAGTGGATCTGTACCCTTTGATTTTCACCCCCCACCCCAGCCCCACCGCACTTATGTTAATATCTGCAATGTATTTATTTATATTAATGTCTCTCTCTCCCTCTAGACTGTAAGCTCTTTGTGGGCAGGGAATGTTTCTGCCAACACTGTTGTATTGTACTCTCCCAAGTGCTTCTCCCAAGAGAAGCAGTGTGGCTTGGTGAATACAGCCCGGGCCTGGGAATCAGAAGGACCTGGGTTCTAAAACTGGCTCTGCCACTTTGCTGTGTGACCTTGGGCCAGTCCCTTAACTTCTCTGTGCCTCAGTTACCTCATCTGGAAAATGGGGATTAAGACTGTGAGCCCCATTGTTATATCATACTCTCCCAAGTGCTTAGTACAGTGCTCTGTACACAGTAAGTGCTCAATAAATACAGTTGAATGAATGAATGAATGAATGTGAGACAGGGACTTTTACAACCTGATTATCTTGTATCTACCCCAGTACTTCATTCATTCATTCAATAGTATTTATTGAGCACTCACTGTGTGCAGAGCTCTGTACTAATCAATCATATTTATTGAGCGCTTACTGTGTGCAGAGCTCTGTACTAAGCATTTGGGAAGTACAAGTTGGCAACATATAGAGACAGTCCTTACCCAACAATGGGCTCCCAGTCTAGAAGTGCTTAGTACAGTGCCTGGCACCTAAGAAATGCTTAACAAATACCATAAAAGTGCTTAGTACAGTGCTCTGCACACAGTAAGTGCTCAGTAAATAAGCGCTTAGTACAGTGCTCTGCACACAATAAGCGCTTAATAAGTATGATTGAATGAATGAATGAATTGATTGATTCAAGAGGGAGTTGGATAAATTTGTGGATTGGCAGCCCGTGATGGGTTCCCAGAGGGAAAGTTAGGACTATAGGAAAAGATGGAGATAATAGTTCAGCCCTAAATAGGGTGAGTTTGGTCAAGAATGACAATTATTCATTCATTCATTCAATCATATTTATTGAGCGCTTACTGTGTGCAGAGCACTGTACTAAGCGCTTGGGAAGTACAAGTTGGCAACATATAGAGACGGTCCCTACCCAACAACGGGCTCACAGTCTAGAAGGGGGAGACAAACAATAAAACAAAACATGTGAACAGGTGTCAAGTCATCAGAATAAATAGAAGTAAAGCTAGATGCACATCATTAACAAAATAAAATAAATAGAATGGTAAATATGTACAAGTAAAATAGAGTAATAAATCTGTACAAACATATATATACAGGTGCTGTGGGGAGGGGAAGGAGGTAGGGCCAGGGGGATGGGGATGGGGAGAGGAAGGAGGGGGTTCAAACTGTTCTTCCTAGCCTCTTGCTGCTCTTGTTGGAAAGGGAATTCTGGGCTAAATAATTATCATAGTAATAATGATGATTGTAATGCTTATTAAGTGCTTACTATGTATCAAGCATTGTGGTAGATACAAAATAATCAGGTCAGACATAGTCTGTGTCCCACATGAGGCTCCCAGTTTAAGTAAGAGGGAAAACTGGTGTCGATTCCCCAATTTATAGAAGAGGAAACTGAGGCAGGGACCAGTTAAGTTATACAGAAGGCAAGTGGCAGAGTCAGGACTAGAGCCGGGTTCTCTGACTCCCAAACTTGTGTTGTCTCCACTATGCCACAATTTCTTATGTTCTCCTGTGTATCCCTGTAGTGGCTGGGCGGGAGTCCTTCCAGGGCTACTGACACTGCAGCCCAGCTTGCCCACGAGACAGGATTATGGCAGGTGGGAATGGAAAGGCACAAGTTTCAGAATGGGTCGGTGAATCTCGACAGTTCTCACCCTACAGCATAAAACCCTGCCAGTCTCTCCATGGGGATGGGAGAAGCTCATTGTTGGCAGAGAATGTGTCAGTTTATTGTTCTAGTGTACTCTCCCAAGCGCTTAGTACAGTATTTTGCACACAGTATGTGCTCAATAAATATGATTGAATGACTGAATGAATGAATGAGGGGAGTGGTGGCTCAAATAAGAGCTGTGTTGGGCAAAAAATTGCAAAGAAGACGCATGGGTTCAAATCCCGGCTCCACCAATTGTCAGCTGTGTGACTTTGGGCAAGTCACTTCACTTCTCTGGGCCTCAGTTCCCTCATCTGTAAAATGGGGATTAAGACTGTGAGCCCCACGTGGGACAACCTGATCACCTTGTAACCTCCCCAGCGCTTAGAACAGTGTTTTGCACATAGTAAGCACTTAATAAATGTCATTCTTCTTATTATTATTATTATTGTTATTATTTCCATAAAAATGATTTGGAGATTTTCTTTGAGGGTTTTTTTCTCCTCAGAAAAGTTGTCTCCTCAGAGTCGTTACCCCTTTATATTCTTGAGCTAAGGAGCTCATATCAGAAACATCCTGACCTTTTGAAAACTGGTTAGAGGATGATGGACAGGCGTTCGGTAGAGCACAGAGTTAGAACGGAGTTCACTGGTAGTTTTTGGGTTTTTTTGCTTTTCAGGGACAGCTATAGCTGAACGTCTGAAGCCGTTTGGAGTAAAAAAATTCCTGTACACCGATGTTGCCCCCAGAGCAGAGTTGGCTGCCAAGATCCCAGCAGAATTTGGTGAGTCACAATTTACCGGGGCAGTGAGTCTTATGAAGAGCCAGCAAGAAAGGCCACCGAGAGAAATATCCACCACTCCAACAATGCCTATTTTTCCATCTAATCTTTAAAAATAATTTTAATCTGTAAATACTTAAGTGATGAATCCAGAAACAAAGGCCATCATTCCTAAGGAACTGCAGCCACATGTGAATTCCACTCCTCTAGGGCTTTGAGTTACAGCTACCCCATCTAAAGTTACTCTTCCTTACAAACAACTAGATTGAGGATCTGATTGGTAGAGGAATGCTGCTCTTGATAGAGGTAGAGGAGTTGGTGTGATATTCAGTCATATAGCAAGCACTTATTGAACACCCATGGGGGCTCCCTTTGTTGCCAAGATAGGAGTTTTTCTTGGATCCTATCCTGTGTTCAGGCCTTGGTGTGAGCTAGTTCACCCTGTTACTCAAGATTTGAAAAGAGCGTGTACTGACTGCTGCCAGTTGATTCCTAAGAGACAAAGGGGTTGTGGCCATCTTTGAGTCCAGGTGTTCAGCTTGGGTAGCTGGGGTCAGTGCTGGATTAATGCAAGGGCTTTAGGGGACCCTCCAGCCAAAGCCCAGAGCCATGTGACTCGACCTCCACTGCTGCAGAGGGGCATCACGAAGTTCCTCAACCTTCCAAGACGAAGGAGGCCATACCAGACCTTACTAAGATGACTGCCACGCTCGCGCAACATCAGAGCGGCAGGGCGATGCTGAAGCTCAAATGCAGTCCTTTCTGTTTTCCCCCTCCCTCTGATGCTGTGTGGGCTAGGTAGCCTTTTTCGTTTCTCCATCAATTCTCTCATCTGCAAGGGGGAAGGGTGGATCAAATGTAGAGATAAGGGACTGGGGGTGAGGAGGAATAGTGGAAAGGGGAAGAGGGAAGAACGGGGAGGGAGATCACTGGTTCATCCCCAATGGACTAGGGGCAGCTGATGGAGTGTGAGAGCCTAACTCCTTGGTTGCTGCTAAGCTTGGCATCCCAGTTGATTTGACTTGCGACAAGGGGATCACCACCCAAACCCAGCCCTCCATCTGTATAGTTTTCTCTTGCTTGAGCTCTTTTGTGCTCAGGCTCTCTCTCCTGCCCCGTCCTCATGGCTTAGTAGTGTTTCCTAGCTGGGGTCAGCCACGGATCCCCAGCTGCTTCCCCTGTTCTGCCACAGAGAGAGCCAGTGCAACCGTGCCTTCTCTACGTGGAAAAAGGAAAGGGGAGTGGATCTGGGGAAGCATCAGGGGATTCTGCTCTGCTCTGAGCCCTGCTGGGAAATGTTGCTTGACTGCCGGGAACAGAGCAGTGCCCAAGCCTTCCCTTCTTCCCTCAGGGTAGGGCCAAAAAAAAAAAAAGAGACCTGTGACCTTGGGTTTCTGTGCATACGCAACTGAGCGGCCATTATCTACCTGAAATGGGACACCACAGTGGAGAGGCATGGCATGGTCTGAAGATAATAATAATAATAATAATAATGATGGCATTTGTTAAGCGCTTACTATGTGCAAAGCACTGTTCTAAGCGCTGAAGATGCCATATATCACGTGACATCAGGACATCAGTGTGATGATGTACCAGCATCCCGTGTCACGTAGGTCCTCCCACGAAACTGATTAGCCCTAGGCCCACAAGAGGATGAATCAGGCCGTAGCTGGGCTCTGCTATTTCCATTTCACTTCAAACTGATACACTCAGTTCTGCCCTAACTTGGGTTTTTACAACCTGTTTCGACTAGAACTCTGTTGGGAAATTAGGGGACCGCCATTCAACAACACAAGACTGTTTGGACACGGCACGATACAATGTCAGAAGAAACAACCGTGCACATATGTATGCACGTGACATTGGACCCCATGAACACTACGGTGTGAATTTTCCTTGTTGTGGGATTCTGCAAGAAGGCTACCCTGTACTGTAGAGAACTGAATGCACTTGAATTTGCTGAGCAGGTGTGCAAGGGAGAAACAAAGGGGCCCTACACCTTCCACCAAGTCAGGTTTGGGGAGGGAAGGCTCTGGAAAAGGGTGAATAGTCTCAAATGCTTCATCTCTCTAGCATTTGGTACATTGGTAGTTTTCCCACAGGAAATCCTCCATCCTGTTGGGGAAGCATTATCTTGCATGCTGCTTTGGAAATGGAAACACTTTTGTTTCAAGTTGCAGGGAGGCCAGGCAATGCTTAACAAACCACTACGTGAAGCCGCTGGCACTCATGGGTCACACGGGAGGGCAATGCAAAAGTTCCCAGAGGTGACTGGGCCATGAACTGCCATTGCCAAAGATTCCGGGACTAAGTCTTAGCAAGGACTGGCACAAATCAAGAACTAAGGTCAGGGGAAAATCAGCAAGGCTTTAGTAGATCCAGAGATGGTCTCATCTAGTGAATAAGCTGTTCTGCTTTAGAAGGTACCAAAGAATAACTGGGCCGGGACACAGTCAGTTGTGATATGAAAATGACACTCCTGTCGAATATAACTTTGTGTCTGAAGGATGGCAAATCCCAGCACACTGAATGGTGTCTGATTCAATCACACACCAGATGTATCTTGAAATCTGTGTGACTGTTTCAGAATGAAAGCGCGAGTTTCACCCTAGTCTGTGGTTTCGCGATTGGCCCTACAAGCGGCACCATTCACAAGGCCAGATGTCAAAGAAACCTTAGCTCAAAGGGCAGGGCATAAATGAGAGATCAACCCTGCCCTTGGAATTGGATTCTGATTCCAGTAGCGGGGCAGTGATCTGATCTACTTCTGCAGCCCTGCTGTTGAAATCGGGAGACTTGAGTTCTAATCCAGGTTCTGCCTTTAGGAGGCTAATGTGGGCAAAGACCATTCATTCAGTCAGTCACATTTATTGAGTGCTTATTGTGTGCAAAGCACTGTACTAACCGCTTGTGTACAATAACCGCGTGTACATTACAATACAATAACCATGTGTACAGTAACCACGTGTGTACAATATACACACGCTCTTCTCCATGTGCTGGATCTCTGCCCGTCCCTTGCACCCATTGCCCCTCCAGAAACCGGACTGTCAGGTGTGAGACAGTGCGAGCAACACTCTGCAAGCCGTTAGCACTAGAATCCGTTCCTCTGGGCAGCTGTTCTGTCTCAAGACCGAGGCTCATCCGTCGCTGCCGATGGAAGGCTTCGACCCGTCCCGTTTTAGTCTGCAATTCACTTTGTGTGCCCTAGTCACTTGAATCCAACCCGAAAAGCAAGGCCCAGTGGCTTTGAATCTGCGTGCATGAAACGAAAGTAGATGAGGTTTTCGTCCAAATCCCATGCAGATGGAGACAGTCCAGGAAGGGGGTCTGGTGAGTGAATGGTCTAATAATAATGATGGTATTTGTTAAGTGCTTACTATGTGTCAAGCACTGTTCTAAACGCTGGATTCCCTCTGTTGCTAAATTTGGGGAACTTACATGTTCCAGTGAACCAAGGTGGATGAAGATTTTCGTGGGCAAGGAATGTGTCTGTTTATTGTTATCTCACATTCTCCCAAGCAGTTCATTCATTCATTCAATCGTATTTATTGAGCACTTACTGTGTGCAGAGCACTCTACTAAGCGCTTGGGAAGTACAAGTTGGCAACAGTTAGTACAGTGCTCCACGCACAGCGCTCAATAAATACAAGTGAATGAATGAATGTAGACTCTTGAGACGCGTAAACAAAATATTGGGTTGCGTTGGCCCAGTCCTGATTCCCATTATAAGCAGTACATCGGAATCGGAGTTGATAGTTGAAGAACAGATATTCAGATGCTATCCCTAGGATAAATGATCCTATATGTTGATTGACTCACGTAGCTGTGTGGAGTTACTTTTCTGGCTAAGGCTCCGGCCTTTTAATCGTATCCCTTAAGCCCAAGTCACGATCAACACATTTCTTTAGGAAGTTTCTTTCTTCTTAGGTATGCTTCCGAGTGTTTATAAGGCTGATCTTTCATCTCCCTTTTCTGGGGCGATGTAACTGAGCATGCCAGATCCCCTTAAAGGCCACATTGCAATCCCAAAATTCCAAACCCACCATTTTACCAGCAGAAGCGATGGCTGCCTAATGTACGGCCATCGTTCAGCTCTTTCGTTTTCAAAAGACTGCCTTCCCCTTTTCTTGTTCTGTTTTCACCCTTTTCAAAACATTTTCCCCCTGTGACTCAACTTGATGTGTGGGCAAGAGCTCCTCTCCAAGATCCCACACTCATTAGGGGTGCTCATTAAAACTTGCTGAGGCGAAACTGGGCATTCCCACTCTGACTGGCTGAGCAGCAACCGCAATTCTTGAGTCCCTCAGTTTAAGTGTCATACAGTAAGTACAGAGAACTTGGAGGGGCTCCAGAAGGGAGCAATGAAAATGAATTAAATTCTACTGAAGCTATGATTTACATTATATCCCCTCGCACTGGCCATCAATCAGTCAATCAATCCTTCAGTCAATTGTATTTATTGGTGTGCAGAGCACTGTACTAAACCACTTCAGAGAGTACAATATAACAAAGTTGATAGGACCGTTCCCAGCCTCCAATAATAATAACAATGATGGCATTTATTCAGCGCTTACTATGTGCAAAGCACTGTTCTAAATGCTGAATGAGCTCATTCATGAGCTCAATGAGTTCCAATGAGCTCACCATCCCAAAGGGCATACATGAATATAAGTAAATAACAGATATGTACCTAAATGCTGGGGGGTAGAGGGAGGGGTGAATAAAGGATGCAAATCCAAGTGCGAGGGTGAGGCAGAAGGGAGTGGGAGAAGAGGAAGTGAGGGCCTAGTTGGGAAGGCCTTTTGGAGGAGATGTGCCTTCAATAAGCCTTCGAAGATGGGGAGAGTGATCGTCGGTCGGATATGAAGAGGGACGGCGATCCAGGCCAGAGGCGGGATGTGGGCGAGAGGTCGGCGGCGAGATAGATGAGGTCGAGCTGCAGTGGCATTAGAGGAGCGAAGCATGCGGGCTGGGTCGTAGTAGGAAAGCAGACCGTGGCAGAACGGGCCACTCTGTGTCCATGTCTTGCCCACCTCATCGTCATGATTGTAGTTGTCATCCTCATCATCACCACATCCATTGAGTTCCCAGAACTAGGCCCTGAAAAGATCCTGTAGAGGG
The DNA here is from genome assembly GCF_015852505.1 of Tachyglossus aculeatus. Lineage (NCBI taxonomy): Eukaryota > Metazoa > Chordata > Mammalia > Monotremata > Tachyglossidae > Tachyglossus > Tachyglossus aculeatus. Next base: position 59,470,747 of record NC_052098.1, read on the forward strand.
TATGGTCCCTGTCCATTTTCTAACAAGACAAGGTGGATGAATCAGTCAGTCTTTGTACTTCCCAAGCGCTTAGTACAGTGCTGTGCACATAGTAAGCGCTCAATAAATATGATTGATGATGATGATGATGGTATTGACTAAGCGCTTACTGTGTGCAGAGCACTGTACGAAGCCCTTAGGAGAGTACAATATAACAGAGTTGGTAGGCACGCTCCCTGCCCACAGTGATGAATATTCATCCATCCCACTTTATTTCCCACTCTCTTTTTTCCTTGCCCTCCCTTCCCCTATACAATACCTTGTTTTTCAGTGGATGGGGGAAGGCAGTGGGAAAAAGGGTAAGACTAAAGCATCTGCAGCATTTCATCAAGCCATGAGAAGCAGCGTGGCTTAGTGGCAAAAGCACGGGCTTGAGAGTCAGAAGTCGTGGGTTCTAATCCCGGCACCACCACTTGTCTGCTGTGTGACCTTGGGCAAGCCACTTAACGTCCCTGTGCCTCGGTTACCTCATCTGTCAAGTGAGGATTAGGACCGTGAGCCCCATGAGGGACAACCTGATTACCTTGTATCTACCCCAGAACTTAGACCAGTGCTTGGCACATAGTAAGTGCTTAACAAATACCATTATTATTATTATTATTATTATTATCGAGGACACGGAGAAGCAGCAGCATGGTGTAGTGGATAAAGTACCGGCCTGGGAATCAGAAGGTCATGGGTTCTAATCCCGGCTCCCCCACTTGTCTGCTGTGTGACCTTAGGCAAGTCACTTCACTTCTCTGTGCCTCAGTTACCTCATCTGTACAATGGGGATTTAGACTATGAGCCCCACATGGGACAAGGACCGTGTCCAGTCCAATTTGCTTGTCTCCGCCCTAGTGCTTAGTACAATGCCTGGTATATAGCAAGCATTTAACAAATACCACAGTTATTATTATTATTAGGTATGGAGTGTCAGCAGCATTTTCCTCTTCCTCCTGCTACCTCTTATTCTTCTCTCTCCCCATCTTGCCCTCACTCCAACCTTCACCTTGCCAGAGAGAAAGCATGGTGGCCTGGAGGGGGGCAGTGACAGTGGCCACCATACATGCTTTGCTGCCCATCCATAATAATAATAATAATGATGGTATTTGTTAAGCGCTTACTATGTGCAAAGCACTATTCTAATCCATCCTTGCCCTTTACTCGGCATTGACCATATGGGCAGATTGATGAAGAGCTCTGTTCATGAGGGGCTCATAAAGGTAGTGTGTTTTCCCTTTAGAATGACTGTACTCAAGATACAAGCTTCACTGATGACCTTCCCTCAGTAATACTTAATACATTACAGAATCTGTGAGAAAACGTCTGACCCTCTTAATAAACCTAAAATCAAACTCTGGTAAAAGTAAGTCCCAGACCCCTGCAGATCTTCACAGATTCGATAATATTCCTGTGAAAAATTGATCAGGATGTTGAGTTGATGGCGATTGCAACATGGAACTATAATTCACATCCTGATTGAAAAGGAAATCATCTAATCCACTTGATGTGTGTTAAGATTCCCCTGGTTTGAATCTGGAAATAATAGATGGAGGAATGGGAGGTCAGAATGGGTTACCAAACTCAATTCCTGGGCTGCACTTTTGAATGAATGGATATTTGGCATGAACATACTATAGCTAGTGTACTGCTCTCACCAAGCAAAGAAACGTTTTTTGAAGTGCCATCTGCTTGATTGCTTGTGAAAGTAGATGAAGTTTCGAGAGTAAAATGTCCCAATGTAAACACAGAGCTAGGGTAGTAATACCGATCCTGTGCGGATTGGGTGTACACTTTCAGCTCAGATTTTTAGTTCAACCGGCCCCTCTCAAATTGTCTGCAGACAAGTAGCCCAGAAAGTTAGCGGAAGAGAGTGAGAGATGATTCTCCACCAGTGAAATCATTGCAAGTATCCCAGCAAGAAGGAAGGAAGGTTATAAGGTACCCTTTCAGAATTGGAAATGTTGCATTAAGTACAGAAGAAGGCTTCATTCAGCTCTATTCTCCCCTATTTGGGATGGCTTGTAAATTCGGGTGAAGGGACTTGTTTGGGCTAAAGGGTTCAGTAGGAAGGAAAGAAATGTTGATTTCTCTTTGTTTTTATTCCGTGCAATCCCAAAGAGACAAATGTACACCCTTTATATTACAGGAGAATCAAGCTACTAGGATTTCCACCTTGTAAGCGGAATTATGCAGACGTATGAAACAGATTATGCTAGTGACGTGTTTAGTATAAAATGCAAATAGCACAACAAAGAGATGGGTATCCAGGTTTTTCCTTGAACTCATTACTGGACAAGGTTAAAATGCAAGTATAAGTCTTTCTCAAAGGTGACAGGTTATTCTTACTTCCTCTCGGTAATGTCGGTTTGGCCACTCCAATTTTAACCTTGGAAGGAGAACAGACAGGAAATGAGGAGAACAATGGGGAATGGGAAGAGGTAGGGAAGCAAGGCCCTTCTCAGGGCCGCACCTAGAGAGTTTCCAGTCTTCTACCAGTCTCGGCCATGGGAGGGAGAGTCAAGCAGAGGCCTATCCACTCCATTCCTAGCTTGGGCAGTGGCTAGCGAGTGGAAGGCAATCCGCTACAAGTCAAAAGTCTCCTGTGCCGGGCAGCAGCGGCACAGGAGAGAGTCGAGGGCAGAGACTCAAGTTTACTGTGAGGAAGGAGGCAATGGTAAATCACTTCTGTATTTTTACCAAGAAAATTCTATGGATACGCCACCAGAACAATTGCAGATGGAGGTGGGGCATTCTAGGAGAGATGTGTCCACATTGTCGCTATGGGTCGGAGATGAAGCGACAGCGTAAGACAAGACGAGAGGGAAGCAAGGAGGAAGCACACCCTAACTCTCCCCCTCTCCTAACTGATTTTAACAGTGTCTTTGGACGAGTTGGCTAAGCAGTCAGATTTCATCGCCGTCTGCTGCGCCTTAACTCCCGAAACCCAGGGGATCTGCGGCAAGAACCTCTTTTCCAAAATGAAAAACAGCGCAGTGTTTATCAATACGAGCAGGTGAGTCCAAGAAAGGGAACGTGAGAGGGAGCAGGAAGCCAGCTTGGCAGCTTGTGTTGGCCGAGACAAATGCCGTGATGCCAAGTTACTTTGGAGAACCTGTCCTCATGCGTGAACCCTTTTACCATTCATTCATTCAGTCGTATTCATCGAGCGCTTACTGTGTGCAGAGCACTGTACTAAGCGCTTGGAAGGTACAATTCGGCAACAGGAGTCAATCCCTATCACATAGGCAGATAGGGTTTACATTTCCTCAGTGAAAGGCAACTTGAAAATAGTGATTAAAAATAAAAAGCTTCCATTTGTGTAATCTGACCGTATGTGGGTGATGGAATTCAAAGACTTTGTGTGATAAAGGAAAACCCCATCATCCAGATACAGATTTACTAGATAAGCTGATCCCACATAATCACACAATATGTTTCACACCCAGGAACAGGACTGTGAGCTCTTGACTTCAGAGTTTATTATAAAGCTGCCTCTTGAAGGTCATTCTCCTCTACGCTCCATCATCATCCAACTCTGCGGTTCAGTTCAGGCCCCAGGTAGGCTTTCGGGTCCTATTACAGTGCCTATGATTGAATGAACCCTGTGATTTTTTTTTTTCCAATAGAGGCGGGGTGGTGAACCAGGATGACCTGTACCAGGCTTTGGTCAAGGGCCAGATTGCTGCTGCTGGTCTAGATGTCACAGTGCCTGAACCCCTACCTACGAACCATCCTCTTTTTACACTCAAGAACTGCGGTAAGTCAACATCTCACAGGGGCGCTCTCAATTCTCGGAATACAAATCGAGATTTCCAAATGAAGCTCGTTGTTTGCTGTCGGCTTGCTAATACGTTAGCAGTGAAAGAGACTTCTTTCTGTAGAGAGCCACAAGAGCAGAATTCCGGCACATCTGTTAATGGGAGAAGTGACGGGATATGCAACAGGCGATACCTATTTGGGGAGAGGATTTGTCCAGCGGAAAACTCCTCATGTGACCCACTGGCCCCAAAGCAATGCTTGTGAGCAGTGCGCCTTGCGGCCAAAGGAACGTTTCTGGAGCCGTGGTCCGCTAGTCAGTCAATCACTGCTATGTATTGAGTGCTCACAGGGTGCAGAGCAGTGTACTAAGCCCTTGGGAGAATCCGATACAACCGAGTTGACAGACACGCTCTCTGCCCACCGAGAGTTTACAGTGTAGAAGGGGAGACAGAGAGACAATAACATAAATAAATAAATTACAGATATTTACATGGGTGCCTTAGTCCCGGCCCAGAAACTCTGACTTGAGGCCGCTGACAGAGTTGAGTGCTTTTCCAGCCCCCCAGTTCAGTTTCATCACCCCACTGCCATCCCGAGGGGTTTCATAACAGTCCCTAGAGCCACTGGTAGGCTGATAGATGGCTGAAAAAAGCTGCACTCAACCCACCGCACTCCGTGACAGCAAGAGCTACATAAAGACACAATCTCAAAGCAAATCTCCATGTGTCCATGGAGCAGCTTTGACCCAGTCCTGAAATATTATGATTTTTGACCCTTCAATTGATCGATTGAAATCCCTGTAAAACCCTGCAGCGATCAATCAGTTCATCACTGATATTTATTGAGTGTCTACTGAATGCAAAGCCCTGGAGAAACAACAGAAGTGAGGTACACGTTCTGTGCCCTATAGGCATTTACCACCTATTAGGGGAGACAGACAGAAAAGAATCATTTACAAATAGTGAGTGCCAGAGGAAGAATAAGGATATAACTGGTACTAGGACAAAGATGTTAGGAAGAAATAGCCGAATAAGTACGTGAATATACAAATAAAATATTTTGAGATTGTGTGTATATATATATATATATATATACACTATATTTGTATGATGATGATGGTATTTGTTAAGCGCTTCCAAAGCACTGTTCTAAGCACTAAGACTAGAAATAAATGATGGCAGATTGGCGTCCGTTGGGTTGAAGTGACTAGGGTGTTGTGAATGAATCAGAGAAAACTTCTTGGATCAAGGTGGGTTTTAGGAGGGTTTTGAAGATGAGAGGAGCCTGAGGCAATAGAGAGAAAGCGATATCCCAACCCCAATTTCTGAGTTTGTCATTCGATCCTGGGGAAACGATCCCATTCTGTGACCCAAACTGTGGAGCCGCAGATTTCTCACACTCCCTCAACCCTTGAACTGGCCAATAGCTCCTGCTGCTTCTTGCCCCGCTAACAGGGGCTAACGTAGAACAGTGACGCCGAACAAAAGAACAGCCCGGGTTCCTATTTAATGGATACTTTCTCCCTTCTGTGCCAAGGAATGTCAGGAATGCTGCCTCCTCAATCCTCCTTGGTAGGGCTGCCTGTTGGGAATGAACTTTGGTCCTCAGGGCCACTTAAAAATAATAATAATATTTTTGTTATTATCGTACTTACCGTGTTCCAGGCACTATATTAAGCGCTGGAATAGATACGAGATAATCGGGTCAGACACAGTCCCTGCCCCACATAGGGCTCACAGTCTTAATCCCCATTTTCCAGATGAGGTAACTGAGGCACAGAGAAGTGAAGTGGCCCGTCCAAAGTCTCACAGCAGACAAGTGGAGGAGGGGGAATTAGAACCCAAGTCCTCTGACTTCAAAGCCCGTGGTCTTTCCACAAATCCTGGCCTGTGACCGGCCCCCTGAGATGTCATTCCAGGGCCAACAGGAAAGTAGAGAGCTGTGGGCAGTCAGGGCCAGGAAGCCTTTTGTCTCGGGAGGCTTCGCCCTGCGGTTTGTTCTTCCCAATAGGACGGCGGTTGTGGAGGAGGAAGTAGAGGAGGAGGGGAGTCCCCCCCCGTTTTCTCAGTCATAGTGATACCTGCAGCTGGGCAGCAGCAGATGAGTAACCACGCACCGCCAAGCAAACCCACAAAGGCACTTGTCACCTCTACACAGCTTAAACAACCAATGCATTTTTCCCCTTTCCATCAGCTCGATCGCCTCTCCCAACCGTGGAATCAACTAGCTCATTGTGGGCAGGGAATGTCACCGTTTATTGTCGTGGTGTACTTTCCCAGGTGCTTAGTGCAGTGCTCTGCACACAGTAAGCGCTCAAGAAATACGACTGAATGAAGTAGATTCCTCCCAGATGAAAAGCTTGGGTCGGACTGTGATTACGCGCTTATTTGTGTTCCTGGAATGTGCAGGCTCCTCTCCCCACGTGCTGCCCCATTCCCCACAATTTAAAGGACAACATCCCCTTTAAAAAACAGGCAGGACCGTGTCTACCAACTCTGTTGTAGTCTCCCAAGTGCTTAGTACAGCGCTCTGCACACAGTAAGCACTCAATAAATATCATTGATTGATTGATGGCAGCACAGGCTGTTTGTTCGTTTGCTTGATGGTACTTGTTAAGTGCTTATTATGTGTCTAACACTGTTCTAAGAGCCGGGGTAAGGTCAAGTGGGGGCACGGTTTGGAGCATCTGATGTGGGCCCTGGAAACACGGGACCCTGATCTTAAGCCCCTGCATTAATCCATCCTTGTCGGTCCTGAGGCTTTGGCCCTGAGGGAAAAAATTGACTATAGAGCTGGTGGCTTCTGAGTCACAGAGTGCTACAAGCGAATAAGCAGGCTGGATGGCAATGCAGTGTAAAATGCGCATGAAGGTTAGGGTTTTTTGTTGTCTTTTATAGTCAAAATGTCTATAGCATAGTGCCGATGTGCTGTAGGGCCATGACCAGGCAGGTGTGGTAGCCATCGTGGTCTTCGCTGCGCATGTTAGCCAGCTGTTTCAATGTAGAGAAAGACCTACTCACACCTAGGCATGAGCAAGGTGGAACACGTGACACAGCTACAGCGCTCTACTTCCCCGTCTCCATCCCTCCTCTAACTATGCCCTCTTCTTGTCTGGCAAACCTAGGGTGGTAAGCTTCAGAGCGGGGGCTGAGAGAGGAGATTTTTCTCTTCATTTTTTACCCCCCTCCCTGCCACACACAGACTGCATGAAAAGATGCCTCGGCCAAGGCCAGGCTTTTCAGCAAGTCCATTCCCAAGGGAGAGAAATGGAGCCCATTTGGAGAGAATAACAATACTAGGTTTACAGCACCTCTTTTCTGAGGGGCTCGAACGCACAGTGGAAGATGACACCCTGAGGAAATGTTCTGTGTTGTTTTTCTCTTTCAGTCATCCTTCCCCACATTGCCAGCGCCACCATGGAAACTCGCAATGCCATGGCTGCCTTGGCCGCAAACAATTTGCTGGCTGGTCTAAAGGGAGAGGCCATGCCCAAGGAGGTGCCACTCTGAGGAAAAGGAACACCACAGGCCAGCTTGCCCCTCTCTCCTTCCCCATCCCTCAGAGTAGACCCATTCGGGATCTGGGCTCATGTGGTTTGAATCGTGCGTAGTTGGCACGGGGGACGGAATGTGGGGTTAGGAATCGGGATAGGTCTCGCCCTGTCTGTTTTTATTACAAGAAGACGCCCAAGGCCTTATCTCTTCAGCTTCAGGGCTGACTAGCATTCACTAGTATTATGGTCAGTAGATTTGTGATTCTATGTAATCCTTTGCATCACTGTAATTCAGCAGCCAGTCCTTCGAGCACTCAGCAAACGAGCATGTGACTTCTAACGGCTCGTAGAGATGCTACGCGGCCCAGATCTCCATGCCCTGAAATGCACCAGAACAGTGCAGCTCCAGTTCCGAGCACTGTCAAGCTTTAATGTCACCGGAAGAGAAACTCTCTCCATAGCAGGTGACCTTTTTGTTTAAGCCAGGTTGGCATCTGCTCAGGGGAGAGAGTTCGTTAAAATGATCTGTATGCTTCTGCACTATCTCCAATCTGCAAGCAGGATCTCTAATGAATCTGTAAAGGTGGACCCGTTCCAGCCAATAAAACTCATAACACCCTCTTCAACCTGGCTGCTCAATTATTATCCTTTCCTTCAGCCTAGGGAAGAAGACTCGGGCTGTGTCCTTCACCTGACGGAACCCTGAGCGGTTAAATGCTAAAAATATAACAAGATCTAGGGGTGGGGAGAATGGATTCTGCAACTATTAACAAAATGTGGCAAAACTCTAAAGGTCCCCCACAGTCTTAGTCACACTTGACCTTCTATCTCTCCATTCTGGCAATGAATTTCCCCATGGCTTTATTCTATCGCTCCCCATGGGAACGTTTGCATCCCATCCAGCCCAGTACACCGGTGAGTCACAAGGGGGCCTCTCAGTTTACCATATTCTTACCCGCCGATTACAATTTCCAGTTAGAAGTGCAAAATAACCCGAAAGGTGTCATTTAGGGAAGAAAAAAAAAAACATCCCTTTTTGTCATCGTTCTGCTTAGTTATGGTTTTCTTCCCTGGAATAACCCGAAGGTGCAGAAATCACATTTTCCTGCCCAGTTTCTGAGGATAATCTCCATAGCACATTACTGCAGAGAGCGTCATGCCACAGAGATAGTATCATTCAAACATCTCAGTTGTCTCCTGAAGAGATTGGTGGCCTTTCATGGACGCCGGCTTTTCACTTTGAGGTCAGAAGTGACCGGCGCTCAGAGCAGGAAAGGGTAAGCTCTTAGAGGGCAGTGATAATATCAAACTAGGGATACCCTTTGAGGAGCAACACAATGAATGAGAAAGGCAGAAAGCAATTGGTAAGATAATAAAAGAGAGGATTAGGTCATGATCGTATGGAGTTACATCATTTTGCTTATGGATTCCATAGAACTCCATATCACAAGAGAACATTAGCGATGCCATTCTCAATCAGTCAACCAATCGACGGCATTTACTAGTCACTGAACTAAGCGTGTGGGAGAGTACAACAGTAGCAAGACGGAAAGCGGTAGAAATACATCAAGATGAAAAAGCTCAACAAATAATGGATAGTATATAAAAACAGGTAAATGTAGCAATACAATTAAATTATCCGTGCGTCCATTAGACGTGCATACAAAATCAGGGCAGTGGTTCATTCAGCCCAGTTTTCCGTCTCCTCAGTGGCACCCGAGACCCTTCAGGGTTGCTTTCCTAGATCAGATGATTAGAGCTGCTGTTGCCCTTGAATATTCTGTCCTGGACCTATCATCCATGACTCTTTAAATCAGGGGCGGGCAACCTTCTGCTCAGGCTTGGTTCTGAGCCAACTGCTTCAACCTATGGTCATGCCCTCCTGTCTTCAAACCAGTTGTGGATGCAGATAGTTAGCAGCCCCCACTGGGGACTGTATCCTCAGCTGGCTGGAGCCAGGTCGAAGACTCCATGGGTGTGGAAGTCCCTGCACCTCCAAATGCCATCATTAAATAATAATAATAATAATAATGGCATTTGTTAAGCACTTACTATGTGCAAAGCACTGTTCTAAGCGCTGGGGAGGGTACAAGGTGATCAGGCTGTCCCACTTGGGGCTCACAGTCTTAATCCCCATTTATATTATATATATATATTATCTATTATATACCCTCTCAGCCTTCATCTTCCAAGATTGAGGATTCCTAATCTTTTCTATTTATTCTCATAGAGTAACTTTGCCATCCTCTTCCCCCCACAATCATCATGGTTGCCTTTCTCCATCCCTTCTCCAGCTATGAGTGGAAAGAGCACGAGCTTTGGAGTCAGAGGTCATGGGTTCAAGTCCCGGCTCCACCAATTGTCAGCTGTGTGACTTTGGGCAAGTCACTTCACTTCTCTGTGCCTCAGTTACCTCATCTGTAAAATGGGGATTAAGACTGTGAGCCCCCCATGGGACAACCTGATCACCTTGTAACCTCCCCAGTGCTTAGAACAGTGCTTTGCACATAGTAAGCGCTTAATAAACGCCATTATTATTATTATTATTATATCCTTCCAAAGATGTGGCAACCAGAGCTATACCCATAATATTTCAGGTACAGAAGCAGCGCGGCCTAGTGGATTGAGCCCGGGCCCGGAAGTCCAAAGGACCTGGGTTCTAATTCCGGCTCTGCCACTTCTCTGCTGTGTGACCTTGGGCAAGTTACTTAACTTCCCTGTGCTTGTTACCTCATCTGTAAAATCGGGATTAAGATTGTGAGCCCCATGTGGGACAGAAACTGTGTCCAACCTGATTATCTTATATCTACACCAGCAACTTAGAACAGTGCTTGACATATAATAAGTGCTTAACAAATGCCATCATCATCATCATTATTATTATTATTATTGTAAGGCACAGTATTATAGGCTGATTAAGTTCTGCTGTCATTTTTTCTATGCCTTTCCGGAAGATACCCGGAATTATAATGACTTTCGGGGGCTGCTGCTGCCCACTGGACTACTAAAACATTTTACTAACCCAAAAAGATTGAATCGGTTGTAATTCCCTGGATACGAACATCCTGTTGTTCAATTTTCCGAGTCACTTTGCCCAGATCCCACCCTTCGTGGGTAAATGCCCATCCAGAAGCAGCATGGCTCAGTGGAAGGAGCGCGGGCTTGGGAGTCAGAGGTCATGGGTTCGAATCCTGGCTCCACCACTTAGCTGTGTGACTCTGGGCAAGTCACTTCACTTCTCTGGGCCTCAGTTACCTCATCGGGAAAATGGGGATTAAGACTGTGAGCCCCATGTGGGACAACCTGATGACCTTGTATCTCCTCCAGCACTTAGAACAGTGCTTGGCACATAGTAAGTGCTTAACTAATACCAAAATTATTAAATTATAATTATTATATCTAGCTCACGTTAACTCTTTTCCAATTTCCCTCGCAGTTGAGTCTGTCAGATCATCCACCTAATTCAAAACCCCTCCACTTTCCTTCTCTTCCTTCTCATTCCTCTGATGGCTTCTTTTCTCATCCTTTTTTCCTTGTTTGCTCCTTTCTCTACCTTCCATTTTTGCTTAATCATGTATTTCCTTTCCTGAATCTTCCTCTTTTTGGTTCTGTTTCTCCCCCCTTATGATCTCCCATTTTATTTTTTGGCTTTCTCCTTTTCTCTCCTTCCTGATTTATTTTCCACATCGCTGCCCTGTCCTTTTTACTCATCATTTCTTTTGCATTCTGACCTTTTCCTTCTTTATCCTCCCTCGTCCAGGTCCTATGTTCCAACTGGAATTTCCCCCCCTTGCACCACTTCCACCCAAAGAGCTAAGCCTGTCTGTGGCAGAGAGTTGGGGAGGGGGGAGTAGAAGGGAAAATGAGTGGGGAAGGAGAAAGAGAGGCAGAATCTGTCTGAGGAAGACACAGTGAGAAATATGAAGAGAGAAAAAAAAGAAAAGAGGACCCAAGAGAAAGAGAAATAAAAACAGGTACTAAGAAAAAGGCAGAGAAATAGAAATGTAGAAACAGGGATAATAGGCCCCAAAAGAGACAGGGATGGAAACAATGACAGAGAGCTCCCTCTGCTCCTTGTTCTTCCGTCCCCCACCTCACCCCACCCTTCCTTACTCCAACCCCCTTCCCACCCCTGCTCAACTGCTTTTTCTCCTTCTTCAGAAACCATCTTCCTCTAAAAGAATTTCCTCCCCAGTCACGATCACCCATATCTACCCACGGCTACAGGCCTAACCACCCCTATAGGAGTGGCAGAGACACCTCTGTCCCCATTGCCTGTCTCAATCAATCAATCAATCAATCATATTTATTGAGCACTTACTGTGTGCAGAGCACTGTACTAAGCGCTTGGGAAGTACAAATTGGCAACATATAGAGACAGTCCCTACCCAACAGTGGGCTCACAGTCTAAAAGGGGGAGTCTCAGTGTCTCAGTGTGTTCAGGCAACAAACGGACTCTCCCTATCTATCTTGTCGGCTCTCCTGTCTCTGAGAGAATCCTAGACTGTCATCATGGCTCTACAGCAGTTGCTGGCTGCAGCTGTTGGGGCTGAGGAAGAGCTGGAAAAGGAATTCTCTTTACCCCACAACTTACGCCCCTATAGATTTGGTTTCTGTTTCAGGCTGAAAATAATCCTTGGGTGTCTAAAGCTTTGGGAAGGGCAAGGCACGGGGAAACCAAGGCTTGCGTTTCCTCAAATCCACCTCTAACGTGTCTTGACTCGGCATGAGTGTTTTGATTGTTTTAAAAACCATTTTCAAGGCCTGTACCAAGGTCACTGTACCCACTGAGTAAACTGACAAAGTATCCATCCGTCTCACACTAAGTAGGACAGATATAAATTTTGAGATACCATCCTGCCACCTGAAAAATGGCCAATGGGACCGCTTGCATTCCCACTTCTTTGGCTGATAGGCAGGAGAGGGCATGATGGCAGTGGCAGTGAACTAACAGGTAAGTACTCTTTCTCCTCTTACTCCTTGTTTTCTTCCCTTTCCTCTTTTGCCGCCTCTGTCCTTCCATACGCCATTTTCTGGTGATTTCTGGCCCTGGAGAACTGAAGGAGGGTAGCTGCACTGGAAATCTATAGGGGAGAAGGAGGAGGAGAAGGACAAGGAGAAGGAGAAGCAGAGCAAAGTCCTGGAAAGACCTGCAGCAGAGAGAGCAGGTGGAAAAGGCTGGGTAAGTACTTCCATGTGTGCTTGTGTGTACCTATATAGGTGTGTCTCCCTGTGTGGGCTATTTGCAGCTTCTGTTTCCCACCTTCACCTCTTTCTATTCCCCACCCCCTGACCTCTGTCTTTCTTGCCATCTTTCCTGACTCCATTTTTGTCTCTATTCTCTATAAATCCCACTCCCCTCCTTCCCCCCTTCCTGTCAGACCTGCTCTACCCTGAGCCACTGAGCATCGTTAGGTTTAGAGGGCTAGGATCTCCTAGCTTTGTTTGCTACATAAACCCATATTCTTTGGGGAAATATACTCTCAAAGTTTCAACCACTGCTCCAAATAGCGAAGCAAACAACTCCTTGAAACTCAAACTCATTTCTGAAATCTTTCTCTACAGGTCACCTGTTTATGCAAGGAAGAAAAAGAGGTCAATAATCACCGCAGCATTTGTGCCAAATCGCCCTTCTACAGGTGACTTGGAAATGCAGCCCAGAAATTTTAACAGTTTAGTAGCCTCTTCTGGACTTTGCAACCAGCTACTGCTACCAAATTCAACCTGGGCAGTCACACCAACTTAGTCTAGTTGGCCTAATGATTAAAAATAAACAAGCAGGTACACCATTATTTTCTACTGGAATCCTCAAAAGTTGAAGGTTTTTCATATGGAACCCCTGTGCCTGTCTCCATTTCCGCCAGAAAGTGCCAGTCCGTTGCCCTAAGGGGGCTTATCTTAAGTTTAGCCCAAAGCCTCATGTGGAACGCTGAAACGCTAATGGTTTGTAAGCGGACTCAGTGGACAAGCCCACTCACAAATATAAAGATAATTTGTAGAATAATAATAATGATGGTATTTGTTAAGCGCTTACTATGTGCCAAGCACTGTTCTAAGCGCTGGGGTAGATACGAGGTCATCAGGTTGTCCCACGTGGGGCTCACGGTCTTAATCCCCATTTTACAGATGAGGCAACTGAGGCACAGGGAAGTGAAGTGACTCGCCCAAGGTCACCACACAGCTGATAAGTGTGATGCCATCAAGGAATAGATTTAGAAACGCTCTTCCACGTGGCAATGGCCATAGGAACTCTCCCCTGGGTAACACTGAGGCCTAGGCGACCGTGCTAATCCGTGGGGATCAGTCCTCCTTCCTTTTTCCCCAGGTAAGAGTGAGCTACTAGCTGGGCTTCATGTTTTTTCTCTCAAGAGGGTCAAATACAGGCACGATGGGCTCATGTTTCAGTCGCGTCAAGCAGGGCCGGCCAGGGGAAAAACCTCTCCTAATCCTCCTGCTTTCCAGTGGTTCTCTTCTAATCTGTCCAGTTCACTGTGGTGACTTCCTCTTCTTCCTACTGTAAAGTTCTCTGGGTCTCTCTTTTCCTGAGGTGGCCACCCTCCGGACAGGGTCTCCCCTTATTTGACGCCCGGCCCACCCCGTGAAGTTTGTTGGTGCTTGAGGCTGGATTGCAAACCAGTGGGTCCGTTTGAAAGCCAAGTCCAGGGTGCAGTCCCAGGGAGGAGTCCGTTTAGACATCAGGTGGCAACCACAAAATTGAAATGAAATTGAATTGAACTGTCGCAACTCCACTAGTTGCGCATAGAATGAGGGATTCTACAGCAGTGTGGAATTTATTTTTCCCAGCATTTGATTTTAGCTAGTCTGAGGATGCCGTCCATTCTCTCATAGATTCTAAGGTGTATCGTGAAAGCAGCATGACTTAGTGGAAAGAGTCAGAAGACTTGGGTCATAATCCTGCCTCTGCCACTTGTCTCTTGGGCAAATCACTTAACGTCTCTGTGCCTCAGTTCCTTCGTCTTCAAAATGGAGACTCAATACCTTTTCTCTCTCCTACTTAGACTGCGGGACCTGATTATGATATATCTACCCCAGCGCTTAGTACGGTGCTTGGCACATAGTAAGCACTGAACAAATACCACACTTATTGGTAGTAGTATTACTGAAGAAACACCAGGTATGCCTGTATCTTGAGTACTGTCCATCTAAATTGACATATTATCATAGGGGCTAAATCCATGAGGGAGATGGGAGGAATCAAACAGGCCCCATGGCTCTTTGAGCTGGTCTTCCAGCCTTGCTCATCCCAGAGAATAATAATAATTGTGGTGTTTGTTAAGCACTTACTACTTGCCAGGCACTGCATTAAGTGCTGGGGTGGATGCAAGCAAATCAGGCTGGACATAGTCCCTGTCCCACATGGGGCTCACAGTCTCACTGTCCGTTTTACAGATGAGATAACTGAGGCACAGAGAAGTTAAGTGATTTGCCAAAGGTCACACAGCAGAAAAGTGGAGGAACCGGCATAAGAACCAATGACCCCAGATCTCTGACAGACCTGAGAGTTTCCCATCATGGCTGGAAAAGTTCCAAAATGATGACTTTTTGGCCTGTGAGGAGGTCCCTGAAGCCAGTCCCTAGCCCCCCATAAAATCCCTGCTCCCTTTTCACCCCCACCCCCAATCAAAATGAAGAGTTGGCACCTAGACTTGATATCATTTTTTTGATAACTGATCTTACTAAGATGCCAGTACTATCAATGATGTAGTTCACTGCTGTTAAAGAAATCAGTGGTATTTATTGAGCGTTGACTACGTGCAGGATGCTGTACTAAGTGTTGACAGGTACATTACCTGCCCGCAAAAAGCTTACAATGCATGACGTCTTTCCTCGTATCTCATCTTTGTCCGGGCTACTAGAGATGCAAAGTGTTCTTTCCGTGGGCTATCCTGGTGTTTCAAAATAAGCAAGATTTAAGAAGCCCAGAATGACCTCCTGTTCCATTGCTTTAATTTATTGATAACTCATTTACCCTTGAAAGACTAATAATTTTAAGCAATCTCTTGTTATAAAACTGCATGATTTCTTGCCCTTTTCTATCCTTCCAGACTTCTGGTTGTGGAACTGAAGTTATATTACCATTGAAAATTTAGTTATCTAGCACTCAATACTCTAGAGATGGAAGCTATGTTTTTCATGCTTCTCTGCCTGTCTGTCTACATATCAGAAAGAAAAGTCCCATAGAAGAATAGAGTATTTCCCTGGTCCTGCTATTTATTGCAAAATAGAGAGAGAGCTAGACATAAATCAAAAATCAAATCTCAGAAACTTCGGCAGACTATTAGAGAAGACAACCGTTGTTTGGTAGGGACCGTCTCTATATGTTACTGATTTGTACTTCTCAAGTGCTTAGTACAGTGCTCTGCACACAGTAAGCGCTCAATAAATATGACTGAATGAATGAATGACAACCTCTTTCACTCCTGTTCCTGGGGTTTTTTTTAATGGCATTTATTAAGTGCTTACTGTGTGCAAAGCACTGTTCTAAGCGCTGGGGAGGTTACAAGGTGATCAGGTTGTCCCAAGGGGGCTCACAGTCTTAATCTGAAGAGAAGCAGCATGGCTCAGTGGAAAGAGCATGGGCTTTGGAGTCAGAGGTCATGGGTTCGAATCCCAGCGCTGCCACATCAATCAATCAATCAATCAATCGTATTTATTGAGCGCTTACTGTGTGCAGAGCACTGTACTAAGCGCTTGGGAAGTACAAGTTGGCAACATATAGAGACAGTCCCTACCCAATAGTGGGCTCACAGTCTAAAAGGGGGAGACAGAGAACAAAACCAAACATGCTAACAAAATAAAATAAATAGAATAGATATGTACAAGTAAAATAAATAAATAAATAAATAGAGTAATATTGTCTGCTGTGTGACCTTGGGCAAGTCACTTAACTTCTCAGAGCCTCAGTGACCTCATCTGTAAAATGGGGATGAAGACTGTGAGCCCCACGTGGGACAACCTGAGAAGCAGTGTGGCTCAGTGGAAAGAGCATGGGCTTCGGAGTCAGAGGTCATGGGTTCGAATCCCGGCTCCGGCAATTGTCAGCTGTGTGACTTTGGGCAAGTCACTTAACTTCTCTGTGCCTCAGATACCTCATTTGTAAAATGGGGATCAAGACTGTGAGCCCCACGTGGGACAACCTGATCACCTTGTAACCTCTCCAGCGCTTAGAACAGTGCTTTGCACATAGTAAGCGCTTAATAAATGCCATCATTATTATTATTATTATCCCCATTTTACAGATGAGGTAACTGAGGCACAGAGAAGTGAAGTGACTTGCCCAAAGTCACACAGCTGACAACTGGCGGCCCTGGGTTGGCAGGGCAGATGGCCAGGTGAAGAAGGGAGGGAAGCAGTTCTGAAGAAAGGGGATTTCCACATTAATGATAGTGCAGAAAACTGGGATTTACTGCATTTGATCTCAATGAAACCAGGAGGCTAAAATAAAAGACCCTCTCTCTGAGACCCAGGTAGTGCAAGGCCATCCAAAATGCTGAGCCAGGGCTTCCCATAGACTGTCGTGAGGGGGCCTCCAAAGAAAGGAAAGTTGGGAGCCCGGGAATAGAAACTTATCCCTCTCCTGCCTCCAACGTAAACCAGAGCCTCCAGCTCATCCTATAAAAGCTGAAGGGGGGGGCCGGAAAGAAAACATCCTGCCATCTGCCTTGGATTGCATGAAAGCCAGGTTCCAAATACCCAATCTATCTTTTTTTTTTTTCCTTTTCAAAGAACATACGCCAGGGACGGCCAATCTGTGGCTCTTCATTTGCCGCGCGGCTCGCGGTTTATTATTGATTCATTCAGTGTGGCGGGCTGAAATGGGCTCTCTGCTGCCATTTGCCACTCCCCCCCTCCCGGGAATGCCTGCTTGGCTTAGTGGATGGAGCACGGATCCCCGAGTCAGAAGGACCCGGGTTCTAATCCTGGCTCTGCCACTTGTGTGCTGTGTGACCCTGGGCAAGTCACTTCACCTCTCTGGGCCTCAGTTGCCTCATCTGTACAATGGGGATTAAGAGTGTGAGCCCCATGTAGGACAGGGACAGGGTCCAATCTGATTAACCTGTATCTTCTCCAGAGCTTAGACCAGTGCACATAGTAAGCGCTTAATAAGTACCAGGATTATTATTTATTCATTCATTAAATTGTATTTATTGAGCGCTTACTGTGTGCTAAGCGCTTGGAAAGTATGGCAACAGAGACGATCCCTACCCAACGGGCTCACAGTCTAGAAGGGGGGAGATAGACAACAAAATAAAGCAAAGCAAGTGGACAGACATCAAGCAGCATGGCTCAGTGGAAAAGAGCCCGGGCTTTGGAGTCGGAGGTCATGGGTTCAAGTCCCGGCTCTGCCAATTGTCAGCTGTGTGACTTTGGGTAAGTCACTTCACTTCTCTGTGCCTCAGTTGCCTCATCTGTAAAATGGGGTTTAAGACTGTGGGCCCCCCGTGGGACAACCTGATCACCTTGTAACCTCCCCAGTGCTTAGAACAGTGCTTTGCACATAGTCAGCGCTTAACAAATGCCATCATTATTATTATTATCATTATCAATATAAATAAATAGAATTAGAGACATATACACATCATTAATCAAATAAATAGAATAATAAATATGTACGTATATACACAAGCGCTGTGGGTCAGGGAGGGGCGGTAGAGGGAGGGAGTAGGGGCAATGGGGAGGGGATGAGGAGCAGAGGAAAAAGGGGGGCTCAGTCTGGGAAGGCCTCCCGGAGGAGGTGAGCTTTCAGTAGGGCTTTGAAGGGGGGACTGCCCTTCATTTTTGGTTGATCTGCGGCTCCTCCATTCATGCAGCTTGGCCACCCCCCACATATGCCTTATGGAAGGCCTGGGCAACATTCAGGTTCATGCTTTCTTCTTACCTGAACCTTCACTTCAAATCGTGGCTCATGGAGACAGACCCTGTCGGAAATCCTCACTGTCATTCAGGCGCCAAATTCCTCCCCGTACGGGTCTGTTTGACGGCCAATTGATGGCATTTATTAAGCTCCTACTATGTACAAAGCACTGTTCTAAGCGCTGGGGAGGTTACCAGGTGATCGGGTTGTCCCACGGGGGGGCGCTCACAGTCTTAATCCCCTTTTTACCGATGAGGGAACTGAGGCCCAGAGGAGTGAAGTGACTTGCCCAAAGTCACACAGCTGACCGTTGGCGGAGCTGGGATTTGAACCCGTGACCTCTGACTGCTCTTTCCACCGAGCCACGCTGCTTCTCAAGGTTCTTTTCAAGTCATGAAAATCCGATTGCTTGCTGGTGCCCAGCAGCCACTCCATTTCCCAGGATTCGTTTAAGGACTTTCTGTCCTTTTCCCCCAGGATCCCCAAACATCCTTGCTCTCCTCCCTTCTTCAGTCCAGGAAAGAAATAGGGGAAATTTGGAGGCATAATTTTCTTAACTCCAATTTGCAGCTGAAAGGGGTGGGTGTAATAGAGACATCTAGTGGTTCAGCAAGTAAATTTATTATTTTCAAGTGTATTACAATCATCGTTTTCCCATGTAGTTATTATTTAATATTTATGGAGTTCCTAGGCGTAAGATGATCTTTGAAACCCCGGCTTTCCAAAGCCTTGTCTGGCAGGGCTAAACTGAAACACAACAAATACACTAAAATCATGCAAATTGGAGTTAGAAATCAATCTTTGGGCACTCAGCGTAGCAGCCCTTAGGCAACGGAGGATTACAGTAGATTTTTCCTTGGGCTTCTTGCTTTGCTGCTAGAATGAATTTTAAGTCCGACTAGCCCTGGTTTCTCAAAGACTCGGCAGTTACCTCATCAAAATGTCTTCCTCCTGATTCCTTCCTGTTCACGTGTGGTTGGTTTTTTTTTATTTTTTCAGATCCAGGGCCGAGTTCTGTGTATGGAGGAGAGACAGTGAACAGCAAGAAAGGGCATCCCTGAGGCTGACCATTTGGTGACGGGATCCTTGGGAAAGGAGGACTCAGGAAGGAAAATTCCAAAGTGAAGACTTAGGAGATAGTAGCTGGAATCACAGGTCAGTACATTTTGTTTTTTTCATTCATTCATTCATCCATCCATCCATCTATCTTCACCATCATCATCAGGTAGCATTTTTTGAGTACCTACTGTATGCAGAGCACTGTGTTAAGTGCTTGGAAGAGTACGATAGAGAAGACACTGTCCCTGCCCACAAGAACCTTACAAACACTTGAATAAATTACAGATAGGAGGAGTGATCGAATATCAAAACAGGTACAGAAAAGTTTCGTTGGCTGTGGTAACGTAAATGCTTACATGGCTTGGAAGGCTCAACGTGGCAGTTGGGAAAGATCAGAGATTAGTCAGGGAGAGCCTCCTAGAGGAGATGTGATCTCAGAAGGGCTTTGGAGACTCATTCAATCGTATTTATTGAGCGCTTACTGTGTGCAGAGCACTGTACTAAGCGCTTAGATGGGAAGAGATGGAAGATGGGAAGAGCTGTGGTTTGCTGGCTATGAAAGGGGAGGGATCTCCAGGCAAGGAAGAGTAGTAGTAATAGTATTTATTAAGCACTTAGTGAGTGCAGAGCACTTACAAAGTGCTGGGAAAGAATGCACATGTGGGAATTGGACACCATCTTTGGCCCTGAGGAGGTTCACAATTAAAGAGGAAATTAAAGGTCTGGAATAGTTGGTGTGGGCTGTTGGCTTGGGAATCAATGAGGGGAATATAGTTGCATTGTTGGACAGTAGAAAGGGAGAGAGAGGGTTAATTTGAAGTGGGAAGAGCCTGCCTCGTTTCTGGATTTCCACCAACAACACCGAACTGCACTCATTCATTCATTCATTCAATCGTATTTATTGAGTGCTTACTGTGTGCAGAGCACTGTACTAAGCATTTGGGAAGTACAAGTTGGCAACATTCATTCAATCGCTTACTATTGATGCCTGTTTACTTGTTTTGATGTCTGTCTCCCCCAATCTAGACTGTGAGCCCACTGTGGGCAGGGATTGTCTCTATTTGTTGCTGAACTGTACTTCCCAAGAGCTAAGTACAGTGCTCTGCACACAGTAAGCGCTCAATAAATACGACTGACTGACTGAATGAATGAATGAATGAATGAATGAAGAAGGTAATGCGTTCTAACCCTGGCTCTACCACTTGTCTGCTTTGTGACGTTGGGCAAGTCACTTCACTTCTCTGTGCCTCAGTGACCTCCTCTGTAAAATGGGGATTGAGACTGTGAGCCCCATGTGGGATGGGGACTGTGTCCAACTGGGTTTGCTTCTAACCACCCCAGCACTTAGTATAGTGTCTGGCACATAGTAAGTGCTTAACAAATGCCATGATTATTATTATTATTATCTTTACTCTCACAGGTGCTTAGTACAATGCTCTACATACAGTGGGCCCTCAATAAATACCACTGATTCATTCATTCATTCCTCTGATCATTCTAGTTACCCTATTCTCTAACTTTTCCAGGTTGATAATGTCCCTCTTAAAATGCAGTGACCAGAACTGCACTTGGTAGTTCAGGAGTGGCCTTGCCGTGGTTTTATACGGTGGCAGAATACACCGTTTGTTTGGTTTCTCTGACCTTCCTGATGCTGTCCAGCACAAAGCTGGACATTCAACGTGGAGTACCCCTTTGGACCGATGATTTAAATAACAGTCAACACTCGCTCAGAGGTCTCTTTCCTGAGTTGTGACCGATAGCACCTCGTCCGACTTTATGAAGCTGTAATTTGGCTAATTTTTCCCTGGGTGCATTCCCCCGCACAAGCTCATATTGAAGGTCTGTTGAAATTTTTCAGTTCAATCGCTCAGCTTTGTCAGACCTTCCTACAGTTTCTCCCCATCTTCATGGCACTTCACCACCCAAAAGAGCTTCCCTTCTCACAGGCCCGTAACCTCGGCGTTATCCTTGACTCCTCTCTCTCCTTCAACCCACATATTCAATCCATCACTAAATCCTGTCGGTTCGACCTTCACAACATCGCTAAAATCTGCCCTTTCCTCTCCATCCAAACTGCTACCCCGTTAATCCAATCGCTTATCCTGTTCCACCTTGATTACCGTATCAGCCTCCTTGCTGACCTCCCTGCCTCCTGTCTCTCCCGACTCCAGTCTATACTTCACTCTGCCGCCCGGATCATTTTTCTACAAAAATGTTCAGTCCATGTTTCCCCACTCCTCAAGAACCTCCAGTGGTTGCCCATCCACCTTTGCGTCAAACAGAATCTTCTTACCATTGGCTTTAAAGCTCTCCATCACCTTGCCCCCTCCCACCTCACTTCACTACTCTCCTAACTCCAACCCAGCCCCTACACTTCGCTCCTCTAATGCGAACCTTCTCTCTGTACCTCAATCTCATCTATCTTGCCACCAACCTCTCTCCCACCTCCTGCCTCTGTCCCGGAACATCCTCCTCCCTCATACCTGACAGACGATTACTCTACCCGCCTTCAAAGCTTTATTGATGGCACATCTCCTCCAAGAAGCCTTCCTTGACTGAGCCCTCCTTTCCTCTTCTCCCTCTCCCTTCTGCATCACCCTGACTTGCTTCCTTTATTCATCCCCCCTCCCAGCAGCACAGCACTTCAGTAATATCCGTAACTCGTTTATATTAATGCCTGTCTCCCCCTCTAGACTGTAAGCTCGTCGTGATCAGGGAACGTGTGTGTTTATTGTTGTATTGCACCCTCCCAAGCGCTTAGTACAGTGTTCTGCACGCAGTAAGTGCTCAGTAAATACAATTGATTGACGGACTGACTTACTGTCATCTACAAACTTGGAGATTTCACTGCACACTCCTTCTTCCAGATTAAGAGCCAGTTCTAAAACAGCTCTCCGGGGGAACCCCACTCGTATCTGCTCCATTCTGAAAAGTGGCTGTTCGTCCCTAGCTTTCATTTCCTATTTTTGGCCAGTTTCCACTCCAGTTAATTTTTAAGCGGTTGGTGTGGAACTTTGTCCAAAACCTTTTACAACTCAGCATAAACTCTGGCTACCAATTACCCTCTCTCATCATGCTTATTGACCCATACAAAAAGGTCCAATGGTAGGTTAGGGAGGTACAGTTTCCCCTTACCAAAACCGTACTGTCTTTCCTACAGCGGGTTATGTTATTTTTAAGGGATCAGTGATCCTAAACTTAATCATTGTTTACCAATCAATCAAACGATGGTATTCCTTAAGCGCTTACTGTGTGCAGAGCACTGTACTAAGCGCTCGGAAGGGTACAATATAACAGAATTGGTAGATGTTCCATCCCCACAAAAAGCTGACAAGTCTAAAGCGGAAGACAAACAGTAAAATAAATTACAGAAAGGGGAAAATGGTAGAGTGTAAGGGTATGTACGTAACGCTGAAGGTGAGGTGAATATCAAGACCTTGGTTAAGTCACTTCACTTACTTGGGCCTCAGTTACCTCATCTGTAAAATGGGATTAGGACTTAGTATAGTGCCCTGCATACAGTAAGCGCTCAATATATACGATAGAATGAATGACTGGGAGCGCCATGAGGGACATGAACTGTGTCCAACCTGATTAGCTTGTATCTACCCCAGTACTTAGAACAGTGCTTGATACATAGTAAGTGCTTAACAAATACCATCCCAAAAAAAGTACTTAAAGGATTGACTCCACTCATTTGTTTCTGTCTTCACAAAATTCCTTCCCTGCTTCCTTCACCTTTGCTCCCTGAGTTCTAAAATCACTCAAAAAATGCTCTAGATGAGACAGATAAGACACATGATCATTGAACCTAATTAGGGAACCATTTTCCCTATGATTTCCGGAATCCAGGCCCACGGCTGGCAATACATCTCCCAAGATCCTTGCCAGCAGGTAGGTTCCGGGGACTCTTCTTTCTGGGGGCTGCCGTCTTCGGGCTTCTGACCTCGTGTCTTCATTGTTCCTGAAAAGGGAATCCGGGAAAGTACACAGACCAATACAGAAGGAGTCCGAAGCTGTGCCCGCCCTCCCTAAGGAAATTAGTCCCTTCAGGATCCAGGCTGAAATTACGTATGAAGGCATAGGAAGATGCTACCCTGGGTTGGCTGGGGGTGAGGAGAGATGGAGGAGGGCGGAGAAAACCAATACTCTCCGTGGTCCAATAATACAGGGGTAATGTTTTTGATGATCCCCACGTTAAGGAAACCTCATATTCCAGATCACGCACCTAGACCAATTCTTCATGCGTGCGCACAACCATTTCTTCCAACATGACAGTCTTGTTCTCTCCAGATGAACTCACTT
The DNA here is from genome assembly GCF_015852505.1 of Tachyglossus aculeatus. Taxonomy (NCBI): domain Eukaryota; kingdom Metazoa; phylum Chordata; class Mammalia; order Monotremata; family Tachyglossidae; genus Tachyglossus; species Tachyglossus aculeatus. Next base: position 59,494,263 of record NC_052098.1, read on the forward strand.
GTTGGAAGACTTTCCCCTAATTTCCTCACACTGTTGGAGCCAAAATTCAGAGTACGAAGTTGCACTGTCGAAGAACTAAGTGTACTTTTAATTTTAACCATTTAAGCCTTCCAGCAGACTATGTTCATCTCCGAAGCACTCATTCACTGAGAGGAATGAGGTGTCTTTTCTGAGCTAGTTTTCCATCACCCAACTACTTAGCCCACTCTTTTAGGACAATGGGGAGTTGGGCAGAATAGCCTTCTTGTCCTGAAAGGAATCTGACATCTCCTGAATGTCCTGGTGTTCAGTCTCAACCACAAGTTCAGAGATAGAGAGCTCTACTGAGGAAGGTCTTCTTCCAATCCTAACTATACAGAGTTGTCCTTCTTAGCTTGAAGAAGATTCCGCTGATGGAGGCCACTTTTTGATGTAATAGTTGTATAGTCAGTGAGAGTTTGGAGCATAGTAACAGACGGTCAGTCAATCAATGGTGTTTATTGAGTGTTTACCGTGTGCAGAGCTCTGTACTGAGCACTTGGGAGAGTACAATACAATAGAGTCAGTAGACGTGTTCCCGGCCCACGAGGAGCTTACAGTCTAGAGGGAGAGACAGATGTTAATATAAATACATAAATTAGGGTGGGGGTCCTTTTGACACACAACACACACACACACACACACACACACACACACACAAACACACACACATCCCCCCGACATCCACTCTGCCCAAAACTCTGCTTCACACATGCCTGCTGTGTCTGTCTCCCGCTTCTAGACTGTGAGCCCGTTGTTGAGTAGGGACCGTCTCTTTATGCTGCCGACTTGTACTTCCCAAGTGCTTAGTACAATGCTCTGCACACAGTAAGCGCTCAATAAATACGATTGAATGAATGAATCCTTAAGGTCCCTCTGTCCTTCTGTCTTACTATGACAATCCATTCATTCATTCAATTCATTCAACCGTATTTATTGAGCGCTTACTGTGTGCAGAGCACTGTACTAAGCGCTTGGGAAGTACAAGTCGGCAACATATAGAGACGGTCCCGACCCAACAACGGGCTCACAGTCTAGAAGGGGGAGACAGACAACAAAACAAAACATGTGGTCAGGTGTCAAGTCATCAGAATAAATAGAAGTAAAGCTAGATGCACATCATTGACAAAATAAATAGAATAGTAAATATGTACAAGTAAAACAAATAGAGTAATAAATCTGTACAAACGTATACAGGTGCTGTAGGGAGGGGAAGGAGGTAGGGTGGGGGGGAGGGGGAGAGGAAAAAGGGGGCTCAGTCTGGGAAGGCCTCCTGGAGGAGGTGAGCTCTCAGTAGGGCTTTGAAGGGAGGAAGAGAGCTAGCTTGGCGGATGTGTGGATTCCAGGCCAGTGGAAGGACGTGGGCCGGGGGTCGACGGCGGGACAGGCGAGAACGAGGCCCAGTGAGGAGGTTAGCAGCGGCAGAGGAGCGGAGGGTGCGGGCTGGGCTGGAGAAGGAGAGAAGCGAGGTGAGGTAGGAGGGGGAGAGGTGATGGACAGCCTTGAAGCCGAGGGTGAGGAGTTTTTGCTTGATGCGTAGGTTGACTGGTAGCCACTGGAGATTTTTGAGGAGGGGAGTAACATGCCCAGAGCGTTTCTGCACAGAGATGATCCGGGCAGCAGCGTGAAGTATAGACTGAAGTCGGGAGAGACAGGAGGATGGGAGATCAGAGAGGAGGCTGATGCAGTAATCCAGTCGGGATAGGATGAGAGATTGAACCAGCAAGGTAGCGGTTTGGATGGAGAGGAAAGGGCGGATCTTGGCGATGTTGCGGAGGTGAGACCGGCAGGTTTCGGTGACGGATTGGATGTGAGATGCCATTGCTTAGATCGTGTGTGCATTTGGGATTTTTTTGTATTTAGTGTTGACAGGTGGAAGATAGTGTTGGGGATTATGCAGTTTGCATTGGGCACATTAACCAAATACAAGTAGACCACTGTGGTTCAGTTTGCCAATCCCATGTGGTCTCATGACTTTCTTCCACAGGTTTTTTTCATTGCAGTTTGACAGTGCGAGACAAATGCACTGTTGATAATGGTCAAGAGCGTTAGTTTCAGAGGCAGGAATGGAGTCATCAGACGGTCATTTTTACTGCAGGGCTGATGGTTTGCCAATCCAACACCCGATTTGCTGCCATTTTCTCCAAGAGAAGATGAAGCCAACACCTATCTCCGTGAGCTGCCCTACATTCAGTTGTCTGGTTTTACTTAATGCTCTAGTTAGCAACTCTTTATCTGGCCAATTCCACTTATTGGTGCTATTCTTCTCCCAGGGTGATGACTGTTTTCATCGTCACAAAGCGTCCTGATGTTCCATAAGTCAGTGATCATTTTCTTAGTAGTGTTTCGGTTGCGGGTGTGTGCGGGCTTTATTTTTTGAAGATATTTCTTAAGTGCTCACTATGTATGCTTAGGACACCGGGGTAGTGTAGAACTCTACAGTCGCTGTCTACTGGTGGTCCCAATTTAGTTTGGGGGAGGCAGGAAGTTTTTTGGGAGGCGCTCTGTTCAGGTCCCCTTCCCCTTTCGGGGCAAACAAGGTACTAAACCAGCGGAAGCAGCGTGGCTCAGTGGAAAGAGCGCGGGCTTGGGAATCAGAGGTCATGGGTTCTAATCCCAGCTCCGCCACTTGTCAGCTGTGTGACCTTGGGCAAGCCACTTAACTTCTCTGTGCCTTGTTTACCTCATCTGTAAAATGGGGATTAAGACTGTGAGCCCCAAGTGGGACAACCTGATCACCTTGTATCCCCCCCCAGTGCTTAGAACAGTGCTTTGCACATAGTAAGCACTTAACAAATACCACCATTATTATTATTATTATTACTAATATCCTGAACCACTTACTTGCATAGGACACTTTGTAGGGTGAACTAGGTGGAGTACCAACATCAGTAGGACTGGACTTGGGTGGTTTTTCAGTAGAGAAGCAGTATGGCATAGTAGAAAGAGCCACACCTGGGAGTCAGAGGACCTGAGTTCTAATCCCGCTCCTCCACTTGTCTGCAGCGTGACCTTGGACGAGCCACTTAACTTCTCCGTGCCTCAGTTCCCTCATCTGTAAAATGGGGACTTAATAACCTCCTCTCCCTCCTACTTAGACTGTGAGCCCCATGTGGGACCTGATGATCCGGTATCTGTCCCAGCGTCTAGTAGGATGCTTGGCTCATAGTAAATGCTTAACAAACGTTATCATTATCATCGGTGACGGGTGGTCATTCCCAAGCGCTTAGTACAGCGTTCTGCCCACAGTAAGTGCTCAATAAATACGACTGAATTAAGCACCCACACTCTCTTGCCCAGCTCCCCTTATAGCTCGCAAGACAGTGAGTTGAAGTAAGGGTTCAGTCAGTAGCTGTAGAACAGAATAATTCCGTATGCCCTCTTTGCAGCAGACCCTGCCGTATCCTTATCTGATCTGTACACTATTGTTAAGTAAAGAACAAGTTTTACACTTTACAAAGCAGGAGGCCAGAAAAGATTCATTGTGAAAGGACCAGTGGTAGATAGTGAAAGAAAGGAAAAGAAAAAAAACACAGCAGGACAAGTGAGGTCTTTGCATGCTTTAATAATAATGGCATTTGTTAAGCGCTTATTTTGTGCCAAGCACTGTTCTAAGCGCTGGTGGGGGCGGGGGGAATAAGGTGGTCAGGTTGTCCCACATGGGGCTCACAGTCTTAATCCCCATTTTATAGATGAGGTAACTGAGGCTCAGAGAAGTTAAGCGACTTGCCCAAAGTCACACAGCTAACAAATGGCAGAGCTGGGATTAGAACCCATCACTTCTGACTCCCGAGCCCGTGCTCTTTCCACTGAGCCACGTTGCTTCTTCTTTAGTAAGCGTGGAAATAGGCCCCTCACTCCACCTTATCCAGGAGGTTCAGAGGCAGGGGAGTCATTCTTTCTCAAAGCCCCCCTGTTCCTGAGCCAGTGCAGTAGGTGGACACTGAAGCTGATAGCCTCGTTAAAACCACGTCTCCTCCAAGAGCCCTTTGACGACAAAGCCCTCGTGGATTTGCACCCTATATTCACCCCATCCACAACCCCACAGCACTTATGTACATATCCATAATTCATTTCTATTAATGTCTGTCTTCCCCTCTAGACCGTCAGCTCACTGAGGGCAGGGAATGTATCTACTAACTCTGTTGTAACATACTCTCCCAAGTGCTTAGTATAGTGCTCTGCATAGAGGACCTGCTCAATTAATGCCCTGGATTGACTGAAGGAAAAAGCAAACACAAAAACAGATCTAAGTAGAGTGTTCGGCACACAGTAAGCGCTCAATTAATACCATTGATGGATTAAAGAAAAAAGCAAACATCAAAACAGATCTAAGTAGGTTCTGCCTGAGAAGCTCAAGCATAATGTTTCCCTTCGTTTGTTAGTTCTTTGGAAGTGTGTTATGTCTTCCTGTAATGGCTCCATCAGATCTCCTGGCATTGGCTTAATTTATGATCCATTTCCTGGGCTTTGTCAACAATTCTCTATTAAACCTTTTGCCGTGAGCATTTCTTTTTCATTATTTCTAACAATTGGGTCCTATATCGGTTATTTGCATAAGATGGCATTGTCCTAAAGAGATTTATGTCCCACTTCTGGCTCCCCTAGCTCTATCCTGTGAGTTCACCTCTTCACCCATCTTATCCCATCCCTTTTTTCATAACTGAATTGCATTCAAGTAGGAGGGCCCATCTATTAGTTTGCTGCCTTAAGGGAATCTCAAGCAGCAATCAAGAGGAGTATCAACACCATCACAAGAAGAACATAAATTCACTCCTCTCACCCTCTTTTCATTAATGAAACATCCACATGTAAGCAAAGATACGGCAAGCCTCCATCTGGTCCGTCCTGGGATTTTTTGTTATTACCATCCAGACACATTCTAGTGGAGTGAACTTTCTGTTCCTAGGATCCCAATCAAATTAAAATACCACATTTACTTGCTTAATAGTCTCCACTGCATAATTCTCTTCCCCCCAACCGTTTTTTGAGGCGGAAATAAAATATTACTTTTTGTCAATAGTGATAGTGTGTAGGCAGAAGAGAAGAATCAGAACACGCTGGCAGATACAAGCTTGCCCCTGAGAGAGCTTCTTCACTGAGACCCGTGAATGCTGGGGTTGGAAGAGAAGTTATGGGGGCTATTCATTGAGTACCTATTGCATGCAGCACTTGGGAACATGCAATAGAAAAAATGCAGTCTCAAGCGCCATCTTACCGTTCTCTTCTTCCTCCCTTTCCACCTTTTTCCTTCTCTTTTAACTGCTTCTCCCCTTATTGCAAATTGTGATTCTTATATGACCCCAGGTAATAGCCCCTCTGCTGTGTTTGAGTTACAGAAATTCTGCCAATTGTGTAAATAAATACAGTGAAAGATAATGCCCAAGTAGCCCAGGGCCCTGGAGTTCTGTATCCTCAAACATTTCAGGAACCATCAAGGGAAATAGCAGAAGGAAGTGGTTTCTCATTGTTGAAAAGAAAAGGCCTAACTAAGACAAATAAATGGCTCCCCCTCAATAGCCCTTAGTTAAGGGCTATTAACTAAGGGCAAGTTAAGGTTTGTCAGAAAGGTTTGCTAGATCCACCTTGTGGGTGAAAAACTTGGAGGCACCCAGCCATCGATCAATCAATCATATTTATTGAGCATTAACTTTGTGCAGAGCACTGGACTAAGCGCTTAGGAGAGTACAACAGAGTTGGTAGAAAACATCCCTGCCCAAAGCGAGTTTACAGCCTAGAAGGGGAGACAGACATTGATATAAACAAAGAAATTACAGATATGTCCGTAAGTGCTGTGGGACTGAGGAAGGAGTGAACAAAGGATGCAAATCCTAGTGCCAGGGCGATGCAGAAGGGAGAGGGAGAAGGGGAAATGAGGGCTTAGTTGGGGAAGGCCTCTTGGAGGAGATGTGCCTTCAATAAGGCGTCGAAGGTGGGGAGAGTAATTGTCTGTCGGATTTGAGGAAGGAGGGCATTCCAGGCCAGAGGCAGGAGGTGGATGAAGGGTCAGTGGCAAGATAAGCGAGATTGATGTACAGTGAGAAGGTTAGCGTTAGAGAAGCGAAGTGTGAGCGTTGGGTTGAAATAGGAGAGAAGCGAGGTGAGGTAGGAGGGGGCAAGGTGATGGAATACTTTAGAGGCAATGGTAAAGAATTTCTGTTTGATGCGGAGGTGGACGGGCAACCATCGGAGGTTCTTGAGGAGAGGAGAAATGTGGACTAAAAGTTATTGTAGAAAAGTGATTCGGGCAGCAGAGTGAAGTATGGACTGGAGTGGGGAGAGAAAGGAGGCAGGGAGGTCGGCAAGGAGGCTGATGCAGTAACCCAGGTGGGTTAGGCTAAGCGCTTGGATTAATGCGGTAGGTGTTTGGATGCATTAAAGCATTAAAGAAATTAAAGAAGTGCAGAGAGCCAATGGCAAAGCTGGAGTCAGACCCCATTTAAAATTCTTAATTCCCAGTCTCCTGTTGAGTCTTTTGGGCCGTACTGTTGCTCTGGAGGAAGAGGGAGTCTGTTTGCCTGGCCCGCACAGGCATTCCCCGTCTGTAGTACAAGTCAAGAAGCAGTGTGGCCTAGTGGACAGAACACGGGTCCCAGGGTTGGGCAAGTCACTTCATTTCATCTGTAAAATGGGGATTTAGTATCTGTAATTTTATTTGCATTGATATCTGTCTCCTTCCCTCTAGACTGTATGGGTATTTAGGGCAGGGAATGTCACTGCTTATTGTTGTGTTGTACTTTCCCAAGCACTTAGTACAGTGTTTTGCACATAGTACATAGTACTTTTAGACTGTGAGCCCACTGTTGGGTAGGGACTGTCCCTATATGTTGCCAATTTGTACTTCCCAAGTGCTTAGTACGGTGCTCTGCACACAGTAAGCGCTCAATAAATACGATTGATGATGATGATGATGATGATAGTAAGCGCTTAACAAATGCCATCATTATTATTATTACGATTACAGTGCTCTGCAAGTGCTCAATAAATACGATTGAATGAATGAATGAATGACTGTGAGCCCCAGGTGGGAAAGGGATGGTGTCCAACCTGATTAGCTCGAATAATAATAACAATAATAATAATAATTACAGTATTTGTTAAGTACTTACTATGTGCCAGGCATTATACTAAGCGCTGGGGAGGATACCTCCTGTCTCTCCCCACTTCAGTCTAATACTTCACTCTGCTGCCCGGATTATCTTTCTACAGAAACGCTCTGGGCATGTCAGCTCCCTTCTCAAAAACCACCGTATCAAACAAAAACTCCTCACTATTGGCTTCAAGGCTGTCCATCACCTCGCCCCCTCCCACCTCACCTCCCTTTTCTCCTTCTACAGCCCAGCCCGCACACTCCACTCCTCTGCCGCTAAACTCTTCACTGGGCCTCGTCCTCGCCTGTCCCTCCGTCGACCCCCGGCCCACGACCTACCTCTGTCCTGGAACACCCTCCCTCCTCAAATCTGCCAAACAATCACACTTCCCCCCTTCAAAGCCCTACTGAAGGCTCACCTCCTCCAGGAGGCCTTCCCAGACTAAGCCCCCCTTTTCCGCTGCTCCCCCTCCCCTCCTCATTACCCCGCCTCGCTCCATTTGCTCTACCCTGTTCCCCCCTGACAGCACTTGTGTATATATGTACGTATTTATAATTCTATTTATTTAAATTAATGATGTGTATATATAATTCTATTTATTGATACTAATGCTATCGATGCCTGTTTACTTGTTTTGATGCCTGTCTCCCCCCTTCTAGACTGTGAGCCCATTGTGGGCAGGGATTGTCTCTATTTGTTGCTGAATTGTACTTGCCAAGCTCTTAGTACAGTGCTCTGCACACAGTAAGCGGTCAATAAATATGATTGATTGATTGAATGAATGAATGAATGAATGAATACAGCAAATAGGGTTGTGCATAGCCCCTGGCCCCCATAGGCCTCACAGTTTTGATCCCCATTTTACAGATGCAGTAGCTGAGGCCCAGAGAAGTGAAGCAACTTGCCCAAAGCCACACAGCAGACCAGTGGCGGGGCTGCGATTAGAACCCATGACCTTCTGACTTCCAGGCCTGCTCTGAGAAGCAGTGTGGCTCAGAGGAAAGAGCCCAGGCTTTGGAGGCAGCGGTCATGGGTTCAAATCCCGTCTCAGCCACTTGTCAGCTGTGTGACTTGGGGCAAGTCACTTCACTTCTCTGGGCCTCAGTTCCCTCATCTGTAAATGGGGATGAAGACTGTGAGCCCCCCATGGCACAACCTGATCACCTTGTAACCTTAGAGCTTAGAACAGTGTTCTGTAACCAGCGCTTAGAACAGTGTTTTGCACATAGTAAGCACTTAATACATGCCATTATTATTATTATTAATAATAATTCATTCATTCAATCGTATTTATGAAGCAGCATGGCTTAGCGAAAAGATCACAGGCCCGGGAGTCGGAGGACCTGGATTCTAATCCCGGCTCCTCCACTTGTCTGCTGTTTGACCTTGGGCAAGCCACTTAACTTCTCTGTGCCTCAGTTGCCTCATCTGTAAGATGGGGATTAAGACTGTGAGCCCCACGTGGGACAACCTGATTACCTTGTTTCTGCCCCAGCGCTTAGAACTGTGCTTGGCACATAGTGAGTGCTTAACAAATACCAACATTATTTCCACCTGTCTACTTGTTTTGTTTTGTTGTCTGCCTCCCCCTTCTAGACGGTGAGCCCGATGTTGGGCAGGGAACATCTCTATAGGTTGCCGACTTGTAATACTAATGACGTTAAGCGTTGAGAAGCAGCGTGGCTCAGTGGAAAGAGCCCGGGCTTTGGTGTCAGAGGTCATGGGTTCAAATCCCGGCTCTGCCAATTGCCAGCTGTGTGACTTTGGGCAAGTCACTTGACTTCTCTGCGCCTCAGTTACCTCGTCTATAAAATGGGGATTAAGACTGTGAACCCCCCGCGGGACAACCTGATCACCTTATAACCTCCCCAGTGCTTAGAACAGTGCTTTGCACACAGTAAGTGCTTAATAAATGCTATTATTACTATGTGCAAAGCAATCAATCAATCAATTGTATTTATTGAGCGCTTACTGTGTGCAGAGCACTGTACTAAGCGCTTGGGAAGTACAAGTCGGCAACATATAGAGATGGTCCCTACCCAACAGTGGGCTTACAGTCTAGAAGGGGGAGACAGAGAACAAAACCAAACATATTACCAAAATAAAATAAATAGAATAGATATGTACAAGTAAAATAGAGTAATAAATATGTACAAAATATGTACAAAATATGTACATAAATATGTACAAACATATATACATATATACAGGTGCTGTGGGGAAGGGAAGGAGGTAAGGCGGGGGGGATGGAGAGGGGGACGAGGGGGAGGAAGGAGGAAGGAGGAAGGAGGGGGCTCAGTCTGGGAAGGCCTCCTGGAGGAGGTGAGCTCTCAGTAGGCCTTTGAAGAGCTCTCAGTAGGGCCTTGAAGCACTGTTCTAAGTGCTGGGGGATACAAGGTAATCAGGTTGTCCCACATGGGGCTCATAGTCTTCATCCCCATTTTACAGATGAGGTAACTGAGGCCCTGAGAAGTGACTTGCCCAAAGTCACCCAGCTGCCAAGTGGCGGAGCGGCATTAGAACCCATGACCTCTGCCTGCCAAGCCCGGGCTCTTTCCACTGAGCCATGCTAGCGCTTAGTCCAGTGTTCTGCACACAGTAAGTGCTCAATAAATACGTTTGAATGAATGAATGAATGTTCACACAGTAAGTGCTCAATAAATGAGATTGAGTGAATGAATGAATGAATGAATACAAGCAAATAGGGTTAGGCATAGTCCCTGGCCCCCAAAGGCCTCACAGTTTTGATCCCCATTTTACAGATGCAGTAACTGAGGCCCAGAGAAATGAAGCAACTTGCCCAAAGCCACACAGCAGACAAGTTATTATTATTATTAGAACAGTGCTGGGCGCAGAGTGAGCGCTTAGCAGATAGCACCATGATTTTCCTGCGCTTAGAACAATCAATCAATCAATCAATCAATCGTATTTGTTGAGCGCTTACTGTGTGCAGAGCACTGTACTAAGCGCTTGGGAAGTACAAGTTGGCAATCAATCAATCGTATTTATTGAGCGCTTACTATTGAGAACAGTGCTTTGCACATAGTAAGCGCTTAATAAACACCATCATTATTCATCATCATCATCATCATCATCAATCGTATTTATTGAGCGCTTACTATGTGCAGAGCACCGTACTAAGCGCTTGGGAAGTGCAAATTATTAATTAATTTATTAATTATTAATGAATGAATGAATACCATTAAATACCAGGACCGAAAAAAAAAAAATCAGTGCTGGGGACGCCGGCCGGTGCGAGCTAAATTGCGCGGCCACCAGGGGGCGCCTCCGCCGTCTGTCCCGCGCGAGCCCCGCCCCGCCCGCGGGCGCAGGCGCACTGGCCGGCGGGGCGCGCTAGGGGGCGGGGCGACGGAGGGAAAAGGGGCGGGGCCGGGGTAGGCCACGCCCCCGGCCTTCGGCCTTCTTCTGCGCACGCGCGGGCCCGCGGATGGAGGCGGCGGCGGCGCGGGCCATGAAGGTGTTTGTGACCCGGAGGCTGCCCGCGGCAGGCAGGGCCGCGTTGATTCAGGCCGGAATGTAAGCGCATTTGGCCCTCTCCCCCCTTGCTAAACCCGGATCCTAGGACTAAACTCTCCCTACCGCTTATTATTATTATTATCATTGAGTATGGAAAGCGATCTGAATAATTTTTTTTGCAAATCACTGAAAGTTCACCGCCTCCAGTAGGCCTCCCATACTGCCCCCCCCATTTGCCTCTGCTCCTCCTCCCCTCCCTGCAGCACTCGTGTACAATGTACGTATTTATTATTATATTTATTTTATTACTCTATTTTACTTGTACATATCTATTCTATTTATTTTATTTTGTTCATATGTTTGGTTTTGTTCTCTGTCTCCCCCTTCTAGACTGCGACCCCCGGGCCCGAAATGCCCTCCCTCTGCCCATCCGCCAAGCTCGCTCTCTTCCTCCCTTCAAGGCCCTGTGAGAGCTCACCTCCTCCAGGAGGCCTTCCCAGACTGAGCCCCTTCCTTCCTCTCCCCCTCGTCCCCCTCTCCATCCCCCCCATCTTACCTCCTTCCCTTCCCCACAGCACCTGGATATATGTATATATGTTTGGACATATTTATTACTCTATTTTACTTGTGCATATCTATTCTATTTATTTTATCTTGTTAGTATGTTTGGTTTTGTCTCCCCCATTTAGACTGAGCCCACTGTTGGGTAGGGACTGTCTCTATATGTTGCCAATTTGGACTTCCCAAGCGCTTAGTACAGTGCTCTGCACACAGTAAGCGCTCAATACATACGATTGATGATGATGATATATATTACTCTATTTATTTTACTTGTACATATCTATTCTATTTATTTTATTTTGTTCATATGTTGGGTTTTGTTCTCTGTCTCCCCCTTCTAGACTGTGAGCCCACTGTTAGGTAGGGACTGTCTCTAAATGTTGCCAACTTGGACTTCCCAAGCGCTTAGTACAGTGCTCTACATAGAGTAAGCGCTCAGTAAATACGATTGAATGAATCCCCCCCCATACCTCCTTCCCCTCCCCACGGCACCTGTATATATGTTTGTACATATTTGTTACTCTATTTATTTTGTTTGTACATATTTATTCTATTTATTTTATTTTGTTCATATGTTTGGTTTTGTTGTCTGTCTCCCCTTTCTAGACTGTGAGCCCACTGTTGGGTAGGGACCGTCTCTATATGTTGCCAACTTGTACTTCCCAAGCGCTTAGTACAGTGCTCTGCATACAGTAAGCGCTCAATAAATACGATTGAATGAATCCCCCCCCTTACCTCCTTCCCCTCCCCAAGGCACCTGTATATATGTTTGTACATATTTATTACTCTATTTATTTTGTTTGTACATATTTATTCTATTTTATTTTGTTCATATGTTTGGTTTTGTTCTCTGTCTCCCCCTTCTAGACTGTGAGCCCACTGTTGGGTAGGGACCGTCTCTATATGTTGCCGACTTGGACTTCCCAAGCGCTTAGTACAGTGCTGTGCACACAGTAAGCGCTCAATAAATACGATTGATTGATTGCTCTCCCCCCCCGTCCTGCAGCACTTGTGTATAATGTACATATTTATTATTATATTTATTTCATTACTCTATTACTCTATTTTACTTGCACATCTCTATTCTATTTATTTTATTTTGTTAATATGTCTGGTTTTGTTCTTTGTCTCCCCCTTCTAGACTGTGAGCCCACTGTTGGGTAGGGACCGTCTCTATATGTCGCCAACTTGGACTTCCCAAGCGCTTAGTACAGTGCTCTGCACACAGTAAGCGCTCAATAAATACAATTGATAGATTGCTCTCCCCCCCACCCTGCAGCACTTGTGTATAATGTACATATTTATTATTATATTTATTTTATTACTCTATTTATTACTCTATTTTACTTATACATATCTATTCTATTTATTTTATTTTGTTAATATGTTTGGTTTTGTTCTCTGTCTCCCCCTTCTAGACTGTGAGCCCGCTGTTGGGTAGGGACCATCTCTCTATGTTGCTAACTTGTACTTCCCAAGCGCTTAGTACAGTGCTGTGCACACAGTAAGCGCTCAATATGATTGATTGATACAGTGCTCCGCGCCCCCCCCCCCCCCCCCCCCCAGTGACTGAAATGTCCTTGGGGTTGGCGCGGACTCGGCGAGCTCCATCTCCGTAGGTAATGGAAAGCCGCCCACCCCCTTTTTTATGGCATTTATAATAATAATAATAACAATGACAATGTGCAAATCAATCAATCAATCGTATTTATTGAGCGCTTACTGTGTGCAGAGCACTGTAATAAGCGCTTGGGAAGTACAAGTTGGCAACATATAGAGACGGTCCCTACCCAACAGTGGGCTCACAGTCTAAAAGGGGGAGACAGAACAAAACCAAACAAACAAAATAAAATAAATAGAATAGATATGTACAAGTAAAATAACTGTTCTAAGCGCTGAGGAGGTTACGAGGTGATCAGGTTGCCCCGCAGGGGGCTCACAGTCTTCATCCCCATTTTCCAGACGAGGGAACTGAGGCCCAGAGAAGTGACGTGACTTGCCCAAAGTCACCCAGCTGACAAGTGGCGGAGCCGGGATTTGAACCCATGACCTCTGACTCCAAAGCCCGGGCTCTTTCCACTGAGCCACTCTGCGGTAAATGAGGCACGGAGAAGTGAAGTGACTTGCCCTTCTGGACCGAAGCACCGGCTGACCCTTAGCGGGAGGCAGAAGGGCCTGGGTTCTAATCCCGCGTCCGCCCCTGGTCCGCTGGGCGACCCTGGGTAAGTCACTTCACTTCTCTGGGCCTCGGTTCCCTCTTTTGTAAAAGGAGGGTGAAGTCTGCGAGCCCCACGTGGGACAAGGACTGTGTCCAACACCATTATATACTTGATAACTTGTATAATAATAATAATAATAATAATAATGATGGCATTTGCTAAGTGCTTACTATGTGCTAAGCACTGTTCTATATACAACACTGTTCTATATACAAGGTAACTTGTATAATAATAATGATGGCATTTGCTAAGCGCTTACTATGTGCTAAGCACTGTTCTATACGCTGGGGGGGATACAAGGTGATCAGGTTGTCCCACGTGGAGCTCACAGTCTTAGTCCTCATTTTACAGATGAGACAACTGAGGCACAGAGAAGTTAAGCGACTTGCCCTAAATCACACAGCTGACAAGCGGCGGAGCGGGATTAGAACCCACGATCTCTGACTCCTGAGCCCGTGCTCTTTCCACTGAGCCACGCCGCTTCTTGTATCTCCCCCAGCGCTTAGGATAGTGCCTGGCACGTAGTAAGAGCTTAACAAATACTATTATCGTTATTATTACTGCCAAGAAACAAAACTTCCGCCTTGGACAGTTGCCCGGTGGAAATCCAACTAGGGGATAAAAAGCATCTAGAAGCGCAAATTACATAATTCGTCGCCTTCCCAAGCAGACTTTAGGTGAAAGGAGGAAAACATCATCTTTGTGACTCTCTGCACCTTAATTTTGCATCCCTTACACTTTTTTTTTGATATTTAAGCACTTACTATGTGCCAGTCAGTCGTATTTATTCTAATCCCAGCTCCACCACTTGTCAGCTGTGTGACTTTGGGCAAGTCACTTAACTTCTCTGTGCCTCAGTCACCTCATCTGTAAAATGGGGATTAAAACTGAGCCCCACATGGGACAGCCTAATTACCCTGCATGTACCCCAGTGCTCAGAACAGTGATTGGCACATAGTAAGCACTTAACAAATACCATCATTATTACTATTATTTATTGAATGCTTACTCAATGAAGAGCACTGTCCTAAGCAATTGGGAGAATACAGTAGACACATTCCCTGCCCACAACAAGTTTACAGTTTAGAGGGGGAGGCAGATATTACTATAAATAAATAAATTAGAGGTATATGCATAAGTGTTCTAAATGCTAGGGTAGATTCAAGGTAATCTGGTTGGGCCCAATCCATAATAATAATAATAATGGTATTTGTTAAATGCTTACTATGTACTAAGCATTGGGGCGGATACTAGCAAATCGAGTTGGACACAGTCCCTGTCCCACGTGGGGCTTAGAGTCTCAATCCCCATTTTACAGATGAAGGAACTAGAGAAGTGAACTGACTTACCCAAGGTCACACAGCAGACAAGCAGCAGAGCGGAATTAGAACCCATGACCTTCTAACTCCCAGGCCCGGGCTCTCTCCACAACACCATGCTGCTTACAAGGGGCTCATGGCCTTAATCTCCATTTTACAGATGAGGGAACTGAGGTACAGAGAAATGAATCAACTTGCCCAAGGTCACACAGCAGACAAGTGGCAGTGCTGGGATTAGAACTCAGGTCCTGCTGACGCCCAGGCCCATGCTCTATCCACTAGGCCACGCCGTTTCACTATATTGTTAAATTGTAATCAATCTGTCAGTCATATGGAGTGCTTACTGTGTGCAGAGCACTGTACTAAGCGTTTGGGAGAGTACAATAAAAACAGACACATTCCCTACCTGCGAGGAGTTTACAGCCTAGAAAGGGAGACAGATGATATAAATAAATTATGGATCTGGACATAAATGCTGTGGGACTGGGGGAGAGGATGAATAAAGGGAGCAAGTCAGGGTGATGCAGAAGGGAGTGGAGGAAAAGGAAATGAAGGCTTAGGCAGGGAAGGCCTCTGGGAGGAAATGTGCCTTTAATAAGGTTTTGAAGGTGGGGAGAGTAATTGTCTGTTGGATATGAAGAGGGAGGGTGTTCCAGGCCAGGGGCAGGACGTGGGCGTGAAATAGATGAGATCAAGATACAGTGAGTAGGACATTAAAGGAGCAAAGTGTGCAGGGTGGGTTGTAGTAAGAGAGTAGTGAGGTGACGTAGGAGGGGGCAAGGTGATGGAGTGCTTTGAAGCCATTTGGTGAGAAGTTTCTGTTTGATGCGGAGGTGAATGGGCAGCCACTGGAGTTTCTTGAAGAGGGGGGAAACATGGCCTGGATGTTTTTGTAGAAAAGTGATTCGGGCAGCACAGTGAAGTATGGACCGGAGTGGGGAGAGACGGGAGGCTGGGAGGTCAGCAAGGAGGCTGATACGGTAATGAAGCCAGGATAGGATAAGTGCTTGGATGAATGCGGTAGCAGTTTGGATGGAGAGGAAAGGACGGAAAGCAGCCACGTTTTGGAGGTCGAGCCGACAGGATTTAGTGCCTGAATGTGTGGGTTGAATGAGAGAGAGGAGTCAAAGGTAATGCCAAGGTTAATGGGCTTGTGAGGAATAGGAAAGGCAGGGTTTGGGTGAGAAGATAAGGAGTTCTGTTTTGGACTTGTAAAGTTTGAGGTGCCGGAAGGACATCCAAGCAGAGATGTCTTGAAGGCAGTAGAAAATGCCAGACTGCAGAGAAGGAGAGAGATCAGGGCTGGAGATGGAGATTTGGGAATCTAGTTGTAGCCATGGGAGCGGGTGTAGACGGAAAATAGAAGGGGACCCAGAACGGAACCTTGAGGGACCCCCACGTTTAGGGGGTGGGAGGCATTCATTCATTCAGTCGTATTTATTGAGCCCTTACTGTGTGCCGAGCACTGTACTAATCAATCAATCGTATTTATTGAGCGCTTACTGTGTGCCGAGCACTGTACTAAGCGCTTGGGCAGTACAAGTTGGCAACGTACAGAGACGGCCCCTACCCAACAACGGGCTCAGAGCCTAGAAGGAGGAGGAGCCCGCCAAAGAGACCGAGAGTGAGCGGCCGGAGAGATCGGAGGACAAGCAGGAGAGAGCAGCGTCAGTGAAGCCGAGGTTGGATAACGCTTCCAGGAGAAGGAGGGGGCCGACGGCGTCCAAGGCAGCCGAGAGGTCGAGGAGGATCAGGATGGAGCAGAGGCCGTTAAGCGCTCAATAAATACGATTGATGATCTGGCCAGAAGGAGATCATCGGTGACCTTTGAGAGGGCGGTTTCTGTGGAGTGAAGGGGGTGGAAGCCAGATCGAAGCGGGTGGAGGAGAGAATTGGAGGAGAGGAACTTGAGACAGTGGGTGTAGACAAGTCGCTCAAGGAATACTTTCTCTAGCGCTTAGTACGGTGCCCCGCACACAGTGAGCACTCAATAAATATGATCGATTGACGTGGCGGAGTCACTAGGCCATGCCGCTTGGAGTTACGCTCCATTACCGTGTCCCTCAAGGTGTCTGCAGTTTCCAGAGGGAATGATTAATGAGCAATAACCTGACTGAATGTACCATGCACCAAGGACAGAGTCCAAACGTAAGCGCAAAGAAGAAGGACTACTTGGTTGAAGCCTTTTTACTAAATGTTCTGAGCCAAAGTGCCGAAAGCTTGGTCCCATTGTCTCCGCTGGTGGAGACACGCATTCATTCATTCATTCGATTCAATCGTATTTATTGAGCGCCTACTGCGTGGCCTAGTGGAAAGAGTCCAGGCCTTGGAGTCAGAGGACCTGGGTTCTAATCCCGGTTCTGCCAGTTGCTTGCTGTGCGACCTTGGGGAAGTCACTTCTCTGTGCCTCAGGATCCTCATCTGTAAAATGGGGATTCAGTGCCTGTTTTCCCACCTACTTAGGCCGTGTGGAACCTGAGTCAGTCATTCATTCAATCGTATTTCTTGAGCACTTACTGTGTGCAGAGCGCTGTACTAAGCGCTTGGGGAGTACAAGCCTGATGAACTTGTATGTGCCCCAGTGCTTAGTACAGTGCTTGACACATAGTACGTGCCTAACAGATACCACAAATGCGGGATTTAGAAACCACATCCATACAGCGCGCAAACCCCTCTTGTTTAGTTCGACTACTGCATTTCTGTTCAGTTTAAAGGTTGGTTGTAAAACTCTGGGCAAAAGGAGCATTTGAGTGAGGGCTTTGGTAAATATGCTTTATGAACTGCATAATAATAGAGTTGTCTTTCAGTCTGAAGGTGAACTTTAATCCATGAGAGTGTCTGGAATAATCTCTTGCACACTTTATCCATGAAGCCACAGCCATGCACCTTTTCTAGCCGTTTGATGGAATACGGCTCAAACTCCAATCAATCAATAATTTTTATTGAGCACTTACGGTGTATACAGCATTGTACTGAGCTCTTGGGAGAGCACCTTGTAGTAGAGTGGGTAGACACGATCCTTTTATTCATTCATTCAGTGTGTTTATTAAGCGTTTACTGTGTGCAAAGCACTGTACTAAGCGCTTGGGAGAGTACAGTATGACAGCAGACACATTCCTGCCCACAATGAACTCACAGTCTAGAGGGGGAGACAGACGTTGAAGTAAATTACAGCTGAGAAAACGGCAGAGATAAGAATATGTACATTAATGGGTGAGCATAATAATAATAATGATGGTATTTATTAAGTACTATGTGCAAAGCACTGTTCTAAGCGCTGGGGAGGTTACAAGGTGATCAGGTTGTCCCATGGGGGGCTCACAGTCTTAATCCCCATTTTACAGATGAGGGAACGGAGGCCCAGAGAAGTGACTTGCCCAAAGTCACACAGCTGACAATTGGCGGAGCCGGGATTTGAACCCGTGACTCCAAAGCCAGTGAGCCACGCTGCCTGGAACCCAATCCAGTGCATAGGTGACGCAGGGGGAAGGGCTGGAAGGGGAAATGAGGGCTTAATCAGAAAAGGCCTCTTGGAGGAGGTGGGATTTTAGGAGAGTTCGGAAGGCAGGGAGGGCGGAGGACTGGAAAGTTGTGCACTCGAGTGGTAGATTTTTGGTTTGACCATGATGTGGGACGGGGACTATCGTCCAATTTGATGATCTTATATCTACCCCAGCGCTTAATACCACAGTTATTATTCCTATTGTTGTGGTTTGGGCTGAGCCGAGTCATCCAGACATTCTCACCTGGTCCCCCCTATATTGATGCCCGCCTCCCCTGCTCCGTACTGTAAGCTTGTTGGGGGCAAGAAACGTGTCTGTTTATTGTTGCATTGTTCTCTCCCAAGTGCTTAGTAGAGTGCTCTGCACACAGCAAGTGTGCAGTAAATGCAATTAAATGACTGACTAATAGCTCTGAGACCATTTGGGGAGTGCCGGGAACCGCTGGTTGTCCCCCCCGCCGGGCGTACTGAATTTGAGATCTGTTACACACATGGCATTTCAGGGGGGCTGCGAGAAAGCCACGGACTCAGCCAGTAGGGAGCCGCGATTGAGCCCAGGCTTGGGAGTCAGAAGGACCTGGGTTCTAATCCTGACTCCGCCACACATCTGCTGTGTGACCTTTGGCGAGTCACCTCACTTCTCTGGGCCTCAGTTACCTCATCTGCAAAACGGGGATTTAGACCGTGAGCCCCATGCAGGGCCTGTGTCCAACCTGATTACCTTGCATCTGCCCCGGCACTTAGAACAGTGATTGGCACGTGGTAAGTGCTTAGCAAGTACCATAATAATAATATGCACTGGGGAGGCTGCTCACTGAGCCCTTGTCGTGGGCTATTTGTCTGCAATTCTCCATCATGATCTGATCGCGCCCCTTCATTGCATATTAATATTGCTTAATAATTATTATTATGGCATTTGTTAAGCGCTTACTATGTGCCAGACAAGTAACTAGGCGCTGGGGTGGATACAAGCAAATTGGCTTGGACACAGTCCCTGTCCCACATGGGGTGCTCAGTCTCAATCCCATTTTACAGGTGAGGTCACTGAGGTACAGTGAAGTGACTTGCCCAAGGTCACACAGCAGACAAGCGGCGGAGCCGGGATTAGAGCCCAAGAACTAATAAGAACTTTATAAAGATGTAAAGTACTCAGGTTACTGTACATCGTGCATTGAGTATTGTACATTGAGCTCCTTGTGTCTGGGATCTATTCTATTTATTTTATTTTGTTAGTATGTTTGGTTTTGTTCTCTGTCTCCCTCTTTTAGACTGTGAGCCCACTGTTGGGTAGGGACTGTCTCTCTATGTTGCCAACTTGTACTTCCCAAGCGCTTAGTACAGTGCTCTGCACACAGTAAGCGCTCAGTAAATACGATTGATTGATTGATTGATTGGGATCACGTCCACCAACTCTGTTCGTTCATTCATTAAGCGCTTACTGTGTGCAGAGCACTGTACTGAACACTCGGGAAAGAACAATACAACAATAAGCAGCGACAATCTCCCTGCCCACAAAGAGCTCACAATCTAGCACAGTCAAGTGCTTAGTACAGTGCTCTGCACACCGTAAGCGCTCAATCAGTACGACTGAAGCAATTAAGTTCATATTATGACTTGAGGATTATTTCACACGTAACCGAAGCTGACCGAAAGCCATATTTTAAGTAGCCGAGTGTTCCAAGGAGCGTTTGAATTTTTAAATTGTGCGAGTCTGTACAAAAATCAGTTCACTGTAGGTATCCTAGGAGCTTTTTTGTTGTTGTTGGCTAATGGGTTAGGTATTTTTTTTTCGAGTGATTCTTTAAGGTCAGGGTGATGTAGGGGCATGTTAATTCCTGCTTTATTGGGAAGCCCAGATGTTCTTATCCAGTGCTGATGTGTCACCCCTACTTTGTGCTTAGTGCAACTGTGACTCTTCTTCATCTCCTTCAGCTGCAGTGTTGAACAGTGGGATTCCGACGAGCCTATTCCTGAGGAAGAATTGCTGAAAGGAGTCACGGGAGCGCATGGCCTGCTCTGTCTTTTGTCTGAAAAGATTGACAAAAAAGTCCTTGATGCCGCAGGTGTGTAGGCGGGGATCCAGGAGAACCGACTTTTCATTTGGGGCTCGGGGGTGACATGAGGGGGGGCGGGAAGAGGGCGAAGGGAATTTGATTTCAATTCAGTAGTGTTTAATTGAGTGCCTACTGGGTGTGGAGCACTGTAGTAGGTACTATTTTTATTAATGGTATTTGTTAAGCGCTTACTGCGTGCCAGACACTGTACTAAGCACTGGGGTAGATAGGAGTTGATCAAGTTGGACACAGTCTGTGTCCCACATGGGGTTCACAACCCATTGTACGGATGATGTAAGTGAGGCTTGGAGATGTTAAGTGACTTATCCAAGGTCACAGAGCAGGCCGGTGACAGAGCCACGATTCGAACCTGGGTCCTTTCTGACTTCCAGGGCCGTGCTCTATCCACTAGGCCACGCCGTTTCTGTACTGGGAGAAGTAAAGGAGCCGGGCCCTGCCCTCAAGGGGAGAAAGGCAGGCATAAATAGTGGACAGTCAGGGGAAGGAGAATGAAAAACATAGATGCAAAAGGATGGAAGAGCGAATGAATGAATGGGGTGAGAAAATCAGTATGTCCTGAAGTGTGGCTCTCTGGGTGACATATCCAGGGGTGGTAGAAATTAATAATTGTGGTATTTGTTAAACTCTTGCTATATGCCACGCACTGAACTACTAAGAGCCGGAGTAGACACACAATAATCAGGCCCCACATGGGACTCACAGTCTAAGTAGGATGGAGAACAGGGATTGAACCCCCATTTTGCAGCTGAGGGAACTGAGGCCCAGAGAAGTGAAGTGACACAGCAGGTCACACGGCAGACAAGCGGCAGAGCCGGGATTAGAACCCAGGTCCGCGCTCTTTCCACCAGATCACGCTGCTTCTCCGTTAGTTGGGGAGGGCCTCCGAGAGGCGGCGGCTTTTCAGGAGGACTTTGAAGGATGGGGAGGGAGGTGGTCTGGCAGCACTGAAGGCAGAAGGAGACCCAGGCGGGATGAAAGGGTCGGGAGAATAGCGAGTAAATCCCAGCTTGGGAGGAGGGAGGGCGCGAGCTGAAGAGCGTGGAGGGCTGGAGGTGCAGAGAGGGGCAAAGGGGAGAAAGCAAAGAGATCGAAGGGGAAGGAGAGGAAGGAGAGGGAGTATTTCCCCTCCGCTGTGAGCCATCCCCTTCCTCAGCCGCCAGCGGCAGCCAGGCAGCGGGGGCCCGAGGACCGGCCTGGGGGAGACCAGCTGAGCTCTCTGGGCAGTGGCCGCCGGCCACCGGCACGGCGGCCGTGTGGCCCGTTGGGACTTCACCCCTTCAGAGTCTCAGGTGATGGAGGTGTAGTTCCAGAGATTTATATTCTCAATGGGCTAGTGTGAGTAGCTCTAGTTTTTCCTTCATACTTTGATAACCGGACTGTGGAAAGCACTGAGAAGGATAAACCCTAATCTTTTCACCGCTCAGCTCGGTCTTCCAAGAGGCGGGTCACGGCAGATTGGCGGCGTGCCGCGGAGCCTGAATCCTGCCACTCCACTTGTGCGTCCCGGGGCTCATTCAGTCGTTCTGAAGCTCGTGCAAGTTGAGAAAGCCGCACGTGAGACAGGGACCGTCTCTAACCGTATTATCTTAACTCTACCCCGGTGCTTAGTACAGCGTCTGGCACATAGTAAGCACTTAGTGGGAGAAGCAGCGTGGCTCAGTGGAAAGAGCCCGGGCTTGGGAGTCAGAGGTCATGGGTTCTAATCCCGTCTCCGCCACTTGTCTGCTGTGGGACCTCGGGCAAGTCAACTTCTCTGTGCCTCAGTTACCTCATCTGTAAAATGGGGATGAAGCCTGGAAGCCCGTACTTCCCAAGCGCTAATTTGTACTTCCCAAGCGCTTAGTACAGTGCTCTGCACACAGTAAGCGCTCGATAAATACGATTGATAATGATGATGACAACCTCTTTACCTTGTATTCCCCCCAGCGCTTAGAACAGTGCTTTGCACATAGTAAGCACTTAACAAATACCAACATTATTATTATTATTACCTTAAGGAGAGAGAGGGAGAGAGAGAGAGCTCTCCATGAAATCCCCATTCTTTATGTCTCTGTGAGCTTGGTTTCTCTGAGAAGGTCGGGAAAAGAATTCCCTCACCATCCTTACTAAATATTGGACTAATGGGCTGTTATTGCAGGGGAAAGTTTCTCTTTTCGGTCCCAGCCATGTGCTTCTATTTGTCTTGACAGGTTTTAAGAAATGTAGCGTGTGCTAATCAAGATAAGGCAGAGGTTCTGTTCTCAGATACGTCCCAGATTTATCTAGACTCTTCTCTTCGTACCTTTGGAGCCTCAATTTTTCCATCAGCAAAATGGGTAGTAATGATATTAGTTTGCCACTGTTCAGCCATTGTTTGTTGAAACTTTTTTTTCGTAAATGAAAAGGACCGTAAAAATATTTAGCACCACCAAACAGCGGGTATCATGGGGATTAGTGTTTAAAGCGCTTTCTATTCCACAGGGAAAATTTCACCCTAATTGTTTTCTTTATACTAAACAGGATCAAATCTTAAAGTAATCAGCACCCTTTCCGCGGGAGTTGACCATCTCGAACTGGATGAAATTAAAAAACGGTAAATAAGGCACTTTGGATAGACCTTTGGAAATTTTTCTAATGACTTCGTTTAAGGTGGGGTTGCCAGAGTGGAAAGGAGGGTTCCTTCTGACTCTTTCAGTAAAAAGATAGTCAAAAGCGGTGACAGGATGGAGAATAATGATAACGAGAATTTCATCGCACTAAAATTAAGCTGGTGTGCTGTATCTTAATACTAAAGTTTTATATTTCAATTACAGTGGGATCCGGGTGGGTTACACCCCAGATGTACTGACTGATGCCACTGCTGAACTCACAGTAGCCCTACTTCTCACCACATGTCGCAGACTGCCAGAATCCATTCAAGAAGTGAAGAAGTGAGTTGTTCTTGGTAATTTGAATGCAACCTAACTTCTGCTTTTCATTGCCCCATGCCATCCAAGAAACCGAATCTCTTTCAGATGTGTATTGTCAATCAGTAGAGTATCTTTTGAGCGCCAGATGTGTACAGAGCTGTAGTCTAAGCGCTTTGGAGAGTACAACAGAAGCAGGCGCTTTCAATCTAGTAGGGGAGACAGGAAGACATAAATTATTTACAGGCAAAGGAAGAACGAGGATACATCTTGGTAATGTGAATGTGGAAAGATGAAAATAGTTGAATAGTAACTAGGGACTGTGTCCACCAACTCTATTGTATTGTACTCTCCCAAGTACTTCGTACAGTGCTTTGCACACAGTAAACACTCAATAAGTGCGGTTGATTGACGGAGTTGATTTATGTCAATATATACCACCACTAGAAGTCTCATACGTTTGCGGAAGTGTTGAGGATGGGTGCGGATACGTAATTGGTAAGGGTGTGATGGGGCGAGTTCATTCGGGAAGGCTTCCTGGAGGTGGGATTTAAGGAGGGCTTTGACTGTGGGAGGACAGTGGGCCGGGAGATTTGGAGGGAGAGGGAAGGTCCGGGCAGTGGGATGGAGAGCGAGATGCGGTAAGATGAGGTTGGGAGGAGCAAAGAGCCTGAAGTCAAGTGTAGCTGATGGAAAGCATTGAAACTGAAAGCAAGAGCTCCTGCTTAATGTGGAGTCAAATGGGAAGCCACTGGAGGTTTTTTGAGGGGAGCCTTCACAAAGCCTGAGTGAGGCATCGGGGTCTCACATGATTGAAAGTTCTTGGTTGACTTCAAGTAATAATAATAACGATGGTATTTGTTAAGCGCTTACTAACGTGCCAAGCACTGTTCTAAGTATTGGATCATATCCGTTTCTTCCAACCCCCCTCTTTTGCAAACACAGCCACTGAAGGGAAATTACTGTTGGCGTTAACCCTGTGAAGCCATTAACAATTCCCCTTCCCTTTTAATCCCCAAACTGAGTGTTACAGCTTTGATCAGCTGTGAATCCCTAAGTGGTTTTGCAAAGGTGATGGTTCCCTTGCAGTCAGTCAGTGGTGTTTATTGAGTGCTTACTATATGCGGAGCACCTTGCTAAGCACTTAGGAGAGAACAGTACAAGAGTTAACCCGCAACAAGCGTACGGTCTAGAAGATGAACTTAAAGTAGGACAGGGACTGGGTTTAGCCAAAAAAACTAAACTCCAGTATTCTTAGAACAGTGCAGTGCAGCACATGGAAACGCAATTATCAGTGATCATTGATGTTAGCGTGTTTTTTTCCCAGGGGAGGGAAAGCAGGTGGAATCTCTGCTCCCATTTAATCCCCTCGTCAGGTCACGATATATTTGCCATCATAATTTGTCATGCTCTCATTTGAGGTGAAACTTTGAGCCCTAACTACAATATTGCTGTTGCATCTCTTTTCGTAGTGGTGGCTGGACCACGTGGAAGCCACTTTGGATGTGTGGCTATGGTCTTACCGGGAGCACCGTTGGAGTGATAGGATTGGGAAGGATAGGTAACTGATTTTTCTGTATTTACTTCCTAGAGCTGGTCAGAGATGCCCGCTAACGTGTTGAACTGAGAATTGCTCACTCCCGTATATGGTACAGAATCACACTTGGTTTGCGGTGGTAGCCATGATATTTTATTTGTAAACATCCTCCCAAGTGTACTTTCATTGGGAAAATTCGTAAGATATAGGCAGCAGCCTCTCAGAAAATACTGCATGGAGAAGAACTCGCTAAAAGTAGCGTCCTGGGGTTGAGAAATGAGCGGAAAGCAAACAAGAACATCCTAACTAATCACAAAATTGTAGAAGGGCTTTATGCAGACATTTGGACTGTGATTTTTCCCTTTTCCATTCATAAGCGCTTTCCAAGGCTGGCTCTGAATGGCCTTTAGGAAAACAGAAGATCCAGTCCCTAAGCTTTTAAGCAGATGTTACATAAGCCAAAGGTAACCAGCTTTAATCAAGTACATCTCTCTTGCTCCTCTCCGACAACTCGTTGGCTTTCTAAGGCACAACTTGTTATTCAAACTAATCTAGAGCTGAGGTGGGGAAGCCGGGAATGGGCACTTCTCATCGCTTCTGGATAAATCCCCTGTTACGGAGTGCTATCTCTCCCCTGGCCCCCATCAGCGGAGAGCTGAATCATTTCATCGCCTTCCTGGAGCCAGTGATGGCCATACCGTAGCCCTTTCTGGAGGCAGAGTGGGCTGTCTCACTTTCTGCCAAGTCCTTCTGGGCTGCACCAGCTTAAGGAAAGTTAGGATCCCCTAATTTGACCTTACTTCCTCCCATTTGGTAACAGCAGATAATAATAATAATAATAATAATTGTGGTTTTTGTTAAGCGCTATATGCCAGGCACTGTACTAAGGACTGAATGGATGCAAACAAATCAGGTGGACACAGTTCCTGTCCCACGTGGGGCTCACAGTCTCAATCCCCATTTTACAGTTGAAATAACTGAGGCACAGTGAAGCGACCTGCCCAAAGTCACACAGCAGGCAAGTGGCAGAGCTGGGATTAGAACTCACGATCTTCTGACTCAGATCTATGCTCTGTCCTCTGCGCCGTGCGGTTACATCTATGAGTGGTGACTTGTGCCTTGGTTTCTTTGTGTGAACAGAACGGGAGAGGATAACATGAACCCTTGGGGGTCTGTTTTCTCCTTTTCAGGACAGGCTGTCGCCCGTCGTTTAAAACCATTTGGGGTCAAGAAATTTCTATATACTGGACGCCAGGCAAAGCCTGAAAATGCAGCTGAGTTCCAAGCAGAATTTGGTAAGTAGGGTCATTAGGGTAGACATAAATCTATACCCAGATTTCTTTGCCTACTTTTACAGTGAATAATGCAAGCCAGAGTGTTCAGGTTTTAAGCATGTTGGTTTTTTGTACATTTTAGGGACCAGAAATCAAGGGATCAATGGTGCTTGTGTGCAGAGCACTGTACTAAGCACTTGGGAGAATGTAATACAAAGAGTTGGTCAACAAGTTCCCTGCCCACAAGGAGCTTCCAGATTAGAGGGGGAGACAGACATTAAGACTGTGAGCCGTTTTAGACTGTGAGCCCACTGTTGGGTAGGGACTGTCTCTATATGTTGCCAATTTGTACTTCCCAAGCGCTTAGTACAGTGCTCTGCACATAGTAAGCGCTCAATAAATACGATTGATGATGATGATGATGATGATTAAAATAAATTACTTATTGTGTGCAAAGCACTGTACTAAGTGCTTAGGAGGGTACAATACAACAGACACATTCCCTGCCCACGGCGACCTCACAGTCTCGAGGGGGAGACCGACATTAATATACATAATTAAATAAATCACAGGTATGCATTTGTGTTAGGGGGATGGGAGGGAGGATGAATGAAGGGAACAAGTCAGGGTGACAGAGAAGGGAGTGGGAGGAGAGGAGGGCTTAGTCAGGGACGGCTTCTTGGAGGAGATGTGCTTTCAAAAAGGTTTCGAAGTTGGGGAGAGCGATTATGTGTCTGA
This sequence comes from Tachyglossus aculeatus, assembly GCF_015852505.1. NCBI lineage: Eukaryota > Metazoa > Chordata > Mammalia > Monotremata > Tachyglossidae > Tachyglossus > Tachyglossus aculeatus. The sequence continues at coordinate 59,520,959 of NC_052098.1, forward strand.
TATGAGGAGGGAGGGCATTCCCGCCAGAGGTAGGATGTGGGCGAGAGGTCGGTGGCTTATCTTGGGGCCTTAAGAGTAGATTGCTGTTCCTGGAACCGGCGATGGATCATTCATTCATTCGGTCGTATTTATTGAGCACTTACTGTGTGCAGAGCACTGTGCTAAGCGTTTGGGGGAGTACAGTACAACAATAAACAGACACATCCTCTCCCCACAAGAGTCCCCATGTCCTTCCCCTAGCCTGGAATGCCCTCCCTCCACACATCCGCCAAACTAGCTCTCTTCCTCCCTTCAAAGCCCTACTGAGAGCTCACCTCCTCCAGGATGCCTTCCAAACTGAGCCCCCTTTTTCCTCTCCTCCTCCCCGTCCCCCCAACCTACCTTCTTCCCCTCCCCACAGCACCCGTATATATATTTGTACAGATTTATTACTCTATTACTTGTACATATTTACTATTTATTTTGCTAATGATGTGCATATAGCTTTAATTCTATTGGTTCTGACAATTTTGACACCTGTCTACATGTTTTGTTGTCTGCCTCCCCCTTCTAGACCGTGAGCCCGTTTTTGGGTAGGGACCGTCTGTATACGTTACCGACTTGTACTTCCCAAGCGCTTAGTACAGTGCTCTGCACACAGTAAGCGCTCAATAAATACGATTGAATGATTGAAAGAATAGACGAGATCGGGGTCCAGTGAGAAGGTGAGCAGCCTAAGTTGTAGAGTAGGAAATCGGTGAGGCGAGGTAGGAGGGGGAGAGCTGATGGAGTGATTTAAAGCAAAGGGCAAGGGGTTTCTGTTTGATATGGAGGTTGTATTGAAGTTGTATGGTACTTTCCCAAGCTCTTAGTACAGTGCTTTGCGCACGGTAAGTGCTCAATAAATACGAATGAATGAATGAGGTGGATGGGCAACCACTGGAGGTTCTTGAGGAGAGGGGAGCTGTGGACTGAATGATTTTTTTTTTTTAGAAAAATGACGTAGACAGCAGAATGAAGTTTGGAATGGAGAGGGGAGAGACAGGAGACAGGGAGGTTGGTGAGAAGGCTAATGCAGTAATCAATCAATCTATCTATCGATTTATTAATAATAATAATGGCATTTATTAAGCGCTTACTATGTGCAAAGCACTGTTCTAAGCGCTGGGGAGGTTACAAGGTGATCAGGTTGTCCCACGGGGGTCACTCAGTCTTATTCCCCATTTTACAGATGAGGGAACTGAGGCTCAGAGAAGTGAAGTGACTTGCCCACAGTCACCCAGCTGACAATGGGCGGAGCCGGGATTTGAACCCCTGACCTCTGACGCCAAAGCCCGGGCTCTTTCCACTGAGCCACGCTGCTTCTCTTAAGTATTTGAGTGCTTCCTGCATGCAGGGCACTGTACTAAGCACAGGGAAGTGTACAGTATAGCAGAGTTGGTAGACATGTTCCCTGCCCACAAGGAATTTGCAGTTTAGAGGTTGAGGCTGGAGTGATAGAGAAGCAGCGTGGCTTAGTGGAAAGAGCCTGGGCTTGGGAGTCAGAAGACATGGGTTCTAATCCCGGCTCCACCACTGGCCTTGCTGTGTGACCCTGGGCAAGCCACTTAACTTCTCTGGGCCTCAGTTACCTCATCTATAAAATGGGAATTAAGACGGTGAGCCCCACGTGGGGACAACCTGATTATCCTGTATCTACCCCAGCGCTTAGAACAGTGCTTGGCACATAGTGAGCGCTTAAAAAATACCATAATTATCATTATTACGTGGGAAAGTTATGTTACACTCTTCCATTCTCGTTCCTTTTTGTCATCCAGATGTCGTTTTGCGATCCAGTTCTCTTGTTAAACCTGAGGGGGAAAGCGGGAGTCTTTTGTGGAACTATTTCCATCAGCTATTGACAGAATCAAAGGATTGGAGAGAAAATATAGGTCTCTAATACTGTTTCTAGATACATGCTGCCATTTAGGGCAATTGACTGAATATTTACCTCTTTCCCACCCCCACTTTTTTTCTCTCTCTCTTTCTCTCTCTCTCTCTCTCTCTCTCTCTCTCTCTCTCTCTCTCACTCACACACACACCCACACACACACACACACACACACTCTCTCCCTTTTTCTCTCCCTCCCCAGAAACTTAAAAAAAAAATCCCTTTTGCAAATTAGTAAATGGAGGGCTTCAACTTATGAACAGTTCCCAATCATCTCCCCTTCAATAGGCTGTTATCTTCCTTTCTGTCTCCCCCTTTTAGACTGTGAGCCCACTGTTGGGTAGGGACTGTCTCTATATGTTGCCAATTTGTACTTCCCAAGCGCTTAGTACAGTGCTCCGCACACAGTAAGCGCTCAATAAATACGATTGATTAACTCTGGCACCATTCAGTAAGAGAGTAAAAACTTCTGTCAGAGCAGTTACAGCTCTGCCCCTTACACATACTCAGTTCTTCTACCTTAATGCAAGGGTTGTCCTCCTGCTGAGCACTTCATTAAGGAAAACTCAGGCTATAATAATAATAATAATAGCATTACTATGTGCCAAGCACTGTTCTAAGCACTGGGGGGATACAAGGTAATCAGGTTGTCCCACATGGGGCTCACAGTCTTAATCCCCATTAAGTTACAGATGAGGGGACTGAGGCACAGAGAAGTGAAATGACTTGCCCACAGTCACACAGCTGACAAGTGGTGGTTCTAACCCATGACCTCTGACTCTATTTTATTTTGTTAATATGTTTGGTTTTGTCTCCCCCTTTTAGACTGTGAGCCCACTGTTGGGTAGGGACTGTCTCTATATGTTGCCAATTTGTACTTCCCAAGCGCTTAGTACAGTGCTCTGCACACAGTAAGCGCTCAATAAATACGATTGATGATGATGATGATGGTGGCTCGCTCCACTGAGCCACGCTGCTTCTCTAATATAGTAACAGTAACTATATAGTAACAGGCACCAGAACAGGGGCATGCCCACAGCTATTTTTTCCCACCTCCACATCGTTTTCTATCCAGATGGATGCACGCTGTAGGAAGAACTTTCTCTAATTCCCGTATTCAAAATGTTTTGTGAAGACACACTGCGGGTGCAGTGTTCTGTGAAGAGCACTCCTTCCCTTCTCTGCAGGACTAAATGGCGATGAAGGCGAAACCCAGATGGCTGAGGAGATTAGCCTAAAATGGCTGAGCTCATACCCTGCGGGTTGCCAGGCAGTGAATTGAAATGAAACTGTAGATTTTTTTCATAGATTTCTAATACCGGAAGGAACCGAAGAAGGCACCCAATCCCAGGCATCTAAAAGTGTGTTTTGTCTTTCACTTTCTACTCCAGTTATAGATGGGAAGAGGGGGTGCAGGGATGGTTTTGAAGACTAAACGGTGAAAAGGCTGACTGGAGAAGCAGGGTGGTTAGAGCATGAGACTGGAAGTCATAAGGTCCCGGGTTCTGATTCTGCCACTTGTCCGCTGCGACCTTGGACAAGCCACTGAACATCTCGGGGCCTCGGCGACCTCATCCATAAAATGGAGATTAAGACTGTGAGCCCCAGGTGGGACATGGACTGTGCCCAACCTGATTAGCTTGTTTCTACCTCAGCGCTTAGTACAGTGCCTGGCACAAAGTAAGCGCTTAACAACTACTATAAAAAAAAACCCTCTGGAAACCTAAGGAGCCCCATCTAAATCAGTTTTGCAACTGGCCTTTTGCCCAGGAGCCTTTGGGTAATAATAACAATAATCAATCATTTGTATTTAGTACAGTGCTCTGCACACTGTAAGCATTCAGTAAACGCTTGGGAGAGTACAATATACACATTACTTTATAGACATTATATTACATAATGTAATATAATTATATTACATATTACATAATGTAATATATTACATATTACATTATAGACGTGTCTATACAATAGACACATTCCCTGCACACAATGTGCTGATTTTTCTTCATTTCACAACCTAGATATACCTCCAATATACTGAGTTGCCTGCTTAAAATTTAAAAATGTGGATGGGTGAATTTTTTTGTGGATTCATTTTTTCAAGGCTAGCCACTGGTGGCTTTAAAAAAGAAATACGGAATTGGGTTTCTAGATCTGAGCGCTTGATAAATCGTGTGGCTGTGCTCCGCCAGTCCAGTCTTGAGGATTGATTTGCTGGAGACATAAGAATCGTGATATTTAAGCGTTAAGTGCTGGAGTAGATCCAGTAGAATCGGCTCAGACGTAAGCCTTGTGTCACTTGAGGCTCACAGTCTAAAGGGGAGGGAGGATAGGTATTTAATCCCCATTTTACAGATGAGGAAACTGAACGACTTGCCCCAGATAGAACCCAGATCTCCTGACCTCGCTCTTTCTGTTCGGCCACTTTGCTTCCCCATCTTCCATAAAATACCCCACACATCTTGGTGTTCTGATTTCCCCAGCTAAGAATAGAGCTGAAATGGGAACCTTCACAGAATGCCAGTTAGTAACAAAAGAAGGGGATGACCACAGTCTTTTAAACGGTGAGCCCACTGTTGGGTAGGGACTGTCTCTATATGTTGCCAACTTGTACTTCCCAAGCGCTTAGTACAGTGCTCTGCACACAGTAAGCGCTCAATAAATACGATTGATGATGATGATGACCAATTTTTCGCTTCCAGGTGGAAAATGTGACCATAGTGATCAGAGCTATTTTGTGTGTAAGCCAGTCCTGTAGATGAAGCTAAAGAAGTCTCCCACCCAGATTTTTTTTCTTATATCCTTTCACACCTGTCATATTGAGCACATATCTTATGGTAGCAAGCAACACAGTGGCTCTATTTCCAGTTTTTATGAAAATTGCCCACAGCCTCATTTTTAGAGATTCTTGGCCGTCCTGAACAGCTCGGCTTAGTGGATAGAGCACAGCCCTGGGAGTCAGAATGTCATGGGCTCTCATCCCCTCTCTGCCACTCGTCTGCTGTGTGATCACTTCTCTGTGCCTCAGTTCCCTCATCTGTAAAATGGGGATTGGGACTGTGAGCCCCACGTGGGGCAGGGACTGTGTCCAACCCGATTTGCTTGTACAACGCTTAGTACAGTGCCCGGCCCATAGTAAGCACTTAACAGATACCATAATTATCATTACTATTATAGTTGTTTAGAATGCTGCTAGTGAAGATGGAGATTTTTCAGTTAGCTATTTTTCTAATACCAAAATACTCGTTACCCAGTAACAGTGTGCTTTTCATTAAGGGTGACTTTGATCTTTGCCAATTCTGCTTTTCCTTTGTGACCCATTCACCCTGTCTCTCTTCCGTACAGTACCAGTTCATCAGCTGGCTGCAGACTCGGATTTTGTTGTCGTGACCTGCTCTTTAACGCCTGAAACGAAAGGGCTCTGCAATAAGGATTTCTTCCAGAAAATGAAGAAAACTGCCATTTTTGTCAACGTAAGCAGGTAGGTTGCGTACAGAACAGGGCTGTAGGACTCCTTGATTCAGTCTCATGACACGCGTAGCGTGGAATTTGGAGCTCGGTAATTGTGGATATTTCTGCGGCTTAATTCACATCAATGATTACCCTCCATTTTAACCTGACGGGCTGCTTTTCTGCAAGATGGGAAAGGAACTTGAAATTGAATCGGAATAATGTGGTTTCCTGTTGAACACAAAAGGAATGTCCGAAAACATCAACCGTGATTGTGGATGGCTGTTTAGGCATTACATAAGTCACTTTTTTCCAGTAGGTCCCAAACTGTGGCAGAGTGAATTAGGATTTGGAGTTTAAAAACTTAGAGATGATTAACGAATGGAAAGCCTTGTGAACTTATTGTTGGCAGGGTCAAGATTTAGGTAAAGCAGAGCAGTAGAGCACGAGCCTGGGAGCCAGGTCATGGGTTCTTATCCCGGCTCTGCCGTCTGTCTGCTTTGTGGCCTTCGGCAAGTCACTTCACTTCCCTGTACCTCAGTTACCTCATCTGTAAAACAGGGAAAGCGACTGTGAGCCCCACATGGAACGTGGACTGCGTCCGACCTTATTGGCTTCTATCCATCCCAGTGCTTAGTAGAGTGCCTGGCCCATAGTACGGCTTAACAAATACCACAGTTGTCATTATTAGTATTATTAACTGTGCCTATTGAAGGGCTATTAAAAAAAAACTAATTAGGAAAATGACAAAAGCACTTCACAGAGCCGCCTGTATTTTCCACTCCGTCTTCGGAGATACACTGTAAAGACAGTACACGCCTGCAGGCTGTAGATTCCTAACTCTGTAAAGTGACCGGAGTAATAAACCGGCCAAAACAGCAGCTCCATAGCAGCCTTTGGAATCACCTCTAGAGACCTCGGCGGATGGGCAAATCTAGGCCAGGCCCTCTAAAATTTAGTAAGAGGCTAATGATCAAAACGCTAGGGAGTATTCTGAAGTCCGTGCAATTGACAAAAAACATCCCCCCAGCCTCCCAAGTGGGCCTAGGTAGGATGGGGATTCCAGGCTCTGGATGTCTCTCTTCGAAACAACCCAGAAACCTCAGTATGATTCCAGACTAATCCCAATTTAAGGAAAGAGTTGGACAGCCCTCTGACCCAGGCCTTGTCTCTGACCTTCACTGGTCTGTTGTCCCATTCCCATCTTCCCTAATGCAGTGGTGATGGAGGGCCATAGAAAACCACAGGGATGGTACCAAACGATGCTCTAGCATCTGTACCTAAAAGTCGTCAAGAAAAAAAATTGCCCTGTCTGCGATGTGGGTCCCTCAGAGGTCCTTCCAGCAACTTTAACCTTGTGTTTCCGTGACTTCCTCTCTGGAAGAACAGAATACACCACTGGCCAGGAAATGAGGAAATATGGGGACTGTTCCGAGGCACGACCGATGCTGACTGAAAAGTTAACTGAAGGTTTGAGTCGGTGTAATCCTCGACTGGGTCTCAAGCACCGTACAAAACAGTCCCCACCCGAGGCACTGCACCGATTGAGAATAAACCCATCTGTGCGGACGTGACGTGTCCATATACGAATACCTTCAGTTAGCGCCTTTCTCCGGGCAAGGTGGGGCTTTGGAAACCAGTTCCTTCCCCCGCGTACTGTAAAGTTAAGCCATAGTATGAAAGGAAGTCGCTTCGAGGGGCCACCATCAGCTCAGAAACAAATCCCCCTCTCCTCTCGCTTCCCTGCAACCCAGTTCCTCAGCCCGAGGGAGCTATTTTTCGCCTCCCGGCTACCCAATGTCCAGGGGAACGAGGGGTGTCGGCAGACCAAAGTGACAGTGCTCCATTAACGCAAGGCAAAAGCCGTCTGATACAGAAGCAGCTGATGGCTTCAGTCAGAAGCAGAGTCACACTGTATTTTGGGGAGGCTTCGGGTGGCACTTACAGAGTAAGCATATCTGCCGCCGTAACGAATAGGGTTATAGAGCGGTGACAACCAAAGCAGGGTCAAATTTCCCTGCCAAAGATAGGAAGGCAGCATTGTTCTAGTAAGGTTTGCCTTCCTGTTGATCTTGCTACTTGCTTTTTCCCTTTTTAAAAAACAGTATCCAGGAGGTGATGAGGACGGGGCAATTCCGCTCCCTCTTGGGTGGCACCTCCAGCCGAAGAGATACCGGGGGATCGAATTTGATGCCAACCTCGCTCTACGAAATGCTGGAGAGCATTTCATTCATTCAGTCATTTATTGAGGGCGTACTGCGTGCAGAGCACTGTACTAAGCACTTGGGATAGTACGCTATAACAATAAACAGATACAGTCCCTGCCCACAACGAGCTTACAGTCTCGTGCAGAAACAGTGGGCTGGGACAGCCAGGCAAAGTCCAGTTTGATGATTTTTCCCTTGCTCTTTCCCCTCTAGTCAGCCAGTAATGGTTGGAAAGGTTGCAGTAGGGTCAGTGCTGGAAGCAAGCTGGACTCGGCTAGGATTCAGCTGTAGTAAAAGAAAAAGTCAGGGGATGGGTGGTTAGGTGATAGGGGAATATGGCAACCCCCACTGTCTCTTTGGTCACCGGCAGCTGGGTGCCTGAGGTTTGGGAATTTGCTATTTGCCTGGGAGTCAGAAGGTCGTGGGTTCTAATCCCGGCTCCGCCGCTTGTCTGCTGAGTGACCTTGGGTGAGTCACTTCACTTCTCTGGGCCTGGTCCCTCATCTGTAAAAATGGGGATTAAGACTGTGTGCCCCATGTGGGACAGGGACTGTGTCCAACCCGATTTGCTTGTATCCACCCCGGCGCTTAGTGCAGTGCCTGGCACACAGTAAGTGCTTAACAAATACCAACCCCAACACCACCCCAGGAAAGCATGCTCACCTCCGACAGTGGGGGTGGGGAACCGCCAGTGAGCCGGTTCGAAATTTGGGGTTTTTGTCATTAGCTCCAGGGATCATAATGCGTATCGCTGTGGGGAACAGAAACAAAGGCGTCTACCACAAAGCACGATATCGTGATCCCGATTCCCCCCTCCGTCCTGTCCACCTGGAGGAGTGGCTCGTTGGGTGAGCGACTGAATGCTCTAAGTTGGGAGAGTACAACAGGAGCGTAGCCCATGTTCCCTGCCCTCAAGGAGCTTACCGTTTGAGGGAGAGGCAAAAAGCATTCACAAATAGCAAGAGCAGGAAGAACAAGGCAATGCAAATGGTAGGATGAAGTAACAGGGTAAATCATCGGATACAGAAACGCTGAGGAGGGCCAATGGGTTGCAAATCAGGGAAAACTCGCTGAAAGAGGTGGGATTTTAGAAGGGCTCTAAGTCTTAACAGATTTGAGGGGAAGAGAGAGTTCCAGGCCAGGATGACAGCAGGAGAGTTGAGGGAGGTAGGTAGGAAGGAAGCTTGGGAGATGGGGAGTGGCAGGTGAAAAGAGAGGGAGAGTTGGTGGAGAATGGTGAAGCCAAGGGGCAGGAGTTCTGCTTGATGTGGAGGGAAATAGGTGTCCCCCCTGGAATTTGGCCGGGGGTGGAGGGGAGTGGGGAATCCAGGCATCAGCATTTGATTTAGACTGAAAGGAGTGGTTGGAGGCGGATACAGTAGCCTAATTGATGTTGAAAGTACAATAATAATAATAATAATAATAATGGTATTTAAGCGCTTATTATGTGCCAAGCACTGTTATTCAAAATACTGGAGTAGATACAAGGTAATCAGGTTGTTCCACGTGGGACTCACAGACTTAATCCCCATTTTACAGATGAGGTACCTGAGGCCCAGAGCAGTGAAGTGACTTGCCCCAAGTCACATAGCTGACAGGTGGCGGAGCCGGGATTTGAACCCACGCCCTCTGACTCCCAAGCCCGGGCTCTTTCCACTAAGCCACGCTGCTTCTCATGAACTAGGGTAGTGGTCCACGAAGGGACGGATCGAAGAAATGTCGGGGAAGAGGAATCAGCAGGATTTAGCAGACGATTGGATGCGGGAGCTGAAAAGACAGAGCAGTCGAGGATGACGTCAAGTTTGCAGGCTTACCGAGACAGGGAAGGGTGGGGGTGTCAGCAGAGAGAGGGTCTAGGAGAGAAACTGAGTTTTGGACACAGTGAGTGAGTGTGAGGTGCTGATGGGTCATCCAAGTTGAGACATTTTGAAAGCAAGAGGAGATGCAAGAGTGAAGAGCAGGGAAGGAATGCAGGCTAGAGGTAGATTTGGGAGCCATTTCCGTAGAAATGGTAGCCAAAGCCATGCAAACAGATAAGCTCCCCAAGAAAGTGAGTATAGAAAAGAGCACAGGTTCTAATCCCAACTCCGCCACCCGTCTGCTTTGTGACCTTGAGTGCTCCGTGCCTCAGTTCCCTTATCTGTAAAATGGGGATTAAGACTGTGAGCCCCACATAGAACACGGACCGGATCCAACCTGATTAGCTTTTACCTAGCCCAGTGCTTTGAGCAGTGCCTGCCACCTAGTAAGCGCTGAAATACCTTAAAAAAAGTCTCTTCAGTTGAGCATTCCATTTTATTTGTTCCGATTCCGCCACCGGCAAAAGCGATGGCAGAAAACGACGGCTCACTTTTGCACTGGAAATCGGGAAACATCGAGCAAGGAATCACGCCGAAAGCTGAGGCGGGAGTCGAGCGGAGTGGGGAATGGCAGCCGTTTCCACCGGGGCTGTTCGTAGGTCGTCCTTCAGGCTGAATGAGAGAGGCACTTTGTGAACACCCTACAGCAGCGAGGCTGTGATAGCCAAAGTCCATCCCTGTATTGGTTTGCTTTGTCCTGAGAAAACAGCCGCAGAAATAACTTAAGCCCATAGGCATCGATGCGCTTGAAAAGGAGAGCCAAAAGTTGGAAAACCGCTCTCGAGCAGTTAAATGTTGAATTGCATTTGGGATTAATGGTGTAAAGTTGTAGAAGTCCTTTTCTTGGTGTTCCAAAGCATTTACCCAGACCCAAGCCGAGGTATTCAGCACGGCCTAGTGGATGGAGCCCGGGCTTGGGCGTCAGAAGGATCTGGGTTCTAATCCCGGCTCCGCCACTTGTCTGCTGTGTGACCTTGGACAAGTCACTTCTCTCTGCTGCAGTTACCTCATCTGCAAAATGGGGATTGAGACCGGGAGCCCCATGTGGGACAGGGACTGTGTTCAACCTGATTAGCCTGTATCTATACCGCTGCTAGCACTTAAATATTATTATTGCTACTTTTGGGGGTACTCTCACTCCTTTTTGTTTCCTTAGGGGAGTTGTGGTCAACCAGGATGATCTCTATCAGGCCTTGGCTAATGGTCAAATTGCAGCTGCCGGGCTGGACGTCACAACTCCAGAACCGCTACCTAAAAACCATCCTCTTCTCACCCTGAAGAACTGTGGTAAGAGTCCTACCTTAAAAAGGGAAGTTATCCTGCACGTAAACCCAAGTTTCCGTAGAGAAGCAGCACGGCTCAGTGGAAAGAGCCCGGGCTTTGGAGTCAGAGGTCACGGGTTCAAATCCCGGCTCCGCCACTTGGCAGCCGTGTGACTTTGGGCAAGTCGCTTCGCTTCTCTGCGCCTCAGTTCCCTCATCTGCAAAATGGGGATTAAGACGGTGAGGCCCCCGTGGGACGACCTGATCACCTCGTAACCCCCCCAGCGCTTAGAAGCGCTTAATGAACGCCATCATTATTATTGTTATTTATGGTCCGCAGCGTGAGCATAATCAACCTTAAAAAAACAAAATCAACGGACACCGCTCTGTCTTCCAGCTTTGCGTGTGAACGGAAAGGTCACCTTAGGAAAGGTTCGGATGCAGGCATGCTACTGGAAATAGCGGGAAGCGGCACGGCCACACGTGGAAAGTGCACGGGCCCGAAAGTCAGAGGACGCGGGTTCTAATCGCCACTCTGTCCCTCAATCAATCAATCAATCGTATTTATTGAGCGCTTACTGTGTGCAGAGCACTGTACTAAGCGCTTGGGAAGTACAAATTGGCAACACATAGAGACAGTCCCTACCCAACAGTGGGCCCTCGCCTGGTGGAGTGCCCTTGGGCAAGCCGCTTAGCTTCACCGTGCCTCCGGCTTACTCATCTGTAAAACAGGCATTCATTCATTCATTCAGCGTGGCTCAGTGGAAAGAGCCTGGGCTTAAGAATCAGAGGTTGTGGGTTCTAATCCCACCTCTCCGCCACTTGTCAGCTGTGTGACTCTGGGCAAGTCGCTTCACCTCTCGGTGCCTCAGTTACCCCCATCTGTAAAATGGGGGTTGAGACCGTGAGCCCGACGTGGGACAACCTGATTACCCTGCATCTACCCCAGAGCTTAGAACAGTGCTCGGCCCATAGTAAGCACTTAAATACCAACATTCTTCTTATTATTTATTGAGCGCTTACTGTGTACAGAGCATTGTACTAAGTGCTTGGGAAGTACCAACTGGCAACATATAGAGACGGTCCCTACCCATATTTGTCGAGCACTTACTGGGTGCAGAGCACTGTACTAAACGCTTGGGAAAGTACGCCTGATCTAATCTCTCTAGCCTCAGCCCTAACACAAATCAGGCACCTTAGGAAACAAAAACTGTCAGTCGGTTCAAGGTGGAATTATTTTTCGCGCCGTAATTGGCGCTGAATCACAAGGCAAACATTGAACCGTCTTGGATTGACTCGTGCAAACATCAGAGTTGAAAAATCATCCGTCACCAGCCAAAAGTCAGTTTGCTTGGACAGAGAAAGGGCACTGATAGAATTTTGACTTTTTCTTTTTTTTTAGTAGTAATATAATTCAATACTGGTTCTCCCTCCCACTTAGATCGTGAGCCCCAAACGGAACAGGGACTGTGTCCAACCTGATAATAATAATATAATAATAATGATGGTACTTGACTTCTCTGTGCCTCAGTTACCTCATCTGTAAAATGGGGATGAAGACTGTGAGCCCCATGGGGGACAACCTGATAATCTTGTATCCTCCCCAGCGCTTAGAGTAGTGTTTAATAAATGTCATCGTTATTTAAGTGCTTACTATGTGCCAAGCACTGATAGACACAAGGTTATCAGGTTGTCCCACCTGGGGCTCACAGTCTTAATCCCCGTTTTACAGATGAGGTAACTGAGGCACAGAGAAGTGAACTGCCCAGAGTCACACAGCTGATAAGTGGCGGAGCTGGGATTAGAACCCACCACCCCGACTCCCAAGCCCGTGCTCTTTCCACTAAGCCCCGCTGATTTATCCGGTATCAGGGCCAGCGTTTAGTACAGCGCTTGGTGCATAGTAAGCGCTTAACAGAGGCCCTCCCTCTCGGTTTAGGGGGTGAAGGAGGATTTAGGAAGACTGGAGGCTCCCCGTTCAATCCCCACCCCGAGCCTACGCATCATGGCCCAGATCCGCGTCTTCTTTACCCCTCCAACAGCAACCACCGTGAGTCAGAGGTCGTGGGTTCAAATCCCAGCCCTGCCAGTTGTCAGCAGTGTGACTTCGGGCAAGTCACTTCACTGCTCTGGGCCTCAGTTCCCTCGTCTGGAAAATGGGGATTAAGACCGTGAGCCCCCGTGGGACCACCCTCATCACCTTGGAACCTCCCCAGCGCTTAGAATAGTGCTTTGCACATAGTAAGCGCTTAATAAACGCCATCATTGTTATTATTATTCCCACCCTGCTACAATAGCTGATCCTATCACTGTTCATTGACCTCTCTCTCCAGTTTGTCCTCTCAAAACCTTGGCTTGAGTGAAGGCACTCTCCACCCCCCCAACTTCCATCCTCTCGCGCATGCTCTTCCCCTGGCTTGGATCTTCCTCCCTCCCCAAATCTGACAGTACCCCACCACCACCATCACATCTTCCCCCACACTCGAGGCCCTCCTAAAAATCCCACCCTAAATTAGTTCCCAGCCGCCTTTGTCTTGTAAACCCATCAGCTCTAGCCAGCAGGAACTTACTTGTAGCGCCACTGGTCTGCTGTGTGACCTTGGGCAAGTCACGTCACGTCTCTGTGCCTCATCTAGAAAATGGGGGTGAAGACTGGGAGCCTCACGTGGGATAGGGATCATGTCCAACCTGATTTGTTTGTATCTATCCCAGAGCTTAGTACAATGCTTGCCACATAACAAGCACTTAAGAAATACCACTATTACTATATATATATATCATCATCATCATCAATTGTATTTATTGAGTGCTTACTATGTGCAGAGCACTGTACTAAGCACTTGGGAAGTACAAATTGGCAACATATAGAGACAGTCCCTACTCAACAGTGGGCTCACAGTCTAAAAGGGGCTCACAGTCTAAAAGACTATATATGATTGATATGATATATATATATATATCATATTATATATCATACATATGATATATATCATACATATATGATATATATGATATGATAGATCATACATATATGATGTGTATCATACAAATGATATGATATGTATCATGCATATGATATGATATGTATCATATATATTATATGATATGTATCATATATATGATATATGTATCATATATATGATATGCATCATATATATGATATATGTATCATATATATGATATATGTATCATATATATGATATGTATCATATATATGATATGATATATCATATATATGCTATGACACATCGTATATATGATATATGATATGATCTATCATATATATGATATGTCATATGTATATGATATATCATATATGATATGATATATATCATATATGATGTGATATATCATATATATGATATATCATATAGATGATATGATATATATCATATATTATATGATATATATCATATATAAGATATGATATATATCATATATAAGATATGATATATATCACATATAAGATATGATATATATCACATATAAGATATGATATATATCACATTGATATGATATATCGCATATATGATATGATATATATTGCATATGTGATATGATATATATCACTGATATGATATATCGCATATATGATATGATGTATATCACATATATGATATGATATATCATATATATGATATATATCGCATATCTGATATGATATATCGCATATCTGATATGATATATATCGCATATCTGATATGATATATATCATATATCTGATATGATTATATATCACATATCTGATATGAGATTTATCACATATCTGATATGAGGTATATCACATATCTGATATGAGATTATATCACATATATGATATATATCACATATATGATATGTATCATCTATGATACATATCATATGACATGTATCATATATGTGATATGATTATATAATGTATATGTGATATATATCATATGTGATATGATGTATATCATATATGTGATATGATATATATCATATATGTGATATGATGTATATCATATATGTGATATATCATATATGTGATATATCACATACATGATATGATATATATCACATATATGATATGATATATATCACATATATGATCTGATATGTATCGCATATATGATATAACATATATGATATGATATATATCACATATATGATATATGTATCACATATATGATATGTATCACATATATGACATATCACATATATGATATGATATATATCACATATATGATACATATCACATATATGATGATATATATCGCATATATGATATATCACATATATGACATATATCACATATGATATGTATCATATATATGATATATATCATGTATGTGATATGATATATTTCATATATGTGATATGATATGTATCATGCATGTGATATGATATATCATGTATGTGATATGATATATATCATGTATGTGATATATGTCATGTGTGTGATATGATATATATGTCATATGTGTGATATGATATATATGTCATATGTGTGATATGATATGTCGTATGTGTGATATGATGTATGTCATATATATGATATATGTCATATGTGTGGTATGATATATGTCATATATATGATATGATATATGTCATATATGATATGCATATATGTCATATATGTGATATGATATATATGTCGTATATGTGATATGATATATATGTCATATATATTATATATATGTCGTATATATGATATGATATATGTCATATATAGGATATGATATATGTCATATATAGGATATATATATCATATATATAATTATATAGATTTTAACGCTTGAGTCTCTTCCAGCATTAATCTAACAGTCTCTTTCTTTCCCCTAGTGATTTTGCCACATATTGGGAGTGCAACCTACACTACGCGAAACACCATGGCTGTATTGGCAGCCAACAACTTGTTGGCGGGCCTGAAAGGAGAGCCACTGCCCAGTGAATTGAAGCTGTAGAAATTAAAACGCCAAAAGAACCGCAGCCGTTATGATGTCCTGTCTTCTGTAAGGCTTCCTCGTCCCGTTAGAGATTCCCACTCTTCGGCTCAGTTTACAGACCAGCGGTGACCACCCCCTGCCCTCCAAAATATAAGACAAAGCACACCAAAACGGGGCTGGTTACAGTGGAGACAAATAAAGCGGCACCTTATCGGCCTCGTCGGTTTCACTTACTTGATATTGAATTCAGTACGGATGGAGGTGACTTTTGGGAAAAGTCCTCTAGTAATGATATGCCGTCTTAATCACAGGGCAGATGTGTGTGCATCACTGAAAATGGAGGGTTCCTTTTTACTTTATAAATGGAGAAGGCGCTGCTTTAAGAAAAGGTGGTCAACTGTCGGACTGGAAAACTCAGTTGTGAGGTAATATCTGAGGAACCTTTTGATTCTAGTTCTCCTTCAAATTCCAAGATGCTGCTGCTGCCCGTGAGATCGGCTCCGTGGGTGGGACACACGGAGAACCTCTTGTACGTGCGCCTGTGAAAGCGCTTAGTACAGTGCTTTGCACACAGGAAGTGCTCAGTAAATGAATGAATGACTGAGCACAATAACGCACCTTGTTCATTCACTCACTCCTATTTATCGAGAGCTTACTGTGTGCAGAGCACTGTACTAGGTGCTTGGGAAGTACAAGTCGGCAACATATACAGACGGTCCCTACCCAACAAGGGGCTCACAGTCTAGAAGGGGGAGACAGACAGAGAAGCAGCGTGGCTTAGTGGAAAGAGCCCGGGCTTTGGGGTCAGATGTCATGGGTTCAAATCCCAGCTCCTCCAGTTGTCAGCTGTGTGACTCTGGGCAAGTCACAACTTCTCTGGGCCTCAGTTCCCTCATCTGTAAAATGAGGATGAAGACTGTGAGCCCCCCGTGAGACAACCTGATCACCTTGTCCCCTCCCCAGCGCTTAGAACGGTGCTTTGCCCAAAGTGCTTAATAAATGCCATCATTATTATTATTACAACAAAATAAAACACGTAGACAGGTGTCAAAACCCCATCAGAATAAATAGAATTATAGCTATATGCATGTCATTAATAGGAGTAGTAAATATGTACAAGTAAAATAGAGTAATATGTACAAATTTATACTAGTGCTGTGGAGAGGGGAAGGAGGTAGGGCGGGGCGATGGGGAGGAGGAGAGGAAAAAGGGGGCTAATTATTGTTATTCAGATTACCTCTACTCACATGCCAGTGGTTAGTGGAGGGGAAAGTTATGCTCTTACCACCAGCAGAATGTGCACTTGAGTTGTTTGGGCAGCAGTGGTGATGGTTTGCAGGTGCCCATCCACACTCTCCCATCCGTCTCCATCTGGGTCCTGCGGCCCGCATTGCAAGATGGCAGATAAGGAGAAGGGGGGCAAGTCTGCCATCAATCAATCAATCAATCACTCGTATTTATTGAGCGCTTACTGTGTGCAGAGCACTGTACTAAGCGCTTGGGAAGTACAAGTTGGCAACATATAGAGACAGTCCCTACCCAACAGTGGGCTCACAGTCTAAATCCCTCTGAGACACACCCCCCCCCGCCCCATTTCATAACTACCTTGGAGTGGGATACTCAGAGAGATTCAGTAAGGGGAAGTGGAGTCGTTTCCTCATTTTACCTTGCTTGCTTTTGCCAAATGAAGCCAAGGATAACGGCAGCACACGCAAAAATAGGTTCCCAGTGATTGATCGACTACAACTCTCCATCTGGCTCGTAAACGCACATCTAGCAACACCCATCGACGGGTGTCCCTGCCACTCGGTGCCGTGAGCGGAAGGGATAAAAGATGGTGATGGCATCTTGGAGAAAGGGAGGGAAGGGGGGTTAAAAAAACGAAACAACACAAAACCCAAAAACCTAAAAAGGAGAAAAGCCCACCAGGTTCTTCCTCACAGCAGCTGGAAGCGGGGGAATCCCATTTTCCCGCATGGCCCCTTTTAGTGGAAGGACACGTAATGAAGGGAAGTGGCTTATTGCCTTCCTGTTGTCCGGATCCAGTTTGCCCGCTACTGTCGAGTGCTGGCGATTAGAAGGGGGTTGAGAATGAGAATGCCGGTTGCTGAAAGAGTGGATAAATTATTTCTTTATATTAACGTCTGGCTCCCTCTCTAATAATTAGGGTACTTGCTAAGCACTTACTAGGTGCCCAGCACTGGTCTAAACACTGGGGTAGATACTAGTTAATCAGGATGGACACAGTCTCATTAACTGGAACCTCCAGACTGTACGCTCATTATGGGCAGGGAACATGTCTGCTAATTCTGAGTGCTTAGTACCGTGCTCTGCACATAGTAAGCACTCAGAGCACAGGCCTGGTTCTAATCCCAGCTCCGCCACTTGTCTGCCGTGTGACCTTGGACAAGTCACTTCACTTCGCCTCAGTTACCTCCTCTGTAAAATGGGGATTTGAGACTGTGAGCCCCACGTGGGACGGCGACTGTCCAACTTAATTTCCTTGTATTCTCCCCCGCCCCCCCCCCCCAGCGCTTAGTACAGTGCCTGCCACATAGTAAGCACTTAAATACCATAATTATCATTATTCCACTGATTGACAAAAAGGAGAAATAAAATGAAAAATCGGTAGAGACCACAAGTACTGGCTCTCTATTTTAGCCAGGAGACACGAGGCAGAATTGGGTGCATACACCCGCTGACTCCCTTCTTGGCCCTCAAAAGCTTGGTTTCCATCCCAGTTACCTCATCTGTAAAATGGGGATTAAGACTGTGAGCCCCCCGTGGGACAACCTGATCACTTTGTATCCCCCCCAGCGCTTAGAACAGTGCTTTGCACATAGTAAGCGCTTAACAAATGCCATTATTATTATTATTATTATCCCCTTTGCTCTACCGAGTCAGCTCTCACCAAATCTGACAGACAGTACTCCGTCTTGAATAGTAATCATGAATTATGGTATTTGTTAAGCGCTTACTACGTGCCAAGCACTGTTCTAAGCACTGGGGGGTGGATACAAGGTAATCAGGTTGGACACGGTCCCTGCATGGGGCTCACAGTCTTAATCCCCATTTTTCAGAGGAGGAACTGAGGCCCAGAGAAGTTAAGCCACCTGCCCAAGGTCATACAGCCGACAAGTGCTGGAACGGGGATTAGAACCCATAAAATCTGTAGCGCTCTCATCATCATCATCAATTGTATTTACTGAGCGCTTACAGTGCGCGGAGCGCTGTACTAAGCGCTCGGGAAGGACAAGTTGGCAACATATAGAGACGGTCCCTACCCAACAGCGGGCTCACAGTCTAAAAGGGGGAGACAGGGAACAAAACCAAACATACTAACACGATAAAATAAATAGAATAGATATGTACAAGTAAAATAAATAGAGTAATAAATATGTACAAACATAAATCATATCTCCTGCAGGAGACCTTCCTCGATTTCATTACTACTCCCCCTCCCACACAGTTTATGGCTCTTTAAATGTCCCTTTTCGATTCTTTTGTGCCCCTTGGGCACAAAAGGATTCTCACAACCGCCTTGGGACACTAATGTACATTTCTTACCTATCCTATTAAGCACTAATTCACATATCCCGCTTTCCTTCTTCATCGTATCTGCGCGTTATTTTACTGTCCTCTCTTAGCGTGACATTCTGCACACAGGACGTGCCCGTAGGAGCGGGCTGGCCTAGCGGAAAGAGTTCAGGACTGGCAGTCAACAACCCATCATTCAGTCAATGGTATTTATTGAGTGCCTACGGTGTGCACAGCACTGTATTAAGCGCTTGGAAGAGTACAAGAAGCAGCATGGTTTAGTGCTGGAAGTGCATGGAAGGAGCCCCCTCCTCCCCCTCGCCTTACCTCCTTCCCTTCCCCACAGCACCTGTATATGTTTGTACGGATTTATTATTCTATTTATTTTTTTATTTTACTTGTACATATCTATTCTATTTATTTTATTTTGTTAATATGCTTTGTTTTGTTCTCTGTCTTCCCCCTTCCGACAATAATAATAATAATAATTGGCGTTTGTTAAGCGCTTACTCTGTGCAAAGCACTGTTCTAAGCGCTGGGGAGGATACAGGGTGATCAGGTTCATTCATTCATTCATTCATGCAATCGTATTTATTGAGCGCCTACTGTATGCAGAGCACTGTACTAAGCGCTTGGGAAGTACAAGTTGGCAACACGTCCCACGGGGGGCTCACAGTCTTAATCCCCATTTTCCAGATGAGGGAACTGAGGCCCAGAGAAGTGAAGTGACTTGCCCAAGATCACACAGCAGACATGTGGTGGAGTCGGGATTCGAACCCATGACCTCTGACTCCAAAGCCCATGCTCTTTCCACTGAGCCACGCTGCTTCTCTACTAGACTGTGAGCCCACTGTTGGGTAGGGACCGTCTCTATATGTTGCCAACTTGGACTTCCCAAGCGCTTAGTACAGTGCTCTGCACACAGTAAGCGCTCAATAAATACGATTGATTGATCGATCAGTGGAAAGAGCACGGGCTTGATAGTCAGAGGCCATGGGTTCTAATCCCGGCTCCGCCACTCGTCAGCTGTGTGACTTCGGGCGAGTCACTTAACTTCTCTGTGCCTCAGTTACCTCACCTGTAAAATGCCCCACGTGGGACAACCTGATTACCTTGTATCCACCCCAGCGCTTAGAACAGTGCTTGGCACATAGTAAGCACTTAAATACCATCATTATTATTATTACTATGAAGTTGGTAAACACATTCTCTGCCCACAAGGAGTCACAGTCTAGAAGGGGACCTGGGTTCTAATCCCACTGCTTGGAACAGTGCTTTGCACATAGTAAGCGCTTAATAAATGCCATTATTATTATTATTATTATTATTAACTCCACCACTCGCCTGCTGTGTGACCTGGGGCAAGTCACTTAGTTGCTTTGTGCCTCAGTTTATGTAATAATAATATAATAATCTATAATAATAAAAATGGCATTTATTAAGCGCTTACTATGTGCAAAGTATATATGTATATATGTTTGTACATATTTATTACTCTATTTATTTTACTTGTACATATCTATTCTATTTATTTTATTTTGTTAGTACGTTTGGTTTTGTTCTCTGTCTCCCCCGTTTAGACTGTGAGCCCACTGTTGGGTAGGGGCCGTCTCTATATGTTGCCAACTTGTACTTCCCAAGCGCTTAGTACAGTGCTCTGCACACAGTAAGCGCTCAATAAATACGATTGATGATGATGATGCTGCAAAGCACTGTTCTAAGCGCGCGGGGAGGTTACAAGGTGATCAGGTGGTCCCACGTGGGGCTCCCAGTCTTAATCCCCATTTTCCAGATGAGGGAACTGAGGCCCAGAGAAGTGAAGTGACTTGCCCAAAGTCACACAGCAGACAGGTGGCAGAGCCGGGATTTGAACCCATGACTTCTGACTCTAAAGCCAGGGCTCTACCTGTTTTCCCTCTCCCCTTAGGCTGTAAGCCCTGTGTGGCACGGGGGCTGCTTGTACCGTGTCTACCCCAGCGCTTAGTACAGTGCCGGGGAGACATAGTACGCACAGAACAAATACAATTATCACCATACTTCGCTCCTCTAGGGCTAACCTCTTCACCGTGTGGGGCAGAGAATGTCACTGTTTCTTGTTTTATTGTACTTTCCCTAGCGCTTCGTCTAGTGCTCTGCACACGGTAGGCGCTCAGTAAATACGACTGAACGAATAAATGGGATTGATTGGGAACCAAGCTTTCCCAAACCCCCCCACCTTCCCCAAGTCAGTGGACAGACATCCATTATCCATGGTTGGGTAGGGGCCGTCTCTGTATGTTGCCAACCTGTCCTTCCCAAGCGCTTAGTACAGTGCTCGGCACACAGTAAGCGCTCAATAAATACGACAATGAATGAATGACTGATCCCCAGCTTAACAATGGGTAAAGATTCCCAAACCCTGGAAAGGCCTTTTGTTAAAAGAGGTCATCAGCCAGCCAGCAGGCTGATTTAATCGATCGGTCCATCATCTTTATTGAGTGCTTACTACTTGCAGAGCACTCTTAAGCACTTGGGAGAGTCCGCTATAACAGCATAACAGAGAAGCAGCGTGGCTCAGTGGAAAGAGCCCGGGCTTGGGAGTCGGAGGACGTGGGTTCGAATCCCGGCTCCGCCGCTTGTCTGCTGTGTGACCTCGGGCGAGCCGCTTAATTTCTCTGTGCCTCAGTTACCTCATCTGGAAAATGGGGATGAAGACCGGGAGCCCCACATGGGGCGACCTGATTACCTTGTATCCACTCCAGCGCTTAGAACAGTGCTCGGCGCATAGTAAGCGCTTAACAAATACCGCGATTATTATATAGCAGACACGTAGCGTGGCTCAGTGGAAAGAGCCCGGGCTTTGGAGTCAGAGGTCATGGGTCCGAGTCCCGGCTCTGCCGTATGTCTGCTGTGTGACCTTGGGCAAGTCACTTAGCTTCTCGGAGCCTCAGTTCCCTCATCTGTAAAATGGGGATGATGACTGTAAGCCCCAAGTGGGACAACCTGATCATTTTGTATCCCCCCCCAGCGCTTAGAACAGTGCTTTGCACATAGTAAGCGCTTAACAAATGCCATCATCATCATCATTCCCTCCCCACAGCAGTTTTACAATCTAGAGGGGGAGACGGACGTTAATATAAATATAAATAAATTAGGGCTATGTACAGGAGTGCTGTGGGGCTTGGCGGGGAGGGGGTGACTAAAGGCAGCAAATCAAGGTGACGCCGAAGGGAGAAGAGAAAAGGGAGCCTTAGTGGCTTAGTAATAGGCGGCCTGTTGGAGATGCGCCTTCAATAAGGCTTTGAAAGTGGGGTGAAGGTGGATGCTTCAGGGCTTTGAAAGCCCCTTTCCAATAAATGCCATTATTATTATTATTATTATTATTATTATTATTATTATCTCCCGCTTGCAGACAAAGTATTTGAAGGTTGGGTTTTACGACTGTTTTACTAATTACATGTCGGCCAAAGGCCTGATTGAGTTTAGAAGACTCTTAGTCCATTGTAGCCCCTCTCAGGATCGTACCTGAAGAGTTCCCAGTCCTCTACTGGGAACTACTGGAGGAGGGAGAGTCAAAAAGAGGCCTACCCATTCCATTCGTGGCATGGACAGTGGTTAGCGAGTGGACGGCCATCTGCTACAGGTCAACACTCCCCAATGCTGGGCGGCAGCGGCACGGGAGACAGTCGATTGATGAGATACGATTGATGAGATCGATTGATGAGATACGATAAATACGACTGATGAGACAGTCGAGGGCGGAGCCTCAAATTTAGCACGCGGAAGGAGTCAGTGGTCAACCACTTCTGTATTTTCACCAAGAAAACTCCACGGATGCGCCTACCGGAACGACGGCAGATGGAGAGCGGGGCGCTCTGGGAGAGATGCGTCCACGGAGTCGCTCTGGGTTGGAGACGACAGCATTAGAAAAGACCCCGTGGCAGCTAACGCATTTTAAAATATAACGCTATTTCTACAGACATCAGAGGACGGTAGTGTTGTAGAATCTGGTATTCGATCACCAACTCCTGGCCACACAGCTGGGACATGGGAGACTCGAAAATCCTCCCTTTCAGTCAGTCATATTTCTTGAGTGCTTACTGCGGGCAGAGCACTGTAATAATAATAATAATAATAATAATGAGGAGGATGATGGCATTTATTAAGTGCTTACTATGTGCAAAGCACTGTTCTAAGCGCTGGGGAGGTCACAAGGTGAGCAGGTTGTCCCACGGGGGGCTCACAGTCTTCATCCCCATTTTACAGATGAGGTAACTGAGGCGCAGAGAAGTTAAGTGACTCGCCCGAAGCCACCCAGCTGACAAGCGGCGGAACCGGGATTTGAACCCATGACCCCCGACTCCGAAGCCCGGGCTCTTTCCACTGAGCCACGCTGTACTAGGCACTTGGGTGAGTACACTAAAACAGAGTTGGAAGACATGTTCCAAGAGAAGCAGCGTGGCTCAGTGGAAAGAGCCCGGGCTTTAGAGTCAGAGGACATGGGTTCGAATCCTGACTCTGCCACATGTCTGCTGTGTGACCTTGGGCAAGTCACTTAACTTCTCTGAGCCTCAGTTATCTCATCTGTAAAATGGGGGTGAAGACTGTGAGCCCCACGTGGGCCAACTTGATCACCTTGTATCCCTCCCAGCGCTTAGAACAGTGCTCTGCACATAGTAAGCGCTTACCAAATGCCATCGTTATTATTATGTTCCCTACCCACAGGGAGCTAACAGTCTAGAAGGAAACCGCTACCCCTCTGGTCCCCTCTAGACAGTAAGCTCATTATGGGCGAGGAACGTGGCTGCTAACTCTGCTGTCCTCTCCCAAGCTTTTAGTACAGTGCCCTGCTCATGGTAAGCACTCGATAAATGCCACCGATCGATCGATCGATTCAAGCGCTTATCGTATCCTGCCTTGACTGCTTCATCGGCCTCCTGTCTCCCCCAACTCCATTCCATATTTCACGCTGCTGCCCAGATCGTTTTTCTAAAAAAAAACGAAAACCAAAAAAGTTCAGTCCACATCTCCCCCCGCTCGTCAAGCACCCCCATTGCTTGCCCATCCATCTCCTCATCAAACAGAAACTCTTTACCATCGGCTTTAAAGAACTCAGTCGGCCCTCACGCTTCGCTCCTCCAACGCCAGCTTACTCGCTGTACCTCAATCTCGTCTCTCTCACCGCCAACCTCTCGTCCGTGTCCCGTTTCCGGCCTGGAACGCCCTCCCTCTTCACAGCCGCCAGACGATCGCTCTCCCCACCTTCAGAGCCTTATTAAAATCCCATCTCCTCCGAGGGGCCTTCCCCAACCAAGTCCTAATTTCCCTCTCCCTTCCACGCCACCTTCGCCCTTGAATCTGTACCCTGTAAGCCTAGCTGTAATTTCTTTTCATGTCTCCCCCTCGGGACTGTAAGCTTGCTGTGGGCAGGCAACGCGTCTATCAACTCTGTTGTATCGTCCTTTCCCAAGCGCGTCATTCAGTGCTCTGCCCACAGTAAGTGTCCAATAAACACCACTGATGGACCTCCTCGTTAAGGGCATATATGTCCTGTTTACATCCCGCCTATACCAAATTCATTCATTCAATCGTATTTATTGAGCGCTTACTGTGTGCAGAGCACTGTACTAAGCGCTTGGGAAGTACTGAATATAAAATAAGGAATGGCCTCTTCCCACCCACTCCCGTAGTTCTAAAAATCTGCTTATCTAAACAAGTTTGCACTACCAAACTTTACAAAAAGAGTATTAAGGCATGTCTGGAAATTTTTATTTTCACAACTCCAGTTGAGACACAAATCAGAAACCAACTGCTGATTGAATCAGCCAACGGTTTCCAGGGAGGAAGGAGGAAGAGCTCTTACCCTTTATTACGTAAGCATGCTTTCATCCACAGCCAACTAAAACACAATCTCACCCTTCTCTTAATACCGCTTTCATAATTTGGTCCGCTTGCTCCGGCGAGGGCTGAAGAAACCACCAGCAAATTTAAGAGAAGCAGCCAAGTTTTTTTCCTTCCAGAAAGCCAAGAATCCCGAGAGCTACCGATGCCTTCTCTGAAAAGCACCAGGTTTATCTTGCTCGGGTACTTGCAGAGAAGCTGGCTACACCCAATTGAAAAGGAAGGAGTGAAATAAAGTACAAAAAAATAAGCCACGACTCATTCCTGTTGCAGGACGCTCACGGTGGACATAAATATTTCGATTCATTCTGAACACAACAGCCCCGGGGAAACGGGAGTGTACTTGACCTAAAAATATTTCGGAAACCCGGGATGTCTGAATTCATCTGCTCACGTAAAACCTGGAAGAGAATCACGGTGGGAAATACCTCTGAGGGCACAGAAGTAGGAGGGAAATGAAAAGTGAGACGCCGACGCATCCAGGTTTAAAATTGTCCTCAAAAACGTGTACTGGGCCCTTGTCTATCAAAAAAGACATTCAAATAAAAATGCTAGAATAGGTGACAGTAACGTCTGCCTCCCGCTCTACACTGTCTTCTAGACCGTGAGCCCACTGTTGGGTAGGGACCGTCTCTATACGTTGCCAACTTGTACTTCCCAAGCGCTTAGTACAGTGCTCTGTACACAGTAAGCGCTCAATAAATACGACTGAATGAATGAATGAATGTAAGAGCCTTGAGGGCGGGGATCATGTCTACCAATTCCAATGTACCGGACTCTCCCTAAGCGTTTGCACACGGAAATTGATTATACGGAAATGGAAGGCCGGAGGGAAAGCAGGTGGTCATTTTAAACCCTAATTCCAAACTCGAAAAGCAGGACGCAGAATGAAGGAAATCAAAGCCTGAAGACCAAAGCACCGACATCTGCGGCGCCCTCAGACAGAAGGACCTTAAAGAAGAAAGAAACCTCCCCCAAATAACGACTGCTTCAAGTCCCCCGAGCCTAGATTGAGTCACGTTGTTCGAACAAAATCAGCCGAGACTTGCGCTTTTCAGATTTTCTATGTATGTTACCATTTGAAATACAAGTTGGTTAAAATACTGCTAAGAATAGCACATACAGAAACAGTACTTCACGTCAACGCGCAATACAAGTATACATACGATTTTGTTTCAAAACGGGGAAAACCGCCGGAACGTTTCACGGGAGAGCTTGCCGTATTCCAAAGTATGTACATCTAGCTGTCCAAAAGGATACCGGTCCTGGACTCACTGTCAGCACCATCACAGCGCAGCGTCTGTTACTGCGGGTCGGCCCCAAATAAAAAATACAGTACATTCGGAACCCCTAAAACTAGCTCCATAATACACTTGAAAGCATTTAATGGCAGACTGACGAACCTCTAGGTCCTCCCCCCTTCAAGGGACACGGTCCTCTTTAGTACCAGTAAAGAGCTCTTTGCATCACTGCTTATAATCACACGATGTCCCAACTCAAAACTTACAAGACGCGGTCGAAATGCTCTCACGCGTTTTCCGAAAACTGCTCAAGAAATTTGCACTTCAGCTTATCCTCCAAACGAGCCGTGCTTAACGTCGTCAGGTACTACCTATTTTCGCCACCCTGCAGCCCCACTCCAAAAGGGCGATTTCGTCTCCCTACGCTTCCATTTTCTCCCAAGGACAAACCAGCACAAGCGCCTCGCTCTAACTCCGCACCTGACGGCCGGCCGAGCGCTTAGCGCCGGGCTCCGCACGCACAGCGAGCGCTCAAGAACCACCGATTATCGATTCACAAAAGCCATCGCCCAGTCTGAAACCTCAGAGTGGTGTTACGTGTCCACCGTGAGTTCGCGGTTAGAACGGCTTCCCACCCGCAGGTCTCGGGTGAGACGGCTTCCCGCCAAAAGCGCTCGGTCGAGATGGTCTGTTTGCGAACGGGCATCGGAATTTACTCTTTACGGGCGGAAGGGGATTAAAGCAAAGTGCTGGGTAGATTGCTACTCTGCCACCTGAGGCACGTAGTCTTAGAATGCTTGTACAGATGGCTGGACTGACTGAACCTTTTGCCACACTTCAAGCAGGCGTAGGGTTTCTCCCCCGTGTGCACGCGGATGTGCTTCTTGCAGTCGGTAAGGGTCAAGAACGTCTTGCAACAGATTTTACAGGCATACTTGCGGGCCCCTTCCACCACCAACACATTGTGCTCCGAGAGGGCCTTCTTACACTTCGAGAGGACGTCGGCCGACGCCCTGGTCAACTGCGGGGGCCCGGGCTGGGAAGGGTGCCCGTTTTCAAAAGAGGACGTGGCCCCGTTTATTAACTGGGAATTGGCCGCGTTATCCTGCATCTGGGAGCTCCGAACCGAGGTCACCACCGGCATTTTGGGCGCTATGCGCCGGTAACCTGGGAAGTTGCTGGCTCCACCCCTTGAGGAACCCATCATCGCTCTGGAGAGGGAATGCAATCCCAAACCGGACCTGGGGAAGTCCATCCCGTACTGTTCCGCCGCCCGGTATCCCGACGTCTGCACGCAGGGAAGACCCATGACTTCCTGCATGGGGCGGACAAAATGGGAGTCTCCGGGTTCGCTGAACGGGTTGTCCACGTGGGAGACCGTAGCGGAGGAGCTGCCGTTGTTGGGCCCCGATTCCGGACTCATCAAGTAAGACGCCTCCGCGTCCATCCTGCAGTCGCTGGTGGTGTTGGGAATGTTGTCGTCGTTGTTCTGACTGGCGCTGAAAGCGCCGCCTCGGCTCTTGTTCAGGAAGTTGGAGATGCTAAAAGAGGACTTGTGTTCCTCCATCATGTGAATGTCCGCTACCCTGTCGGTGCTGGACTGCGGGTCCGAGAAGCTGCGGTCGCTGCTCTCGGGGCTCAGTTCGATCTTCTCGGCGCTGACGACGCCTTCCACTTCCACGGACTCACTGCCTTCTGCCTGGGAGGTGACATCGCTCACTTCGTCCTGGGGCTCGGGGGAGCTCAGGGGTTCGGCTTTGACCACGACTCGCATGTGCTCTTTCTCGTTGAGGTTCTCTTCTGGATTTTCACACTGGTAGCCGCTCTTCTCAGAGACGGCCTTCTGGTCGAAACTCGTCTCCACCTGAGTGGCCTGCGACGCCATGGTCATGTGTGAAATGTTCCCCGCGCCGTTGTCGGACTGACTGGGGACCTGGGCGTCCTCCGGAGCCCCAAAGGGCTGGTCGAACAGGATCGCGCCGTCTTCCTGGGTCTCGGCGACGGCGTCGGACTTCACGTTGTCCACGATCTTCAGCGAGTCGGCCGAGAAGAACTCCTCCCGGGGATGAATCCCCGACTGGCCGTTCTCCGGGGCAACGTCGGAGATCAGGGACTCGTCCATAGCGGGCCTGATCCGCTGCCTGGCCCGGTCGTCGGGCGGCGGTTTCCGCTTGTGGAGGCGTCTTATGGGAAAAGTGGTCCGCTGCTCCATGTTACTTCTCATCGACGAGCCCAGGGAGGGCTGCTGCTCCTCCGCGGTCTGACTGGAATTTAGCGCGGAACTCACTATGCTCAGTCCGAGCTGCTGAAGCATAAAAGACCGCTGCATCCGGGCGTTCTGCTCCTGAACCCTATCGCTCGGGGAGGACATGGGCAGGGTCCTCGTAGTCAAGTAATGCTTACACGCTTTAACAACCGAATTCAAATGCAGGTGTGAGGCTGCCAGCAGGACGTCCATAACATTGCTCTCCCCGAGCATCAGGGTGGAGGTGTACATCATGTCGATCAGAGCGGCAAAAGCCTCGGCTGTCACCACCTCGCTATCCAGCTGGATCATGTTCATGGTTTGATCGCCCTCGGCTACGGTGAAGAGGGCCCGGAAATGCGTGCTGCATGCCGCCAGCACTGAACGATGGGCTTTAAAATGCCTGTTTCCCACCACGATGACACAGTCGCAGAGCTGACCGTGCAGACGCTGGTAATTTAGCTGCTGAAAGATTTGTTCAAAGTGTCCGGGAAAATCCATGATCCTGCGGGAGAAAAGGAGGGAAAAAAAAAATATTATGAGACCTAATAATACGCTACATCTGAAACCCTCAACTCTTTAAATAAAGTCAGGGGGCTGAATCTGAAAATGGAAAGAATTAACCACAGACTTACATTAAACCGTAGACAGAGCATCAATCAAAAAACGGTATTTACTGAGTGGGGAGCACTGTACTACGTGCTTGGGAGAGGGCGATACAACAGAGTCGGGAGACACGTTCCCAGCCCCCGCGAAGAGTAGCGTGGCCTAGCGGAAAGACCGCGGGCCCGGGAGTCAGAGGACCTGGGTTCTAATCCCGGCTCCGCCGCCTGTCGGCCTGTGACGTTGAGCGAGCCGTTTCGCCCCTCTGTGCCTCAGTTACCTCATCTGTAAAGCGGGGATTAAGAGGGTGAGTCCTATGTGGGACAGGGACTGTGTCCAACCCGATAAACTTGGACCTGCCCCAGTGTTTAGTACAGTGCCCGGCACACAGTGGTTAACAAAAAATGAAAAGAAGAGCTCATAGACTCTGATGAACGTAGCCCATTCGAACACGTCCATCCTCTTCAAAAGCTAGGGGTAGAAAACATGCCCGCGAAAGACTTTGCTCATTCATTCAGTCCTATTTATTGAGCACTTACTGTGTGCAGAGCACTGTACTGAGCACTTGGGAAGTACAAATCGGCAACACACAGAGACGTTCCCGACCCAACAACGGGCTCACAGTCTTCGTGTGAAACGACCGAGCCGTCCACCAGTCGCTGGGACCCTGCAATTGGCTAACGACACTTTAGACCGCTCGTTACGGGCAGGGGACGTGTCTGCTAATCATTCAATCGTACTTATTGAGCGCTTACTGTGTGCAGAGCACTGTGCCAGGCGCTTCATCCTGTCGCACTTGTACTCTCCCAGGCCCTCAGAACAGTGCTCTGCACACAGTAAGCGCTCAATAAATACCACTGATTGATTGATTTGGGAGAAGACGAAAATACCTCCCCTCCGGCTCTCGCCCCATAAAAGGGCGGCAAGAGTGAATCAGGAGCTGCTGCAGAGACACATTTTAGAAACAACAGACTCTCCTCTAAGCTCGGGAATGTGCGTTCCCTGGAAGCCTCCCAGTCCCCCTCCCACTTCCATTCTCCTTTTCACCCAAGCTTGCTCCTGGGTTCCTGAAGAATGTACCAGTTGTCCCCCAGGACCGCATTCTCAATCTGCCCAGCGCCAGCATTTCGGCTGCCGACGCACTTTGTGGACGGAGAGAAAACTCTGAACCCAAAGACAGCCCGCCCCGAGATGCGGTACGGGAAAAAGGGCTCTCCCACCCTCCCCACTCTCCCCATCTAGGTCACAGGTGAGGGAGGGAAGAAAAGGCCTGCAGGAAGGAAAACCTTTTGCTCACATATGAGCAGAGACGAATCGGGTCTAGAAACCCTCAGGCCGCCCTTTTGACCTAGCTTGCCCAGGATTCCTTTTCCCCAAATGAGAGAAAAATGAAGCTTCCTCCGATCCCAATCAATCAATCATTCGGATATACTGAGCACTTACCGTGGGCCGAGCACTGTACTAAGCACTTGGGAGAATACAAGAGTTGGTAGATGGGTCCCCCGCCCTCCTCTGCCTCCCGAGCCCATCCTGGACCCCTACTTAAGCTCCCTATTCCCCGGAACGCCCGAGAATTGTACCATCATTCATTCGTTCATTCAATCGCATTTATTGAGCGCTTACTGTGTGCAGAGCACTGTACTAAGCGCTTGGGAAGTCCAAGTTGGCAACATATAGAGACGGTCCCTACCCAACAGTGGGCTCACAGTCTAAAAGGGGGAGACAGAGAACAAAACCAAACATACTAACAAAATAAAATAAATCGAATAGATATGTACAAGTAAAATAAATAGAGTAATAAATATATACAAGCATATATACAGGTAGATGGGTTCCCCGCCCTCCTCTGCCTCCCGAGCCCATCCTGGACCCCTACTTAAGCTCCCTATTCCCTGGGACGACCAAGAATTGTACCATCGCTCTTTGACCAGTCAACAGGCAGTCACGTTATTTTTAACCTTCGGATGTTCCAAAATGGGAAAAAGGCTGTAGCGCTGGGGGGGAAAAGCCACGGGCTTTGGGGAAAACCCCCGTTCACCCTCAGAGCACGCCTGGACATAGTAGAGCTGCCCTTCGTTTTGTTGTCTGTCTCCCCCTTCTAGATTGTGAGCCCGCCCTTGGGTAGGGACCCTCTCTATGTGTTGCCAACTTGTACTTCCCAAGCGCTTAGTCCAGTGCTCTGCACACAGTAAGCGCTCAATAAATACGATTGAATGAATGAATGACGCGGCACCCACGAGCGTGAGTGAGAATCTCTCGCCCTCCTAAACCTCCGGTTTTAGACTGGAACAGAATCGACGAATTGAGGGAGCTGGATAAGGCGTTACTGCTTGGAAAAATGAGAACGATCACTGGGCAGGCCCAGCTTCACCCAGGAAATGAAAAAGGCCGCCGCTTTGGGGTCGGCAAGTGGGAGGGGAGGCTGGGCACTGTTTGGCTCCCTCCTCCCCGCCCAGAGACGGCAGCCAAGCGGGACCTCTTCGAGACGGCGGCTCCGCAAGGTGAAATGTCAGAGAGGGCCAAGGCAGCGAGTCGCAGAGTGAAGAAGCGGCCACCAAATTTCTTCAGGGGCCACTCGGTTGACAAGATATCTGATCTCCTCCCCCGCCCCACCAGTCCTCTTCAGCTCCTCCTCCCTCCCGTGCCACCCTTCGGGGCGCCTAGCCCAGTCCAGGGGAAAGAGCCGGGGCTTGGGAGTCAGAGGTCGTGGGTTCTAATCCCGGCTCTGCCACTTGTCAACCGGGTGACTTCGCTAGAGAAGCAGCGTGGCTCAGTGGAAGGAGCCCGGGCTTTGGAGTCAGAGAGATCATGGGTTCAAATCCCGGCTCCGCCAATTGCCGGCTGTGTGACTTTGGGCAAGCCACTTTCACTTCTCTGGGCCTCAGTTACCTCATCTGGAAAACGGGGATCAAGACTGTGAGCCCCACGGGGGACAACCTGATCACCTTGTAACCTCCCCAGTGCTTAGAACAGTGCTTTGCACATAGTAAGCGCTGAATAAATGCCATCATCATTATTATTATTATTATTCTCTAGGGCTCAGTTCCCTCATCTATAAAATGGGGATCAAGACTGTGAGCCCCACGGGGGACAACCTGATCACCTTGTAACCTCCCCAGCGCTTAGAACAGTGCTTTGCACATAGTAAAGCGCTGAATAAATGCCATCATTATTATTATTATTCTTCTCTGGGCCTCAGTTCCCTCATCTATAAAATGGGGATCAAGACTGTGAGCCCCACGGGGGACAACCTGATCACCTTGTAACCTCCCCAGCGCTTAGAACAGTGCTTTGCACATAGTAAGCGCTAAATAAATGCCATCATTATTATTATTATTATTCTCTGGGCCTCAGTTCCCTCATCTATAAAATGGGGGTGAAGACTGTGAGCCCCATGTGGGACAACCTGATGATCTTTTAACTACCCCAGCGCTTAGAACAGTGTTTTGCACATAGTAAGCGCTTAATACCAACATTATTATTATTATTATTATTATTATTATTACAAGGAGCTCTTGGAGGCTGTGGAGGGAAGGGCTTTGGGGGTAACAACGCATCACAAGGGGTCGGTAATACAGTGGGGCTGCGGGATTTAGTGACATCACTTAGAGTAACCTGATGCCATCCCAGTAGAAGCAGTGTGGCTCAGTGGAAAGAGCCCGGGCTTGGGAGTCAGAGGTCACGGGTTCTAATCCCGGCTCCGCCACTTGTCAGCTGGGTGACTTTGGGCAAGTCACTTACCTTCTCTGGGCCTCAGTTACCTCATCTGTAAAATGGGGATTAAGACCGTGAGCCCCACGTGGGACAACCTAATCACCTCGTATCCCCCCCAGCGCTTACAACAGTGCTTTGCACATAATAAGCACTTAATAAATACCATCAATATAACATGATGACATCCTGTCAAACCTGGACGTGGGGCAGGGCGACGAATTGGGCGCTTCCTTCGCCGGCCTCTACAGCAATGAAGGGAAATCCCGTTGGCCAGAGTTTTCCAAAACTTCAATATTTTATCATACTGACACCCAACACGTTACATCTGGCCACTCTGTTTAAAACGGCAGAAAGATAAGAACCTGTCTACATGTTTTGTTTTGTTGTCTGTCTCCCCCTTCTAGACTGTGAGCCCGTTGTTGGGTAGGGGCCGTCTCTATATGTTGCCGACTTGTACTTCCCAAGCGCTTAGTCCAGTGCTCTGCACACAGTAAGCGCTCAATAAATACCATTGAATGGATGAATGAATACGAAGTTGTGTGCTAGAAAGAGATCGGATCCTTCGTACCCTGTGACTGTCCCTTTGTCTTCCATCCAAAGTCGTACCCAGAATGTTTAAGGTGCCTGAATCTGGATTAAGCAGTCTATTTGAAAAAATTATCACCAATCACCAATGGTATTTACTGAGCGCTTGCAATGTGATCTCCGTGGCAGGAATCTGAACTAGGGAAGGCAGAGTTTGAAGAAAGCCCTGTGTAACTGAGCAGACCTACGAAAGGCTGATAATCTAATAAGCCAATCAATCAATAGTATTTATTTAGCACTTACTGCATGCAGGGCACTATACTAAGCACTTGGGAGAGTACAATATAACCGAATTGTAGACATGTTTCCTGACCACAAGCAACTTACACTCTAGAGCGCCGTCCCTATCTTAAAACTAGTTCTGTAGAAGACGTTAACTCGCCAACGGTAGGCATCTACTTATGGTGTTTTACTCTCCCAAGCGCTTAGTACAATGCTCTACAAACAGTAATGCTCCATAAATGACATTGATTGACTTAAGCTCTAGTCTCCTAATACCCAGAGGAGTCTCCTAGATAAAAGCCATAATGAATAGTTATCAGAACGCACAACTTACAAATTGTTGTATACACATATAAAGAATGGGAGAAGTGAAGAGCAAGGTTGAGGATGAAATGGCATTAGAAGACAAACCAAAAGCCTTGGGAAGGCAAAGTCTTCGACTTTCAAATCTCCATCTCTGCCCCTGCTCTCTCTCCCTCCCTCCAGGCTCGCATCTCCTCCTGCCTTCAGGACATCTCCATCTGGATGTCTGCCCGCCACCTAAAACTCAACATGTCCAAGACTGAACTCCTTGTCTTCCCTCCCAAACCCTGCCCTCTCCCTGACTTTCCCATCTCTGTTGACGGCACTACCATCCTTCCCGTCTCACAAGCCCGCAACCTTGGTGTCGTCCTCGACTCCGCTCTCTCGTTCAACCCTCACATCCAATCCGTCACCAAAACCTGCCGGTCTCACCTCCGCAACATCGCCAAGATCCGCCCTTTGCTCTCCATCCAAACCGCTACCCTGCTCGTTCAATCACTCATCCTATCCCGACTGGATTACTGCATCAGCCTCCTCTCTGATCTCCCATCCTCCTGTCTCTCCCCACTTCAATCCATACTTCACGCCGCTGCCCGGATCGTCTTTGTGCAGAAACACTCTGGGCATGTTACTCCCCTCCTCAAAATCTCCAGTGGCTACCAATCAACCTACGCATCAGCCAGAAACTCCTCACCCTGGGCTTCAAGGCTGTCCATCCCCTCGCCCCCTCCTACCTCACCTCCCTTCTCTCCTTCTCCAGCCCAGCCCGCACCCTCCGCTCTTCTGCCGCTAATCTCCTCACTTTGCCTCGTTCTTGCCTGTCCCACTGTCGACCCCCGGCCCACGTCATCCCCCTGGCCTGGAATGCCCTCCCTCCGCCCATCCTCCAAGCTAGCTCTCTTCCTCCCTTCAAAGCCCTACCGAGAGCTCACCTCCTCCAGGAGGCCTTCCCAGACTGAGCCCCCTCCTTCCTCTCCCCCTCCATTTCCCCGCCTTACCTCCTTCCCCTCCCCGCAGCACCTGTATGTTTGTACGTATTTATTACTCTATTTGACTTGTACATATTTATTCTATTTATTTTATTTTGTTAATATGTTTGGTTTTGTTGTCTGTCTCCCCCTTCTAGACTGTGAGCCCGCTGTCGGGTAGGGACCGTCTCTATATGTTGCCAACTCGTACTTCTGAAGCGCTTAGTACAGTGCTCTGCACACAGTAAGTGCTCAATAAATACGACTGAATGAATGACTACAAACATCTATTGGCATCCAGCGCTTAGAACAGTGCTTTGCACATAGTAAGCGCTTGACAAATGCCATCATTATTATGTGTGGTTTAGTTTGAATGCTCTCCCGTGACTAGAGAGTCTAATCAATCAAATCGATGGTATATATTGAGTGTTTCCTGTGGGCCGAGTACTGTTCGAAGCCCTTGGCAAAGTGAGCTTAGTCAGTTTTCTATTACCTAAAAGTCAAACACCGCCACACCCAAGCAACGAATGCTCCGCGAGACGGTCTGAGGACCCACCAAGCCAACGGTTGACAGGACAAAGAAAATAAAAACGCTAAGGAAAGTCCCAAAATCAGATCTACCAGAGGCAGGTGGGAGGAGAGCGGGGCAGAGGGAGATTTCTTGGGGTGGGTAACGGGGAATTTGTGTCCTATCAGGATCCACTTGAAAAGAGGGCTGGGGTGAGTGGCAAGGCGGCCCATGCCATTTGGGCACTAGAGGAGCATGCCATGTGCCACCTTTCTGGGCCAACTACAGTCAAATCAATGGCATTTGTTGAGTACCTAACTTGACCGTACTCTCCCAAGGGTATGTGTGTCGCACACAGCAAGCGCCGGATAAATACCACTGACTGATTACTGGGTGCGGAGCACTGAACTAGAAGACACAACCTCTACCCGCAAGGAGATTGAGGAGCAGGAAGCCCGTTTCGACTAGACCGTAAGCTTGGCCATACGCTTTAGGAAAGAGATAGGCAAAGTGGGTTATGTGTTTAAAAAAAATACAAACCCAAAAAACTAGCACTAATGAACTTCTCGATGCCCTTCGATGCACTTAGGCGCATGTGTCCGCTCAATGTATTTATTTTGATCACCCTACTATTGTTCTGTTTGTCTCCCCAGTTAGAGTGCGAGCTCCTTATGGGCAGGGAAGACGGCAGTTCATTATTCTGTACTTCCCAAGTGCCTAAGAAGTGCACTGCCCACCAAATAGGCGTTCAATAAATGCTCCTACTACCCAAACCACGGTGGAATACCGTATCTGAGGCCAAACCTATAAACACGACGTGGAGATTCGACAATTACTCAGTTCAGTATGAGTCACTGGCATAGCCCAGCCAGATAATCAGAGTCCAAAATACACTCTGGCTCTTCAACGATCCAGGCTAGCTGCCTCCACGGAATAAACCACCACATAAATTGACAATTTCTCCCTTTACACTGTTCAGTGTGGACTCAGTGTGGGAGAACGACATCCAAATGGGGAAAGGTTTTAAGAATGAGAGAGCCAAAGGAATCAGCGAGGTGATAAACCAGCCAAGATTATCGTCTTCCCTTTTCACCAGATCTCTTCCTTCTAATTGGAACTTCGGCATATTCCCTGTTATCCAAAAAAACTCTACCTCTTTGAGATAAATAAATCTTAGATGAGTAACTAGCTTATCAGCATATGAGGTACTATAATTCTCCATACACCTCACTCGCCAAATGGAGAGGATTGCCATAAAATTTTTGACGGCCTGCCTGAAAATATTACAACAGCATCATAAGACCGGAGCCCGGAGGAGGCCTGGGTTAAGCTAACTATGCGTGATCCCAAATGTCTTTTAAGGCACTTTCCGGGAGCCATAAAGCTTCCCAGTTCGGCAACCCTCACTTTCCATAAAGCCTCTGCACTCCCTACTCTTTGAGAATGGACCCATGAGTCATGGGTTCAAATCCCGGCTCTGCCACTGGTCAGCTGTGTGACTTAGTGCAAGTCGCTTCACTTCTCTATGCCTCAGTTACCTCATCTGTAAAATGGGGATTAAGACTGCGAGCCCCACGTGGGACAACCTGATCACCTCGTAACCTCCCCAGCGCTTAGAACAGTGCTTTGCACGTAGTTAGCGCGTAATAAATGCCATCATTATTATTATGATAAAACGGTTCCGTCCGCAAGCCCAGGAACAACTGGTTATTGACACCTCAATACTGCAGAGAGATTTATTTGAAAAGACGGTGAGAACTGGGATTCTGCTCTCTGCCTATTTCCCAAGAAGAAGAAATGGGTAGAAGGCACAGGGGAAAAACCGACCTAATTCAAGTGGTTAAAAAAATGTTTGTCTTTGTGCTATTTTGCACAGCTCTCTCTCTCCTCCCTCCCCCTTCTCCACTGCAACAACAAATCATTCTTTCCTTTTCTAAAGAGACGATTCCGGAAGAGGAGCAGTTGTCGTCAGGGGTGCCGGCTTTTCATCTGGGGTGTGGGGGGGGAGCGAGGAAAGGAGGAAAAGTGCAGAGGGGAAGATGGGAAAGAGGCAGGGAGAATGAAGGAAGGAGGGAAGAAGAGAGGAAAGGGGGCAAAATGGGAGAAATGGGGAATGGAAAGGAGGAAATGGGGGAACAGGGAAGACAAGGAAGGAGTAGGATGAGAAAGGGGGAAGAAAAAAAAGGGGGGGCGGAGGATGGAAAAGAGGGAAGAGACTCACCTTTCCTGCCACGCGGTCGTCTCCTCTTCCACCACCGCTTTTCCCGTCCTCACTGAGCTTCAGGACAGGATCTTCCCATTCCCTTCCCGCCTCCCTCCCACCCGCCCGGCCAGTACGTCACTCCAACCTGGTCTGCCCTGGCAGCCACACCATAGTTGTCTCCCCTGCAGGTGCCCACCGTTTACCGCTGCCACCCTCACACCTCAGCCCCTGGGCTACGCGTGGGGTTGCCTAACGGTTTGAGGCCGAGAAAGGGGGCAAAGGGGAAGTGCAAAACGCTAATGGCACCGAGAGGGTGCCAATCTCATGGGGGTGATACTCCTGCCACCGGGTCTTGATGACACTAACGTCATCCGCAGACGTGTACAGGCAAGTCCCCCAAATGAAGTTTCCTCTCAACAGCAATTTTCATTAACTATTACCCCAACAGCATTGAATCTGTCTCAATTTGTACCTACCTGCATTGGTGACAGAAATCAAATCTGCTAGATACGTCAATTTTTTACTACTTTTTACAGAGCTAACTGGAAAACGTAGGAAGTTTGCATAATCTTTTTTTTCCAACAGTCGTTTATTTTCCTTATAGTAAGGGTATTTAATGAGTGCTTACCACATGCAGAGCCTTAAGGGACTTACTTCATGATCTACTTTCACTGACTCTTCAATGCTACCAACTCAGCCTAGGCATCACCAGTCCAGGGCAAACGGACACCATCACTGCTCATCTTCTTCAGAGGATGGACGGGAAAGTTGGAATAGTCCCAGGACTTGCTCAGAGTATCAGAGTTGTACAAAGACGGAATAAAACCCAAAGAACAACGAGTCCATCCATTCTTATTTTACCATTTTCCGCTGATGATACCGGGTTCTTGCTCAAGTGCGTTAAGGGGTGGCTGTGGACCGGGTTTTCTCTAGCTAGCGGTTGCTTTTCTGCTTTATTTAGAAAAGCTCCTCAAATTCTGACCATTTCCAACACAGCCCACCAACCCCAAGGATGGAGGGGATAAGTATTCGGGGCTGGTTTCCGGGTTAGCTTAGGATGGGCAGCCCCCAGCACTAAGGGCTGAATTTGGCCCAGGCTAATCTGTTTGCATCTGCCCTTTATCCCAGGGCTGGGTGATGAAACTTTGCTGGTGGGGCTCTTGCTTCAGGTCTAATAATAATAATAATAATAATAATTATGGTGTTTGTTAAGTGCTATGTGCCGAGCACTGTTCTAAGCGCTGGCAAGGTCGAGGGCAAGTCCTGATTCAAGCATTCTGACTTGAATTTTGGGTCCCCGGCAGAGCCCTGGCCCTAGAGGAAATCGATCACATTAACGTCCGTCTCCTCCACTAGACCGTAAGCTTGTTGTGGGCAGGGGACCCGCCTATCAACTCTGCTGTATTGCACTCTCCCAACTCCTCTGCACACAGTAAGCGCTCAATAGATCCCACTGATGATGACGGCCAGGAATGAAGTTCAGACATCAACAGACAACAAGGTTTGGATAAGAAGTCTTGTTCTGGGCTGGTCCTGAGAGGAGCTGATCAGCCATAACGGCACAATTGCCGACTTGCACTTCCCAAGCGCTTAGTACAGTGCTCTGCACACAGTAAGCGCTAAGTAAATACGACTGAATGAACGATTAGTAATAATAATAAATAGTAATAATAATAATGGTGGCATTTATTAAGCGCTTACTATGTGCAAAGCACTGTTCGAAGCACTGGGGAGGTTACAAGGTGATCAGGTTCGCCCACGTGGGGCTCACGGTCTTAATCTCCATTTTCCAGATGAGGTAACTGAGGCACAGAGAAGTGAAGTGACTTGCCCGAAGTCACACGGCTGGCAAGTGGCGGAGCCGGGATTTGAACCCATGACCTCTGACTCCAAAGCCCGGGCTCTCTCCGCTGAGCCCCGCTGCAAAAGGGCAGACCTCCCTTTCGCATGGGTGAGGACACTAAAGGCAGAGAAAGCACCTCCCAAACTGGAAGGAGACGAGGGAACTCTCCCCCCTCGGAAGAAATGAATCGACCCGCCTCTGCGGGTGTGAGAGGATAGGTAATGTAAAGAAGCATTAGCTACGGCGGGCTGCTTGAACAGAGAAGGCAGAATAATCGTACGGACATAAAAAGATGCGCTGTCTCAGAAAATTACCACAACGTATTCAATAGGTCGTGTTGGGTTTCTTTTTAAATAACTGAATGACGAGAAACGAAAATCACCCCAGAGAAGCAGCACGGCCTAGTGGATAGAGCATGGGCCTGGCAGCCCGAATCACTTCTCTGTGCCTCAGTTCCCTTATAATTATAATAATAACGATGGCATCTGTTAAGCGCTTTACTATGCGCAAAGCACCGTTCTAAGCGCTGGGGAGGATACAAGATGATCAGGTTGGCCCACGTGGGGCTCCCAGTCTTCATCCCCGTTTTACAGATGAGGGAACTGAGGCCCAGAGAAGTGACTTGCCCAAGGTCACACAGCTGACAGCTGGTGGAGCCTTATCTATAAAATGAGGATTAAGGCGGTGAGCACCACGAGGGACACGGACTGCATCCAACCTGATTACCTTGCATCTAGCCTAGTGCTTAGCAGTGCCTTGCACACAGTATGCACTTGAATACCATTAAAAAAAAAAAATCCAATCATCCAATCCCCTCTGGACTGTAAGTTCTTTGCGGGCAGGGAACGTGTCTACCAACTCTGCGGTACTGTACTCTCCCAAGAGCTTAGTACAGTGTTCTGCACACTGTAAGCGCTCGATAAAATACCACCGGTTGAACCAATCGGTGAACTAGGGTTAAAACTGGTGACCAAATTACAACTACAAAATTTCAAGATTCGTTTTTCCTTTGACATCATCAAGATCAAGCAGACAAGGTCTGGAGGCCTTAGCTTGTCCCGAATAAGGCAAAACCTGAGAACTTAAGGCTGTCCAATTTATCATTGCCATACCTATTCCTGTTTGAGCCTCCAGATAAAAGGACTTGTAAGCGCGCTGTGGGCGGGAAATATTACCACCTCTGTCATACTGTACACCCCCAAGCGTCTAGTATAGTGTCCTGCGCACAGTAAGCGCACAATTCGATTAACTAGAGGTAGTTTCAACTTCCTCTCAGGGTCGCACCTGGAGAGTTTCCAATACTCTACCAGTCTCAGCTCCAGGAGGGAGAGTCAAGAAGAGGCATATCCATCCCATTCTTAGCTTGGGCAGTGGCTAACGAGTGGAAGGAAATCCGCTACAGATCAAAACTCACCCGTGCCGGGCAGAGACTCGTTTACTGTGCAGAAGGAGGCAATGGTAAACCGCTTCCGGATTTTTTTTACCAAGAAAACTCTCTGGATACGCTACCGGAACGACCGCAGGTGGAAGCGCGGCGTTCCGGGAGAGATGCGTCTAGGGCGTCGCTACGGCTCGGAGACGACTCGACGGCATAAGGCAACAACTTTCGACTTATTTTCGGGCACGCGACTTACCGAAAGAGTCAGTCCTTTAGCCAACACTCCCCCATAACGCCGAGGGCAAGTGTGGTACAATTTCCATTTAACCGCTCTGGTTACGGGAGCAAAAAAGCACATTCCTTCTCTTGTAATAAAGTTCTATTACCTCTGCAGTGCACTCTCTTGGGATGTTTCAATTCACGGAAAAAATGTCCAAGGGACTTCCACAGCCTAAAAGCACTGACTAGTCAATCAATTTACTTCCCCCTTTTAGACTGTGAGCCCACTGTTGGGTAGGGACTGTCTCCATATGTTGCCAATTTGTACTTCCCAAGCGCTTAGTACAGTGCTCTGCACATAGTAAGCGCTCAATAAATACGATTGATGATGATGATGATGATGAACGCTTACTGCGTGCAGAGCGCTGAACTAAGTGCTGGGGAGAGTGCCAACAGAGCTGATAGTTAGGACCCCTGACCTCAAGGAGCTCAAAATCCTGTGGGGGAAACAGACTCAGATACGGGTAGCAAGAGTGTCAAGCGCTTAGTACAGTGCTCCGCACACAGTAAGCGCTCAGTAAATACGATTGAACAGAGTGTAAGCACATGAACAAAAATGCCGTGAACTGGGGTATCAGCGTGCTTAGAGGGTAATAATAGTAATGGTATTTGTTAAGCGCTATGTGCCAGGCACTGTACTAGGCGCTGGGGTGGACCCAAGCAAATCGGGTTGGACACAGTCCCCGTCCCACGTGGGGCTTCACAGTCTCCATCCCTATTTTCCAGATGACGTAACTGAGGCCCGGCGAAGGAAAGTGACCAGCCCAAGGTCACACGGCAGACGAGTGACCTTCTGACTCCCGGGCCTGTGCTCTATCCGCTACGCCATGCCGCTTCTCAGTACAAACTCAAGTGCAGAGGCGACGCAAAAGGGAGGAAAAATAAGGTGAGGAGATGAGTTGACCAATTTCACAAGCAGTGGCGAGACTAAATGGCATAAAGAAAGTCCCAAAGTACCGGAATGCTGCAATATCTAGGGCATTGAACAGTCTCTGGTCTGGGCATTTAGCAGGCAGGCCAAACGGCAAATTGGCAAAAGATAATAATGACTAGCAAGTAATTACAAGGCTGATCTCTGGGGCAGCACTGTTTTTCCTTCGGCACTGGTTAGAAGCGGGCTCGGAAATCCATACTTCAACAGGTCTGATTAAACCAACTCCCTGGGCGGGAAGCAATCGCAAGCGACCAGGAACTTCGGAGAGGGGCACGTGCCGCCCACGAGAAAAAGAACGAGCAACAGCTGACTGGAGGTGCAGCGACACGGAAAAGCAAGATTTCTGGAGACCAGAACGCACATCTACGGTCAGAGATGCTCGGCAGAAACAGCCCTTGAGGCTGCACGCTTCATACAATAAGTCTTACGGCTCATCTGTTGCTAGACAGAAGTCAATTTCAATATCTTTATTTAAAAAGTCCACGGCCTTAGTTCCAAACTGAAGTGTCTGATCAATCCAAAAGAGATCGGACGGATTTAACAACTCTGTATTTGCACTAATTTCCATTTTTAGCTAAGAACAAAGCAAACCAAGGGGCCCAAACACGTAGATACACAACATGAAAAACCATACAGTCCAGTACAGTTGTGGATTTAGTACCAAGGGTGATGTTATTTATCTGTGTGAACGAGACAAATGACTCCACAGCTACACTTACTGCCTCCAGCCATACACACAAACACACACACACACACACACACCTGCCCAACTAACAGGCAAGAGGAAGCTACCAGGTATGTTTGTTTGGCAATCAAAACCTAGCCAGAAAGTGGTTATTTCTTGAGTTGCTGTGAAACAAGGTTGGGGTGTGGCAGAGCAGGAAGTGAAGGAACAAACCCGAAAACATCCAGAGAAATTTTCAGGAGCGAGTTGGCTCCGTATACACCCTTGGGCTTTCTATGGCATGGCATTTACTAAGTGCTTGCTACGGGCAAGGTGCTGGGGGAGATGCAGGGTTATCAGATCTCCGTTTCTTACAGGTGAGGAAACGGCTGCCGAGGGATTCAGTGACTTGCCCGACATCACCCGACATCACCCCGCAGGCCGGTGGTAGAGCTGGGGCTCAAACCCACGCTTCCCCGACTCCTGCGCTCTTTCCACTGAGCCACACGGCCT
Organism: Tachyglossus aculeatus; assembly: GCF_015852505.1. Classification (NCBI taxonomy): domain Eukaryota; kingdom Metazoa; phylum Chordata; class Mammalia; order Monotremata; family Tachyglossidae; genus Tachyglossus; species Tachyglossus aculeatus. The sequence continues at coordinate 59,564,176 of NC_052098.1, forward strand.
CCCCCTTTGGAGGCATTCCTAGAGCAAGTTTCGTTCGGCTTCACCGGCCCAGAGTCTTCTGAAGCCCGTAAAAGCTACCGCATTTCTACTTTTATATCGATCTTTTTCTACAGTCATCTCGCATCACTGTAATCTTGTAAATTACTGGAAGGAAAAAACGCGCTGGAGGTTGCTGTGATTGTCTTGAAGCACCCAGGGCGTGAGGGCCGGCAGTTCCATTATTAGGAAGTAAATTCCGAATAGGACACGCCTGAGCCCGGGGACCCCTCGACTGACAACCGCCGGAGACACGGCAGAGAGCCTTTCACGACATCTCTGACTTTACCCCCCACCCGTTTCAGCTTTAAATCATCCGATCCAACTGTACGACACCAGCCTCGTGAGATTCGTGTTCGGGTCTGTACGTACGTCAGGATCACAAGTTCTATCCCCGCTCCGGGTTTTTTTTTTAGACCTCCTGTTTCGCCGACTGACACGCTGTTGCGATTTGTCAACCGGCCCCAGGGGATGCTCCCAACCTGTCCATATACGTGGCAGGCACCATCCAAAAAGCATTTAACTCTGCAGAGTGTTTTCACCCATTCTTGTTTATCTCCCCAACTCGCAAAAGCCTCAGGGCCCAGCAGTCTCCAGAGGATAGCGACAGTAGCGTAATTGCGAACGAAAGAACACCCCATCGCCCGAAGAAAAATGAAATACCTCTGAAAGCTCAGTGTTAAGCACTCCCTGGCAGTTAAATCCAGTTGGGAGAACTTAATTTTTAATTCGGTTCCATCTCGATTTGGACTTCTTCCATTTTGCCTACTTCCATATATTCCACACCCTGCACCAAAAGGGCACCTCTTTGAAACAGTACTTACCTCCTTGGTTTTTAATCCAAAAGCCATTTCAGAAGCTTAACTGTGGAGAACCGCACTTCTATAAATAGAAAGAGTCCACTAGATATCAGTATTGATTGTGCTCCTTCCAGTACTGAGGATTTTTAAAAGAAAGAAAGAAAGAGAGGGGAGGGAGAGGGAGGGAGGGAGGGAGAGAGAGAGAGAGAGAGAGTCACTTTTCTATGCTTTTTTTTTAAACTCAAGAGTAGTAAGACAAATTTTTCCCCTGATGAGTTATGACATCCGACAGTACATTTTGATTGAAACCTGGTATACTCAGAGGCTGATAGGTTTCCTCAAGTTTAGGTTTTTTTAGCTATGCAAACAGGCATCCCCATGCTACAACCAGGTTACGACCTTGAAAATGCAGCCTCACTGTGGGGAGACCGATTCAAGGACCTCCGGGAAAGTGCTACGAAATCCCTTTGTGTGCCGTATACCGTAAAGATAAGGGTCGCTCAACTGGTCCTTCATCTTTATTCACACAATTCAAAACATAACATCACAATTTTCCAGAAATAAAGAAGTTGCAGTACGAGGAGTCCTTTGCAAGAGGCTGCAGCAGTGGAAGCTTGGTTCTCCTGACTGTGAGCGTTCAGCTCTGGTGAAGATTTTGCCAGCGGCTACTGAACGTCAGCCTTCTTTTCTTCTTGAAGCGGCACCGTCCGGCCCGACCAAAGCTTTTGAACCCCCCCCCCCCCTCCATTAGGGTCTTCTTCCATCCCGTTTTCCAAGTTCACCCCGCTCCTTTGAAAGCTGACTTTATAATCCCCAGATTTCGAGCTGGCGGAGGGGCGAACCGGCGCTAGCCCTTCATCTGGCCCGGCATCTTGAGCGACGCGTCGGACACGGTCCGGGCGGGACGACGACTCCTCTGAACGAGCTACGACGAACTCGTCGCCATCCGCTTCCCCCATGTCTCAGTGAAGTCGCCTCCCCAGCTCGGCGACTTCTTTCGGTCCTTCCGCTAAAACGGGGGGTGGGGGGGGGAAGGGTGGCGGGGAGGGATTTACTTACCTGGAGCGCTCGGCCGGGACATCGGGGCCGGTCGGGCGAATGCATGGGATAAGGCATCGAACAAGAGATTGGTGGTATCACCGGGGTAGTTGTAACCTGGGGGATGCCTGTACAGTATCTTGGGAGGGTTTGGCCAGAATCAACTTCCCATGAAAGAGTGATGTACAAGGAGTCCAGTTTTTTTGAAGCCTCACGCTGTCAAAGGGAGACGGAGAGAAGAAAGCAGTAGAAACAATGAACTGAGAACCCCTGAACCACCCCTTTCCCTTGGGGAATCCTCTGCCCCCTCGGTTCGGTTCACTTCAAACTTCTTGTTCCACTCGTCGGGAACACCTGCCTTCCCCATTTACGGAGCCGGGTCACCTCCGACAATCTCTTAATCGCCCCAGTGCTTAGCACGCAGTGAGCACTTAATAAATGCCATGACAACTACAGTCTCAACACGGGACTGGATAATGTGGCCTAGGCGTTTCGACAAAATAGATGGTTTTGCAGTGGGCCATTACCTCAAGAGCACTGACTGAACTGGTTTAAAAAAAAAAAAAAAAAATCAAACTCCATCGGCCGTAACGAAACTTTCGATCGCGTCGTATTGAAGTCGCCGAGTAAAATAACCTCTACTAAAACCATCCGGCTATAGATGCCTTTCAGTTGATTCTTTTAAGGTATCACGTATAATGCAAACGCCGAACTGAATTTCTATCAATCAAGCAAAATCATTAACCTAGGACACGAACTCCATATCGCCTCGCTAAAACTAAGGCTCCCTAACAAAATGCGCTATGAGATCGATTATTGAACCATTCCAGAATTTCTCTTCTCTGAGCGGCCACCTAGAAACCTGATCAAGGTATAGTCTACTAAAGCCAAGGGAAAAAGCTTCGAGTACCTAAAATCGGAGAAGGAAAACACCCGTCAACGGGCAGCAGTGCCATTGAGACAGCTGTCTTTCGGCGTTTATACTTAGACAAAAGGTCCCGTGTGATATTACATTCCACTTTAATGCTACCCTAACACCAGTCAACTTTTCTGGCACTATCTGTACTGAAGAGCCAAAGTAGAAAGGGGAGAGCGTCGCCAGATCCCTTTGTAGGCGAAAGTAATGTCTGAGTACATGAGAAATGTAACGCAGAGTCGAAAGCTACAGTCAAATTACAGCAAACGTCTGGAGAATCTGCGATTTGAATCACGCTGGGGAAACCCAAACCCAAGAAAAAGATTTCAAGGAGTTTTGCGGCCAGGATGGAATACACCAACTCCTCTTCAGCCAACTCCACGGTTTACGGCCTGTGTCCGCGGAAAAAATTGAAAAAAAATCATCTTACTTTTCCTCCGAGCACTAGAGTCGCACAAACGCAACGGATGTCCTGCAAATTGGTCACCCGAAAGCACCGGATGATTTTGGAGGATTTGTGCCGACTACCGAGAAAAGCGATGCTGATCCCGGGGAACTCACCATTTCCTTCCCCTTTGGGTTTTTTTTGGTTTTTTTTTTTTACCATCTTGCTTTCCTTTAGCAAGTTATTTTTCAAGCGACCCCTCCGATATGCCTACATGCCGCATACGTGGAGTCAAGCGCATCAGATCCGATCGTTCTTACGGTTGCCAATCGGCTGTTCGTGCAATCGGCACTTTACGGTACCAACTAGCCCTAAAAAGGGTAAAAACGCTGCTAAACGCCTCTTTCTGAAGCAACTCCGATTCCCAGTTCGGCCCTCCTAGATCCCCTGAAGAAAGCCCGCCTCCTCCAGGAAGCCTTCCCAGATTGAGCCCCCCTCTTCCTCTGCCCCTCCCCACGGCCCTTGTGCCTATATGTGCCATATTTATTATTCTATTTATGTTATTAATGACGTGCGTGTAGCTATAATTCTATTTACTGATATTGCTGCTTGTTCTGTTTCGTTGTCTGTCCCCTCCCCACTTCTAGCCCGCTGTTGGGAAGGGACCGTCTCTACCTGTTGCCGAATTGGACTTTCCAAGCGCTTAGTACAGTGCTCTGCTCACGGTCAGCGCTCAAAAAATACGACTGAATGCTTTTTTTTTTTTTTTAAATGGATTTTTCTCTTTCGGGTCAGAGAAGCGGCGGGGCTTAACGGGAAGGAGCCCGGGCTTGGGAGTCGGAGGTCGTGGGTTCGAAACCCGGCTCCGCCAACTTCTCGTAGTACAGCGCTCTGCTCACGGTCAGCGCTCAATAAATACGACTGAATGCTATTTAAAAAAAAAAAATGGATTTTTCTCTTTCGGGTCAGAGAAGCGGCGGGGCTTAACGGGAAGGAGCCCGGGCTTGGGAGTCGGAGGTCGTGGGTTCGAAACCCGGCTCCGCCAACTTCTCGGCCGTGGGGCTTTGGGCAAGTCACTTGACTTCTGCTGGGTTCCCTCCTCTGGAAAATGGGGACGGAGCCCGTGGGCCCCACGTGGGCCAACCTGATCAGCTTGGCTCCACCCCAGCGCTTCGCACAGTGCTGGGCACACGGTGAGCGCTTAACAAATCCCTTCGTCGTGTTCTCCCTGACGGCTCGGAGGAGGACGACTAACCGTCCATTACTCCCCAGTCTTTTTCCGGCCCTCATCACCTGGCTTCTCCCACCACCGCTTCTTCCAAAGGGGAGAGGAGCGAGGGTCCTGCACGCCCCCCTTCTAGACTGTGAGCCCACAGTAATAAATATGGGTAGAGTAATAAATATATACAAACATATATACATATATAAGGGGAAGGGAAGGAGGTAAGGTGGGTAAGTACAGTGCTCCGCACACAGTAAGCGCTCAATAAATACGATTGAATGAATGAATGTCTCTATATGTTGCCAACTTGTACTTCCCAAGCGCTTAGTACAGTGCTCTGCACACAGTGAGCGCTCAATAAATACGATTGATTGATTGAATGAATGAGTGGGTAGGGACTGTCTCTATGTGTTGCCAGCTTGGACTTCCCAAGCGCTTAGTACAGTGCCCTGCACACAGTAAGTGCTCAATAAATACGGTTGCTGCAGCGTGGCTCAGTGGAAAGAGCCCGGGCTCTGGAGGCGGAGGTCACGGGTTCGAATCCCGGCTCCGCCCATTGTCAGCTGGGTGAGTTTGGGCAAGTCACTTCACTTCTCTGGGCCTCAGTGACCTCCTCTGGAAAATGGGGATGAAGAATGTGAGCCCTCCGAGGGGCAACCTGATCATTTGGTAACCTCCCCAGTGCTTAGAACAGTGCTTTGCACATAGTCAGCACTTAACAAATGCCATCATCATTATTATTATTCTTCTCTGGGCCTCAGTGACCTCCTCTGGAAAATGGGGATGAAGACTGTGAGCCCTCCGAGGGGCAACCTGATCACTCGGTAACCTTCCCAGTGCTTAGAGCGGTGCTTTGCACACAGTAAGTGCTTAATAAATGCCATCATTATTATTATTATTATTATTCTCTGGGCCTCAGTTACCTCCTCTGGAAAATGGGGATTAAGGACTGTGAGCCCTCCAAGGGGCAACGTGATCACTTTGCAACCTCCCCAGCGCTTAGAACGGTGCTTTGCACATAGTAAGCGCTTAATCAATGCCATCATCATCATTATTATTATTCTCTGTGCCTCAGTGACCTCCTCTGTAAAATGGGGATGAAGACTGTGAGCCCTCCGAGGGGCAACCTGATCACTCGGTAACCTCCCCAGTGCTTAGAACAGTGCTTTGCACATAGTAAGTGCTTAATAAATGCCATCATCATTATTATTATTATTCTCTGGGCCTCAGTGACCTCCTCTGGAAAATGGGGGTGAAGACTGCGAGCCCTCCGAGGGGCAACCGGATCACTCGGTAACCTCCCCAGCGCTTAGAGCAGTGCTTTGCACATAGTAAGCACTTAAGAAATGCCATCATCATTATTATTCTTCTTCTCTGGGCCTCAGTGAGCTCCTCTGGAAAATGGGGGTGAAGTGCGAGCCCTCCGAGGGGCAACCGGATCACTCGGTAACCTCCCCAGCGCTTAGAGCAGTGCTTTGCACATAGTAAGCGCTTAATCAATGCCATCATCATCATTATTATTATTCTCTGGGCCTCAATGACCTCCTCTGTAAAATGGGGGTGAAGACTGTGAGCCCTCCGAGGGACAACCTGATCACTCGGCACCCTCCCCAGCGCTTAGAGCAGTGCTTTGCACATAGTAAGCACTTAATAAATGCCATCATTATTATTATTATTATTATTACTCTCTGGGCCTCAGTGACCTCCTCTGGAAAATGGGGATGAAGACTCCATCGTTATTATTATTATTATTATTCCCTGGGCCTCAGTGACCTCCTCTGGAAAATGGGGGTGAAGACTGTGAGCCCTCCGAGGGACAACCTGCTTAAGTGCTTAATCAATGCCATCATTATCATAAATTATTCTTCTCTGGGCCTCAGTGGCCTCCTCTGGAAAATGGGGATGAAGACTCCATTATTATTATTATTATTATTATTATTATTCTCTGGGCCTCAGTGACCTCCTCTGGAAAATGGGGGTGAAGACTGCGAGCCCTCCGAGGGGCAACTGGATCACTCGGTAACCTCCCCAGCGCTTAGAGCAGTGCTTTGCACGTAGTAAGCGCTTAAGAAATGCCATCATCATTATTATTCTTCTTCTCTGGGCCTCAGTGACCTCCTCTGGAAAATGGGGGTGAAGACTCCATCATTATTATTCTTCTTCTTCTCTGGGCCTCAGTGACCTCCTCTAGAAAATGGGGATGAAGACTCCATCATTATTATTATTATTCTTCTCTGGGCCTCAGTGACCTCCTCTGGAAAATGGAGGTGAAGACTGTGAGCCCTCCGAGGGGCAACCGGATCACTCGGTAACCTCCCCGGCGCTTAGAGCAGTGCTTTGCACGTAGTAAGCGCTTAATAAACGCCATCATTATTATTATTATTATTCTCTGGGCCTCAGTGACCTCCTCTGGAAAATGGGGGTGAAGACTGTGAGCCCTCCGAGGGGCAACCTGCTTAAGTGCTTAATCAATGCCATCATTATCATAAATTATTCTTCTCTGGGCCTCAGTGGCCTCCTCTGGAAAATGGGGATGAAGACTCCATCATTATTATTATTATTATTCTCTGGGCCTCAGTGACCTCCTCTGGAAAACGGGGGTGAAGACTGGGAGCCCTCCGAGGGGCAACCTGATCACTCGGGACCCTCCCCAGCGCTTAGAGCAGTGCTTTGCACATAGTAAGCACTTAATCAATGCCATCATCATTATTATTATTCTCTGGGCCTCAGTGACCTCCTCTGTAAAATGGGGGTGAAGACATGTGAGCCCTCCGAGGGACAACCTGATCACTCGGCACCCTCCCCAGCGCTTAGAGCAGTGCTTTGCACATAGTAAGCACTTAATAAATGCCATCATTATTATTACTCCTCTCTGGGCCTCAGTGACCTCCTCTGGAAAATGGGGATGAAGACTCCATCATTATTATTATTATTCTCTGGGCCTCAGTGACCTCCTCTGGAAAATGGGGGTGAAGACTGTGAGCCCTCCGAGGGACAACCTGCTTAAGCGCTTAATCAATGCCATCATTATTATTATTATTCCCTGGGCCTCAGTGACCTCCTCTGGAAAATGGGGGTGAAGACTGTGAGCCCTCCGAGGGACAACCTGCTTAAGTGCTTAATCAATGCCATCATTATTATTATTATTCTCTGGGCCTCAGTGACCTCCTCTGGAAAATGGGGATGAAGACTCCATCATTATCATCATTCTTCTTCTTCTCTGGACCTCAGTGACCTCCTCTGGAAAACGGGGGTGAAGACTGCGAGCCCTCCGAGGGGCAACCGGATCACTCGGTAACCTCCCCAGCGCTTAGAGCAGTGCTTTGCACATAGTAAGCGCTTAATCAATGCCACCATGATGATGATGATGGATGATTGATTGATTTTCCGGCCTGCCGGGCGTCCGCTGCGCATGCGCACTCCGTCCCCGCTCGCTCCTCCTGCCGCCCCCTCCCGGCGGAAGAGCAGATCGCCGCATTGCCCCTAACAATGGCTTGTGAAAATGCAGGCCGACGGGCGGGTCTCTCTCTCTCTCTCTCTCTCTTTCTTTCCTTTCTTCCTTCTCTCTCTCTCTCTCCACAGACACACAGACAGACAGAGAGCGACCGCCTTCGCCTCTCACCTGCCCCGGGAGGCTGGCGCCCGGCCCCGGCCCCTTCGTCTCAGAACGGCGGCAATGGAGGACGGGGAGCCGGCCCCGCTCCGCCGGCTCTGCGCTGGGGTCCTCCGGCCGCCGCCGCCGCCGCCGCGCCCCGCCCGTCCATCCCGCCCAGGAAATGACGGTCCGGCCGTCCCTCTCCCCGCCGCCGCTCGGGGAGGGGACCCGACCGGATCCCCAACGCGGCCCGCGGGCGACTCCGGCGCCGACCAATCGGCGGGCCCGCCAGGCGCCCGCTGTTTACTCCCTAACAATGCCGGAGTCGGCTCGGCCAATCGGCGGGCGCCCTGGAGGCTTTATGACAAGCCCCGCGGTGTCTTTATAACGATCCGCCTTCCGATTGGCTGCCGGCGAGGGACCGTGCGCCGCGACCAATCGAAACGCGCTCCCGCCTCCGGGGGCGTTCCACCCTCGACCAATCATCTTTCGGAATGGCGGCGCTTCGCCCGCCCCTCCACCAGGGACGTTCCGCCCTCGACCAATCATCTTCCGGGATGGCGGCGCTTAGCCCGCCCCTCCTCCAGGGACGTTCCGCCCTCGACCAATCACCTCCGGGGACGTTCCGCCCTCGACCAATCACCTTCCGAGATGGCGGCGCTTCGCCCGCCCCTCCTCCAATCGTCCGAGACTAAGGGAGGGAAAGCGCCGCCGAGCGACGAATCCCTTCGCTTTTCCCATCTAGTGACCAGTTCATTCATTCAATCATTCATTCATTCAATCGTATTCATTGAGCGCTTACTGTGTGCAGAGCACTGTACTAAGCGCTTGGGAAGTACAAGTTGGCAACATATAGGGACGGTCTCTACCCAAAAATGGGCTCACAGTCTAGAAGGGGGACACAGACAACAAAACAAAACATGTAGACAGGTGTCTGGCACAGTTACCCCATCAACAGGAGGATTAATCAATCAATCAATCAATCAATCAATCGTATTTATTGAGCGCTTACTGTGTGCAGAGCACTGGACTAAGCGCTTGGGAAGGACAAGTTGGCAACATATAGAGACGGTCCCTACCCAAAAATGGGCTCACAGTCTAAAAGAGCAATCAATCGTATTTATTGAGCGCTTACTGTGTGCAGAGCACTGGACTAAGCGCTTGGGAAGTACAAGTTGGCAACATATAGAGACGGTCCCTACCCAACAGTGGGCTCACAGTCTAAAAGGTCAATCAATCGTATTTATTGAGCGCTTACTGTGTGCACAGCACTGGACTAAGCGCTTGGGAAGTACAAGTTGGCAACATATAGAGACATTCATTCATTCAATCGTATTTGAGAAGCAGCGTGACTCAGTGGCAAGAGCAGGGGCTTTGGAGTCAGAGGTCATGGGTTCAAATCCCGGCTCTGCCAATTGTCAGCTGTGTGACTTTGGGCAAGTCGCTTCACTTCTCTGGGCCGCAGTTCCCTCATCTGTAAAATGGGATGAAGACTGTGAGCCTGCCATGGGACAATCTGATCACCTTGTAACCTCCCCAGCGCTTAGAACAGTGCTTTGCACATAGTAAGCGCTTAATAAATGCCATTATTATTATTATTTATTGAGCACTTACTGTGTGCGGAGCACCGTACTTACCCATCTTACCTCCTTCCCTTCCCCACAGCACCTGTATATATGTATATATGTTTGTACATATTTATTCCTCTATTTATGTATTTATTTTACTTGTACATGTCTATTCTATTTATTTTGTTAGTATGTTTGGTTTTGTTCTCTGTCTCCCCCTTCTAGACTGTGAGCCCACTGTTGGGTAGGGACTGTCTCTATATGTTGCCAACTTGGACTTCCCAAGCGCTTAGTACAGTGCTCTGCACACAGTAAGCGCTCAATAAATACGATTGATTGATTGATTGATTGTACAAGTTGGCAACCAGTTAAAAGTTCCGCAGTTGCGCTTTGGGTTTTTTGTGGCCCTTCCTCCCCGCCGGCCTCGAACTTCTTCGCCTTAATACTAATTGCAATAATAATTGTGGTATTTGTTAGGCGCAATGTGCCAGGCACTGTACTAAGCGCTGGGGTGGATCCAAGCAAATCGGGTTGGACCCAATCCCTGTCCCACGTGGGGCTCACAGTCTCAATCCCCATTTTCCAGATGAGGTCACTGAGGCACAGAAAACTGAAGGGACTTGCCCAAGGTCCCACAGCAGACAAGTGGCAGGGGCGGGATTAGAACCCACGACCTTCCAACTCCCAGGCCGGGGCTCTTTCCACTACACCATGCTGCTTAACTATCGAATCATCATCATCATCAATCGTATTTATTGAGCGCTTACTGTGTGCAGAGCACTGTACTAAGCGCTTGGGAAGTACAAGTTGGCAACATATGAATGTGAAGAACACCTCTTTGCAGTTAAAAAATAACAAACCTACCAACCAGTAGTCGGGGGGGAAGGAGAGATGTCGGATTGCTACCTTAGAGGCTTTTTTAAAAACAAATATAGAATAATGATGGTATTTGCTAAGCACTTACTATGTGCCAAGCACTGTTCTAAGCACTGGGGGAGATAAAAGGTGATCAGCCCACGTGGAGCTCACAGTCTTAATCCCCATTTTACAGATGAGACAACTGAGGCCCGGAGAAGCCAAGCGACTTGCCCAAAGTCACACAGCTGACAAGGGGCGGAGTCGGGATTAGAACCCACGACCTCTGACTTCCAAGGCCGGGATCTTGCCACTGTGCCATTTTAAAGGTAAAAGTTGTGGTTCGGGAAGTAGTAGTTTAAATTCGCCGCTCCACGGGAGTAATGATCATTCTGGTACTTGTGACGCACTTACTATCATCATCATCATCATCAATCGTATTTATTGAGCGCTTACTGTGTGCAGAGCACTGTACTAAGCGCTTGGGAAGTACAAGCTTGTAGATACAAGCAAATCGGGTTGGACACAGTCCCCGTCCAGCTCACAATCTTAATCCCCCTTTTAAAGATGAGGCCCAGAGAAGTGAAGTGACTTGCCCAAGGTCACCCAGCAGAGAAGTGGGATTAGAACCCATGACCTTCTGATTCCCAGGCCCGTGCTCTAGCCACTCTGCCATGCGGCAAGTAGTAGTTACACATTACAATAAACCTTTTCTAGAAATTGTGTGTCTCCATCGACCCTCCTAATCCCTTCCTTAAAATTCGAGTCTCCTCTTAACCGGTGTTCTCATTAACCATTTCCAACTGAATTTTCTGCTAAGGTGGGGAGATTTTTGACTCGAATTAAGCCGAGTTCCTTCAAACCGTTTTCCCAAAGACATTTGTTATTAAAATGCCGAAAGATCAAGAGCTCCGTGGTCCCTCTCCGGTGGCGGGTCGCCCGTCTGTACCCGATCGCGGTGTTTGGCAGGAAACCTTCATTTTGTTCCTTGGAGGAGATGAATGGAAGAAAAGAGAAGGAGGGTTAGGTCTGGGGAGCCAATTCTTTAATGAATGTGAAACACTTTGTGTCGCAAGAAGCTATTAACGGCCCCCCGGGACTATCCCAAACAAATAATTAAAAAAACAACCTCCTGACTGAATCTGGAAATGCCAGCTTGCCTTTCTAACGACGAACCTTACCGTCCAATGCATCGCCTTCATTATCTTTGACAGCTATTTATTAAGCCCCAGCGGGGGGGACAGCCCGAGTTAAAAATCTAGGCGTCTCCACTGCCTTCAAGGAGCTTACGTTCTAAGCGTAAATGAGTCAACGAGACTCATTAGAAGAAATCCAGAATAAGGGAAACTTCCCCCCCCCCATGAAAAATATTCAAATTGAAGAACCTTCAATTTTCAAATTTCAATTTTCAAGGTTCAAACTGAAGAACCTTCAGCCTTCAAGAACCCTTCGCTTTGCTATTTGCCCAACGCCTAGTCGTAGTTTTTCCTGATTGATACAATTTGTCACTTTTTCCCTTCCAAAACGTGGAGTCTTCTCTTGCTGAGACAGCCAAAGAGGGAACAGGATTGTGAGTCTCCTTTTAAGTGTGCTTCGGTACACTCGAAATCAGCGGTACAGTGCCGGCAAGCCAAAAATGAGCAGCAGACAGTTTATCTAAAGAGGGAAAACGCCAGATCATTTTCAAGAACTGCAATTTCTTAGGCTTTTCTGTCTTAATCCTAGACTCTCTGCACCTCTCGCTGTGGGAGCTGCTTCAGAGCTATTGAAATGAAGTGGTCGGTGGGGCGGGGTGGTGAACCTTTCCTTTACATCCCTTCGGAGTTATAAAAAAACGCAGAGTTCAACATTCACAGACCGCTCATTCAGTCGAAGGCCTGCGTGCCTTTCTGTCGGTAACTGTACGCTAGCAGACACCGCCCCTGTCTTGTTGCTCAGTGCCTGACGTGAGGTTCTCCGTTATTTGGGTTCCTCTTCATTTTTCAAAGCGTTGGTGTTCGACGGAAGGGTAGATCTGCAGTTTGAAGATTCTTGGTGACCGTTCCTCCCAGGGACAACTTTAGATCTATGTAAGGAGTCCTTCGTGAACAGTTTGGTTCTTCTATAAAAGCTCAAGTCACCGCCTGGAGCCAGTGAAGTAAGGGGAGGCCTATCCAGTTTGGGCTAAACTCTGGCGATGGGCTCCGAGCGGCCTGTCCCCCCTGGAGATTGACCCTCCTTGGCATCCAGAGTCTAAGGAGCCCAGGGAGATTTAGCCGGTTCTGTTTACGCCTCCCCCAACCTCTCTCGGGGTGGGGGGATTCGGCCCAAACCAGCTCGGTTTGAGGAATGGAGTAGATTAAATAGCCGTTCAACTTGATTCAACTTCCTTTTGTGGTCGGCGTTTTTCAGGGGTTTTAAAAGTACGTGAAGCCCCCCTCCAAGTAAGACTATCTGAAGGAAGCTTTGCGGAGCGGATAAAAACGGTTTATAGCTGACTTTGGATTTAGAAGAGTAGAATTGAGTACCACAAGCACCTTGCCATCTGCCCTTCTGTTGGTTTCTTTCGATAAGTCAATCGAGCAGCGGTATTTATCGAGCGCTTACCGTGGGCGGGGCACTGTACTAAGCGCTTGGGAAAGTACAACGGAATTGGCAGGCGCGACCCCTGCCCACAAGGAGCTTAGCGTCTACAGAGGGAGAAAGACATTATAGAATAGATTAAGGATAGGGGGATTACTAGAGCGTAAGAATATTTACAAGAGTACCGTGCGGCTGCGGTGAGTATGAAAGTGCTTAAGGGGTACAAGCGAAGTATATAGTCAATGCAGAGGAAGGGGCAGATGGGGAAATGAAAGGCTTCCTCCGGGGAGGCCTCTGAGAGATGTGATTTTTTGGGGGGTGTTTTGAAGGTGAGGAGAGTGGTGGACTGTCTTTTTTTTTTTTTATGGTATTCATTAAGCACTTACTACGTGCCAGGCGCTGTTCTAAGAGCTGTCGGATATGGAGGGGGGAGGATGTGGACAAGAGGTTGGTGTAAGAGGAACGGAGTGTGCACGTTGGGGTGTAGTAGGAGATCCACGCGGTTAGGCAAGAAGGAGAGAGTTGATGGTTTTAAAGCCGACGGTAAGGAGTTTCTGTTTGACGCTGAGGCGGGTGTGGGACAACCACTTGACGTTTTCGAGGGGTGGGGAGATACGGACTGAACGGTTTTTCATTCGTTCGACGTCTTGACTGAGCGCTTACTGTGTGCAGAGCACTGTACTAAGCGCTTCTGGGCAGCCTAGTGAAGTGTGGACTGGAGAGGGGAGAGACAGGAGGGGGGGGGAGGTCAGCAGGGAGGCTGACGCAGTAGTCAGGGCGGGAAATAAGTGCTTGCCTGTAGACTCTAAACTCGTCCTCTCGATTGTAAACTCATTTTGGGCAGGGAACGTGTCTGCCGATTCTGTTTTCATCGGACTCTCCCAAGTGCTTCGTACAGAGCCCTGGACAGAGTGGGTTCAAAAAATGAGATCAGCAAGGTCTGAATGAGTGAACGAATGAGAGAGAGAGAGCGGGGCTGGGGATGGAGATTGGGGAATCATCCGCGTTGAGGTGGCAGTTGAAGCCATGGGAGCGAATGAGTTCTCCAAGGGAGGGGGGGGACAGGTGGAGAATAGAAGTTCCCCGAATTAATAATAATTTTAGATCATTTTTGGATTCCTCTGTGCAGTCCTCTCAGCAATCCTAACCCAACACCGGCTCTGAAATCACTTGGCCTTTGTTGTTCGCTGTCCTCTTTCTTAGGGCAAGGCAAGAGAAAACTATTCCCATCTCTTCTTTTGTTTGTGCTTGCATATCAAAGTCCTTTGGCGCTGTGAAAATACAGAAAGCATTTTGAGTATTTGCACACTTGCTCTAAAATCTATCCCTTTCCAGCTAACGAGACCCCACCGGCTGTTCACTAGCCTGGGCGGATTAGCACTTGCTTCGGGCAAGAATGCATCCTAAATCACTGGCCAAAGGCAAGTGGATGTCTTCTGCCTGAAAGGAAGGCAGAGGCACACTTGTCTGTAAATTATGCCCCAGGGTCAAAAGCCAGATGGCAAAATGCCAGAATACTCGACCTGAAATTCTTCCTTCATGATAAAATATTTACTTTTCCATTTTGTATGGTCAAACCCCAGATTCCCCCGACGCCCCCCAAAAAGGTTTATGTACCGTTCGGTGTCCAGGACAGATTACACTATTACAACCTAATAAAACGCTGTGAAACAATAGTGAAAGTCACGTGTTCCTGCCCTGACACATTTGCATTGGCAGTTTTACCAGCAACATTTTCCAACAGGGAATCTGTTACGAGTAAAAACCTGCATGACCATAAAAACTATCGCTTTCTCTCAGTCCCAAAGCCCTTGACGCATATGAGCTTATTAATTCCCGTGGCTCCTTACGAAGAAGGTAGGTCACGAGGTTTGCGATCCTTGTTGGGCGAGCTGAGAAAAATCGAGGGCTGGAGAAATGTAGTCGAAAAGATACATTGAGGGCTATTTCAGTTGTGCGTCCTTTCCAACTTTAGCCATACATTCCTCAAAAATGATTTAGGGGAACGGAAGTAAATGAACTGAAATTACTCACACTCGGCGCTCAGTACTAACTCTGAAAGTCTTTCCAATCCATTTATGTGAAAAAGGAAACCACTGTTTGATATACACTACGCCTGTGATTTAAAGGTATATTTTCAGCTGTCCCTTCAGAATAGCTCCTAAGTAAAGCCAAGCAGCCAAAATTAGCTCCTTGCGCTATTTAGAGGAAAGGTTATAGGACGCTAAATAAATAAGTGAAAATTACGGTAAGAGAATGCTTGTCCACTGCCCATTTATAGCTTTCGATCGGCTCTTCCGTTCATTCAACAGTATTTTTGAGCATTCACTGAATGTAGAACTTTCAACTGAGCCCTGGAGAAAATTACAAACGGTCCCGTCCCTCAAGGAGATGGAAGGAACGCTAATGGAGAAAAGAGGATTAATGGTATTTGAATCCCCATTTTACAGTTGAAGGGACTGAGGCCCAGAAAAGTTAAGTGACTTGCCCAGGGTCACACAACAGACAAGTGTCAGAGCCGGGATTAGGGGACAGATTCTCTGAGTCTCAGGCCTGGGCCTGGGTTGGTACGCGGGGACTCAACAGGAGGGAAATTCTCCGTGACCACGCTCTTAAGGCATGTAGCGTAGGGGCTTGGGGGCTTCCTGGCTCGCCCCGATCGCTATGTTGCCAATTTGTACTTCCCAAGCGCTTAGTACAGTGCTCTGCACATAGTAAGCGCTCAATAAATACGATTGATGATGATGATCCTGCTCGGAGCTGTGGCAGTGGGAACCCACTCCCATTGGGACACCTCCTCTGAGAGGCCTTCCCCAATTACGCCCTCTTTTCCCTGTCTCGCTCTCCCTCCTGCGTCACCTCAGCGCTTGGATCTGTGACCTTTGGGCATTTGCTCTTCTCCCCACTCCCAACCCCGTAGCACTTAGAATATCTAAGTCATCTAAATAATAATAATATCTAATATTATAATTATAATATCTAATAATAATATTTAATAATATCTAAATTAGATATTGGGGATGAAGACTGTGAGCCCCACGTGGAACAACTTGATGACCTTGTATCTACCCCAGTGCTTAGAACAGTGCTTGGCACATAGTAAGCGCTTAACAAATACCAACATTATTATCATTATTATTAGATATCATAGATTATTTATTTATATGAATGTCTGTCTCTCCCTCTAGACTATAATGAGATCATCACGGGCAGGGAAAGCGTCTGCTGAATTCTGTTGTAGTGTACTCTCCCAGGTGTTTAGTACACGAAGTAAGCGCTCAGTAAGTTCCACTGTTTGATCGATTGATAGCTACAAATGGCTGGGGGCGGGCGCTTTAAACCCTCCCGAATGTCCCCATTGAACTTTTTGCCCCGATTAGCACCTGACGGAGGGCAGGTTCAATCAGGTATTTACCACCAGAGTCCGTCAGCAGCTGTTCGATTAATCATAAAGAGCTGTCGATCCAGTGTTTTCTTTACGGGGCCTCATCCTCTTTGCAAACACTAGCAGACACTACATCTGAAAAGAAATTTATGCACTGCTGCAAGCTGTTTAAAAACCCATCCTCCCAGCCCTCCTCCCCTTTGCAGAATAATAATAATAATAACGGTGGCATTCGTTAAGCGCTTACTATGTGCCGAGCACTGTTCTAAGCGCTGGGGTAGATACATCAAAAGACATCATCATCATCATCATCATCAATCGTATTTATTGAGCGCTTACTGTGTGCAGAGCACTGTACTCAGTGCTTGGGAAGTACAAGTTGGGAACATATAGAGACAGTCCCTACCCGGCAGTGGGCTCACAGTCTAAAAGGGGGAGACAGGGAACAAAACCAAACATACTAACAAAATAAAATAAATAGATTAGATATGTACAAGTAAAATAAATAAATAGAGTAATAACTATGTACAAAGAGGCATGGCTCCGACTGTCATCCCGGTTCTGCTGCTGTGTGACCTTGGGCAAGTCACTTAGCTTCTCTGTGCCTCGGTTCCCTCTTCTGAATAATGGGGATTCGATACCTGTCCTCCTTCCTACTTAGACTGGGCATCCCACGAGGAACTTGATGATCTTGCCTCTACCCCAGCACTTAGTACAGTGCTTGGCACATAATAAGCACTTAACAAATACCGCAATTATTTAGGGCATTCCCTCTTACCTATTCACTTTCTTCTCCCTTTACATCCCAGCTCTCATTCTTTGTTCTTCCCAAACTCACCCTCTCACAGAAACTCTTTCTCAGCTCTCCCACCTCCGACCCCTGGTTCATGTCTAATTCCTGCCTGAAATTCTTTCCCCCTCAGAATCCTTCTGAAATAATAATAATAATAATGGCATTTACTAAGTGCTTACTATGTGCAAAGCACTGTTCTAAGCGCTGGGGAGGTTACAAGGTGATCAGGTTATCCCATGGGGGGCTCACAGTCTTCATCCCCATTTTACAGGTGAGGTAACTGAGGCCCAGAGAAGTTAAGTGACTTGCCCAAAGTCACACAGCTGATGAGTGGCGGAGCAGGGATTTGAACCCATGACCTCTGACTCCAAAGCCCGTGCTCTTTCCACTGAGCCATGCTGCTTCTCTATCCCCTCCCTCCATTTGGATGCCAGAGCTGAAGAGATCCAAGGCTAGGCCTACTGCTACAGCAGACGAGGAAAGAATCTTGCAGGTTTGGTCTATCTATCTACACTCACTCCCTTGGTGAACTCATTCGCTCCCACGGCTTCCACTATCATCTCTACGCTGATGACACCCCAATCTCCATCTCTGCCCCTGCTCTCTCCCCCTCCCTCCAGGCTCGCATCTCCTCCTGCCTTCAGGACATCTCCATCTGGATGTCTGCCCGCCATCTAAAACTCAACATGTCCAAGACTGAACTCCTTATCTTCCCTCCCAAACCCTGCCCTCTCCCTGACTTTCCCATCTCTGTTGACGGCACTACCATCCTTCCCGTCTCACAAGCCCGCAACCTTGGTGTCATCCTCGACTCCGCTCTCTCGTTCACCCCTCACATCCAAGCCGTCACCAAAACCTGCCGGTCTCACCTCCGCAACATTGCCAAGATCTGCTCTTTCCTCTCCATCCAAACCGCTACCCTGCTCGTTCAATCGCTCATCCTATCCCGACTGGATTACTGCATCAGCCTCCTCTCTGATCTCCCATCCTCCTGTCTCTCCCCATTTCAATCCATACTTCATGCCGCTGCCCGGATTGTCTTTGTGCAGAAACACTCTGGGCATGTTACTCCCCTCCTCAAAAATCTCTAGTGGCTACCAATCAACCTACGCATCAGGCAAAAACTCCTCACCCTGGGCTTCAAGGCTGTCCATCACCTCGCCCCCTCCTATCTCACCTCCCTTCCCTCCTTCTCCAGCCCGGCCCGCACCCTCCGCTCCTCTGCCGCCACTATCCTCCTCACCGTGCCTCGTTCTCGCCTGTCCCGCCGTCGACCCCCGGCCCACGTCCTCCCCCTGGCCCGGAATGCCCTCCCTCCGCACATCCGCCAAACTAGCTCTCTTCCTCCCTTCAAAGCCCTACTGAGAGCTTACCTCCTCCAGGAGGCCTTCCCAGACCCAGGTTCACCTCCTCCTTCCTCTCCCCCTCCTCCCCCTCCCCACAGCACCTGTATATATGTATATATGTTTGTACATATTTATTACTCTATTTTATTTGTACATATTTATTCTATTTATTTTATTTTGTTAATATGTTTTGTTTTGTTGTCTGTGTCCCCCCTTCTAGACTGTGAGCCCGCTGTTGGGTAGGGACCGTCTCTATATGTTGCCAGCTTGTATTTCCCAAGCGCTTAGTACAGTGCTCTGCAAACTCAATAAATACAATTGAATGAATGAATGAACAGCGCTTTTTTTAAATGGTATTTGTTAGGCTTTTACTATGTGCCGGGCACTGTGCCTAGTGCTGGGGGGGGACGCAGACTAGTCAGGTTGGACACAGTCCGTGTCCCACATGGGGCTCACAGTCTTCATCCCCATTTTACAGATGAGGGAACTGAGGCCCAGAGAAGTTAAGTGACTTCCTTGAGGTCGCACCGCAGACAAGAGGTGAAGCTGGGATTAGAACCCATGTCCTTCTGATTCCCACGCCCATGCTCTATCCACTAAGCCACCCTGCTTCTCAAAAAGGATATATCCCCCCGTTGGGGAATCGACCACCAGTCTCCCACGTGACAGGTGGGGATATTAGCCACTGTACTATCAAGCGCGTAGTACGGTGCTCTGCACACAGTAAGCGCTCAATAAATACGATCGAATGAATAACATCCCCTTGAACAGGAGAAATAAGAAGCGCATCCAGTCCTGTTTAATTTACTTTACACAGCTACTCCCAAAGAGGCAGGAAAGAACCTAGATACTGGAGTTAGACCGCAGTAGGAAATTTCCCAAAGGAGCAGAAAACCCAACATCGTCAAGAATCCTGGAACAATCATTCAAGATTGGTTGGCAGGGATCACTATGCCCAAGCAGCCGAGGAGAAATACAGGTGATTACGAACTGCTTTGGAGAGTGAGTCCAGAATGATAGAAAGGCAATATCATCCATCGTATTTATTGAGCGCTTACTATGTGCAGAGCACTGTACAAAGCGCTTGATACGTCCGTAGATATGTCCGTAGAAGGCCAAGGGAACGTAGCAGACTGAACCAGAGAAACCCTGCAGACAACCAAATGGCTTCACCAGCAAATGGAAGTGAATGCCATCGTGAGATTCTCTTTCTGTATATATGTATATATGGTTGTACATATTTATTACTCTATTTATTTATTTTACTTGTACATTTCTATCCTATTTATTTTATTTTGTTGCTATGTTTGGTTCTGTTCTCTATCTCCCCCTTTTTAGACTGTGAGCCCACTGTTGGGTAGGGACTGTCTCTATGTGTTGCCAATTTGTACTTCCCAAGCGCTTAGTACAGTGCTCTGCACATAGTAAGCGCTCAATAAATATGATCGATTGATTGATTGATTGATTCTTATGTACTACACTGCCAGAACCCTCTCAGGGTCGCACCTGGAGAGTTTCCAGTCCTCTACCAGTCTCGGCTACGGGAGGGAGAGTCGAGCAGAGGCCTACCCGTTCCATCCCTAGCTTGGGCAGTGGCTGGCGAGCGGAAGGCGATCTGTTTCAAGTCAAAACTCACCCGTGCTGGGCAGCAGCGGCGGAGACTCGAGTTTACTGCGCGGAAGGCGGCAACGGTCAGCCACTTCCGGATTTTTCCCAAGAAAACTCAACGGATCCACTACCAGAGCGACTGCAGATAGAAAGCGGAGCGTTCTGGGAGAGATGCGTCCGTGGCGTCGCTATGGGTCGGAAACAATTCGACGGCATGACGCTGCCAGGAGCAAAATAACAATAACAGTAGTGGTGGTATTTGTTAAGCACGTACGATGTGCCAAGCACTGTACTAGACACTGGGGTGGAAACAGGATCGTCAGGTCTCAGTTTAAGTACAAGGGAGGACAGGTATTACATCCCCAGTTTGCAGATGCGGTAAAGGAGACGGAGAGGTGGAGAGACAATGCGGAGAGTACAGTATAACAGAGTTGGCAGACACGTTCCCTGCCCACAGTCTAGACCCCATTCAGCAAGCTTTTCTTCCCGCTAACCCAAGTTCTTTTTAATATAATTACTTTTTTTATTAAACTCAGAGGTTCCCAACACAGCAGTCAACAAAGGAATGCAGCGAACCGAATGCAGAAACTCTCAGAAGTCTGACCGCATGTTTATTGAACCTAATGGAGTGCAATGTTCATTAAATTGCTATATGGTTACGCGCCTAAACTTTTCTTCAGCCAATCCCCATAGTTTGTGAATTACAGGAAAAGAGGTCTATTGTAATTGCAACCCACTAAACCCTACTAAATGGCTCCCAATTCTCACGTATTCACTGTTAAAGAGTTCGGTTTAACTGAACGATCAGGGAACACTTTAGCTAGTAATTACAGCTTATAAAGCTAAAATTTAGAGGAACTCGGGCTAATTCATTCAGTCGTACTTACTGAGCGCTTACCGCGTGCAGAGCAGCCCCTGTAGGGAGACCTGTGGCTTTTCCTTTAGTTGTCTCAAGAGGCAAGGGTAGGTAAGAGTTGAAGTTTCTATCACTCCTGCAGCTGAAACCTCAGTCCGTGCCTCCAATCAATCAATCAATCAATCAATCGTATTTATTGAGCGCTTACTGTGTGCAGAAAACAGAGCGTGGACCACGGCTTCCCGCTCTGGGCCGCAACGGCCGTGATGAAGGTGGCGGCGGCGGCCACCGCAATGGCTGCTTTGTATTTTTCCTCGCTCCTGCTAGGTTCCAACGCTTCTTTTTTAGCTTTTAGGTTATAAGGTGGTTCAGGCCAGCCCGGCCTATTTGGAATATTCTGAGAGAGGACTAGCTTTCAGCCAATAGGGCAGAAAGCTACCCCTCTTTTCATTCCTCCACACCCTCCAGAATTTTTCCAGTTTTGGCGGAGCTGGGAATGGTGTGGCACACCTGCCTCCTGTTCCTGAAATCCGGCTAGAATGATCTGCATATCCCTCTCTCTTCAAGCTACATCTGAAATGCAGAGGGAAGCAGCGCAGTCTAATGGACAGAGCACGGGCCTAAGAGTCAGAAGGACCCGGGTTCTAATCCTGGCTCTGATACCTGTCTGCTGCGTGACCTCGGGCAAATCACTTCACTACTCTGGGCCTCAGCTCCTTCAGCTGTATCACGGGGATTAAGACCGTGAGCCCCGTGTGGGACACGGACCGTGTCCAACCTGATTATCTTGCATCTACCCCAGTCCTGTGCCTGGCACGTAGTGAGCGCTTAACAAATACCATTAAAAAAAAACCCAAGTTAAGTGACTTGCCCAAGGCCACAGGTGGGGATGGAAGTCTTTCCCTCCTCTCCCATTCCTCTCCAACTCCCCACCCTGTAGATTGTCTTCTAGCTATACCTACACTTAGTAAGGTGCTTGGCACCTAGAGAAGCAGCGGGGCTCAGTGGAAAGAGCCCGGGCTTTGGAGTCAGAGGTCGTGGGTTCGAATCCCGGCTCCGCCGCAAGTCTGCTGTGTGACCTTGGGCGAGTCACTTCACTTCTCTGAGCCTCAGTTACCTCACCTGTAAAAATGGGGATCAAGACTGTGAGCCCCACGTGGGACAACTCGATCACATTGTATCCCGAACAGTGCTTTGCACATAGTAAGCGCTTAACAAATGCCAGCGCTTATAACAGTGCTTTGCACATAGTAAGCGCTTAATAAATACCATTATTATTATTATTTAACCTTCTACACACTTCGCTCCTCCATCTCACCCGTCCTGCCACATCCTCCCTCTGGCCTGGAATACCCTCCCTCCTCACATCCGACAGTCAATCTCCCCCCTTCAAAGCCCCGCTCAAGGTCCAACTCCTCCAAGAAGCCTTCCCACACTAAGCCTCACTTTTCCTCATCTCCCACTCCCTTCTGCGTCACCTTGACTTGCTCCCTTTGCTCTTCCCCCCTCTTCTCGTATATATCTGTCACTTTATTCATGTATATTAATGTGGGTTTACTTGCATCAATGTCTGTCTCCCCCCCTGACTAGACTATGAGCTCGTTGTGGGCAGGGATTGTCCCTCTTCATTGCTGTATTGTACTTTCCCAAGTGCTTAGGAAAGAGCTCTGCACACAGTGAGCGCTCAATAAATACGATCGAATGAATGAATGAATTTCAACATTTGGGATTTTCCCTTTGGAAAACTAGCCTTCTTATCCATGTAGCTAACTGAGGTTGGGTCAGGGGCTACTTCATTTTCTCTATTGTAGCCACGGCAGATCAGTTAGCCAAGTCACCGCTGAATTAGGGGCTGGGTTGAGGGGGAGCCCGTTGTTGGGTAGGGATTGTCTCCCTTTGTTGCCGAATTGCCCTTTCCAAGCGCTTAGCACAGTGCTCTGCTCACAGTACGCGCTCAATAAATACGATCAGATGAATGAATAAAGGAGGAGAATGATGAGGGCTCTAATTCCGGCTCCGCCACTTGTCAGCTGTGTGACTTTGGGCTAGTCTCATTCATTCATTCAATCGTTTGTATTGAGCGCTTACTGTGTGCAGAGCACTGTACTAAGCGCTTGGGAAGTGCAAGTTGGCAACATATAGAGCCGGTCCCTACCCAACAGTGGGCTCACAGTCTAGAAGGGGGAGGCAGGGAACAAAACATATTAACAAAATAAAATAAATAGAACATGTACAAATAAAATAGAGTAATAAATACGTACAAGCATATATACAGGTGCTGTGGGGAGGGGGAGGAGGGGGCCACTTGACTTCTCTGGGCCTCAGTTACCTCATCTGTAACATCGGATGAAGACTGTGAGCCCCACGTGGGACAACCTGATTCCCTTGTATCATCACCAGCGCTTAGAACAGTGCTTGGCACATCGTAAGCGCTTAACAAAAACCATCATCATTATTATTATTACTATTATGAGGGGAAATAGAGAAGCACTGTGGCTTAGTGGAAAGAGCCCGGGCTTGGGAGTCAGAGAACGTGGGTTCTAATCCTGCCTCCGCCACTTGTCTGTTGTGTGACCTTGGGCGAGTCACTTCACTTCTCTGGGCCTCAGTTCCCTCACCTGTCAAATGGGGATTAAAGACTGTGAGCCCCACGTGGGACAACCTGATCACGTTGTCCCCCCCAGCACTTAGAGCAGTGCTTAGCACATAGTAAGCGCTTAGCTACCTACGCATCAAGCAAAAACTCCTCACTCTCGGCTTCAAGGCTGTCCATCCCCTCGCCCCCTCCGACCTCATCTCCCTTCTCTCCTTCTCCAGCCCAGCCCGCACCCTCCGCTCCTCCGCCGCTAACCTCCTCACTGGGCCTCGTTCTCGCCTGTCCCGCCGTCAACCCCCGGCCCACGTCCTCCCCTTGGCCTGGAATGCCCTCCCTCCCCACATCTGCCAAGCTAGCTCTCTTCCTCCCTTCAAAGCCCTACTGAGAGCTCACCTCCTCCAGGAGGCCTTCCCAGACTGAGCCCCCTCCTTCCTCTCCCCCTCCTCCCCCTCCCCCACCTCCTTCCCCTCCCCACAGCACCTGTATATATGTCTGTACAGATTTATTACTCTATTTTCCTTGTACATATTTACTATTCTATTTATTTTGCCAATGATGTGCATTCGTGGCTCAGTGGAAAGAGCCCGGGCTTTGGAGGCAGAGGTCATGGGTTCGAATCCTGACTCTGCCACATGTCTGCTGTGTGACCTTGGGCAAGTCGCTTAACTTCTCTGGGCCTCAGCTACCTCATCTGTAAAATGGGGATGAAGACTGTGAGCCCCATGTGGGACAACCCGCTTACCTTGTATCCTCCCCTGTGCTTAGAACAGTGCTTTGCACATAGTAAGCGCTTAACAAATGCCATTATTATTATTATTATCTAGCTTTATTTCCATTTATTCTGATGGCTTGACACCTGTCCACATGTGTTGTTTTGTTGTCTGTCTCCCCCTTCTAGACTGTGAGCCCGTTGGTGGGTAGGGGCCGTCTCTATATGTTGCCAACTTGTAAATAAAAAAAAATGGCATTTATTAAGTGCTTACTATGTGCAAAGCACTGTTGTAAGCGCTGGGGAGGTTACAAGGTGATAATAATAATAATAATAATGGCATTTATTAAGCACTTACTATGTGCAAAGCACTGTTCTAAGCGCTGGGGAGGTTACAAGGTGATCAAATTGTCCCCACGTGGGGCTCATAGTCTTAATCCCCATTTTCCAGATGAGGGAACTGAGGCCCAGAGTCGTCAAGTGGCTTGCCCAAAGTCACCCAGCTGACACAGTTTTAGACTGCGAGCCCACTGTTGGGTAGGGACCGTCTCTATATGTTGCCAACTTGTACTTCCCAAGCGCTTAGTACAGTGCTCTGCACACAGTAAGCGCTCAATAAATACGATTGATTGATTGACTGACAAGTGGCAGGGCCGGGATTTGAACCCATGACCTCGGCCTCCAAAGCCCGGGCTCTTTCCACTGAGCCACGCTTGTACTCCCTAAGCGCTTACTACAGTGCTCTGCACACAGTAAGCGCTCAATAAATACGATTGGATGAATGAACAAAAACCATCACTACTATTTAGACTGTGAGCCCACTGTTGGGTAGAGACCGTCTCTATATGTTGCCAACTTGTCCTTCCCCAGCGCTCAGTACAGTGCTCTGCACACAGTAAGCGCTCAATAAATACGATTGATGATGATGATGACCGTCTCTATATGTTGCCAACTTGTCCTTCCCAAGCGCTCAGTACAGTGCTCTGCACCCAGTAAGCGCTCAATAAATCCCGGCTCCGCCACTTGTCAGCTGTGTGACTTGGGGCAAGTCACTGCACTTCTCTGGGCCTCAGTTCCCTCATCTGGAAAATGGGGATGAAGCCTGTGAGCCCCCCGCGGGACAATCTGATTACCTTGTAACCTCCCCAGCGCTTAGAACGGTGCTTTGCACATAGTAAGCGCTTAATAAATGCCGTCATTATTATTAATAATAATAATAATAAGTACGATTGATTGATGAGGGGAAACTGGGCAGGCGCCTCACTCCTGACAAGAAGCAGACGGAAGTGCGAGCGGGAGAGGCGGGGCCAAGATGGCGCCCGCCTCGACTTCCGGTCCGGATCCCCGCCCCTTCCGGTGGCGCAGCCGCAGAGCGCGTGGTGGCCTCAGGCGAGGCGGGAGCGGCGGGACCAAGATGGCGCCCGCCTCGACTTCCGGTCCGAAGCCCCGCCCCTTCCGGTGGCGCAGCCGCAGAGCGCGTGGTGGCCTCAGGCGAGCCAGTCATGGCGGCCAGGGCCGTGTGGCAATATCGCGGCCAGCCCCGAGAGGGACCGGACACGGTGCTCAGTGAGTGTTTCTCCTCCCTGCTCTTCTGCCCTCCTCCTTTCCCGCCCTGAGCGGGGCTCAGAGCCAAGAGCCCGGGCTTGGGAGGCCGAGGTCGTGGGTTCGAATCCCGCCGCCGCCCCTTGGCAGCTGGGTGGCTTGAGGCAAGGCCCTTCGCGTCTGTGGGCCTCGGTTCCCTCACCTGGAAAGTGGGGGTTAGGACTGCGAGCCCCCCCGTGGGACAACCTGATCACCTTGTGATAATAATAATAATAATAATAATGGCATTTGTTAAGCGCTTACTATGTGCGAAGCACTGTTCTACGCGCTGGGGGGGGATACAAGGTGATCAGGTGGGGAGCTCACAGTCTTAGGCCTCATGTTACAGATGAGGGAACTGAGGCATAGGGAAGTGACTTGCCCAAAGTCCCACATTTGATAATAATAATAATAATAATGGTATTTGTTAAGCGCTTACTATGTGCGAAGCACTGTTCTAAGCGCTGGGGGGGGGATACAAGGCGACCAGGTTGTCCCACGTGGGGCTCACAGGCTTCATCCCCATTTTGCAGATGAGGGAACTGAGGCCCGGAGAAGTCAAGTGACTCACCCAAGGTCACACAGATGACGGTAATAACAATAATGGTGGTATTTGTTAAGCGCTTACTGTGTGCAAAGCGCTGGGGGGATACAAGGTGATCAGGTTGTCCCACGTGGGGCTCACAGGCTTCACCCCCATTTTACAGATGAGGGAACTGAGGCCCAGAGAAGTGAAGTGACGTGCCCAAAGTCCCACAGATGACAATAATGGTGGTATTTGTTAAGCGCCTACTGTGTGCGGAACACTGTTCTAAGCGCTGGGGGGATACAAGGCGATCAGGTTGTCCCACGTGGGGCTCACAGGCTTCATCCCCATTTTACAGATGAGGCCCAGAGAAGTGAAGTGACTTGCCCGGAGTCCCATAGATGACAATAATGGTGGTATTTGTTAAGCGCTTACTGTGTGCGGAGCACTGTTCTAAGCGCTGGGGGGATACAAGGTGACTAGGTTGTCCCACGAGGGGCTCACAGTCTTAATCCCCATTTTACAGATGAGGGAACTGAGGCCCAGAGAAGTGAAGTGACTTGCCCAAAGCCCCACAGATGACAATAATGGTGGTATTTGTTAAGCGCTTACTGTGTGCGGAGCACTGTTCTGAGCGCTGGGGGGATACAAGGCGATCAGGTTGGCCCACGTGGGGCTCACAGGCTTCATCCCCATTTTACAGATGAGGCCCAGAGAAGTGAAGTGACTTGCCCGGAGTCCCACAGATGACAATAATGGTGGTATTTGTTAAGCGCCTACTGTGTGCGGAGCACTGTTCTAAGCGCTGGGGGGATACAAGGTGATTAGGTTGTCCCACGAGGGGCTCACAGTCTTAATCCCCATTTTACAGATGAGGGAACTGAGGCCCAGAGAAGTGAAGTGACTTGCCCAAAGCCCCACAGATGACAGTAGTGGTGGTATTTGTTAAGCGCTTACTGTGTGCGAAGCACTGTTCTAAGCGCTGGGGGGATACAAGGTGACTAGGTTGTCCCACAAGGGGCTCACAGGCTTAATCCCCATTTTACAGATGAGGGAACTGAGGCACAGAGAAGTGAAGTGACTTCACCAAAGTCCCACAGCAGACAAGTGGCAGAGCCGGGATTAGAACCCATGACCTCTGACTCCCAAGCCCGTGTTCTTTCCACTGAGCCATGCTGCTTCTCGCCCTTGTATCCCCCTCCCACCCCAGCGCTTAGAACAGTGCTTGGCACATAGTAAGCGCTTAGCAAATACCGTCATCATCATCCATTCAGTCGTCTTTATTGAGCGCTTACTGTGTGCAGAGCACTGTACCAAGCGCTTGGGAAGTACAGTTCAGCTCTGTGACATTGGGCAAGTCACTTCACTTCTCTGTGCCTCAGTGACCTCGTCTGGAAAATGGGGAGAGAGACTGTGAGCCCCACCTGGGACAACCTGATTGCCTTGTATCTCCCCCAGCGCTTAGAAGAACAGTGCTCAGCACATAGCAAACGCTTAACAAATACCATTATTATTATTATTATAAAAAGGGGGTCCTTCCTGCCGGCCTTCTGCCCTCTTCCATGTGCCTCCCCCCTCACACATACACATTCCCAATTTCCTGAGTTTTTACCTTGTGGCGCCATAGACAGTGGGGATACAAATAATAATAATCGTGGTATTTGTTACGCCCTTACTAAACAAGCGCTTAGTACAGTGCTCTGCACACAGTGCTCAATAAATACGATTGAATGAATGAATGGGCTGCCTTATGTCACTGTGTATCTATGTATTGCACTTTCCCAAGCGCTTAGTACAGTGCTCTGCACACAGTGCTCAATAAATACGATTGAATGAATGAATGGGCCACCTTATGTCACTGTTTATCGTTGTATTGCACTTTCCCAAGCGCTTAGTACAGTGCTCTGCACACAGGGCTCAATGAATGCAATTGAATCCACGAATGAATGTGCCAAGCACTGTATTAAACACTTACTCTGTGCCAGGCACTGTAATAAGCATTGGGGTGGATACAAGGAAATTGGGTTGGACACAGTCCCTCTCGCATGTGGGGCTCATAGTCTCAATCCCCATTTTACAGATGAGGTAACTGAGGCACAGAGAAGTGAAAGAGATGAAGAAGTGATGCTATTTGTTAAGCGCTTACTATGTGCCGAGCACTATTCTAAACTCTGGGGGAGATAAAAGGTTATCAGGTCGTCCTACGTGGGGCTCACGGTCTTAATCCCCATTTTGCAGGTGAGGTAACTGAGGCCCAGAGAAGTTAAGCGACTTGCCCAAAGTCACACAGCTGACAAATGGCGGAGCCGGGATTTGAACCCATGACCTCTGACTCCCAAGCCTGGGCTCTTTCCGCTAAACCATGCTGCCAAGGCCACACAGCATGGGATTAGAACCCATGACCCTCTGACTCTCGGGCCCGTGCGTTTGGGGTTTGATGCCTACAAACTCTGTAATAATAATAATTATGATGGTGGTATTTAAGTGCCTATTCTGTGCCAAGCACTGTTCTAAGCACCGGGATCGATACAGGGTTATCAGGTTGTCCCACGTGGGGCTCACAGTCTTAGTATCCATTTTACAGATGAGGTAACTGAGGCACAGAGAAGTTAAGTGACCCAAAGTCACACAGCTGACAAGCGGCGGAGCCAGGATTAGAACTCACGACCTCGGACTCCCAAGCCCGGGCTCTTTCCACTAAGCCACGCTGCTGTACTCTCCCAAGCGCTCAGTACAGTGTTCTGCAGTCAATCCATGGTATTTAACGAGCACTTGCCGCCTGCAGAGTACAATATAGCGGAGTTGGTAGGTAGGTTCCAGGCTCACCACAAGCACACAATAAGCGCTCAATAAGTACCACTGATTGAGTTCCCCACCTACCCGTGCTTAATCAGCCCTGTCGACTTTCAGCGGGCTCTGCTCTTCTCTCCTAGGCCCCCCCCGGGCTTGGCGGCATGTGAGCTCATTGTGGGCAGGGATTGTCTCTCCCTATTGCCGCGTTGTACTTTCCCAAGCGCTTAGTACAGTGTTCTGCACGCAGTAAGCGCTCAATAAATACAACTGAATGAATGTGGAGGTGGCCCCGCTTCCCCTAATGGAGCTGCAGGAAGACTGGACCGGTAGTAAGCATTTACCGAGCCAGATAAACGATAATCAGGTCAGACACAGATTATAAATCCTTACCACCGGCTTTTAAGGCGCTCAGTCAGCTCGCCTCCTCCTACTTAACCTCTCTGATTTCCTACCACGACCGAGTCCGCTCTCCAAATGCCCACCTACTCACTGTTCACTTTTAGACTGTGAGCCCACTGTTGGGTAGGGACTGTCTCTATATGTTGCCAATTTGTACTTCCCAAGCGCTTAGTACAGTGCTCTGCACATAGTAAGTGCTCAATAAATACGATTGATGATGTTCCTCGATCTCGCTCCCGACCCCTCACCTGCAGTCTCCCTCTGGCCTTGAACCCACTCCCCCCTCGTTCCCAACCATTCTCCATCCACACTTTCAGAGCCCTCCTTTCCGCTTCACCTCCGCACGCGGCTCCGTGCCGTTAAGCACTTTGATTTTCACTCCGCCACAACGCTTGTGTGTACGTGTTCATCTATAATTTATTTCAGCATCTTTCTCCCCCTCTAGTCTGTGAGCAATTTGTGCACAGGGATTGTCTTCCAATTCTATCACGTACTCATAATAGTAATAATAATAATGGTATTTATTAAGCGCTTGCTATGTGCAAAGCACTGTTGTAAGCACTGGGGTAGATACAAGGTAATCAAGTTGTCCCACGTGGGGCTCACAGATTTAATCCCCATTTTCCAGATGAGGTAACTGAGGCCCAGAGAAGTTAAGTGACTTGCCCAAAGTCACACAGCTGACAAGTGGCGGAGCCGGGATTTGAACCCGTGACCTCTGACTCCAAAGCCCGGGCTCTTTCCACTGAGCCACGCTGCTTCTCATAAGCACTTAGTCCAGTGCCCTTCACACAGGAAGTGCTCCATTAATTCCACTGATAATTAAGAAGCGCTGTGACTGGGTAGTAGAGGAACCCTCTTTTTCCCCTTGGTCATTTTCTTTTGACTCCACGTCTTCCGTGCAGTTACTTCACTTACTTGATGAGCTTAATCCAATTTTGTGTGAGGACTGGCAAGAACAGAGGATTTTTAAAAATCTCACTTGTGAAAGGATTGTGGACACCACCCCCTACCTCAGTTTCTCTCTTATGCTCCCGGTTGACCGTTACCTTTTTTCTTTTACTGGATTTATTGCAGTGCAATTTTCAAATGGGAAACTCCAGAATTCCGAAAATGTGGATTTTACCTTATATAAGAACAATGACACCATTAATCCCAGAAAGAAGCACAGAAGGATCCTGGTAAGGAGCTTTGTCCTTATCCCAACTGTTGTACTTAACAATTCTCTCTTATTGGGAACAGCGCCGTTTCTTCCGAACAGTTCTACAACCTTCCAAATAAGCATCTCAGGGTTGGGGAGGGGAGGCTGGTTTAAAAATATTGTGGACTAGTTAAATTTTTTTATTTGCTTGATTTAAAGAAAGAAGAGTGAAATGGGATCCTTAGGCCCTCTCCTCATCCTTCTCCTAATTAATATAAAATTAATATACAGTATTTTGCCAAGCATGGATTAAGTCCGGGTGGTCGAACTTGTGGAGAAAGGTAGACCTTTCAGGCCTCTTCCTCTCTCCAAATAAACTTCAGGGGTGGAGTTTCTAAATACTTCTAAATAAATAAATACTAACTGCTTCTAAATATGGGGCTAAGGAGTGTGTATACACTCTTCTACCTTCCTCTGTATATACTCTGTCAAAGGATATATATATATATATATATATATATATATACTATATATACAGTACTCTCCCAAGTGATTAGTACAGTGTTCTTGCACACCTAAGTGCTCAACAAAGACCATTAATTGGTTGATAGACAAGTGGTCTGTGTTTCTGGAGTTGTCAGGAAGCTGGAGACTGCCTGACCGCACCAAAACGGAGCTACCGAGAGCCAGGGCTCGCCAGAAATAAGTCGAGCGGGTTGGGGGTGATCGTGGACCACCATGGTTATGCTGTGCTTTACTAAGCAATCTCAAAAATAGTCAATAATGTATATGAAACCGTACACGGTTACGTCTGTGTAGCAACGAGCAAGAGAGCACTAAACAATTTGGTGAATTTAGGCGGTGTAAACGGTACTGTGGTTATTGCAGAACTCAAATTGAGCTGTATTTTTGTTTTATTTAGCTTTGATTCGTTTTTATTTCCATTTATAAGAAGGCCTGGGCTGTTTTAGAGCCTCTTGAATCGGTCTGAAGACGTTGTCTGGAATTTGCAGAATTTTACTTTGGAAAAATTACAACTCGGCACGTATTGCTTTGGAGGCTCTTTTATAGCCATCGAGGTATTCAGCACTTACTCTCTAGAAAGCACTGTGCTAAACCCTGGGGTCTTGCCTTAGGCTGTCAAGTCCTGGGCGGGGGTAGACATTGGGATTGATACAGGGTAATCACAACAGACAGTCACTGTCCCACAACCCGTGGCAGGGAGGGCAGATATTTTATCCAAATTTTACAGAGGAGAAAACTGAGACACAGAGAGAGGGTAAGTGACTTGCCCAAGAGCTCTCAGCAGGTTAGGCTGATACTAGGCCTTGCATCCCCTGACTCCCGCTCCCGAGCTTTTCCGTTAGGCCATACTGCCCGTGGGTAGGCTGCCAGATCTTTATTAGACCAGCATGATTAGTTGGGTAGGGGAAACCTAATTTGAATCGCATTAGCTGCCTTTTTTCGTATTTTTTTTTGTATTTTTCAGCAAAGAAAAGAACAGCATAGGGAAGGAAATGTGTACTGAATGGATACGGCAGACCTTTGTTTCCTAGGGAACCACCAGGCCTCAGTAAAACTGGAGAAGGGACCTAATTTCCTTTGACAGCTATTGCGATCTAACAATTCTGGAGATCAGTTCGTGATGAAATTAATTAATTGGAGGATTAAACTGCCTTTCATTGCCAGATTGAGAGGCCAACCTGTTTCTCGATATTGGAGCAGATGTCACTCTGTAACACGATGCTCAGACTTGCGGTCTGCCGGGTTGTCTCTCTTGCCAGCCTAGTTGCAGCGTGCGATCTGCCGGGTTATGTGCATGCCATTGAGTAGAGGGGGTGAGGGAGCGTAGTGTGCCTTGGAATCCGACCCAGCAACAAAATTCTGCTGCCTCAGTTTACCTTCTTCATCCGGGTTAGATAAGGTGGGCTTCTTTGCTCTTTCCCTAGTATCTTTCACTTCTTATTTTACTCTAGTGCGCTAACTTCCTGGACGCCTGATGCGTTCTGAATCCTTTACCCCTGGGTCCCTGTTCCCTGTGGATCTGATCTTCTGAGAGGTTCCCTTGTAGGTCCCTATCTGAGATACTAGGTGTGTAAGCACGGCTGCATTGATATATGCG
The DNA here is from genome assembly GCF_015852505.1 of Tachyglossus aculeatus. Taxonomy (NCBI): domain Eukaryota; kingdom Metazoa; phylum Chordata; class Mammalia; order Monotremata; family Tachyglossidae; genus Tachyglossus; species Tachyglossus aculeatus. Next base: position 59,597,008 of record NC_052098.1, read on the forward strand.
TGGGCAAGTTGTGGGTCTTAGCCTGAGGTTTTTTGTTACCCTGTGTATTGATTTGTGTGTCCACAACTGTGGTGCTTGTGGGTGAAACCTTGCCTGGGAGAGGAGAGTAGTGTTAGAAACACTCTGTTCTTCAGAGGTTAGACCCAGGGCTCCACGGGTCTCCACTCCCCTGCTGGGTGGGTAGCATTTTGGAGGAGCCCAGGGTTTTGTATTTCAATCAATCAATCAATCAATCATATTTATTGAGCGCTTACTGTGTGCAGAGCACTGTACTAAGCGCTTGGGAAGTCCAAGTTGGCAACATATAGAGACGGTCCCGACCCAACAGTAGGCTCGCAGTCTAAAAGGGGGAGACAGAGAACAAAACCAAGCATACTAACAAAATAAAATAGATTAGATGTGTACAAGTAAAATAAATAAATAGAGTAATAAATATGTACAAAGAGGCATGGCTCCGACTGTCTTCTCCAACAGGAGAAGGCCGTCCAAGCTACCGGAGCGGGCTGGATCCGAGAGTCTTTGAAGCTCCCCAGTGGAGGAGAGCAGAGAGCCCCACTCCAGAGGCCGTGACAGATCAGGAGAGTTGTGAGGGGAAGGAAGGGGAAACCTCTTCCAATTTTTCCCTCGCTTTCCTCCGGCTCCCTGCTGAAGCTTTTGGGTCAGAGCTACTGGTTCACCTGAAGCTGTCAGAGGGACTCTGGTCAGTGGGGTTAGTCTGTAATAATGATAGATAATGATGGTATTTGTTAAGTGCTTACTAGGTGCCAAGCACTGTTGTAAGCACTGGGGTAGATACAAGATTATCAGATTGTCCCACGTGGAGCTCGCAATCTTAATCCCCAATTTTCCAGATGAGGTAACTGAGGCACAGAGAAGTGAAGTGACTTGCCGAAAGTCACACAGTTGCCAAGTGGCGGAGCTGGGATTGGAACCCACGACCTCTGACTCCGCTGCCCGTACTCGTTCCACTAAGCCACGCTGCTTCTCACAAATGGGATTATCTCTAAACATAGCAAGTTATTTTGAGGTTTCTCTGTAATAAAATTTGATTTTGACTCTGCGTACGCATCAGTGAAGGTGGATAATTGTAAGCTCCCTTAAGGAGCGGGGATCGTGTCTGCCAACTCTGTTGCAATCTCCCAAGCGCTTAGTATAGCGCTCTGCACATAGTAAGTGCTGAATACATAACACTGATTATAAGTGATCATATTCTGTATTTATTAGACTTGCTATTTTGAGCCATTTTAGATTTTATTTTTCTGTTGAGAGTCTTCAGGTGACCAAAACATTAAAAATAACTTCTGTGACTTCCGCGATTCTATCAAGTAAATGAGGCAGGAAGCTGTATATTAGCATTTATATGGATATTTACATAGCCCCTTCAGCGAATCCTTGGTATCCCTTTTAAGAGAGAAATAGGCAGGGGTGTTCAGTAATACGCCTAATCTCTCAAAATTGGGTGTGAACACTGGAATAGGGCCGTAATTCCCTTTTTCTGATTCTGACACTTAACCATTTTATGGAGCTTTAATCAGAAAAATCCCCATGTCACAGACTTCTGTCCGTGGGAATTGTTCGTAATCTTGAATGCTTAATATAAATCAGAGTTGGATTTTTAACGGACAGAAACAGCTCAAGAAGTGGGTAATGTTGCCTCCTATAGTACCAGATTAACTGTTCTGAGCTGCAAGTAGGATATTTCTTTAATTCTCTGATAAAGATAAAGAAGATCTCTTCCATGCCTCAATTAATCCAGCTCTCCTCAGTCTTGAAGTTGGAGGAAGGAAGGGATCCTTCAGTAGGTTGGACGCCACCTGAAAGTTCAAGGGTTCAATTCATCTGAATTGTTTTTCCAGTTAGAATCTGTCCAGTACCCAGTATATTATGCCAACGTGAAACAGTAATGAGATGACTTAAATTCCTTTTAGGCACTGTTCTGGAGTGGATGACAATTTTTTTTTTCCCCTCCAAATTTTCAGGTGGCTGAAACCGGCAGACTTTCCTACATGGGAAGCAATTTTGGAACGGGAGTTCTGAAATGCAACTCCTTATGCAGGTGAGTGGCTTGTGAAGTGTGGGGGAAAAGTGTGCCTTTCCTGACAAACTGTCCTGGTGGATTTCTGAGGTTAGGGTTTGTATCCGTTTTACTAGGAGTTTGATAAAGGAGTCAGATAAAAGAAGAGTCATGGAATTCTGATGATTGGAACTGTTGGTTGGCATACTGAGCGAAACAGTTGCAAATTTTTTAAATGGCTGCTTAAAATGGCTGGAACAGTTTGGTGCAATCGTACCCCATTGATTAAACTATGCATAGCTGGGAATTTTGGCCCCATAGCATCTCTGAGCTGGTTCCCTTTGGAGTGAGAATCGGGGAAAGAAGTGGGAAAATGCTCCTACGCCTGTCGTGCATTAGAACTTTATGATCACTGCAGATAATAATAATAATAATGGTATTTGTTAAGCGCTTACTATGTGCCAAGCATTCTTCTAAGCGCTGGGGTTGATACCAGGTAATCACGTTGTCCCACATGGGGCTCACAGGCTTAATCCCCATTTTCCAGATGAGGTAACTGAGGCACAGAGAAGTGACTTGCCCAGAGTCACACAGCTGATAAGTGGCGGAGCCGGGATTAGGATTTAGAACTCAGTCTTCTAGACTGTAAACTCTGGAGTGTCATTCAGACTCCAGCCTATTCTCTCCTTCATTGGTGGCTTGGTGAAAATGGCTTGCTCTCTGAGGGAAGGTCAGGATGTGCATTCTCCACTACCTCTGCCTGAACAGGCGGCTCTCGTCGTCTGGTTAAAAGGCACGACGCGAGCGGCGTCCTGCTGAAGCAGGTGGGAAACAGCGGCTAAGCAGTTGCTGCTGATCACTACTTCCACTTCTTTCTACAGAGACGCTTTGGGAATTTCACCCCCCTCCTCAAAAATCTCCAGTGGTTGCCTGTCAACCTTCGAATCAAGCAAAAACTCCTCACTGTTGGCTTCAGCGCTCTCCATCCCCTCGCCCCCTCCTACCTCACCTCCCTTCTCTCCTTCTCCAGCCCAGCCCGCGCACTCCGCTCCTCTGCCACCGCTAACCTCCTCACTGGGCCTCGTTTTTGCCTGTCCCGCCGTCGACCCCCGGCCCACGTCCTACCTCTGGCCTGGAATGCCCTCCCTCCTCACATCCACCAAACTAGCTCTCTTCCCCTTTTCCAAGCCCTACTGAGAGCTCACCTCCTCCAGGAAGCCTTCCCAGACTGAGCCTCCCTTTTTCTCGGCTCCTCCCCCCATCCCCATCGCCCCTACTCCCCCCCTTCCCTGCCCCACAGCACTTGTATATGTGTACATATTTATTACTCTGTATATTTTATTAATGATGTGTATATATCTATAATTCTATATCTTTTGATGCTATTGATGCCTGTCTACTTGTTTAGTTGTCTGCCTCCCCCCTTCTAGACTGAGAGCCCGTTGTTGGGTACGTTATACCTGTATATATGTACCTGTATATACCTGTATGTATGTTTGTACATATTTATTACTCTATTTATTTATTTATTTATTTATTTTACTTGTACATATCTATTCTATTTATTTAATTTTGTTAGTATGTTTGGTTTTGTTCTCTGTCTCCCCCTTTTAGACTGTGAGCCCACTGTTGGGTAGGGACTGTCTCTATATGTTGCCAATTTGTACTTCCCAAGTGCTTAGTACAGTGCTCTGCACATAGTAAGTGCTCAATAAATACAGTTGATGATGATGATGATGATGAATGAATGACTTCCAGCACTCTCCCCATCATCTCGACTCCCCGGCTGCAATCTTCAATCTGTATCTGCTCCAGTGCTTAGAACAGTACTTGACACATATTAGGAACTTAACCGATACCATGGTGATTCTTCTCCTTCCCCTCCCCTGGAACAACCTGGTGAGCGCTCAATAAATCCGATCGAACGGAGCGGCCTCAGCGGCCGGGTAGAGGTGATGGCTGCCGGCCCCTCGACCACCTCAGAATCCCCTGGAGGCCCCCCGGGCTCACGATGGCTGCCATTGGGAGCCACCGGTAATTGGTTCTGTTGGCGCTGGATTCGTGTAAATATCCAGGTTGTTTTCGGGATGGATGCTGGCCACTGATCGGGACGTCCGAAAATGGGGGTTTAGTGCCCGTTCTCCCTCCTACTTAGACTGTGGGACCGGGACTGTGTCCGACCTGGTGATCGTGTTTCTACCCCAGCGCTTGGCACGGAGGGAGCACTTGGCAGGTACCACAGTTCGGAGTTTTTTTTATCGTTGGGTTAGTTACGGTTGCCAGAGGACAAAACCCGTGGATGGGGTGGGAGAGATCCAGTTTGCCGTATATTCGTAGTCCACTCCCTGGCCCCATGGTTGCCTGGGAAGCAGAGCCAGAAATGCAAGGCTGGGGTGCCCGTCACCTGCTCTTTTCCCCATTTCCCCAGTCTTTCCCCACTCCAGTCCTGCTCCCAAGTCTCTTTTATCATCTTGTCAGCTAGAGTCCGTTTTCGACTTAGGAAGAAGCAGCAGGGCCTAGTGTGTCAGAAGCCCTGAGTTCCGATCTCGACTCCGCCGCTTGCTGTGCTGACGTTAGGCAAGTCTCTTAACTTCTCTGTGGTTTCCTCATCTGGAAAAGCGGGATGAAATGCCCGTTCACCCTCCGGCTGAGCCCCACGTGGGAGGCAGCCTGTTTGACCTGATGATCTCGTACCTTCCCCGGCGCTGAAAACAGTGCTAGGCACATAATAAGCACTTAACGGATTTCATTATTATTCGTATTGTTAACTCAGTGGAAACTTCCGCAAGATGGACCAAACATTAGTCTTTTTTCCGAATGTTTCTGAGAACGTGCCACCCACGTGCTGTCCCTTTAGGATCCAAAAGCTGCAAGCCACTTAAAACCCTCCTGAGAGATGATGTGCTTCCCAGTCTCACTTCAGATCAACACACTGGACCGGCCAGGCAGAATCCCTTCGCACTACGAGGGCAGTGGTTGTAATGACTTTTCAGAGGGTCACCTCAATATCGATGGACAATATTTTTCCCTCTCATAGGCAGAAGTACCAGTTAGGAACAGAAAAGATGTAAAACATACTGTGCGTCTCATTTCATCCCTGTAGCTACTTCATTGGTGTCTTGAACAAGGATTCTGGGAAAATGGAAATTTTTGACGCCGAACTGTTTAACATGCAGCCAATGTTTTCAGGTAGGTCCTATTTCTTTAGAGTTGCCTAACAAAGTTACTTTTCAGTGTGCTCATTTGAAGGTTAAAGAAAGGTCCCGAAATACTACCCACGGAGCACATGTAGGAAACATGCCGGGGGTGGGGGGATTCAAAGCAGCTGGTAATAGAGGGGGAAGGTAAGCCGGGGGGCGGGGGGGGGGGGCGGGTAAAGAGTGGATTTCTTTTCAGAGTTCGATAGAATAAATTATGTCTAGATTGTGATGTGCTTTGAGGTGAACAGAGATTCAACAAGAGTTTAGTGGTATTTAATATAGAATCCCTGTGCCGTGTACCGTAATGTTTTTCTAGAGGCTCTTGGAATGGAATCGTGACATGTTAGTGAATGGGAAAAGAGACCCAAGACACAGCCACATTTTCGGGAGCATAACCCGGTTTTATCGTGAAGGTTTCGACTCTTGAATTTTCTCTCTTTCCGTAGGCATGAGGGATGTGATGCCAGGTTATACTCAGGCAGACCATTTCAGCGGAGGTACTGAATGGTTCTGTACTAAGCCTTTTATTGTTTGTTTCGCTTCTCTAGATGACTTAAACGAGAGTGAAGCTGCCTCAGAAAATCAGGCCAAAACTTACAGAGAAAAAGTAAGTGAAACAGTATAAGATGGAGGGAGAGAGACTGGTTTAGGAGTTGGCCTCCCAATGGGATCTCCAGGTCACTCAGTCTTAAACCAATTTGTTCCTGTCTATAGATTGGGTTACTGTTCATAAAATGTAAGTTCTTAGGCTCTGAATCGATATCGTTGTATTATGGCTAGCATATAAAAGTCCTGTTCTCGTGAAATTTCAAGTCTTTTAGAAACAATTCAATTGTTTACCCCCCCCAAAAATGGGCGTTTTTATTTCATTTGCAACCTGGCATCTCTTGCCATAGAATTATGATAATGCCGTGAGTTTGTGAAGTTCCACTTCTTGAGGCAGTGTCACACTCGGCAGTCACCTTCCCACTTCAACTTAGTGAAGCAGAGAGAGGGTAAAGGGACTCTTAAGTGTAGATGAAGAAACTGGCATGGCTACATCTTTTTATTTTGTTGGGGTTTTTCATGGTATTATAATGCTTATTGTGCGCCAGTTACTGTACTAAGCACTGGGTTAGATACAAGATAATCGGGTTGGACACAGTCCCTGTCCCACGTAGGGCTCCCAGTCTTAATCCCCATTTTACAAACTGAAGCCCAGAGAAATAAAGTGATTTTCCCAAGGCCGCCCAGCAGACAAGTGGCGGAGTGGGCATTAGAATCTAGAATTCAGTGCTCTAAGCCCGGTGTGGGCAGGGATTGACTTCTTTATTGCTGAATTGTACTTTCCAAGCGCTTAGTACAGTGCTGTGCACACAGTAAGCGCTCAATAAATACGACAGAATGAATGAACGAACTTAGGTCCTCTGACTTCCCAGGCCTGTGTTCTTTCCACTAGACTATGCCACTTCTCCAGTTGTGACCTGTCGGGAATAAGGTGACTCAGTAACGGGAATGGGTCTGCTTGGTTCTTTCAATACATATTTCATAGACCTTAAGTTCCCAATTGGTATGCCCCGGGAATCCTTGCAAGCATTGTGTTTGGTTTTACGGGTTAGATGCGTGTTCCCGAGCATGCTTCCACCTGTGAATGCAAACTGAGGTTATGAAGGAGTTGTGTAGGTATTCCCTCCAACTGTCTAATCTCCCCTCTCCCTTGGCCTAAATTGGGGTGTGCCCTTAGACGACCCGTGGCTTCGATGTGCCGCAGAGAAGCAGTGTGGCCTAATGGATAGAGCACAGGCCTGGGAATCAGAAGGACCTGGTTTCTAATTCCGGCTCCTCCGCTTGTCTACTATGTGACCGTGGGCAAGTCACTTCACTGTGCCTCGGTTACCTCATCTGTAAAATGGAGATTAAGACCGTGAGCCCCATATGGGACAGGGACTGTGTTCAACCTCATTAACTTGTATCTACCCCGGCGCTTAAGGACAGTGCTTGGCACTTAACAAGTACTATTATTATTCTTATTATATGCATATGGTTATAGAATTGTTTTTAGGAAGTCATTCCCAGTTTGCTGTTTTGGAGACCAATACAGATGTTCTTCTAGAAAGAGTAGATAGCTTTTTTTTTCCTGCTGTAACAGTCCTGAAGCACAAAGATCAGATGGCTCTGAATTGATCGGAGTACGGTTACTGATCTTCTTAACTCCAGACTCGCATCCAGTAAATCAATCAATCAATCAATCAATCAATAAATAAATCAATAAATACGGCTGATGATCCAGTAGCATTCCATCAGCTCTCTCCTTCCCCACTTAGTCACTCTCTTCTCCCCCCGACCCGCCAGCTTGCTGTCTTCATTCCTCTCCAGCCAACCCCGTCACTGTGCTTCGTTTTCATTTCTCCCGTCACTGACCTCTTGTCACAGAGAAGCAGCATGGCATAGTAGCTAAAGCGCGGGCCCGGGAATCAGAAGTCATGGGTTCTAATCCCGGCTCTGCCACTTGTCTGCTGTGTGACCCCGGGCAAGTCACAGCAGAGGTGGAATTGAATACCTCAGCGTCCTCAAGAGCGGACTACGCTGTGCTGTGCTCCCCGCTACTCCCAAGTAAATTGTTTTTGTTCGTCCCGTAGGTGGATTCTTGTATCGAAGCCTTTGGTACTACCAAACAGAAGCGAGCTCTGAATGCCAGAAGGATGAATGCAGTTGGCAGTGAAACTTTAAACATAGCTGTTGCCAAAGCAGTAGAAAACATCATAGATACAAGGGGTGTGGATGGTAAGCAACAAAAATGTTAAAAAAAAAAAAGGTCTAGAATGCCTCTAGAATGCCTTTTTTGTTCTGGGGCTTTTTTGTGCAATTCTTGTCCCCAGAGGTGGTATCAGATATTAGTTTCATTTAACCTATTTTCACTGTGTCAGGAAAAATATTTATGATGAAAACAAACTTACGGCATTTATGTGCTTACTATGTGCCAGGCACTGTATTAAGCGCTGGGGTGGATGCAAGCAAATCAGGTTGGGCACAGCCCCTGTCCCGCATGGGGCTCACAGCCTCAATCCTCATTTTACAAATGAAGTAACTGAGGCCCAGAGAAGTGAAGTGCCTTGCCCAAGGTCACACAGCAGACAAGTGATGGAGTCGGGATTAGAACCCAGGCCTCCTGACTCGCAGACCTGTGCTCTATCCACAAGGCTATGCTGCCTCGCCTTCAGCTGGGATAAAAAGTGGTAATAGACAGAAGCTAATTCCCAATCCTTTTGGACTGGGAGGCAGGAGACCTGGGTTCCAATCCCAGGTCATCCCCGTTGGGCAAATGAATATGCAATTTATATTTTGTCAGTTTCCTCATGGGCAGATGGGCAGAAGAAACCCTCTGTCCCCACCTCTTAGATTGTGAACCCCACGCGGGACAGAAACCATGTTTGATCTGATTGCCTACCCCAGTGCTTTGCCCTTAGTAAGCGCTTAGTAAATACCATTATTATTTGGTTTGCCAGGGTGGTCGTCCATCATTCTTGATGGGAGACGCCATCAGTAGAGAAGGTCATGATGTGGATCTGGATGTGGAGTAGTTTTCGCTTCCCCTCCCCTTCCCCACCCCCCTCCACCTTTAAAATTTGTGATTCAAGTGTAGCGTGGGATCATATCATTCTTATCTAATTTTCTTGTGTTCTCTTCCCGTGCTGTAAAGCTTTAGTCAGTGAGGCAACTCCAGATAAATTAGAAGAGGAATCTGTCTTCCTGCCTCCATGCCATGTTGACGCTGCCAAACCAGAAGACATTTACAAGTTTGAAGACCGTATCCTTTTTGTGGCAGCAAGCTACTCTGGTTTCAAACGTGGAAAAAAAAATCCTGTTCTCACTTAAATAGTAGGGGCAACTATATGAATAATTCTCATAGTCTGATTTTTAGCAGCAAAGGGTTAAGTTTGTGGAATTGTTTATAGAACTTTGAAGCTTGATTATTAAGCCTGAAAAAATAGGCAGTTACATTTATTCAGTCATATTCATTGAGTGCCTACTTTGTATTAAGCGCTTGGAAAGTATAATTCGGCACCAATATTCTGAGTTTAAGTAGAACTCTATAATTACAGTTCGTTTTGCTGTAATGTATGTTTTCATTATGCAGTCTGGTTACGAGTAAGGTGGTTATGGGGAGGGAACATGTCTACCAACTCCGTTGGCGTCTACTCTCTCTAGCACTTTGGGTGCTCTGTACACAGCAAGCGCTCAATAAAGACCATCGCTGGATAATATGATGGAAAAAATGAGGAAACAGTCTTCGCAGCACGTGACTCCGTCTTGGGAATTACACAGTCCACGTTTGGTGCCAATAGTGTCGGAAGAAATGCTTCCCCTGGGCTATACCACCATACAGTACTTGATGAATCTTTGTGTTTTGGAACTTTATAGTAATTAATACAGTAAAATAATGGTGAGTGGTAGAGGCGTACTGTGTTCTGCTGGTGGTGGGCATAGTAATATTTTAAGAGTGTGAGTCCAAAAATGTCAGTCACGGTGGTATCTTCAGATATCTACCCCCTAAACTATTTCCATTGCCTCAAGGGAAAATCCCATCATATCCCATCCCATTGCAAGATTCTACAAGGACACAATTACTGGATGACAGCAGCGTGGCCTAGTTAAAAGAGCCCAGGCCAGGGATTCAGAGGATCTGGGTTCTAATCCCGGCCCCACGGCTTACCTGCTGTGTGACGTTGGGCAGGTCACTTAACTACTCTGGGCCTCTGTAAAATGAGGATTCAGTTCCTGTTCTCCCTCCTACTTAGACTGTGAGCCCCCTGTGAGACCTGATTATCTTGAATCTATCACAGTGCTGAGTAGTGCTTAGCACGTAGTACGCTCCTAACAAATACCATTGTTGTTGTTATATCACCATACGAAACAAAAAGTTGAGCCCGTTCCTAGGGTTCGCGGTTTCTTCCGGGAGACGGAGAGGGAAGAGCAAACTACTTCTACTCCCTCCCCCGTTCTCTGTGAGAAAACCACCTTATGCCTGCTTTCAGCTGAGACTCCCTGGTATTTGGAAAAGATCTCAGGACCATTTGGTACATTCCCCATCTCACAGACAACTCTACACCGACACCACCCACGGAAATCGTGAATGAGACCGTATGTGTTGTAGATTACGGGGAGAACACAGTCCTGTGGCCTGAATTTCCTTGGTCTATTTCTTGACATTACTTCAGTGATTTCCTCTGCGGAATATGAAGCCCTTCAGATTCCTTCTGAAGCTTTTAAGAATATTACATCGGAAGAAATATTGAAAATGGTCCAAACGAATAGGTAAGAAACTTCCGGACTTGACCTTGACCCCACGGCTCCCTCCTACCATTCCTCTCCAAACTCCTTGAGCGAGTTGTCTGCTCCCGCTGTCTCAAGTTCTTCTCCAGTTCTCTCCTTGACCCCCTCCCATCTGGCTTCTGTCCCCCTCACTCCTCAGAAACCGCCCTCTCAAAGGTCATCGGCCATCTCCTCCTTTCCAGATCCAGCGGCCTCTACTCCATCCTAATCCTCCTCGACCTCTCAGCTGCCTCCGACGCTGTCAACCATCCCCTTCTATTGGAAACATTATCCAAACTCAGCTTCAACCTCGCTACTCTTACTACATCCCAGCTCACACACTCGCTCCGCTATTGCTGACCTTCTCACTGTAACTCACGTCCTGCCTCTGGCCTGGAACGCCATCCTCTCCTGGTTCTCCTCCTGTCTCTCTGGCCGCTCATTCTCAGTCTCTTTCACGGGCTCCTCCTCTGCCTCCCACCCCCTAAACGTGGGGGTCCCTCAAGGTTCAGTTTTGGGTCCCCTGCTATTCTCCATCTACACCCGCTCCCTTGGAGAATTCATTCCCTCCCATATCTTCAGGTGCCACCTCTATGCAGATGACACCCCAGTGTACCCCTCCAGCTCTGATCTCTGTTCCTCTCTCCAGTCTCAGATTCCTTCCTGCCTTCAAGACGTCTCTACTTGGATGTCCTCCCATCACCTCAAGCTTAATATCTCTAAAACGGAACTTCTTATCTTCCCACCCAAACCCCGCCCTCCCCCGACTTTCCCATCACTTTCCCATCCCATCATCCTAGACTCCTCTCTCTCCTTCAACCCACATATTCAATCCAGCATTAAATCTTGTCAGTTCCACCTTCACGACATCTCTAAAATCTGCCCTTTCCTCTCCATCCAAACTGCTGCTACGTTAATCCAATCTCATATCCTATGCCGCCTCGATTACCGTATCAGCCTCCTTGCTGACCTCCCAGCCTCCTGTCTCTCCCCATTCCAGTCTGTACTTCACTCTGCTGTCTGGATCATTTTTCTACAAGAACATTCAGGCCATATTTCCCCACCTCTACATCAAACAAAAGCTCCTTTCTCTTGGCTTTAAAGCACTCAGTCACCTTGCCCCTTTCCTACCTCACCTCGCTACTCTTACTACATCCCAGCCCACACACTTCACTCCGCTGTTGCTGACCTTCTCACTGTCCCTTGATCTCATCCATCGCACCCACGTCCTGCCTCCGGCGTGGAACACCATCCCTCCTCATCTCCGACAGACAACTACTCTCCCACTCCCTTCAAAGTCTAATTGAAGTCACATCTCCTCCAAGAGGCCTTCCCTGACTAAGCCCTCCTTTCCTTTTCTCCCACTCCCTCCTGCGTCACTCTGACTTGCTCCCTTTATTCATCCCCGCTTCCAGCCCCACAGCACATATGTACATATCTGCCATTGATATTAATGTCTATCTCCCCCGTAGACCGTAAGCGCCATGTGGACAGGGAATGTGTCTGTTTATTGTTGTACTCTCCCAAGTGCTTAAGACAGTACTCCGCACACAGCACTCAATAAATATGATTGAATGAATGAATGGTGAGGTCAAAGCAGTAGTCAAACACGGGACTGAGTGTACTTAGCTGGAGAAGGTAGTGTCGAGAGCAAACAGCATAAAACCAGAGAGGCCTGAAGTCATCCAAGCAAGTCTTGAGAAGTTTTGCCACTTCCTAGTGGATGTACCTTTGTTCTGGGAATGTCTCTATTAAAAAAGAAATAACTTGGTTGAAATGGCAATTGATCAATCAGTGGTGTCTATTGAGCTCTTACTATGTGCAGAATACTGTACTAAGCACTTGGGAGAGTACAACAAAATTAGGAAACAAGTTCTTTAGTGCTTAATGCTGACTTACGATTGTCAGTTCACCCCTGTCATTCCCCTGTGCCCCCCCACTTTCTTTTTTGTCCATTTAGACCATAGTGTCCTCCTATGGTAGGGGTGTTTTTGTTATTTTGTATGGCACTTTATTTCCTAAAGCACTTTATATCATTTATTTCATCCGCACAGTATCCTTACGGTAAGAGGGGGTGTCACCATTTTGAATTACTGTCTCGCGTGACACTGTATTTCCTCCAGCACTTTCATATCATTTATTTCATCCTTACCGTATCCTTGTGAGGGAGGGAGGCTCAAATATTATCCCCATTTACTAGGAGAGGAAGCGGAGATACTTGGTGGTTAGGTGACCTGCCTAGTCACCTGGAAGGTCAGCTGGTACTGCAAGCCAGACTTCTGAACACTAAGACTCACAGTCTTCCTGGTAGACTAGGCGTTCTCTGCCTGGGGACAGTAAAATATAAAAAAAGTGAGAACAGATAAGTCTCCTGGAGTTTAAAGCGGCATCGTGGCCTCATGGAAAGAACATGGGGTTGGTAGGAAACCCAGGTTCTAGTCCTGGCTCCAGCTGCCGGGTCCCTGGACAAGTTGCTCATCCTCTCTGCCTTAGTTTCCTCGCCTGAAAAATGGGACTAAAATAACTGTTTTCCTTCCTTTGCAGACTGAGAACTCCTTGTGGGACAGGGCCCGTGTCCAATCTGATCATGTCGCATTTGGCACATAGTAAATGTTTAGAAAATATCATTATTTTTGTCAGCAGTGCAAGAAATCTGGGGTATTGCGAGACCTGGCCGGAAACCCTCTACTGATCTATTAGATGTAGCTTTCTCGTACGCTGTAATTACACAGTTCTTCACGTGACTCTGTCATAAAGGCTGACTCTCTTTTCCCTTTCCATTTTAGTCATTGCTCCTTTGTCATAGAAGCGCTGAAGTCATTACCTTCCAACGAAGAGGTCCGTGACCACAAGGCCCGATGTCTTTGGTATCTGAACACTCTCATCAGATTTGGCTTCCAGAGGGTGATAAAGCGGAAAAGTAAGCCATGGGTGGAAATTTCTCTCCTAGCTGTTTTCACGTGTCTTAGTTTTTTCACCTCTTTAATGAAAAGAGTGCCAGGTTTCCCAGAAAAGATGAAATGGAAATTCTTCATTTTAAAATACACTTTGAAGTGTGTAACCGTAAAAAAAAACTAGCAAGTTAGCTACATTAGGAATATTATTGCGTACCGTTTACTTAAAAGACCAAATCAAATCAAATTCTATCCGAACCTTCACAAAATGTGTGATTTTTGTGATGAGTTGGGGTGGGGGCATACGGCAGGAGAGCTTTGATGGCAGAGTCATTCATTCAGTAATATTGATTGAGCGCTTACTGTGTGCAGAGCCCTGTACTTTGAAGTCATTGGAAGGATTGAAAGAACTGGGGACTATCGAGGCCGACTTAAAATCAGTCAGTGTATTTATTGAGCGCTTACTTTGTGCAGAGCGCTGTACTGAGTGCTTGGGAGAGGACAATACAGTAGTCGGTAGGCATGATCCCAAGGGGTTTACAGTCTTAAAGGGAGAGAGGGAGAGGCACTAAAATAAATTATAGGTAAGGGAAGCAACCGAGAATAAGATTATGTACCCAAGTACATAAGGTGGGGGTAAAAATAGAATGGAGGGATGAGAATTTAGCTGGGGAAGGCTTCTTGGAGGAGGTAGGATTTCAGTAGGGCTTGGAAGATGGGGAGAGCGCTGGTTTGTTGGAAATGATGATGGTATTTGTTAAGCGCCAAGCACTGTTCTGAGCGCCGGCCTAAAGCACCTGGTATTCCCAGGCGATCTCCCATCCAAGTAGCGGTCTCCCGTCCGGGAGAGGGAGCGCCAGGTAGGAGAGAGGGAATGAGCAAAGCTGTCGATGGCAGGTGAGGTGAGAGAGTGAGGGACGGCGAGTGGGTTGGTATTAGAGGAGCAAAGTGTGGCTGGGTTTTAGTTGGAGAGGAGAGACCGTGAGTGAAAGGGAGAGAGCCGATTGCCCTGATTCAGTTCCAGTGGTTAGGAGTTTCTGCTTAACGTGGAGATGGGTAGGCAACCATTAGAGTCACAGACAGTTACTCTCCCCCCGTCAGAACCTTATTGAAGGCACATCTCCAAGAGGTCTACCTTGACTAAGCCCTCCTTTCCTTTTCTTCCACTCCCTTCAGCGTCGCCTTGATTTGCTTCCTTTATTTACCACGTCTCCCTCCGTACTCCCCCCCACCAAGCCCCAGAGTTAACCTTTGGCATCTTTATAAGGAGAAACAAAGTTGGTAACTGATGGCCCGTGTACAAATGATTCCCCACGGATAGCTTTATCACAAAAAAATACATTTTAACTGTCACTGCCTGGTCAGAGGTATCTAGATTTCTTTACCTAAGGAAACATGGAGTCTCTGATTTGTAAGAGATGTGCAATAGAGTCCATCTAATTGCACTTAGGCTCAATTAAAATGAAAGCATTCCCCTGGAATGCTTGGAAGGGACGACTAAGTTGAAAAGATGAACTTTATTGTATGTTACAAGAGGAGGAGCCTGGTCTCTGGGTGATGAGGGTTTGGCTTCCATGTTTATTTAGCATCTCTGGATATTTTGATTTATTGCCCTGTGAACTCTATGGTGGAAGAAAACTCACTTTGCTATGGATTATTTGGGACATAAGAATCCCTCAGTACAGTAAAATCTCTCATAGTGGTTCCAGAAGGCAGTTTCTATCTTAATAAAACTCCAGGAGACCCAGTGATTCACTCCATTTTGACAGGCCCAATTTAAATTAAGCTCAGTGGGAGTTAAATTTTGGAAGGAGATGTAGAAGAGGGAAATAAGGAGCCTGCTATTTTTCTTCTTTTTTTTTTTTTTAAGAGCAGGTGCCTTAAAGCTTTAATGTGCTGTAGTTTCTTCTTTAATCCAATTAAAATTATTGAACCACGGAAGGAAAAAATGCTATTGATGCCTGTCTACTTGCTTTGTTGTCTGTCTCCCCCTCCTAGACCGTGAGCCCATTGTTGGGTAGGGATTGTCTTTATTTTTTTACCAAATTGTACTTTCCAAGCACAGTGCTCTGCACAGTATGCACTCAGTTAATATGATTGAATGAACGAATGACTGAAAAAAGCAAAGGTACTGAGGAAGGGCAGTCTAAATGCTCATTTTTCTGGTAATTCAGTGGACATTTGGCCTTGAAACACTTGCTGATTCCTGCCCCGGAGCCGGTGACTCTAGCTGTAGAGGCAGTAGATCAGATTTGTTGATTTTCCCCGTCGCACCCCTGGGCTACAGGTCGGGAAAGTAGATTGGGCGGGTGCATTTCCCGTGGCACTGTGATCCCAGCAGTAACATCAGGAGGTTGATGGGGACTGTTCCGGAGAAAGGGAATCTTGGTGAAGACTGGCCGAAGGGGTTATATGGGGCATAGGGATAGAGGGAGAGAAGGCGCCCAAGCTCTCCACTCCTACGTGCATTTAAATGCTATATTCGAGAAGCCGCGTGGCCCGGTGGAAAGAGCACAGGCCTTGATCCTGGCTCTGCCACATACCTGCCGTGTGACCTTGGGCAAGTCACTGCTCTGTGCCTCGGTTCCCTCACCTGCAAAATGGAGATTCAGTACTGTCCTCTCCTACTTAGACTTTGAGCCCCATTTGTCTACCCCAGCACGTAGTAAGAGCTTAAATACCACAGTTATTGTTAGTAAATATTTGTAATCAATGAACGTGACAAACTTGAGCTCTTGAGAGGGGCTACCCTAATTTCCCATCGACTCAGTGGTTTGCAAAAGGTGACATTTTCCAAGATTGCTACGACCGTACTCTGGCCTTACCATGCTACAAGTAAAACACTGAGGTTTGCTTCTGAAGTAATGGGATATTAAATGGGAGCTGTTTCTAAAAGTAACTTTCTTCCAGCTCCATCTAGAACAGGGCCTGTTAACCTCAAGCAAAATGAAACCTTTGAGCAGTTGGTGCGCAAAGACCAATTTCCCGATTTAAGCAACTTTAGCATACCCGGCTTCCTTGTGGGGGTGTAATTGGGAAGTAGTGATCTCCAGTTAATATTGTACTTTTGTCATTGTCTAATGGCTCTTAGATGGGGCTGGTAGAGAGTCAGACCCTGAACCGAAGGGGGTGTTGAAAATCTTTTACTGCCTTAGTCTAGAATATTGTATTTACTAAATGTGAGAAATGGATTTGTAGCCTGTTCTTTGTTTTTCCTTTCCTTCCTTTACTCTCTTCCCGAGAGAATTCTTCTTCACTGTTTTTGTTGTTTGTTTTCATCTCTGACTTTTAAAGCAGTAATAAACTAGAGCTCTGGCAAGGGCAAATCGAATGAAAACTATTTCAGTCTTTGGTATTACGTCCATTTCTCCCTCCGTATGTCAACCAGAAGAACCCTTTTACCTCAACCCTGACCCAGATTCCCTTGCAAGTTGGTTAGTGTTTTATGCCAAGCTGCCTCAAAGCCGTTTCATTTTAAAAACGTCACTGATTGTGGGTTGGCTTTTTTAATAATTCTGTTTATTTATAACCATGCTACTGATGCCTGTTTACTTGTTTTGATGTCCGTCTCGCCCCTCCTAGACTGTGAGCCTGCTGTGGGCAGGGATTGTCTCTGTTGGTTGCTAAATTGTACTTCCCAAGCTCTTAGTACAGTGCGCAGTAAGCTCAATAAATATGATTGAGTAATGGTATTTGTTAAGCATTTACTATGTGCCAGGCACTGTTCTAAGTGCTAGAGTAGATACCAGGTAATCGGGTTGGACACAGTCTCTGTCCCACGTGGGGCTCACAGTCTTACTCCCCATTTTACAGATGAGGCAGCTGAGGCTCAGAGAAGTGAAATGACTTGCCCAGGATCGCACAGCAGAGAAATGGCGGAGCCGGGATTAGAACCCAGGTCCTCCTGACTTCCCCCTCTTACGTGTTTCTGCATCTTTGTTTAAACGCGAGGAGTGGTTCGCTAAGGCGGTCTGACTGTAGTTTTTCTTTTCTGTCCTAGGTGCAGTGGGACAAGGCATTCCTCACATCATTAATTCGAAACTCCTGAAAAACTTCACCGCCTTAACATATAACAATGGCAGGTAACAGTATTTGGGATTACCATTTCGCATGCAGTGGAAAAAAGCAGAATTTGACATACATAGAGGTAGTAGTATTTTTTTTTTAAGTTGAAAGACCCTCTATTGTCTGTACTTCCGTTCCGAAACCAACCTCTTGATTGTGTGAAAACTAATTCCGTAGGCTATCTCTGTGTGTCCGTTCTGCTTTTAAATCTTGGTTTCAGAGACTATTGATGGTATCCTTAGTTGGCTTTGTAGCTGCTGAGGCCCTTGAACATTGATTTTTCATTTCAGAAATTTTGGGGGCAGGTTACGTAGAAAAGAGGTGGATGGATTTTCCTCTGAAAATGTAGACGATCGATCAGGTTCACCCCCAAATTTCTTTACAGCATTTAGAAGAGGCATTCTTCCCTTGGGAAGGAACGTGCCTTTTTAAAAAATAAATGCATTCCTTAGCCTCCTGAACACATTGCTGCAAAGGGACTGACAAGTGGGAAGTAATGAACAGACGATACAGCCATCTTGCTAGACCTAATTAACGAACAGTCACAAATCTGAGATGCCGTTTCTGCTTCCCTGTTTAAAAGACCGCTGAGAGGTTCACAGCTTTAGTGTGACTCTTTAAAAAAAGAAAATGCCCTGTGTTATAAGAATGGTGATTGATTGTCTTCTGGCTGTTCTTTAAACCATGATATGAAAGAATCAGTCAGGGAGGAAAGGGGGCTTGTGCTTTTAGTTTAGCTTCACTTGAATTTCATATTTTTATTCACCTCATACTTGGTGTAACTTTCTCCTAACATTTCAGAGTACAGAACTTAATTTCGGCTTCAATGAAGGCTAAAATAATGGCTTACGTAATAGCATTGGCATTGCACATAAGTGACTTCCAGACAGATCTGACGGTGCTACAGAGGGACATGAAACTCAGTGAAAAAAGGTGAGAATAATGGGTAATTGCCTGTTGTGTAGTTCTGTATCAGAAGTTAAGGAGTTTAAACCGTCTTTCCTTTTACAGCGGACTCAAGCTTGTGGAAATTGTCCCCTAATTGGCCATTTACTCAAGCTGACTGTTTCTCAAGAACCGCCAAAACCATTATACATAAGTTGACTGCCTTTTATTAGAATTGTAGGCCGGCACTGCATTCATTCATTCAGTCGTATTTATTGAGCGCTTACTGTGTGCAGAGCACTACAGATAGAGGAGTCCCACTGCAACTTCTTCCCTCTCTTGGTTTTCTATGAGGTAGAAGTATGGTATTGATTCCTTGGTTTCCATCACGCAAGCTATATTTCATACATTATCCCAGAATTATACTTGTTGGTTCACTGGTTGACTCTGAATTTTGCCTGGTTGACAGTTGCTACTTGGGAGTTTGCTCCCTTCACCAGTCAATCGATCCATCAATGGTATTTGAGTGCTTACTATGTGCAGAGCACTGTACTAAGTGCCTGGAGAGTTCAGTATAACAAGACTTGGTGACCTCGGCACTTAGTGGGGGAAATTGGCCTTTCCTCTTTGAAGACACATTTGATTCGTCAGGCAAGGGGAAGAAAGTCTGGAGTTGAGAGGAAGGGGGTTTTTTGGTGGTGGTTGTTTCTGGTTTGTTTTGTTTTCCCCACTAAGTTGGAACTGACATTTTTCTTCCAATTTAGTAATGAACGGGAATTAGCGAGATTTGGGTGATGATTTGATAAGCTTTCCCTGTTTCGAAGATGTGGGCTTTAGAGGAAGCAGGTGTAGAAATAAAATCCAACATCATCCCCTTCATAGTTTTTAGTGAGCTTGCCTGAATCTTTGCTCCCACGGAGCAGACTGTTAGGGTTTTCCACAAGAAGAGAGCCCAAGATGGTTATTGTTCAGGAATAGCAGCACATTTTCTTTCAGCTGACACGAAACAGAACCTTTTGTTCCTTGCTGATAAATGCGTCCCTCTTTGAGTCTGAAGTCTGCTTCCCTTCCATTTTAGGATTTGGGCCCTGTCAAATTAATTGAACGAGAGATGGATGCTATGTTCTCTTGGGCGATTTTTGATTTTACGTATAAATATGTGCACATGAATGCCCTGGGAGAGATCAGAAGTCTGCCTGCCTCTGTACCGTTAATCATAATTTGGGGGAAAAGTTGTGGGGAGGAGAACTGGATGTCACCTGCCAAGTCTGTATAGAAACAAACTAATGTCACTTGGAAAATATTTTGCAGAATCTTTTTTTTTTTTTACAGCCTTACTGAAAATTTTGCCTCAATTAATAATAATAATAATGATGGTATTTGTTAAGCGCTTACTATGTGCAAAGCACTGTTCTAAGCACTGGGGGGATACAAGATGATCAGGTTGTCCCACGGGGGGCTCACAATCTTAATCCCCATTTTAGAGATGAGGGAACTGAGGCCCAGAGAAGCTAAGTGACTTGCCCAAAGTCACACAGCTGACAATTGGCGGAGCCGGGATTTGAACCCATGACCTCTGACTCCAAAGCCACGCTGCTTCTCTAATTCCACATTTAGGTTGAGATTGTATGGGTAGGTGTTTCTTTTGAGTTTCAGTGCAGGTTCACTGGTTGACAGTTGCTACCTGGGAGTTTTGCTCCCTTCACCAATCAATCAATTCATCAATGGTATTTATTGAGTGCTTACTATGTGTGGAGCACTGTGTTAAGTGCTTGGGAAAGTTCAATATAACCAGACTTGGTAGACCGGTTCCCTGCCCACAGTGAGTTTACAGTCTTCATCCCACTGCCAGCCTGCTTGTCTTCTAGGGCAGCAGATTTTCTGGCAAGATAGATGGTGTCTGCTTGGAGCAGTCCTTGCTGAAGTTAACCTAAGGGGAGGCCCAATACCAATTTGAGCCAAAAAAGGGCTTTTTTTCCTCCTAGAAAATTCCTTCGAAAAATGAAACCCGGCTTCGTCGCAGATCCAGCCACTGAGAGAGAAAAGTGGCCAGCTTTCATTTCCGCTCCCTCCATCTCTGGAGGCAGAGGAAGGGGAGAAGTTGCCGAGATTTTCAGCTGCCAATCGTCAATAGGGAGAAATGTTGAGGCTTACCCTCCGGGGTGTATGATATATGGCCATGTTTGCTTGAGGCAGGACTCCTGCCCGGGAATTTTTTAGTATAAAGCTCTCTTCTGAACTTTATCTGCGTGGGATAACTAGCATGCTCAGTATCTGTCTGGAGGTGTAGCCATCGATCCCTTGTCCCACCCTAGAGTTGGCTTCAGGAACCGGTAACCTCTGCCCACCGGCTTGGGCCATTGCTACACTTGGGTCAATTTTCTTGCCCTAGTTTGGATCTCCGGCCTGTTGGTTGGGATGGGGTCACTCTGTCCTTGGATCCATCCCTCTTCTCTCTGACGTGACCAGATTAATGCAGGGGCCTTTGGGATGGCAACCTGACCCCGGTCTCGCCAACCCTACCGGTGTGACCGCCGTCCGAGGCATCTCGTAGGTGATGTTTGAAGCAGGCCTCCTCGAGACAGCCATCCCCCGTGCGCGACATTGAGGGGGGTTGCTTTCCTTGCCGATCCCCAAAGCTCTCCACCTCAGGGTGGGGAAGGATTTCTCCGATCAGTGGCGGGTGGCAGGTTGACATGGCTGCCGTTCTGGCAGGAGGCCTTCTGATACCCAGCCCATTCCCCGGCAGCAGTGATAATAACAGTAATAACAACGACTATGGTGTTTGTTAAACGCTACGTGCCAAGCCCTGTTCTAAATGCTGGGGTAGATCCCGGTTGATAAGGTTGGACAGTCCCTGCCCCACTTGGGGCTCATAGTCTAAGTAGGAGGCAGTAAGATTCAGTCCCCATTTTCCAGAAGAGGAAACTAAGGCTCAGAGGAAGGGAAATGACTTTCCCGAGGTCACGCAGCAGACAGGTGGCTGAGCTGGGATTAGAACCCAGGTCCTCCGATTCCCAGGCCCGTGCTCTTACCCGTAGGCCTGGTAGGGATGGAAGTCTGACAGAGCAAAAGGGAATGGGAAGGGGAGTGAGAATGAAGAGGGGCACAAGATGGGTGGGACCTGGGGCCTGTCGGGGCAGGAAAGCGTCAAGATAAATAGTAGCGTGGCAAAGGTGACCACCTCCCAGGGCCAAAATGTCGTCTTAGGCTTTCTACGAACGGTCGTGTGGCATCTTATACAGTTATCGGGGTGAGCGTGGGCGGCCTCCCTGCCTTTCAAGAGGCTCCCAGTAAAACACCCTCCCACCATCAAGGATTTGCCGCCACCTGAAGCAAAGCCAGCAGATTTAGCCCGATTCCCAGTTGACGCTAAAACGGTTATGACAAGGAGCCCCGTTCCACCAGAGCGGTACAGGTTTCAGTCATTAACGTTTTTGTGTGCCCCCACAGGCGCGGCTACTCTGTGGTAGAGCCAAATCTAGTGCCATTCAAGCAGTCCATGCTTCTGTTGCGTTCAGGGAAGCAGCATGGTCTATCAATCAATCAATCGTATTTATTTAGCGCTTACTGTGTGCAGAGCACTGTACTAAGTGCTTGGGAAGTCCAAGTTGGCAACATATAGAGACGGTCCCTACCCAACAGTGGGCTCACAGTCTAGAAGGGGGAGACAGAGAATAAAACCAAACATATTAACAAAATCAAACAAATAGAATAGATATGTACAAGTAGGTCTGGGAGCCAGAAGGATCTGGGTTCTAATTCCGGCTCTGCCGCTTGTCTGCTGCGTGACCTTGGACAAGTCACTTCACTTCTCTAGGCCTCGGTTACCTCCTCTGTAAAATGAGAATTAAGACGGTGAGCCCCACGTGGGACATGGACTGTGTCCAACCTGATCAACCTGCATCTGCCCCAGCGCTTAGCACAGTGCTTGACACAAATACCATCATCATCACTGGGGAACCGCCGCCAGGCCAACTAGAAAGCCGACTTACCAGTAGCTGGCACCTCACCAACGTTAAGGAAATAAATCACTTTTCTGGTAGTAACTTAGGCCATTTCAAGTTGCATCTGACTGTTCTTGGGCCGGAAGAAATACAAACCGACCCCCAGACAAGTCCAAAGCAGTTGGTGCCCAGAATAGGCCGTTGCCCTTGATCAGCAAATCCAAGGCGAAGGGGCACAGCCGTTGATGGATAAATGAAACTCCGGGCACTGTAAGTTCATTACGGGCAAGGAACAGGGCAGCGTGGCTTAGTGGCGAGAGCCCGGGCTCGGGAGTCAGAGGTCATGGGTTCCAATCCCAGCTCTGCCCCTCTTCGGCTGTGTGACTATGGGCAAGTCAGGTAACTATTCTGTGCCTCAGTTACCTCATATGTAAAATGGGGATTAGGACTGTGAGCCCTCACGTGGGACAACCTTGTATCTATCCCGGTGCTTGCTTGGCACATAGTAAGCGCTTAACCTGCAGTAGGTGGTTGTTATTATTATTATGTCGTGTTGAACTCTCCCAAGCGCTTATTATGGTGCTCTGCACTTAATACCGTCTTACCCCCTTCCCTTCCCCACAGCACCTGTATATATGTTTGTACATATTTATTACTCTATTTATTTTACTTGTACATATCTATTCCATTGATTTTATTTTGTTAATATGTTTGGTTTTGTTCTCTGTCTCCCCCTTCTAGACTGTGAGCACACTGTTGGATAGGGACCGTCTCTATATGTTGCCAACTTGTATTTCCCAAGCGCTTACTCTGCACACAGTAAGCGCTCAATGAATACGATTGATTGATTGATTAATAAGCACTCAGTAAATGCAATTGAGTGATTGACCGACGGAGGGTATGTCGCAGGTCTTCCTGAAAGGGGGATTAAAATGACCCTTCATAGAAGTGCAAAAGTCCATTTTGAGATTTGTTCTAGGTAACCAAAAGTGAGTAAATGCCTCAAGTGTTTCCTGTCGGCCTTGTGTGTTGTTATTGGTTGTCATCGATGGTATATATTGAGCACTTGGTGCAGAGCGCTTTGGATAGTGTGATACAACAGAGTTGGCAGACACGTTCCCTGCCCCTAGAGAGCTTACGGTCTAGAGGGGGAGACAGACATTAATATAAATAAAGAATTTATAACGTAATTTTCAGATACGTACATAAGGGCTCCTCTCCCGTGTGGATCCACTCATGGCTAATTGGGCCTTGTTTCGGTCCAAAGAGCCTCCCACACGTGGCACAATTCGTCTGGCAGGAGGCTCTGGGAGGTTGCACGATTCCAATTGTTAAAACTGGGCTCAAGGTGGAAATATAATTGACTGACGCTGAGGTTTAAACGTCTCCCCAGCTTTCAGGATCAGCGGCATAAATCAAGCACTTTGGATAGGGTCTCCCTCCCTAGCCTTCACTGTAGCAGGTACTTGCTCACCCAAGGGGTGGGTACTGGAGACTCCTGGCCAATAAGCCGGTCTAGACCTCGCCAATTTGGGAAATGAGCCGAACCAACACCGACCTCGGGGTTTTTGATTGATTGGTTTGTCTTTGAAATGGTATTTAAGTGCTTACTATGTGCCAGGCACTGAACTAAGCGCTGGGGATGGGCTGGGCACGGTCCGTGTCCCACGTGGGGCTCACAGTCTTCATCCCCATTTGGCAGATGGGTTAACTGGGGCACAGAGAAGTGGCTTGCCCAAGGTCCCACAGCAGACAAGTGATGGAGTTGGGATTAGAACTCAGGTCCTTCTGACTCCCAGGCCGGTCTCTCCGCTAGGCCATGCTGCTTCTCGCTGCATTTGGAAGAAGCATGTTTACTGCGGGGCTGTGGCTGTAAGCTCCTGAGGACCATTCTCCTCCCCAGCTCCATGCTTGGGGTCACAGGTCTGTCTCTCCTACCTCGTGGCCCCGTGCGGGATTCAGGCGAGCGTATCCCGAAATGCGATGCTGATGGTGGCTTTTCATTTTCTTTCGCTCAGAGTCCTGGAGCTCGCCAAAGCCATGCGATTAAAGATCTCCAAAAGGCGGGTGCCTATGGGAGGTGAAGAAGAGGATCACAAAATTGGAATTTTAACACTTCCCCTCCCGATCTACCAACCTGCCAACAGCCAACGGAAGCGCAAGAAGATGTTCTGAAAACTTGCCATCCGGAGTTTTCAAGAAAGGGTCGTGTCATCTCGGGACAGAGACCCACGCAAGACCCCCAACTTCCTGCCGCCACTTGTAAAACTGCTCAGCAGAGGAACTGAATTCGTGCCATTCAGTTTATTTGGCTAGAAACCAGCGTTTTAATCCTGGTGAGAACTGATCTGTTGACCAGGAAAACAAATTAAATAATGCTCCGATTCTGACTTTCGTTTCCCTTGTTTTGTTCTCTCTGTAGCTTACGAACCATTTCTTCTTCACGCGGTATTCATCTCGCTGTGTAAAGCAGGATCTCCTGGGGGATATTGAGGTGGAGAGAGAAAGAAAATAGGTTATCCAAGTCACTTGTGGAATCACCAGGCACTGCTAAGTAGAGGCTTTACAGAAATTCATCTTTTCACACTGACTGGTTTATCTTGAATTCTCATCTGCCCGCTTTAGTTTGGGATTAGTAGCAGACATCTTGTCCCCTCCAGCAGAGAGATGCAGATGTGAAAATCTCACAGCATGTACATCTATAAATGTTTTTTTGGTTTTTTTTTATTTTCTGGAACTAAGCTTCTGAACAAATGCGGTCTGTGACTGTGCATCCTAAAATACAGACATCCAGATTTTGGCTTGGGGGGAAAAGTTTTTTTTTTTCCATCAGCGATGACTCTTAAATCCTCCCGAAAGGGGAAAAGAACATTCCGTGAATGTTTGATGTCACATTAAAATGCTCTGATGGACATGACGCACAGCCTAATGTTAAGGAAATCATCGAACCATAACACCTGTGCGGGTTCTGCAGGAAAATTACAGCCAAGCGCAAGTTTCCATTGGGAATGGAATCACCCAAGTACTAAAGGGGTGTTATTTGGGGTAGGATCCTCTCGATAGTGCCATTTTAGTGAGGGGTTGTAAGCTTTTCAAGTGACTATTAGCCCCTTTGTATAGGACATGTACTGTTTATACTGGGTGGGTAGGACAGAGCACCAGATTCACTTACTTTCTTTCTTAGCCTTCAGTGGCAAAACTGAGTAGATGAAAGGTTTGGAATCAGGACAACAAAACACCCCAGGCTTGGAGAGAAGAGGTCCAGGCTTGGGAAGAAAGCCTTCATGGGCCACTTTTGTTGCTGCTGCGTTGGTAAAAGCGTCATCCTATTATTCTCGACTGAGTTGAGGGGTTCCAGAGAAGGCTTTAGTCCAGGCCCTGGAGGAGTTGGGAGTCAAGAGAAGAGTTGACAGGAGGAGAATGACATCATTGTCATATGGAACGCAACTGGTACTGCAAACTGAATTTCTACAGCAGAATTCCTGATATTGGAACACAGGTTAGTGAACCTTGGATGTGAGATGATCATGGAGTCTCAATCAATCCGTCAGTGGTATTTTTTGAGCACTTACTGTGTGCATTTTTTATTTTTTGAATGCGTACTAATAGTAATTCCGGTAGTTCTTGGCAATTATGGGCCAAGCACTGCTCCAAGCACTGAGATAAATAGACGTTAATCAGTTTGGACGCAGTCCGAGCTTACTGTGTGCCAAGTACTGTATTGGGCGCTTGGGAGAATACAATATAACAGAGTTGGTGGCCACGTTCCCTGCCCACAAGAAGCTTACAGTCTAGAGGGAGGGGGAGACAATATAAAAATAGATGATCTGTAATAATTTATAGATGTGTACATATGTGTCGTGGGGTGGAGGGATGCCGCAAGGTCACAGATCCAAGTGCAAAGCACTGTCAATCAATCAATCGTATTTATTGAGCGCTTACTGTGTGCAGAGCACTGTACTAAGCGCTTGGGAAGTACAAGTTGGCAACATATAGAGACGGTCCCTACCCAACAGTGGGCTCACAGTCTAAGCGCTTGGGAGAGTATAATACAACAGAGTTGGTAAACATGTTCCCTGCCCACAGGAGACATAGAGGGCTAGAGGGGGAGACAGACATTAAAATAAATTACAGATAGGGGGTTAAGAAGTGGCAGCATGCAACCTCAACACGTTTTAGAAGGTCCCTACAGTTGGACTGTAGCGGTAGTCCACCTACCGCTGGACTAGTTGGACTTTGTATTTTTAGGTGGTTTTGTATTCACATTTCATCTTTACTGTGTCTGTCACCAAACCTCACCACTCTATTTTTAGATCATGAGCCCAGAGAGGGCAAACTCTCAACTGAGTATTTTTTCTCAGTGCTTAGTACAGTGCTCTGAACAAAGAAAGCGCTTAAATGCTATCACTACTAGCCCTACATGTAGCCAGGTTTGACTTGCTTTAAGCATCTCACTGACTTTCCTTGCCTCCAAACAAACCCCTCTCCAATCCACACTTCACTGCTGCCCAGGTCATTTTTCTACAAAACCGCTCAGTCCACATCTCCCCACTCCTCAAAAAAAATCCCCGGTGGTGGTTCATTTCTCTGCATTGATCAGAGGCTTCTGACCACTGCCTTCAAAATATTCCATCCACTCTCTCCTTGCCCAGTGCCCCCCTGCCACTACACTGCAGGATGAACACTTCATTCCTCTCATGCTAATAATAATAATAATAATAATGGCATTTATTAAGCGCTTACTATGTGCAAAGCACTGTTCAAAGCACTGGGGGGTTACAAGGTGATCAGGTTGCCCCCCGCGGGGCTCACAGTCTTCATCCCCATTTTACAGATGGAACTGAGGCCGAGAGAAGTGAAGTGACTGCCCAAGGTCACACAGCTGACAAGTGGTGGAGTCGGGATTTGAACACCTGACCTCTGACTCCAAAGCCCGAGCTCTTGCCACTGAACCACACTGCTTCTCTATACCATACTATACCATACTGTAATATACGATATACTATCCCGTTCCCAAGCGCTTAGCACAGTGCTCTACACACTGTAAGCGCTCAATAAAAAATACGATTGAATGACATCTTCCGCTCTCCCCCTGCCTGGAATTCCCTCTTTAAAATCCACCTGTCCACAGCTCTCCCCAGCTTCAGAACTATCCTGAAATCCCATCTCCTCCAAGAGACCTTCCCCAATTAATCTCTGATCTCTCCCTTCTTATATTCCCCGACTGCCAACGTTCGCCCTTCCTCCTAAGCACGTCAGTACTCACAATCCCCGGAGCACTCTATTGATTTTATATATTCGATTACTTCCTCCTATCTGTAATTTATTTAGGTGCTAGATTGTAAACTTGTGGCAGGGATCATTCATTTAGGTCTATCTTGTTCTCTCCCAAGGACTCTACAGTGCTCTGCAGACGGGCATTCAATAAATGCTATTGATGGATGGATTGCGGTTACGAGCGGTAAGCCCCCCTACCCCTTTCCTTAGGGTTCTGGTATACAAGGACCTGCAGGGTATACAAAATCTCCATTTGTTCATGATGTTTTGTGTCGCTTCTAACACAACCCCTCAGTGCATCCATCCTAGTGTTTCGTAGCGCGCACCCTGGGGAAGAAGAATCGCGCGATCATTAAAACTGATACAAACACCGAACTTCCTGTGCGAAGGCCACTAATTAACTCTGCGGGGATCAAGGGTCGAACAGAGTTATTGCTGAAGTTTTTGTCGGGGTTACACACTTGACTAAAAGTGCCTGGGAAGGCTAATGTGAGAAATCTAATGGGGAATCGAGGTTTGGTTTCCACCCGAAATCGAGGTACGTTAATCGGGTAGGGTTTGGGGAAGTGGGACAGCCTGTAATTGTGTTTGGTTTTTAGAGATAGGGCGCATTCTCACCCTCCCCACTCCCCCAGCCACCCACTCACAATGCTGGGCAGAGGCTTTCACCGTTCGGTCATCTCTTAGTTATTTTCTGCAGAGGATGGTGCCAGTTCCCTTCATGAAAACAAAACAGCCCTTTATTAGCCAGCAGAGAAGAGAAAACATGTTCAAGCACACTCGACTTTCCACAAATCAAAGCTCGTGATAATTTAGGAAAAGAATCAATTTCGAGGACAGTAAAAAAACCTTTTTCCATTACCAACCCTTTCCCGGATATTTTGGTTGAAAGCGGGTATTAACTTATCACCAAACCAACCAGGATGGAAGAAGATGTCTAAGCTCCTGTTCACCAGGACAGCTAATGAAGTTTGCATGTAAAATGACCTTTATGCTGTAGTTTTTTCCCCCCCAGTGAATAGTTTGTTTAAAGGGAGATCCGTGAAGCTGAAAATACCCCCTCTCTGATTGTATATATCCATCAAGGGTGTTTATCTGTGTACTTATTTTGGGCAAAGCACTGTGCTAAACTCTTGGGAGAGTACAGTACAATAGAGTTGGCAGACATAATCCCTGCCCTTTAGGAGTTAAGAGTCTAGCTGGGGAGACATACATTAAAATAAATTACAGACGGGGGAAGTAGCAAAGTATAAAGCTATGTACATGTGCTAGGTGGGGATTAGGGCAGCATAGGTATACAGAGACTGTTCCTTAGCTCCCGCTGAAGCAATAATCTGAAAACCCGTGGGAAACCACCCGATTTAAGGCCTATTGGAAGGACTAAAGCAGAGATGATCTGAAACACAAAGTGGGGCCAGGGCTCTACTTGCTGCTTTACGGTGACAACCAAAATCCATTTTTTTTTCCAGGAATCTGAAAAGGATTGCTTTGAATGAGGAGAATAGGGCAGAATCTGCTAATGTACTGAATGCCAAGAGACCTTTAGCAAATAGCATTTTGCCTTATCCCTTTCCCCATCCCCAATCTGTGGAGAGTTTAGTTTCTAAACAAGCCCCGGGACTTCAGAAGACATATCAAACTGTGTTTGAAAGATCATTTGGTTTCATTCGATGAAAAAAAGGGTAGCTTGACAGGAAAGTTCCTGACTGCTTAACAGATCGCTGCCAATTTAGGAAACCCAAATTTGGCAGAGATCATGGCGAAAGAGCCCGGAGAGAAGCAGGGCTTTTGGTTCAATGACTTTTATTGCCGTAGAAGTTAGAGCCCAAGAGAGCAAATGCCCATTACAGATTTCTTGTTGTAGTCGATCTTCTTTGAAGCAAAGAAACAGAAAACAAAAAACTAATTCCTATTCCCCAAGAAATGATGCCGTGGTGAAGAGATGCCAGTGACTAGGAAATCAAATGGTGGGGTTTGGGAAGTTCAACAAGCCTTATTCTTAAAGATCGCCTTAACTATCTCTAAGCGGTCATTGAAAATAAAAACAGAAAGGCCAATCTACAGTTTGACTTCCTTGAATCAGGACAATTATCTCTGACTTCGGTAAACATTTAAGGGAATTTGGTCCCCAGAGAATCAGAAGACTGAGGTGATGAAAACCCAAGCTGAGAGGGGACATGACTTATAAAATCCCGAAGAGTATGGACAGGGCAAACCCACAATTGTTTTTCACCAAATCCCACAGCTCCAGGATAAGGGGACACCCATATAAACTTGAAGGTGATAGGCTCAAACCCAACCAAAGGAAACTTGTCTTCACACAGCAAAGGGTACACATAGAGAATTCAAATCCTCGGGAACCTGTTCAGGCAGAAATTACTAGTCATTTCAAGAGGAGATGGGGCAAGCTCATGGATGAGAGGTCGCCAACGAGTCCACGAGAGGGAAAGTTAGGAATTAGATGGACATCTTAAGGAAACCACTAAGAAGGATGACAAGAACGAGTGTCACCTCATTTCTCCGAGCATCCTGCTGCCATTATCGGAGACGGCACTGGATCTCTGCCACTTATCAGCTGTGTGATTTGGGGCAAGTCATTTAACCTCTCTGTGCCTGAGTTACCTCATCTGTAAAATGGGGCTCAAGAATGTGAGCCCCACGTGGGACAACCTGATTACCTTGTATCTACCCTATATTTACCTACCATCTTGGAGAAGCAAGGTGGCTTCTCCACGGCTTTGGAAAGAGCACGGGCTTTGGAGTCAGAGGTCATGGGTTCAAATCCCTGCTCTGCCAACTGTCAGCTGTGTGACTGGGAAAGTCACTGAACTTCTCTGTGCCTCAGTTACCTCATCTGTAAAGTGGGGATTAAAACTGTGAGGCCCCCCCACCCCCATGGGCCAACCTGATCACCTTGTAACCTCCCCAGTGCTTAGAACAGTGTTTTGCACATAGTGCTTAACAAATACCATTACTATTATTATTACCCCAGTGCTTAGCACATAGTAAGCGCTAAACAAATACCGTCATTATTATTATGATTGGATGGACCATTGGTCTGACCCTGTAATAGCATTGCTTTTCTTTCATATGTAGTTCTGGGAGCCTTTTCATTTGGATTTGATAAAGGGATATTAAAGCTGGAGGAAAAGTTGCTATCTACAAATAATACAAAAGTACTATTCTCGCCTAATGCAATACAATAATGCAATCTAATAGAATTTAGATGTGTATCTTCTGAGGTCCACCTGGAGATGTCATAGTACCAGGGTGGGATTAGAAAGGTGTGGGGGAGATAATAATAATAATGATGGCATTTATTAAGCGAATAATAATAATGGCATTTGTTAAGCGCTTACTATGTGCACAGCACTGTTCTAAGCGCTGGGAGATCTGGAGAGAGACCGAGAGCACGAAAGAGGTGTTGTGTGGAACATTGTGGCGGAATGACCAGGATTTAACATTAGCAGCACTCTTCCCCTGCTACCTTTTTTATGGAAGAAGTGCCTCCTGCCTTGGGAAGTTGTGGGAGGGATCTAGTGGAAAAAGCAGGAGCCTGGGAGTCAGAGGACGTGGGTTCTAATCCTGCTTCACGCCTGGTGTGTGACCCTGGGCAAGTCACTTTGCTGTGCCTCAGTTTCCTCATCTGCAAAACGGGGATTCAACATCTTGTTCTCCATCGTCCTTAGACTGTGAGCCCCTCGAAGGACAGGGACTGTGTCTGACCTGATTTTCCCCTATCTACCCCAGCTCTCAGTACAGTGCCTGGTACATAGTAAGTGCTTAAAAATACTATACTTATTATTATGACATCCGTATATGCAGTCATTTAAATGCATTTGATAACTGGATAAGCAGGTTTGTCTCGGGAATAACATACATGACATTTCCCGCCGTTACCTTCATCACTGCGTGTGCTCGTCCACGGAAACAATTCAGGAGTGTGTAGCTTCCTATAATTAGGCCCCGTCTAAGTAGACTGAGGTTACTGAACGGCCTGTACATCAATATCATCATCTTGATTCTTGACTTAGTGCTCCGGAGGCAGCGTGGATTATATAGCTTCAGGTTAGACGCAGTCCCAGCCATCCGGGGGATTACAGCATAGCGGGAAGCCAAGACCAACAGATGCAGGTACTGTGGATCATAGAGTTTCAGGTTAGATCAAATGTCATTCATTTCATTCATTCAATCATATTTATTGAGCGCTTACCGTGTGCAGAGCACTGTACTAAGCGCTTGGGAAGTACAAGTTGGCAACATATAGAGATGGTCCCTACCCAACAGAGGGCTCACAGTCTAGAAGGGGGGAGAATGACTGACAAAAACAAAACATGGGTAACACATCAGGTTCAAATCATCATCATCATCACTGGTATTCATTAAGGACTTACTTTGCGCAGAGCACTGTACTAAGCACGTTCCTCTCCCGGTGAGCTTACACTCTAGAGGGGGAGACAGACATTAATGTAATTTAGAATATGTAATTTAAAGGTAGTACATAAGTGCCATGGGGTTGAGGGTGAGGTGAATATCAAATGCCCAAAGGTCACAGAGCCACGCGTTTAGATGTTTGAAGGTCGGGAAAGTGGCGGTCTAGCGTATTTTGGAGGGGAGGAGGTGGGAAAGGGGTCAGCACAGAGTAAGTAGATGCTAGGGAAGCAA
This sequence comes from Tachyglossus aculeatus, assembly GCF_015852505.1. Classification (NCBI taxonomy): domain Eukaryota; kingdom Metazoa; phylum Chordata; class Mammalia; order Monotremata; family Tachyglossidae; genus Tachyglossus; species Tachyglossus aculeatus. The sequence goes on from NC_052098.1 coordinate 59,629,247, forward strand.
AGAGTGCAGGATGGGATGTACTGGAGATCAAGTGAGCTAAGGTAGGAGGGGGAGAGCTGATTGAGTGCTTTAAAGCCTTCGGAAAGGAATTTCCGTTTGATGCGGCGGTGGATGGGCAACCATTGGAGGTTCTTGAGGAGTGGAGAGACATGGATTGAATTTTTTTTTAGAAAAAAGATAGACCGTGAGCTTGCTGTGGGCCGGGATTGTCTCTCTCTATTGCTGTACTGTGCTTTCCCGAGCGCTTAGTGCAGTTCTCTGCACACAGTAAGTGTTCAGTAAATACGATTGAATGACAACAGATCCATGTAGCAGAGTGGACTGGAGTGGGGAAAGACAGGAGGCAGGGAAGTCAGTGAGGAGGCAGACGCGGTAGTCGTGGCGGGATAGGATAAATGCTTAGATCGACGTGGTAACTGTTCAGATGGAGAGGAAAGGGCAGATTTTTAGCAATGTTATAAAGATAGAACCGACAGGTTTTGGTGCCAGATTGAATATGTGGGTTGAATGAGAGAGGAGTCAAGGTTCCCGGTGGGAAGGTAAGGAGATGCCTTGAAGGCAGGAGGAAATGCGGGGTTGGGGCTAGAGATGTAGATTTGGGAATCATCGGCATAGAGACAGCAGCAGTTGAAGCCACTGGAGCGATTGAATTTTCCAAGAGAGGGGGGTGAAGATAAGCAATAGAAGGAGACCTAGAACTGAGCCTTGAGGGACCCCCGCCACTGTCAGAGGGTGAGAGGCAGAGGAGGAGCCTGCAAAAGCCACTGAGAAATCGTCAGAAAAAGCAGCCAGAGAGATGAGAACCAAGAGAGACGGCGTCAGTGAAGCCAAAGGTGGATAATGTTTCAAGGTGGGCTACAGCGTCATCATCATCATCATCAATCGTATTTATTGAGCGCTTACTATGTGCAGAGCACTGTACTAAGCGCTTGGGAAGTACAAATTGGCAACATAATTGGCGTCAAAGGCAAGTGAGAGGTCTAGGAGGGTTAGGATGGAGTAGATGGAGTAGGATGGAGTAGAAGCTCTCAAATCTGGTGAGAAGGTGGTCACTGCTTACCTCGGAGCGGGCCGTTTCTGCGGAGGGAAGGGGAGCGGAAGCCAGATCGGAGGGGATCAAGGAATTAGAGAAGAGGAAGTGGAGACAGCGGGTATAGACAACTCGCTCAAGGAGTTTGGAGTGGTGGAAGAGAGATGAGGCGATAACTGGAGGGAAACATGGGGTCAAGGGAGGGTTTTTGGGGGGGTACGGGATACGTAAGCATGTTCAACGATCACAGATCCACCTAAGCGAAGCTAGATTGGGTGAACTGGGAGGGTAAATCTGTGCCAAAACAGGCCTACCCATTAGGAGATCCTCTGGGCTCTTTTCCGCAGAATCCCTCTCCTAAGCCTCTTTTCCACAGGATCTCTCTAGACTGTAAGCTCGTTGTATTCATTCATTTAGTCAATCGTATTTATTGAGCGCTTACTGTGTGCAGAGCACCGCACTAAGCGCTTGCGAAGTACAATTTGGCAACAAACTGTAGTCAGGGAACGTGTTTGTTGTATTATATTGTACTCTCCCAAGCGCTTAGTTTAGTGCTCCGCACACAGTAAGTGCTCAATAAATACGCCCGACTGACTGAGCCCTCTTCTGCATCCTACTGAGGGAACCTAGGGGTGAAACGGAAAAGCAAAATTGTGCCTCTTTCTATCAGCTCGACGGCTGGGACGTCTGCACCGGATCGAGGAAAAAAAAAAAAGCTAGGAGAAATAATGTTTAAAATATATCACTTTATTTTGATAATTCGGCTTTTCCTTACAAATCCGTTCACCTAAAACCAATGTTTTTCTTTAAAAAAAAAAAAAAGACACGTTTTGAACAGTAGTTTAAATGGAAGCTGTATATCCCATGCGGAACCGTCCTAGAAAACAGATGGAGGGCTTACAAGGAGACAACTTTGTTGAGTAGTGCTGATCTGCACGAAGGCTCAACTCCCGTATCACACATAATTTCGTTTCGGCCCTTCTATTCAATTCAACCGTACTTACTGAGCGCTTACTGTGTGCAGAGCACTGTGCTAAGCGCTGGGCAAAGTACAACAATAACCAGTGACGTTCCCTGCCCACGATGAGCTACAGAGAAGCAGCGTGGCTCAGTGGAAAGAGCGTGGGCTTTGGAGTCAGAGGTCATGGGTTCAAATCCCGGCTCCGCCACTTGTCAGCTGGGTGACTTTGGGCAGGCTACCTAACTTCTCTGGGCCTCAGTTCCCTCATCTGTAAAATGGGAATTAAGACTGTGAGCCCCGCGTGGGACAACCAAATCCCAGCTCCGCCACTTGTCAGCTGGGGTGATTTGGGGCAGGTTACCTAACTTCTCTGGGCCTCAGTTACCTCATCTGTGAAATGGGAATTAAGACTGTGAGCACCCCCGTGGGCCAACCTGATCACCTTGTAACCTCCCCGGCGCTTAGAACAGTGCTTTGCACATAGTAAACACTTAATAAATGCCATCATTATTATTATTATTATTATTACAGGGGTGCTCTAAGGTGCCATATCTGCTTCCTTGGACCCAGAGCGATCTAGCCATTCGAACAAATCAATATACAAGTAGGAAACCAAATGCTACACCCTAATGGGACCCATTTTACAGGTCGGATATGGAGATTCATTACAAGTTTGTAAGTCAACGGGAAACGCGTGCTCGGGCAGGGGTACGTGTGGGTGGGTGTACGGGAACTCGTATCTTTCCTCTGTGCCGATGACCGTTCTAAGCTGGCCGCCCCTGCTCCGGCCCGAATGGTGAATGCCCAGGCGGAGGCCGCGGCATGCCCGACGCTGAAGGTCAGAAACCTCCCGACTAACTCTGCAGTGACAGAAAACGGAATTTCATCGATTGAAATCCTACATATTCTGCCCTGCCTCTTCCCTACCCCCACCAAGTCTTGGTGGCTGGGTTTTAGGGCCCAACGTCCCTCACGCAACGATTTCTTCTCGGTCTCTCCCCCTTCCCGGAACCCCTACGACCGCTACTAACTGTGGTATCCGTGAAGTGCTTACTATGTGCCAAGCCCTGGGGCGGATGCAAGAGAATCAGGTCGGGCACAGTCCCCGTCCCTCATCGGGCTCGCAGTCCAAGAGGAAGAACAGGTATTTCATCCCCATTTTGCAGATGAGGAAGCACCCAAGTAACTTGCCCAAGATCACACAGCAAACAAGTGGCCAAGCCGGGATTGGAACCCAGGCCCTCCAACTCCCAGGCCCACGCTCTTTCCAATGGGCCACGCTGCCTTTGATTAAGCGTCACGGACTTTTGAGTTTTGTCCGGGCACTTGGCCTCTTACGGGGCCTGACATCACTCGGAAAAACCACACATCCTTTCTACCGCCCTTTTAGCTCTGTCGCCGACGAATACTACCATATTTCAATACACTTCCTCGTGTTCCTCGATGCCGCGTACCACCCTGGCTTCCAGAAGAGGAAGCCGGTAATGCGAGGAATTCTTTCAGACAGCTCTTTGACCACTCAGGGGGCTGGAGGGGTAAACGTCTCGTTGTAGAGGGAAGCAGCAATAGCCTGGGAGTCAGAGGAGCTGGGTTCTAATCACAGCTCTGCCGCTGGCCTGCTGTGAGGCCTTGGGCAAGTGTCACAACCTCTCAATGCTGCAGTTTCCTCATCTGTCATCATTCCTCATCGTTTTAGACTGTGAGCCCACCGTTGGGTAGGGACTGTCTCTATATGTTGCCAATTTGTACTTCCCAAGCGCCTAGTACAGTGCTCTGCACGCAGTAAGCGCTCAATAAATACGATTGATGATGATGATCTGTCAATGCCTGTTCTCCCTTTCCCTTAGATTGTGGGCTTCATGTGGGACAGGGCCTGTGTCCAATCTGCTTATACTGTATCTACCCTTCCGCTCAGCGCGTAGTAAGCGCTTAACAATACCACAGCTATCATCAGAGGGGAGAGGAACAACTCCGTATCTTCTCTTACTCAACTGTACCACCCCAAGCACTTAGTACGGTGCTCTGCACCCACTAAGCGCTCAATAAATACCATCGATGACCTGCTTCTCAGTAGGCACCGTTCCCTCACCGAAGGAGCTGGCAGTAGTTGAGAGGGGGGGAAAGAAAGGCAATAATCCCGACGGTCTCCACTCCCGAGGTCCTCTGAAGAGCTCCCATCAGATTCTTCTCCACCAAGTTTCAGAGCAAGATATGTAGTTTCTACCCAAGGCTGAGAAGGTCTTGGGAACTACAGACGGTGAGCAGACGTGCCCCGCCGCCGTTGTGAGGACGGACGGGCCCGGAGTCGCCGTCGGGCCACACGGCCACGTGAGGGTCTCAGACGGCCCGGTGCTGTGGAGATTTACAGGGGGACCAATCCACCGGCAGTCAAAGGATAGTGCAGAAGATGCTACGGTTATTGCGGCAACTGCCGTCCATCCTGGCTGCTATCCTGGTTGTCATGGCAGCCACCTTCTGACCGTTCTGGGCGGTGGAGACACCTCTTGAGGGCCCTTCGATGTGAGGTCGCGCAGGTGGGTTTTCCAGCTTCCAGGGGACGCCCGACCTGCAAGGATCAAAAGTCATCCCAGGAATACCTTAGGGAGATCGCGAGAACGAAGACAGCGGCGGTCTACTATAAACGCAGGAAGCAGGGGAGCTTAGTGGAGCTAAGAGCCGGGCTTGGGGGTCAGAGGTCGTGGGTTCGAATCCCGGCTCCGCCGCTTGTCTGCTGTGTGACCTTGGGCAAGCCACGTAACTCCTCTGTGCCTCAGCCACCTCCTCTGTAAAATGGGGATAAAGACGGTGAGCCCCACGTGGGACAGCCTGATTACCTTGCATCTAACTCCAGCACTTAGAACAGTGCTTGGCACATAGTAAGCGCTTAACAAGTACCGTAATTATTATTTACCTCATCTGCAAAATGGGGATGAAGAGTGTGAGTCCCATGTGGGACAGGGACTGTGTTCAACCTGATTAGCTTGTCTCTACCCTAGCGCTTAGTACAGTACTTGGTATATAGTCAGCCCTTAGTACCATTAAAAAAAAAATCCTGACTTCAGATCCCATATAGCTAGCTTTTCCCTTCAACTCACTTTAAAAACAGCAACAAAAATGGAAATGCACACTTTTTAGGTAATTCGTGGTTTTCCGGGTTGGGAGAACGGGATTCTGAGCTTTCTCCCTCAGAATCACCGGTTCAAGCCCCAGCTATTTACACCTGCTGGCTGGCTGCCAACACAGGTGTGAGGAATTGGGGGTTTCTGCCCATCTAAAGTGGACAAAGTCTTTATAATGACTGACGCCTCAATCACATCTGGAACCCGCAGCTGGTCAAGGCCCTGGACCCAGCGATAGCTGGATTTGACAACTGCCTCAGCTCTACCACGGGGCAGATTGTGAGGCACAAACGAGATAACGCCAGCAAACGTTTTGGAGAGTCTCAGGTGGGAGAAAAGGTCAAAACATTATCCATTTTTTCAACGGCAGCCATAGCTCAAATAATAACAGCTCTAACCATTGTGTCACCCCATCCTATGCCTTCAGTAGGGACAAATTTTAGGTATTTCTTTTCAGTCCGTGTACCGTCAAATCGCCAGGCGTGAGTGATCATGGCTGCTTTTCCCATGGGCTAGCTAACCCCATTTCTTCTATTCCAGTGGCAGTATCTTTTCTTTTCCATTCAGAGTCAACCATCTAGGGGTTTTAAACTACAAAATCAATTCTAGCTAAACAGAAAATCGGGCTCCTTCGTCATTAGCCCGAGCGCCCTTCGAGTGAGGACTTCTATGGAGGAGAACTGTATTTTGATAGGTAAGGTGAGCCTGGTAATTTACATCTGACACTGGCAATATTTGAGCCTGGCTGAAAACTAGTGGTTTTGGAGAGCCTCCTGGATTCTGATTAACTGAAAGCAGTGTCCCCCATACTATAGTAGGCTCGTGGCTAATGGGACGATGCTTTACTTTCTAGCAGGGTGACGGGAGGCTTACTTTTTCTTGAAGGCCAGGAGTTTGTTGTTTTGAACAACACAGCCTTCTAGATTTGACACTTGCTGCAAAATGGTTTTTTTGGACTTCCCTTGAAAGATCAGGTTTTCCTGAACCAGGCCTTTGGTCTGGCCAAGCATGACAATGCCGTAATCCCGAAAGGACTGGATCCGGTTCTTGGTGACCTGAAAGACAAGCCCGGAGGAAAAAAAGGTCATCCAACTTTTCCCCCTCTCATAGAGATCAGCGAGTCAAGGGGCTTTGCCATTTCCAAAGTCAAGGCGTCTGGGTAGTGTTACCGGAGCGGGGCAGAGCTTTTGCTTCCGTCCTCTTCCCAGCTTTTTCCTAGTGCACCCAAGACATATAAACAGGATGGCGGGATGCTTTGAGATTGTGAGCCCCCTCCCTTCCCCCTCAAGGGACAGGGATCATGGCTAATTGTTAGAAAACAACAGAAGTTCAGCGAAGGTTTTACCAACCGTGCTCCAATATTTCACAAAACAACTACGGTTCTAAGAACATTACTACCTGAAACAGGTTCTTCTCTTTTCCTTTGTGCACAGTCATCTAGGAAAATGGGTTTTTATTCTGTCGGGCTTGCTTGAAGCGGAGTTCGAGGGCACCTAGACAAAATCTGTATACCAGAACTCGAGAGTATAAAGTACTCCGATAAGCCGATGTGGTCGTCTGACTTCAGGATAAGTTTTACCAATTATAAGGACTCAGGCAGAGCACACAGAATCCCTGGCTTTTCAGGCTATACTGTTATTAAATGGGTTTATATTTATATGCTTCCATTGTAAGTAAATATTTACAATGAAGAACTTTTCCTCTCCTTTCTTTGCCAGCCAGATCCTGCCTTTAGAGGACTGCAGGTTTTCTGGCGGCCGTCTCTGGGTTTTTGTGGGTGGACATCAGAATGGTTACAGACAACTCCCGGATGAAGAGAGTTTTCTGAAACTAGCAATAACGGGAAAATGCTTGTTTTCAAACCACCAAAGCTCCAATTTTTTTTCTCAAATCGCCCAAAACTTTAAAAGATCTAGACCGTAAGCTCGTTGTGGGCAGGGAACGTGTCAACCAACTCTGTTGTATGGTACTCTCCCAAGTGCTTAGTACAGTGCTCTGCACACAGTGAGCACTCAACAAATACCATAGGAAAAAAAAAGATTTGAAATTTTTCCTAGGGTTCAGCACAGTCCTCTGCACACAGTGAACATTTATTAAATCCTACTACGACAAGAGGGGAGGCAGTGTGGCCTAGTGGAAAGAGCATGGGACTGGTGAGCCAGGAGACCAGGTTTCTATTCCCAGTTCAGCCAAGTCACTTAACTTCTCTGCCTTAGTTTCCTCATCTGTAAAATGGGGCTAAAACACCTGTTCTCCCGACTTTTTGTTGCCTGTGGGACAGGGACTGTATCCCATCCGATTATCTTTGATCTACCCCGGTTCTTAGCACGGCACTTGGCCATAACGGCAAACACCATTTTATAACGTCAGGAAAAGGAGCTGTTGGGTTAACAACTTTATTGTAACAAGTGTTCGCCTACTGTAGACGACCATAGTAGGAACCGAATGATCGTACCACAGGGAAGAAAAAAGCGGCTGTTTAGTTATTCACGAAACCTAAAGAAAGGGAATGAAGTAACGAGACTTTCCCTTTCTCCAGTCCCAAGTCCTGTTCCTACTGGGCTCCGGTTGCTGCAGAAACCAAAATACATGATTTCAATAGTGAATCCTTACAAAACCTTAGCAGATAAGCGCAAAACACGCCTTTCTGATCGGAAAGGACCCTGCCGAAGTGCTTAGGTTGCAACTTAATACCCCTGTTTAACGTCCCCAGGGGAAGGGGATTTGGGGATAGAGGCCAAATACGCCCTGGACCAGACAATGCTTTCAAAGGGCTTTTTGTTTTGTTTTATTTTACTCAGTAGACTATTCCTCTCTTGGTCCAAATCTGCCCAAGTCAAACCTGGCCCTTAACACCACGTTAATATTAGTGGGGACTACAAAGTTAATGTTTTCGGAGCCCCCTAACTTTAGTTGTCCTCAAAGTCTGCCCAAAGGACCCACTGTGGAGAGAGCACAGGCCCAGAAGTCAGAAGGACCTGGGTTCTAACCCCAGTTCTGCCAATTGCTTGCTTATGACCTTGGGCAAGTCACTTCTCGGGGCCTCAGTTTCCACAACTGTAAAATGGGGATACCTGTTCTCCCTCCTACTTTACTCTGTCTGACCTAATTCACTTGTATCTACCCCAGCCCTTAGAACACTGTTTGACACACGGTAAGCACTTAACCTTTAAAATAATAAAAATAAAATCGGCATTTGTGCCTGACAGTATTCCAGGCTTTTCTAGCCTTTTTTCCTCCTTCAAATCCAGGCAGCTCGTCAGCCGGGGGTGGGTCTGAGTTCCAGACTACCAACGACCCATAGGCAGCAACTGTTAATCTGGCAGACTCCTGCGTCAATTAGGAGACACGTAAGAAAAGACTTTTATGCCAGCCTCTCCCCATAGACGGTCAACTCCTTGTGGGCAGGGAATGGTCACCTGCTTGTTTTGTACTTCCCAAGCGCTTAGTACATCCATTGCACCCACTTGGCACTCAAGAAACACTACTGATAAGATGGAATCTTCCCCGTAGGATGAGAGTCTCCTGTTTTTCACAATTTCAATCTACTTCTTTTGGTTCTTCGACGCAACAAAAAGCACCGCAGCAAATCCCTGGCTGGTCAGAGCCGTCGGAAAACCGGTGGTTTTTGCCTTTTTCCTCCACAGTTGCATTAGTTTTACTCCTCTGCAGACTTAGTTATCGAGTATCAGTGCAACAAAATAATTCCATTCCCAGTAGCTAGGCCAGCTTTTCATCTTGAACTGAGGGGGCCAGAAAGGGGCTGGGATTTGGGGGGAGAAGAAGACTTTAAAGAGAACTAATAATACTCAGTCAATCGTACTTATTGAGCGCTCACCATGTGCTGAGCACTGTACTAAGCGCTTGGGAGAGTACAATATAACAGCATAGCAGACACATTCCCTGTCCACAATGAGCTTACAGTCTAAAGAACGAATAGGTCAGGAAGCCACCATTTGGGGTCTTTTCAATCCTGAACGGAAACTCTCAGGCCTCGCGGCAGGGACCTGGGATGAATAAGTCTGGGAGTTCAACTCAAATAGCCGTAGGGGCCATCACCTCCCATTGCCCCCAGGGAGCGGGCACCCAGGATTCCAAATATATTTTTTAGGAAAACCAAAATGAACATGTTTCATTTTCTAAGGAATAATGGGAAGACTAGAAGAAACATGAAACTCCCCCAGCAGCCTGAGTGAAGGCCGTCAATTTGGGGGCGGGGTTGCAAGGGAACAATTTTGCAGGACCTCAATCAAATCCTTTTGCTCCTTCCAGGCTGATTTGCAGCAAAAAAAAAAAATTTTTAAGAGAAGATCCTCCTACTGTAAGTTGGCTAATGAGCCATATAGCTTTCCGGCCAATGTGGATAATGTCCATTCTTTTCCAAGTAACAGTAGACTTGCCCCACCTCCCCCTTCGAGACTGTGAGCCCGTTGTTGGGTAGGGACCGTCTCTATATGTTACCGACTTGTACTTCCCAAGCGCTTAGTACAGTGCTCGGCACACAGTAAGCGCTCAATAAATACAATTGAATGAATGAATGAACTTGGCCACTATCGAAACTCAGCTCTAGATGATTCCGGCACGCGGTTGCTCACAAGGCAAACGGCCGCCACCGACGGACACAAGATATCCCCAAAAGGGATGGAATGAATACACCTTGGATCAAACCGGACCTAGGGGAAAGAGGAGAGCTGTTTTGATTTTCTCTTCAGGAAAATCTCTTTCTCAGATTTACATCCTTTGGGTTCCTGTCCGATCAGTCAGTCGATCAATAGCATTTATTGGCCGTCGATCACGTGCTGCGCACTGCACTAAGGGCTTGAGTACTCTGACCGATTCAGAAAGCTAGAACGTTAGTCTAAGAATTTTACACGTTGTCAGGGCTAAAAAAAAAAAAAAAAAAAAAGCCACCACCTGCATCATCGTAAACATCACATCTGAGCTCATCTCGGTCTTTACAGTTGAATCATCATCCTGCTGGTTTCTCCTTTGTCTTTGACTTGAGAGTCGTTTTAAAAACGGGTGCATTTGCATCATCATCATCATCAATCGTATTTATTGAGCGCTTACTATGTGCAGAGCACCGTACTAAGCGCTTGGCAAGTACAAATCGGCAACATTTGCAGAGACAGTCTGATGGCGGGCGGGTTTTTGAAAACCCTAATGACGTACCCCCCAGGGTAGATCAATCAATCAATCAATCAATCAATCGTATTTATTGAGCGCTTCCTATGTGCAGAGCACTGTACTAAGCGCTTGGGAAGTACAAATTGGCAACACATAGAGACAGTCCCTACCCAACAGTGGGCTCACAGTCTAAAAGGGGGATCCTTGGAGGGTCTCAAACCAAGCCGCTCTCCGCCCTGACTGTCCTTTCCCTTACGACAATGCGGCGGGATAAGCCGAATCGCTCCTGTCTTCTCCCTCGGATTTGCGTTTTTTTTCTAGGCTTCAGGCTTTACAGCCGGAATACCGTGAAGACGCACACGGGCACATTCCGGCGTTTCCCTCCTGCTTCGCCGCCGGTTCCTCCGCCCGCCCTGGCGAGGGAAGCGAACGACTCCACGGAAGGGACACCCACCTTCATGTCCGCCGCCTGGAGTAGCCGGAGCCCGCAGCCCCCGTTCCCGATGATGTCGTTCTCGACGATGATCCCATCTCCCTTCGAGGCAACGCCGTGGCTGCGGTTGTCGTAGATCCCATTCCCTCGAAGCTCCACCCGGCACTCGGCCTCCACCAGGACGCCGCCCAGGCTGTTGCAGGAGATGCTGTTGTTGGCGATCCGGGTGAGCTGGGGGCTCTGGGCCACCGCCACTCCACTGTCGTGGTTGGCGTGGATGAAGTTGGCGATGATATTCAGGGCCTCGCTGCTTTTGATGTACAGGCCGGCCGCTGAAAGGGGACAAAAATGAGAAGGAACCGTCGGGGCGGTCGTCCCTCAAACCCGGAGAGGAACAGCGCTTAGTGCTGTGCTCCGCACCCGGTAAGCGCTCGGGAAATACCACGGATCGGTAGATCGAAAAGACGTGAGGCGTTGGCTTTTGGGGGGCATTTATGAAGCGCTTACTCGGTGCCAAGCGCTGGGGAGGTTACAGAGCGATCAGGTTGTCCCACGGGGGGCTCACAGTCTTCGCCCCCGTTTTCCAGATGAGGCACGGAGAAGTGACTTCATCATCATCATCATCATCAATCGTATTTATTGGGCGCTTACTGTGTGCAGAGCACTGGACTAAGCGCTTGGGAAGTACAAATTGGCAACATATAGAGACAGCCCCTACCCAACAGTGGGCTCACAGTCGAAAAGGGGGAGACAAAACCAAACATACTACAAAATCATCATCATCATCAATCGTATTTATAGAGCGCTTACTATGTGCAGAGCACTGTACTAAGCGCTTGGGAAGTACAAATTGGCAACATACAGAGACAGCCCCTACCCAACAGTGGGCTCACAGTCGAAAAGGGGGAGACAAAACCAAACATACTACAAAATCATCATCATCATCAATCGTATTTATTGAGCGCTTACTATGCGCAGAGCACTGTACTAAGCGCTTGGGAAGTACAAATTGGCAACATATAGAGACAGTCCCTACCCAACAGTGGGCTCACAGTCTAAAAGGGGGAGACAGAGAACAAAATAAAATAGAATAGATACGTACAAGTAAAATAAATAGAGTAATAAATATGTACAAACATATATACATATACATATACATATACATATACATATACATATACTTGACCAAAGTCACACAGCTGACTAGTGGAGGAGCCGGGATTTGAACCCATGACCTCTGACTCCAAAGCCCGGGCTCTTTCCACTGAGCCACGGTACTTGGAGTAGGTGCCTGGGAAGTAGAGAACAATAAAGTGACACATTCCCTGGTCACGAAGGTCATGGGTTCCAAGCCCGGGCCCGCCACCTGTCTGCTGTGTGACCTCGGGTAAGTCACTTAACTTCTCTGTGCCTCAGTTACCTCATCTGTAAAATGGGGATTAAGACTGTGAGCCCCCCATGGGACAGCCTCATTGCCTTGTAGCTACGCCAGTGCTTAGTACAGTGCTTGGCACGTAGTGAGCGCTTAACAAATACCACCATCATCATCATCATCACCTTGGGCAAGTCACTCTCTGGGCCTCAGTGATCTCATCTGTCAAATGGGGATTGAGACTGTGAGCCCCACATGGGACAGGGACTTGTGTCCAGCTCGATTTGCTTGTATCCACCCCAGTGCTTAGTAAAGTGCTCAAAAAATACCATCATCATTATTCCACTCTAACGGGGACAAACATAAAAAATATTAGACTGGTCAAAATAATAATAATAATAATAATCAATCAACCAATCAATCAGTCGTATTTATTGAGCACTTACTGTGTGCAGAGCACTGTACTAAACGCTTGGGAAATACAAGTTGGCAACATATAGAGACAGTCCCTACCCAACAGTGTATTATAATATTATTATAATAATATTATAATATAACAATAATATATTATATCATTGTTATAAATATATAACAATATGTAACAAATATATATTATATTAGGGAAGCAGCGTGGCTCAGTGGAAAGAGCCCGGGCTTTGGAGTCAGAGGTCATGGGTTCGAACCCCGGCTCCACCAATTGTCAGCTGTGTGACTTTGGGCAAGTCACTCCACTTCTCTGGGTCTCAGTTACCTCATCTGTAAAATGGGGATGAAGACTTGTGAGCCCCCTGTGGGACAACCTGATCACCTTGTAACCTCCCCAGTGCTTAGAACAGTGCTTTGCACATAGCAAGCACTTAATAAATTCCATTATTATTAAATACAATATAATATAACATAATATAATAAATATAATATAATATAATATAATACAACATAATATAATATAATATAATACAATACAACATAACATAATATAACATAACATAATATAATATAATATAATATAATATAATTAATACAATACAACATAACATAATATAACATAACATAATATAATATAATATAATATAATTAATACAATACAACATAACATAATATAATATAATATAATAATATAATATAATTTAATATAATACAATATAGTATAATTAATATAATGCAATATAATGCAATATAATATGATATAATATAATATAATAATATCATATTATATTATAATAACAATAATGATAATAGCATTTGTTAAGTGCTTACCATGTGCCAAGCACCATACTAAGCTCTGGGACAGATACAAGATAATCAGGTTCTACACGGTTCCTCTCCCACATGGGGCTCACAGCCTTAATCTTCATTTTACAGATGAGGTAACTAAAGCCCAGTGAAGTGACTTGCTCAAGGTCACCCAGCCGACAAGTGGAGGAGTCAGAATTAGAACCCACATCCTGTGACCCCAAAGCCCAGGCCGCGCCAAGTAAACTGCACAGACGTGAATACATAAATGCCAGGGATGGGCCGAAGTAGGCTCTTCAGTGCTAGAGTTAGATGATGGAATTTGATGTCTCAGGGAGCTGGAAGATTAACTGGGAAAGGATTGTTGGAGGAGGTGGGATTTTAGGATGTGGAAAGAACTGGGGTCTGGCTGATGGGTGGGAAGGGTGGGTGGGAAATTCCCAGCAATTCTATAATATGCATTTACATCTTTTAGACTGTGAGCCCACTGTTGGGTAGGGACTGTCTCTGTATGTTGCCAATTTGTACTTCCCAAGCGCTTAGTACAGTGCTCTGCACAGAGTAAGCGCTCAATAAATCCGATTGATGATGAAGGGTGAGCAACGGGCCTGAGGTACAGTTAGAAGGTTGGCTCGGGAGAGGCGAAGAGCCGTAGCAGAAGAACGGACGAGATAGGGAAGCTGGGACCAATCAATCAATCAATCAATCAATCGTATTTATTGAGCGCTTACGGTGTGCAGAGCACTGTACTAAGCGCTTGGGAAGTCCCAGAGACGGTCCCTACCCAACAGTGGGCTCACAGACCAGATGGCGGAGACTGATCATCGGGAGTTTTGATTTGATGTGGAGGGATACGGGGAGGGTTTTGAGGAGAGGAGGGCCGTGGACCGGTATCTGTTGCCGAATTGTAATAATAATAATAATAATAATGATGATGGCATTTATGAAGCGCTTACTATCATCATCATCAATCGTATTTATTGAGCGCTTACTGTGTACTAAGCGCTTGGGAAGTACAAGTTGGCAACATATAGAGACGGTCCCTACCCAACAGTGGGCTCACTATGTGCAAAGCACTGTTCTAAGCGCTGGGGAGATTACAAGGTGATTGGGTTGTCCCGCGGGGGGCTCACAGTCTTCATCGCCATTTTACAGATCAATCAATCAATCGTATTTATTGAGCGCTTACTGTGTGCAGGGCACTGTACTAAGCGCTTGGGAAGTACAAGTTGGCAACATATAGAAGCAGTCCCTACCCAACAGTGGGCTCACAGTCTAAAAGGGGGAGACAGAGAACAAAACCAAACATACTTACAAAATAAAATAAATAGAATAGATATGTACAAGTAAAATAGAGTAATAAATATGTACAAACATATATACATATATACAGATGAGGTAACTGAGGCCCAGAGAAGTTGAGTGACTTGCCCAAAGTCGCACAGCTGACAATTGGCGGAGCCGGGATTTGAACCCATGAACTCTGACTCCAAAGCCCGGGCTGTTTCCACTGAGCCACACTGCTTCTCTTGGAATTGTACTTTCCAAGCGCTTAGTACAGTGCTCTGCACATAGTAAGCGCTCAATAAATACAACTGACTGAATGAATGAATGACCGAGCGATGCTTGAGGGAGATGATCCAGTATGGTTTGAGGATCTTACTGTCAAGTCCTGAAGGCCTCAGACACAACTAATTAGAGAAGCAGTGTGGCTCAGTGGAAAGAGCACGGGCTTTGGAGTCCGCCGAGGTCATGGGTTCGAATCCCGCTCCGCCACATGTCTGCTGTGTGACCTTGGGCAAGTCACTTAACTTCTCTGAGCCTCAGTTCCCTCATCTGTAAAATGGGGATTAAGACTGTGAGCCCCACGTGGGACAACTTGATCACCTTGTATCCCCCCCCGCCAGCGCTTAGAACAGTGCTCTGAACATAGTAAGCGCTTAACAAATGCCACCATTATTATCTTCTAGACTGTGAGCCCGCTGTTGGGTAGGGACCGTCTCTACATGTTGCCAGCTTGGACTTCCCAAGCGCTTAGCACAGTGCTCTGCCCACAGTAAGCGCTCAATAAATACGATTGATTGATTGATTGATTGAACTAATTGCACCGTCGTGGTATCTGTCCTTAATCCTTAAACCAGTTGACCACATGGACTGGGGGATTATCACAGCCCAGTTCTAGTCACCAAGGAGAGTAGAGAAGCAGCGTGGCTCAGTGGAAAGACGACGGGCTCGGGAGCCGGAGGACGTGGGTTTTAATCCCGGCCCCGCCACTGCCTTGGGCAAGTCGCTTGTCTTCTCTGGGCCTCAGTTACTTCATCTGTAACATGGGGATTACGACTGTGAGTCCCACGTGGGCGCTGGATTATGTTCACCCCGATCAAGCGCTCAGTACGGCGCTCTGCACACAGTAAGTGCTCAATACGTACGATTGAATGAATTATCTTGTATTCAGATAAGCCACCCAGATCTCCAGGCTGGCATATGCCTCAGTGACAGACGGATGGCTGCAACGGGGCACCGACATCCCAAAGAGCCCAGCGTGATTCCCATTTCACCGTGGTCCCAAGAACAGATCGAAGACGAAGCCGAGCCCGTTAATATTATTCCGAACCTCTTTTTAGTCTCAACCTCCCAAACGCCGTCCTGGAAATTCCCTGCCTTTCCAAGCTCACGGCGGACTGTTGCAATCTAGATCTTTCCCCCTGACAGTTGTCTTGAGGGAACGGCTTCAGGGAACGGGTCTGCCGATTGATCCGGACCCTCGTTTGTGGCCACTGAAACTCGTTTGGGGCCACTGAACCCGAGTTCGGGCCCAAGCCAGGAGTCGAGCAAATTCATGATTTCCCTCCTACGCTGGTCACTCTTCGTTCGGCTCCAGATCTAGGCCTGGTCCACAGATGAGAATACCCAAGGTTAGTACGGTGCCTGGCGCTTGATGATGATGACGACTGTGGCATTTGTTAAGCGCTTAGTACAGTGCTCTGCACACAGTGAGCGCTCAATAAATACGATTGACTGATTGAGCACTTACTATTTGCCAAGCACTGTACTAAGCACTGAGGTGGACACAAGCATAGCGGGTTCATCGTCATCATCAATCGTATTTATTGAGCGCTTACTATGTGCAGAGCACTGTACTAAGCGCTTGGGAAGTACAAATTGGCAACATCTAGAGACAGTCCCTACCCAACAGTGGGCTCACAGTCTAAAAGGGGGAGACAGAGAACAAAACCAAACATACTAACAAAATAAAATAAATAGAATAGATATGTACAAGTAAAATAAATAACTAAATAGAGTAATAAATATGTACAAACGTATATACAGTTGCTGTGGGGAAGGGAAGGAGGTAAGATGGGGTTGGACACAGTCCCCGTCCCACGTGGGGCTCGCAGCCTCAATCCCCGTTTTATAAATGAGGTAACTGAGGCCCAGGGAAGGGAAGCGACTTGCCCCGGATCACACAGCAGACAAGCGGCAGATCACCAGCGTGGCTCAGTGGGAAGAGCTCGGGCTTGGGAATCAGAGGTCCCGGGTTCTAATCCCGGCTCCGCCATTTGTCAGCTGTGTGGGCAAGTCACTTCGCTTCCCTGGGCCTCGGTTCCCACATCTGCCAACTTGGACTTCCCAAGCGCTTAGTACAGTGCTCTGCACACAGTAAGCGCTCAATAAATAGGATTGATTTGCACATAGTAAGTGCTTAAGAAATACCAAAATTATTATTATTATTCTTCTCCGGACCTCAGTTCCCCCATCTGTAAAATGGGGATTAAGGCTGTGAGCCCCACGTGGGACAACCTTGAGTACCTTGTATCCCCCCCCCCAGCGCTTAGCACATAGTAAGGGCTTAACAAATACCAATATGATTATGATCTTCTAACTCCCGGGCCCACCATCTGAGCAGCAGGGGGGTCTCGCTCACCTCCATTGTGATTAATGCTGTTGGACTCAACGAGTGCCACGCTGATGGACCTGCGGGACGAGAAACGCTCATCTTCGCCGTCTAAGTCGTTCTCCCAGCCAGCGGCTTCTCCCTCGTCGTTGAAGTTCTGGTTGCCCCCCTGGTTTAGGGGGTAGTCGTCGGCGTCGTCCTTGCGGCAGAACACGGCGACCCCGTAGATGCTGTTGTGGCCGATCTGGTTGCTCGTGATGTGGGGCAGGCTGGAGGACATTAGCCACACCCCGCAGCCCTTGTTACCTGCGTCGGACAGAACACAATTGGCGCGGGGGCGGCAGAGGAATTTTCCATGTTTAGGTTTAAGTTCACCGATTCACGGGATTTGCCCCGGCAAATCCTGCAGGGAAGCCAGAGTTGGTGGGCTGAGGTGCTGGGACCGCATGGAGCGTGGTGGACGGGAGGGGAAGGTCGATGAATTGCGAGGGGAACAAGGCTCCAGATTGGGGATGTCGCCCATCACAGAGTTAACGGATGCCAAAATAAACCCTGAAAGCAGAAATGCAAGACTGGTTCTCCCCAAATGCCTCTGGATTCCACTGTGCCGTAAATGGGCCCCCCCCCCGCAAACGCCCAAGGTCCTGGTTGCCTCCCCACGGGTCTGCCCTTCGTCGTGGAGGACATTTTTCTGCACCTACTTTTTCTAGGACTAAATCTTCAGCCTCCGATCCCTTATCATCATCCTCAATCGTATTTATTGAGCGCTTACTATGTGCACAGCACTGTACTAAGCGCTTGGGAAGTACAAATTGGCAACATATAGAGACAGTCCCTACCCAACAGTGGGCTCACAGTCTAAAAGGGGGAGACAGAGAACAAAACCAAACATACTAACAAAATAAAATAAATAGAATAGATATGTACAAATAAAATAGAGTAAAAAATATGTACAAACATATATACATATATACAGGTGCAGTGGGGAAGGGAAGGAGGTAAGATGGGGGGATGGAGAGGGGGACGAGGGGGAGAGGAAGGAAGGGGAAGGGTTGAGGCTGGGACGTGGCTGGTTATAGCATTGGAAGAAATAAATCGCACATTAAGGGCGTGGCGCAGTGGCTACAGCCCGGGCCTGGGAATCAGGTGGTCATGGGTTCTAATCCCGGATCCACCATTTGCCTGCTGTGCGACCTTGGGCAAGTCGCTTCACTTCTCTGGGCCTCAGTTCCCTCATCTGTAAAATGGGGATTGAGACTGTGAGCCCCATGTTGGGCAGGGGCTGTGTCCAACCCAGTTGGCTTGTATCCACCCCAGCGCTTAGTATAGTGCCTGGCACATAGTAAGCCCTTAACAAATACCACAATTATATAATAATAATAATAATAGCCTGTGGTCCAAATCAGAGATCCTGCTCTTCCCAGGTGGAGTAATAATAATAATAGCAATAACAACAACAACAACAATAATGGTAAGCGCTAGGGTGGATACGAGCAAATCTCATCATCATCATCATCAATCGTATTTATTGAGCGCTTACTGTGTGCAGAGCACTGTACTAAGCGCTTGGGAAGTACAAGTTGGCAACATATAGAGACAGTCCCTACCCAACGGTGGGCTCACAGTCTAAAAGCAAATGGGGTTGGACACAGTCCCTGTCCCCCGTGGGGCTCACAGCCTCAATCCCCATTTTACAGAAGAGGTAACTGAGGCACAGAGAAGTGAAATGACTTGCCCAAGGTCACACAGCAAGCAAGTGGCAGAGCCAGGAGTGAACTGGAAGAGACTCTCTGTAGACAGTTGCCACATATAATAATAATAATAATGGCATTTATTAAGCACTTACTATATGCAAAGCACCGTTCTAAGCGCTGGGGTAGATACAAGGTAATCAAGTTGCCCCACGTGGGGCTCACAGACTTAATCCCTATTTTCCAGATGAGGTAACTGAGGCACAGAGAAGTGACTTGCCCCAAGTCACACAGCTGACAAGTGGCGGAGCAGGGATTTGAACCCATGACCTCTGACTCCAAAGCCCGGGCTCTTTCCACTGAGCCACGCTCACACAGATCTCTTTACTCCCTTTTCAGGTTGGGCAGAGGGATGTGGTCTATGCATCAGCCGAACAGCTAGATCAGCAAGCTTCACTCCATATTGCCAACTTTCAATTCAGCCGCCCAACGGAGCCCAGCGTCGACGCCTCTAGGTTACCAGGTTGCCCCAAATTTTGCTTTTGTTCGCCAAAGCTCGATGGACTCGGCCCATTCTGTACCTCTCTGCCGTCACCTTTTCCGTGACTAAACCCGGATCCTAGGACTAAACTCTCCCTACCGCTTATTATTATTATTATCATTGAGTATGGAAAGCTATCTGAATAACCTTTTTGCAAATCACTGAAAGCTCACCTCCTCCAGTAGGCCTCCCATACTGCCCCCCCCCCATTTTCCTCTGCTCCTCCTCTCCTCTTTGCAGCACTTGTGTATAATGTACATATTTATTATTATATTTATTTTATTACTCTATTTTACTTGTACATATCTATTCTATTTATTTTATTTTGTTCATATGTTTGGTTTTGTTCTCTGTCTCCCCCTTCTAGACTGCGACCCCCGGGCCCGAAATGCCCTCCCTCTGCCCATCCGCCAAGCTCGCTCTCTTCCTCCCTTCAAAGACCCTGCTGAGAGCTCACCTCCTCCAGGAGGCCTTCCCAGACTGAGCCCCTTCCTTCCTCTCCCCCTCGTCCCCCTCTCCATCCTCCCCATCTTACCTCCTTCCCTGAGCCCCTTCCTTCCTCTCCCCCTCGTCCCCCTCTCCATCCCCCCCATCTTACCTCCTTCCCTTCCCCACAGCACCTGGATATATGTATATATGTTTGGACATATTTATTACTCTATTTATTTTACTTGTACATATCTATTCTATTTATTTTATCTTGTTAGTATGTTTGGTTTTGTCTCCCCCATTTAGACTGTGAGCCCACTGTTGGGTAGGGACTGTCTCTATATGTTGCCAATTTGTACTTCCCAAGCGCTTAGTACAGTGCTCTGCACACAGTAAGCGCTCAATAAATACGATTGATGATGATGATGATGATGACTAACCGGGTGAGAGATGCCTCCGGCTGTCCTGTGTTCAAAAATCAGGATTTTCTGGGCTTTGTGCTAGAAAATCAATCACCTGCGGGTAACGGCTTATTAAAACTGTCTCCGAGAGACAGAGCGGAAAACTCAACCACCCCAGTGGTAGAAGCCACACCGGTATCCGACAGACGTCATCGGTTAATCGCGTTAATGATTGGCTTGTCCCTCCCCAACCTGGGGTAGTTCCAGATTATCTCAGTGGAAACATTCTCTTGTAAAATCCACTGTCATGGTAACCTGAAACAGGGCAGCACCTAATTTTCAGCAGTGAGGCGAGCTTGTGAATACTAATCGGCCATGTTCACAGTTATCCTCATTCCTCTACTGCCTGGATTTTTTGGATTTCCACAAACATATCCCTGCACTGACACACCAAACCTATGAATTTCAGGCAAAAGTGTCTTTTTTCAGTGAGCTCAAAGCCCATTGCCTACAGGATTATCCTTATGTGCCAACCCAAAGAAGCTGGGGTGGGGGGGGGGGGGGGGGGAGGTGTGTGTAAAATGCCTGGGATTTAGGGAGCGGGTACCCCAAACCACTGTAGGGTGTTGACATTCACAAGCATCGTCCTCAAGGAACGTGTCACGGTGGGTCTGGGAGTTGTGATGGGAGGTGATTCCTAGGAGTCCAAGTTGGGGCAATTCCACGGAGGCTCGAAGAATTCTGATTAAAATCTTGTCACCCTGGGAGACTCTTTTCTCTACTCTCAGTTGCAGTTTCTCCAGCTGTCATTTCAGGCCTCTCTGGCTTCCCTCAGTATCCTACCTCGGGGTAAAATGCAATGGGGTCCTCTCTGTGAGGCTCTGTGCCCCCTCACATGCCTCCTCCCTGTCTCCAGCCCAAATTCCATTCTGCTGCCCAGATCGTTTTCTTAAAACATCCTTTTGAACACGTCTCCCCACTCCTCAAAATCCTCCATCAGTTGCCCATTCCTCTCTGCGTCAAGCAGAAACTTCTGACTGTTGAGTTGAAGGTACTCGATCAGCTCTCTCCCTCCTGCTTATTCTCACTCTTCTCCTAATAATAATAATAATGATGATGACGGGATTTGTTAAGCACTTACTACGTGCCAGGCACTTTACTGAGGGCTGGGGGGTGGATACAAGCAAATCAGGTTAGACGCAGTCCCTGTCCCGTGTGGGGCTTACGGTCTCAATCCCCATTTTACAGATGAGGTAACTGAGGCCCAGAGAAGTGGAGCGACTTGTCCAAGGTCACACAGCAGACAAATGGCGGAGCCGGGATTGGGACCTTCTGATTCCCAGGCCCGTGATCTATCCACTAGGTCTTGCCTGTTCTCCCTCCTACTTAGACTGTGAGCCCCATATGGGACAACTCAGCACTTAGTACAGTGCCTTGCATGTAGTAAGCACTTAACAAATACTACATTACTATTACTATTTGAAAATCACTCTCCCCACCTTCAAAGCCTTACTGAGGGCAAATCTCCCCCAAGACGCCTTCCCTAAGCCCTCATTTCCTCTTTTCCCACTCCCTTCTGCATCACCTGATTTGCACCTGTTATTCACCCCTCCCTCAGCCCCACAGCCCTTATGTACATATCCGTAATTTATTTCTTTATTTATATTAATGTCTGTCTCCCCCTCGGTTGTACTGTATTCTCCTGAACACTCAGTACAGTGGTCGGCACACAGTAAGCGCTCAATAAATACGATTGAGCTGACCCTCAGAACAAATGCAAAGCTCTCTCTTTACTTAATTTTAGTCCCGAGGGGTCAGACTCAAAGGCCCTGGGTGCAATGCGAATTCTCTCTCAGAACCGAGAGATAAGGTTCTTATTTTTAACTTTGTGACTGCAGAATTATCTTCCCATAGGTCCGAGAGAAAGGGCTCTTATTTTTAACTCGGTGACTGCAGAATGATCTTCCCAAAGGCCCGGGGAATCAACCTTGCTAGCTTTGACTTTGATGCCGCATGTGATGCCAGTGTAACCTTCAGGAAGTCACTTAACCTTTCCAGTTCATTCATTTGTGATGAGAAGCAGCAGTGAACCTGCCTTGCAGAAATTGTAGTTAGAAACACTAATTAGCGGTTTGTGACACGCCGAGCATATCAAGTGCTTACATAGTAATAGTTAAGCGCTGAATAATAATAACGGTCGAGGGCTTGGGTGGAGAGTAGGGAATAGGGACATGGCTGCTTCTTGCTGACCTATCGGTCAGTAGGTTTGTAGTTATGCAAATTCATTCATTCAATCGTATTTATTGAGCGCTTACGGTGTGCAGAGCACTGTACTAAGCGCTTGGGAAGTAAAAGTCGGCAACGTATGGGGACGGTCCCTACCCAACAACGGGCTCACAGTCTAGATACTTCAGAGGAAAAAAAAAAGGGCAATGGGCACAGAATTAATACATAAAGAGAACCACAGCAGGTTCCACATTTCTGCTTGTCTTCTCAATTTGCACCCTTTATTCACCCCTCCCTCAGCCCCACAACACTTATGTACATATTCATAATTTATTTATTCACATCGATGTCTGTCTCCCCCTCTATAGTAGAAGTTCGTTGTGGGCAGGGAATGTGCCTACCAACTCTATTATATTGTACTTTCCCATTCATTCAATCGTATTTATTGAGCGCTTCCCAAGCACTTAGTACAGTGCACCGCACGCAGTAAGCACTCAATAAATACCACTGATTGGTTATATGATGGTAGATTTAATTCTTTTGTAATTAAGTTTACTGATCTGAAAATCAGGACAACGTGTACAGACAGTCCTTGGTTTAAGATGCTTGAGTTGCACCAAAGAGTACCTTCATTTTCCATGTTTCAAATGCTGTTTCAGATTTACAACCCATTATTTTTGACTTTATCAACCAGTCAATCCATCAGGGGTATTTACTGAGTGCTTACTGCGTGCAGAGCACTGTATTAGAAACTTGGGAGAGCACAGTGCAATAAGTTTAGTAGATACGATCGCTGCCCACAAGGAGCTTACAACCTAACAGCTGAGACAGAGATTAAAATAAGTTGTGGGTGGGAGGAAGCAATAGAGTGTAATGATACGTACGCGAGTGCTACTCGGGGGAAAGGGGCACCCAAAATGCTTAGGTGAAGCGCTGAAATGGAACTGGAGTAGGGGGATAAGGTAGGGAGGTGAGAAATGAATCGGAGAAGGCCTCCTGAAGGAGATGTGAGCAGTTGTGGCTGGGGGGGTGCACCAGAGTAATGGAGAGATGGGGAAACAGTTTTAAATGCCATGATGAGGGGCAGGGGAGGGGAAGAAAGTTGGAAGAAGGTGGAGGGAACGGAGTGGGAAAAGGGGTGGGTGGCAATGGTACTTGACGGCCAAGTGCAGTACATTCATTTTCTCTTCTGATGAGGTAAAAGTTGGCAACCCTAATGTGGACCACCGCTGCCTGAATATAAATGCGTGAAATATAGCTACATTACCTACCGTTAAATGATCGAGGACACGATTCTGGGTAATTTCTATAAAAATAAGACATCCAACCCTGGTTCAGGACCCAATCGCCCATTTATAACATTGGTCCTATGAGAAAATTGGTTTTGACTTACCATGTTTCTACCTATGACATTTCACAAGAACCGATTTTGCTGCGAGCCCGTTGTTGGGTAGGGACCGTCTCTGTATGTTTCCAGCTTGTACTTCCCAAGCGCTTAGAGCCCGTTGTTGGGTAGGGACCGTCTCTATATGTTGCCAACTTGTACTTCCCAAGCGCTTAGTACGGGGCTCTGCACACAGTAAGCGCTCAATAAATACGATTGAATGAATGAATAAGTCCAAGGGTTGCCTGCATCCTGTTTCTTTGTGAACGAGTGGATTGCAGGAATGTGAGAATCAGTGGGGCATTGTATGTATTCCTTCATTAAAATTCATCCATTCATTCAATCATATTTACTGAACACTTGCACTGTACTGAGCGGCTGGGAAAGTACAATAAAACAAAAAGACACTAAAGACTCCCAAACTAACCTTCCGACTATACCCTGCTTGTGACTCTCCCATCTCTAACCAGTTGCTCATGTAAGCTCATTATCGGCACGGAACAAGTCTGTTAAATCTGTTATATTGTACTTTCCCAAGCACTTAGTACAGTGCTCTGCACATAGTAAGCACTCAATAAGTAACACTGATTGATGACATTCCCCTTGCATGAGTCCCTTTCCACTCAAATCCACAAACCACATCCCTCTCCAGCTTCAAAGTCCCCCGATAAAGCATCTTCTTTAACCCCTAATTTCCTGAACATACCACCGAAATCAGCTACCATTGTAATTGTGAGATCACCTGTTCTTTCATTGCCTATTTACTTTTGTTCTTATCATGTGTCTGTACGCTTAAACTTTTACCTGTTGTATTTATTGGGCAATTTATTTATGTCTGTCTGTCATCCCCATTCGGTTGTCCATTCCACGAATGCAGGTGTCGTTCAATCAATTGTATTTATCGAGCACTTACTCTGTGCAAGGCATTGTACTAAACGCTTGGGAGAGTACGATACAACAACAGACACATTCCCTGCCCCCAGTGAGTCTACATTCTAGAGGGGAAGACAGACATTAATATGAATAAATAAATTTCCGATATGTACATAATCGCTGTACACATAGAGAGAAACCTATAAAAAATCTTACATAATTCATGATAGGGGCAAGTAGCCACATAATTGCTTCGATAAAACAAATCTTACGAAGTCAGTAAAAAAAGGATCAGCAGCATAAAAGTAAAGCAAGAGGGAGCAAGTCAGGGCAACACAGAAGGGAGTGGGAAAAGAGAAAACGAGGACTTAGGGAAGGTCTCTTGATCCTTCAGTGAGGTTGGGAGAATAATTGTCTGTCAGATATGAAAAGGGAGGGAATTCCAGGTCGGGGGCAGAGTGGAGGCGAGAGATCGGAAGCGAAATAGATGAGATCGAGGTACAGTGAGTCGGTTGGCATTTCAGGAGTGAAGTGTGCGGGCTGGGTTGTAGTAGAAGAATAACGAAGTGAGGTAGGAGGGGGCGAGGTGATGGAGCGCTTTAAAGCCACGATGAGGAATTTCCGTTTCATGCGGAGGTGGGTGGGTAACCACTGGAGGCTCCTGAGGAATGGGGAAACACGGACTGAACGCTTTTGTGGAAAGATGCTCCAGACAGCAGAGTACAGTATGGACTGGGGTGGGGAGAGACCGGAGGCTGGGAGGTCAGCAAAGAGGCTTATTCGGTAATCAAGATGCAACGGGGTAAATGTTTGGATTAACGTGGTAGCAGTTTGGACGGAGAGGAAAGGGCGGATTTTAGCCATGTTGTGAAGGTGAAACCGACAGGATTTAGTGATGGATTGAGTACGTGGGTGGAATGAGAGAGAGGGGTCAAGGATGATGCCAAGGTTACGGACTTGTGAGGCAGGAAGGACGGTGGGACTGTCTACAGTGATGGGAAAGTCAGGGGGAGGACAGGGTTTGGGGGAGAAAATCAGGAGTTCTCTTTCAGACATGTTACGTTTGTGGTGTCAGCGGGACACCCAAGTAGGGATGTCTTGAAGGCAGGAGAAAATGCGAGACTGCAGAGAGGGAGAGCGATCGGGGCTGGAGATGGAGATTTGGGGATCATCCGCACAGAGGTGGTAGTTGAAGCCATAGGAGCGAATGAGTTCTCCGAGGGAGTGGATGGAGATGGAGCCTAGAAGGGGGCCCAGAACTGACCCTTGAGAGACCCCCACAGTTAGGGGGTGGGGGGCATTGCCAAGTGCCCAGGACAGCGCTCTGCTCCCCGTGAGTGCTCAATAAATGCTGCTGCTGGTGATGATGGTGATTTCACTCTTTAAAACATTTCTTACCATATATAGTATTTCCTTCAATCAGTCCTTTCCCTTGCTCTCCCACAACCACTCCGTCCGAGTAGCCACAGCAAATGAGGTTACTTCTGAGAACGGGGTCAGCTCCTCGACGGATGTCCGCACCGCCCCACTGATTCTCCCGGATGACGTTTTCTACAGGAGGAGTACAAAGGAGTCGATTACGTTCATGGTCCGCAGCGCTGACTGCACAAAATCCAAAGGCCACTGGAGAAATCCCGCCTGGGGGCACAGAACGATTCGTCACTATAGAATGAGCCCTCAAAATATGTTCCAAGGGGCAGCAAGAGAATGAAGGAAGACAAACATCATCATCATCATCATCATCATCATCATCAATCGTATTTATTCAATCAATCAATCAATCGTATTTATTGAGCGCTTACTATGTGCAGAGCACTGTACTAAGCACTTGGGAAGTACAAATTGGCAACACACAGAGACAGTCCCTACCCAACAGTGGGCTCACAGTCTAAAAGGGGGAGACAGAGAACAAAACCAAACATACCAACAAAATAAAATAAATAGGATAGAAATGTACAAGTAAAATAAATAAATAAATAAATAGAGTAATAAATATGTACAATGTACATATGTACACATGTAAATATGTACAATATGTAATAAATATGTAATTTAATCGTACAAACCTGACCAAGTGGCCTTTAGAAGCAGGCTCCATAGAAAGGCTGGAAAATTATTATTAGTAGTAGTACTGTTAATAATAATGATGGTATCTGTTAAGCGCTTACTACGTGCCAAGCACTGTTCTAAGCGCTGGGGGGGGATACAAGGTTATCAGGTGGTCCCACATGGGGCTCACAGTCTTAGTCCCCGTTTTACAGATGAGGTAACTGAGGCACAGAGAAGTGACTTGGCAAAAGTCACCCAGCTGACAAGTGGCAGAGACGGGATCCGAACCCATGACCTCTGACTCCCAAGCCCATGCTCTTTCCACTAAGCCACGCTGCTTCTCTAATAATAATAACGACGGTATGTGCCAAGCACTGTTCTAAGCGCTGGGGGAGGATAATACAAGGCTGTCAGGTCGTCCCACGTGGGGCTCACAGGCTTAATCCCCATTTTCCAGATGAGGTAACTGAGGCACAGAGAAAGGAAGTGACTTGCCCAAAGTCACACTGCTGACAAGTGGCAGAGGCAGGATTAGAACCCACGACCTCTGACTCCCAAGCCCGGGCTCTTTCCATTAAGCCACGCGGCTCTTCTCCTGCTGTCCGTGGAGCAATTGTGGATGCAGCACTGCAAAGAACGGGGCAGTGATTTGTGTTTATACACACGCGTGTGTATGCCAAACTCCTTAGAGAAGCAGTGTGGCTCAGTGGAAAGAGCCCAGGCTTGGGAGTCAGAGGTCACGGGTTCAAATTCCGGCTCCACCAACTGTCAGCTGTGTGACTCTGGGCAAGTCACTTCACTTCTCTGGGCCTCAGTTACCTCATCTGTACAATGGGGATTAAGACTGTGAGCCCCACGTGGGACAACCTGATCACCTTGTATCTTCCCCAGCGCTTAGACCAGTGCTTTGCACATAGTAAGCGCTTAACAAATGCCATTATTATTATTATTATTATTATTATTATGTGCCAGACACCATTCTAAAACAACTCACTGCACATCTTCTATTATTTCAGATGAGACTGCTTTTGGAGGAGCAGTGTGGCTCGGTGGAAAGAGCCCGGGCTTCGGAGTCAAAGGTCATGGGTTCAAATCCCGGCTCCGCCACTTGTCAGCTGTGTGACTTTGGGCAAGGCACTTCACTTCTCTATGCCTCAGTGACCTCATCTGTAAAATGGGGATTAAGACTGTGAGCCCCCCGTGGGACAACCCGATCACCTTGTAACCTCCCCAGTGCTTAGAACAGTGCTTTGCACATAGTAAGCGCTTAATAAATGCCATTATTATTATTATTATTATTATTATTATTATTATTAACTCAAAGACAGAACGAGAACTGAGCTCCACTGAATATTTGCAACACTTCCATATGGCCGAATGGTAATTTCCGGGATTTTACAAATCCCATATAGCGATCATCATCATCATCATCAATCGTATTTATTGAGCGCTTACTATGTGCAGAGCACTGTACTAAGCGCTTGGGAAGTACAAATTGGCAACATATAGAGACAGTCCCTACCCAACAGTGGGCTCACAGTCTAAAAGGGGGAGACAGAGAACAAAACCAAACATACTAACAAAATAAAATAAATAGAATAGATATGTACAAATAAAATAAATAAATAGCGATGCCTTTCAGTTTGAAGATGCCGCGGCTGACAGGGAGATGGTATAATGGGCTGTGAATCTCTTGTGCACTTTGTCCACGGAGATACAGTCGACCAGTTTTTCTGGGCCTTTCTCATCTGGGATGAGCATTGCTTAGACACCAATGGATAAGAGGGGGAAGGTCCGTCCTACCCCCAGCAGGAAATGCGCTTGAGTTATTTTTGCAGTAGTGGTGATACTTTTTTTTTTTTAAATGGTATTTAAGTGCTTACTACGTGCTACGCACTGCACTCGGCTAGACACAAGATAATCCACATGGACCCGGTCTCTGTGCCACTGAGGGAACTGAGGCACAGGGAAGGGAAGGGACTTGTCCAAGGTCATACAGGAGACAAGTGGCGAAGCCGGGATTAGAACTCATCCCCCTCTGGCTCCCAGGCTCACTAAGAGATCCACAGCCGCTCGCCTGGTCCTCTATATTTCAGGGGTCACTGTGCTGAGATTTCAAGGCATCATTCTCCTTTCACTGGCCCTTTAAAATATTCCAAAGTAGCACTGTTTTGTGACGGAAGGAATAGGGGGAAGAGGGATTTGCACTAGGAGTTATGATTTAAGAATTAACCTTTGGAATTAGGAACTCATCTCTCCAACTTGCTCATTACCAATTTCCCCTGAGGTTTCCAAGGCCAATTGTTTCATTTCTCTACGCGACACTTGCCCAAACGCAAAATGAAGCCAATACCTTCCCCTTTTGATCTCACCAGGCTGTTCTGAGGGATGACGCTAGAGAAGCAGCACAGACCTGGGAGTATGGCTTCTAATCCAGCTCCTCCACTTGGCTGCTGTGTGACCTTGGGTAAGTCACTTCACTTCTCTGTGCTTCACTTACCTCATCTGTAAAATGGGGATTGAGACTGTGAGCCCCACGTGGGACATGGACGGTCTCCAACCGGATCGGCTTGCATCATCTACCCCAGTGCTTAGTACAGTGCCTGGCACAAATTAAGTGCTTAACAAATACCATAAAAAAAGAAACTAGAACTTTTTGCTCCAATGGAAGTATTTGTTTGTTAATTGAAGTATTTTTTTTCCTGAAATCAACTCGAGTGTACAATTCTCAGGCACAATAAATGATGACGAACAAGTACCAGTGAGAAAAATGCTCACAAACCCTCATTATTATAATAACTGTGGTATTTGTTACTTGCTGCGTATCATACACTTGTAAAAAGCTCTGGGGTGGATAGAGTGGGCTGGTGAGAGAAACCCAGTTCTAAACAGCTCTTTTCATTAACTTGACATGTAATGACCCCCAAAAGAGTACCAAATACCATCAGTCAGCCGATCACATTTATTGAGTGCACTGAACTAAGCGCTCGGGAGAGTACAATATAGCAATATAACAGAAACGTTCCCTCCCCACAAAGAGTATACAGGCTAGAGGGCGAGACAGATATTAATATAAACAAATTACAGATATCATCATCAATCGTATTTATTGAGCGCTTACTGTGTGCAGAGCACTGTACTAAGCGCTTGAATGTACATAAGTTCTGTGGGGCTGGGACTGGGAACGAAGGGAACAAATCAGGGTGATGAAGAAGGGAAAGGGAGAAGAAGAAAATATCTCTTCCCACAGTCGGTGGTAAATCGTGGCATCAACTAAGAAGTTCCCTGAAGAATTCACAACAGCCTCGTTTCCCTTCCGCCCATCAGACACCCTTAGCACCCACGTATTTAATTCGAGGCTCAGCACTGTACAGTGCTGTGCACATAGTAAGCGCTCAATAAATATGATCGAATGAATGGATATTCAACCATTTTTATTCACTGGGTCAGTGGCGATGGCGGGGAGTTGGAACCCACTGCAATGGCTAGCTAGTAAGAAGGGTCATTGCAATTACCTCAGAAACAAAAGCTCATACAAGCTTAGCACAAAAGCAAAGCATGCTAAAATAAAATTGGGGATGTGTTCTACGCAGCCTTCCTTTTGGAATTCTACATTAAGTATAAGAAACAAACAAAAAAACTACATTCAGGTGGCCCTCTCTTTAAACTGTGGATGCACTGAAAGAAAACAGGGAAGGTGTCACATTTTTGGGTGGGGGGCGGGTGGCCCCCAATCCAAAAACAAGCAAGCAACAAGACTGGGTAAGTGATAATCCTTAGAAAGAACTCAATGAATAATGAACAGCATCAATCTCTCCTACATCCAAAGTTCAAATTCACATAATAAAGGAAAATGAGAATAAGAGAATATGGATTTAGTAGAAACTGATTACCGCTGCTAAAAAAGGCATATGTCTACTGAGAAAAAAAAAATCCCTATGTAGTCTACCTCATTACTGACTTTTCCGCTTTAATGAGTCCTTTTCACTCTCTCTGTTTTTTACAGGGCTTGTGGAAAGTCAGGTTTATTGAGCTAAATCCCAGGAAAAAACAATGGTGCAAATTTGAGTACAATCCTTTGGGTTTAAATTTGTTTTTATGAGAATGAGAGAGCATTTATAATCTTGTCCTATGGAAGGACCCAGATGATTCAATTAGTATAATTAAATGCACTTCCAGACCTTTGTCTGTAAATCCAAGACGAGGGCAGTAGCATATTCAATGCAATATTTAAATTGTCCTTAATATCATTACAACAATTTTCCCTAAATAGCTTTCCTGAGAGCAATATATGATTTATAGGGGAAACAACTGCAAGAGTCATAACGGTAATAAAACTGACTCTTATAAAAGCATAATTTTCTAAGATACAGGGCAACACAGATAAATGAAATCCATAGATAACTCAAAAACTACTACTTTAGTCATTTTAAACTGCTCCCCCATCAAGCCCTTTGTCAGAGGGCTTGTTACACGAAGGAAAATGGACTGCTTTGAGTTCTGCCACCGCCCAACTTCTGGAGGAGGTGTTAGGAAGCAGTGAAATGACAAAAAAAAAAGTCTTCTGCTCTTGAGACTCTGAAGAGTCACTTTTAGCAGGACTTTCGAACGTTTTCCGGCCCTCTTTCCACGGAATACTCTAGTGGCTACCCTGCCCCTTAATTATTATTATTATTGTTATTATTATTACTCACTCCAAAGAAAATCAACCACCAAAACGGTTCAGGGTTCATCTCGAGGAGAGGGGGCTGGAAACATCTTTTGCCGCGTGGCTTAGTGGAAAGAGCACGGGCTTGGGAGTCGGAGGATGTGGGTTCTAATCCCGGCTCCACCACTTGTCTGTTGCGTGACCTTGGGCAAGTCACTTAACTTCTCTGTGCCTCAGTTACCTCATCTGTAAAATGGGGATTGAGACTGTGAGCCCCACGTGGGACAACCTGATTAACTAGTATCTACTCCAGTGCTTAGAACAGTGTTTGACACATAGTAAGCGCTTAACAAATACCATATTTATTACTATTATTATCCTTTGCATCCCCCCCTGGAAGGGAAGGTTTGAAGCCAGGGACTGTAGACTGTGGGGAGGGGGATGTGAGGTTTGGTATCTGTAGCCCTCTTGCAAAATCTCCCTGATTCCTGCATGTTTTAAATCCCCCTGATTTTGACCTGGGTGCCGCCACTTGTCTGCCGTGTGATCCTTTGCCTCAGTTATCTCATCTGTAAAATGGGGATTGACTGCGAGCCTCACGTTGGACATGGACTGCGACCAACCTGATTACTCTGCATCTATTCCAACGCTTAGTACAGTGCCTGGCACACAATAAGCGTTTACCAAATACCATTTTTTTGTTCTAAAAAAGTCTGAGAAGTAGCAGACCCACAAGGATCGGTGGTTAGTACAGTGCTCTGCACACAGTAAGCGCTCAATAAATACGATTGATTGATTGATTGATTGAGGAAGGCCCATTACATTAGGGTCATAATTAACCCCGAGGATCACATAAACCACATGGCATTACTGCCTAATCCTTGGGATCAAAATCTTTACCAAACGGAAAGAGTGGAAGGAGGAAGTTAAGTCCGTACCAAACCTTAATAAGGAAACCACTAAACCCAGCTTCCTTTGAGTATCCCGGACTTGAAGTCACCTCAAGGAGTGTGAACTTTTTACCTGTAAAATGGGGATTAAGACTGTGAGCCCCATGTAGGACACTGACTACGTCCAACCTGATTAGCTTGTATCTACCCCAGTGCTTGGCACATAGTAAGTGCTTAACAAATCCCCCCCACCCCAAGACAAAACAACCCTTTTTATTTTGAGGGTTGGGGCGACCATGGGAACAGGGTGTTGGAGGACAGGGGGGCTTGGGGGATTTGGGGGAACAGAGCCGGAAAACAGAGGAGGAAGAAGGCAGGGGGTGGAGGAGGGGAGATGGAACAGATTGAGAGGTGGGGTGAGGTGGGTGGATGGTTCCTTCTCAAAGAGTTTTGGGGCCAGGGTGAGAAGAAACGCTCATGCCCAGCCCTGGTGCCCAGCGAGGGCCAGGAAAGCAGGACCAGAAGAACATCCTCCTCCTCTTCATGCTGGCACAGGGCAAAAGAGAGAGGTGCCACCTTGGCTCCACCTTTCGAGCGCCAAGCTACATCTGTCCACCCTGCACCAAAAGCCACGCCATCATCCCCTGGGGTCAAACACATAGGCTCCGTAGTTCCCCTTGATCCTATGAAATCAGAGCCAAGGGTGGTCACCCCCAAACTTCACGTGCGCTCCCAGGTTACCAAGGTCACCACCAGTTCACTTGTTCATACCTGATTTCCCATTCAATCCCTGCCAAATCTTGCCACTTTTTCCTGCACCACGTCTTCAGCTATTTCCCAATTCACCGCCTTTGCTCCCCCGCAAGCCACCGTTTTAGCTATACCATGCTCTCCACTCTCTCGCCTCCATCCACATCCTCACCATCGGTATTTATTGAGCACTTACTATGTGCTCAGCACTGCACTAAGGGCTCGGGAGGGTACAGTGCAACAGAGGTGGCAGATGTGGTCCCTGCCCACAATGAGCTGACAATCTAGAGGGGGAGACAGGCATTAATATAAGTAAATAATTTATAATATATGCTGTTCCCCTGGCTTGAAAGTCCCTCCCTCCCCGCATCAGACAGACCCCAGCTTTCCCCAAATTCAAAGCCCTCCCAAAATCCCACCTCCTCCAACAAGCTTTCCCTGATCGATTTCTTGGCACCCTGGGCCATACCGTCCCTCCAGCTCATTCTAGCACCTAAGAAATTATTTACACCCTCCTCTGCATCCTTTGCTACGACACCTTCAATGTTTGACCTCTCTACTTGGAAATATTTTTATGTTTATCTCCCCTATTAGCGCATCAGCTCCTTGTGGGCAGGAAGCCCGTCACGAGAAGCAGCGTGGCTTAGTAGATAGAGCCCGGGCCTGGGACCTGGGTTCTCATCCCGACTCGGCCACGTGTCTGCTGTGTGACCTTGGGCAAGTCACTTCGCTTCTCTGGGTCTCAGTTACCTCATCTGAAAAATGGGGATTAAGACTGTGAGCCCCACGTGGGACAGAGACTGTGTCCAACTTGCTTAACTTGAATCTACCCCAGTGCTTAGAACAGTGCTTGGCATATAATGAATCAATCAATCAATCAATCGTATTTACTGAGCGCTTACTAGGTGCAGAGCACTGTACTAAGCGCTTGGGAAGTACAAATTGGCAACACATAGAGACAGTCCCTACCCAACAGTGGGCTCACAGTCTAAAAGGGGGAGACAGAGAACAGAACCAAACATACCAACAAAATAAAATAAATAGGATAGAAATGTACAAGTAAAATAAATAAATAAATAGAGTAATAAATATGTACAATATAGTTAGCACTTAATGAGTACTATTATTATTATTATTATTAGTCTGATCTTCCCATGCAATTGTTACAATGGACTGCACCAAGTGGGCACTCAGTATGTGCCGCTACTCCCACGGCTACTACTATTATTAATATCTGCCAAACCCGATCCGTACGACGTGACGGGCATTGCTGGAACGATCATTAAACAACCAAACTCTCCAAAGGGCTAACTGCAAAAAGGTGGTCAACGTGGTTAAATGCTTTTTTAAAAAAAACATCACATGTATACATCTGTATATGTGGTGTATAAGGTTCATCCTGCTTCTGTTCAACAGACTTTACAAAAATAGGCAGGGTTCGAATGGATGGGATGGCTTCAGACACACTAAGACTGTTGGAAGGCAATTTTGCTCTCGGCGTGGAGCCGTCCTTTCAAAAGCCATCACGGAGAATTAGAGCTCGAGCAGAAAATTTGAGCCGACTGGCTGTCGTTACTCTACTGCCATTTCAGTGGATCGGGATCTTCCCCGCTTCCATCCTCCAAGAGCCAATTTGAAGAGTCCTAATGGCAGCCCTTACTTACCTCCCTTCCCTAACTGTCCAGTGTTAATGGAGAAGCAGCGTGACTTAGTGGCCTGGGAGCCAGGAGGTCATGGGTTCGAATCCCGGCTCCGCCACATGCCTGCTGTGTGTCCTCGGGCAAGTCACTTCACTTCTCTAGGCCTCAGTTACCTCATCTGCAAAACGAGGATTAGGAGCGTGAGCCCTACTTGGAACAGGGACTGGGTCCTAAGTTAGATCTACCCCAGCGTTCAGAACGGTGCTTGGCGCATAGTAAGGACCACGATTATTATCTTTATTATTATTAGCTGCATTTTGTGGCCTCTGGCTGGCGGGACTATAAAGGGTAGAACTCCTCAGCCCAACAGGAGTTTACTCTCCGGAAACCTCTCCCTCCCCAAACTGAACTGAGATGCTGCTGCTGGACCACGGAACTGAAGCCTTCCGGGTTTGACTGGGGAGGGGGCGGTTTCAGGGGGTCAAGCCCCAGAGACCCCCTGAAACCCCCTTGGCGCCGCCAAAATGCTAGCATCAGCCCTGCTTCCCCCACTCACCTGGTACGTACGGAAGAGAGCCATTTTGTTACATCAAAACCATACGACTAAGGTGGCCGTTCGCCTGGTTTTGTGTGGGGCAGTTTGGTTTTCAGAGGGTCTGTTCCCTGTCCGGGAATAAGAGCGGTATTTGTGAAGTGCTTATAACGCGCCAACTACCATGCTAAGCGATAGGGCGCCGGACCCTTCGTGTTTGAGATTTTTTTTTTCAACGCCCTGCCTCCCCTCCGCCTCAGCTCCGGCCGTCAAGTCCCGCAGTTTGGAAGTGGTGCCTGGATTTACAGGAAGCTAGAAGGGGAAGGCAAGAGAAGCCGTGTAGTTCTGGTGGACACTGCTGGGAGTCAGGAAGGACCCGGGTTCTAATTCTGGCTCTAAGTAGGAGGGAGGACGGGTATTGAATCCCCGTTTTCCTGATGAGGAAACTGAGGCATAGAGAAGTTAAGGTCACACAGCAGGCAATTGGCAGAGCCGGGATTAGAACCCAGGTCCTCGGGTGACGCCACAATGCTTCCTACTGGGCCATCCTGCTTCCTGCCACTGCAGGGGATCTGAGGACTTGCACTGTCATACTGGACACCCCCCAATACTCTCATCATCATCATCAATCGTATTTATTGAGCGCTTACTGTGTGCAGAGCACTGTACTAAGCGCTTGGGAAGTACAAGTTGGCAACATATAGAGACGGTCCCTACCCAACAGTGGGCTCACGGTCTCATCTGCCACGAGGGAGTGGGAGAAATCACACAGGTCCTCGGATCTCCCAAAATGCCACTTCCAGTTTCCTTACGCATTGGTGCTATCACGGGGAATCTTGAGATTAAAACTTGGAAGGCAGCTGGTAATCTTATTGCTTTTCTACCCCTGCCCCCAGTTCTGTGGCACTGCTTGGCGGTACTTGGGATGGTAGTAATAATAGCATCTACTAAGCGCTTACTACACGCAGAACACTGTACTAAGCACTAGGAAGAACACACAGGTGGGAATAAGACACGGGCGGCTCACAGTCTAATCAGCCTAGGACAAGGCCAGAGGGATGGAGAGAAGCAGCTTCCAAAAAAGGCTCTAAAGGAGAAAGAAAAACAGGCCTCAGATGCCTAGCTTGGAAAGGATTTTGAAGAGGACTGAAAGAGGTCCTAAGTCTCGGCTAGGATAAGATCAGTGAAGGGTTGGGAAGGGGGCCGGAACAGAAGCCGAATGGAAGCAAAGTGATGCCGACGGCAAATCGAAAGAAAGACGGGGCAGAACAAAATACAAGGACGATGAGACAAAGTTAAAACAATCTCTCTGAAGAGTTCTCAGTTGGCAGAGAAAAATAAACAGGTAGTAAATCGAATACAAAAAGCAATGAAGGTCTACTATCAATAACCTTCAGAAATCAATCAAAAACCAAAAAGGCCACAATTCAGGCTCAGGGCTCACTCCCTTTAAGGAAGCGGATGGTAGAGTGGAAGACAAGCCCGGAAGCAAGATTACCGCTCTGGAAATGAAGTTGTCTAAAACAGGTGACCGGGAAAAATAGACTACACAAAACAAGGCACGGCTAAGTATACTAAAACGAAGCTTAATAATGTAAATGTGGGAGGAAGAAGGCTAAGTTGACAAGGCGGTGTTAACCGAATGGAAGGAAAAAAAGGGCTGGATAAATAAATAAAAGAAGTGATACTTGAGAGAATGGGAAATCTACAGGCAGAACAAGAATTAGCCCTAAGGATTAGGAAGGGAAGGAGAAAAGAGTTGGGAGAAATGAGAGCGCTTTCCATCCCACTCCACCAGTACTGATGTACATTCTTCAAATCAATCAATCAATGGTATTTACTGAGTGCTTACTATATGCAAAGCACAGTCCTAAGTGCTTGGGAGACTACAATACAAGAGAAACTTGGCTGCTTACCCCACTTGTAATTTATTTTTCTGTCTCCCTGGCTAGCTCCTTGAGGGCAGAGATCATATTCTTTCAATCAATCGATCAGTTGTATTTATTGAGCGCTTACTGTGTGCAGAGCACTAAACTAAGTGCTTGGGAGAGTATACCATACAGAGTCAGTAGACATATTCCCTACCCACAGTGAGCTTGCAGTCGAGACCGCAGTCTAGAGACCACAGTCTAGTTTCAATAATAATAATAATAATAATAATAATAATAATAATGATGGCGTTTATTAAGCATTTACTATGTGCAAAGCACTGTTCTAAGCGCTGGGGAGGTTACAAGGTGATCAGGTTGTCCCACGGTGGGGGGGGGGGGGGCTCACAGTCTTCATCCCCATTTTCCAGATGAGGTAACTGAGGCACAGAGAAGTGAAGTGACTTGCCCAAAGTCACACAGCAGACAAGTGGTGGAGCCGGGATTTGAACCCATGACCTCGGACTCCAAAGCCCATGACCTCGGACTCCAAAGCCCACGCTCTTTCCACTGAGCCACGCGGCTTTTCAAGAACCTAGTAGCCAATTTGTACTATATGTTGCCAACTTGTACTTCCCAAGCGCTTAGTACAGTGCTCTGCACACAGTAAGCGCTCAATAAATATGATTGATTGATAGTAGAGTGCAAGCACTCGTGGGCAGGGAACATGTCTGTTTATTGCTGTATTGTACTATCCCAAGCGCTTCATACAGTGCTCTGTACATGGTAAGCGCTCAATAAATATGACTGACTGAATAAATACCAATCAATCAATCAATCGTATTTATTGAGCGCTTACTGTGGGCAGAGCACTGTACTAAGCGCTTGGGAAGTACAAATACCAGCAATTGATTGATGTCCACGGACAAAAATCTAGACATTTTTCAAACCCTTCCCTGGCAATCTTGTTTTGACTCCTTCCCCTCTAAATCTTTTAACGTCAGGAATGCCAAAGGAAGATGAACCACATTACCTGATTTCTGGGTTCTTCTTGAGCAACAGAAAACGTGCAACGGGCCGGCTAACGGAGCACAGGCCTGCTAAAGCTATTTCAGCTCATTGAAAAAGCCAGCAGTGACCATCATCATCATCATCAATCGTATTTATTGAGCGCTTACTATGTGCGGAGCACTGTACTAAGCGCTTGGGAAGTACAAATCGGCAACATATAGAGACAGTCCCTACCCAACAGCGGGACAACACTACTCCAACACCTCCAAACAAATGAGAGCGACGAGCAAAGCAATTTCCACCTATCAGGCCGCAAATTATTTTCTTGGCTAACAGTGTCATAATGCTCTTTTGTGGCAGGCTTAAACACTGGGTTTGCAGAAGAGCACGCGCCCGGGAGTCAGAGGACCTGAGTTCTAATCCCAGCTCTGCCACTCGTGCCCCCCTCACCTGCCATTCTCGGCCTCCTGTTCCCGTTTCCCTCATCCTGACTTCTCCGCTGGCGTCCTTATGTTCATTCGATTCTCTGTGAGTCCCGGGTGCCGGGCCTGGGTGCGACGAACCGCATTCTTAGCTGCTTGGGAGTCCATCAACCAGTAGTATTTATTGACATCTCCTCCAAGAGGCCTTCCCAGACTAAGCCCTCATTTCCTCTTCTCCCACTCCCTTCTGCATCGCCCTGACTTGCTCCCTTTACCTACCACCCACCCCGCCCCGCGCCCCAACAATCCTGATTACGTACATATCCGTGATTTATTTATTTTTCGCGTCTGTCTCCCCGTCTAGACTGTAAACTCGCTGTGGGCAGAATGGGTCTGTTATAATAATAATAATGGCATTTATTAAGCACTTACTAGGTGCAAAGCACTGTTCTAAGCGCTGGGGATCAGGTTGTCCCACGGGGGGGGCTCACGGTCTTGACCCTCATTTTACAGATGAGGGAACTGAGGCACAGAGAAGTGAAGTGACTTGCCCAAAGTCACACAGCTGACAACTGGCAGAGCCGGGATTCAGACCCTTGACCCCTGCCTCCAGAGCCCGTGCTCTTTCCACCGAGCCACGCTGGTACTCTCCCAAGCGTTTAGCACAGTGCCCTGCACCAGGTATGTGCTCAATAAATAAGACTGAATGATTGAGTGCCCACTGTTGGGTAGGGACCGTCTCTATATGTTGCCAACTTGTACTTCCCACGCGCTTAGTACAGTGCTCTGCACACAGTAAGCGCTCAATAAATACGATTGATTG
The DNA here is from genome assembly GCF_015852505.1 of Tachyglossus aculeatus. Lineage (NCBI taxonomy): Eukaryota > Metazoa > Chordata > Mammalia > Monotremata > Tachyglossidae > Tachyglossus > Tachyglossus aculeatus. The sequence goes on from NC_052098.1 coordinate 59,668,595, forward strand.
AGTGGTTTATGGGTGCACAGAACTGGCTTGAACACTTGGGAGAGTACGATACCATACAGTTGAATTGTCCCTCTCCTCAAGGAGTTTACAATCTAGTAAGCACCGCCCATCTTCTAAGGCATCAGCTAGGGCTGGGAAAGTCTCAACTCAAGACTGTAAGCTCGTCATGGGCAGGGAATGTGTCTGTTTACTGCTGTATTGTACTCTCTCAAGCGCCTAGTACAGTGCTCTTCTAGAGCTCTCCCCCTTCTAGACCGGGAGTTGGGTAGGGACCGTCTCTATATGTTGCCAACTTGTACTTCCCAAGCGCCTAGTACAGTGCTCTGCACACAGTAAGCGCTCAATAAATACGATTGAATGAATGAATGCTCTGCACACAGTAAGCACTCAATAAATACGACTGAATGGATGAGCCTCGCGGCCCCCCAGGCCTGGAGAAATCGACTTAAACCGGAACCGATCAGGTCGGGTCATAGAGAAGCAGCACGGCCCAGTGGAAAGAACTCGGGCCTGGGAGTGAGAAGGTCATGGGTTCCAATCCTGGCTCCGCCACATGTCTGCTGCGTGACCTTAGGCAAGTCACTTCACTTCTCTGGGCCTCAGTTCCCTCACCTGGAAAATGGAGATCGAGACCGTGAGCCCGACGTGGGGCAGGGACTGTGTCCAACCTTATTTGCTTGCATCCACCCCAGCACGGAGTCCAGCGCCCGGCACGTAGTAGACGCTTAACAAATACCCTAATTATTATTATAGAGCCGATTCTCCAATGCCCACTGGAAAAGTTCACACTTGAGGGGTGCCTGGATTCGGCCAAGATGCCTCTGAGCGCATTAATCTATATGTTGCCAATTTGTACTTCCCAAGCGCTTAGTACAGTGCTCTGCACACAGTAAGCGCTCAATAAATACGATTGATGATGATGATGATGATTAATCGTCCCGTCGTCCAAGGACTGACGGAGAGCTGAGCGCAAAACTGGAAAGTTCTTTGCTTTAGTCATTATTCTAGCTGAGAGCTGGAAGCAGGGCGGGGGAAAACAAATGAGGTGAAAAGCCCTTCCCAGAACAATGAGTTCAAAGTGGTTGTTGTTTGTAAGGACCAAGTAACTTACTTTACTGCTGGCTGCCTAATTAATTAGCCCGGGCTTCATCCCAGCCTATTTTAGTTTCTCTGGATTCTCCATCTATAGGAATCGGCAAACTTTCTGTCAACAAATGGTGAGAACCGCCAGCCCGCCAAGAACGGCAAAGGCCCATTTCGCGTTGGAAATAATGAGCCCCATGTGCATCTTACCTTAGAAAAATAAGCAGATATACGAAGACTGCTGTTTTCCTAAGGGGAGCTGATGCTAATTAGGCAAGTTTGGGGCTCATTATTTCCGACGCGAAATGGGCCTTCGCCGTTCTGGGCTGGCTGGCAGTTCTCACCATTTGTGAAGGATTCCCTGCCAAAGCAGGCCCTGTTTGGGGGGACCCAACTATCTCTGCATTCTCGGGAATCACCATCCCCATCTTGTCAAGAGAAAGAAAAAAACAGTGTGGTCAATTCCTATTCTGAGACAGAGGGGAAGAATTGAGCTGAATGTTAGACGGCAATGAAAAAGCAGAAAGCAACCTTAAAGAAGCTGGGACCCAAGTGGTTCAGAGCCTTCAGTTCTCTCATTTATCATTCTATTGTACTCTCCCAAGCGCTCCGTACAGTGCTTTGCACACAGTAAGCGCCCAATAAATATGATGGAATGAATGCCAAATCGCACGGCTCCCCGATGACTGTTCTTTTCAAGTACTGCTTAACTGACAGAGTTTACTGGTGATATTGTGGTGTGTTGAATTTGAATTTATTTTCACCATTCACAGGATGACATTCGTACTGTTCATCTGACTTAGACGGTCAGCCCCTTAAGGCATCTTTGTGTCATTGCCCCAGTGTTGAGTACAGTGCTTTGCCCACTGTCAGAGCGTAATAATAATGTAATTTGTTATTACTATTTACTGTTATTACTATTACATGAATTCTAGCCAGTCGAGTTTCAGAAAGATGCTTTGTAATTATTACTACTAAGTGTTTTTCTGAAACTCAACTGGCTAGAATTCTTGTCCCATTATACCCACGGGGAACCTGAGGATCAGAGAGGTAGGGTCGCGTCCCAGGTCCACGCAAGCCGTTCAGGGAAGGAGCTGGGATTAATTAATGATTAACGACGGTATTTTTTAAGCGCTTACTATGTGTCGAGCACTGTTCTAAGTGCTGGGGGAGATACAAGGTAATGAACTTGTCCCATATGGGGCTCACAGTCTTCATCCCCGTTTTACAGATGAGGTAAGTGAGGCCCAGAGAAGTGAAGTGCCTTGCCCAAAGTCACACAGCCGACAAGCAGCGGAGCCGGGATTAGAACCCGCGACCTCTGACTCCCGAGCCCGGGCTCTTTCCACTGAGCCACGCTGCTTCTCAGCGTGATTATTACGATGCACTGTTCCAGACTACCAGTTGGGCAGTTTATCTATGGACCCCATCTGCTTCTTTAAATAGGATTACTTTCCACTGGTAATACGGCAATATTTCAACAAAGCAGCCAAGCACCCATCAGGAGGAGGTACTTCCATTTCCATACCTATGATCTGTCCTCTTCCATTCTCATTTACTGCTATGCCAGCAGCGAGTCCTTGAAAAATGTGGTTTCCACTACAAAAGAAGGAAATGAAAATAACCGATTAGACTCTAAATGTTATTAGGCAAACGGCAAAGACAAACTACCCGCGATTGTCTCGGAAGATTGAAATCAACTCCTTGTCTCCGAGAAGAGGCAGCAGCTGCATACGGCTTTTTCTGACGTTTTCATATGCTATGCCTATAACTTATCTTTCCTGAATGTGAAGTAATAGGGTATGGTGACAATACGTAATACGGGGAGTACAAGAGGAAAAACAAATCAAGAGAAAAAGAATCATTTTAGCACAGTGGAAACCAAAATGCTAATTTCCTTTGTTTTTGGGTGGATTCAGTGTTTATAAATCACGAAGGGCCACGCTACCCATGAGCCCACTGTTGGGTAGGGACCGTCTCTTGGACTTCCCAAGCGCTTAGTACAGTGATCTGCACACAGTAAGCGCTCAATAAATACGATTGATTGATTGATGGCGAATATGGCAAGAGCTAGGTCTCCCAAATGGGGCAAGCAACCACCCCCCCCCCCCACACACAGAATTCCAAGTCCTCCATCTGCAACTACAACTTGGGGGACGATTCATCCGATCATATTTATTGAGCGCTTACTGTGTGCAGAGCACTGTACTAAGCGCTTCAAGAACTGCAAGGCTCAATCAGCTCGCTCGATCTCTATCAATCGTATATACTGAGCTTATTCTATGTGCAGAGCACCGTACTAAGCGTTTGGGAGAGTACAATATAATAGAGTTGGCAGACACGGTCCCTGCCCACAATGAGCCTACAGTCTAGAGGGGGAGACGGACATTAACAGAAATAAGTAAATTACAGATGTGTACCTAAGTGCCGTGGGGCTGAGGGAAGAGGGAATAAAGGGGGCAAATCCAAGTGCAAGGGTGATGCAGACGGGAGTGGGAGAAGGGGAAATGGGGGCTTAATTGGGGAAGGCCTCGCGGAGATGTGCTTTTAATAAGGCTCCCAAGGCGGGAAGAGTGACCTTCTGCTGGATGTGAAGATGGAGGGCGTTCCAAGCCGGAGGCAGGACGTGGGCGAAAGGCTGGTGGTGCAATAGATGTGATCGAGGTACAGTGAGTTGGCTGGCATTAGAGGAGCAAAAAAAGTGTGCAGGCTTGGTGGTAGGAGGAAAGCAGAGAGATAAGGTAGGAGGTGGCAAGGTGATTGAGTGCTTTAGAGCCGATGGTAATGAGTTTGGTTGATATGGAGGTGAACGGGCAACCACTGGACGTTCTTGATCAATTAATGGTATTTCCTGACCACTTATTAAATGCCCAGCACCATACTAAGCGCGTGGGAAAGTACAATACAATGGAATTAGTGGATACGTTCCCTGCCCAAAATGAGTTTACAGTCTAGAGGGGTGGGGAGTCTTGAGGAGCAGGGAAACACGGACTGACGTTTTTTGTAGAAAAAACGATCTAGGCAGCAGAGTGAAGCGCGGACTGGATTGGGGAGAGCGAGAAGACAGGGAGGTCACCAAGAGGACTGATGCGGCAATCAAGGCGGGAGAGGATAAGTGCTTGCATTAACGTGGTGGCAGTTTGGAGAGGAAAGGGCGGATTTTAGCAACGTTGTGAAGGTTGAACTGACAGGATTTAGCGACACACTGAATATGTGGGTGGAATGAGAGAGATGAGTTAAGGTTAAAGCCAGCATTACGGGCTTGTGAGACAGGGAGGATAGTGGTATTGTCTACAGTGATGAGAAAGACGGGGGAAGGATGGGGATCGGGTGGGTAGACGAGGAGTTCTGGGTTGGACGTGTTAAGCCTGAGGTGACGGCGGGGCATCCAAATAGAGGTTTCCTGAGGGAAGGAGGAAATGCGAGACTGCAGAGAGGGAGAGATCAGGGCTGGAGATGTAGATTTGGGAAGAACCTGCGTAAAGATGGGAGTTGAAGCCATGGGAGCAAATGAGTTCTTCGAAGGAGTGGGCGTAGATGGATGATAGAAGGGGACCCAGAACTGAGCCTTGAGGGATCGCCACGGTAAGGGGGCGGGAGGTGAAAGAGACTGAGAATGAGCAGTCAGAGAGATAGGAGGAGAATCGGGAGAGGACAGGGGCAGTGAAGGTTGAATGACGTTTCCAGAACGGGCAGTAACTAGAGTCCAGCCCACACACTCCTCTCCTCTGGCACCGGTTTACTCATTCTGCCCCATCTCACCTAGCTCACCTCCGCCCCCTTTCCCATGTCCTCCCCCCAGCCTGAAATTCCCTCCCCTCGCATACGGCCCAGACCACCACTCTCCCCACCTTCGAAGCATCATTACGGTCACGTCGTCGCCTCCAATATCCAATATCGCCTTCCCCGATACGTCCTCTTTCCCCTGGCTCCCTCGCCCTCCTGCGTCGACAACGCGGCTTACCGAGCAGATCACGGGCCTCGGAGTCGGAAGGAGCTGGGTTCTCACCCCGGCTCTGCCACGTGTCTGCTGTGTGACCTTGGGCAAGTCACTTCACTGGGCCTCAGTTACCTCATCTGGAAAACGGGGATGAAGAGTGCGAGCCCCATGTGGGCCAGGGACTGTAGCCAACCTGATATTAACTTGTATCTATCTCAGCTGTTTGGCACATAGCAAGTGCTTAACAAGTGCCATAATTATTATTACGTCTATATATATCATATATATATATCTCCCCCTTTAGACTGTGAGCTCATTACGTGCAGGAATGTGTCTGTTGTTATTTTGTATTCTCCCAAGCGCTTAGTACAGTGCTTTGCACAGAGTAAGTCCTCCTCAAATAGGAATGAATGAATGTCTCACCTTTCTACCCCACATCACTTATGTACATAATAATAATAATAATAATAATAATGATGATGATGGCATTCGTTAAGCACTTACTATGTGCAGAGCACTGTTCTAAGCGCGAAATTAGATAGTGCAAATTATCTATTTATGTGAATGTCTGTCTCCCCTTCTAGACTGTAAGCTCATTCATTCATTCATTCGTATTTATTGAGCGCTTACGGTGTGAAGAGCACTGTACTAAGCGCTTGAGAAGTACAAGTCGGCAACGTATAGGGACGGTCCCTACCCAATTGTCACTCGTACCTCTCTCGGGAGGTGAACGGGCAGGTGGCCGCCTTCCTCCTTTACTTTACTTTCCTCCTTTCCTCATTGTGGGCAGGGAACTTATCTGCCAACTCTGTCGTATTGTACTCTCCCGAGCACTTAGTACAGTGCTCTGCACCTAATAATTGCTCAATAAACACCATTGATTGATTGATTCCGGCTAGTCCAGTCTCGAGAAAACCAGCCGCAGTCTGGCATCACCTCCACAACCCTTCAGGAAGGCTGTAAGCTCGTTATGAGCAGGGAACGTATCAGCTAATCCTGTTGTATCACACTCTCCCAAGCGCTCAGTACAGTGCTCCGCACACAGTAAGCGCTCAATAAATACCACTGAAGGCCGTGGCAGTTACTGCAGCTCCTGTTGTGACAGAGGACTCTTGAGCCGGGAGGAGCCGGCAGTTTTGCTCCTCTAACCCCTACTCAATTTTGCTTTTATTTGGCGTATTCAACTTTGTCTTTTATATTGTTTTAGTGCCTTCGTTGTTCCGCCGTTCATCAGATCCTTTTCCTCCTTTTTATTTTTCGACTCTGAGCCCCTTATGGGACAGGGACAACGTCAAATTCCCACCTCTGTACTCTTTCCCAGTGCTCATTACAACGTTCTGCACATAATAAACACTTAATAAATGCCATTTTCAATCAATTATATATATTTAATGCTTACTGCATGCAGAGCATTGTATTAAGCGCTTGGGAGAGTACGATATCAATTATACTGTGTGCAGAGCACTGTACTAAGTGCTTGGGAGAGTACAACATCAATCAAGCAATGATATTCATTAAGTGCTTAGCGTGCGCAAAGCACTGTACTAAGCACTCAGGAAAGTCTAATACAATAATAATAATTACGGTATTTGTTAAACGCTTACTATATACCAGGCACTGTACTAAGCACTGGTGTGGATACAAGCAAATCCGGTTAAACACAGTCCCTAAGAGCCCGGGCTTGGGAGTCAGAGGTCGCGGGTTCTAATCTCGGCTCCGCCACTTGTCAGCTGTGTGACTTTGGGCAAGTCACTTCACTTCTCTGGGCCTCAGTTACCTCACCTGAAAAATGGGGATGAAGATTGTGAGCCCCCCGTGGGACAGCCTGATTAACTTGTATCTACCCCAGGGCTTGGCACATAGGAAGCGCTTAACAAATGCCATCATTATTATTATTCAGCGCTTAGAACAGTGCTTGGCACATAGTAAGTGCTTCACAAATACCAGCATCATAATGATTATCCCAGGCGGGGCTCGCAGTCTCGTCCCCCATTTTCCAGATGAGGGAACTGAGGGCCAGAGAAGTGAAGTGACTAGCCCAAGGTCACACAGCGGACAAGTGGCGGAGCCGGGATTTGAACCCATGACCTTCTGAGTCCCAAGCCCGGGCTCTAGCCACTAAGCCATGCTGCTTCTGTAGACATGATCCTTGCCCACATGGAGCTTACAGCGTATAGGGGGACACAAACATCAAAATACACTACGGATACGGGATATAGAGTATAATTATCATCATCATCATCAATCGTATTTATTGAGCGCTTACTATGTGCAGAGCACTGTACTAAGCGCTTGGGAAGTACAAATTGGCAACATACAGAGACAGTCCCTACCCAACAATGGGCTCACCGTCTAAAAGTAATTACAGGTACGTCAGTGAACGAAACGAAAGGATAGGAGAAATCAGGATTTCGACAGGGAAGACCTCTTGAAGCAGCACGGCTTTGTGCATCGAGCCCGGGCCTGGGAGTAGGAAGGTCGTGGGTTCTAATCCCGGCTCCGCCGCTTGTCTGCTGTGTGACCTTGGGCAGGTCACTTCACTTCTCTGGGCCTCAGTTCCCTCATCTGGCAAATGGGGATTGAGACTGTGAGCCCCACTTGGAACAGGGGCTGAGTCCAACACGATCTGCTTGTATCCGCCCCAGCGCTTAATACAGTGCCTGGCCCAGTTAAGCGCTTAACAAATACCATTATTTTATTCGAAAGAGATGTGATTTTAGGAGGGTTTTGAAAGTGGGCAGAGTGGGGGATAAGAAGCAGGAAGGAGTCCCAGTCTGTATACACAATTCCTGACCTCAGAGATACTACTACTGGTATTACTACTACTACTACTACACGTTATCTCAACCAAAGTGACAAATCAAGGGCTCAAAATCCAGCAGGTTGCACATCTTAACAAGCTTAACATCTGTTCTTTTTTTTCTTCAGTGCAATACAGTCTCCGACTGTAAAACAATGATAAAGCATCCTCACCCCTTGCCACAGGAGAATGTGGTGAGAGTTACAGTAATTTCATGTTGGGAAAACATACCGGTATTCTTTGGAGGCAAAGGGTACCCATCAGTTGGTTCAAGAAGAGTTTGGATAAATTCATGGATGAGTAACGCAAATTGGATTAAGAAGGGGAATAATGACCATAATAATAATTGGGGTACTTGTTAAGCGCTTACGATTCGTCAATCACTGTTTTAAGTACTAGGGTAAATTCATTGCGGGCAGGGAATATGTCTACTAACTCTGTATATTGTACTCTCCCAAGTGCTCAGTACAGCACGCTGCACGCAGTAAGCTCTCAATAAATATGACTGAAAGGGCACAAATAAATTATTCAGGTCCGACACAGTACCTGTCCCACATGGGCTCACAGTCTAAGTAGGAAGGAGAACAGCTATCAAAGCCCCATTTTATAGATGATGAAATTGAGGAACAAAGACTAATAATAATAATAACAATAAGGGTATTTGTTAAATGCTTACTACGTGCTAGGGACTGTACTGAGCGCTGGGGATGGGGGGGACACAAACAAATCGGTTTGGATGCAGTCCCTGGCCCACATGGGGCTCACAGTCTCAATCCCCATTTTACAGATGAGGTCACTGAGGCGCAGAGAAGTGACTTGCCCAAGGTCACGCAGCAGGCAACGTGGCAGAGCCGGGACTGGAACCCATGACCTTCTGACTCCCAGTCCACCATGCTGCTTCTTGGAAAGTTAGGCTGCGAGCCCACTGTTGGGTAGGGACTGTCTCTATATGTTGCCAACTTGTACTTCCCAGGCGCTTAGTACAGTGCTCTGCACACAGTAAGCGCTCAATAAATACAATTGATTGATTGGTTGATATGTGGTACCTCCCTAACTATTAGGAGGGATGTCAAGGAGGGAAACCAGTTTCACTGAGCATCCTGTTGCCACTGCCAGGTGCAAAAATCTGGGTCGGATGAACCACTGATCTAACCCAGTATGGGTTTTAAAGGCAAAGCCTTATTTATTTTTACGAATCAAATGCTTTAGCCAGTGAAAAGCTGCACTATCTTTGACACGTGGCCCACGTCCTACCTCTGGCCTGGAATATCCTCCCTCCTCACATCTGCCAAACTAGCTCTCTTCCCCCCTTCAAAGCCCTACTGAGAGCTCACCTCCTCCAGGAGGCTTTCCCAGACTGAGCCCCCCTTTTCCTCTGCTCCTCCTCCCCTCATCACCCCCCTCGCCGCCCCACAGCACTTGTGTACATATTTATTATTCTATTTATTTTAATGACGTGTACATATTTATAATTCGATTGATACCTGTCTACTTGTTTTGTTGTCTGTCTCCCCCCGCTTCTAGACTGTGAGCCCGCTGTTGGGTAGGGATTGTCTCTTTTTGTCGCCGAATTGTACTTTCCAAGCACTTAGTACAGTGCTCTGCACACAGTAAGTGCTCAATAAATATGACTGAATGGAGGAATGAATATGCACATACACACGCACTCTCCCCAAACTCTAATGCAAACTAAGTGCCAGGAGCGTTGGCTGATTCTCCTTTCTTTCATTTAGCAGCCTTCCTCCAAGTGCTCATTTTTTTCCCATGGTGTTTAGGCGCTTACTATGTGCCAGGCACTGTACTAAGCACTGGGGTAAGCACAAGTGAATCAAGTTGGACAAAGTCCACGTCCCACGTGGGGCTCACAGTCTTAATCCCCATTTTACATATGAGGTAACTAAGGCCCAGAGAGGTTAAGCGACTTGCCCAAGATCACACAGCAGACAAGCGGCCTGGTGGCTAGGCCGGGGTTCTAATCCCGGCTCCATCATTTGTTTGTTGTGTGAGCTCGGGTCAGTCGCTTAACTTTTCTGTGCCTCAGTTGCCTCATCTGTAAAATGGGAGTTAAGACTGTTAGCCCTGTGTGGGACAGGGACTGCGTCCAACCTGATTAGCTTATATGTACAGTACTTGGCACATAGTAAGCGTTTAACACCATAAAAAATAGTGGCAGTGGCAGGATTAGAACCCAGGTCCTCCTAACTCCAAGGCCCGTGCTCTATCCATTAGACCACACTGCTCCCTGGTTCTAATCTACTGGAACTAGATGTGCACGGAAATAAGAGTGACCAGAACTTGGAAGTTAAGGGGTAAATAATGAGGCAGCTTCCCACAAATTACCTCCTTTGGGCAAAGAATGGGTTTTCGAAATGGCTGGATAGCTCCAAGGAGAAAGCATTCAGCACACACATCAAGCAGCCTTCCCGTGACAAGACTGTAAGCTCGCCGTGGGCAGGGAACATGTCTAACAACCACTGTACCCTACTCTCCCAAGTGCTTAGTACAGCGCTCTGCACAAAGGAAACACTCAATCCCAATGGATTGACTGAATGATGACCAGGGCTTCATCCCAATAGCCAAAAGGCTTCTTCAGAAGCCTCGGCTTAAGACCACTAAGAGCTAAACATCAAATCAAAATGGTTTTTGAATTTGCCCCCTTTAGTGGCTACCTTACGCTGTCGAGTCGTCTCCGACCCACAGTGACGCCATGGACACGTCTCTCCCAGCATGTCCCACCTCCATCTGCAATCGTTCTGGAAGTGTCTCCGTAGAGTTTTCTTGGTCAAAATCTGGAAGTGGTTGACCATTGCCTCCTTCCGCACACTAAACTCGATTTTCCACCCTCGACTCTCTTCCGGGCCGCTACTGCTGCCACAGGGGTGTTTTGACTTGTAGCAGTCATTCATTCATTCAATCGTATTTATTGAGCGCTTACTCTGTGCCGAGCACTGTACTAAGCGCTTGGGAGGTGCAAGTTGGCAACATAATCATGACAACATGGCAGATATGGGTAAGGGGTCGGTGGAGAGATGCCCAGTAATTGTGGAATCATGAGCAGATTGGCAGCAAAGGAATGTGGACTGGACTGTAGTAGATCAGAGAGGTAATGTAAGACACAGAAAGCTGATTGAATGCCTTAAAACCAATGGAAAGGAATTAGCTCCTACATTATATTACATATTAGACCAAAAAGAGCACCTTTTTGCCAAAGTTCAATAAAATGGGAAAAATATGGTTCCTGAGAGTTCTGTAGCATCTGATTCAAGCAGAGACTCCCTCTCTGGCCCGCGCCGCCTGCACCGTAAACTCATTCCACCAGTCCCTCCTCCAGTTCTCAACAAATGTGCTTCTATCAAAGACCCAGATTTCAAAAGGGGAAAGAGAAAACTGTGGTGTGCGGATGGCAAAAGATCTACCTCGTCCCAGTCAATGTGTTCAGCCAATGCAAGAACCCTGTTTAATGGTCTTAAACCGTGCATGGAAGATGGCAATAATGTTTTATTCTCCCTCAGCTCCCACTCGCTAGCCGCTGCCCAAGCTAGGACTGGAATGGATAGGCCTCTGCTTGACTCTCCCTCCTGCAGTTGAGGCTGGTAGAGGACTGGAAACTCTCCAGGTGCAACCCTGAGGGGATCTTTATTGACTAGCCACTCTATTTTTCTTTCTAACTGCAACTCCTCGCTCTTGGGAGACTCTTCGGGGCCACCACCAATTTGATGTGAACCTAGAGATCGCCAGAGCAGGATGATGTTCTGCATGGCGGCATGCTGGAGGTAAATTAAATGAAATTATCCAAACCTTCCAGAGATGTGGTCTAAATCCAGGAGTTAAACCTTAGAAGCCTGGGCAATTTACTTCCAGTCTCGGAGGGTAAGTGGGGATGACATTATTCCTCCACCCAAAGGAGAGTGAGAAAGGACACTATTCTTGAACATCTGTTTGCAATCCATGCTGGAAAGCTGCTCTAGAGATGCAAGGGCTCTTGCTGCCTCTGATTATTAATCGTATTTACTGAGCCCTTACTGTGTGCAAAGCACTCTGATCTCTGATTACCAATGTGGGAAAGTACACTAAAATGTGAAAAGTCCTAGGAGCGCCTTACGATAGCACCCCAGAGGAGCGGGACGAAAGTTAAAGGTCTAAAAAGAGGCTAAGCAATCCACAATGTTAAACTTCAAATTCTTTATCCTCTCTCCCTCCCCACCTTCCTCTGCCTCTTCTCATTTCCCATTCTTTTCTTGATTCCACAAGATGCATCTCTCTACAGAAGGGGTAGTCTCTGCAACTTCTACAGCAAAGACAAGAAAGGGAAAAGGAACTCATTTTTCTTTCATGGCATTTGTTAAGCCCTTACTATGTGGCAGGCACTGGGGAAGATGCCAGCTGTCCATATCCCATGAGGGGCTGACAGGCTTAATCCCCACTGCACCTGTGAGGTAACTGAGGCCCAGAGAAGTGAAGCGACTCGCCCAAGGTCACGCAGCAGACAAGTGGCCGAGCCAGGATTAGAACCCAGGTCCTTCTGACTCCCGGGCCTGTGCTGTTTCCGCCTTCCTTCCCAAACCAAAAGCAACAATTCATTCGCATGAAGGCCAAAAGCCTCTACGCTATAATTATTTGTGCTAGACAGCCATAATTATCTGGGTTATCGATATGCAGTACATCCACTCACAATTCAGCAGGGATTTTGGCCCTTTTATTCCCCAGATCTTAAATCACCTGGTGCTTATGGTGGGCTGGAACAGGGCTACATAAACATTCTCTCCCAGCTGCTGGGCTCGCTCCATTACGGGCTTTGTACCGAAAAAACAACAAAGGAGCTGTTGGTTCTCCTCATTCAAGCCAATTCCCAGACAAATGATTATGATTCATTCTATTAACGCAGCAAGGAAATTGGTTAGCTATCAGAATCTCCCGCACAGGAAATAAATACTACCTCTACTACCCCATGCCTAAAACCCGAAATGGACACAGACAAAAAGCACAAGAGTCGCCAGGTCAATTCGATATTCAGTTGTCCCCTATTCGTATCTTAATCAATCCATCAAGGTATTTATTGAGCATTTACAACGTGCAGAGCGCCGTACTAAGCAATTGGGAGAGTAAAATAGAAAGTTAGCAGACACGTTCCCTGCCCACAATGAGCTTACAGTCTAGAGTCTACCTTAATGAAAGGGTCATAGATAAAAGCATTGGTTGCCACCTGAAATCACCAATATCATATTTTATTTTATACAGATGCAATAAGAAAAAAATCATTAAACAATTGGCTTTTCTTGCCTTAGCTGCTGAAAATCTACTATAGCATGTGACAGGCCTGTTTTGTGACTTGCTCCTATTCCTAGAAGTATGGTTATCACGAATGGAAATTTTGTGCCTAGGTTCACCTTGTAGATAGGCCAAACAGATATGCCAAACTCATTCATCCAGTTGGGGAATAAGTTTTGATTTTTTCAGAAAAGTTTACACACAAAATATCTATTCAATGCAAACACGCTCTTTTCTAAACCAGAAAGTTACAAGGAACCACTAATGTCATGTTGACTTTGTTGTTTCTGGGGAGCCATGCCATGAGAGAAGCAGCGTGGCTCAGTGGAAAGAGCATGGGCTTAGGTGTCAGAGGTCATGGGTTCAAATCCCAGCTCTGCCAATTGTCAGCTGTGTGACTTTGGGCAAGTCACTTCTCTGGGCCTCAGTGACCCCATCTGTCAAATGGGATTAAGATTGTGAGCCCCACATGGGGCAACCTGATCACCTTGTATCCTCCCCAGCGCTTAGAACAGTACTTTGCATAGTAAGCGCTTAACAGATCCCAAAATTATTATTATTATTATGCCCACCTCAGGGAAAGGTTCTGTAATCTACAACCCCTCAGCAACCCTGAAAGAGGAGTCCTGCAGAAGAGGTGAAATTCTATTAAAATAAACTGACCTTCACAAATAAGTACTCTCCTATGCTAGTATCTCTCATCCTATCCTGACTGGATTACTACATCAGCCTCCTCTCTGATCTCCCATCCTCCTGTCTCTCCCCGCTTCAGTCTATACTTCACTCTGCTGCCTGGATCATCTTTGTGCAGAAACGCTCGGGGCATGTCACTCCCCTCCTCAAAAAACTCCAGTGGCTGCCTGTCAACCTACAAATCAAGCAAAAACTCCTCAGTCTTGGCTTCAAGGCTGTCCATCACCTCACCCCCTCCTACCTCACCTCCCTTCCCTCCTTCTCCAGCCCGGCCCGCACCCTCCGCTCCTCTGCCGCCACTATCCTCCTCACCGTGCCTCGTTCTCCCCTGTCCCGCCGTCAACCCCCGGCCCACGTCCTTCCCCTGGCCCGGAATGCCCTCCCTCCACACATCCGCCAAACTAGCTCTTTTCCTCCCTTCCAAGCCCTACTGAGAGCTCACCTCCTCCAGGAGGCCTTCCCAGACTGAGCCCCCTTGTTCCTCTCCTCCTCCCCATCCCCTCCTCTGCCCTACCTCCTTCCCCTCCCCACAGCACTTGTATATATTTGTACAGATTTATTACACTTTTTTATTGTACATATTTACTACTCTAATTAATGATGTGCATATAGCTATAATTCTATTTATTCTGACGGTTTTAACACCTGTCTACATGTTTTGTTTTGTTGTCTGTCTCCCCCTTCTAGATTGTGAGCCCGCTGTTGGGTAGAGACCGTCACTGTATGTTGCCGACTTGTACTTCCCAAGTGCTTAGTGCAGTGCTCTGCACCCAGTTAGTGCTCAATAAATACGAATGAATGAAATGAATGAATAAATATGATTGAATGAATGAATGAATAGTATGTTAAAATCCCCTTAACTAAACTCTATCCATCCCCCAACCCCACGGCACTCATGTACATATCTTTAAATTTTATATTATAAATTACTTAATTATTCACCTTAATGTCTGTCTCCCCTCTCTAGACTGTAATCTCATTATGGACAGGGGACGTGTCTGCTAATTTTGTTGTACTGCACATAGTAAGCACTGAATAAATACAATTGACCGATCCATCCCCTAACCATGCAATTCCTTTGGCATGGATGCTTCACCCCAGATCAAAAAGGAATACCAAGCCAAATGCTCTCAAAAAAGCCATATGCTAGGCTTGGGGCACACTGGTGACAGTGTTACGGGAATGTGCAGACTTGTGGGGAAATTCCTTGTTAGAAAGAAAGGTTGCGGTTTTCGAATCTAACAGTTCATTCATTCAATCGTATTCATCGAGCGCTTACTGTGTGCAGAGCACTGTACAGTTGCATTCACTGCATTCATTATTGCAGACACTTTTGAAGAATCCAGGAGTTGCAAGGGGGGGAAAGGGGGTTGCTTTCTGGAAGTGGCTGAGCCCCAAGACTGCGTGAATAGCTTTCTATGTGACCTTTCTGGAAAATAATAATAATAATACGAATTGCGGTATTTGTTAAGCGCTTACTATGTGCCAGGCACCACACTAAGCGCTGGGATGGATACAAGCAAACCGTGTTGGACGCAGTCCCTGTCCCACATGGGGCTCAGTCTCAATCCCCTTTTCCAGATGAGGTAACTGAGGTCCAGAGAAGTGAAGTGAATTGCACAAGGTCACACAGCAGACAAGCGGCGGAGCCGGGATGAGAATACGTGCCCTTCTGACTGAAATAATCCTTTATTCTAGCCATGCTCATGACAACTGAGATAAACCAAAGGTCGCCTGCTGGCTTCTTACACATAGTGGGAAGATAATTATCTGAACAATGGTCATCTGCACTGACCTAAGCCTCCTTGAGATAATTAAAAATAGAGTGCTGAGAACTGATGAAAACGGGGCCTGACTAAGATTGCTGGATCCAATTTTGCTCCGTTACCCAACTTTCCTTGCATCTTTGTTTGGGAATCTAGAGCAAGTACTGTAGAAAGCCAATTATTCAAACCGATTAGAACCAAGGCCAGTTCAGATAATGAAAGGTTGGGTAACTGAACAAAAGTTTTCACCCCACAACCTCCCTGGAGGCTCTTGAGACCGTTTCGCCCTTCCACACTTCACATCACAAAAACAAAGAAAAAGCTACGGTTTTGAGTCACCAGCCTCAAACACAACTTGGAACCCTATAGCTTTCCTGATCCATCAGAGTCAGAATGTCTTGGCCTCCAGAACAGGGTACAAAGCACCATCTTTTCAGCTGGGCCTTTTCTGCTCAACAAGAAAGTCCTTTTAAGTGGGGAGACATGTGGGTTGTTGGTTGGTTTTTGTTTTATCGCTCTGGCTTGTTAATTCCTTTCGTAAGTATGGCTGGGGGAGGTAACTGCCACTGAATCATATTGAATATGTCTGAAATAAGAGAAGCAGCATGGCCTATTAGACGGAGCACGGGCTCGGGAGTCAGAAGGACCTGGGTTCGAATCCCGGCTCTGCCACGTGTCTCCTGTGTGACCTTGGGAAAATCACAACTTGTCTGCCTAACTTGTATCTACCCCAGAGCTCAGCATCATGCCTGGCACACAGCAAGTGTTTAACAAATGCCATAGAAACAAAACAAACAAATACCCAAACTGGGAATCATCGAAGAAAAGCTTCTCATAACCGAAATGGACATCTCCTATAGACTGCGGGAAGCTGAACTGAGCTAAAATCCCCGAGGCAGCTTTCTCGTCCCAATCTGCAAGAAGAGCCTTCAAGAAGACGACCGACATTCGTAATCATTTTTTCCAACATCACAAGGGCCTTGTTGACAGTGGCACAGTAATATACTACCGTCAAGATGATCTCCGAGATCCAGGGCTTCACGTTTCATCTGCTGAAACCCGAAAGGGATAATGCATACAACGCTCCCTGCCTGCCCATGCAGCTCTAAATGCCGAAAACCCCGGGGATCGAGCTTCGGAGTGGGTTATAAGATACTCTCGTATCACTGAAAAGGAAGATGCCTACTCAGAGTAGGGCATCTTACGCGTCTGGACATACTGTCCCCCTGGGTGCGTGGGGGTGGGGGATTAATCAAAACTAAATTTTCAGAGTTCTTCTTAACTGGGCAATTAGGGACAATGACGCACGAGCTGACGTGTGGAAAAAACCCAACTCCACAGCAGCATTTCCAGAAGTGCAGCTGAAGCACCTATCGGAGTTTGCGGGGGCGGGGGGGCTCCTCTAATGCAGCTGAAACACATCGCATTTAGGGGAAATTGCGTGTCACATCCATCCACACTCTGTTCTGCTCAGGACCGTGGCTCCGAATGCTTCTGATTCCCACTGCGGCGGGCACATTCTGCAAATTTTAGAGACCCCTCCAGAGATGTTTCTTGGGGAGGAGGAGGAAGACGTATAAATGACTTTTAGGGTTACCCAGTCTTCCTGTCCCTGTACCCTCCCACTGGCTCAGCCCCAGAGAGCACTAATGGGAAGGAGTGTGGCCTATCGGAAAGAGCTCGGGCCCAGGATTCAGTAGGTCAGTCATATTTGTCGAGCGTTTACTGCGTGCAGAGCACTGTACTAAGCGCTTGGGAGAGGACAATATAATAATAATAATAATGTTGGTATTTGCTAAGCGCTTATTATGTGCCAAGCACTCTTCTAAGCATAGGGGTAGATACAAGGTAATCAGGTTGTCCCACGTGGGGCTCACAATCTTAATCCCCATTTTATAGATGCGGTAACAGGCCCAGAGAAGTGAAGTGACTTGCCCAAAGTCACACAGCTGACGAGTGGCAGGGCCAGGATTAGAACCCACGACCTCTGACTCCCAAGCCTTTGCTCTTTCCACTAAGCCTCCAAGTCGGAGGGCCTGGGTTTTAATCTCAGCTCCTCCCCTTACCTGCTGTGTGACCTTGGGCAAGTCACTTAACTTCTCTGGGCCTCAGCTACTCCATCTGTAAAATGGGGATTAAGACTGTGAGCCCCACGTGGGACAACCCGATTGCGTCGTGTCTATCCCAGTGCTTAGAACATAGCAAGTGCCTAATAAATACCATAATAATAATAATTACTATTATTACTAAATCCTACCCAGGGAAGAGCAATCCTAGCCAAATCTATATTCAGAGCAGTCTTAAGTCACTAATAGTAAATCCATTGAGCGAACCATTTCTGCACCTTCATGCTTCTCTCTTCCACTTCACTCAATAATAATGATGGTATTTTTTTAAGCGCTTACTATGTGCCGAACACTGTTCTAAGCGCTTGTGCTTATTATTCTGTACTCTTTATTCAGCAAATAAGCACTTGAGTACATAACTTCTTCTAGCACTTCCGGACATCGTGTTTATGTCCCCTTTTCCTTCTTCCTCTTACCTATAATATTTTAGTGCTCACCCCCTTCACTAAACTGTAAACTGTTCAAGGGCAGAGATTATATTTTACCTTTACCTTCCCTAAAGCACAGTGCTCTGAAAACAGTAGGTACTCAGTAAATAGCGTGTCACATATAATAATAATAACTATTATTTAGACTGTGAGCCCCATGCAGGATAGGAACCGTGTCCAACCTAATTCACTTGTATCTACCCCCATGCTTAGGACAGTGCTTGACACATAGTAAGTGCTAACAAACACTATTTTAAAAAAACCCCAAAAGAAAAACTGGACTTCAGGATCTAGGGAAGACGACTTGAATTGCCTGTTAATCCGAAGGAACCCAGGAGGGTTCTGATACCACTCGAAAGGGTTTTCCTTGATCTAGGATAGTGAATAAAAGGTTTCAGGTAGACAGGACACAGTGTACAAACAGATCTCTCTACTCCACGCCACCCAAAAATCGGAATTTCAATTGCCCGGTGTCCCAAACGAAGAACCAGTCAGGCCCACAAACCTTCTGAGGCTTCTTCAAACTCCCTTCTGGTCTGTGGTCCTACCGGGTGGAGACCACCCTTCCCTCCTCTATACCCCTACTCACACAACCATTTTGAATCAGCGGGGGACAGGTACAGCTGCCAAAGTGGAGTCTTGCACTCACTTCCTCTGACCTTCCTACATCTTCTTTCCCAACCCCACTGCCCCAGAGCCAACAGTTAAAGTTTGGGTGAGACGAGAAGAATGCTTTGTATTTTGCCCCCCTTAGCTAGGGTTCGGGTGTCGACAGTGGACACCGCTAAGGGCCTGCCGGTCACTGACTTCAAATCCGGAAGGCGATTAATACCCGCGCAGAAGAGAGAGTCGAGCGCGAGATCGTTGCCGAATAACGTACCTCACAATGGGATTTCCGTGATACAGAATATAAATTCCAGCTTCTTTATTTCCAAAGATCTGATTGCTACGGATGATGCCTTTTCCATTGCCAAGGACGACGATGCCGGAACGAAGGCCACTGTGTATCTTATTGCACTGAGGGGTTATGTATACATGTGTGAAAAGAATTCGAGAGAAAACAGAAGAAATATCAGTCAGGCCAGTGAAAGAGAGGAGGCAAAGAATGAAAGGTCGGCAGTTGGATTAAAAAGAGATTGCAGAAAATACTAAAAGACAAATATCGGCCCAATCAGGCCCGACTTAAGATGCCTCGCATCACGACACGCCGCACTTACCCTGCTGCAGCTTTACTAAATAGCAGTGTCAACTGGACAACACTCGCCTCCTCCATGATAATGATGGCTTTCATTAAGCGCTTACTACGTGCAAAGCACTGCCCTAAGCGCCGGGGAGGTTACAAGGTGATCAGGTTGTCCCACAGGGGGCTCACAGTCTTAATCCCCGTTTTACAGATGAGGTAACTGAGGCACAGAGAAGTGAAGTGACTTGCCCAAAGTCACACAGCTGACAACTGGCGGAGCCGGGATTTGAACCCATGACTTCTGACTCCAAAGCCTGGGCTTTTTCCACTGAGCCACGCTGCTTCACGGCACCAGTTCCACGAAGAGGAGGGTGTTGGGGGGAGGTGGAACGACTCCATATTTAGGTGCCATAAAGGAGCGTAATGAAGGACCCTGGGTTACTCCTTGGGGTCCTGGGCCATCTTGAAACTCGAACAGAACTGGATTAATTTAGCAAGGCAGTGAGTTAAGTATGTCTATTGTGTACGGAGCGCAATGGCATTAGCAGACCCGATCCCTGACATCGAAGAGCTTACAATCTAGGGCGGAAGACTGGCACTAAAATAGGATACAGATAGGAAAGAGCCCGGGCTTGGGAGTCAGAGGTCATGGGTTCTAATCCTGGCTCCGCCGCTTGGCAGCTGTGTGACTTCGGGCCAGTCACTTCACTTGTCTGTGCTTCAGTCACCCCATCTTAAAATGGGGACTGAGAGCCCCATGTGGGACAACCTGATTACCTTGTATCTACCCCAGCGCTTAAAACAGTGCTTGGCACATAGTAAGTGCTTAACAAATACCATCATCATTATTATTATAGAAGGAGGAAGGAAAGTGGATATGTAGGCGAGTGAATGCTTAATAGGGTATGTAGAAAAGCGCTACAGGTGACTATTAATATGTAAGTGCATGGTTAGTACAGTGCTATGCACACAGTGAGTGCTCAATAAATACCATCGATGGTCGTTGCAAAGTGCTGGGGTGATAATTGGGGACGTAAAACTGAGGGAGATGAGAGATGGATCGGGGAAGGCCTCCTGGAGGTGACGTGATTTCAGAAGAGCCGTGGAAATGGGGAGAGTTGTCGTCTGGGGAACGTAAAAAGGGTGGGAGCCACAGGCAGGAAGGCCGCGAGCCGGGGTCGGCGGCGGGAGAGGAGAGAAAAAAGAGAAACCGTTGAGTAGATTATATTGTACTATCCCAGGCACTCAGTACAGTGCTTTGCCCTCAGTAAGTGCTCAACAAACACAACTGAATGAATGAGAGGAACCAAAGAGGCTAGCTGAGAAGCAGCATGGCATAGTGGATAGAACACGGGCCTGGGAATCAGAGGGTCGTGGGTTCTAATCCCGGCTCCACCACTGGCCTGCTGTGTGACCTCGGGCAAGTCACTTCACTTCTTTGTGCCTCAGTTACCTCAGCTGTAAAATGGGGATGGAGACTGCGAGCCCCATATGGGACAGGGACTGTGTCCAACCCAGCAATTACTACAGTGCCTGGCACACAGTAAGTGCTTAAGAAATACCACAATTATTGTTATTATTATTAGCGGGGGCGTAGTGGGAGAAGAGAATGATGGTTAAGTGGGGGAGAGACAGTTGATTAAGTGAGTGCCTTAAAGCTACTGGTCAGATGGCTCCGTTTGGTATACAGAGGATGGGTAACCACTGAAGGTTTTTAAGTAGCGGGGAGACACGTGCAGAATGATGTTTTAGAAAAACCATCTGGGCAGCAGAGTAAAATATCCATTGGAGAGGGGAGAAACTAGAGGCCGGGAGACATGCGAGGAGGCTAATGCAGTAGTCAAGCCGGGATACAAGTGTTTGGCCGCCTGATGGTCATTTGGATGGAAGGAAGAGGCCAGTCTGGAAATGCTGAGGAGGAAAACCCGACAGGATTCGGCGACAGACTGAATATGGGAGTGGGAAAAGAGTGTGGAGCTACAGAAAACGCCTTGTCTGTGGTTTCAGAGAAAGGAAGGATGGGAAAGCTAAGTGAAGGAAAAGAAATTGTCTCTATTTGTTGCCCAACTGTACTTTCCAAGCGCTTAGTACAGTGCTCGGCACACAGTACGCGCTCAATAAATACGATTGAATGAATGAATGACAGACTTGCAGCTTTCAGCCCATCAGTCAGTGGTATCTATCGAGCACTTACTATGTGCACAGCAATTGTGCTAAAGTGTTTGGGAGATTACAATAGAGTTTACAATCTGGGGGCGGGGGGGAGACAGACATTAAAGGCATTAAAAATAACTTATGAGAGAAGCAACAGAGTATAAGGTTATGTCTGGAAATGCTGTGGGGGTGAGATGAGTATCAAAGTGCTTAGAGGGTACAGATCCAAGTGCGTAGGTGACGCAGAGGGAGGGAGGAGGGATAAGTCAGGGAAGGCTCCCTGGAGATGAGATTTTAGTCACTGAAGATGGGGAGAGTGCTGGACTGTTGGCTAACCAGCAGCATGGCCTAGTGGAAAGGCCTGGGAGCCAGAGGACCTGGGTTCTAATCCTAAGGTCCGCCACTTTCCTGCTGTGTGACCTTGGGCAAGACGCAATTTCTCTGTGCCTGTTTCCTCATCTGTAAAATGGGGATTCGATACCTATTAGCGGAGCGAAACCTGCAGGCTGAATTGTAATGAGAGAGGAGTAAAGATGGGTGGCGGGGAAAGTTGATTGAGTGCCTCAAAGCCAATGGTGACAAATTTCTGTTCGCTATGGAGATGGATGGGCAACCTCTGGAGGTATCTGAAGAGTGAGGAGACATGCACAGAATGATATTTCAGAAAAATAATCCAGGCAGCAGAGTGAAGGATGGACCGGAGAGGGGAGAGACAGGAGGCTGGGAGATCAGACGGGATATGGGAAGGGGTAGATTCTGGAGATGTTAGGGACAAAAAAAATTAACAGGATTTGGGAACTGACTGAATACAAGGGTTCAAGGAGAGAGATGACTAGTTTGAGGAATGGGAGGCAGTGCCATGGAGTCAAGGGAGGCGTTATTTAAGGAAAGGGATTACGTGGGCATGTTGGTCAAAAGTGTGACATAAAGACATGCATTCTTCAGCTTTAAGTTTCTTACTCATCTCCAGGAGACAAAGGAATGATAAAAGGATTGTTTGACTACATCTATAAGGCTGAAAAGATTTTTTTCCTCTCTTTCCTCTCCAACCATATATATATATATACACACACACATATATGCATTCACATAGAGTCAGTGCATCTTCCAGGAACCCATGTTTTGGGTGCTCTGGCTAGCTACATGGCCGGAGGTAACCACTAATAAGGACAATCATTAAAAGTTGAGGCTGAACAGTGTAAGAGATGTTTTGTCCATGTTGTAACTGATCCACAAAATAATGAGTCGTGATGTAGAGCGTGGAGTGGTGGCGCATGACCTTCTTGAACTTTCAAATGTCGGGATTTTCATGGTACTAAACCAAGGAAGGGGGAGGAAAAGCGTAAAGGACAAGGGACAGAAACATCAAGATGCTACTCTGGTACGTTCATTTCTAATGTTTAATCACCCTTTCCTCCCCCCTTTCCCCAGATTGCAAAAAGATTGCTCCTTGTAGGCAGAAACTCTCTTCAATTTATATCTTTTCTATTCTCAAGCACCTAATACAGTGCTCTGTAAAATGTAAGCACTCAAATGCTAATGATAGAGGTAGCATATGATACTCCCCCAGCTCCACAATACTTATATAAATCCCTTTATATTCTATTTCCCCTATCTGTAATTTATTTTAATATCTGTCGCTCCTTATGGGCAGGGATCACCTTTACCAACTCTGTTGTACTTTCCCCAGCACTTACTACAGTGCTCTGCACGCAGTAAGTGCTGGATGAATACCATTGATGGATTGATTCGGAGCGCACGGATAATTGCAGATTTGAATTCCAGACTAATTTTCCAAGTGACAGGAGTGCAACAACCCTCTAGACTGTAAGCTCTTTGTGGGCACGGAATGCGTCTGTTATATTGTACTCTCCCAAGCGCTTAGTTCAGTGCTCCGCCAACAGAAAGTGCTTCATAAAAATGATCGATTAACAACCACTGGATAGATAGGGTGGCTGCCCCAGTGACCCAAAGCCTTTTTCATGGTAACAGGCCCATCCACAGTCTTCTGGGACATACATGCAAATCCACCACATAGTCTAGAGCTTGGAAGACTCCAAGTGGGCCCGCTTTATCTTTGCGATTAGGAGTCCCAGAAATACTAGGGTTTTAAACCCTCCTCTCTACTCATCTCTTAGTCTATCAATGGGAAGAGAGGAGGCCAAACCAGAAGTTTGCCCTAAAGTCCCTGCAGCAGTCATTACCCCGCAGCACTGAAGGCACTAGAAATGGGTTGAAAGTGATTTTGAGAAGAGCCTCAGTGAGTGAAGAGGTGAGGCAAGCATGAGATAAACTCAGCCTTTCATGGCAGTATTCATAAAACGCAGGGTTCGATTACATGAATGCCGCATTGGGGGTCACCAAGAAGGTCAATAATTTCTGTCGTTCTAGCTCTCCCGTTTGATTGTAAGCTCTTTGAGCTCTTTGTATCTTGCTTCCATTGCAAATCAGTCAATCAGTAGCATTTATGGAGCACTTTCGGTGTGCCACCCATTACCAACTCCTTGGGAGAGTATGACAGAATTAGTGGAGATGATCCCTGACCTATAGCGGGGGAAATGGACACGAAAATAAATTCCAAATAGGAAGTAGAAGAGCATATAAAATATGTACATAAGTGCTGCAGGGGGTCGTGGGAACTTAAGCGCTTAGGCGATGAGAGAGGTATTGAAGTGGCAGTTGGGGTGATATAACTTGGGGAGTAAGAAAATTAATGGGGGAAGAAATGCAATTTCAGAAGGGTTTTGAAGGTGGGGAGAGCTGTGATCTGTCAGATTTGAAATGGGTGGGAGTTCCAGCCAGGGGGACTGTATATATTGGTAATTTACGTACATAAAGCAGCATGGCTCAGTGGAAAGGGCGCGGGCTTGGGAGTCAGAGGTCATGGGTTCTAATCCCGGCTCCGCCACTTATCAGCTGTGTGACTTTGGGCAAGTCACTTCACTTCTCTGTGCTTCAGTTATCTCATCTGGAAAATGGGGATTAAGACTGTGAGTCCCATGAGGGACAACCTGATTACCCTGTATCTCCCCCAGCGCTTAGAACAGTGCTTGGCACATCGTAAGCGCTTAATACCAAAACTGTTATTATTACTATATCCAAAATTTACTTCTATGAATGTCTGTCTCCCCCTCTAGACTGTAAGCTCGTCAGGCAGGGAATGTTTCTACCAACTCTGCTATACTGTACTCTCCCAAGCGCTTAGTACACTGCTCTGCATATAATAAGTGCATATTATAAGTGCTCAATAAATATGATGGATTGGGAAAAAAGCCATGAGCAAGAGGTTGCTAGCAGGAGAGAGGAAAATGAGGGACATTAAGAAGGCTAGCTTCAGGGAACAAAGAATGTGAGCCGGGGAGTAGTGGAAGAAGAGAGTAGATCATCATCACCATCAATCGTATTTATTGAGCGCTTACTATGTGCAGAGCACTGTACTAAGCGCTTGGGAAGTACAAATTGGCAACATATACAGACAGCCCCTACCCAACAGTGGGCTCACAGTCTAAAAGTAGATAAGTAGGAGGGAGAGAACCGACTGGGTGTCTTAAAATCTATGGTGAGGAGTTTCTACTTCATGTAAGGAGAAATGGGCAACAAGTGGAGGTGTTTGAGAAGGGGGGAGACGGGCATAGAACGAGGCTTTAGAAAAATGATCTGGGCAGCAGAGTGAACTTTGGACCGGAGGCAGGGATTTCAGCCAGGAGGCTGACGCAGTACGCGAGCAAGACACGACAAGTGCCAAGATCTGCCTGGTGGCTGCCTGAATGGAGAAGGGTGGATCTGGGAAACCCTGTGGAGGAAGAACCAACGGGATGTAAACATAGACTAAAGGAATACGGGAGAGGAGAGGAAGGAGTCGGAGAAAACGCGGGGTTGCGTGCTTGAGAGACGGGAGGAGGGTGGTGTTATCAGATCAGCAGCGTGGCTCAGTGGAAAGAGCCCGGGCTTTGGAGTCGGAGGTCATGGGTTCAAACCCCAGCTCCGCCACTTGTCAGCTGTGTGACTTTGGGCAAGTCACTTCACTTCCCTGTGCCTCAGTTCCCTCATCTGTAAACTGGAGATTAAGACTGTGAGCCCCACGTGGGACAATCTGATCACCTTGTAACTTCCCCAGTGCTTAGAACACGGCTTTGCACATAGTAAGCGCTTAATAAATGCCATCGTTATTATTATCAACTGCGATGGGAAGCCTAATGTGGAGGACGAGATTTGGGAGGGAAGATGAAAAGCTCGGTTTAGGACACCCATGTTAGAGGCATCCTGGAGGCAAGAAGAAATGTGAAATTGCAGAGAAGGAGCGAGGTCGGGGCAGCAGAGTACATTTGGGAGTCATTTGTCTAGAGGTGGTAGTAAAAGTCATGGGGGTGGCTGAGCTCCCCTAAAGAGTGAGAAGAGAAAGAGATAATCTTGAGGGACACTCACAGTTAGGTTGTGGGATGCAGAGGAAGAGCCAGTGAGACTGAGAATAACCATCTCTATTTGGATGTCCTGCCGACATCTCAAAATGAACATATTTGAAACAGAACTCCTCATCTTCCCACCCAAACCCCGCCCTCTCCCATCACTTTCCCTTCACTGTAGACAACACCACTGCCCTCCCAATCTCACAAGCACATAACCTTGACCTTTTCCTCTATCTCTCATGCACCCCTCACGTTAGATTGTACTTCCCAAGTGCTTAGTACAGTGCTCTGCACACAGTAAGCGCTCAATAAATACGACAATGAATGAATGAATGTCGCCAAGTCCCATTGGTTCTATCTTCACAACACTGCTAAAATTCGCCCTTTCCTCTCCATTCAAACTGCTATTACACTGATCCAAGCACTTTGCATATCCTAGCTTGACTACTGATGATGATGATGATGGCATTTGTTAAGCGCTTACTATGTGCAAAGCACTGTTCTAAGCGCTGGTACTGCAGCAGCCTCCTCACAGACTTCTACTTTCCGTTTCTCCCCTCTTCAGTCCATACTTCACTCTGCGGCCCAGATCATTTTTCTAAAAAAACGAAAATATTCAGTCCACATCTCCCCATTCCTTAAGACGGTTACCCACACACCTCGGCATCAAACAGAAACTCCAGTTTTAAAATATTCAATCGGTTCTCCCCATCCTACCGTACCTCACTACAACCCAGTCCACACGTATAGCTACAACTCCAACCTATTTGCTGTACCTCTATCTCAGCCATTTTGCTCCCTGCCCCTTTCAATTCTGACAAACCGCCACTCTCCCCACCTTTAAAGCCATATTAAAATCACATTTCCTCCAAAAGGCCTTCCCTTTCCCTTCTCCCTCTCCCTACAGTGTCACCTAAGCACTTGATTTGTATCCCCTTTATGCACTTATATTCATCCCATCCTCAGCCCCACAAAAATCACGTACCTATCCATAATTTATTTTAACGTCCATCTCCCTCTCTAGACTGTAAACTCCTTGTGGGTCGGGAACGTGTTCACCAATTGTTATACAGTACTCTTCCAAGTGCTTGGTACAGTGCTCTGTACACAGTAAGCGCTCAATAAATACAATTGATTGATTGATCAGCCAGAGAGGAAAGAGGATGTGGGAAAAAGCTATTTCAGAACAATCAAGGTAAGATAGTGTTTCCGGGAAGGGGGAGTCGACAGCGTCTACGGCAGCTGAGAGGTTGAGGAGGTTTGGGAGAGAGGAGACTGTCAGATTTGGCAAGAAGGGGATTATTGGTGGCCTCAGAAAGAGTGGTCTTAGTGAAGGGAGAAAACCAGGTCATGAAGGGAGCTGGAGAGGACGTGGCGGCAGTGTATACGGTCCATTTGAGATCCCTGGACAGGACCGTGAGGGGATACGGGCTTTGGATGGAGCTAGCCAAGCGAGGGGGTAAACTCTGGAAAGATCACTCCTGATGGTTTCAATTTCGCCAACGAACAAGAGAGGGTAGAGAGGTGAATGCTTTGGGGGTTTCGGGAGGAAGTTACATGCTTGCAAAGTTGGTTGTTGAACATGAGAAAGGGCCCAGTCGTAGCAAGTGAGAATGAATTTGCAGTGGCCGAAGCTGGCCCGGTGCCTGGATTTCCACCATCAGTGCTCCATAGTATAAGCACAGGAGTAGAGTAAGCAGACTTTGAAGTTGATTTAGGGCCGGGTCTTGGTGGTATAAGATTGACGGAAGGAAGGCGGGTGAGGGAGTTAAATATGATAGACAGGGTAGTGTTTAGGACACGGATTTGTGCATCAAGAGAGGTGACGATTGGGTAGGGAGTTCAAGTGGAGCATAATGTCCTAATGATAATCGTATTTGTTTAGGCACTTACTGTTTGCTTCTAAGATTGTAAGTCTCAGTGGGGGGAAAGAACAGTTTTGAGAGAAGACAGGCACAGCAGTTGTAATCAGAGAGTAGAATTTCAGGGGTTGGTGAGGTAAGAAATGGTACAATAACTAAGGATGATGAGATCCAGCGATTTTCCAAGTCGGTGAGTGGGTCATTTCGGTGGAGCAGGAGATAGGCAGAGTTGAGGAATGAGTGGAAGTGGGCAGTTTTGGGGGGATCATCAGGAACGTCCACATGGAGGTCCAATTCCCTGAGGATCCATGAGAAAGAAGGACAAAAGGAAGGTGAGAATGGTGTTGAAAATACTACTCAGAAAACTGGAAGTGCATTCAGGGGAAGAGTAGATGTCTACCACTAGTAATTGGGGTGGGCGATCGGGGCAGTTGACATGGGTTTCAAAGGAAGAGAGAGGATGGAGGGGCGGGATGGTGCGAAAGCTGCACCGGTGCGGGGGGAGAGGGGTGAGGTGCAGGCCGACTCCTCCCTCTTCCCCAGTGAGGCCCTCTCGGGAGAGGGCGGAGGGGAGACGATACCGTCAGGGGTGGGCCGGGTCTCAGGGATGGCAAGGAGGAGGGGTGGCTGGGTTAGGAAGAGGTCAAAGCCAAAGGGGAGTTTATCCACGATACAGTAGAGATTCCACAGGCTACATCTGGCTGAGGAAATGGGGTGGGGAACAAGGAAAGGGAATGGTGTGAGGGGTAGAGATGGCTTGGAAAGGAGTGAACTGATGGGTTGCATTGCTGAGAATGGGTGGTTTGGGGTGGTGGGGAGATTTGGAGAGCAGAGAGTGGAGTCGGGGTAGAGCATGGTGAAATCTCAGGCCTCGAGTGCAAGCTTTCAGTCTCCGTTGCCTTTAGAAAATGTGATCGAGACATATGCTTCCTTCCAAAATTCCTTAAGATCGATTTCCTAGTTCGCTGTGGGGCGGGAACGTGTCTAGCAACTCTTCATTCATTCAACCGTATTTATTGAGCGCTTACTGTGTGCAGAGCACTGTACTAAGCACTTGGGAGAGGACAATACAATAAAGACACATTCCTACTCCTAACTAGATAAATCCTTGCCTGATAAATTTTCCTTCCTGTAAAACAGGGATTCTATTCCCGGCTCCTTCTGGCTGCATAGGGAGGTTGTGAAAACTAATGCTGTCTGAAGTCCTCAGAGATAAGCATGATTTTAATACTGTTCATTATTACCACTGCAGTGGACAGTACTGCATCTCCATTCCATCTGCTCTTGAATAATCTCAATTTAAGATACCACCCTGGGCTACCCGAGCTGCATTTCTCCCTGCTCGGAGGAGATTACGGTACCTGTTCTTTCTTCAGCGACAGAGGAGTTTTATAAACAAATCCCATCAGAAAACGTATTTCGTATTAAAAGCTGGCTATCCAAGTGCAGGCAGGTGGAGTACACTTCCCATAATATGGACTGTTAAATGAAGCCAAGGATTTACTCTAAAACGATGGTGACCCGTTTTTCCCATCATTTCACCTTCATCATTTTCATTTTCATTGTTCTTGAGATTCACCAGAGTCCTCTAAAAGGGTTCTTACAAAATTTTCAAGGAGCAGGCCAGATTCTTTCTCTGGGAAATTCTCTAGGAAGTGTCTGACAGATAGCTACGTTTCCACACAACCAGAAAATCCGGCCCACTGTTTTACCCCCTTTTCACCCCTTTCCCTTTTATCTGTTAGAACACGGGATAAATTAAGGCTCCATTTACCGCTCTTTGAATCCGCGTCATAGCTAAATAGAACAAGAATACACTACTCTCGGGACTGTATCTTTTTTGGAATCACATTTAAACAAGTGGGAGAGGGAGAGACATGAGTGACCACACCATATTTTGTGGGACATTCCAGTTTGGGGCCATTTTTCCTTTGTGTCCCATATGAAATCAGTATGAGACATACTTTGTCCCACACTTTTTTTTTATAATCCAGCCCCTCATGGCTATTTTTCTGTTTAGCCTTCTCCCACCAGAGTAGCCCCATCACCTCTCTTGCCACGTGGCTCCCTAACAGCTCTCAAGCCACCAACCCACGGGGACAAAATAAGCAGGAGGCAACAAAAAGGAGCGAAAAAGGAGAACAGAAATAAGGTAACAGGATAAACAAACAAACAAAAAAGGAAGTACAAGACAGGCAGGGGAGAAAGAAGGAAAAGATGAAATGAGAGAAATACAAAAAAAAAGGAGGGTGTGCGGGAGTCCTCAAGGCATGCTACAGAAATAACTTTCAAACAACCTTTCTGGAAATGTCACTGAATTTCTACCACGCTTTTGGGCAGAAAAGACCAAAAGAAGGAATATCTTGAAGAGGAAGTTGAATTTTCAAAGGGATAGCTACCAGTATTAGGGGGTTGGCTCCTTTCCGTATATCCACGCCAGCCTCAGAGTTAGAGTAAATGTTGTTGTCTGCAATCAAGCCTCCTGCCTCCAGACGCAAAAATATTCCTGACGCTTTGCAGTGGCAAATGTCATTCTTTAGCATGATAATCTACACAGGAAGGAGAAAACATTCTTTATTTCCCAGTTTCAGAACACCAAAAACAAGTAAGTTGGCAGGAATTGCATCTGTTTTCCTGTGCCTCTCGTGGGTTTAGTGTCCAAACCCGTAATCCGTTCTGTTCCTTGGGAAGGTACTCACCTTACTGATTGCCTTCCAACTCCCTGACAATTTGGGGAGGAAAGTTGAATCAACCTTTTGGGCTCTTTAGTCCATTTCAATTTAGAGAAAAACATCTGACGTGGAGTGCTAGGAACACGATGAGTTGTCCTGAGACCACTTCCCACTACTTCTCCCCGTTCTGGAAAAGCCGGGTTCGGCCGTTGCTACAATCGCTCCTGGAATGAATTAGGAAGCCTCGACTGTGGCCCAGGATTTGGTGGCACCCTTTACTCTTTCCAAGTAAAGAATTCCCGGTACTTCTCAGGACTGTGGTCCACGATTGGGTGGCACCCTTTACTCTTTCCGAGTAAAGAATTCCCGGTACTTCTCAGTTGTGTCTGTGCACCGAGCCCACATCATGGAAGAACTGTTCATTGACTTTCCTCCAGGATTTGCAGGCCTCCCACTTTGGCCTGCGATTTTTCTTGATTAAAAAACCACTGGAAGGGGTTAAAATTGCAGAACAAGGAAGGGCCTGTTTTCAGCAGGGTGCATTCACTGTTCTCAGAAGATTCAATAGAAAAATCACTCATTATTTTTCAATTACCCTATGTCCCCTAATGTGCACAATAATTCCCTGGAGGAAGGGAAACCATTCTAAACTTGTCACAATGACCAAATTACTAACCGTTTCTTCTCATTTTTGAGTGACATATTTAATCTCACACTAGGACATTACAAAACTTAACTGGTAGTTTTCGCCCTGTTCAATCTTCTCTCTCTCATTTTCTTTATGGCGGTTGCTGGCTCACTTCCTCTGAGAAGCAGCCCTGGGCTACAAGACCACCGTTCAGCTAAATGTCTTTGCTGTATTTAAGAAATGTTCCCAAGAGTTGAAACTCAGCTCTTGCTAGGATGTTCTTGGGATCTTAATAGTTATTTGCAAATTCCTTCCTGAATTGTATCTGCTATCTCCCCAAAATGTGATGCCCAAATTAAAAGAGAATTAGCAAGTCAATAAGCTAGAAAAATGCAGCAAGGGAGTCATACCATCCTACAGAGTATAAGCCTTCTCAAGAAAATGAAATAATATTGAATCTCCAACAATTAGACGTACGCATGCTAATGAGACATTTGATTCCGTTCTGGTTTTGATCAGTTATAACTGCAGTGTCAATCCACCAGTCTGAACGGCACCAAGATTAGTATTAATAATAATAAAGAATAATAATAGTGATGATGGCATTTGTTAAGCGCTTACTATGTGCAAAGCGCTGTTCTAAGCTCTGGGGGGATACAAGGTGATCAGGTTGTCCCAGGTGGGGCTCACAATCTTAATCCCCATTTTACAGATGAGGTAACTGAGACACAGAGAAGTCAAGTGACTTGCCCAAAGTCGCACAGCTGATAAGTGGCGGAGCCGGGATTAGAACTCATGACCTCTGACTCCTGAGCCCGTGCTCTTTCCACTGAGCCACGCAGCTTCTCTAATAACTGTTGTATTTCTTAAAAGCTCACTATGTGCACTAAGCACTGCACTAAGCACTGGGGGAGAAACAACAGATGTGGACTGGACACAGTCCCTGACCTACAGGAGGTTCACCATCTAAGTAGGAGGGAGAACAGGAATTTTATCCCCATTTTACAGTCCCAGAGCAGTTGAGTGACTTGCCCAAGGTCACACAGCAGGCAAGTGTCAGAGCTGGGGTTAGAACCCAGGTCTTCTGACTCCCAAGCTGGGCTCTTTCCACTAGGCCATGCTGCTTCTCCACTTAAATTCATCTGTGGAGGAAGCATAGTCATCCTGGCCTTGTTTCACCAGGCAATTTTGAGCTGTCGAAGGCCATTTGGGAATGTTCTACTATTTAAATGCACTGGAGGAAGAGAACTGGCCTTTGACCCTGGGGGATGCTTTTCCCACTCAATATGCCCCCTGTACTCCAGTTTTTCTGCTGCGCAAGGTTGTTTCGAGAGACTTCCTGAATTGCTCCCGGATTGGAGCGTTGCTCTGGATAAGTGGCAAATTCTTTTTTACTACTAAGCCATATTTTATTGGATGCTAAATCAAGGGGGGACAATTATTTTGACCCTTGGGCCACAAATTGAAAATGGCAGCAGGTCTGGGGACAGTGTGTGTGTGTGCATGTGTGCATGGAGAGGGGGAAGAGGGTGGAAAAAAGCAGCTGGCTCAGAGCCAGTCCAAATCTGGATTAAATCGCTTGGTGGGCCAAATTCGACATGCAACTAAATTTTGCTTACTCGACAAGAACCAACGTCCAGTTTCCCTTTATTCAGTCGCAATTGAAGCAAATGGAGCCCAAGAAGGACGTGGAAACCCCCCCCAGAAAACCTCGTTTGGTGTGAGAACAAGACAGCTTTGATAGACAAAATAATTCACTTTGTAAGCCAATAACTTGAAGATGGGCATTACTCGATGACTGCATTAGTGTATTTAAGCAAAAAAGCAGCTAAATCTCCACGCTGTTATGGTATCTAATTCTTTCCAGTCAAGTAAACTGTTAAACCATGTCTGATTAGTGCCAGGAAATAATCTACAAATTGCTTTTGCATATTCTTGCTTTAATAAACAACATCTATCAGGAGAAAATTAAATTACATTTCCTTCACTAGCTCATTGCAAAGGTGATTCATTCAAGCCTTTAATTAAATGATGAACGAAGCAGCAAGATGTCTTCTTCCCTTTCTCCACAGTCATTTACCATTGCCTTGGTGCTGAGGTTAAATAATAATAATAATACTAATGGCATTTATTAAGTGCTATGTGCAAAGCACTGTTCTAAGCGCTGGGGAGGTTACAAGGTGGTGCAAAATCTATCCACAAGTCAGCCCAGGACACAGCTATTACCATCATGCCGATGAATTAGGGAATGACAGAGCAACTGAGTAAAGAGGAAGAAAGTTACAATTGTATACTCGTGCTATCTGTGAATTCCTAGGGTATAGACTCAGGAAAAAAAAAATGCAGTCTCCTGCTTCCCCCTGGTAGCCATCCATTCTAGCCTGGCAAGGAGATCCTGAGTTGGAGCCGAAGAAAGTGGCTTAAACCGGCTTAAAACTGATGAGTAGCACTTTTCACTTCAATTATGCCAATTATGTAAGGAACTGACTTTGGCTTTGTGCAAAAACTCAGCTCTGTTCTGAAGGAGAGGGAGGGGTTTTGGAGGTAGAGTATAAAGAGTAGTCTCAATCAATTGTAATTATTGAGCGCTTACTGTGTGCAGAGTACACTGTACTAAGTGCTTGGGACAGTACAATATAACAGAGTTGGCAGACATGTTCCCTGCCCACAAGAAGCTTACAGTCTTTGGGAGGGAGGAGGGCGGATGAAAAGACATTAATATAAATAAATTATGGATGTGTACGTAAGTACTGGGGGCCAGAGGGTAGGGTGAATGAAGGATGCAAATCTAAGTGCAAGGGCAATGCAGAAGGGAGTAGGAGAACGCAAGCAATCCCACGGGAACGGCAGGGAGTTGTGAAGAAGTTGGGCAAAGTTAGTTTCTAGAGTTTAAAACCTGACACTGACAACTCTTTCGTTAAGCAGTGGTCCTTCCAGCTCCAAATTCTGGCTCAAATAGCAACCGTTAGCTATGGGGAGGAGGGGATGGGAAGAGGATGCAGGAGGGTACGGAGGAAGGGCAGGACTCCACTTTGGATATTTGGTGAAACCCCATGGTTGCTCTCTCTCATCCATCCTCATGGTTAGGGGGAGGCGGTACCTTCTAATAGCCTGACTCTCCCATCTGTCTCAGATTCAGGGTCTCAAGGACACCCTTGGGAATCACAGGGAGGAGAGCAACCTCCGTCGACCCCCCTCCCTCCTTCCTTTGTCCATTTGCCTCAGACATATGCCTGCTTCAAAGAGAAAATCATTCCCCGGGTGGTCAGCGGCCAGAGGGAGGGGCATTTTATAAGCACAGCTCTAGAAACAACCTTTATTCACATTCAAAACTCGCTGGCCAAGCACAGGGCAGATGGGGTACACTTACCAGAACACAGATTGTTAAAGTGAAGCCAAGGATTTACCCTAGAAAGACGCGGAGGCGTCTTCCCCATGATTTTCCTGGTCAGAGTCTTTGTTCCTGCGGTCTAGCGGTCAGCGTTTAGTGGTCAGTTTTCCCAGCTGCTCTGCTCCCTCTTAATGCGGCTTTTTAAGCCACGCAGAATGTTAGACGGGGGTGGAGCCAGGGGCGGCCAGGGCGATAGCAGAATCATCGGTATCGGGTTATCTTTACCCTGCCCAAACGGCTGGACAGCCGAAAGGGTGAAGCCATCTTGAGGACTGCACTGCTCTCACTCCCTCACCATCCTGGCTGAAGCCAATCCATTCTTTCCCCCATGAGTCAGCCTTGCTGTCTCTGGCCAGAATAAAAGACTTGAATTTATCACTCTGCAGCTCCTTTCTTCAATCACGCAAAACACCGCCTGTGTCGTTTTGGTTGTACTCGCAGCATTGCAGTGAAGACGAAACAAGGTAAGGATTATGGCCCCCTTAGGAGGCAACACAGAGAGGAGAGGGGCAGGCCTACGGTCAGTGACCTGGATAGGGAGATCAGGGCCAGATTTACCACAGAGGCAAAGCAGGCCACTGTCCACGATGCTGCTTGGCTAGAGGCCCTTCTGTTCTCTTTCTAACTTCTGCTTCTCCCCTTGTGATTCAACTGCCTCACACACTGTTACTGTGATTATTATCACTACTAATTATTACGGCATTGGTTAAGGGCTTACTATATGTCAGGCACTGTTCTAAGCGCTGGGGTAGATACGCGATAACCAGGTTGGACACGATCAGCCCTTGTCCCACCTGGGGCTCACAGTCTAAGTAGGAGGGAGGAGAACTGAATTCCCATTTCACAGTCGAGGAAACTGGGGCACAGAGAAATGGCCTGCCCAAAGTCCCACGGCATGCCAATGATAATGATGGTATTTGTTAAGCGCTTACTATGTGCCGAGCACTGTTCTAAATGCTGGGATAGATACAAGGTGATCAGGTTGTCCCACGTGGGGCTCACCGTCTTAACCCCCATTTTACAGATGAGGGAACTGAGGCCCAGAGAAGTTAAGCGACTTGCCCAAAGTCACACAGCTGACAGTTGGCGGAGCCAGGATTAGAACCCACGACCTCTGAGTCCCAAGCCCGTGCTCTTTCCATTAAGCCACGTGAGCCAGAATTAGAACCCAGGTCCTCTGACCCCCAGGCCTGTGCTCTTTCCGTTAGGCCATGCTGCTTCTCGCTTGGGTGCCCAAAATGTCTTGAGCCGGCCCTGACCCAGGTCCTTTCTAAAGACAAAGCCCCGGAGCGAGTCACTGAAGCACCTGGTCACTGTTCTTCAGCTCAGTTTATTTAATTAGATGAAACCATGTTCTAAGGGAACACAATTTAATAGCCCCAAAGGGCTCAGGAGTCTATCTGTTTCCAATTTCTACTTGGTTTTGGCAGTATACAGGGTTCAGATTCTCCCCCCAACTCAGATTCTCCCCTTCTCCCAGATTTGGGCCTAGGGAGAAAAGAGCACGGAGAAGGGAGAATGTGTTATACGCACCTGGGATCCCTACAGGCGAGCAATCATGTCAGCCCTTCCTGAGACCACTGGAAGAGTGTCAGAGCAGTTTGGAAGGCGGAAACTCCATGTGAAAACAAAAATATAAGTCTGTTTCAAAGAGGCATCACACAAATGATCCACAAATACTCAAATGTGCAGATTGACATTTTCTACTCCTTCAGGCCCCTCTGGCAAGTTCCTGCTACCTCCTTTTCTGATTCTGAGCACAAGGAGGAATTTCTGTTCAAAATGCAGTTATTTATGGCATTGAGACAGACCTCCGGGGTGACTTCAACCCAAAATGTTTAGCGGCTGGAGAGCATGCCCAAGTATCTTGTAAACCCATCAGGGATTCTGACTGATCTAAAGCCTTCGGCCCCAGACAGAGTGGCAGGACAGCCTCCAAAGAGGAATCACGGCTGAATCAGAGACGAGGTACCTGACCTAAGCGTAGCAGGGTCTGCAACTTATCGATAAGGCAAAAGGGAGCCAGAGTTTATAGAAAACTTCAAAGAATCCATCCATTACACAATGCTCCTGGGGGGGGAGAATATGTCCTTGGAGCTGCACTGTGACATAGCCTAATCCTTATTCCATTTGTTCGCAATTAAAATCAAGCTAGTGAAGTAGAACCTGAACAGGAATTACTTCTCGCTAATGCTAGATACCGGCATGATCTAGAAGAGCCAATGAAGGGCGCTTGATACTAACTCCAGTTCTGGGTAAAGCAGCTCAACAGCTCACATGGGAAATGGATTACATCAAGAGCTTTTGGAACTCTTTGGCAAATTACTCTCCTTCTCTTGCTCTGTCATTCTGGCAACGAAGGGGGAGAGCTTGAGATTTCATAGGCCACCCTAAGTGATAAGTGATTATTATGATGAGTGATGATGATGATGAAGGGGAGGAGGAGGAGAATGAAGTACTGTACTGATTAATGGCTGGGCTGCTCCAGGGAAGAGGAAAAAAAGGAGAGAGTGGGCTGTCGGCCATTATCGTGCTACGACCCCGGATAACCTCCCAAGTAGGGAACCAGTAACAGCCTTCAACGGCTGCAGAAGGGTCTATCAAATCCACCATCAACTGGCAGAAAAATGACATTTCAACAAGTCAGGGGCTTTCCATTTTTTTCTACCAAGGAACTCAATGGCATCTCACATTTTCTCAGAGTCCCCTTTCAATCTTTTTCTATATTTCACCTGGCCCTTTAAGTGCCTTCTCTGAGGACTGAGGCAAGATGTGACTGAGATACAGAGGAGTGAAGAACTTAAAGTCCCACTTGAGAAAACTCAGATTTAAGTTCCTTTAAGTCTGTAAGAAGGATTTTCATTAAAACAACAACAACAACAGTCTATCATATTCATTTCTTTTTAAAATGGGCTTACTCAGCCCTTGTTTAAAATGTCTCTATGATTGAATTAATGGCACTGGTTTAAACCCCAGAAGATTCGCCTGCTGAGAAAAGGCTTCCAGACTAGAAAAGACCTGAGTTCTTTCTTCAACCCACATCATGTTACACAAACTATGGCAAGTCAGCTTATGAAATGAAGCAACTGTGGTCATTTCTTCATTCACATTTTATAAGCTTTTACTGTATCTCTAGGCAAACAGCTACAACTATTCTAGTCGCATAAATCATTTCACACACAACCCATATAGAGATCAAGGGAATATATGAGGAAGATGGAGATATATATATATCTCCATCTTCCTCATATATATATATCTGAGGAGCCAAGCAGATTTAGGGGGCCAAAGAGAAAAAGGAGGGAAAATGCGAAGAAAAATAGCCAGCAAGAAAATTGGACATCAATTAAAAACCCTGATGATATTGGTCTCTTCTGCTACTCACAGAATGCTCTTTAAGTGTCTGTGAATCGGAGCCACTCAAGCACCAAACATACAAATACTTGAAACAATAAAGGTACGTCTTGTGGTCTGTC
The DNA here is from genome assembly GCF_015852505.1 of Tachyglossus aculeatus. Classification (NCBI taxonomy): domain Eukaryota; kingdom Metazoa; phylum Chordata; class Mammalia; order Monotremata; family Tachyglossidae; genus Tachyglossus; species Tachyglossus aculeatus. The sequence goes on from NC_052098.1 coordinate 59,706,471, forward strand.
TGATATGTGCTCCAAGGCCTGTTTTCTTATCTGGCCAAGTACATAATAATAATGATGGTATTTGTTAAGCGCTTACTATCTGCAAAGCACTGTTCTAAGCGCTGGGGGAGATACAAGGTGATCAGGTTGTCCCACATGGGGCTCACAGTCTTAATCCTCATTTTACAGATGAGGTCACTGAGGCTCAGAGAAGTTAAGTGACTTGCCCAAGGTCACACAGGAGACATGTGGAGGAGCCGGGATTCAAACCCATGACCTCGGACTCCAAAGCCCATGCTCTTTCCACTGAGCCACATTCATCCTGTTTCCCTTCAGTTGCTAGGATAAGGTAAAAGATGCTCCTATAGGCCTGAAACCAGGGACTTTCTGGTAGCAAGTGGAGAAAAGAAGGGTCTGAGGTGGGAAAGTTGATCCTTAAGTGTCACACCCATGCTGTAAGATGCTTCATTTGCTTATGTCATTCTGGGATAATGCGTGCTCACTGCCAGAACTAAGTGCAATAAGCTGAAAATTCTTAACAGCAAGCTAATGTCTTGTTTTCTCCCATCTTGAGGGGTTTTTTTTTTTTTTTTTATTCTTTCCACTAAAGGAAAGAAGATTTGTGAATTAATGGCTTGGGACAAATGGATGAGGGCCACAGTGATAAAAATGCAGATGTAATTGCACCTGAGAAGAGCTGCTATATAAATGAATGGCAAACGACTCCTCCTTAATATTAATCCCCCTGCATAACTGAGCCAGTCACTTGAATAGCAGCCTTGTGCTGCATGGCCAATACTCTATTTCACGCCACTCTCCTTGAGGCTTATCACTCAGACACTGAAGTTTTCAAGGTGCTGATCAAACTTGACTCAAGCCTGACTCAAAGAACCAATCTTGGGGAAACTACAGTCTGACCAATGGTTAAAGACAGTTTTCTTTTTTGATCTGGGCAAGGTTCCAATGACAGCATGGTGAACTTCACTTCCCGACAAAGAACCTTGGGCTTGGCGGTCCACGTCAGCAGTCCATGCCCGCCTGCTATTATGATAAGTCTTGTTCCCCTTCCCACAGTTCTTTGAAGGCTCCTTATGACTTCCTGTCCCCCTTCCCACACTCTCAAACCTGCCCTCCACCCCCACCCCCGTGCCTTTTTTTCCCCCCACTTTGTCTCTGTAGGGACAAAAAAACAGATAGGGATAGCACGGGGAAAAGGCAATCTCCTCCCCAATCTGGTCCACCCCATCCCTACAGCTTGGGCAGCCTCGGGAGGCAGGGGTTGTGAGCAGGGAAGGGGCAGGGAGTGGCAGCGTAGAAGTTAAAAAAGAAAGCCACAGAGGCTGGATACCAGTGTGAGGCAAGGATGGGACGGAGAGCCCAAGCCAACTGCATGGGCACGGAGAGAAAATGGTCCGGAGGGAGGGGGAAAGGGGAGGAGGTAAGGAAGCCTTGGAGAGCTCTCAAGAAGTCAAAGAGAGGGCAGGGTGAGGGGTGGAGTGGGCCTTACCGTTTGACAGAACGGAACAGCGTGTCCAATATGCTCTGTCGGGAAGTGAAGCAAATTTCACTGTACTGTTGCATAAGCCTTGTCAAAGGTTACCAACTCACGTAGCGAGCTTCTTTTCCTATGTAGCTTTGAGGCTATTCTTGTTGGAAGGCAAGACGACGAGAGAGATAAAATGGCCCTAGGACATTTATCTGTTGAAAATGAACCGATCGATGTTAGGGTGATGAGAATTAACAATTACCATCGAGATCCAATTCTGAACTCGGAGAGGCAAATGGTAATACCGCAAAATCACTGGAAAATTCAATTGTCCGTGAATTAACCGTGAGTTGCTAACGGCCCGATAGCTGGAGGTGGGAGCCCAGATCCAATGTAGGGGGCTGTCCTGATTGGCTGTGTAAGGGGTGAAACGGAGATACTGGTCGAGATCAGTACCGCTCCCTCGGGAGAGGGGATCGGATAAGAGACCCGTACACTGGAATGGAGTGGGTTACACCATGAGAGTCCATCCATCCAGCCGTCTGAGCCATTCATTCACAAATCCTCTTTACTGCAGCCGGCATGAAAGTGGCTGCTCCGTTCATTCAATCGTATTTATTGAGCGCTTACTGGGTGCAGAGCACTGTAGTAAGCGCTTATTAGATCCAATAGATTACCACCTCATAGATTCCACAAAGGGGAATGGGGAAAGGGGAGAGAAGAAGGGGGGGAGGCACAAGAGAGAGAGGTTAATGTAGACGGTGAAAAGGGGTGGCGGGGGGGAAGAAAACAGAGAAAAGGAGGAAAGAGGAGGCCAAAGACCAATCCAGGACCCAATCTGCCCGCTGCACAACTCTTTTTTAAAGCTAAAACTGAGCAAGGAGAGACGAGCAAGCGGAGACAAAATGGGAAAGCCCAGGCCTGAGGAGGGCCAGAAAAGCCCTGTGCTCGCTCAATCTGGGTTCTGCAACCTAAACTGGCAGGATTTTTTTTTTTAAGGCTCCTCTGAGACTGTCCTGGGGGGCTCCAACCTGCTCTGATCCGGAGTAACTCCAGAAGCTGCAGTCTGCTCAACTCTGCTCCAAGAACTGATTGGAGTCCAAGCTGACACCACCTTAGAAGGGAAGGGGGGAACCGGGAGGAAGGGTCAGATCTCCCAAGGTCAGTCTTGGAGCAGAGCAGACCTAGAACGGGTTGAAAACCTTCTGTCCTAAGCTTGCCCCTGGGGCAGCTCCAGAGGCAGGGCAGGAGGCCTTGCTTAGAGCATCAGAAATGCACTTTTCTGGCTCCCCGAACGGTCTACATGGAGATGGGGGATGGACACCGTGACACTGTGGATATTATCGGATACCCGTGGCCAGTTATTTCCAGGACCGGTCTATACTACTTCCTGGCACGTTCTTCAGAGCCGACAGAAAAAGGGCCTGTTGTGAGCCAGAGAGAGTAGAACGGAGGGGTAGATGATGAGTGTGAAACCTAGTGGACAAAAAGGGAGGCAAGCAGAGCTAATGCCAGTGAAAAAGAAAGGACATTAACAAGCCTAGCAATACAGTCACACTCCTGCTCCTTGAGAGCAGGAGTGGCCCCTACTAATTCTCTTGTACTCTCTCAAGAGCTCCGTTCGGCGCTCCGAACCCAACGGGAGCTCAACCGACACTACTGATCGACAGGAGACGCCGACTACCCTCGGGCGGTACCTCCTACATCTCTGACTCTCCGGGATATTAGCAATGCATCCGGAAAGGTAGACGAACAATGAGACTAGGCTCAGAAAACTCTTCTGCATCAGCCTAAGTGATTCAACTTCCGTTGAGGATTTGCATTTTATCCGCCTCTCACAGCACCTTGCTATTCTGTATGCACCGGACTGCATAGGTCAAGTCCCTGAAGATGCTTGCTTCTATCTTGGCTTGGCCCTGGGAGCAGACGAAGACTCCCCCCTTCCCGTCCCTGAAAAGGCACTTCTGGATGAGGCATCCTTGCAGGGAACTGGCAAGGGACTGGGCTTCCTTATCCCTCTGCAATTCCTGCTGCAGAGTTTTCAACTGCAGGTCACTCTGGAGGGCAAGCAGCCCGTTGGTTTGCGGCCGATACAGGAGGGACTTGGCCAGCATGTAACTCAGACCGTGAGCTTGGTAGGAGGACACCTCACACACTGTCTGGTCATCGTCCTCATTCTCACTGCTAGCGCTCAGTTCGTCGTCGCTGCGGTCTGAGGTCCCCCTTTCCCCATCCTCGAGGTTCCCAATGGCCTCGCTTTGCTCCTCCTCCCTGGCCTTCTCACACGGCTCCGGGGATTTTGAAGTCGGAAGGAAACCGCTTTGGCCTTCCCCGATGACAATCTCACAGGTCCTCAGGTTTCCAGTGGGTGGGAGTGCCAGGACTTCCCTGCCTGAGGTGTCACAAAACGCCGAGCCTTGTGTATCGAACAACACAGAGCGGGACTTGGCCAGTCCCATCAGGTGCTTACAGGCCCAGTTCCTGTCGGTGGACGGATGCCCCTCAACTGTCACCGAGGCAACTTCGCTCCCAACGAACTCGCAGTTTTCAAGGACACCCAGGGCCACTCTGTGGAAACTGATGCAGGCTTGATTAAAGGTGCAAAATTTAACCTGGCAGGTCCCCGGGGCATGAATCTGTAGCTGTCCGTTCTCGAAGTTGCAGTTATCGAACTGGACGTGGCCTGATGATGTCTGGAAAAGAAAAGGGGGAAAATTAGGAAAGTGTAAAGTTAAGGCAATCGGAGAGCCTTGCTTTTCCCATCTTTCCTTTGAAAAGGATGCTTCCCTCTGAGAAGAGAGCAAGGCATCATCATCATCATCGCTGGTATTTACTGAGTTCCTACTGGGTTGCAGAGCACTGTACTAAGCGCTTGGAAGAGTACAATAAAACAGAGTAGGTAGACACGTTCCCTCCCCACAACAAGCCATACACTCCTCAGTTGCTAGTAACTACCTTGATAGCTCCCAAGTACCAACTCTCTTCCAATTTTGGCACCTCTGCCTGGTCTAGATAATTCTCCTCAAAAAAATACCGACTATCAATTGGTTACTCCCCTGTTTATGATTCTCACACATAAAAAATGGATTATTATTATTCCTGGGTTCTAATCCCAGCTCTGACCTTTGCCTGTTGGGTGACCTCAGGCAAGTCACCTAACTGCTCTGTGCTTCACTTTCCTCATCTGTAAAATGGGGAGGAAATCCCCGTTCTCCCTTACTTAGACTGTGAGTCCCACGGTGCAAATACGGCTGGAATAAATCAGTACATCGGAAGCTGCGAATATACCTAGTGTTCACAGCTGGCAGGATGGTGGCAATTAAAACCCTACTGATCACAGAGGGAAAGTCGTAAATTTCAACCTTCTACTAAATAAACCGACGACATACAGAGGCTCAGTTCTAAGAACCAGATGTTAACTTTGGGACAAAGAAAATTTGATACAAACTCACTCAATAAACAAGTACAAGTATTGATAACAGGTTTCTATGACCTTACAGGCTAAGCAGATGGGGTTTTTTTTTAGGGCAATTGAACAGTTTTAATAATAATAATAATAATAATAATAATTTTGGTATTTGCTAAGCGCTTACTATGTGCAAAGCACTGTTCTAAGCCCTGGGGAGGATACAAGGTGATCGGGTTGTCCCAATCTTAATCCCCATTTTACAGATGAGGGAACTGAGGCCCAGAGAAGTGAAGTGACTTGCCCAAAGTCACACAGCTGACAAGCGGCGGAGGCGGGATTTGAACCCATGACCTGACTCCCAAGCCCAAGCTCTTTCCACTGGGCCACGCTGCTTCTCTGCCGCTGCTTTTCCTATAACACTGTTGCAGTGACATTATTGAAGAACTCCCCATGCTGAAGCAGCATGGCCTAGTGGAAATACCACCAGTCTGGGAGTCAGAGGCCTTGGGTTCTAATCCCGACTCTGCCACTAGCCTGCCGTATGACCTTGGGCAAGTCACTTACCTTCTCTGGACCTCAGTTTCCTCACCTGTAAAATGGGAATTCACTCCCTGTTCTCCCTCCAATTTAGACTGTGAGCCTGAAGATAAACAGGGACCGTGTCCAAACCTAATGATCTTGTGTCTATCCCAGCACTTAGAACAGTGCTTGACACAGAGTAAGCGCTTAGCAAATACCATTATTACTGCTTTTATGGAAAACTTGTGTTGTACGCCCGCCTCGAGTGGCGTGCATGCACACAACTATTTCTTCTGACATCTCACCATGCTCTCTCCAGACAGGCATGGTCAGAAGAATGTTCCCTAATTCTCCAGCAGCATATTTTATCCAAAACGCACAGTGAAAATGAAGGGTAAGGAAGAACTGACTGTTCTGTAATACAAATGATGTTACCGGTGTTTAAACTGATAAAGCAGACTGATCCCATCAATACATGAACTTTTCTCTCATTCGATCTTGGGGAGGTCTATTTCCATCAAGAAAAAGGTAGTGAACTCACCAGTGCCCGCCTCATTCCTACGAGTTAAAACTTTCCCAACCTCATCTACCACTCTCAGTGAAAATTTAGCTTACGTCTGCGGCAGGTGATTCTCATCCCATTATTTTAATGGTGCTTAAGCGCTTACTCTGTGCCAGACACCGTACTATGCTCCGGGGTAATACGCAAGCTAGTCAGCTTGGACACAATCCATGTCCGGGGCTCACCATCTTAATTCCCATTATACAGATGGGGTGACTGAGGCACAGGGAATTAAAGTGACTTGCCCCAGGTCACACAGCAGACGAGTGGTGGAGTTGGGATTAGGATCCAGGTCTTTCTGTCTTCCAGGCGTCTACTCTACCTACTGGGCCACGCTGCCAGCTGATTTGTGAAGGGGCTTACCAAATCAGGTGGCTTGCTAGCAGACTAATGAACAGGGTTTGGCACTCCTGACTGCCGCTGAGGACAGAAGGACTGGTTCAAGTAGAAAAATTAAGCATTCCTCCTGAATGGTCCAGCGCAACACACACCATTAGAAGCAGCGTGGCTCAGTGGCAAGAGTCCGGGCTTTGGAGTCAGAGGTCATGGGTTCAAATCCTGGCTCCGCCAATTATCAGCTGTGTGACTTTGGGCAAGGCACTTCACTTCTCTGTGCCTCAGTTCCCTCATCTGGAAAATGGGGATTAAGACTGTGAGCCCCCCGTGGGACAACCTGATCACCTTGTAACCTCCCCAGCGCTTAGAACAGTGCTTTGCACACAGTAAGCGCTTAGTAAATGCCATTATTATTAGTAGTAGTAGTAGTACCATGACCACCCACAGCTCTTCATTCATCAGGAGCGTGTGCTAATACCAGGGGACATGGAAGAGGCTCAGTGAAATGTGGCTCTCCTCACATTGGTTTTGTCCACATGGCTCAAGCATCACTGATGCCCCATGCGTGTGAGACACTATACTTTCTACTAAATATTTCTTCCTCCTCAAGATGTAATAATAATAATAATGATGGCATTTATTAAACGCTTACTATGTGCAAAGCACCACTGTAAGATGTGCCCCACCTTTGGCAGGTCCACCCACAGAAAGACTGCTACAGCCTCCAACAAAACCAATTTTGTTTCCCATAGTTCTCCTTTATTCACGGTCAGCCCGTTCCCCCTCCCCAGCCCCATGATCCATTTGCATTCTCGTAGCCCTCCTTTAGTTCGGGCCGTTTCCCCACTCCTCAAGAACCTTCAGTAGTTGCCCATTAACCTCAGCATCAGACAGAAACTCCTTACCGTCGGCTATAGAGCACTCAGTCACCTTGCCCCCTCCTATCTCACCTTGCTACCCAACCCTCACACTTCGTTCCCCTAAGGCAAACCTACTCACTGTACCCAAATCTCTTCTACCTCATCGCCTATTGCTTGCCCACATCCTGCCACTGGCTTGGAACACCCTCCCTCTTCTTATCCGACAAAACACTCTCCCTGCTTCGAAGCCTTACTGAAGGCGCATCTCCTCCAAGAGGCCTTCCCTCACTAAGCCCTCCTTTCCTCCTCTCCCACTCCCTTCTGCGTTGCCTTAACTTGCTCCCTTTATTCACCCCCCTCCTCCCAGCCCCACGGCACTTACGTACACATCTGTAATTTTATTTATATTCATGCCTGTCCCCCCTCTAGACTGTAAGCTCGTTGTGGGCAGGGACTGTGTCTGTGATATTGCTGTACCGTACTCTCCCAAGAGCTTAATACAGTGTGCTACACACAGTAAGCGCTCAATAAATACAACTGACCGACTCCTTTATGACCAGCCACCTCGCTTATTTGCATTTGGAGCCAGAGAAGCGGTAGGATCGGCTCTGGGAAGGGAGGCTGGGGAGGATGAGCCAGGAATATCATGATACTACGAATACTATAACAGCCACGAGTTTGCTTCCTCTCTACTCCACCCTTCCCAAGGGTCGGTCAGTCAATCGCATTCACTGAGCGCTTACTGTGTGAAGAGCACTGTTCTAAGCGCTTGGGAGAGTACAATATAACAATACACCAGACACATTCCCTGACCGCAACCAGCTCACAGTCTAGAGGATATGCTCCGACAGACAGACTGGAACATCACTGCCTCTTTGTTCTCCGGATCAAGGCAGCCGCCGAGCAGTGTAGCAAGGAGAGGGGCAGCAGCAGGACGATGGGGTAGGAAGAGTCCAGACAAAGGACAGCCTAGCCCCAAAGACAGGGAGACCCGGCTGCTAACCGGGGCAGTTCCGGAGACGGTAAGCGGGGCTCGCCTTTCTCCCGGAGAATCCACACCCACCTTATACACGACGGGGGTGAACCACGCTGGCATGAAGACGAGATTGCACAGCCGAGTGGTCGGGCAGTGCTGATCAATGCAAACCAGCAGGGCCACGTCGCCAAGCTTTCCGTGGCCCACGATATCCACGGGCACCTTCAGGATGATTTCGCTCTGCTCTTCGTACACTCCCGGGAGCAGCTTAATCCTATCGTAAATGCCGGCCGAAGCCAAGGCGCTACGGAGGCTATCAAACTCACAGCCAGGCCCAACCCAGAGAACCCGCCGGTCCTTTTTCCTCCTGAATAAGTACAAACAGTTGGCGGACTCTACGTCCTGAGCGTTTTTGGTCCACGTCTTGGAGGCCACGTAGTGCTGCTTGAAGGCTTCTCTCCAGGACTGGGGCTCCACATCTGGCCGGTTGGGCCAGTTGGGATGTCGACACTCAATACAGCCCAAGCACAGTTGCCGCCACCTCGTGTTATCTAGGCTGAGGATGAGCTCGTACCAGGCCCGGCACACTAGGCTGCAGCGGCCCAGGTCAGGAAGACATAAGTAGGCTAAGATCAGGCGCCACAGTTCCAGTGGGAGGCCACTGATCTCCATAGTTACCTGGGAAACAGGGAACACAGACACCAAGGTTAAGCACGGAGTGAGAGAGAACGGCCAGGTGAGATCGGGCAACGCTTGCCAAGCGAGACGTCACTGCGCCGGGAGGCTAGAAGACCTAACGGGATGGACACCGGGCAGCAGCCTCGCCTGGCGGAGAGCGCCCCGGGCCTGGGTTCTAATTCCGGCTCTATCACTTGCCTGCCCCACGAGCAGGTCATTTCACTTCTCCGTTCCTCAGTCGCCTCGTCCGTTCTCCCTCCACCTTAGACTATGAGTCTCACGTGGGGAAGGGACTGCGGCCGACCTGATTATCGGGTGCAGTCAGCCTGTCGATTGCATTTATTGGGCTCTTATTGTGTGCAGAGAACTGTACTACGCACTTGGGAGAGTACAATATAAAACAATACCTACCCCGACGTTTTAGTACGGTGCTTGGCACGTAGTAAGTGCTTAACAGATACCACGATTATTATTACTGGAAGTTAGAAGATTTGGGTCTGTTCCCTGCTAGGCCACTGCCTCACACCCGTTATCTATAAAAGGCAGAAGGAAATGTGTGTGGTGTTAAAAAAAAAAAACGTCCATGTGAATCCCTACGGGCGTTTCAACAACCCGACTATTCTCAGCCAATTTTATGTGTGATCTCACTACACGTGGGTGGGCGCATTCTGTTCTCTCACTTGCCAGAGATGTCTTGCCTCGGGACATCGCGTAATGTAGTCTGGTCACCGGGGCTCTGTCCTGGCCTGGAAGGCCTGATTGGAATCCGAACTAGTGGACAGTGATATCCACGGCCCTCAGGCCCAATCCCTCGACCGTCCTTGCTCCATGGCTGCTCCCTTGACTCAGGAAGTGAGAGGGGTGTGTAGGTGTGGGAGGACTTGCCATCTGAAAGAAGGGGAAGAACACCAGGGCAAGACTCCACGGTGGCCGGCTAAAGTGGGCCCCTCAGATACATAGGTGGAAGTCAATCGCTCCATCAGTGGGATTTATTGAGCGTTTATTGTGTGCAGAGCACTGTATAAGCGCTTGGGAGAGTACAACACAATAGAGTCGGTAGGAATGTTCCCTGCCCACAACGGGCTTATGGTCTACAGGGGGAGAGAGTAACAAAAATATATTACGGATTTTTACAGAAGTGCTGTGGGGCTGGGTCTCTAGGCCCATAGAAGTCTCTAGAACAAGGGAACTGCTCGCTCCCTCAAGACCCCACTCACAGGGAAAGCTATTTATAGAACATGTCAATCACTTACCTGGTGACATTAACTGGAGCACAGTCAACTGGGTCGAGAAACAGGAACTAGAAAGGCTGTAAAAACCCCAGAGACAGAAAATGCAAGGGGCTTTTTTCACCAGGAGGCTAGGGGCTAGCAGGATTAACTGCCAGGGATGTTTGGATGTCCAGAACTGAAAGGAGTTTTGGGTTTTTGTTATTTTTTTTAATGGCATTTGTTACGCGCCTATTATGTGCCAGGCACTGTACTAAGCGCTGAGGCCGAGGAAAGACCTGGGGAGGGCGTGACCACAGGGGAATGGATTTAGGCAAGCATCATACTACTACAGAGATCAGGCTTAAGTTAGAACAAGTGCAACAGTGGGGGAAATGAAACTGTTGCTCTTGGAAATCTTTATACCAAAGACTAATTATTGCTTAAGGGTCTACATCGGTGGCTGGATTTACCAAGTCAATATAGGTTACTAGCTTTATATATAAAATGTCCGTCTGAGTACTCTGTGTGTCGTAAAACTGCTAGCTCAGAAAGATTTACTATTGTAGGGAGGGGTTGAGCATTAGGCATTTCCTCCAGAACCACTAGCCCGGCAGGGTACAGAACAGGTTAGGTGATCCCCAAAGGTTTTCCAAGTCTTCTGGGGGTGAAGGTGGAGCAATCTACTGGGGCATTCTTAGGATCCACTAGCAGGGAGGCACAGGAGTGTAGTAAAACAGCAGTCAAAAGCTATCTGCAGTAAGACCCAGGATGATACATGAAACTGAGCTAGTTGTACTGGAGTCCTCAGCGCCTGAAATGGATCTGAGACAGGTCTGGAACCCCAGCGACTGGCTACCTCCAGAGCAAATTCTCTGGGAAGCCCCAGGCCAAACCCATCCTGGCACGATTCATACGGGTTTGGATGGAATTGGAGTCCAATAGAGGCCAAAAGGTGTTCAGTTGGTGGCATTCTCTAGACCATAAGCTCTCTGTGGGCAGGGAACGTGTCTACCAACTCTGATGCACTCGACTTTCCCAAGTGCTTAGTGCAGTGCTCTGCACCCAGTATGCACTCAACGAACCCGACTGACACTGATCGATATCCCCGCCCTGCGAACTCACAGTGACCACCCTGTTAGGCTGTGGAGGCCGGGAGGAAATTCCACCCTTCCAGAAGAGGCAGAAAAGGGATTTATGCAACTCACGGCCCTGGCGAGTGTGATTCGAAAAGAAAACGTCCCATGGCGGGAAGGATCTGGGGATTTGCCCAGGGAGGGAGATAATGTGCTGTTTGTTCCACCTCCCCATACATCACCTCCAATTCTGAAAACGAGGACGCTAGAGACGGCATCCTCTGGGACTCACTAAAGTTAGCGCATAAGTCTTGGAGCTTCTTCCCCTCTCTGGGCTTAAGTTGGGGTAAGGAAAGAATTCAGGAGGGGAAGAGAGAAAGCTCTTCACCCCCTCCACTCCTGGGGAATGTGTGCTCCCAGCCTGAAGGGAGAGAATCAAACTTAATATTATTACTCTTCCTTCAGCTCTCATTTTCTGCCAATCTGTCCCTGACATTTTTCCATTTGCACCATCCATCATCACCACGACTGAACTCCCTGGGGCTTGCTATCTTAAAAAAAAAAAACAAAAAAACACAACCCTATCTCCTCTTGCCTCCATGGCAAAAGGCCCCATTGGGCTGGGAAATTAAAGTTGGGAACTGGGAGTTCAACCTGGGTTTCCCACAGGGCAATAACCAGCACAAACTAAATGTCAACTGCCTCAACACCGGAGTTCAATTCTCTTCATCCATTAGACTGCCCCATCGTGGACCGTTTCTCTTTATAAAAGTCCAAACGAAAGCGGCTGGAAGTTCAAGGGCACTCGGTGCTGCTCAATAACTGTGGGTAGAGAGAGTTTTCCTGTTTCAAAACAGTTGCGTGGGCTTGTAAAACTCAGTCTATTCCCCCGGTGGCTATCATCATTCAGCTAACCACATAAGCACTGTCCTCTGGCCAAGACAGGCAAAGAGAAGCGGCTCGGTCAGTAGACCTTTCCCTTACTCCAGTGCTCTACTGGGATTGCTTTAAAGTGCATTTTTCAAACCAAAGAGAAACTCGAAACTGAGGTCGCTCCAGTTATGCTGCATTTAATGAAAAGTGGTCTTCCCACCCACTGAGCATATCCAACCATGACATATCAATAAAAATGCTAATTTTCCAGCTGCTAAACAACTCTAGTTTTCATCGACAGGAGTAGCTGCCAGCATCAGCTGCATGTTCTAAGAATTCCCCAACATACTTACATCAGGTTCCCTTATTGTTTTGACTTCTGACTCAATTTCAACTTGCCTCACTTTTTCTGGAGTGTTTTACATTTATTATTGTTGGCACGTGTGTGGTCTCCCTTCTTTTCTTCTTCTCTCTTGGCTACCCTTCTCTTCCAGCTCCCTCACCATGCCCGTCCCCCAGACACCTTTTAAGCCCCATCCCATTCCGGGCTAAAGTGACCAGATGACTAGAATTTGGGTCATCTTAAATATGTGTCTATGGAAAGATTTATCAGTGTGTACACCGAAGCACATATATAGGCCTATCTCCACACACACCCCTACATACACTTAGATGGACTCCCAGTGACAAGCACCCATAGTTTGCAAAACCCGGGGTTATGCCCTATACTGTCTGCTGACTTACCCTAGATCAATCGATGGTATTTGTTGCGTGCTCACTATGTGCACAGCACTGTTCTAAGCACTCGGGAGAGTACAAGAGAATTAGCAGATACGTTCCCCGCCCATAATGAGCTTAGAGTCAAGAGGGGGAGACAGACAATATTACCAATAAACAATTTACATTAAATTGTAAATTTATTATAAATTATTACCTAGAGTAATAGTTCACATAACCAGGAGGACTAATTCTCTGCAGAAGACACTAATGCTAGGAAAAATCCAGGGAAGAGGAAGAGCGGTAGCTAGAAGGATAGAGACCATAACAACGACAATGGAAGAACCATTAGAAAGGTTGCGGATTATGGCAGAGGACAGGACTTTCTGGAGAAAGTATATCCACGGAGTCGCTATCAACAGGAAACGACTCGACGGCACTTAATAATAATAAAGAGTAATAGGTATACGTGGGCACCGCCCCTGATGTTACATTCGATCGTTGCCGGTAATTCAGTTCTCTCCCTGTCCCCTCCTTCCTCACCCCACCTCGACCTATTCCCAGCAGTTTTTCCGTAAAAGACGGTATTTTGTTTTGTATTTTGTTTTGGTACTTTGGTTTGGTTTTTTCTCTCACCTTAAAAGCTGCTGCCACTCTTTCCCTTACTGCCGCTGTTTTCCCTTCACCGGTCTGCAGCCCCGCTTCCCCACGCCAAAGCCATGGGGCCATACTCAGGGGCTGGATGGTGGGGAGTACAGTGCTTTGCACGCAGTAAGCGCTCAAGAAATACCACTGAATGAATGAATGAGAGGGACGGTGGCAGCTTAAGAGGAGGTGTCTGCCCTGTCCACTCAGCCCCGTTGAGTCCCTGAGCCTCTCCCGATGCTTTTGGCCGAGACAGAGAAGCGGGGCTGCAACCCAGCAAGGGAAAGTGGCAGGGCGGGGGGGACCGTGGTTGTCATGGAGGCCGCTAAAGTAAGAATTAAAAGTGACAAAAAGAACCACCGTACTGCTCCTGAACAGAATGGCTCGATACAAAGAGAGCACCTGGGGGGGCAGGGGCAGGACAGAAAAGCTGCCATAGGAGATGGCAGAAAGGGAAGGGGTGCAGCAGTATAATAATAATAATAATGTTATTGGTTAAGCGCTTACTATGTGCCAAGGTAATCAGTTTGTTCCGCATGGGCCTCCCAGTCTAAATTCCCATTTTACAGATGCGGTAACTGAGGCCCAGGAAAGTTAAGCGACTTGCCCAAAGTCACACAGCTGACAAGTGGCAGAGCTGGGATTAGAACCCACGACCTCTCACTCCCAAGCCCGTGCTCTTTCCGCTAAGCCACGCTGCTTCCAAGCATGCCCCGACCAGCAGCAGAAGGCTACGCATATATACATACGTTCATATACATGTGTGCATGCACATTAAGATGACTAGATTTCTGGTCATTTTAGGCAAAACTGGGGTGGGGGTAAGACTAGAAAGTAGGGGGTGCGAGAGAAGAGGGAAGGAAGTGAGGCAGGAAAGGGAAGAAGTAAAATCAAAATAAAAGAACAACAGGGAGAAGGGAAGGAGAGAAATGGGGAAGGGGGGATAGAGAAGGGAAAGGGGGGAGAGGAGAAATAGGAATGGAATGGGCCAGATGGGCGCTTAATCCTTCCCTGCTGCTGGTTGTGCTGCTATCCTCTGCTTTAAATAATTGGTATATATTAGGCGATTGACATGTGGTAAATACGCACGCGTGTACACACACACACACACTCTCTCTCCCCCCCTACCCGCATCTCCCCATCCCCACAATGCTTGTTAATGCTGTATTGTCCCGGTGCTGAATGAAACTCTCCATCCTTCTCTTCCCTAGCCTTTCTGTCTCCTGCCCCCTCTCTATAACCTTTTATTTTAAAATCCTGCCACCAGCAGTGGCATCCTCAAGGACAGCTGGCGTCACAATGCCACCTCAGACCATTTTCCAAGGAATATGTTTCTAACCACTCAGGAGGGAAATGGAAAACATGAACGTATCATATGAACGTATCATTTCTAGACCGTGAGCCCGCTGTTGGATAGGGACCGTCTCTATATGTGGCCAACTTGTACTTCCCAAGCACTTAGTACAGTGCTCTGCACACAGTAAGCGCTCAGTAAATACGATTGAATGAATGAATATGGGAAAATCTTCTGAGCAGGGACTTCTTGGAAAAATTGAACTTCTAATTCTATATAAGAAGAAGCAGAGTCGGCTCGCTCATCACAGCAGGTCCTCCTCTGTAAGCCCCAGATGCCCAAGACAGTGCCATGAACACAACAGATGCCAACTTAGAATGGTGCTTTGCACATAGTAACTGCTTAATAAATGCCATTATTATTATTATTAATAACCAAGGCCACGCCATTGCAAAGCAGTGCCCCTGCACACACAACCTTTTTTTTTTTTTTAACTGTCACAGCCCAGCTGGGCTGCCGCAATGCCACGGCAAAAGCAACTTTCACAATCCTCCCCCTCCTGTGCGCCTTTATTTTTCCCAGATGGTGCCTCAGCGATGGGGAAGGGGGAGTGCTGAGGGTGGCAGGGTCCTGTGTCACCCACTGATTCGGGAAAATCCCCCCCTACCTCAAACCTCTCCTCTTCCTCCCTCCCCCAAAGAAGCAGCGGGGCCTAGGAGAAAGACCGCGGGCATGGGAGTCAGAGGATCAGGGCTGCAATCCCAGCTCTGCCACTTAGCTGTGTGGTCTTGGGCAAGTCACTTAACTTCTCTGCTCCTCAGTTACCTCACCTGTAAAACGGGGATTAAAGCTGTGAGTCTCATGTGGACACGGACTGAGCCAACCTGATGATCTTAAATCTACTCCGGCACTTAGTACAGTGCCTGGTGATCAATCCGTGATAATTTACAGATGTAGATTTGGGTGTCTTCCTCACAGAGGTAATAGCTGAAGCCACGGAAGCGAATGAGTTCACCAAGGGAGTGGGTGTAGATGGAGAATCTACATCTCCAGCCCTGATCTCTCTCCCTCTCTGCAGTCTCACATTTCCTCCTGCCTTCAAGACATCTCTTCTTGGATGTCCTCCCATCACCCAGACTGAGCCCCCTCCTTCCTCTCCCCATCTCCCCCGCCTTACCTCCTTCCCCTCCCCACAGAACCTGTATATATGTTTGTATGTATTTATTACTCTATTTATTTATTTATTTTACTTGTACATGTTTATTCTATTTATTTTATTTTGTTAATATGTTTGGTTTTGTTGTCTGTCTCCCCCTTCTAGACTGTGAGCCCGCTGTTGGGTAGGGACCATCTCTATATGGTGCCAACTTGTACTTCCCAAGTGCTTAGTACAGTGCTCTGCACACAGTAAGCGCTCAATAAATATGACTGAATGAGATGAATGAACCTCAAGCCTAACATGCCCAAAACACAACTCCTTATCTTCCCTCCCAAACCCGGTCTCCCCTCACGGTAAATGGCACCACCCTCCTTCCCGTCTCGCAAGCCCGCAACCTTGGTGTTATCCTTGACTTTTCTCTCTCATCCAACCCAGATATTCAATCCATCACTAAATCCCGTTGGTTCCACCTTCACAACATCACTAAAATCCATCCTTTCTTCCCTATCTCAGCTGCTACCATGTTAATACAATCCCGCCTGGATTACTGCATCACCCTCCTTGCTGACCTCCCCAGTCTCCTGTCTCCCCCGACTTCCATCCATACTTCACTCTGGTACCCGGATCATTTTTCTTCAAAAACGCTCAGGACGTGTCACCCTGCTCCTCAAAAAACTCCAGTGGTTGCCCATCCACCACTGCACCAAACAAAAACTCCTCACCATTGGCTTTAAAGCACTCAGTCACCTGGCCCCCTCCTACCTCACCTCACAACTCTCTTACTATAACCCAACCTGCACACTTTGCTCCTCTAATGCTAAACTTCTCACTATGCCTCGATCTCACCTATCTCGCGGTGGACACCTCGCCCACACCCTGCCTCTGGCCTATCACCTCCTCCAGGTGGCCTTCCCAGACTGAACCCCCCTTTTCCTCTGCTCCTCCTCCCCTCCCCATCGCCCAGATGCCCTCTCTCTGTTCTACCCCCGCTCCCCACTCCACAGCACTTGTGTATATATGTACATATTTATTATTCTATTTATTTTATTATTGATGTGTATCTACCTATAACTCTATTTATATTGATGCTATTGATGCCTGTCTACTTGTTTTGTTGTCTGTCTCCCCCTTTCTAGACTGTGAGCCCGTTGTTAGGCAGGGATTGTTGCCGAACTGTACTTTCCAAGAGCTTAGTACAGTGCTCTGCACATAGTAAGTGCTCAATACGATTGAATGAACAATTACTCTTTTCCCCTTCATAGCCTTATTGAAGGCACATCTCCTCCAAGATGCCTTCCCTGATTAAGCAGCCCCCCGCCTTTCCTCTTCTCCCACTCCCTTCTGCATCACCCTGACTAGTTTCCTCTGTTCTCCCTCCTCCCAGCCCCACAGCACTTATGTACACATGTGTAATTCATTTATTTATATTAAAGTCTGTCTCCCCTCACCTAGACTGTAAGCTCATTGTGGACTGGGAACGTGTCTGTTTATTGTTGTACTATACTCTCCCAAGCGCTTAGTACGGTGCTCTGCACACAGTAAGTGCTCAATAAATACAATTGATGAATTGTATCTACCCATCACTTGGCTTAATATATACCACAATCATTATTATTATCGTCACTGTTATTATCAACTTGGAGGTCTCAAGGCAAACCATGCTAAACTGTAACTCATCACTACTAGTTACCCGTAGGATAAGGATCCCCTTATCCCCATAAGGGATAAGGAGGTGGTAGACACATTCCCTGCCCACCTGGAGCGTACAGAGAAAAGGGGGAAATGGACATTAACGTAAATTAGGGATATGTCCATAAGTCTTGCGAGGCTGAAGGTGGGGTGAACATCAAATGCTTAAAGGCTACAAATCCAAGTGAGCAGGCGATGCAGAAGGGACAGGGAGTAGGGGAAAGGAGGGCTCAGTCAGGGAAAGCCTCTTGGAGGATTTGGGATTGTAATAAGGCTTTGAAGGTGGGGAGAGTGGTGGTCTTTGAGATATAGAGGAGGAAGGAGTTCCGGGTCAAAGTGAGGACGTGGGCAGTGAGATGGACGAGAAAGGAGTTGGAGGAGTGAAGTAATCGTGCTGGGTTATAGTAGGAAATTAGCGAGGTATAGTACGAGGGGGAGAGCTTTTTCTGGGGCAGGGACTGCGTCTGATATAACTTGTATCTAGCCCGGTGCTTAGCACATAGTAGGCATTTACTAAATACTATTAGGCTGAACTGCTCTGTATCCTAAAACCTTTAGAGGCAATGATATCCAGAATTCAGGAGACTTGAATTCTACTAACCTTGAGCACTTAGTACTGTGAACTGCACCAAGTGAGTCATTAATTCATTCATTCGCATTTATTGAGCGCTTACTGTGTGCAGAGCACTGTACTAAGCGGTTGGGAAGTACAAGTTGGCAACATATAGAGACGGTTCCTACCCAACAGCGGGCTCACAGTCTAGAAGGGGGAGACAGACAACAAAACAAAACATATTAACAAAATAAAATAAATAGAATAGTAAATATGTACAAGTGAAATAGAGTAATAAATCTGTACAAACATATATACAGGTGCTGTGGCGAGGGGAAGGAGGTAGGGCGGGGGGGGATGGGGAGGGGGAGAGGAAGGAGGGGGCTCAGTCTGGGAAGGCCTCCTGGAGGACGTGAGCTCTCAGTAGGGCTTTGAAGGGAGGAAGAGAGCTAGCTTGGCGGATGTGCGGAGGGAGGGCAT
The DNA here is from genome assembly GCF_015852505.1 of Tachyglossus aculeatus. Taxonomy (NCBI): domain Eukaryota; kingdom Metazoa; phylum Chordata; class Mammalia; order Monotremata; family Tachyglossidae; genus Tachyglossus; species Tachyglossus aculeatus. The sequence continues at coordinate 59,724,970 of NC_052098.1, forward strand.
TCCAGGCCAGGGGGAGGACGTGGGCCGGGGGTCGACGGCGGGACAGGCGAGAACGAGGCACGGTGAGGAGGATAGTGGCGGCAGAGGAGCGGAGGGTGTGGGCTGGGCTGGAGAAGGAGAGAAGGGAGGTGAGGTAGGAGGGGGTGAGGTGATGGACAGCCTTGAAGCCAAGAGTGAGGAGTTTTTGCCCAATGTGTAGGTTGACTGGTAGCCACTGGAGATTTTTGAGGAGGGGAGTAACATGCCCAGAGCGTTTCTGCACAAAGATGATCCGGGCAGTGGCTTGAAGTATAGATTGAAGTGGGGAGAGACAGGAGATTGGGAGATCAGAGAGGAGGCTGGTGCAGTAATCCAGTCGGGATGGGATGAGAGATTGAACGAGCAGGGTAGCGGTTTGGATGGAGAGGAAAGGGCGGATCTTGGCAATGTTGCGGAGGTGAACCAGCAGGTTTTGGTGATGGACTGGATGTGAGGGGTAAATGAGAGAGTGGAGTCGAGGATGACACCAAGGTTGCGGGCTTGTGAGACGGGAAGGATGGTAGTGCCGTCAACAGTGATGGGAAAGTCAGGGAGAGGGCAGGGTTTGGGAGGGAAGATAAGGAGTTCAGTCTTGGACATATTGAGTTTTAGATGGCAGGCAGACATCCAGATGGAGATGTCTTGAAGGCAGGAGGAGACACGAGACTGAAGGGACGGAGAGAGAGCAGTAGCAGAGATGCAGATTTGGGTGTCATCAGTGTAGAGATAGTTGAAGCCGTGGGAGCGAATGAGGTCACCAAGGGAGTGAGTGTAGACAGAGAACAGAAGGGGACCAAGAACTGACCCTTGAGGAACCCCTACAGTAAGGGGATGGGAGGGGGAGGAGGAGCCTGCAGAAGAGACTGAGAATGCACAGCCGGAGAGATAAGAGGAGAACCAGGAGAGGACAGAGTCTATGAAGCCAAGGTTGGATAGCGTGTTGAGGAGAAGGGGGTGGTCCACAGTGTCGAAGGCAGCTGAGAGGTCGAGGAGGATTAGGATAGAGTAGGAGCCGTTGGTTTTGGCAAGCAGGAGGTCATTGGTGACCTTTGAGAGGGCAGTTTCCGTGGAATGTAGGGGACGGAAGCCAGATTGGAGGGGGCCAAGGAGAGAGTTGGCACTGAGGAATTTGAGGCAGTGGGTGTAGACGACTCGTTGAAGGAGTTTGAAAAGGAATGGTAGGAGGGAGATACGGCGATAACTAGAAGGGGAGGTGGGGTCAAAAGAGGGTTTTTTTAGGATGGGGGAGACGTGGGCATGTTTGAAGGCAAAGGGGAAGGAACCAGTGGAAAGTGAGCGGTTGAAGATGGAAGTTAAGGAGGGGAGGAGGGACGGGGTGAGAGATTTCATAAGATGAGAGGGAATGGGGTCAGAAGCACAGGTGGCCGGAGTAGCACTTGAGAGGAGGGAGGAGATCTCATCTGAGGATACTGCTGGGAAGGATGGGAGAGTAGCGGAGAGGGTTGAGAGCCGGGGGGTTGGAGAAGGGGGAGGAGTGACTTTGGGGAGCTCAGACCGGATGGAGATAATTTTACTAATGAAGTAGGAGGCCAGATTGTTGGGGGGTGAGGGAAGGAGGAGGGGGAGGAACAGGGGGCCTGAGAAGGGAGTTAAATGTATGGAAGAGCTGACGGGGATGATGGGCATGGGTGTCAATAAGGGAGGAGAAATAGTTTTGTCTGGCAGAGGAGAGGGCAGAGTTAAGGCAGGAAAGGATTCATTCATTCAATCGCATTTATTGAGTGCTTACTGTGTGCAGAGCACTGTACTAAGTGCTTGGGAAGTACAAGTTGGCAACATAGGATAAAAGATAAAGGCAACAAGGATAAACTTGAAGTGAACGAGGTTGGCTTCAATACAGACTTCGAAATGCCCCAAGGCCACGGTTTTCCTCTCCGGTGGATGAAAATAATAATACTTGTCACCTACCTAAGCCACAGAAAGGCTGGGAAGCAATGAGCTCACATCTGTAAAAATATTCAGAAGCTCAGTCGAGACAGGTGTTGCATGAATTCCAAGTGTTCTTGTCTGTGCCTGTAAATGCAAAGTTCTCAGTCATTATCATTGAGTACGACAGTAATAAGCACTTATGGGCTGTTTTGAAAACTTGTCAAGCATTGAATGACACATCTGAGGATCCCATACAACTCCATATCCTTGGTGGCGGGGTCGGAGGGAGAGGCGCAGGAGTGAGGTTGGGTAAGGATGGGGAGGGGATAGGGGCCTTATTCTATCAGCAGCGCGACCTCTGCTCTCCAACTCTCCTACAGAATTGTTCTTTGATTCAAAGACGACATTGTTGGCAGTCAGATTGCATCCGTGGCTGTGCGAGTCCCCTAAGTGGCACTATTTGGATGCCTGGGAAGACACAAGATAATCAGGTCAGGACCACGTACGAGTTTTTAGCATGATAGCCACGGCTCTTTCCTGCTAGCATAAAGTAGCACGACGTGACTGGTCTTGTGCTTGTATCTCCCCCTTCTAGACTGTGAGCCCACTCTTGGGTAGGGACCATCTCTATATGTTGCCAACTTGTACTTCCCAAGCGCTTAGTACAGTGCTCTGCACACAGTAAGCGCTAAATAAATACGAATGAATGAAGCCGAAACAGTGACTGCATCAACCTGAACCAAACGGGACATTTAGACCACCAGATTCGCTCTGGTCATACCAAGTTCTTGGGAATTTGTATGTGGGGATTGTAACCCTGAAAAGCTCCTTTCTTGGGGGGAAAAGAAGCCCGAGTCCAGTTGGTTCAGTGGTTGGACTGGCCAAGGCCCTTCCCTTTTAGAAGAGTTTTTGTTCCCTAGGAAATCTGAGTGCAGAAACTCTCCCAAGGGCCTAATCAGTGCTTGCGCATCTCCAGGGGACGGGAGCCCAGCAAATCTAAATAAACAATTCCAGAACTTACAGTAGATGCTCAATAAATAAATAGATAATAAATAAATAGACGCTCCCTTCTAGACTGTGAGCCCGTTGTTGGGTAGGGACCATGTCTATATGTTGCCAACTTGTACTTCCCAAGCGCTTAGTCCAGTGCTCTGCACACAGTAAGCGCTCAATAAATACAAGTGAATGAATGAATGAATGAATAAATGTCAATCTTCAACAAAACTGATACGCAGAAGCGCCAGTCCCTAGGTTAGGAAATGACAGGTTTGAGGGTTGCTTTTTTTGCTTGTTTAAAGAGCTACTCTGCTCTGGTCACCACTAAAGGGCTGTTCCGTGACCCATCCCTCCCAGGGCCAATAATATTGAAAAATCTTGTCACTCCCTAACCAACTTGGTCCTAAGGTCCTGCAGGGGTTTTAATGAGCCCGCCATTCCACGGGCGAGGACAAAAATGAAGCTGGCCATCTTTGAACACTCCCATTCCAGAATCCACGGCAAAAACTACACAAACAACACACCCAAAACGCCCACTGCATCTCTCTTCCCTTCCAGGCCTGATTGGGTCCAGGGACCCATGTTCCTCTGACTCAACCTGGGCTGGGTTGGGCCAGTTTGCTGGTTTGGGGGCCACAAAGAACCGTACAGCCTTCCCCTGGTAGCCTTGGTTATCACAGCCGGGTTTGGACTGTTACATCTTGAATCTCAGCATGTCAACTCTACAAAAATGGAGAAACCACCCCTCCATCGGGCGTTACAGTGGTTGTAATCTGGATCAGGACCAAGATCGTCCCCTTCTACGGCTTCTGCGGACTCCCTGTCTTCTCTGCTTCCTCCCTTCCAGTTGACGGGAAGCGGCACGGCCTAGTGGAAAGAGCGTGGGCCCAGGAGTCCAGGACCTGGGTTCTAGTCTCAGCTCTGTCACTGGTCTGCTGTGTGACCTTGGGCAAGTTGCTCCATTTCTCTGGGCCTCAGTTCCCTCATCTGTAAAATGGGGATTAAGACTGTGAGCCCCATGTGGGACGTGGACTGGATCCAACCTTGTGTCTACCCCAGCACTTAGTACAGTGCCTGGAACCTAGTAAGTATGTAACAATTACCACTTCGATTCATCCACAACTCCTATGTCTGCCTTCAAGCTTCACGCCAATTCCCGCTATTCAAGCAACTCCTATCAATCAAGGGTATTTATTGAGCACTTAACAATAACAATGATGATAATAATAATAATGCCATTTATTAAGCGCTTACTAGGTGCAAAGCACTGTTCTAAGCACTGGGGAGGTTACAAGGTGATCAGGTTGTCCCCATTTATGAGGTAACTGAGGCACAGAGAAGCTAAGTGACTTGCCCAAAGTCACAGAGCTGACAGTTGGCAGAGCCGGGATTTGAACCCATGACCTCCGACTCCAAAGCCCGGGCTCTTTCCACTGAGCCACGCTGCTTCTCAAGTGCGTGGAAACCCCCACACTCCTCTGCTCCATGGAACCTTACCCAACGAATTGGAAGAAAAGTGGCAATTTCCCCACCGCCCCACTGTTTAAACACGCAACTTCCTTGAATCCCTGGCCATTCCCTTCCCCAGTAACATACTCAAGCAATCAACCATTTACTGCACCAAAGTAAATCTACTAGAAGTTGTGTGAGCTGAATTAATTAGGTCAGAGGCTCCTTCAGATGAACTTAAGTTTGAATATCTGAACACATTTGGGTTTCGTTATCTTGGCTAAGTGTTGATCCAATTTTTGTCTTCTCATCCAGGCTTTTTTTCCTTCCTATTCAAATCGGCCTTCAGATAATTAGTCACTCAGATAACTATGTTTTGGTTAATTGGCTTTCTTCACATGTGCTTATATAGCTAGCTGAAGCCTGTGATTTTCATGGAATTGGTGAGAATTCCTGGAATTTTGGGGGTTCCACAATCTTTTCCCCACTTCCCTTCTCCTCCTCTCCCTGGCCATTCCTCAATCTTTCACTCTCTCCTCTTTTCCCTCTGCCCTACTTGCCCTTCTGCTTCCCATCTCTCCTCATCTTCCATTTCCCATCTTCATTCTGCCTCCTTCATGTCACCCCTCTCCCTCCTCCTCTTAAGGAACTCTGAAAATGCAATAAGCTCTGGATACACTTAGCTACCCCTCAAACCCTCGCCAAGACCAGTACTACCGCTACCCGATGTGTTTGTGGCACCGAGATCCACAACATGATGTCCCCAGATGACAAGTACTGCTTTCCAATTCAGTTCTGCCGCTCAAAGGCTCCTCTGGAAAAAGGGAAGGGAAAAACTTTCAGAAAAAAAGTGCTACCAAGACAGAGAAATCCCTGGTTGCCCTGCAGCTCTCCAAGGAGTAAAGCTGTATATCAAATGAGTACTGATGTCGCAGTCAAATTGTAAACTGCCTTCTTTGAATCACACTCATCTGTGGCCCATGTGTTCTAGGAAGCTTTTCTCTCTCTTTCCATCCTCCAATAGTAATATTAATTAAGGATGACATCTGTTAAGGGATTAATACAATCTCATCAGCTCTAGTCACTGTACGACCTCTACCCTCATCAACTCTGAAATCTCTCTATCCGACCAATCGCCACACGCCCCATCCCACAGTTCCGTCCGATTCCTCTCCCAAAGACCTCCAATCTTTTGACCCCATCCAATTCTCTCAATTCATCATGCCCTATTTAATCTCTATATCCAAACTACCTTCCCTTGACAACCAAATTGACACCCTCGACACCACGCTCTCTACTGAACTCGACTCACTCTCTCCCTGTCCCTTTACAATCTCGCACCACTGACCCACAGCCCTGGCTGATGATGATGGTATTTGTTAAGCGCTTACTACGTGCCACGCACTGTTCTAAGCGCTGGGGTATGCATATACAAGGTAATCAGGTTGTCCCACGTGGGGCTCACAGTCTTAATTCCCATTTTACAGATGAGGTAACTGAGGCACAGAGAAGTTATGTGACTTGCCCAAAGTCACAAAGGTGATAAGTAGCAGAGCCAGGATTAGAACCCACGACCTTTAAGTCCCAAGCCCAGGCTCCTTCCACTGAGGCACGCTGCTTCTCACGTCCACAGTGCACTTCCTTCGCTTCCGTGCATGAGCCGCAAAGCTCTGCGGGCGGAAGTCCAGATTTCCAGATCCAGCAACCCTGGGTGCTTTCCCTCTGCCCGGCGAAATTATCGCTCCATCCTTATTGACTCTCATACCCACTGTCCTCAACAGTTGTCCCAGATGCTTAACTCCCTCCTCAAACCCCCTGTCTCCCCACCCCCCATCTCTTGCTCCTGAACTGGCCACGTAGTTTATTGAGAAAACTGGCAATGATCTCCCTAAAATCTCTCCTGTCCTTCCTCCTTCTGCCCCTTCTTGACCTCTCCCATCTTTCCCAGCAGTATCTCTAGAGGAGATCTCTTGCCCTCTCTCAAAATCCATTCCCTCTAAGCGTCCCCTAGTGTAAAAATTACCCTCATTCTCCACTCACCAGCCACTCACCTCCCATCCACTAACGGTGGGGGTCCCTCAAAGTTCAGTTTTGGGTTCTCGTCTATTCTTCACTTACACCCACTCCCTTGGAGAACTCATTCACCCATGGCTTCAACTCCCATCTCTAATGCAGATGATTCCCAAATCTACTTCTCCAACTCTGATCTCTCTCCTTCTCTGCAGTCTTGCGTTTCCTCCTGCTTTCAGGCCATCTTACTTGGATGGCCCGCCGACACCTCAAATTTAACATGTCCAAAACAGTACTCATCTTCCCACCCAAACTCTGTACTGCCCCTGACTTTCCTGTCACTACCAGCACTACCTGTCTCACAAGACCGTTATCCTCAACTTAACTCTCTCATACAACCCACGTATTCAGTCTGTCACCAAGTCCCGTCAGTTCAACATTCACATCGCCCAAATCCACCCTTTCCTCTCCATGCAAACTGCTACAACATCAATCCAAGCAGTTATCCTATCCTGCCGTGATTACTGCATCAGCTTCCTTGCTGACTTCCCTGCCTCCTGTCTCTACCCACTCCAGCCCACATTCCATTCTGCTGCCTGGATCATTTTTCTAAAAAAATGTTCAGTCCACGTTTCCCCACTCCTCAAGAACCTCCAGTGGTTGCCCATCCATCTCCCACAAACAGAAACTCCTTACCATCGGACTTAAAACGATCACCTTGCCCCCTCTTACTTTACCACACTGCTTTCCTTCTCCCACTCAGCCCACACACTTCATGTCCCTAATGCCAACCTACTCACTGCACCCGGATATCATCTTCCTCGCCGTCGACCTCTCGCCCATGTCCCAGCTCTGGCCAGGAACTCCCTCTCCCTTCATATCCAACAGACAATCGCTCTCTCAAAGCCTTACTGAAGTCACACCTCCTCCAAAATGCGGTCCCCGACTAGGCCTTCCTTTCCTCCTCTCCCACTTCCTTCTAGGTCACCCTTGCCCTTGGATTTGCACCCTTTAATCACCACTTCCTCAGCTCCACAGAAATTACATACGTATCTGTAATTTGTTCATATTATCGGTCCCCTCCCGCCCTTTAGCCTGTAAGCTCACTGTGGACAGGGAAAGTGCTTGCCAACTCAGTTATATTGTACTCTCCCAAGTGTTTGGTACAAATACGAACGATTGATTACAAGCTAAGAACTGGGATAGATATGAGACAAACGGCTCAGATGCGGGCCTTGTCCCTGTCCCACATGGGGCTTATATTCTAAGGAGCCCCGTGTGGGACGGGGCTGGGTCTGACCTGATTATCTTGGATCCGCCCCAGCATTTAGAACAGGGCTTGAGACATAGTGAGCACTTAACAAGTACCATAATTATTATTACTATCAAGCAGCAGACTCAGGGCTCCAAGGCTGCAACTCCCAATTCTTGCTCTGCTTTTGTCTCCCTGGGCAACCAAGGGGCGCTGACAAAGTCACAAGCCCACAGGCAATGGGTCTTTTTTTCTAAACAGTGGCAAGTCACGGATGAAGCCTCTCCTATCTCCCCCCACCGACCATCACCAGTGGCTGGAGTATGGGAGGCACCAAACACAAGGACAATAATAATAATAATCATAATATTGGAGAAGCAGCGTGGCTCAGTGGAAAGAGCCCGGGCTTTGGAGTCAGAGATCATGGGTTCAAATCCCGGCTCCGCCAATTGTCAGCTGTGTGACTTTGGGCAAGTCACTTAACTTCTCTGTGCCTCAGTTACCTCATCTGTAAAATGGGGAATAAGACCGTGAGCCCCCTGTGAGACAACCTGATCACCTTGTAATTTCCCCAGCACTTAGACCAGTGCTTTGCACATAGTAAGCGCTTAATAAATGCCATCATTATTATTATTATTATAATAACATTTGTTAAGTGCTCACTATATACTATCCTTGACTCCTCTTTCCCATTCAACCCATATATTCGATCCATCAGTAATTCCTGTCGGTTCCACCATCATGACACCGCCAAAATCCGCCCTTTCCTCTCCATCCAAACTGCTATTTCACGTTAATCCAATCACTTATCCTCTCCCGCCTTGATGACTGTATCAGCCTCCTTGCTGACCTCCCAGCTTCCTGTCTCTCTCCACTACAGTCATACTTCACTCCTCTAACGCTAACCTTCGCACTGTACCTTAATCTCGTCTATCTCGCCGACGTCTTGTCCCCGGCCCGCAATGCCCTCCTTCCTCATATCCAACAGACAATGACTCTCCCCACCTTCAAAGCCTCATTGAAGTCACATCTCCTCCAAGAGACCTTCCCGAAGGCCTCCTTTCTTCTTCTCCCACTCCCTTCTATGTCACCCTGACTAGCTCCCTTTATTCATTCCCCCCACCCCCAGCCCAGCCCCACAGCACTCATGTACATATCCGTAATTTATCCTAACATCCCCCTCTAGACTGTACGCTCCTTGTGGGCAGGGAATGTGTTCTATTGTTACAATGTACTCTCCCAAGCACTTAGTACAGTGCTGTGCACGCAATAAGCGCTCAATAAATGCTGCTGAATGAATGCATATGCCAAGCACTGTACTAAGCGCTGGGGTAAATACGGGATAATCAGGCCCCACATGGGGCTCCCAGAGTAAGGAGGAGGGAAAACAGGTATTGAATCTCCACTCTGCAGACGAGGGAACTGAGGCACAGGGAAGTTAGGGTCATGAAGCAGGAGTGGAACAGGTCCTCTAGGATGCTACACAACTTGAAGGAGTCCCACAGTGGCAAGGGAGACTTCACTTTCTCACCTCCTACTCCCTTCCCACCAAAGTTCCTTGGGGTTTCACAGTACAACCCAGAGAGATTCCCTTAGCACCCCTTTCTTCCTGCAAGTTGAAGGCTCATGGCCCTGTACTTGATGTGCGCATTCAGTACCCCAAACATTAGTATTTACTGTGCACAGAGCACTGTGCTGTGCACTCAGGAGAGTAAGATGAAATTAGTAGACAGGATCCCTGACCTTAAGGACCGTACAATTCAGCCTGGGAGACAGCCAGACAGAAGGAAGAAGGAAAAGGGAATATGTACGTGAGCCAGTGTTTCGGGAAAAGAGGATGTAAAATAAGCACTAAGGGTGATTGTGAGGACTTAAGTGCTTAGGTGGTACTGAAGTGGCGGTTGGGGGCATAAAAAGTGGGGAAATTCAGAAATTAATAAAGGGGAAGGCATCTTGGAGGAGATGTGATTTCAGAAGGGTTTTGAAGATGGGAAAAGCTGTGGAGTAGTGGATATGAAAAGGGAGGGTCTTTCAGGCAGGAAGGAGGATGTGAGCATGAGGCCCAGTAAGTAGGTTAACTTGAGAGGAACAAAGAGGGCGAGCTGGGGTGTAGTGGGAAGAGAGAAGGGATAAGTAGGCGGGGGAGAGCTGATTAAACGCCTTAAAGCCAACGGTCGGGAATTTCCGTTTGAGACGGTGAGGTAGGTAGCCACTGGAGGTTCTTCAGGAGTGGGAAGGCATTTACGTAGCACGATGTTTTAGAAATATGATTTGGGCAGCACAGTGAAGTATGAACTGGAGAAGGGGGAGGTGACGATGCATTTGTCAAGCCAGGAACATATAGTCAGTCAACCGTATTTATTGAGCGCTTACTGTTTGCAGAGCACTGTACTAAGCACTTGGGAGAGTAAAATATAACAATATAAAAGACATATTCCCAGCCCACAACCAGCCTACAGTCAAGAGGGAGACAGACATTACTATAAATAAATTACAGATATAATAATAATATGTACATAAGTGCTGTGGGGCTGGGACGGGGGATGGATAAAGGGAGCAACACAGAAGGGAGTGGGAGAGAATAAGTAGTATATGAAGTATAGTAGTAGTAACGAGCACGGGCTTGGGACTCAGAGGTCATGGGTTCTAATTCCGGCCCCGCCACTTGTCAGCTGTGTGACTTTGGATAACTCACTTAACTTCTCTGAGCCTCAGTTCCCTCATCTATAAAACGGGAATTAAGACTGTGAGCCCCACGTGGGACAACCTTGAATACCTTGTATCCCCTCCAACACTTAGAACAGTGCTTGGCACATAGTAAGCGCTTAACAAACACCAACATTATTGTTATTATTAGTCGTAGTATATTATAGTAGTATACGAGGTAGAAATGCCTGGACCCGCAGGGTAGCTACTTGGATGGAGTGGAAAGGGCAGGATCCGGAAATGTTGTGGAAGACAAACCGACAAGAGGGAGGAGTCAAGGGTGATGCCAAGGTTGGGGGTTTCAGACTGTGATGAGAAAGATAGGTCGGGGAGAGGATTCGGGAGGGAAGATGAGGAGTTCAGTTTTGATTATATTGGGCTTTACGTGCCAGTGGGACATCCACTAAGATGTCCCGAGATAAGAGGAAATGCAGGATTGCAGAGGACAAAGGAGGTCAAGGCTAGTGAGGTGGACTTAGAAGTTATCTGTATAGACGCCGTAGGTCTATCCATGAGGGCAGGTGAGCTCCCCAAGGGGGTGAGTGTAAAGTCAAGAGGATCTGGAACAGATATTTGCGGGACACCTACAGTTAGGGGACGAGGTGCAGAGGATGAGGACAAGATGCAGAGGATGAGCCGATGAAAGACACTGAAAAGAATCGGCCTGAGAGGTAAGAGGAGAACCAGGAGGGAACTGTGTCGGTAAAACGAAGGTCAGACAGTGTTTAGAGAATCAATTGATTGTATTTATTGAGCACTTACTATGTGCAGCACAAAACAGAGTTGGTAGACACATTCCCTGGCTACAGCAAGCTCACAGTGTAGAGAAGTGTTTTGAGAGGGTCCACAATATCTAAAACAGCTGAGAGGTCAAGGAGGGTCAGGATGGAAGAGTCCATCGGATTTGGCAAGAAGGAGGCCATTGGTGACCCTGGTGGTCTCAGGGGAGAGAGAATGGGGAGGAAATCCGACTGTAGAGGGTCAAAGAAGGGAGTTGGAGGAGAGGAGGTGGAGCCAGTGGATGTATACAATCATTTTGAGGATTTGGGCAGGAATGGAAGCAGGGGGGAGAGATGCATCCATGGTGTTGCTTTGGGTCATTCATTCATTCAATCGTATTTATTGAGCGTTTACCGTGTGCAGAGGTGCAGACAAGGAAGCAGGGGGGTGGGGCTGATAGCTGGACCGTGCAGTGCGATCCAGGGAAGGTTTTTTTCAGGATAGGAGAGACGTGGGCACCTTTGAAGGCACCGGGCAAGGACCCATCAGAAAATCAGTGGTTGAAGATGGTGGCCGGGCAGGGAAGAAGAATGGGAGCAAATATTTTTAGGAGATGAGACAAGAAGGAATTGGAGACACGGGTAGAGGGGATAGATATTCTAGACTTCTAGACTGTGTGCCCACCTTCTAGACTGTGAGCCCACTGTTGGGTAGGGACCGTCTCTATATGTTGCCAACTTGTACTTCCCAAGCGCTTAGTACAGTGCTCTGCACACAGTAAGTGCTCAATAAATATGATTGAATGAATATTGAAAGCAGACAGGAGATCTCCTCTTGGGAGATGGCCAAGAAGAATGAGTGAGTGGATGTGGGGGTGGGAGGAAGCTGGAGCTGGACACACCGAAGAGTGACTGCCCCTTAAACCACCTTGTTTCTTCATTCTTAATAATGATAACAATGATAGTCTTTGTTAAGAGCTTACTATGTGTGAAGCACTGTCTTGTAAATGAGAATAATAATGCAACTAATTTGGCAGAATAACTAATAATGATGCCTATTAAAGACTGGAAATATGAATATGAATTGCTACGTGTAGTCTTATTGCTATCTTTTACATTTATCATCATGATGCCACAATAGTGGTGAAAAAATAATAATTCCACCAGTAAATTACAGAAACATCTAATGGACTTTTCAGCTCAATTTAAAATGGGCATCTGGTAAACCTTGGGAGTTTAATGCTAACTCTGCGGCTGAAGACAAAGCTAATGTCAGTCAGGAAATGTATTACAGGAATTATGATGTTCGGCCCTCCATCAAAGCTGTACCAAGAGCAGGGCACTAAGAGGTATTGTGATGAGAAAGCTACTTGTGAAATCAACATCGTGGGGTTCCCGCACTTATTTTCTTGCTCTCCATCACATATACTTTATCGGTAAAAGGAAAACAGATTCCTTTTCAACCCACGAGTCCTGCACACCAGCTCAGCCTAGATCTTAAATCCCTTCTGCCTCCTGCCTCCCCACTGGCAATAAACATGCCGCAATCAGAATTCGACTGACAGCATACGGGCTGTCGGGGCGTGGGAAGACTCCAGTTTGTGCTCTGAGGGGTTTTGGTGCTGCAGCAGGAACTAAAATGACAACAAACCCCTGTCAGTAAAGCAAACAGATGCCCTGGGAATGCAAATAATATTTTCACACCCATCTTTTATTTAGATTGTAGGGTCGATTCAAAGCCCCTCAGACTTTGGAAATAAGAATGATGGCATTTGCTAAGCACTTATTACGTGCAAAGCACTGTTCTAAGCGCTGGGGGGATACAGGGTAATTAGGTTGTCCCACGTGGGGCTCACAGTCTTAATCCCCATTTTACAGATGAGGTAACTGAGGCACAGAGAAGGTAAGCGACTTGCCCAAGGTCACACAGCTGACAAGTGGCGGAGGCGGGATTAGAACCCATGACTCCCAAGCCCGGGATCTTTCCACTGAGCCAAGCTGCATCTCTAAAAGGGTCTAGGGATGAAGGTATGATGAACCAGGCAAAACCCAAGTCACATAATCGTTGTGGGCAGGAATTTGTCTGTTATTATATTGTACTCTCCCAAGTGCTCAGTACAGTGCTTTGCACGCAGTAAGCGCTGAATAAATAAGATTGAATGAATGAATGAACTTAATATAAGGAAGTGATGTGTTAGCTGGGAAATAACAAATCCATGTACTCAGAAAGCACCTGTTTGCCAAAGGAGTTCAGGCATTATCTCATTCCTGGTACCTTTGCAATTCAATGGGGGAAGTAGAATTATAATCTAAATCTTAGGTCTAAGCCCTGCACTCTATCTGCCAGATAACCCTGCTTCCAGGGAAAGTTGGACTCTGCCTCTTCAACTGAGGGGCTTTGCACAGAGTGACTCGCTATCAATCGATGGAAAGAATGGATCACAGACATATCTAAAGAAATGTTGCTTGATTTTTCTTACGTTTCTTTCAAAAGGTGCGCAAGGATTCTCTTCTTCTTGTTCATCTTGTTTAGAGCACTCAGCTTCATTGAACATGGAAGTCGGACTAATAAAGCTTATCTTTAGACAGCAGTTTCTTTCTGGGACACAGATTGCTTCGCCCACCTTGTCTACTGACGGCCCCTGGCTGGAGACCGTGATCTAGAGATGAACGAGCAGTTCTCAATTCACAGAGTGGCTAGTAGCACCAGGCTGGGGGCCAAGTTACCTGCAGAACTAACTCAAATCCCACTCCCTGGCTCACGTCTCACTGCTGGAAGGGGCAGTAGCAGCAAAGAGGTGGCGGGGAAGAAAGCCCCACCGTACTGCCTCAGAGAGAAAGTGTTACCAAACCCGGTATGATCCGAGGAGGCCGTTGTAGTCTTCTCTCCTCTCCCGACCCTACTGCTTCGGGGACCTGGGTGACGGATCCGGGATTAATTACGGAGTAACTCTGGGAGGATCTAAGACTTGAATCCAGATAAATGTGACTAGGTGTTCCAAATAGGGCAGGAGAGCTCCCCAAAGCCTAAGATTGGACCCTTGAGAGTCCCATCTTCAGCTGAAATGGCAGGGGGGGACTCCGCTGGCTCACAGCCACGGCAGCAGGGTGGATGAGGAGGCTAAATCTGCTCAGCCTCCCTTCTTTTTTCAGTGGCAGCCACCGCCCTACTGGCTCATCCTGGGGCCAGGCACGATGGGAGTTTCTGGCATGGCTAGACCTCAGTTTCCCTTTCATACATAGCCCTCGGGTATGTGGAGCTGTGACGGGAGCCATGACTGTTGCTGCTTCTGTGCGTATGGTGGCGGCAACCCCGGCAGTGCCTTCAGCTCAACTGGCTGTACTCTCCCAAGCACTAAGTACATTGCCTTGCACATGGCAAGGGCTCAAAAAACACCACCGATTGACTGACTGATCAACTGATGGACCGGTTTGGCCTGGGGTTGTGCCATGGCCGTCCACCCTCCTCCTCCCGCCCTTCCAACCTCCACTGGCCGGTGGAAGCAATAGGGGAAAAAGGTCTTGGGTCAGGTTGTTACAGCTGCCACTGCTCTTGGTGACGAAAGATAAACGTGACTCTGACAGGTCTCTTCTGCCCCTTCCTCCTCCTTTCCCTCTCCATTCACCCCACCCCATCTCTCTTCCGTCTCCTCCTTCTCCTTTCTTCCCCCGTATCTCTGCCCTCCTTTGCCCTATTTCCCTCTGTCTCCCTCCCCTCAGTTCCGCCCACCATTAGGCTACGTATCAGACCATCTACGATGACTTGGTACAGGGTTCTGCACACAACTAGCACTCAATAAATACCACTGACGATGACTAGAATTCTAGTCATTTTAATTCAACTCTTCTGGCTCCCAGTCTAATGCCGTGCACTCAACATGTCATGGCCATTAATTGTTGAGAAACGACAGCAGTACAAAACAACTCTGACATGCAGGAGAGAGAATGTGAACGATGCTACTCTCCCAAGCACTTAGTACGGTGCTCTTTATATAGTAAGCACTTAATAAATACCACTGATTGTTTGATACTGGGCAGTCCACACAGCAAAGAGGCAGGGTTGCATATGGCAATAGATTGGGTCAACAGCCATCACTTTAGTTCCAGACATTTCCAAGAACATTGAATTAATGTGGAAGGGCTGAAGGTTAATGTACTGGTAAGAAAATCATTAGCGGCGTCATAGAATCACGGATCTGTCAACTGCGAATCTGAAGCAAACTAACAGAGAAGAGCTGGATAAAGAAGGGGGCAAATACTGTGAAGAAATTTCTTAAAGAATGATTTATCATTACCGACCTTTGAGTCCGCTCATTCAGTCTCTCAATTAATGACAATCAATAGTATTTATTAAGTGCCTGCTTGCACTCAGTTCAAACAGGGCCCCTTGACACTCAGATTGTGTCATTTTGTAGGCTTCCTATTCAACATCCACCTAAAATGACTGCTCCTGCTTGGGTGTGGTTGGGATACTCCCTTCGTTTTGCTAGCCCACCTCCTCTCTAGGGACTCTCATCACAGTTCAGATTAAAAAAAAACAAAACCAGAGTGGTGACAGAATTGGCTGTCGCCAGGTCTGAAGCGTAATTCAAATAGCTCAATCCGAAAACGCAGAAAATAGCAAAAGCACATTTTAAAAGCAGAAAGCTGGAACTCTGCAGGACTACACACAGGAGGAAAGTTACTTTAAACCCACCCACTTCCTGACACCAGCAGGAGAAGCTGACAAAGACCCAGGGAGAGCCAACTCTATTCAAACCTCCCACTCTGGAAAGCGGAGCGATCTGGCTGGGTTCGGGGGCCGGATCTGCTTAGGGCTGACTAATGTGGGAGCAGATTGCACAAACACTTTGTAATGTGTTGCACCCCTGCGGTCTTCCCATTTCTCAGATGAGAAATACATCTTGGCTGAAAGGGCAGGGCTGTCATCGCGTGGATTCCATAACCCTCTTCCGGGGTGGTGAATCATTTAGGAATTAAGTACAAGCGGTATCGACAGGTGGATTTGTTGCTGAATTGTACTTCCCAAGCGCTCTGCACCCAGTAAGTCTTCAATACATACGACTGAATGAATGATTTGATAACTCTCTGATTTGCACCTTGTAATGTGCCTTTGGAGAGGGGGCAAACACCAAAGGTGACCTAGATCCCTGAGGCATTTAAAATGGAATGTGCAGATCCTATTTGTCTTTTGGACATTGCAGGCCCAGGGAAAGGAGATAAAACAAGCCATCTATCGCTTATCCTTTCCAGACAAATTCCCTCATCAGATGGCTACTTTTCCCCTCGTATTTCTTTGGGGAGAAGCAGGTCTATCTTTAAAAACTCATTATTTTCTATCTGTGTGGTTTTGTTCCCTAAATGAATCAGGCCTGATATCACAGGCTATATCAGCCCTAGCTTGCTTTTCGAGAGCAAGACAGACACAGAGAGAGACACAGAGAGAGAGAGAGAGAGGAGGAAAAGAGAGAAAGAAAGGGATCCGGTGCCTTTTTGAAGGAGTTCTAAGAAAAGTAGGCACAAAGGGGTCAGATCTTTTTGGGTTTTACCATTAAAGGGATGATTAAAATATGAGGCCTAAACCCATATGCACTCTTACTTATTTAGGTCAGAATGATCCAGTTGGTGAATTATCTGTGCTCCTCCTGCCAGGGCACAGGAAGAGGAAAGGAGATTGAATTCAAATCAGGCAATTTAGCTACTTATTTGCAGTTCTGGTTAAAGCTGCTTAAAAGGAAGCGAAACCGACAGCCAAATCGCAGCTCCTGGAATTATCATCTGATTCCACTCATTCGCTCATCTCCCTGTTTGTGGCCACTGACAGCCCTCCTGTATATTGGACAAGGAGACACGCACAGGTCACATGTTAGGGCATTCGGCATAACACGATGACATAATAATAATAATAATTATGGTATTTGTTAAGCACTTACTATGTGCCCAGCACTGTTCAAGCACTGGGGTATATACAAGGTAATCAGGTTGCCCCACGTGGGGCTCACAATCTTAACCCCCATTTTACAGATGAGGTAACTGACGCACAGAAAAGTTAAAGGTCACACAGCAGACAAGTGGCGGAGCCGGAATTAGAACCCATGTCCTCTGACTTCCAAACCCGTGCTCTTTCCTCTGAGCATTTTGCAAAAATAGGCCACACAGTGAACCATGAGAAGCAGAGCGGCCTAGTGGAAAGAACCTGGGAATCAGAAGAACCTGGCTTCTTATCCCGGGGCTCTGCCACTTGGCTGCTGTGTGACCTTGGGCAAATCAGTTCAATTCTCTGTGCCTCAGCTACCTCATCTGTAAAATGGGGATTAAGACTGTGAGCCCCATGTGGGACAGGGACTGAGTCCAACCTGATTAGCTTGTATCTACTGCAGCGCTTAGTATTCATTCAATCGTATTTATTGAGCGCTTACGGGGTGTGCAGAGCACTGTACTAAACGCTTGGGAAGTACAAGTTGGCAACATATAGAGACGGTCCCTACCCAACAGCAGGCTCACAGTCTAGAAGGGGGAGGCACACAACAAAACAAAACATATTAACAAAATAAAATAGAATAAATATGTACAAGTAAAATAGAGTAATAAATATGTACAAACATATATACGGGCTTAGTACAGTGCCTGGCACATAGTAAGTGCTGAACAAATACCATTTTTAAAAAATAGGCCGCTCTTGCATGAACTTCAAGCATTTCTCCAGGGGATCCTTGAACTCCCCACTTGCTCCAGAGCCTTTGCGTTCCCTTCCCAGGTCAGGGTCAAGTCTGACCCAGCGTCTGAGCTGCAGAACTCGGCAGCAAAAGCCAATTAAAAAATCGGCTAGGAAAGTGTCCAGTACCGAATTAGAGCCAGACATGGGATGGGCCATCCCCTTCATTAATTCATTCAGTCACATTAAGAGTGTTTACTGTGTGCAAAAGCACTGTACTAAGCCCCTGGGAGAGTACAATATACAGACACATTCCCCGCCCACGATGAGCTTGCACCTCAGTCAGACCGTCCAGTATAAAACCAGATGACGGGTCGCCCTCATTACTGAAGAGTTCATCGCACTGCTTTGCATCAGTAATTAAGCTAATTACTGGATTAAGCGCTAATACAGGCAGAAAAACAGGGAGAGAACTTCAGACTCTCAAGGGCGGAGAGAAATCTTTCACAAAAACCGACATGCTAAATGCTCTGAAACATTCCTCAACCCATTAGCTATGAATTGCCCGTTGTTGGGTAGGGATTGTCTCTGTTGCCAAATTGGACTTTCCAAGTGCTTAGTACAGTGCTCTGCACACAGTTAAGTGCTCAATAAATGCGAATGAATGAGTGAATTGGAAACTGCTGTACTAAACACATTATAGAGAAGCAGCACGGCTCAGTGGAAAGAGCCCGGGCTTGGGAGTCGGAGGTCACGGGTTCAAATCCCAGCTCTGCTGCTTGTCAGCTGTGTGACTTTGGGCAAGTCACTTCACTTCTCTGTGCGTCAGTGACTTCATCTGTAAAATGGAGATGAAGACTGTCAGCCCCACGTGGGACAACCTGATCACCTTGTATCCTCCCCAGCGCTTAGAGCAGTGCTCAGCACATAGTAAGCGCTTAACAAATACCAAAATTATTATTATTATAGCACACAGAGAGAGACCAGGTCATGATCACATAGACACACAGGGCAGCAAGACCAGTTGGCAACCCAACGATTCTAAATTCCCTTCACTGGCCCCGTCTTTTTTCATCTGTGATGGTGGAGGGCAGTTACACGGGCCAGGCACGTGGTGCGTGACCAATTGGCTGGGGTTTCAGGCTCAGGTTCCTGCAGAGATGGGTGTCTACACCTGCACTGAACTATTTGAACAGCACCTTAGAACTCTAGCTCAACATACTAAAAATACCCTAACGCATACGCAGGCTGTGCCTGCCTGCAGTAGCCTGACTTGGGGGTGCAAAGTGGGGCGGGGCGGTGGGATTCCTACCCCTGAGCATCCGCTCCTCCAAACCTGGCTCAGCTGGGGGGCCAGAAGTGCAGCAGGCTAGTCAGAGTAACCCCCCTTTGGGAACTGCTAGAGCCACTGGCCCCAGAAACATCAGTGACAGGCAAAAGTAAGGAGCCAGGTGGTAGGAGAGCCACGAGCCACCGAGACCCGATTAGAGGAGCCAGAGCGGGAAAGAGCAGGCCCGGGACTCAGAAGGACCTGGGTTCGACTCCTCCACTTGGCTGCTGTGTGAGCCTTCTCTGTGTCTCAGTTACCTCATCTGTCAAATGGGGATTAAGACTGGGAGCCCCACGTGGGGCATGGGCTGCGTCCAACTTGATTAGCTTGTATCTACTCCAGTGCTTAGTCCAGTTCCAATCAATCAATCAATCGTATTTATTGAGCGCTTACTATGTGCAGAGCACTGTACTAAGCGCTTGGGAAGTACAAATTGGCATCACATAGAGACAGTCCCTACCCAACAGTGGGCTCACAGTCTAAAAGGGGGAGACAGAGAACAGAACCAAACATACCAACAAAATAAAATAAGTAGGATAGAAATGTACAAGTAAAATAAATAAATAAATAAATAAATAAATAAATAAATAGAGTAATAAATATGTACAACCATATATACATATATACAGGTGCTGTGGGGAAGGGAAGGAGGTAAGACGGGGGGATGGAGAGGGGGACGAGGGGGAGAGGAAAGAAGGGGCTCAGTCTGGGAAGGCCTCCTGGAGGAGGTGAGCTCTCAGCAGGGCCTTGAAGGGAGGAAGAGAGCTAGCTTGGCGGATGGGCAGAGGGAGGGCATTCCAGGCCCGGGGGATGACGTGGGCCGGGGGTCGATGGCGGGACAGGCGAGAGCGAGGTACAGTGAGGAGATTAGTGGTGGCGGAGCGGAGGGTGCGGGCTGGGCTGGAGAAGGAGAGAAGGGAGGTGAGGTAGGAGGGGGCGAGGGGATGGACAGCCTTGAAGCCCAGGGTGAGGAGTTTCTGCCTGATGCGCAGATTGATCGGTAGCCATTGGAGGTTTTTGAGGAGGGGAGTAATATGTCTAGAGCGTTTCTGGACAAAGATAATCCGGGCAGCAGCATGAAGTATGGATTGAAGTGGAGAGAGACACGAGGATGGGAGATCAGAGAGAAGGCTGGTGCAGTAGTCCAGACGGGATAGGATGAGAGCTTGAATGAGCAGGGTAGCGGTTGGGATGGAGAGGAAAGGGCGGATCTTGGCAATGTTGCGGAGCTGAGACCGGCAGGTTTTGGTGACGGCTTGGATGTGAGGGGTGAATGAGAGAGCGGAGTCGAGGATGACACCAAGGTTGCGGGCTTGTGAGACGGGAAGGATGGTAGTGCCGTCAACAGAGATGGGAAAGTCAGGAAGAGGACAAGGTTTGGGAGGGAAGACAAGGAGCTCAGTCTTCGACATGTTGAGCTTTAGGTGGCGGGCGGACATCCAGATGGAGATGTCCACATCCAGACACAAAGTAAGCACTTAGCAAGTGCCAATAACAATAATAATAATAATAAAAGGCTGACAATGTATCGGAGATTATTATCTCTGTGCGTGTGTGTGTGTGTATTTGCATTCATTCATTCAATTGTATTTATTAAGCGCTTAGAGCACTGTACTAAGCGCTTGGCACATGCTTCCTCGGGTGTGTGAGTGAAACTCATTCCTCTGCTTCTCTTTTCCGTCTCTTCTCTGAGGATCCTCTCTCTCAGTCCCCCCGTCCATGAATCTCTCATCTCAATGCCTCGCTCTCCCTTTCCGGCCTTTTTCTCACTCCCAACCTCAGACCACTCTCCTAAACAGGGGGGCTCGTAGCTGCAAGAATATAGCAACGAGTGCTACCTTTAATGATGTAATTTCCTTTTGTTCTCTTTAATAATAACGTATTAATTTGCGAATTACCTTTCAGAGAACGCCTTAGTCATTTTCAGCTTTAAGCGCGGCCCGTGCGGGGCTGTACGACCGCTTAAATGGCCCATCCACAGGCCGGCTTTGACGAGCCTGCTTTAAGCGCCAGTGAGCTCTGGCGAAAGAGGCTTCATCACTTCAAGAGGACACGGTGGTCATCTTTCAGAACTCTCCATCTGTAATGTGGGAGATTCTCATCAGCTAGTTCAATGGCACTTTCCATTCGAACCAATTTAAGCTTGCCAATAATGAGTCGGGATTGCTCCACTCTCTGTCTGGAGTCGGCTGGTCTCCTAATTGCTTAGCTCAGAGCAAGGTGCGTGAAGGGGCTTAAGAAGTTTCACTTGTCAGGTTTGGTGGCAGTGCCGGTGACGGAGTAAAACAGAAGGCTAATAGAAGTCAGAAATTGGCCAAAAAATATCAAGTCTTAATCCTCCTTTTGATTTAAGTTAATTCAACCGCTTAAATCAGCGGCATGTAAATTTCAGGATTATAGAGTTAGCATTGTTGTTGGTGCTGGGTGTTTATTTGTTGGGTAGGGACCATCTCTCCATGTTGCCGACTTGTACTTCCCAAGCACTCTGCACACAGTAAGCACTCAACAGAAGCAACGTGGCTCAGTGGAAAGAGCCCGGGTTTGGGAGTCAGAGGTCGTGGGTTCTAATCCTGACTCCACCACATGTCTGCCGTGACACCTTGGGCAAGTCACTGAACTTCTCTGAGCCTCAGGTCCCTCATCTGTAAAATGGGGATTAAGACTGTGAGTCCCACGTGGGACAACCTGATCACTTTTTGTATCCCTTCAGTGCTTAGAACAGTGCTTCGCACGTAGTAAGTGCTTAACAAATGCCATTATTACAAAGCAGCATGGCTCAGTGGAAACAGCACGGGCTTTGGAGTCCGAGGTCATGGGTTCAAATCCCAACTCCGCCACTTGTCAGCTGTGTGACTTTGGTTAAGTCACTTAACTTCTCTGAGCCTCAGTGACCTCATCTGTAAAATGGGGATTAAGACTGTGAGCCCCACGTGGGACAACCTGATCACCTTGTAACCTCCCCAGCGCTTATAACAGTGTTTTGCACATAGTAAGCGCTTAATAAATGCCATCACTATTATTGTTATTAAATATAATTGAATGAATGAATTTCTAGATCACCCTTGCACTTGCTCCCTTTAGTCACTCTTCCCTCAGCCCCACAGCACTTGTGTACATATCCGTAATTTATTCATTTTCATTAATGTCTGTCTCCCCCTCTAGACTATAAGCTCGTTGTTATCATGAAACGTGGCTACCAACGCTGTTTTACTGTTTTATGGTACCTGTTAAGCACTTACTATGTGTCAAACACTGTTCTAAGAGGTACAGGTCCATCAGGTCGGACACAGTCCTTGTCCCGTGTGGGGCTCACAGTCCTAAGTAGGAGGGAGAACATGTACTGAATCCCCAATTTAGAGCTGAGGAAACTGAGGCACAGAGAAGTTAAGTGACTTGCCCAACGTCACACAGCAAGCAACGGGCAGAGCAATTACTGGGAGCGCCAGGATTAGTACCCAGATCCTCTGACTCCAGGGCCCATGCTCTTTCCACTAGGCCATGCTGTTCTCTCAATATTGTTATATTGTACTCTCCCAAGCGCTTAGTACAGTGCTCTGCACACAGTAAGCACTCAATGACTGATTGCTTCACATGTAAGCACTCAAATGATTGACAGATCACATGTAGGCACTCAATAAATGACAGCCTCTGTGTGCAGAGCACTCTACTAAGCTGCTTTTTTTCAGCTTTAAAAGTTATAGTTTGCATCGGGTGAATTTATACCCTTTAGGAAACAATTTCGCTAGAGTCCTTCTGACGCAAAGCGTCTATTTTCATGCTTTAAGCTTTCATACGCTAAGTAAATCCTCTGCAAAACAGTTCAAACATTTTCAGATATCTTAAAGGAGGATCATGTTCTCTGAGGTCTAACAACTCAAGGTGCAATTTGCTAAACACAATGCAATTAAAAGATGGTCTTTCCAGATACATTTGGGAAACAGCAGATTCATCCTTGACTGGACAGATGAGAGAGATAACCAGAAGCAAAATAGATATTTTTTTCACCTGATCACCTGAACTAGATTTCATCAACTTGAATTCAGGTTTTCATCTTGCATTTCCTTCCACTGCCTTCTAGGATTCATGGTTGAGGGGTTGGTTGGAGAAGAGGTGACAGAGCTCCGGGGGAGAGCCAGGACTGACTCATGTATGTAACGGCTAAAATTACCGGGCTGAGCACTGAAGCACATCTAAACCACTCATCTTAATGATCACACTTTTCATTCATTCAGTCAGTCAGTCAGTCAATCATGTTTATTGAGTGCTTGTGTGCAGAGCACTGTACTAAGTACTTGGAAAGTACAATTCGGGAACAAATAGAGACAATCCCTACCCAACAACAGACTCAGTCTAGAAGGAGGAAGAGAGACAACAAAACAAGTGGACAGCCATCAATATAAATAGAATTATAGCTATAGACACATCATTAATAAAATAAATAGAAAAATATGTATAAATATACACAAGTTCTGTGGAGCAGGGAGGGAGGTAGAGCAGAGGGAGGGATTCAGGGCAATGGGGAGGGGAAGAGGAGCAGGGGAAAAGGGGGGCTCAGTCTGGGAAGGCCTCCTGGAGGAAGTGAGCTTTCGGCAGGGCTTTGAAGGGGGGAAGTGCGCTAGTTTGGCAGACGTGAGGAGGAAGGGCATTCCAGGCCAGAGGTAGGACGTGGGCCAGGGGTCAACGGCGGGACAGACGAGAACGAGGCACAGTGAGGAGGTTAGCGTCAGAGGAGCAGAGTGTGCGGGCTGGGCTGGAGAAGGAGAGAAGGGAGGTGAGGTAGGAGGGGGCGAGGGGATGGACAGCCTTGAAGCCAATAGTGAGGAGTTTTTGCTTGATACGAAGGTTGACGGGCAACCACTGGAGATTTTTGAGGAGGAGGGTGACATGCCCAGGACGTTTCTGTAGAAAGACAATCCAGGCAGCAGAGTGAAGTATAGACTGAAGTGGGGAGAAACAGGAGGTTGGGAGATTGGAAAGGATGCTGATGCAGTAATCCAATCGGGATACGATGAGTGACTGTACTAACAAGGTAGCGGTTTGGATGGAGAGGAAAGGGCGGATCTTGGCGATGCTGTGAAGGTGAGACCGGCAGGCTTTGGTGACGGATTGGACATGTGGGGTGAATGAGAGAGCAGAGTCAAGGATGACACCAATGCCGGCTTGTGAGACGAGAAGGATGGCTGTGCCGTCCACAGTGACAGGAAAGTCAGAGAGAGGACGGGGTTTTGGAGGGAAGATAAGGAGCTCACTCTTGGACATGTTGAGTGTAGGTGGCGGGAGGACATCCAGGTGAAGATGTGCTGAAGGCAGGAGATGCAAGCCTGGGAGGAGGGAGAGAGAACAGAGGAGGAGATGTAGACTTGGGTATCATCCGCGTAGAGATGATAGTTGAAGCCGTGGGAGCGAATGAGTTCACCAGGGGAGTGAGTACAGATGAAGAACAGAAGGGGACCAAAAACTGATTCTTGAGGAACCCCTGCAGTTAGGAGATGGGAGGGGGAGGAGGAGACTGAGAATGAACGGCCAGAGAGATAAGAGAAGCAGGAGAGGATTAATCTCTCTGCTTAAGAACATAAAATATTTTTGAGTTTTCACTTTTCCTGCAACTACAAGATGATAAAGAAATATGGAGGGAAAGAAGCAGCGAGGCCTAGTGGAAAACACACGGGCCTGAAAGTCAGAGGAGCTGGCTTCTAAGAACAGCTCCACCGTATGTCTGCTGTCTGACCTTGGGCTGGTCATTTCACTTCTCTGTGCCTTGGTTACCTCATCTGTAAAATGGGGTTTAAGACTGTGAGCCCCACCTGAGACGGGGACCAGCGTGTAGTTTGTATCTACCCCAGAGCTTAGTGGAGTGTCTCTAGACTGTAATCTCATTGTGGGCAGGGAATGTGTCTGTGTATTGTTATAGTGTACTCTCCCAAGCGCTTAGTACAGTGCTTTGCACACAGTAAGCGCTCAATAAATACAACTGAATGAACGGAACACAGTAAGCGCTTAACAAATACTATAAAAAAGTTATGGAGGGTGGACAGGAAAAGACTTGAGCCCCACTGAAGAAAAGCCCCAAGAAAGTTCATTCAGGCATATGATGATGGTATGTGTTAAGCACTTATGGTAATAATAATGACAGCATTTGTTAATCAATCAATCGTATTTATTGAGCACCGTACTAAGCGCTTAAGCATTTAAGCTTTTACTTAAGCATTTACTATGTGCCACGCACTGTTCTAAGCGCTGGGTAATCACTCACGTTCGCGGCCATACTCCTACTCACCAGTTTCTGACACTAAATTTTATCCAAAAAGCTCAGGCTGTTGGAAGAACATTCCCTAACAGAGTTTTTGCCAAAACACATAGTGAAAAAATGGTTATGGCAAAACTGAGTACGTGAATAATAACAACAATAATAATAATAATAATGGTATTTGTTAAGCGCTTACTATGTGCCAGGCACTGTTCTAAGCACTGGGGTGGGTACAAGCAAATCGGGTTGGACACAGTTTCTGTCTCACTTGGGGCCCACAGTCTCAATCCCCATTTTACAGCTGAGGTAACTGAGGTACGGAGAAGTGAAGCGACTTGCCCAAGGTCACAAAGCAGACAGGTGGTGGAGTCTGGATTAGAACCCGTGACCTTCTGATTCCCAGGGCCATGCTCTATCCATTATGCCATGCTGCTTCCCCCAACACTGTCTCCTCACTGCCTCCAAAATACATTTTTCCCACCTGGTGCAGCGTATCAGGATCCAGCCAGCTGGTGACTGTTCCAGCATGTTCCAGGAGGGACCTCGGCCATTCAAGGAAAGGAGATGCGGCATCTCAGTCCCTGAAGCGCTTAGTACAGTGCTCTGCACACAGTAAGCGCTCAATAAATACTACTGATGATGAAGATCACCTGAAGAGAAACACCTAAGCACAGCCAGTCAACGCCACGGTAATGGAGACAACCATCTCCAGAATACACATTCTCAAGATAATCCCCAAATCACCTATGAGCCGATCTAACACAGCGATGAATATCAAACCATCATGGGCGGGGAACAGGTCTGCTGATTCTGTTGTATTATACTCTCCCAAGTGCTTGGTACAGTGCTCTGCAGGTAGTAAGCGCTCAGTAAGTACCACTGATTGACTGATCGATCAGTCACTGGGACAACTGAACTGAGACTAATAATAATGGCAGTTGTGAAGCCTTATGTGCTAAGGACTGTTCTGAGCGCTGGGGTGGAAACGAGGTTATCAGTTTGGACACAAGTCCCTGTCCCGCATGGGGCTCACCGTCTAGGTAGGAGGAAGTTGGATTTAATCCCCATTTTACAGATGGGGAAACTGAGGTACAGAAAAGTTAAGGTCACACAGCAGCACACAGGGGACTCGGGTGCTCTGATTCCCAGGCCCAGCCTCTTTCCACTAGGCCATGCTACTTCTCTAAATTTAGATAACCCCTGCCCAGAAGAGTTTGAATGAGTTGAAAAGAATCAGGTTAGTGCCAGTCCGCTACAACCGCACTCAATTTCCTTCCCACCAGGAAACCTTTAAACACATCTGACAACAAGGAGCACAATTGGGTGATTTGTCTCACCTGTCTCCACACCACTTCCTCTTCCTACTTTCTAGGGTGGACTCTGGCTGTTCCCTCTATAACTACCATCCGTGACAGGAGGCCGCCAAAAAAAAAAAGCCAATCCCCACCGAGGGCTTGTGATTACAGCAGAGGGAAGAGCTAGGTCCATTTCCTTTTCAGAGCTATCTGCTGATACTTTCACAACTGGGGGTCTGGGATAATCCTGAACCCTAAGACTGTCTCTGCTAATCCCAGACAATGCTGGGTCCTCCATTTGGGGGCACGCAAAGTAAACTCTATGCTCTAGCTTGCAGTCTAGACTCCAGTCTGAAAAGCCAAAAGGTTGCAAGGGTTTCTATAAGTAGGGTGGCCACAGACGGCACTCAAGAATACTGGACCACTGGCTCTCGTATCACTAACCCCCAGCCCTGGATCACTGCCACTGTCCGCCTCCTTCGCTCTTATGCTCGAGCTGCCAAACGCTGCTGGCGAAAGTCTAAACACCATGCCAACCTCGTTCACTTCAAGTTTATCCTTTCCTGCCTTAACTCAGCCCTCTCCTCTGCCAGACAAAACTATTTCTCCTCCCTTATTGACACCCATGCCCATCATCCCCGACAGCTCTTCCGTACATTCAACTCCCTTCTCAGGCCCCCCGGTTCCTCTCCCTCCTCCTTCCCTCACCCCCAACGATCTGGCCTCCTACTTCATTAACAAAATTAAATCCAATAGGTCCGACCTCCCCAAAGTCACCCCCCCCCACCTTTTCCAACCCCCCGGCTCTCAACACTCTCTGCTACTCTCCCATCCTTCCCAGCAGTATCCTCAGAGGAGCTCTCCTCCCTCAAGTGCTACTCCAGCCACCTGTGCTTCTGACCCCATTCCTTCTCATCTCATGAAATCTCTCGCTCCATCCCTTCTCCCCTCCTCAATTTTCATCTTCAACCGCTCACTCTCCACTGGTTCCTTCCCCTCTGCCTTCAAACATGCCCATGTCTCTCCCATCCTAAAAGAACCCTCTCTTGACCCCACCTCACCTTCTAGTTATCTCCCCATATTCCTCCTACCATTCCTTTCCAAACTCCTTGAACGAGTTGTCTACACACGCTGCCTCAACTTCCTCAACACCAACTCTCTCCTCGACCCCCTCCAGTTTGGCTTCCGTCTCCTACATTCCACGGAAACTGCCCTCTCAAAGGTCACCAATGACCTCCTGCTTGCCAAATCCAACGGCTCCTACTCTATCCTAATCCTCCTCGACCTCTCGGCTGCCTTCGACACTGTGGACCACCCCCTTCTCCTCAACACGCTATCCGACCTTGGCTTCACAGACTCCGTCCTCTCCTGGTTCTCCTCATCTCTCCGGTCGTTCATTCTCAGTCTCTTTTGCAGGCTCCGCCTCCCCCTCCCATCCCCTTACTGTGGGAGTTCCCCAAGGTTCAGTGCTTGGTTCCCTTCTGTTCTCAATCTACACTCACTCCCTTGGTGACCTCATTTGCTCCCACGGCTTCAACTATGATCTCTACGCTGATGACACCCAGATCTACATCTCTGCCCCTGCTCTTTCCCCCTCCCTCCAGGCTCGCATCTTCTCCTGCCTTCAGGACATCTCCACCTGGATGTCTGCCCGCCACCTAAAACTCAGCATGTCCAAGACTGAACTCCTTGTCTTCCCTCCCAAACCCTGCCCTCTCCCTGACTTTCCCATCACTGTGGACGGCACTACCATCCTTCCCGTCTCACAAGCCCGCAACCTTGGTGTCATCCTCGACTCCGCTCTCTCGTTCACCCCTCACATCCAAGCCGTCACCAAAACCTGCCGGTCTCAGCTCCGCAACATTGCCAAGATCCGCCCTTTCCTCTCCATCCAAACCGCTACCCTGCTCGTTCAAGCTCTCATCCTATATCCCATCTGGACTACTGCATCAGCCTTCTCTCTGATCTCCCGTCCTTGTGTCTCTCCCCACTTCAATCCATACTTCATGCTGCTGCCCAGATTGTCTTTGTCCAGAAACGCTCTGGGCATGTTACTCCCCTCCTCAAAAATCT
This sequence comes from Tachyglossus aculeatus, assembly GCF_015852505.1. NCBI lineage: Eukaryota > Metazoa > Chordata > Mammalia > Monotremata > Tachyglossidae > Tachyglossus > Tachyglossus aculeatus. Next base: position 59,753,610 of record NC_052098.1, read on the forward strand.
CCAGTGGTTACCAATCAATCTGCGCATCAGGCAGAAACTCCTCACCCTGGGCTTCAAGGCTGTCCATCACCTCGCCCCCTCCTACCTCACCTCCCTTCTCTCCTTCTCCAGCCCAGCCCGCACCCTCCGCTCCTCTGCCGCCGCTAATCTCCTCACCGTACCTCGTTCTCGCCTGTCCCGCCATCGACCCCCGGCCCACGTCCTCCCCCGGGCCTGGAATGCCCTCACTCTGCCCATCCACCAAGCTAGCTCTCTTCCTCCCTTCAAGGCCCTCCTGAGAGCTCACCTCCTCCAGGAGGCCTTCCCAGACTGAGCCCCTTCCTTCCTCTCCCCCTCTCCATCCCCCCGTCTTACCTCCTTCCCTTCCCTACAGCACCTGTATATACATATATATGCTTGTACATATTTATTACTCTATTTATTTTACTTGTACATATCTATTCTATTTATTTTATTTTGTTAATATGTTTGGTTTTGTTCTCTGTCTCCCCCTTCTAGACTGTGAGCCCACTGTTGGGTAGGGACTGTCTCTATATGTTGCCAACTTGTACTTCCCAAGCGCTTAGTACAGTGCTCTGCACACAGTAAGTGCTCAATAAATATGATTGATTGATTGGACCCCTTTTTGCCGATGCCCCCTCCCCAAGCCCGCACACCCGGTACCAGACAGTGGGCAGACCAGCTGAAAACAAGACTGGCTTGTATAAAAATGGACAAAAGGCCACCCTATCTACAGCTCTTCGGCACTGAGACATGGTGAGGCAAAACCCAAATGTCTCTAAACACATTTTGTACATTCAAAGGCTAAATAATCCTCAAGTGGCACATTAACTTGAAACAGGTACATTTTTCTCTGGTGAATAAAGTCCAGGTGCATATATAATACTGACTAAAACCCTAGATTGCTCTGGTACCTAGTAATTAGATCAGTCGGTAGACGGGTGATTTAATCTGGGGGTGGATGAGTTTAATTTGGTCTGATCAACAAATAGCACTGCTTCAGGATGTTGATGCTGTCCTAGTTTTGGGTGATTACAGCAGGAATGTTCCTTCTCACACAAGTGGCACTTGTCTCGGTTCTTCCTACGCCAAGAAATGAGACCATCTGAAAACAGAGCCCTGATTTCTGAGTTCACCTTCATTTCAACCACGTACGCAAGGAAGGGAAAAAGAATTTCAATTCCAAATCTTGCCTTAGGTTTTCCATCCTCAAAGCAGTCTCTTCATACACTCATAGAACTGGAAGAAACCTTGAGAGGTTCAAAAAACATCTATTAATCTGGAAAAATTTCCCCAATCCTTTCCAACCTTAAAGTGCTCTAGTATCTACATATCTGATGACAGTATCATTGAAGGACATTATTAATAATGACATTTATTAAGTGCCTACTAGGTGCCAAAGTGTCGTGCTGAGCACTGGGGTAGCACGAGATAGAGCAGACCCAGCTCTTGTACACACAGCGTTCATTATCAAACAGAGGGAAGCAGCGTGGCGTAATGGATAGAGCACGGGCTTGGGAGCCAGAAAGTTGTGGGTTCTAATCCCGGCTCTGCCACTTGTCTGCTGTGTGACCTTGGGCAAGTCTCTTCACTGGGCCTCAGTTACCTCAACTGTAAAATGGGGATGGAGAACGTGAGCCCGACGTGGGACGGTGTCCAACCCGACTTGCTTGTATCCACCCCAGTGTTTAGTACAATGCCTGGCACACGGTAAGTATTTAACAAATACCACAGTTATTATTAGAGAGAGGCATGTATCACATCCCCATTTGACACCTGAGGAAACAGGCATCGGGCAAGCCAGTGGCAGGGCTGGATTAGAATTTGGGTCTTCTGGCTCTCCTGCCTGTTTTCTTTCTACTAGGACTCATTACCTCCTGGCAGCTGCCTGCAGCTTTACTGTCAATTTGCTTTAAAATGATTTTTTTCATGCCCCAGACCTCTGGTTCCTTGTTATTTTGCAGGGTTGGATCACAACAAAATAATCTTTTTGTCCTTTCCATTTATTGTCTCTTGCACTAGGCTGCCTTTCTCCCACTCCCAATATAGCCACCTTCTTCTCATTCTGGACTGTGAGCCCGTTGTTGGGCAGGGATTGTCTCTATTTGTTGCCGAATTGTGCTTTCCAAGCGCTCAGTACAGTGCCCTGCACACAGTAAGGGCTCAATAAATACAATTGAATGAATTCACTTCTTTTATACCTACAACACTGTCTACCACAAAACGCTAATCCAGAATTGGCCTCTAAAGTCAGGCATCTACACAGCTAAAGGGGATTTTCCTCCCAGCAGATTTGCACTGGGGCGTGTGGTGAGGGGTATATATGTATATATGTTTGTACATATTTATTACTCTATTTATTTTTCTTGTACATATCTATTCTATTTATTTTATTTTGTTAGTATGTTTGGTTTTGTTCTCTGTTTCCCCCTTTTAACTGTGAGCCCACTGTTGGGTAGGGACTGTCTCTATATGTTGCCAACTTGTACTTCCCAAGCGCTTAGTACAGTGCTCTGCACACAGTAAGCGCTCAATAAATACGATTTATGATGATGATGATGGAGGAAACCATCTTCATGACATCCCTCTCGGGTCATAATGACTGCTTCTGATCAATGTAAAATCTAAATCTGAGGAAACGAGACATTCTAGACTAGATCTTAAAGCATAAGCCTCTTGAGAATAAACTGGGGCTTCGATCAAGATGGATAAGATTTGGCATTCATTCAATCGTATTTATTGCGCGCTTACTGTGTGCTGAGCACTGTACTAAGCGCTTGGGAAGTACAAGTCAGCAACATATAAAGACAATTCCTACCCAACAACGGGCTCACAGTCTAGAAGGGGGAGACAGACAGCAAAACATGTAGACAGGTGTCAAAACCGTCAATATAAATAGAATTATAGCTATATGCACATCATTAATAAAACAGAGCAATAAACATGTACAACCTGATTGTTTATACTGCACCATTTGGGGAAGCAAAATGCACTCTTTAATGAAAAGGACACTGCAAACATTCTCCCATACCAATGGGCCAGCCCATTTTAAATCGTATTTCAGATAGCTTTTGGGAACGGTTGCATTTGAAGAAGAAAACTCTCTTTATCATAGACCTGTGCAATCCTGCCATTGGCCTAGGAATTTTATAAGGAACATAAATAACTTGAGATCCGGGGCTTTGAAAATGCAACTCAAAGAAAAATTCTCTACAACACAGCAAATCGTGACACGAAACAACATTTTTAAAGAAAAAGTACAGACAGGTGCAGCTATATGTTGCCAACTTGTACTTCCCAAGCGCTCAGTACAGTGCTCTCCACACAGTAAGCGCTCAATAAATACGATTGAATGAATCAAACGATTAAAGCCTCGGGAAATCCGTCTAAAGAAAAAAATCTGAAAATGATACATGCTTTGCTCTCAGAAAAACAATCCACAGGCGGCCCAAGCGACTGCTTGTTTGTCAAAACTCAAGCTAATATCCAAGGTACTAGCAAGTGGTTTCTTTTTTTGTTTGCTTGTTTTAATTCTATTCCACAAACGCGTGGTTAAAAGTTAACCTTCGGTAATAATCTCCCTTTCCCTTAATCTACTAATATAATCAGTCTTGTCAAAATCCCCGCAACTCCTCTGTTGAAAAGCTGCAAAAGTTCCAGGGAGCAAGAGGAGTCTTCCATGACCCGATTTGCCCGGGTAAAGTTTTAGCTCTTTCCCTGGTGGTGCCAACTTGTACTTCCCAAGCGCTTAGCACAGTGCTCTGCACACAGTAAAAGCTCAATAAATACCATTGATTGATTGGTGTTAGTGCAGTGCTTTGCACAGAGTAGAAGCTCAACAAATATGACTGAGTGGCTAGTTTTCCACCTGCCTTAGTGTGACCGAAATAAGTGCATTGCACAGCTCAAGCCCAGAGCTCCAAACCAGCTCCAGGGTCCAAATCCCGGAGAGGAGCAGCAGCATTCCCGGGAATGCTTTCCAGAGCCCAGTTTATCCAATGCATCTGACCAGCCAGTTCTTTTTCCACCGAGCAAATCTGCAGACGGTTCTGTGCCCGGCAACTCTTTCCACTGTGCAAAAGCAGCTACATTTCTCCAGGCTCCATCACTCTCCTGACCCGAATGAACCTCAGAGGGATGTTTTTTAGCCTAACTTTTCCCCCCAGCAACATTCCCCAGCTCGGCCCTCTTACCTGGGAATGCTGCAGCTCCTGCTTCTGCTGCTTCAGACACTGGCACCCTGGGGTGAAATGCCCCTCTTGCAGCTTTCCTGCACAAGAGTGTCGACCATGGAGAAATCTGCAAAAGAAAGGAGAGCTGCTGCCTGGGACGCTCTATGGTTTCGATTGGATCACATGATTCCCGGGCCTGGGAATGCTGGGATCACGTATGGAACACACCAGGAAGTCGTGAGTTGGGGGGGAAAGGGATTTGAGATGGATTGCTTGGCCCTGCTATTTACTGGGAAAATCACGACCAGAAAAAAAAGCAGCCCGGCATCATCTAGTATTATTATTATTAATCGTGCTGAGCGCTTACTGTACTGTACTAAGCGCTTTGGCAAGAGGGTCTCATGGCAGCAGAGCTGTAATTCGCCAATTAGTAGCAGATGGGCCCATGTGAGTGAAATGCAAACAGATGAAAATGTCACCGTGCTAGAAATTCTATAATGTGCAATAGAGATGTAACAGTGCTATTAAAAAAAAATCCCAGCAATTCTATAATATGCATTTACATCTTTTAGACTGTGAGCCCACTGTTGGGTAGGGACTGTATATGTTGCCAACTTGTACTTTCCAAGCGCTTAGTACAGTGCTCTGCACGCAGTAAGCGCTCAATAAATACGATTGATTGATTTACATCGCTCACGAAGCACCTTCTGTCACCACAGGTGGAAAAACAGAAGTACTTCTTTCTTACTAGAATTACTTTTTAATCGAGCCAAAAATACCTTGCCCACGAATAACTCCTGCAGTATCAAAAGTAAGAGAAATACGTTTTAGCCACGCCATTGGGAAAAAAATTGTTCCTTTTCTAATGTCCCCTGGAACTTTTAAGAACTTGACACATTTAATGCCAGGCTTTTTCCCAGAAAAAAAAATGAAATTGGCAATAAAATGAATATCATTTTACATAAAAATAGCACCGGGAACACTATATCGAACAGGCCCCAAACTATCGTGGAGTAAGATTAATACTGGGAACACCACAAAAGTAGGGAAACACAAAGATGTGGATTTTTATTATTATGGTATTTGTTAAGCACTTACTATGGGTCAGGTACTGTTCTAAGCGCTGGGGTACATACAGGTTAGGTAGGGCAGCTTCCCTGTCCCACATGGGGCTCCCAGTCTAAGTAGGAGGGAGAACAGGTACTGAATCCCCAATTTACAGTTGAGGAAACTGAGGCACGGAGAACTGACATGACTTGCCCGAGGTCACACACCAAAAAACTGGCAGAGCCGGGATTAGAACCCAGGACTGTTGACTCCCAGCACTCTTTCCACTAGGCAATATATGTCTCTCTACTCTCTGAAGGTGGAATATTCATTCAATCGTATTTTTTGAGCACTTACTATGTGCAGAGCACTGTACTGAGTGAATTTCCTTGTTCTTTTGAATTCCTTGTTTTATTTATACTTAATTGGGAGTGCTGAGATGGAATTGGTGGAATCTGATGCCCTACATTGATGACTCTAGGGCTGGGTCTTCACTGGAAAAACCTAACAGGAGATTGTGTTTTAAGAGCAAGATCTCATCGATCAGATAGCTAATAATATGGAGATTTGCAACTAATACTTTTTCCTCAGAAATCAGCATAAGGGCCGAAAAACCGAAGATTGCTAAGTCAGCAGAGTATTTTTGCTGTGAGATTGCACCCTCTTGCCTCCTGCCCACAGTTAAAGGCATCATTATCATTAGCAATATCAATAGTATTTATGCAGTATTTAATAGAGAAGCAGTGTGGCCCAGTGGAAAGAGCACAGACCTGGGAATCAGAGGGCCTGGGGTCTAATCCCAGCTCTGCCACTTGTCTGCTGTGTAACCTTGGGCAAGTCATTTACCTGCCCTGTGCCTCAGTTTCTTCATCTGTAAAACGGAGATTAAACACTTGTTTGATCTGCTTATGTTATATCTACTCCAAGGCCTGGCAGAGAGTAAGCACATAATGAATACTACAATTATTATTGAGCTATGGCCGAGGGAATATTCAGAAGACATATTAGTCGTCATTCCTGCCCTTGAATCCGACATCACAAGGGTGATTCAACTGGATTATATGAACTGGGGTCCCCTTCCCCTAATAAGTTAATTTATATGTAAGGTTTTAGACTGCCTTCATTTTGTCAAGAAAGTAGACTATATTAGGAAGATGTTCTTTTTAGGTTTTAGAATGCTGAGAATTGCGACCTTGGGCAAGTCACTTAACTTCTCTGTGCCTCGGTTACCTCATCCGTAAAATGGGGATTGAGACCGTGAGCCCCACCTGGGACAACCTGATTATTCATTCAATCGTATTTATTGAGCGCTTACTGCGTGCAGAGCACTGTACTAAGCGCTTGGGAAGTACAAGTCGGCAACATATAGAGACGGTCCCTACCCAACAACGGGCTCACAGTCTAGAAGGGGGAGACAGACAACAAAACAAAACATGTAGAGAGGTGTCAAAATCGTCAGAACAAATAGAATTACGGCTATATGCGCATCGTTAACAAAATAAATAGAATAGTAAATATGTACAAGTAAAATAAATAGAGTAATAAACCTGTACAATTATATACAAGTGCTGTGGGGAGGGGAAGGAGGTAGGGTGGCGCCGGGATGGGGAGGAGGAGAGGGAAAAGGGGGCTCAGTCTGGGAAGGCCTCCTGGAGGAGGTGAGCTCTCAGTAGGGCTTTGAAGGGAGGAAGAGAGCTAGCTTGGCGGATCATCATCATCATCAATCGTATTTATTGAGCGCTTACTATATGCAGAGCACTGTACTAAGCGCTTGGGAAGTACAAATTGGCAACATATAGAGACAGTCCCTACCCAACAGTGGGCTCACAGTGTGGATGTGTGGATTCCAGGCCAGGGGAAGGACGTGGGCCGGGGGTCGACGGCGGGACGGGCGAGAACGAGGCCCAATGAGGAGGTTAGCGGCGGCACAGGAGCGGAGGGTGCGGACTGGGCTGGAGAAGGAGAGGAAGGAGGTGAGGTAGGAGGGGGCGAAGTGATGGAGAGCCGATTACCTTATATTTACCCCAGCGCTTAGAACAGTGCTTGGCACATAGTAAGCACTTAACAAATTCCGTAATGATTATTATTACCAGATTTTTGCACCTTTATCCTTGGAGCTGTGCCCTTATCCTCTGTTTTCCGAACTGCTTTCCCTGTGTCTGACCTGATTATCTTGCAACTACATCAGTGATTTAGCAGTATTTATTGAGCACTTACTGTATGCAGAGCAATGTTCTAAGCCCTTGGGAGAGTCCAAAACAAAGGAGTTGGTGGACATGGTCCCTGTCCACAAGGAACTTTTTGCAATCTAGAGGAATGGCGTGACCTAATGGAAAGAACACAGGCCTGCGAGTCAGAAGGACGTGGGTTCTAATTCTGCCTCTGGCACTTGTCTGCTGTATGACCTGGGGCAAGTCACTTCACTTCTCAGTTATCTCATCTAAAAAATAGGGATTAAGACTGTGAGCCTTATGTGGGACAGGGACTCTGTCCATTTGACTATTTTATATCTAACCTAGCGCTTAATACCTCGTAAACACATAGCAAATACCATTAAAAAAAAGACGGGGAAGACAGACATTAAAAACCATTACTTATAGGGGAAGTGGCAGAGTATAAGGATAGGTTCATATGTGCTTTGCACAGTGTGTGACACAAAGTAAGTGCTTCACAAATACCACAGTTATTATCACTGAGTTGAGATCTGCAACTCAATATAAACTCCCTGCAACCTGCATGGGTAGTTGACTAAAGAGAAGAAAAGTAAGGAAATTATTATTATTATTATTAGTCAGTGTAATAGCCCCCACAGAAGAACTGTAGAACAGCAGTTCGAGGACCCAGAAAAAGAGCAAACGCAATGAAGTGAGAATTGGTCAGAGCTCTGGGAGGCAGTAACCATGGCGACCAAGCCAGCCGGGCATCCAAAACTTTCAAATGAGTCTGGGTGGTAATGGACCTTGGCCAGGGATAAGCATTAGCCCCGAAGTTGGTCCAAAGAACATGGCTCTGGAATAATAATAATAACAATCGTGGTATTTGTTAAGCGCTTACTTTGTGCCCGGCGCTGGGGTAGATACAAGGTAATGGGGTTGGACACAGTCCCCGTCCCACATAGGGCTCACAGTCTTAATCCCCATTTTACAGATGAGGGAACCGAGGCACAGAGAAGTGAAGTAACTAAGGTCACACAGCAGACAAGTGGCAGAGCCGGGATTAGAACCCATGACCTTCTGATTCCCAGGCCCGTGCTCTATCCCCTAGGCCATGCCGCTTCTCCTGGAAATCGGGAGGCCCGGGTTCTAGTCCGGTCTTGACGAGTAAGAGTCCGTCTGCTAGGGCTCTACCATCAGTGATGAAGATTTCTGCCAAAAGAATCGCCTAGAATGTGGCCTGAGGTGAACAGGGCCGTCAGAAACCCGGAAAATAGCTGGCTAATATCATCATCATCATCATCAATCGTATTTATTGAGCGCTTACTATGTGCAGAGCACTGTACTAAGCGCTTGGGAAGTACAAATTGGCAACATATAGAGACAGTCCCTACCCAACAGTGGGCTCACAGTCTAAAAGGGGGAAATATGGAAATGGAAGGTTTGCCTTCCATTAATATGGAAGGCAAAAGACCGCAGGGACTTTCGAGGAGCTGTGGCACAGCAGCGGCACAATGCTGCAGCATTCTGTTGGGCTGTAAATGGAGCCAGCATCTAAAAACTGTTGCATTTACTTGGCGGCGTGCTCGTTGCCCTCCATGCACCGGTGGGAAGAAACACGACTGACAGGGATGAGCGCGCTAGAAATGAGTTCCTTTGAGCAGGTTTTCTGCCCTGGAATCTCAGAACCAAGGCTCGCCCATCCTTTTTGATGAGAGAGTCCAAAGTCATCATCGATTGGATTCATTAAGTATTTACAGTGTGCGGAGCACTGCCCTAAGCACTAGGAAAAAAACACATTGATTCAGACAGTCCCTGGCCCCTGGGACCAGCTAAATCGGTGAGTGGGAGGTAACGAAGGAGGATTGATTCACCAGGAAAGATCAACAATTAAAAGGACTCAGAACAGCAAAAATGGCAAACAATAAAAGAAATTCATTCATTCAATCAATCGATCGTATTTATTGAGCGCTTATTGTGTGTAGAGCACTGTACTAAGCGCTTGGAAAATACAATTTGGCAACAGAGACAATCCCTACCCAACAACAGTCTCACAGTCTATAAGGGGGGGAAGACAGACAACAAAACAAAACAAGTAGATGGGCATCAATAGCATTGATTTATTACTCTATTTTACTTGTACATATTTACTATCCTATTTATTTTATTTTGTTGATATGTTTTGTTTTGTTGTCTGTCTCCCCCTTCTAGACTGTGAGCCCACTGTTGAGTAGGGACCGTCTCTATATATGGCACTTCCCAAGCGCTTAGTACAGTGCTCTGCACACAGTAAGCGCTCAATAAATACGATTGAATGAATGAATGAAAATAGAATTATAGATATATGCACATCATTAATAAAAGAAATAGAATAATAAATATGAACAGTTATAGCACAAAAGTGTAATAGTACAATGATTGGGGAAAAAAAAGAGGTTTGCAACACACTGATATGCAACAACCTGCATGGATATTTGACTTAAAGAGGTACCGACGAAAAGTAAGAAAATATATCAGTACAGGCATTCCTGTCAGAACGTGTTTTAGAATATCATTTGGATAGAAAGCAACGGAAGACTAGGAGAGTGTAGGCCATAAGGTGTCTATGAGTTGGTTATAACCAGATGTTTATATTCTGCCGTTACCAGCAACACTCTTAATCGGCTCATTAGCAAGGCACAGAGAACCCATTGCAACACTGTTACCATGGCTTACTGGAAACTGAACTAATTTGCAAATTAGTTCCCAATTCAGGGCTCACGAACTACAGGAAAGTGTCGGAGAAAGTATAAGACAAAGCAGACGGCTTGAAATAAGCTTTGCTTTCCACAACCTTCTTGAATTTCACCTCGTGTGACAAGTTGGGCACTATTTCAATTGCTTTCGAACTGCGTCTCCCCTAACCTTTTACCACTGAAATGAGAAATCGCAACACGATTTCTTGATTACGCTTATGTTTTCAAGGACATAACTACTGTGTGGTGGCTGGAATGCCTGGACAGTAAGCATATGGGTACTAAAACCTTTGCTTTCCGCAAGGGTTAGGTTAGGTTTGCAAGGTTTATTTGGGCTCTATAAATATTAAGAATACTCAACACTGGATCCATTCAGTCAGTCAGTCAGTCAGTCGTATTTATTGAGCTCTTACTGCGTGCAGAGCACCGTACTAAGCGCTTGGAAAGTACAATTCAGCAACAGATAGAGGCAATCCCTACCCAACAACGATCTCACAGTCTAGAAGCGGCTAGACAGACAACAAAACAAAACAAGTAGGCAGGCCTCAATAGCATCAATATAAATAAATTGAATTATAGATATATATACACATCATTAATAAAACAAATAGAATAATAAATAAGTCTGGAAAGGCCTCCTGGAGGAGGCGAGCTTTCAATACACCTGGATACAATACATACAATGCTGTCAACCGTTGGTTTTTTTCCGTCAGTTTCAAAAATGTGCTTATGTTCCATTCCAGGGTGAAAGGTGACTTACAAATTCTGGACATACATACTGCTGAATACTAGTTTAGCCCTTTTTATTTGTTCCCGGAAAATTGAGCATTAAACAGAAGAGCTCAAAATGAAATATAGTTTCCTATGGGAAATAATGTAGTGCATTAATACACAGCTAAGATCTAAAAGAAAAATTACCAAAATATATAAATATATTTTGAAACCGTGATAAAATGCAATACAGTTATATGACCACATAGCAATGTAAATATGCACTGCTAATGAAAGACTTTGAATTAAGTGTTTTCATATGTGCATATATAAATTCTTAATTTTCAAAATAGTATCTTTTACCTCCCTTTCAGCAAAAAAGTGCCTTCTGCTAACATACTAGGGATCGGTCATTGTCTGTGTTATTGAAATAGGTCATTGAAATAGGCTTTAATGAACTATAGTTTCCCATGGGAAGTAATGTATGTCATTAATATAAATTTAAGTTCCATAGAAAATCACCAAAATAATATGAATACATTTCAAAACAGTGATAAAACACACAACAAAGTTACGTAATTAGCTATAACTATGCCCCAATAATAAAATATTTTATATTAGCTGTTTTTAAAGCGTACAATGCGGACACTTCAACTTTACCTTTCACATCCTATTCAGCAAAACGGCACCTCCTGGTAAGGTACAAGGGTCTGTTCTTACCGATGTTCAAATGAGCCGATTTAGCTCCTTGCGGGCAGGGAACGTGTTTAATTCTGTTGTATTACAGTCCCCCAAGTGTTTATTACCAGGTTCTGCACAGAGTAAATGCTCAATAAATATCATTCAAGACAATATATTCAAGACAATAAAAATAATTCAAATAGGAAAAAGAAAAGAGGTATTTAAGATAAGGTAAACTTGGAAGTTTGATCTCAAAGTGACAGAAATGCCAGCATAAAATTCAATAATACTACTACCAAAAAACCAAAAAGTAATGAAAAAAGGAGCATTAGAAGGAGAACGACTGTGGCTGCTTTCCAGAGAACATTTTTTTTTTTCGGATTTTGAGCCAGTAGAGTTTGTAGTATAGTTCTTTCTTTAGCAAATGTGTATGTTACACTAGACGAAAGTCAATCGATCCATCAGGTTTTCTCGAGTGCTTCCCGAAGCTAAATAGAGGTTGCAGAAGAAGGGGGTGGTTCCCAGTGTCGAAGGCAGCTGAGAAGTCTAGAAGGATTGAGCAGAGGTCGGCTGGATTTGGCAGGAAGGTTCCATGGCGTGGAGGAGGTGGAATCCGGATTGTTGGGATCAAGGAGGGAATTGGAGGAGAGGAAATGGAGACAGTGGGTGTGGAGACTTGGTTACCTTCCCGAATGGCTTTGAATGCATCATCCGGCATTGCCTTGCACATAGTAAGCGCTTAACAAATACCATAATTACCATTATTTGGGGGAGACTAGCTAATGGGTATGTGCACTGTGATTCAACTTGGAGGCTACCTTAGCGCTCTCTCTCTTGCAGCTATGGTAGCGCTTAGCACAGTGCTCGACACACAGCCTTTAATAGATACCATAACCACGGTTTAAGAGTCAAAACAGGGTGTTAATCTCTAAACATCTGAAAGGCCGTTTGTCAAAATGTGAACATGGTAAAGTCAAGGACGGCCTGTACTCAGCTAACGCTTCTAATCGAAGTGTCTTTTCTTTCCAAGGCAATTTCTCGTTTTTTTCCATTTTCAGAGTGTTACACAGCTGCTTTCTTAAGCAGAAGAATCACAAAGGGTGTAAACAGCAAGCACATTTTCATGCATATAAAACTCGAGCCTCTTCGTACCATTACATTTTCCTGTCTGTAATCAAAAAAGTAGATATTTTATCATTTTACTGACATCTAGTGGCTTGATTATTTAAAGGATTTTCTTCTTTTCTCCACTTAAAACATGAGTTCTGGGGTTCCGAATCCTTTCTGGAAGTGCTCTAGGGAGATACTACTGACACGTTGTAGTAGTAATAATAATAAGCGCTGAACAAATACCATCATTATTACTGAAGTGGAGAGAGCCAAAGGTAAGAAGCCTTTCCTTGATGTGGAGGGAGATGGGCAGTGCTGTGGAGGACTTTGTGTAATCAATCAGTGGTATTTATTAAACGCTTATTGGGTGCAGAGCACTGTACTTGGGAGAATACAATATAATAAAATTGGTAGACATGATCCCTGCCCGCAAGGAGCTTACAGTCTAGAGGAGCAGACAGACATTTAAAAAGTTACAGATAGGGGAAGTGAAAGAGAGTATGAAAATATACACAAGTGCTGTGGAGCTGAAGGTGGGGTGAATATCAAAGTGCTAAAGGGGTTCACACCCAAATATGCGTAGGTAATGCCGAAGAGAGGGTGAATAGGGGAAATGAAAGAGATGTGATTTTAATAGGGGTGTGAAGGTGGAGAAGGGGTGGTTTTTGGGATGTGAAGAGGGAATTCCAGGCCAGGAGGAGGATGTGGGCAATAATAATAATAGTAATAATAGTTATGGTATTTGTTAAACACTATGTCAGGCACTGGACTAATCACTGGCGGGGGGCGGGGGGGGGGGGATGCAAGCAAATTGGGTTGGATACAGTCCCTGCCCAAATGGGGCTCACAGTCTTCATTCATTCAATCATATTTATTGAGCGCTTCTTGTACTAAGCACTTGGGAAAGTACAATAAAGCAATAAACAGCGAAATTCCCTGCCCACATTTACAGATGTGGGAACTGAGGCACCGAGAAGCAAAGTGACTTGCCCAACTCCACACGGTAGACAAGTGGCACAGACGGGATTAGAATCCAAATCCCCTCCACTAGGCCATGCCGAAAGGGGTCGGCGGTGGGATCGACGAGATCGCGGTACGGTGGGAGTGAGGCGTGCGTGTCGGACTGTGGCTTCACTGACTGTCCTCTCCTGGTTCGCCTCACCTCTCTGGCCGTTCATTTTCAGTCTCCTTGGTGGGCTGCTCCTCTGCCTCCCACCCCCTAACTTTGGGGGTCCCTCAAGGTTCAGGTCTGGGTCCCCTTCTATTCCCCATCTACACTCATTCCCTTGGAGAACTCCTTCGCTCCCACGGCTTCAACTGCGTCAACTTCAACTATGCAGGCGATTCCCAAATCTACATCTTCTCATGCCTAATTTTTCCCTCTACACCTCAGTTCCACTGAGTAATCTATTATAGACCTCTCATTAATTTATCCTAACCCCTACCGAACCCAATAAAGGTAAAGAAATGATAGCTGGTCTCAACTGCATCAACTTCAACTATGCAGGCGATTCCCAAATCTACATCTTCTCATGCCTAATTTTTCCCTCTACACCTCAGTTCCACTGAGTAATCTATTATAGACCTCTCATTAATTTATCCTAACCCCTCCCGAACCCAATAAAGGTAAAGAAATGATAGCTGGTCTTGGTTGCCATCTCAACGAAGTCTTTCAAGTCTTCCAACTCTGTTGTAGTGTACATTCCCTGGCGATTAATACAGTGCACCGCACACAGTAAGCGCTCAATAAACACCACTGATTGATTGATTGACTGATTTCAGGCATTGCAACAGGCAACCCAAGACCGTGGCCACACCACATGGCCTAGTGGAAAGAGCACAGGCTTGGGAGTCAGAGGTTGTGGGTTCTAATCCCGGCTCCACCACTTGTCAGCTGTGTGACTTTGGGCAAGTCACTCCACTTCTCTGAGCCTCAGTTCCCTCATCTGTAAACTGGGGATTAAGACTGTGAGCCCCACGTGGGACAACCTGATCACCTTGTATCCCCCCCAGTGCTTAGAACAGTGTGTCGCACATAGTAAGCGCTTAAGAAACACCATTATTATTATTGTCTGCTGTGCGACCTTGGGCAAGTCACTTCACTTCTCTGTGCCCGTTACCTCATCCGTAAAATGGGGATTAAGACTGTGAGCCCCACATAGTACAACCTGAATACCTTGTATCTACCCCAGAGCTTAGGACAGTGCTTGGCACATAGTAAGCGCTTAACAAATACCATAATTATTATTATTATTATTATTATTGTTTCCTTCTCCTGCCTCTGCTGCTTCTGTTCCATACTCAAAACGTCCATCTTGAGTGTATGTTTAGGTAAGGGTGTGAATGTATATATACATATATAATAATCGTTACGGTGTTTGTTAAGCGCTTACTATGTGCCAAGCCCTGTTCTAAGCACTGGGTAGGTAGTCAGGTCATCTCACATGGGGCTCACAGTCTTAATCCCCATTTTCCAGATGACTCAATCAATCAATCATATTTATTGAGCACTTACTGTGTGCAGAGCACTGTACTAAGCGCTTGGGAAGTACAAGTTGGCAACATATAGAGACAGTCCCTACCCAACAGTGGGCTCACAGTCTAAAAGGGGGAGACAGAACAAAACCAAACATACTAACAAAATAAAATAAATAGAATAGATATGTACAAGTAAAATAGAGTAATAATAGAGTAATAATAAATAGAGTAATAGTCTATAGACTATTACTATAGAGATGAAGTCAAGAGAAGTGCTCTATCCCCTACACCATGCTGCTTATATAAAATTATTAAAACTTTGATCATTATTGCAATTTTCTTGATTACCTTCCACATTATTAGACATGCTATGTTTACATGTTTGTGTATCTGCAAATTCTTTCTGTGCATTTTAGATAGAATGGAAACAGGCAATGGTGAATTTGTGGATAAGGAATTCATGTAAAGTGAAGAGCAGTGCGTATTCCCAGGCTGAGTTCCTTCCAATAAAAAGCACTTCATTTCCATCTCCTTTAATGGATTCTTGCTCATTTTGAGCTCTAAATTTACTTTTAATTCACTGATTGTAATTTCTTACTCGTTTATATAATCTTCCAGAGTTGTGATCATAACCTCTTCTGCGGCTTCTTCACTAGTAATTGCCTGTCAGGTTCAAGAACCAACCCCCTTCTAAGCCTTTATCCATATTACTAGAATTATACTGGGGTTTTTTTATGGTATTTGTTAAATGCTTACTACGTGGGGTGGATACAAGATAATCAGATTGAATACGGTCCGTCTCACATAGGGCTCACGGTCTTAACTCCCATTTTACGGACGAGGTAACAGCAGTCCAGAGAAGTTAAGTGACTTCCCCAAGGTCACACAGCAGACAGGTGCCGGAGCTAGGATTAGCATCCTGGTCCTTCGGACTTCCCTGGCCCACGCTCCATCCGCCAGCCCGTGCTGCTTCTCAAAAACAATGCTAATAGTGGAGGATGTCTTTGAGAATCTCTCATGCTCTCTGCCCATAAAAACACAGCAGCGCATCTCTTCTGGGCCCTTGCCAATTGCGTGGACATTGCTCAGACACCAATAATTAAGAGGGGGCAAGGTTTAAGGTTTATGCTGGACATGCATTTGAGTAATTCTGTACAGAAGTTGGAGAGATGATTTCTCACCTTCTCACCCAACTCCCCTGTGGCCAACAGCAAACAGGTAATAATAATAATAATAATGATGGTATTTGTTAAGGGCTTACCATGTGCAAAGAGTCTGTGATCACAGAAAAATAGTAGCAGATGTGATTCTGTACTTACCTATTTGATGTCATCACTGAGGATGATCTAGTGGCTTAGTACAGTGCTCTGCACATAGTAAGCACTCAATAAATATGATTGATTGGCGTTAAGGCTCTCCAGTAACCCTTTTCATCATTCAATCGTATTTACCTTCTAGACTCAAGTGTGGGCAGGGATTGTCTCTATAGCTGAACTGTACTTTCCAAGTGCTTAGTACACAGTACTGCACTCAATAAATGACTGAATGAATGTACTGAGCGCTGTGTGCAGAGCACTGTACTAAGTGCTTGAGAGAGTACAATATGCCAATGTAACGGTCAATGGACACGTTCTGTGCCCGTGAGCTTTATCTTACATAGCTGATGGGCAAGCCCTGAGCAACCCACTACCCCACCCCTCAGCACTTATCTTTATACTTGGTCGCTCCCTGCCTGTAATTTATTTTAATGTCTTATCTCCCACCTAGATTGTGAGCTCTTGAAGAAGGGATGGCTATTTGGCACTCTCCCAGACACTCAGTACAGTGCTCTGCACAAGAAAGCACTCAATAAGCGCAATTGATTGCTCGGCTCTACCCCCTACTTCTCATTCCTATTCTGTTCCTCGTTATTGACTCTCCTACTTCCATTCCCCCAACCTGAAACTCCCTCCCACCCCAAATCCTCCAGGCAAGAGCCCCATTCATTTTTTTTAAATGGTACATTTACTATGTGCCAGGCACTGTACTAAACGCTGGGGTAGATACAAGCTAGTCAAGTAGGACACAGTCCATGTCGTACATGGGGCTCACAGTATTAATCCTCATTCTACGGATAAAGTAACTGTCACAGATAAGTGACTTGCCCAAAGTCACCTGGCAAACGACAAAGGCCTGTGCTCTATCCATTAGGCTACTTCTCCAACTGTGCCAAATCCCACCTCTTTCAGAAGCTTCCCCTGAAAACTTCACATTCATTCAACCGTATTGAGTGCTTACTGTGTGCAGAGTGCTCACATCAACCCAACAGCCTCCTTAACACTAACACGTGTGCATATTTATATATTGGGGGTTTTCATTAATGTTTTCTCCCCCTCTAGACTGTAACCTCGTTGTGGGCAGGGAACGTGTCTGTTTATTTTTATAGTGTACTCTCCCAAGTGCTTAGTACAGAACTCTGCCCACAGTAAGTGCCCAGTAAATACGACTGGTTTACTATTTCACCTGGATATGTGTCAGCTACTTCTGGTTACATCCTCCTTCCCATATTTATGATTTTTGCCTCCCCCTTCAGCCTGTATGCTCCCTGAGGAACAGGAATGTGGGTCTGGACTCTCTCAATTGCTGTCAGCAGAGAGGGCGGGTCTAGGAGGAATCCTGCAAAACGGTTAACACGGACACCCAAGACCTCTGATGCAGTCACTTCAGCGATAAATCGATCTTGCCCGTAAAAGAGGGAGCCCAAGCGACACCACGCAAACCACTTACACTACCTACAATGCTTCACCACACTCAGTAAAATGTCAGCTTTCCACAAGTACTGCTTCAAGGTGGTCTGTCTTTACAAATCAAACAGCAGAGCTGGTCAAGTCGACTAACTAGGGATGAAATCCTTTCATCTTGGGCTGATGGCCTGAATTTCCCTTTAGCGTACGCTTGCCACCTGGTTTGGTTCTACTGCTAATTTTCCTAATTGGTTCTAATTTTTTGATCGATTCTCTGTTCCTGCCCCACAACCAAGCCAAAGAGTAACCATGACAGTTTGCATAGAAAGCCCCCATGCCCCTCGAGACTGAATTTAAAAGGTCATTATGCCCCATGGGACTAATACTTCAGACAATTACGCTCACTGCCATTAGATGCATCAATAGGTGTGACGGAGGCCCTAGTGAAAATGTGGGAGAAGTGGTTTCCTGAACCAGTTGTCAACGTCTCCGCTGCTGATTTTTCCAAGATCCTATTATACAGCACAATACAAATCATACAGTTCAATATGTAAATGCATTCCTTTCACATGCCTATTGCTTCGCATTTATCACCTGTGTCTAACTTTGCCCGAAGTTTAAAAGACTTGCTCTGCACAAAGGGCTAAATACTACTACGATTTAAAAAATAAAAAATACAAAACACCCACCCCCTGAACCGTGTGGCATTTGGCAGAAAAAATGTCCACTGGCGGGGAGCACTCCAATGCAGTTTGATTTACATGGTTCCAATAGTCACAAAATGGGATTTGAGGTGAAAAATATGGTAATCGTCGCTGGGAAAAAAAAAAGCGCAAACCACCTTCATTTCTATGAGAAAACTGCCCATCTGAACAGGTACCCAAATATAAAGTGGAAAACTACCACACCATTTCCCCGGGGACTCAAAAGAGGGGAGCAGAGAAATTTATTAAAAAGACTTAACCACATTTGTATCGATAATGTAATGTCTATTGCAAGAAGCCCTGATAAAACAAATCCTAAAACTCAACAGTCTCTTCACAGTACACATTTTGGAGAAACAGGAGATCCATTTAAGCAGAGGTAGCTTTACCACAAAAAGCGATACCGTCGCGCTGAGAACGGGCTTCCAACCAAATCTGATACATTATCACAGGCATACCAATATGAGAGTTGACTGTACGACACAAACAGGGAAGCATTACATAATTTTAAGTGTCAAGACTTCAGCTGTTTTCACTTTTTGGAAAGCCAAACTTTTAAGCAAGTATTGTTTGCTATTTCGGGAAGTTTCTACTGTCTTTGTGGGCCCGCTCGTTATTACACACGAGTAAAAACTGTGATCAGATTCTTCATTCCATGGTTTCTCAATGGCAGTGCTGCCTTCCTCTTGCATCTTCATATACTGTCCAACTTCTTTAAGATGTAGGGAGCTGAAAGAGACCGACACTTTCCATTTATCTGGTATTTTAGCACCATTGGGAATGTTTTCAAAATTGCTTCTGTCTAGTCCCTGTTATATAGTAAAATGCCATATTTATCATACTACCAAAACTACTGCCTGTTTTTTCCCCACTGGGTAGGAAGGTCTGCGAGGGCAGGTATTGCGACTTGTATTTCCGTATGTTCTCCAAACGCCTGCACATACAGTAAACCCCCCAATAAGGGCTGATATTGCTTATAGACTGTAAGCTTGATATGGGCAGGGCAAGTGTCCGCAAATTGTACTCTCCTAAGCACTCGGTGCAGTGTTCTGCACATAGTACGTGCTCAATACCACTCCTTAAAAGCTATATATTTATACTAATGTCTGTCCCCCCTCAGAGGACCGGGAACGTATCTCCCAACTCTGTTGTACTGTACTCTCCAAGCGCCTTGGACAAATCATTTTGGTTCTCTGTGCCTCAGTTCCCTCATCTGTAAAATGGGGATTAAGAACGTGAGCTCCATGTGGGACATTATTAACTTAATAATGATGATATTTTTAGACTGTGAGCCCACTGTTGGGTAGGGACTGTCCCTATATGTTGCCAACTTGTACTTCCCAAGCGCTTAGTACAGTGCTCTGCACACAGTAAGCGCTCAATAAATACAATTGATGATATTATTTGTTAAGCGCCTACTATGTGCCAGAGAAGCAGCGTGGCTCAGTGGAAAGAGCAGGAGCTTTGGAGTCGGAGGTCATGGGTTCAAATCCCGGCTCCGCCCCATTCGTTCAGTCGTGTTTACTGAGCGCTTACTGTGTGCAGAGCATTGTACTAAGCGCTTGGGAAGTACAAGTTGGCAACATATAGAGACGATCCCTACCCCAACCACGGGCTCACGTCAGCTGTGTGACTTTGGGCAACTCACTTCACTTCTCTGGGCCTCAGTTCCCTCATCTGGAAAATGGGGATTAAGACTGTGAGCCCCCCGTGGGACAACCTGATCACCTTGTAACCTCCCCAGCGCTTAGAACAGTGCTTTGGCACATAGTAAGTGCTTAATAAATGTCATTATTATTATTATTGTTTTAAGCGCTGGGGCAAATACATGATATTAGGCTGGACACCCCAGATGGGGGTGGGCGGCTGGAATCATAATATAATAATGAATAATGGTGTGAGCCCCACGTGGGACAACGTGATCACCTTGTATCCTCCCCAGCGCTTAGAACAACGCTTCGCACATAGTAAACGCCACCATTGTAATTATTATTATGATTTGTTAAGCCTTTATACTGTGGGCCAAGCACTGTTCTAAGCGCTGGGGTTGATACAAGGCAATGAGGTTGGACGCAGTCCCTGGCCCACGTGGGGCTCACAGTCTCGATCCCCATTTTCCCGATGAGGGAACTGAGGCCCAGAAAATAATAATAATACTAATTACTATAGTAATAATGGCATTTACTAAGCACTTACCATGTGCAGAGCACTGTTCTAAGCGTTGGGGGAGAAGCAGCGTGGCTCAGTGGAAAGAGCCCGGGCTTTGGAGTCCGAGGTCATGGGTTCGAATCCCGGCTCCGCCACCTGTCTGCTGGGTGACCTTGGGCAAGTCACTTCACTTCTCCGAGCCTCAGTTCCCTCATCTGCAAAATGGGGCTTAAGACTGTGGGCCCCCCGTGGGACAACTTGGTCACCTTGTATCCGCCCCCGCCAGCACTTAGAACAGTGCTCTGCACATAGTAAGCGCTTAACAATCAATCAATTGTATTTATTGAGCGCTTACTGTGTGCAGAGCACTGGACTAAGCGCTTGGGAAGTACAAGTTGGCAACATATAGGGACAGTCCCTACCCAACAGTGGGTTCACAGTCTAATCAATCAATCGTATTTATTGAGCACTTACTGTGTGCAGAGCACTGGACTAAGCGCTTGGGAAGTACAAGTTGGCAACATATAGGGACAGCCCCTACCCAACAGTGGGTTCACAGTCTAATCAATCAATCAATCGTATTTATTGAGCGCTTACTGTGTGCAAAGCACTGGACTAAGCACTTGGGAAGTATAAGTTGGCAACATATAGAGACGGTCCCTACCCAACAGTGGGTTCACAGTCTAATCAATCAATCAATCGTATTTATTGAGCGCTTACAGTGTGCAGAGCACTGTACTAAGCGCTTGGGAAGTACAAGTTAGCAACATATAGGGACGGTCCCTACCCAACAGTGGGTTCACAGTCTAATCAATCAATCAATCGTATTTATTGAGCGCTTACTGTGTGCAGAGCACTGTACTAAGCGCTTGGGAAGGACAAGTTGGCAACATATAGGGACGGTCCCTACCCAACAGTGGGTTCACAGTCTAAAGAACAAATACTATTATTATTATTATTATTACCAGATTGTCCCACGCGGGGCACCGCCCGCCATTTATCGGCTGGGTGACCTTGGGCCAGTCACTTGACTTCTCTGGGCCTCAGTTCCCTCATCTGGAAAGTGGGGATGGAGCCTGGGAGCGCCCCGGGGGACAACCTGTATATATGTATATACGTTTGTACATATTTATTACTCTATTTATTTATTTATTTTACTTGTACATATCTATTCTATTTATTTTATTTTGTATGTTTGGTTTTGTTCTCTGTCTCCCCCTTTTAGACTGTGAGCCCGCTGTTGGGTAGGGACTGTCTCTATATGTTGCCAACTTGTACTTCCCAAGCGCTTAGTACGGTGCTCTGCACATAGTAGGCGCTCAATAAATACGATTGATGATGATGAAAACCTGATCACCTCGGATCCCCCCTCAGCGCTTGGCACGTGGTAAGCGCTCAGCAAATGCCATTTTCCAGAGGGAGCTGAGGCGCAGAGAAGTGACTTGCCCAAGGTCACGCGGCTGCCGAGGGGCGGAAGCGGGATTCGAACCCATGACCTCGGCCTCGCCCGTGCCTGAGGGGGGGAGGGGCGCGCGCCTACCGGCCCCTCCCGACACGTGACCCCCTCCCGGCACGTGACCCCCCCCCCGCCCCCAGGCTGGTGGCGCGCGACGCCCTTCCCCTCCCCCCCCCCCCGTTCACTTACTGACTCGCAGCAAGGCTACGTAGAGAAGGAAGTTTCGGACGGAGGCCAGCACGTCCTCGCGCATCTTCCGCTTCATCTCCTCAGGGTCCAGCTTCGGCCCGAGCCCTTCGATGCGGAACATGGCAACGGCCGCTCGGAGACGGTCTGCGGAACGGACCGTTGGTCGCCTGGGCCGGTGGCGTCGCTTCCGCCGCTCGGCCCCGCCCCTTCCGGTTTGGCGGTGCCCGACTACGGCGTCCCAGAAGGGCCATTCCAAGACGCGTTCGTTCTGGAAAAGCAGCGCCACCTCTCGGCCCCGCCCCTTCCAGTTGAGCGGTACCCGACTACGGCGTCCCAGAAGGGCCATTCCAAGACGCGTTTTTTCGTTCCGGAGAAGCAGCGTGGCTTAGCGGCAAGAGCGCGGGCTTGGGAGGCCGAGGTCGCGGGTTCGAATCCCGCCCCTTGTCAGCTGGGTGACTTTGGGCAAGACACTTCGCTTCTCTGTATATATGTTTCTACATATTTATTACTCTATTTATTTTACTTGTACATATCTATTCTATTGATTTTATTTTGTTAGTTTGGTTTTGTTCTCTGTCTCCCCCCCCTTTTTTTAATGGCATTTATTAAGCGCTTACTATGTGCAGAGCACTGTTCTAAGCGCTGGGGAATTTACAAGGTGATCCGGTTGCCCCACGTGGGGCTCCCAGTCTTCCCATCCCCACAGCACCTGTATATATGTATATATGTTTGTACATATTTATTACTCTATTTATTTTACTTGTACATATCTATTCTATTTATTTTATTTTGTTAGTATGTTTGGTTTTG
This sequence comes from Tachyglossus aculeatus, assembly GCF_015852505.1. Taxonomy (NCBI): domain Eukaryota; kingdom Metazoa; phylum Chordata; class Mammalia; order Monotremata; family Tachyglossidae; genus Tachyglossus; species Tachyglossus aculeatus. Next base: position 59,776,727 of record NC_052098.1, read on the forward strand.
TTCTCTGTCTCCCCCTTCTAGACTGTGAGCCCACTGTTGGGTAGGGACTGTCTCTAGATGTTGCCAGCTTGTACTTCCCAAGCGCTTAGTACAGTGCTCTGCACACAGTAAGCGCTCAATAAATATGATTGATTGATTCATCCCCATTTTACAGATGAGGGGACTGAGGCCCAGAGAAGTGAAGTGACTTGCCCAAAGTCACACAGCTGACAAGTGGTGGAGCCGGGATTTGAACCCATGACCTCTGACTCCAAAGCCCGGGCTTTTCCCACTGAGCCACGCTGCTTCTCTAGTCTTTTAGACTGTGAGCCCACTGTTGGGTAGGGACTGTCTCTATATGTTCCCAACTTGGACCTCCCAAGCGCTTAGTACAGTGCTCTGCACACAGTAGGCGCTCAATAAATACGATTGATGATGATGATGATGGGCCTCAGTTGCCTCATCTGGAAAATGGGGATGGAGACTGCCTGATGACCTTGTATCGCCCCCAGCGCTTAGCACAGTGCTTGGCACATAGTAAGCGCTTAATCAATCAATCAATCATATTTACTGAGCGCCTACTGTGTGCAGAGCACTGTACTAAGCGCTTGGGAAGTACAAGTTGGCAACATAGAGAGACGGTCCCTACCCAACAGTGGGCTCACAGTCTAGAAGGGGGAGACAGAGAACAAAACCAAACATACTAACAAAATAAAATAAATAGAATAGATAAGTACAAGTAAAATAAATAAATAAATAGAGTAATAAATATGTACAAACATATATACAGGCCTGATGACCTTGTATCGCCCCCAGCGCTTAGCACAGTGCTTGGCACATACTAAGCACTTAATCAATCAATCGTATTTATTGAGCGCTTACTGTGTGCAGAGCACTGTACTAAGTGCTTGGGAAGTACAAGTTGGCAAAATATAGAGACAGTCCCTACCCAACAGTGGGCTCACAGTCTAGAAGGGGGAGACGGAGAACAAAACCAAACATACTAACAAAATAAAATAATTAGAACAGATATGTACAAGTAAAATAAATAAATAAATAAATAGAGTAATAAATATATACAAACATATACAAGTGCTGTGGGGAAGGGAAGGAGGTAAGATGGGGGGTTGGAGAGGGGGACGAGGGGGAGAGGAAGGAAGGGGCTCAGTCTGGGAAGGCCTCCTGGAGGTGGTGAGCTCTCAGTACGGCCTTGAAAGGAGGAAGGGCCTTGAAGGGAGAAGCAGCGTGGCTTAGTGGCAAGAGCCCGGGCTTGGGAGGCCGAGGTCGTGGGTTCGAATCCTGCCTCCACCCCTTGTCAGCTGGGTGACTTTGGGCAAGACACTTCGCTTCAATGGGCCTCAGTTGCCTCATCTGGAAAATGGGGATGGAGACTGCCTGATGACCTTGTATCGCCTCCAGCGCTTAGCACAGTGCTTGGCACATAGTAAGCGCTTAATCAATCAATCAATTGTATTTATTGAGTGCTTACTGTGTGAAGAGCACTGTACGAAGCACTTGGGAAGTACAAGTTGGCAACATAGAGAGACGGTCCCTACCCAACAGCGGGCTCACAGTCTAGAAGGGGGAGACAGACAACAAAACCAAACATATTAATAAAATAAATAGAATAGATATGTACAAGTAAAATAAATAAATAGAGTAATGAATACAAATATACATATATGAATACATATATGAATACAAATATACATATACACAGGTGCTGTGGGGAAGGGAAGGAGGTAAGCATCATTATTATTATTATACCATCATTATTATTCATTCATTCGTTCATTCATTCATTTATGCATTCAATAATATTTATTGAGCGCTTACTGTGTGCAGAGCACTGTACCAAGCGTTTGGAAAGTACAAGTCGGCAACATATAGAAACAGCCCCTACCCAACAACAGGCTCGCAGTCTAGAAGGGGAGAGACAGGCATTCATTCAATCGTATTTATTGAACGCTTACTGTGTGCAGAGCACTGTACTATGCGCTTGGGAAAGACCAACGCAACGATAAACAGTGACAATTCCTGCCCACAACAAGTTCCCAGTCTAGAGGGTAATAATTATGAGAAGCAGCGTGGCTCAGTGGAAAGGGCACGGGCTTGGGAGTCAGAGGTCATGGGTTCAAATCCCGGCTCTGCCGCTTGTCAGCTGTGTGACATTGGGCAAGTCCCTTCATCAATCAATCAATCGTATTTATTGAGCGCTTACTGTGTGCAGAGCACTGCACTAAGTGCTTGGGAAATACAAGTTAACATATAAGGACAGTCCCTACCCAACAGTGGGCTCACAGTCTAGAAGGGGGAGACAGAAGACAAAACCAAACATATTAACAAAATAAAATAAATAGAATAGATATGTACAAGTAAAATAAATAGAGTAATAAATATGTACAAACATATATACATATATACAGGTGCTGTGGGGAAGGGAAGGAGGTAAGACGAGGGGGATGGAGAGGGGGACGAGGGGGAGAGGAAGGAGGGGGCTCAGTCTGGGAAGGCCTCCTGGAGGAGGTGAGCTCTCAGTAGGGCCTTTACTTCTCTGTGCCTCAGTTACCTCACCTGTAAAATGGGGATTAAGACTGTGAGCCCCATGAGGGACAACCTGATCACCTTATATCCTCCCCGGCCTTAGAACAATGCTTGGCACATAGTAAGCACTTAACAAATGCCATTATTATTATTATGGTACTTGTTAAGCACTTATTGTGTGCCAAGCACTGTTCGAAGGGCTGGGGTAGATACAAGGTGATCAGGTTGGACACAGTCCCTGCCCCACGTGGGGCTCACGGTCTTAATTCCCATTTTCCAGGTGAGGTCACTGAGGCCCAGAGAAGTGAAGTGACTGGCCCAAGGTCACACAGCAGACACTTGGCTCCCCCTCTCCATCCCCCTCATCTTACCTCCTTCCCTTCCCCACAGCACCTGTATATATGTATATATGTTTGTACATATTTATTACTCTATTTATTTTACTTGTACATATTTATTCTATTTATTTTATTTTGTTAATATGTTTTGTTTTGTAGTCTGTCTCCCCCTTCTAGACTGTGAGCCCGCTGTTGGGTAGGGACTGTCTCTAGATGTTGCCAACTTGGACTTCCCAAGCGCTTAGTACAGTGCTCTGCACACAGTAAGCGCTCAATAAATACGATTGATTGATTGATTGATTGATTGGCGGAGCTGGGATTAGAACTGTTTTCCACCCTGGCCGCTTCGGCGTAGACTGCATTTTCCCTAAAGGCTTAGCATAACCGACTCCATTGTACGCAAGGCTCAACGAGGGGATGTGTGAGGAATTAAAGATCCTGTAAATGGAGGAGGAATCAATCAATCAATCGTATTTATTGAGCGCTTACTATCATCATCATCATCAATCGTATTTATTGAGCGCTTACTATGTGCAGAGCACTGTACTAAGCGCTTGGGAAGTACAAATTGGCAACATATAGAGACAGTCCCTACCCAACAGTGGGCTCACAGTCTAAAAGGGGGAGGCAGAGAACAAAACCAAACATACTAACAAAATAAAATAAATAGAATAGATATGTACAAATAAAAAAAATAAATAAATAGAGTAATAAATATGTACAGACATATATACATATATACAGGTGCTGTGGGGAAGGGAAGGAGGTAAGATGGGGGGGATGGAGAGGGGGACGAGCACTGTACTAAGCGCTTGGGAAGTACAAATTGGCAACATATAGAGACAGTCCCTACACAACAGTGGGCTCACAGTCTAAAAGGGGAATTAATTAGAAGAATTAAAGATTCTGTAAATGGAGGAGGACTGACACTGAGCAAAGGGGCTACGCCCTGTCTGAGACGACCCCATCTTGTGCGGGCGAGGTCTCCTGCCCACATCTCCTGTTAACAGGGTGCCAAAGTTTCCCGCAAGCGTGGGAATCCTTAGTGTAGCTCCGATGGGGAACCAAAGAAAAGGGAAGAATCAATCAATCAATCAATCGTATTTATTGAGCGCTTACTGCGTGCAGAGCACTGGACTAAGCGCTTGGGAAGTCCAAGTTGGCAACATCTAGAGACAGTCCCTACCCAACAGTGGGCTCACAGTCTAAAATATATATATATATATATATACACCTGTATATATGTATATATGTTTGTTCATATTTATTACTCTATTTATTTATTTATTTATTTTACTTGTCCATATCTATTCTATTGATTTTATTTTGTTAGTATGTTTGGTCTGGTTCTCTGTCTCCCCCCTTTTAGACTGTGAGCCCGCTGTTGGGTAGGGACTGTCTCTAGATGTTGCCAATTTGTACTTCCCAAGCGCTTAGTACAGTGCTCTGCACATAGTAAGCGCTCAATAAATACGATTGATGATGATGATGATAAAAGGGGGAGACAGAGAACACAACCAAACGTACTAACAAAATAAAATCGATAGAATAGATATGTACAAGTAAAATAGAGTGATAAATATGTACAAACATATATCCAGGTGCTGTGGGGAAGGGAAGGAGGGAAGATGAGGGGGAGAGGAAGGAAGGGGCTCAGTCTGGGAAGGCTTCCTGGAGGAGGTGAGCTCTCAGTAGGGCCTTGAAGGGAGGAAGGGAGGTGGCAGGAATCCGGGCTGTTCGTCCCTTCTATCTCTCGGGAGGTGAGCGGGCGAGCGGTCAGCTTTCCTACCCCTACTGCTCTATCTGAACTCACGTCTCCGAGTCATTCTTCCCATTTTCCCATTTTTCCCATCCCATGGAGAACCCTGCGGCCGGTTCTCTTATTATTTTGTCCCCGACTTGTCGATAACAGAACCCAGGACCTTCTGCCCCCTAGGCCCGGACCAAGCCACGCTGCTTCTGCATGGAGTCGTTTCCTCCCTGCCAGAACAGGGGGCCGGGATTTGGGAATAATAATAATGGCATTTATTAAGCGCTTACTATGTGCCAAGCACTGTTCTAAGCGCTGGGGAGGTTACAAGCTTGTCTCACGGGGGGGGGGGGCGCTCACAGTCTTAATCCCCATTTTTACAGATGAGGGAACAGGCCCAGAGAAGTGAAGTGACTTGCCCAGAGTCGCACAGCTGACAATTGGCAGGGCTGGGATTTGAACCCATGACCTCCGACTCCAAAGTCCGTGCTCTTTCCACTGAGCCACGCTGCTTCTCTAGGGTTAGTGATGGGGAGGAGGAGTGGGTGAAGGGGAAGGAAGATAAGAGGAGCTGGTGGGATGGGGAGGGGTATGTTGGTGTGCTTGTTACTTTATATTCTCCCAAGCATTTAGTACAGTGCTCGCCACATAGTAAGCTCTCAATAAATACGATTGAATGAATAGGATGTAGCTCAGTCACTGAAATCCCATTTGTTCCTGCCTGTTTGCCATTGCAGTTTTTTTAACTGCTTAGTCCAGTGCTTTGCACACAGTAAGTGCTCAATAAATACAATTTTAAAAAATGCAAGGGGAACGTGTCTACCCATTTTGTTGTGCTCTCCCAAGCGCTTAGTACAGTGCTTAGTACGATTGATGATGATGCTCTGCACACAGTAAGTGCTCAATAAATACCACTGACTGAGTTTTAGCAATATCTGTGGGTTCTGATATCTGTGTACGATAACTGAGGCCCAGAGAAGTGAAGTGACTTGCCCAGGGTCGCACAGCAGACAAGTGGCGAAGCTGGGATCAAAACCCACATCTTCTAGGAGGCCTTCCCAGACTGAGCCCCCTCCTTCCTCTCCTCCTCCTCCCCACAGCACCTGTATATACGTATATATGTTTGTACGTATTTATTACTCTTATGTATTTATTTATTTTATTTGTACATATTTATTCTATTTATTTTATTTTGTTAATATGTTTTATTTTGTTCTCTGTCTCCCCCTTCTAGACTGTGAGCCCACTGTTGGGTAGGGACCATCCCTCTATGTTGCCAACTTGTACTTCCCAAGCGCTTAGTACAGTGCTGTGCACACAGTAAGCGCTCAATAAATGTTTATTCTATTTATTTTATTTTGTTAATATGTTTTGTTTTGTTCTCTGTCTCCCCCTTCTAGACTGTGAGCCCACTGTTGGGTAGGGGCCGTCTCTCTAGGTTGCCAACTTGTACTTCCCAAGCACTTAGTACAGTGCTGTGCACACAGTAAGCGCTCAATAAATGTTTATTCTATTTATTTTATTTTGTTAATATGTTTTGTTTTGTTCTCTGTCTCCCCCTTCTAGACTGTGAGCCCACTGTTGGGTAGGGACCGTCTCTATATGTTGCCCACTTGTACTTCCCAAGCGCTTAGTACAGTGCTCTGCAAACAGTAAGCGCTCAATAAATACGATTGAATGAATGAATGAATGAATAAATACGATTGAATGAATGAATGAACAATAGCGGTTACAACTGTGTGACCTTGGGCAAGCCAGTTAACTTCTCTGTGCCTCAGTTACCTCATCTGTAAAATGGGGGTTAAGACTGTGAGCCCCACGTGGGACAACCTGATTACCTTGTATCTACCCCAGCGCTTAGAACAGTGCCAATTTGTACTTCCCAAGCGCTTAGTACAGTGCTCTGCACATAGTAAGCACTCAATAAATACGATTGATGATGATGATGATGATAGTAAGCGCTTAACGAATACCGTCAGTATTATTATTATACCTATTTTTCAGCATGGGAAATAGTGGGGCTTAGTGGAAAGAGCCTGGACCTGGGAATCAGGGGACTTGGGTTCTAATCCTAGCTCCGCCACTTAGCCGGGCATGTCGCTTAACTTCTTTGTGCCTCAGTTTCCTCATCTGTAAAATGGAGGGGGGGTTCCCCTCCCCCCTAGACTGTGAACTCCATGTGGAACGGGAATGGTCTGACTGGATTAGTTGTATCAACCTCCGGCGATTAGTACGGTGTTTGGCACCAAGTAAGTGCTTAAGGAATACCACAATTATCATCATCATCAATCGTATTTATTGAGCGCTTACTGTGTGCAGAGCACTGTACTAAGCGCTTGGGAAGTACAAGTTGGCAACATATACAGTCCCTACCCAACAGTGGGTTCACAATTACTAGTCACACTTCCCCAAAACCTACTCAGGCCGCCCCTTTCTCTCCACACCAAGCAGAAACTCCTTCAAAGTTTTCCGACACTCAATCAGCTCTTTCCCTCCCACTTATTCCCCATCCCTGTAGCACCTTAAGTACATGTCTTTGAGAAGCAGCATGACCCAGGGGAAAGAGCACAGGCCTGGGTGACAGAGGGCCTGAGTTCTAATTCTGGCTTCTGCGTGACCTCGGGCAAGTCACTTAACTTCTCCGTGCCTCAGTTCCCTCATCTGGAAAATGGGGATTCAGTACCTGTTCTCCATCCTGCTTAGAATGTGAGCCCCATATGGGACAGGGGCTGTGGCTTATTTTTTTTATGTTGCAGCTACCCCGGTGCTTAGTATCTGGCTCATCGCACTTTATATTTATATATATATATAAACATATAAATTTATATTTATATTTAAATTTATATATACTTATATAAATATAAATATTTATATTTATATGCACATATAAATTTATATAATCTTTATATTCTATCGCTTCCTCCGCAATTACATCCTTCCTCTAGACTGTAAGTGCATTGCAGGCAGGGAATGTGTCCATTATATTGTTACGCTGTACCGTTCCAACCGCTTAGTACAGTGCTCCCCCTCGTCCCCCTCTCCATCCCCCCATCTTACCTCCCTCCCTTCCCCACAGCACCTGTCTATATGTATATATGTTTGTACATATGTTTTTTTTACTCTATTTATTTATTTAATTTATTTGTACATATCTATTCTATTTATTTTATTTTGTTGGTATGTTTGGTTTTGTTCTCTGTCTCCCCCTTTTAGACTGTGAGCCCACTGTTGGGTAGGGACTGTCTCTATATGTTGCCAATTTGTACTTCCCAAGCGCTCAGTACAGTGCTCTGCACATAGTAAGCGCTCAATAAATACGATTGATGATGCTCTGACGCAGTAAGCGCTCAATAAATACGATTGACTGACTGGCTGACTGACTCTGTGATTTATTGTAGTGTCAGTTTCCCCCCTAAATTGTAAGCTTCCAAAAGCAGGGATCATGTCAAGCAATTCCACTGTACACTCCCGAGCGTGTACCGCAGTGCTCTGCACACAATAGGCACTCAATAAATACTATCGATTGAGTACGAAGAGCGTTATTTGCTATTTTTTGTTTCATTTTACTACTACGCTATTTGAGCGCACCTTCCTCCTATATGTAAATTATTTATGTCTGTCTTCCCAGCTATATTATAAGCCCTTCGAGGACGGGGATTGTGTATTCTGCTGCTGCCCTCTCCCAATTGCTTAGTGCAGTGTTTGGCACAGGGTAGATGCTCACGAAATACTATCGACTGTTGGATCGTCAGAGCCGGTTCTGTTTTTTTCTTGGCAGTCCCTGAAGAAGATTTGGTAATTCTCCCTTTGGTGCAGCCCACAGGGTGATTAAATACTGTACCTAAAGCCCTGCCCCACATATATTTACAGAGTATGCAACCTACTAAATCACTGTGGAGCAATTAGTGCTTAGAAGCCAGAGTGACAGGAAAAGTTTCGTCACGGTTTAAATCAAACAGCTGTCCATAGGATCGCAGATCCAGCATTTTTTAATTTATTTTAATGGTATTTGTTCAGCACTTACTATATTCATTCATTCAACCGTATTTATTGAGTGCTTACTGCGTGCAAAGCGCTGTACTACTACTACTGATGATGGTATTTGTTATGCACTTACTATGAGCAAAGCACTGTTCTGAGCGCTGGGGAGGTTGCAAGGTGATCAGGTTGTCCCACGGGGGGGCCTCCTAGTTTTAATCCCCATTTTACAGATGAGGTAACTGAGGCACAGAGAAGTTAGGTGACTTGCCCAAAGTCACACGGCTGACAGTTGGCGGAGCCGGGATTTGAACCCATGAGGCCTTCCCAGACTGAGCCCCTTCCTTCCTCTCCCCCTCGTCCCCCTCTCCATCCCCCCCATCTTACCTCCTTCCCTTCCCCACAGCACCTGTTTATACATATATATGTTTGTACATATTTATTACTCTATTTATTTTACTTGTACATATCTCTTCTATTTATTTTATTTTGGTAGTATGTTTGGTTTTGTTCTCTGTCTCCCCCTTTTAGACTGTGAGCCCACTGTTGGGTAGGGACTGTCTCTATATGTTGCCAACTTGTACTTCCCAAGCGCTTAGTACAGTGCTCTGCACACAGTAAGTGCTCAATAAATACGATTGATGATGATGATGATGATGATGACCGCCGACTCCAAAGCCCGGGCTCTTTCCACGGAGCCACGCTACTAATTGCTTGGGAGAGTACAGTCCAACAGGAAACATACACATTCCCTGCCTGCAAAGAGCTCACAGTCTAGAGGGGGAGACAGACGTTAATATAAAAAAAAATACAGATATATACGCTTAGAACAGTGCTTTGCACATAGTAAGCGCTTAATAAATGCCATTATTATTATATGTGCCGTGAGAATGGGTGGGAGGATGAATAAAGGGAGCAAGTCAGGGTGATGCAGAAGGGAGTGAGAAAATACTTGGTTAGTATAGTGTTAAGCGCTTAATAGAGTGCTTTGCACATAGTAAACGCTCAATAAATACAGTTGAATGAATGAACTTGCTCCCTTTGCCCTTCCCCTCTCCCAGCCCCACAGCACTTATGTACATATATGTAATTTTATTTATTTGTATTGACGTCTGTCTCCCCGCTCTAGACCGTAAGCTAGTTGTGGACAGGGAATGTGTTTGGTGTTGCATTGTAATAATAATAATAATAATAATAATGGCATTTATTAAGTGCAAAGCACTGTTCTACTCTCCTAAGTGCTTAGTACAGTGCTCTGCACACAGTAACTGCTCAACTGACTGAATGAATGAAACAGAGAGGAGGGCTTAGTCAAGGAAGGCTTCCTGGAGGAGGGCAAGTATCTTTCCGACGCATTCATTCAATCGTATTTATTGCGCGCTTACTGTGTGCGGAGCACTGTACTAAGTGCCTAGGAGGGAGGGTTGTAGTAGGAGAGTAGTGAGGTGATTGAGGGCTTTCAAGCCAACAGTGAGGAGTTTTTGTTTGATGTGGAGGTGTTCGACACTGTGCTAAGTGTTGGGGCAGATACAAGCTGATCATGTTGGCCACAGTCCAGTTTCCACCCGGGGCTCCCAGTCTGAATCCTTATTTTACAGATGAGGTAACTGAAGCACAGAGAAGTGAAGTGACTTACCCAGGGTCACACAGCAGACGAGTGATGGAGCCAGGATTAGCACCCACATCCTTCTAACTCCCGGGCCCCTGCTCTACCCACTAGACCACACTGCTCCTCAGCTCCAGTGTCTTTCTGAGCCGGGATCTTTTATAGCTAGCTCTTGAAAAGACTGAGAAATGGGAAAGAGACAAATAGGACAGGGAGGTTGGATGTTTAGTTGAGGTTTTTTGATGTGTGCGTTTGGTTTTTACCATCAAGCGTGGCTCAGTGGGAAGAGCCCGGGCTTTGGAGTCAGAGGTCATGGGTTCAAGTCCCGGCTCAGCCAATTGTCAGCTGCGTGACTTTGAACAAGTCACTTCACTTCTCTGGGCCTCAGTTACCTCATCTGTAAAATGGGGATTAAGACTGTGAGCCCCCCCCCCCCCGCCCCCGTGGGACAACCTGATCACCCTGTAACCTCCCCAGCGCTTAGAACAGTGCTTTGCACATAGTAAGCACTTAATAAATGCCATCATTATCCAGCGCTTAGAACAGTGCTTTGCACATAGTAAGCGCTTAATAAATGCCATCATTATCCAGCGCTTAGAACAGTGCTTTGCACATAGTAAGCGCTTAATCAATACCATCATTATTATTAAGCGTCGAATTTGGTGGAATGGCACATTGTTCTACCACAATTTGGGAATGACAGAGCAAGAAGTGGGTGTTGTCTAGTTCAGGGTTGGTCCCAGCTAAAGGAAGCATGAAGTTTTTGGGTTTTTTTAATGGTATTTGTTAAGTGCTTACTATGTGCCAGGCACTGTACTAAGCACAGGGGTCGGACACGGTCCCTGTCCCGCATAGGGCTCACAGTCTTAACCCCATTTTTCAGAGAAGTAACTGCGGCCCAGAGACGTTAAGTGACTTGCCCAAGGTCACCCAGCAGACAAGTGGCAGAGGCCGGGATTAGAATTTCGGTGGCTTCTGTAAAGCCGAGTCAGAAGATTGTGGATTCCTGGGGGCACTCCACATTGTGCTCCACGTCTCCCCACCCACTTTTCCATTGCCCCAGAAGGAGCAGGAGAAGCGCGTGGAAAGAGCGTGGGCCTGGGACTCAGAAGACCTGGGTTCTAATCCCAGCTCTCCCAATTGCCTGTTGTGTGGCCCTGGGCAAGTCATTTAACTTCTCAGTGCCCCGGTTGCCTCATCTGTAAAATGGGGATTCAATTCCTGTTCTCCCTCCTACTTGGCCTGTGAGCCCCATATCGGACAGGGACTGTGTCTCACGTGCTTTACTCGTCTCTAGCCCAGCGCTTAGCACAATATTGGACACACAGCGCTCATCAAATACCATAAACAAATTTTATGCATTAGCATAAACAAATTACAGACTGAGCCCCCTCCTTCCTCTCCCCCCTCCATCCCCCCGGCCTTACCTCCTTCCCTTCCCCACAGCACCTGGATATATGTATATATGTTTGTACGTATTTATTACTCTAATTATTTTACTTGTACGTATTTATTCTACTTATTTTATTTTGCTAACGTGTTTTGTTTCGTTCTCTGTCTCCCCCTTCTAGACTGTGAGCCCGCTGTTGGGTAGGGACCGTCTCTATATGTTGCCAACTTGCACTTCCCAAGCGCTTAGTACAGTGCTCTGCACACAGTAAGCGCTCAATAAATACGATTGAATGAATGAATGAATAAAAAAGGGAACATTCAATTGTATTTATTGAGCACTTACTGTGTGCTGAGCACATGACTGGCGGGGCTGAGAGGCTACAAGTGAAGCTGTGCAAACCCTTATCACTGCAATCAAATCCTTCCCACAGGGTCTCAGCCCTTCAGTCAATCGTTTACAATGGAAGACTGCATCATCATCATCATCCAACAGCAAGCTTCTCCCGCTTCCTCCATCTCCTTTGGGAAGGAGGCAAAATTTGGCCTAGGGTGGAGGTTTGGGGGCAATTAGGGAAGCACTCCCTGGCTTCCTCTGCTCAGGACGCAGCAGGGCCTTAAACCGGTCCCGTCCCGGAGGTCAGGGAGCTAGTTCCCTCCTAAAAGTGGCGAAGAAGTGGATTGAAGTATGCCTCGTTCCATTATTTCAAAGCTTAATAAACCCATGAAAGGAACTGATGGACGTTATTCACCAAGTTCAGTAGCAGGAAAACGGACTACTTGGCCAACTGCGGAAGCTTTTCTAACGGCTTAACCCGGAAAAAGTAATCGAGGGTAGGTAGGGAGGTAGAGCATCTCTAAAAGGCGAAACATCGGGTTAGCAACTCCACATACATCAGTCTTCTTAAAAAGAATTTTTTCCCCCTCAGTCACTGAGGAAATTATCAATTATCTCCATTGGGTAAGTCCTGAACTGGACTAGCAACTCTAGCTCATACCTCCTCGTCTCAGGGAAGCCTCCGCCAGCTTCTGGTGCACCCAAGGAAGGGGTAGTCTACTAAGTAGGGGGAAAGTCAATTGTAGCAAAGGGTGAAAGAACCCGTTGAAGGGAGAAGGCCCTTACCAGGTACCTAAATCTTCAATTCACCTAGACAACATCAAGAGACGGGAAGGGTATGTTTACCAGAGGGGCATTGAGCCAAATGACTGCCATTTCCAGGTCAGAGGCTCAGAAGAAGGGCTCTAACTTGATAGAGATGTGATAAAAAACAATCCCTGCCATTAAAGGAGCCCTGGAGTGAGCAATACAATTGGATTCAGCAAAGGCCTTTCAGAAAGGACCTATTTCCGAGGTTCTTGAGGTCATTTTATCACTTAATTCTGAATTGTAACATTTGTCTGAAGACCTGTGTAACTGATTTGTTTTGCGCTAAACTCCTTGGCTTAAGGGAAGATCCCAGCTGGTAGTCGACTGAGGAAAATATCACCCATTGCTCTTTTTGAATGGAACTGCAAGTGGGTGTCTTCCCGTGTAAATCAAGAACTAACATTCCCTCTGGGAAAAGGCAGGGAAAGATCTTCTAGGCAGTCAGTCGTCTCTATTGAGGGCATGCTGTGTGCAGAGCACTGTACTAAGAGCTTGGGAGAGTACAGTATAATAACAAACAGACACCTTCCCTGCCCACAGCGAGCTATGCGATGATCCACTCCGGCATAAAGAAGTCGGGACTGGTTCTGGGATGGGTCACCTCTTACAGGCTTTGCCTGCTGGATTAAGGAGCAGGCTAATTAGTTAGTGTTCAAATTACTCTCTGGCTCTGATTGTCTTGCGTTATTGATGTCAATTTCTCAATTGAAAGCCTGTGAGCTGCGGCATGTGATTTTATGTCGTTCATTTACTCCATAAATAGCCTTCCTCGTCATCTAATTCTTGTTGACCTTCCTCCTCTCATTGGAGGCTGGGGAATGGTCACATAATATGCTATGCTAGCTGAGACCCGTGACGCATTCATGTGATTTTTTAAAAAATGTAGTACTTACTGAACACCTGTTGTGAGCTTCTGCACCGCACTAAGCTCTTGGGGGAGGACAATAGAGTTGGTAGACATATTCCCTGCCCACAAAGAGCTTACAGTCTAGAGGAGACAGATATGTACATAAGTACTGTGGGATTGAGGGTGGGGTGAAGCTCTCTGTGGGCAGAGAATGTATCTGTTTATTGTAGTATTGTAGTCTCCCAAGCGCTCACTACAGTGCTCTGCACTCAGCGCTCAGTAAGTATGACAATGAATGAATGAAAAAGGTTTAAGGAGAACACAGGCAACACGGGTTGGCATTAGAGGAGCGAAGGGCGTGGAATTCGACCAGGTAAGGTAAGAGGGGGCAAGGTAATTGAGTTTCTGTTTGATGTGGAGGTGGATGGGCAACCACTGGAGGTTCTTGATCAGTCAATCAATCAATCAATCAGTGGTCTTCACTAAGTGGTGCCGTACTGAGCGCTCGGGAGAGTACATTACAACAGAATTAGCAGCCCCGTTCCCCGCCCGTAACGAACGTATAGTCTAGAGAAACACGGACCGAATGGTTTTGTAGAAAAATAACCTGGCCAGCCGAGCGGAGTATGGACAGGAGCGGGGAGAGACAGGAGGTTGAGAGGTCAGCAAGGAGGCGGGAGAGGATGAGTTGATCGTATGAACGTGGTAGCGGTTTGGATGGAGAGGAAAGGGTGGATGTTAACGATGTTGTGAAGGTGGAACCGGCAGGGTTTGGTGACAGATTGAATATGTGGGTTGAATGAGGGAGAGGAGTTGAGGATACTGCCAAGAATAATTCCTAGGCCCCTGCTTTCTGCCCACTGCCTGTTGCCAGTGTTCAAGTCTCCTACCGGTCCTATCCTCATCTGCGGTGTCTTTTTTCCTTTTGGAATCTGGGCCTGAGCACAGCTGAGTGGCAGCAGCGGGGACCCTAGTAGAAGGGGAAGATCCAACTGCAGAGACAAGCACGACTTGGCTTTCGATCCATCAGTCGTACTTTTTGAACGCTTACCGGGTGCGGAGCACTGTAGGAGGCGTTTGGGAGAGTACAGTACGACAGAGGTGGTAGAGTTGCCACCCGTCCACAAGGACGGAAGCAGCGTGGCTTAGTGGATAGAACACGGGCCTGGGACTCGGGCCGTGGGTTCTAATCCTGGCTCCGCCACTTGTCTGCTGTGTGACCTTGGACAAGTTGCTTCACTTCTCTGGGCCTCAGTTACCTCATCTTTAAAATGGGGGTGGAGACTGTGAGCCCCGTGTGGGCCAGGGACTGTGCCCAACCCAATTTGCTTGTACCCACCCCAGCGCTTAGTATAGTGCCTGGCGCATAGTAAACGCTTAACAAATACCCTAAAAAAAGGAGCTCTCTCGACTTAACCACTGGTATCTGACCAGAAAAGATGTACTGCTCCATTTTCACAGACTACATGTGCAAGTGCTGTAGAAGGTTCCTTGTCAAAGACACTGCCACTGATTTCATCTTTGAACTGAAGGACAACTGGATAATCTTGACGTTAGGAAAGGTAGAAGGGTCTCGTTAGAGAGATTGAAAATTTAGCTCAGTCTTGTGCAGTAAAAATGGATCAGCTCATTTTTTTTGGTATTTCCGCCCTAATAAAGCCAGGGATCACTGGCTGAAATCAATGAGAGAAAATTTAACTGACATGAAAGCAAGTATTTCTTCAGAGAACATTGCTCAGTGGAGTCCACTGCTGCAGGAGGACCCAGATTCAAATATTGTAAATGGAGTTCGATAAGAACAAGATAATCTAACAGTCAGTGATGACATCGGCAGCAAAATGGAAATCAGCCCCGTTGGGCGTTTTAAAGACCGCCTGGCCCAAATTGTAATCAATCAATCAATTGTATTTATTGAGCGCTTACTGTGTGCAGAGCACTGTACTAAGCGCTTGGGAAGTACAAGTCGGCAACACATAGAGCCAGTCCCTACCCAACAGCGGGCTCACAGTCTAGAAGGGGGAGACAGCGAACAAAACCAAACATACTAACAAAATAAAATAAATAGAATAGATATGTACAAGACAAATAAATAAATAATTGTACTCTTGCTCTCATAAAAGCCAAATGTCTTCATTGTTACTCTTCTGTCATTTTCAGGTGTAAAGGAAGGATCCGGTTACATACATAACCATAATTTATTTTAATGGCTGTCTCTCCCCCTCCCCTAGACTGTAAGCTCCCAGTGGGCAGGGGCTGTTTCTACCAACTCTGTCGTATTATACCCTCTCAAGTGCTTAGGAACAGCGAGAAGCAGTGTGGCCTAATGGAAAGAACATGGCCTTGGGAGTCAGAGGATCTGGGTTCTGATGCCCGCTCTGTGACTCTGGCCAGATCACTTAACTTCTCTGTGCCTCAGTTTACTCATCTGCCAAATGGGGATTCGATTTCTGTTCTCCTCCCTATTTAGACTGTGAGCCCCAAGTAGAACTTGACTACCGCAGTGCTTGGCACATAGTAGGTGCTTAACAAACAACAATAATAATAATTATGGTATTTATTAAGCGCTTACTATGCACCAAGCCCTGTTCTAAGCGCTGGGGTAGATACAAGGTAATCAGGTTGTCCCACGAGGGGCTCACAGTCGTTTTACAGATGAGGTAACCGAGGCAAAGAGTAGAGAAGCAGCGTGGCTCAGTGGAAAGAGCATGGACTTTGGAGTCAGAGGTCATGGGTTCAAATCTCGACTCCGCCAATTGTCAGCTGTGTGACTTTGGGCAAGTCACTTAACTTCTCTGGGCTTCAGTTCCCTCATCTGTAAAATGGGGATTAAGACTGTGAGCCCCCCGTGGGACAACCTGTTCACCTTGTAACCTCCCTGATGCTTAGAACAGTGCTTTGCATGTAGTAAGCGCTTAATAAGCGCCATCATCATTTTTATTATTATTATTAAGCGGCTTGCCCAAGGTCACAAAGCAGACAGGTGGCAGAGCTGGGATTAGAACCCAGATCCTAATGACTCCCAAAGCCGTGCTCTTTCCACTAAGCCACGCTGCTTCTCATCCCACAGTGATTATTACAGTAAGGATTCAATAAATACAATTGATTGACTGATGTCCATCTTCCTCCTCCACTGACTTGCCGCCTGTTTTCAGGCAAGTCCCTGCATCTTCAACGCCTGTATTTCCTCACCTGTGAAATAGGGATGTAAATGCTGACCTACTTCACAGGGCTGGTGTGCGGATGAACTAATAAATGATGACTATTTGCTATGTAGATGTTAATTATTGTTATAATTGCCAGTTCCTGTCTCCAGACTTCATCTAGAAGGAATAGTCTCTTTCTCCTGGGTTCTCCCTGGGTGCCAGGAGGCCCTCATAAACCCGGAAGGCAATTTAGGGATGTCTCTTACTTCGAAGTGCTTTGAAGAGCCATGGGAACCAGTGCAGAAAGTTTTAGTTCTACACCTGGCGAAGTGGGCAGGTTGCAGGTAATGAAGGTAGAAGCAAGTCATGGGAACTAGGATTCCGACATTCAAGAGGCAGGAGGTATGAAATAATTATATTTAACTTCATCAGGCCTGTGTCTAAACTCTGCAAGCTAGGTGAAAATGAACTTTTCCAGTTCCTAGGCCATTTTGAAGAGAGAAAAAAGGGCAAATAGCCAGGGAATTTTCACTTAGGCTAGAGAAGCCATCTTTTCCAGGCAGAATAAAAGGGTCCCGTGGCAAACCGCAGGCATTTAGGTTCTGAGAAAAATGCAGCCTTTCAGAGTGGTTACAAAAAAAAATAATCTTAGCCTAAAAGTCACATTGTACAGTGACTCTGCCAGGTTGCAGTGAATAACAATGAAATGTTTATTAAAACTTTTACTCATTGGCAGCCCCTACTGATTTGCAGAGAGTGATAAAAAGTGACCTGGAAGAACCAATTTAGAAATTGCTCAAAAGAAAAGGAAGTCATCTTTTGTTGCTTGCATTCTGAGAATGTATTTTAACTGTTCAGTGAAGGTGAATGTATTTTTAGCTAAGAGGAAATCTGAAGATGCTCAAAAGTGTGCAGGTATTTGTTACCTTTTAAAGACTAGCAAACAGTAATGACAATTGTAGAGACTAATAATGATGATGATAATGATGATGGTATTTAAGCGCTTACTATGTGCCAAGCACTGTTCTAAACGCTGGGTGAGATACAAGGTAATCAGGTTGTCCCACGTGGGGCTCACAGTCTTAATCCCTATTTTACAGATGAGGTAACTGAGGCACAGAGAAGTTAAGTGACTTGCCCCAGATCACACAGCAGACAAGTGGCAGAGCCGGCATTGGAACCCCCGACCTCTGATTCCCAAGCCCATGCTCTATCTGCTAAGTCATGCTGCTTCTTCCACTGGAGTAGCTTTAGAGACCTTTTTCTTGTGAGTTTTGACAAATTTAAATTTTGTGTTAACCTGTGTACATGAAAATGAAAAAGTAGTTACTTTGGCTTAGGGAAATCGGCTTTTGCTGTTATCCTTAATAAGGAACTATTGAGTGCTGAGAAGGAAACTATATCTATGCCAATCATCTCTACCTGACTTCAGGTTTTTGTTAAATATGAATCACACAGCTGAAATCAAAATAAAATTTAGGGGTATCCTAAATCTGTCCATGCTAGCCCCTCTGCCTTTCAGAGATTGTTTCACTTTTATTAATAATAATAATAATAATAATAATAATAATGGTATTTGTTAAGCCCTTACTATGTGCCAAGCACTGATTTCTTGATGTTGAATAAACTAATTACACTCTGTTTCCCAGGTGTATTCTCTCTCTCTCTCTCTCCCCTTCTGTCTGTCTGGCTTTTGAGCTTTTATGTGTCCTTTCATTTCCTACCCTGCTCCAGGCCATTCAGCTTCTTTGCTATCTATATGATGATAATAATAATAATAATAATGGTATTTGCTAAGCACTTACTATGTGCCAAGCACTGTTCTAAGCACCAGGGTAGATACAAGGCAATCAGGTTGAACACAGTCCCTGTCACAGGCCTGGGTGTCTGAGGGCGTGGGTTCTAATCCTGGATCTGCCACTTTCACTCAATCATATTTATTGAGCGTTTACTCTGTGCAGAGCACTGTACTAAGCACTTGGAAAGTACAATACAGCAATAAAGAGAGACAATCCCTGCCCACAATGAGCCCCCAGTCTAGGCCATGTGACCCTGGACAAGTCACTTAACTTCTTTGTGCTTCAGTTTCCTCACCTTTAAAATGGGGGTCCAATACCTGTTTTCTCTCTTACTTAGACTGTGAGCCCCTTGTGGGACAAGATTGTGTCTGACCTGATTGGCAGGTATCTACCCCAGTGTTTAGTACAGTGCTTGTCCCAGAGTAAGTATAGTAAGGGCTTAATAATGACCACAATTATTATTATTATTCCGATTTGTTCTTGCCCTCCTGGCTCTGCTTTCTATCTTTAGCTCTTTCTGGTTTTCTTTTAGCCCATTTTTTTTAAAAGGTATTTGTTAAGTGCTTACATACCCCCCGTACTAAGTACTGGGGTAGTTACAAATCAATCAGGTCGGACACGGTCCACGTCCTACATGGGGTTTACAGTCTTAATCCCCATTTTACAGATGAGGCAGCTGAGGCACAGGGAAGTTAAGTGACTTGCCCGAGGCCACCCGGCAGACAAATGGCAGATCCAGGATTAGAACACAGGTCCTCTGATTCCCAGGTACGTGTTCTTTCCAGTAGGCCACACTACTTCCCAACTCCTCATTCTTGCCCCTCTTTGCTGGGCTTTCTTTCACGGTCTCCACCAACGTCTGTTTTCTCTCTGCTTAGACGTCTTCCCTCCCAAGCTCATCCTGCCTGTTCGTGGCTTCCTCTCCCACCCTCAGACCTCTTTCTTGCCTCTCATTATGCCAACCCCCACGCTATTATCTTGGCTTTCTAGCCACATCACTTCTCGATCTCTCTTCTCTCTTGGTTCAACTTCCCTTCTTCTCACTTTGTTTTCACCCATGCAAGTGCAGACGGCACAAAAAGAGATCTGTGGCTTCGGTCACTCTGGGGTATCTTTCCTCTTCTTTATGGCTCTTGCCACAGACTCATTCACACCATAATGCCACCTCTCTTCACCTGCTAAACGATCCAAGAATCCCATATGCTTTTCCAGCCACTCTTTCCCTATCCCCCGCGTGATTTTAGCTAGTCACTTTTCGCTTAGTCCCTATTCAGGCCGGTAAATTCGTGAGAAAAATGCAGAGCGCTGTGATGGGCTCTCAATGGCACAAAACACCATGCAAGGAAGAGAGGCCCTGGGGTGGTAAATGGGGCGAATGATTTGGAATGAGTGGTGGAGGGTTGATGAACAGCCATGAAAGAAAGACAGTGGTATTTCAAAACCATATACTGGTGCCCAAAGTAGTTCACAGGATATTAAGGGTGGACATTCAAACTGTGGCGAGAGAAACCCGTGAGGGAACACCCATGGGTGGGTCTGAGGCTAATGGCTATCATGATATAGGATTCCCTCAATCTCCTTTCAAAAACCATTTTAACACTCATAACTATTAAATGCAGAAAAAGAGATATACCTTTTACTTGTCAGCTGTGTGACTTTGGGCAAGTCACTTCACTTCTCTGTGCCTCAGTTACCTCATCTGTAAAATGGGGATGAGGACTGTGAGCCCCATGTGGGACAACCTGATTACCTTGTATCTACCCCAGCGCTTAGGACAGCACATAGTAAGCGCTTAGCAAGTACCATTATTATTATTATTATTAGTCTTTTGACATTCTTCCATAAAATCTTTAGTTGGTCCAAATTTCAGAAGTGGGTTTCTTTTTTATTGTTTATCCAGTTGCTAAAAATCACCCATTTTCAGCAGACTTGTAGTTATGGTTAGGGCCATAAATGCCACATTTAAACTTACTAAAGGCACTGAGGCAAGGGAGGAAGGTAGTTCCAATTGATTTGTTTAAGCAATCCAATTTTTGTTTTCCTCTCATCCCCACCCCCCGGATCAGCATCTGAACTGTCCTGGAGACTGAATCCACTCTCCGATTCAAATACTTTAGCAGCATTTGAAGAATTAATTCTGAATCTTGGAATTTTTCAAAAATCTACACCCCAGATGGGATAAAAAAACCCTCAATATTTTAACTCTATGAGATTATGTTCAATCATGTTTGGAGATAGGTAAGAGAGCAAGAATGGAGATCGCAAGCACCTTGAGTTCAGAAACCCTGACTCCGAAGTGTTCTGTATATTCCCCAAGCGCCTAGCCCTGTGGCTTCCAGAAGGGTTTGGTGGATTTTGCTCTGCTCTTCTCCTGCTGCTGAGGTTTCAGTGATAGCTACCGGACCCAAGATGAGAGTACTTTGTCAGGCCTCGGGAAAGAAAGACAAAGGTATTTTAAATGGCCCACATCCTGCATCCTGTCCTCATTGCCTCACTTCCTTAATAGTACCTTAAAATTATATGTTGCTGGTATTCTCCGCAGCTGAAAATATCTTAGAGCGATGATCTATTGCTTCTATTTTACAGCATCGTAAAGAGGTTAATTTTCAGCCATTTAGGCGGAATGTCAGTGAAAAGAGCTCTTGAAATTCAGCAAGGACAAAAGAAACTACCGGTAAAGGAGGGCCTCTGAAAACTACAACAGTGTGTATGTCGCAACTGAGATGCATAACTGTTACAAATCACAAATTATTGGCCTCATTCTTCCCCAGGTTGATTTAGGTCACAGTTCTAATATGCCAAAGCACAGCCTGGACCTCATTCATGCAGTTAATCGTATTTACTGAGCACCTATTGTGTGCCGAGCACCGTACTAAGGGATTGGGAGAGTACACTACAACAATAAATAGACGCCGTCCCTGTCCGCAGTGAGCTTATAGTCTAGATGAGGGAGACAGACATTAATATAAACAAATAAATTACAGAAATGTACGTAATTGGGGCAAGGTGATTGCTTTAAAGCCAATGGCGAGGAGTTTTTGTTTGATGCGGAGGTGGGTGGACAACCACTGGAGTTTTTTGAGGAGTGGGGAAATACGTCCTGAATGTTTTTATAGGAAAACGATCCGGGCGGCTGAGTGAAGTGTGGGTTGGAGTGGGGAGAGACAGGAAGCTAGGAGGTCAACAAGGAGGTTGATGCAGTAATCCAGGTGGGATAGGATGAGTGATTGTATTAGTGTGGTAGCAGTTTGAATGGAGAGGGAAAGGGCGCATGATTACAGACGGATCCTGGAAGTCATGCATTGTAGCGATGTTCTCTACGTTGCTTAATAGTTTTAGGCAGAGTATCTAAAAAAAAGCCAGCTGAGTCTTGCAGTGCATGCTTTACTTCGGTATTGCAGGTAATTTCTTGAATTCTTTAGCTAGCTAAGAATGGCTTTCCTTACACGGGACTTTGTTTAGTTATTAATCAAACAATCAGTGGTATTTCTTGAGCGCTTACTATGTGCAGAACACTGTACTAAGCACTTGGGAGAGTACAGTACAACAAAATTAGAGGTTATCATGTTCATCTGTCAAGAAGATAGCACCACAGCACTTATGTACATACCCGTAATTTATTTATTTATACTAATTGTCTGTCTCCCCTTCTATTCATTCATTCATTCAATCGTATTTATTCATCATCATCAACATCATCAATCGTATTTATTGAGCACTTACTGTGTGCAGAGCACTGTACTAAGCGCTTGGGAAGTACAAATTGGCAACATATAGAGACAGTCCCTACCCAACAGTGGGCTCACAGTCTAAAAGGGCACTTATTGAGCACTTACTGTGTGCAGAGCACTGTACTAAGTACAAGTTGGCAACATATAGAGACGGTCCCTACGCAACAACGGGCTCACAGTCTAGAAGGATAGATTGTATCCTTCTAGATTGTAAACTCATCGTGGGCAGGGAATGTATCCGTTTATTGTTATACTGTACTCACCCAAGCGCTTTGTACAGTGCTCTGCGCACAGTAGGCACTCAATATGAATTAATGAATGAATTAATTAAAAGGACACAAGTAGCTACACGGTTCTGAATTAAACCATTTTTTCATGATTAGACTTATATGTTCTGCCATCATGTTAGTGATGGCAGAACCTCCGCTCCTCCGCCGCTAATCTCCTCACTGTACCTCGTTCTCGCCTGTCCTGCCGTCGACCCCCGGCCCACGTCATCCATCGGGCCTGGAATGGCCTCCCTCTGCCCCTCCGCCGAGCTAGCTCTCTTCCTCCCTTCAAGGCCCTGCTGAGAGCTCACCTCCTCCAGGAGGCCTTCCCAGACTGAGCCCCTTCCTTCCTCTCCCCCCGCGTCCCCCTCTCCTTCCCCCCATCTTACCTCCTTCCCTTCCCCACAGCACCTGTATATATGTATATATGGTTGTACATATTTATTACTCTATTTATTTATTTATTTATTTATTTTACTTGTACATTTCTATCCTATTTATCTTATTTTGTTGGTATGTTTGGTTCTGTTCTCTGTCTCCCCCTTTTAGACTGTGAGCCCACTGTTGGGTAGGGACTGTCTCTATGTGTTGCCAATTTGTACTTCCCAAGCGCTTAGTACAGTGCTCTGCACATAGTAAGCGCTCAATAAATACGATTGATTGATTGATTGATAGTGGAGGCTGAGGCATTTCAAGATCTCAAAATATAAAGGTTCCCCTGGTCGGCCCACAGAAACAGCTAGATATGAGGTCTGCCCAGCAACAGAATGTCTCCCGCGAGCATCAGGAGATCTAATTGCTGGCAGGAGGAAAGCGATCAGATGTCCCACATTAGTTAGGCAGTTTGGTCATGAAATTTTGGCCACCGTCCTGACTCCCAAATTACAGCCGGAAGGAACTCCATTTGGCTGGGATGGTGGTGATTCTTTGGGGGTTTGCAGCAGAGAGAGCCCTTGTCCCTGTAGCATCTAGGAATCAGGAGCAGAGAGCGGCGGTAGCAGCCTTTGAGGGAAAGCTGAGGCCGCATTGCAGTCTTCCCTCCTCGCCGCCATCTTCCCTGCCGACCGATGTCATCTCCTCCAGGGAGCGGTTGATGGACCCAGAAGAAACGATGGCGGAAGCCAGTCGGCAGAGATCGTGGCGGTGGCAGGAAAGGAGCTGAGAAGGCTATGTCATTTCCAGGTGACAACCCTTCAACTGCTGCCGGGCTTTCTCTGCCGCCACTGGTCTCTACTCTTGCCTGCCCCGAGGTCAGGGCCATCTACCTCAGCCACTGCCATAATCCCATTGAGTACCTCCCTTGAGGGAATAAGTGTGTGTTTATGTGCGCGCGTGTGTGTTCCGTATCCATCTTTTTCTGCTTCTTTCTGCTTCTAGCTGTCTGGCTCTCTCTTTCTTTCTCTCTGGCTCAGGCTCTACTTTTCCCTCCTTTCTGACCCTGCCCTAGGGCAACAATGTGTTTGATGATTTTAAGGAACAGGGCCTTAAAAACGGGACTGTGAGCATTTTCATGGGGCTTTTAAACTTTGAAATTAAATAATAAAAACCGTATTTGAAATATATTAGAAAAGGTAATACCAAGTCCTGCTATTGCCCACATCCTCTTTTCATCGATTCAGTTTTCTTTATTCACTCCACCCTCTCCTCACCCCCTTTCCCACCCGCAAGACCTTCCTCCCTCCTGGATCCACCATGCCATCCCTTCCCTTTGCCTTGAATAATAATAATAATAATAATAATAATAATAATAATAATAATAATAGTGTTTGTTATGCGCTTACTATGTGCGAAGCACTGTTCTAAGAACTGAAGTACTGTTCTAAGCACTGAACTTGCACCCAACTCCGGTCTGGTGGTTTCCTTAGGGCCTCTTGCCATCCAGGCCATCTGCGCACCCATAATTTAATCTTCTTTATATGTTGCCAACTTGAACTTCAAAGCGCTTAGTACAGTGCTCTGCACACAGTAAGCGCTCAATAAATACGATTGATTGATTGATTGATTGATTCTTTGAGGGGTTTCTTCTTTTTTTTTTTTTATGCTTGTCCTGCCATGACCATCCCTGCCCCTTCCTTGTTTTGTGGATCCTTAAAACCTGCCTTTCCTGGGATTCCCAAAGGTATTCGGATGGGAAGGGAAGGGATGGGATGGGGTGGCATTGGTCTTTGGGCAGGCCTTTTCCCCAACCCAGCATAAAGTGAGACATCATGGGTGTACAGGGAATACACACACACACACATATGGATATATTTACTTTCACTCTTGGATGTTTAATATTTCTCTGGTATTTGTGGGCAATGCACACTTGTTTTTAAACTTCTCATATACACGGTGAGGGCAGCAGGGAATGGAAAGGGAATGAGTAAACAATAAATAAGGTGACAGTTTTTGAAATCATTTTCTAAGAGGCCTTCCCCAACTAAGCCCTCATTTTACCTATTCCCTCTCTCTTCTGTGTCACCTATACGTTTGGATCTGTCCCCTCTAAGCACTTGATATTCACCCCACCCACAGCACCTATGTACATATTAATCAACCAATAAATCATTTAGAGCACTGTACTAAGCACTTGGGAGCATACCATGCAAAACGTACCCTGCACCTCTCCAGTCCCTCCCTCCTCCTGCCCCTTCTTCAACTCTCCCATCTTTCCCAGCAGCAACTCAAGAGGAGATCTCCTACCTTCTTTCAAAATCCACCTCCTCCAGCTGCACGTCCAACCCCACTGATTTGCACCTTATCAAAACACTTCCCCCTCCCTTCTTCCCTCCCTAACCGCCATCTTCAACTGATCACTCTCCAATGACTTCTTCCCCACTGCTTTCCAATGTGCACATGTCTCCCCATCCTAAAAACCTCTCCCTTGACCCCAAAGCTCCCTCCAGTTATTGCCCCACCTCCCTCCTACCATTCCTTTCCAAACTCCTTGAGCAAGTTGTCCTCACCCTCTGTCTCAAGTTCCTCGCCTCTAATTCTCTCCTTGACCCCCTTCAATCTGGCTTCCGTCCCTTTAGTTCCACAGAAACCACCTTCTCAAAGATCACAAATGATCTCCTTCTTGTCAATTCCAATAGCCTCTACGCTATCCTAATTCTCCTTGACGTCTCAGCTGCCTTTGACACTGTCAGCCGCCCCCTTCTCCTGGAAACATTATCCAACCTCGGCTTCATTGAAACTGTCCTCTCCTGGTTCTCCCATCTCTCTGGCCGCTCCTTCTCAGTCTGTTTTGCGGGCCCCCCCTCTGCCTCCCACCCCCTAACCGTGGGTGTCCTTCAAGTTCTAAGTCCCCTTCTGTTTTCCATCTACCCCACTCCCTTGGAGAACTCATTCACTTACATGGCTTCAACTGCCACCTCTAGGCACGTGATTCCTAAATCTACATTTCTAGCCCTGGGCTCTTTTCTCCAGTTTCGCATCCCCTCCTGCCTTCAAGACATCCGTGCTTGGATGTCCTCCGTCACCTGAAGCTTAACACATCCAAAACAGAACTCCTTATCTTCCCACCCAAACAAACCCTGTCCTTCCCCCGACTTTCCCATCACTGTAGATGGACCACCACCCTCCCCGTCTCGCAAGCCCATAGTCTTGGCATTTTCCTCGACTCCTTTCTCTCATTCAACCCACATATTCAATCTATCACTAAATCCTGTCGGCTCAACCTTCACATCACTAAAATCCACCCTTTCCTCTCCATCCAAACTGCTACCACATTAATCCAAGCACTTATCCTATTCTGGCTTGATCACTGTATCAGCCTCCTTGCTGACCTCCCTGTCTGCTGTCCCTCCCCACTCCAGTCCGTACTTCACTCTGCCGCCCGGATCGTTTTTCTATAAAAATCTTCAGTCCATTTTTCCCCACTCTTCAAGGACCTCCAGTGGTTGCCCATCCACCTCCCCATCAAATGGAAACTCCGTATCATCAGCTTTTAAGCACTCAGCCGATCACCTTCCCCCCTCTTACCTCTCCTTGCTACTGTTCTACTACAACCCAGCCCGCACACTTGGCTCCTCTCATGTTAACTCACTCACTCTATCTTGATCTCTTCTATCTCACTGCCGCCCCATGTCCTGCCTTTGGCCTTGAATGCCTTCCCTCTTCATATCCAACAGACAATTTCTCTGTCTCCTGTCAAAGCCTTGTTGAAGGCACTTCTCCTCCAAGAGGCCTTCCCTGATTAACCCCCTTTTCCTTTTCTTCCACTTCCTTCTGCATCGCCCTGACTTCCTCGCTTTATTCATCCATCCACCCACCCCCAATCTCACAGCACTTATGTATATATCTGTAATTTATTTATTTATATTAATGTGTCACCCCCTCTGGACTGTAATCTAGTGGGCAGGGCATATGTAATGTTGTTATATTGCACTCTCCCAAGCGCTTAGTACAGTGTAAGCGCATCCTCTAGACTGTAAGCTCATTCTGGGCAGGGAGCGTGTCTGTTCATTGTTGTATTGTACTCTCCCAAACTCTTAGTACAGTGCTCCACACAGGGTTAGCGTTCAGTAAATACGACTGAATGAATGATCAGTACACAGTAAGTACTCAATAAATACGACTTCTCCCCTATTGATAGAGTTGGTAGACATGATCCCTAACCGCAAGTAACTTACAGACTAGTGGGAGAGACAGATGTTAAAATAAATTCCAGAGAGTAAGAGTATCCGTAATTAATTTCAATGTCTGTTTCTCCCTCTAGACTGTAAGCTTCTTGTGGGCAGGGAATGTGTTTACCAACTCTGTTGTTCTCCCAAGCACTTAGTACAGCTCTGCACCCAATAAACACTCAAGAAATACCACTGGTTGATTGATTCAGCGGGCAAGAGATTTGAATTCCACATTAGTTTGGCTTTCTCCATAGTCATAGTGAAATGGAGAACTAAGCAGTTATCAATCAATCAATCAGTCATATTTATTGAGCGCTTACTGTGTGCAGAGCACTGTATTAAGCGCTTGGGAAGTACAAGTTGGTTAGGAAAGCTGGTCTATATAGTCAGCCCTTGCAAATATTTCAGACCAAAAAAGGTCCTTTTTTCTCAATCCAGCTTTTTACCCGAATTATCCGGATAATTGCTTCTTCTCCTTAATCCACTTTGCCTGGGTAGACCCAGATCAAAAGGAGGAAAGAACGATGCAGAATAGTTAGATACCAAGTATACCAAGTAATGAGGCAAAACATTCAGGAAGATAATAATTTTAGGACTCAAACAGTCATTTTCAGCACTTACTGTGTGCAGAGCACTTGGAAGAGTGCCGGCACCATCGGATCATAATATCTGTGACTGATTTTTCTAATGACGACTGATAACAGTGCTAGGCGCTTGGTACAGTGCCCTGCACACGGAAAGCGCTCGATAAACGCGATTGAACGAACCGAATGAAACAAATGAGCAATCGGGCCTACCAGCATAGGGGAAAACCTTTCCTTGTCCTCCTTAAGATTCTCCATTGCATCCAGAGAGTAAGTTGCTTGCTAGAATTACATCCCAAGTGCTTAGCACGAGGCTCCGCACAAAGAGCTCAATAAATATCATTGACTGACTGACCGATACCATCTACGTATAAGATATGGGGAATTTCAGTGGTGCAAACTCCTCTTCTCCCCTGTCCATTACAGGAAACCAAGAGGTGGTGCTATCCCATTTTATTTGAGAAACTAGCTGAAAAATCTATGGTTTTAACCTGGTTTTAACATTCTGTTTCTCACTCTTTCTCCATTTCTGCTTTATTTTTTTTGTTTCTCCCAGGGTTTTAGCTTGTCACGGTCTTTGTCCTAACTTTGCGTTCCTCTGCTTCTCTCTGTCCCACCCTCTGTGCGTTTGGGGCTGTGTCTCTTTGCATATCCTCTTCTACGCCCGTTTGATATCTGGCTTGGGGTAAGTTTTGGTTTTCTTGTTTGTAAGTGTGAGATCTCTACATGTATGTGCCTGCTATAGGTTTACGTGTGGGGTTGAGTGTGTGTATGGTTTTGGTCATAAACGTGTCACGTATATATGTACAGTAGATACAGTGGTGTGGTGAGTTGGGGTAGAAATGAGTTTTCAGAATCATATATCCATGGCCAAAGCAGGTAGTGGTGAGTTATGGGACAACCAGGATAATTTTTTTTTAGCGCCGTTCATCAGCTGCTTCCACGTTTCCATCTGCTAGGGACACACTTGAAAATAGGGGAAGGTGGAGAAGAATTAATAGGAAAAAATGGGAATTTTCTGTTGTTCAGAAGTTTAATACATCTGTTGTATGGAAGAACTGAGTATTACTGTAACTCCATTAAATATAATAGTAATAATAATGGCAGTTATTAAGTGCTTACTATGTGCAAAGCACTGTTCTAAGCACTGGGGAAGCTACAAAGTGATCAGGTTGTCCCATGGGGCGGGGGGGCTCACAACATTTTAATGCACTCCAGGAATTAGACGCATTGAAATGAACAATGATTGATATGAGCATCTACTATTAATAACAGAGAGGATACCTGATGTGGTGGAAAGAGCTTGGATAAGGGCGCTCACCTCAGGGCATGGCTGGGGCGGCAGAGCACTTCCAAGAGGGCTGCCTCTTGGAATATTCAAGATGGGGCTCGATTCGGAGCTCTCATCAAGTTGGCTACCAGGGCACCGGCCTGGGTAGTGGCAGGTGGCAAAGGAAAGAGGCAGTGAAAGTGGACGGATGGGTCGGGGGAAACAGATGGGCAGGAGGTGGAGGGAGCCAGAATGCCGGTTGAGGAGCCTAACCTCTGCCTCAGCCCCTGCCCCTGAAGCTGGGCGCAGAGAGGGTATGGAACACAGTTGGGGCCTCAACCCCAGACCCGTCCGCCTGGTTGTACCCCAGGGACCGACTCCTGAGCCCATGGGAGTCTGCAGCTGGCCCCCCTTCTGGCCCTGAGCCCTGAAATTGGGCACCAGAGAACACGCGTTCGCGGGTCACAGGTCTAGCAAGTGGGCCACTCTACCTCTCCTACCAGCTAATCCCCAGGGCACCTCGCTCTATACCAGTAGGGCACTGGTTTCTCGGCCAATCAAGGTAAAGATCCACCCCCCGGCGGGTGGAGCGGAGCTCTCCCGAGATCCGTGCCAAGGGAAGTGTCTGAATTGGAAGCTGGCTGCGAATTGTGCCGCATGTTCTTGCCTGTTCTTCTTGAAATCCAGCCAGAAGGATCTTCATGTGGTAAATTTACTTCACTCTACCCTGCTAGTCCTGGGGTAAAAAGGGAGCTAGAGCGGGTTCATTTGGCTATTCACTTAATCCTTAGGTTACTTTAATCTAAACCCTGTTTCTCAGTATTCCCCCCCTCGCCCCCCCAAAAAAAGCTCTCTGCCACCTGGCACGTTACTTCCGTTAGTCAGACCCTCGGCTTGACCTCGATGCTCTTAAACCTCAGTGGTGGTAAATACCACCTTGCCCATCTTGGCTTCAGTATTTTCTGTTGTAGCCTTTCCCGTTTGGTGGTACTAATTACGTTCCGCCTTTGATCCCGTCTGGTCCGGGAGTTTGGTTCAGCCGGGGCCGCTGGGGCCTACGCAGAATTCTCGATTGGATCGTGGATGGAATTCCTCCTGCCGTGTGTTCCCTGAGTGGCCCTAAGTACGGGGTGGCTGAATTCGATGCTCATTTACTGTGGCCCAGAAAATGGCCCCGGTATCGATCCGAGGAGGGCAAAATTGTGTTGGAGTCCAAGAGCGCTCTAGGGAAGGGTCGGTCGTTGAGGGGACTCGGGGCTGCACCCTACGAGCCAAGGCCCTCAGAGAAAGTCCTCTCCTCTCCAGAAAGGCTGGAGTTGGGCCTGGATAACCTGTGGAGCATCTTCCCCCTTTCTCCATCCCATCGTCCCGGCAGCCAAGGGGAAGCCAGACTCAGCCCACTACTAAAACTAATGTCCCCCGAGAGTTCTCCTGGCTTTGCCTCGCTCAGTGTGGTGAAATCATCCCCTGTTCAGGTGAAAGCGGGCGGCCAGTCGGGCTCCTGCGGCCCTGGCGCCTCTGCTGAGGGAGGATCTCGAAGTCGGAAGGCCCTCTGTCATTCGCTCTGTGACTTAACCTGTCGATAGACTCAGTTTGCTCATCCTCAGAAAGGGGACAATGATACCTGCCTTTTCTTAATAATAATAATAATGATGATGATGGCATTTATTAAGCACTTACTATGTGCAAAGCACCGTTCTAAGCGCTGGGGAGGTTACAAGGTGATCAGGTTGGCCCACATGGGGCTCACAGTCTTCATCCCCATTTTCCAGATGAGGGAACTGAGGCCTAGAGAAGTGGAGTGACTTGCCCAAAGTCACACAGCTGACATTTGGCGGAGCCGGGATTTGAACCCATGAGCTCTGACTCCAAAGCCCGGGCTCTTCTCCACTGAGCCACGCTGCTTCTCACCTCACGGGCATGGTCTGAGGGCAAAAAAGAATTCAGTAATGTAAAATAAGAAATAGAAGTCGCATGGCCTAGTGGATATAGCTTGGGCCTGGGAGTCAGAAGGGCCTGGGTTCGAATCCCGGCTCTGCCACTTGTCTGCTGTGTGACCTTGGGCAAGCCACTTCACTTCTCTGTGCCTAGTTACCTCACCAAGTGGGGATGGAGACCGCGAGTCCTGTGTGGGATAGGGATGGTGCCCCATCTGATTAAACTGTATCTATCTTGGTGCTTAGTACCATGCTCGGCACATAGTAAGCGCCTAAGAAATACCATGAAAAAAATCACTTTGGGAATAAAGGTGCCCTATCAAATCAAGGTATTGCTGACATTCGGTGGTACCAGCACTCATATTGTAAGCTTTGTTTTAGAAATGCTGTGGGGTTGGCAGAGAATTTTCCCTCTTTTAGACTGTGAGCCCACTGTTGGGTAGGGACTGTCTCTATGTGTTGCCAGCTTGTACTTCCCAAGCGCTTAGTACAGTGCTCTGCACACAGTAAGCGCTCAATAAATACGATTGATGATGA
Organism: Tachyglossus aculeatus; assembly: GCF_015852505.1. Classification (NCBI taxonomy): domain Eukaryota; kingdom Metazoa; phylum Chordata; class Mammalia; order Monotremata; family Tachyglossidae; genus Tachyglossus; species Tachyglossus aculeatus. The sequence goes on from NC_052098.1 coordinate 59,808,182, forward strand.
CCTAGGCGCCCTCTCCTTTGGGGTAGCAACAATGGGTGAGAAGGAGGCATCCAGGTTGGTGGGGACGGTAATAATAATAATAATAATAATAATGATATTTGTTAAGCACTTACTATGTGCCAGGCACTGTACTAATCGCTGGGGTGGATACAAGCAAATCGGGTTGGACAAAGTCCCTGTCCCACCTGGGGCTCACAATCTTAATCCCCATTTTCCAGATGAGGTAAGTGAGGCCCAGAGAAGTGAAGTGACTTGGCCAAGGTCACAAAGCAGACAAGTGGCGGAGCCGGGATTAGAATCCTCTCATTAAGGGAAGGTGAGTGGGCCCCTAGTCCCTGCTTACTTTTTCTAATCAATCAATCAGCGGTATTTATTGAGCGCTCACTCTGTTCAGAGCACTGTACTAAACGCTTGGGAAAGTACTAATAGTAGTAGTATTCATTAAGCGCTTACCTGTGCACAGAGCCTGTACTAAACACAGGGAAAGAATACGCAGGAGAAGGAGCGTGGCTCAGTGGAAAGAGCCAGGTCATGGGTTCAAATCCCGGCTCCGCCAGTTGTCAGCTGTGTGACTTCGGGCAAGTCACTTCACTTCTCCGGGTCTCAGTTCCCTCATCTGTAAAATGGGGATGAAGCCTGTGAGCCCGCCGTGGGACAACCTGATTACCTTGTACCCCCCCCCCCCAGTGCTTAGAACAGTGCTTTGCACATAGTAAGCGCTTAATAAATGCCATCACTATTATTATTATTATCATATGCAGATGGAAATTAAACATGGTCTCTGTTCATTCATTCAATCGTATTTATTGAGCGCTTACTGTGTGCAGAGCACTGTACTAAGCGCTTGGGAAGTACAAGTTGGCAACCTATAGAGACGGTCCCTACCCAACAGTGGGCTCACAGTCCCTTGTGTGACGGGCTCACAACCTAAGTTACAATGCAACAGAGAAGCAGCGTGGCCTAGGGGATAGACCACGGTCCTGAAAGCCAGAAGGATCTGGGTTCTAATTCCGGCACCGCCACTTGTCTGCTGTATGACCTTGGACAAGTCACTTCACTTCTCTGGGCCTTAGTTACCTCAACTGTAAAATGAGGATTAAGATTGGGAGCCCCATGTGGGGCATGGACTGATTAACTCGTATCTACCCCAGCGCTTAGTACGGTGTCTGGCGTATAGTAAGCGCTTAACAAATACCATTATGAAAAAAAAATACAACAGAGATGGTTGGTGCAATCCCTACCCAGAGAGAGCTCAGGCAGCAACCGCAGTCTAGCATGCTATTTACAAATAAATTTTACAGTGCTGGGGATAACAGCCCAATTGGGGGCAAAAGCCTCCCATTTAGCATCCATTTCTTTTTCATACTCCTCACAATAAATTGCATCAAACTCTAAAGTAGCTGCCCCAGAAAAACTAGCTTGGCAGGAAAGGGAGGGGCAGTTCAGACTGCCTCCCGAAAGGCAGCCGGGTCAGGGTTGTTGAATTTTAGCTAATTAAAATATTGCATTAACTGTTGATTGTTTGTAAAGCTCTTCGTGACTATAAAATGCTAAATAAGAACAATTTCCTGCAAGGAAAGTTCCAGGATTTCTGATCATTTTAGGACCCATGGTTTAAAAGGAGAGATACAATAATAATAATGATGATGATGATGGCATTTATTCATTCATTCATTCATTCAATCGTGTTTATCGAGTGCTTACTGTGTGCAGAGCACTGTACTAAGCGCTTGGAAAGTATAATTCAGCAATAGAGACAATCCCTGCCCACACAGGGCTTACAGTCTAGAGGGGGAAGACAGACATCAAAACAAGTAAACAGGAATCAATATAAATAAATAAAATTATAGATACGTACACATCAAAACAAGTATGCAGGCATCATCATCATCAATCGTATTTATTGAGCGCTTACTATGTGCAGAGCACTGTACTAAGCGCTTGGGAAGTACAAATTGGCAACATATAGAGACAGTCCCTACCCAACAGTGGGCTCACAGTCTAAAAGGGGGAGACAAAACCAAACATACTAACAAAATAAAATAAATAGAATAGATATGTACAAGTAGAATAAATAAATAGAGTAATAAATATGTACAAACATATATACATATATACAGGATCAATATTAATAAATAGAATTATACATATATACATAAATACATAAGTGCTGTGGGGTGGGGAGATGGGGGAAGAGCAAAAGGAGTGAGTTGAGATGGTGCGGATGGGGAGCTGAGGAAAAAGGGGGCTTAGTCTGGGAAGGCCTCTTGGAGGTGGTGAGCCTTCAGTAGGGCTTTGAAGAGGGGAATAGTGATCTTTTAGTGGATTTGAGGAGGGAGGGCATTCCGGGCCAGAGGTAGGACGTGGGCCAGGGGTCGACAGTGGGACAGGCAAGATCGAGGCACAGTGAGGACTTGAATTTCCAAAAAGAAAAAAAAATAAAATCGGGGTTGTTATTCTAGCCTTTATTTTTCAAATCACGTACGACAGCTGAAAGTTCCAGCGTTTCTTAGATAATATAACTTTTCTGGCATTTGAAGAATTGAAATGAAATGGCTAAATGAACGCTGACTATGTCCGTAGCAATGCCGGTGGCCCTCAGAGCAATGCTAAGGCGGTCTTATTTAGCTTACTTAGGGTCCCACTGGATCCAAGATCAATCCAGAACAACAAAATTCGTTCCACAAAAGCACTACAATCAGCTTAAACCGACCGTGGGCATTTGGGTAGTGAAAAAAAAAATCAGAATAAAATTTGAAATATGTAATTTGGGAGAGATCTGGGATTTAACTCTAATATTTTTTTTAAACTGTTGGGCGTTTAGAAATCAGGGAAGACCCTAAAAATCTTTATCCGAATTAGGCTCAGCTTCATCCCAAATCCCCAATCCAAAGCCAGCTCTGAGCAGCATAAGCCACCAAAGTAAAATAACTCTGTACGCGCTTACTATGTGCACTGTTCTAAGCGCTGGGGAGGTTACAAGGTGATCAGGTTGTCCCATGGGCGGCTCACAGTCTTAATCCCCATTTTACAGATGAGGTAACTGAGGCACAGAGAAGTTAAGTGACTTACCCAAAGTCACACAGCTGACAATTGGCGGAGCTGGAATTTGAACTCATGACCTCTGACTCCAAAGCCTGTGCTCTTTTCCGCTGAGCCATGCTGCTTCTCTTTTGTGTATTGTGTGTGTGTGTGTGTGTACAGTCTTCCAAGAACAGTATCCTTTTATAGCATTAATCAGCGTTGTATTAATCTAGAGTTATACATCTAGACTATAAACATCTTGTGGGCAGGGAACATATTTACTAACTCTGTTGTATCAGACTCTCCCAAGCACTTAATACAGTGTTCTGCACGCAGTAAGTGCTCAATAAATGACTTATTTATTGATTGATATTAACTAGTCAGGAAAGACCAATTAGGAATGGTTGACACTGTACTAAGGATTTGGGAGCAGGCAATAAAATTGTTATTAAAAATGATAATAATAATATTTGTGGTGTTTGTTAAGCACTTACTGTGTGCCGGGCACTGTACTAAGCATTGGGGTAGATATGAGATAATCTGGTTGGACCCAATCCATGTCCCAAGTAGGGCTCCCAGTCTTAATCCCCATTTTCCAGAAGAGGTAACTGAGGCACAGAGAAGTGAAGTGACTCATCCAAGGTCACACAGCAGACAAGTGGCAGGGCTGGGATTAGATCACACTCTCACAGCCAAAAACCCTGGGCAATGTGGTCCAAACAAATGGATTTCAATTTAACTTTATAAATTGCCTAGATGCCTTTCATTAGGAGCATCCTATTTTATCTAGTCTAAGAAGGTGGTGTGTTATGAGGTTCAAATCAGTAATGTGAGTACCTGCTACGGCGCATCACACTTGTAAGTGCTTGGGAGAATACAACAGAATCAGATGTAATCCCTGCTCTCATGGAGTTTGCAATCTAGTAAGGGCGACAAGAACTAAAACAAATTACAGATTGGAGGAGGAAAGGAAAAGGAAATGCACACTAGTCAATGCTTTAATAATAGGTAGGGTAAGTTAGATATATACGTCAATGCTTTGGGAACAGACGTGATTAGGGGGTGTGGGATTGCTGAAGCGGCAGTTGGTAGGGGGCAGAGGGTTGGAGAGGTACAAGGTGGTTTTGAGAAATTGGAAAAGGCCTCCCGGAAGAGATGCAACTTCAGGAGGGCCTTGAAGATGGGGAAAAATAGTGGTGTGCCAGATATGAAGGAGGGGAAGGAGGTCCCAAGCAAGGGATGGTGATGAGTGATGGGAGGGAAGAGAATGAGTCTCATTGAGTAGGTGAGTGGGGGAAAAAAGAATGGCTAAGGAGGAAGAGAGCTGATTGCCCCCAGCACCAATGGTCAGGGGTCTCCATTTAAAAGGGAAAGATGTGAGGAGACGTGGGCAGTACTTGAGAAGAACATTCCGGGCAGCAGAACGAAATCTGGACCAGAGAGGGGAAAGGCTGCAGGCAAGGAGGCCATGGAAGAGGGTGGTGGAAGTGGGGCTGATCCTGGAGATATTGCGGAGGAAAATGTACAGGGTGGCTTCTGTGTGTGTCGGAGGGTGGGGTGCGGGGAGAGGCGGAGGGCACAGACTGAATAGCAATCAGTGGCATTTGGTAGAAGCAGCGTGGCTCTGTGGAAAGAGCCCGGGCTTTGGAGTCAGAGGTCATCCCACCTCCGCCACTTGTCAGCTGTGTGACTTTGGGTAAGTCACTTTGTGCCTCAGTTCCCTCATCTGTAAAATAGGGATTAAGACTGTGAGCCCCACTTGGGACAACCTGATCACCTTGTATCCTCCCCAGCGCTTAGAACAGTGCTCTGCACATAGTAAGCGCTTAACAATTGCCATCATTATTATTATAATTATTATTGGAAACAAAGCTGTGAACGCTTAGACTCTTCAACAACACGGGGATTTGGGGTTTTTTTAATCGAGTGATGGTTTTTCCCTTGCCAACACAGTCATTGTGATTGCTTTAGTTTCTTAGTGTTTTTCTTAACACAAAGACCAGCAAATAGCCACTTAATTAAATATAGAGCAGCTTCTGCCTTCACAGATGGGCAAAAGCCGCAATGGAAAATCCATGCTCAACAATTTAGAACAGGGACTTGGCTATGGGGAGAAGACAGCTGTTGAAAAGGATTTTTAGCAACGTTGGGGAACCGGGAGGATAATGTTCCATGCTAACCCACTCGCTGTAACATTTTAAGAGGATCGATGATCTTTTTGCAAAACAATTATGAAGGGCCAAATCCTGAATGGAAAATGTTCTACGTGTTAGCTAATTCTCTTTCAATCCTCATTTAAAGAACAATAAAATCTAAATGATCCCGACCCCAGTTAGCATATGAAAACATTTGTAAAAGAACACCTATGATTCCCTTTGGCCCAGAAAGCGGAAAAAGTTGTTTTCACCATATGCATCCCAGGGCAGGGGTTTGCCATTGTTTCAGAAATGATCCTCTCAGGTGCCCCTTCAAAGCCTTATCTGTAAATGGGGATCATCATCATCATCATCATCATCAATCGCATTTATTGAGCGCTTACTATGTGCAGAGCACTGTACTAAGCGCTTGGGAAGTACAAATTGGCAACATATAGAGACAGTCCCTACCCAACAGTGGGCTCACAGTCTAAAAGGGGGAGACAGAGAACAAAACCAAACATACTAACAAAATAAAATAAATAGGATAGATATGTACAAGTAAAATAAATAAATAAATAAATAGAGTAATAAATATGTATTGACTGTGAGCCCCATGTGGGGCAACCTGATCATGTTATATCCCCCCAGCGCTTAGAACAGTGCTTTGCACATAGTAAGCGCTTAACAAATGCCATTATTATTATTATTATTATTATTATTATTATTGAAGGCACATCTCCTCCAGGAGGTCATCCCTGACTGAGCCACCCCTTTCCTCTTCTCCATCTCCCTTCTGCGTCACCCCGACTTACTCCCTCTGTTCCTCCCCTCTCAGAACCCACAGCACTTATGTACGTTTCTGTAATTTTTTTTAATGTTAATGTCTGTCTCGTCCTCTAGACGGTCAGCCCATTGTGGGCAGGGAATGTGTCTGTTTATTGTTGTATTGTACTCTCCCAACCACATAGTACAGTGCTCTGCACACAGTAAGCGCTCAATAAATACGATCGAATGAATGGGCATTCCTAAATTAGTGACATGAAAAGGAGTAATTGATGATGTACGATCCTAAAACCTCAGTCAATCACGTGTTTCTCCTTTCCTCTGATCTTTTGGAACTGTCTAGGGCGATTTATGATTCAGATTAAAGGTGCCTTCCATCTCTCAGCTGATGCCGACAGTTCCTGATAGACCGATTCTTTTTAGATGGTTGGAGATGATGTGACGCATAGCTCTGTCCTGGAATTAATGACACTGTCCCTCTTATGATTCTGCCCTTGGCTTGATACAGTGATTCAGTGTCAGATGGACATCTTTATAAAGCACACCAACTCTAAATAAATATATCAATAAATATATTGCAGAAGCTGGATTACCTAGTTGATTGACTCGGTGTGGGGGGACGACAAGAATGATTGGCGGGGGGAGAAAAAAATGCTTTAAGGTTCTCTGGGTTACAATAATAATAATAATAATGGTATTTATTAAGTGCTTACTATGCTTAATATCAATCAATCGTATTTATTGAGCACTTACTGTGTGCAGAGCACTGTACTAAGCGCTTGGGAAGTACAAGTTGGTAACATATAGAGACAGTCCCTACCCAGCAGTGGGCTCACAGTCTAAAAGGGGGAGACAGAGAACAAAACCAAACATACTAACAAAATAAAATAAATAGAATAGATATGTACAAGTAAAATAAATAAATAGAGTAATAAATATGTACAAACATATATACATATATATAGGTGCTGTGGGGAAGGGAAGGAGGTGAGATGGGGGATGGAGAGGGGGATGAGAGCTTTTATTCTACATTATTGTACTCAATTTAAGTTTGCTTATAACATTCATGTCAATCATTTCTTTATGCTTTAAAGTGTAATTAAAAAAGCAAAATATGACATTTAATAATAACGATGATGGTATTTGTTAAGCGCTTACTATGTGCCAAGCCCTGCCCTAAGCGCTAGATACAAGATAATCAGTTTGTCCCACATGGGGCTCACAGTCTTAATCCCCATTTTCCAGATGAGGTAACTGAGGCCCAGAGGAGTGAAGTGACTTGCCCAAGGTCACACAGCAGACCAGTGCCAGAGTCGAGAATAGAACCCACTTTCCTCTGACTCCTAAACCCCTGCTGTTGCCACTAGGCCATGCTGCTTCTCTCTTCTGCTTCTGCTGCTCATAATAATAATAATAATAATAATAATAATAATAATGATAATAATAATGTTGGTATTTGTCAAGTGTATAATAACAAATAATGTTGGTATTTGTCAAGTGCTTACTATGTGCCAAGCACTGTTCTAAGCGCTGGGGTAGATACAAGGTAGCCAACATATATTCATTCATTCAATAATCATATTTATTGGGCGCTTACTGTGCGCAGACCACTACACAAAGCACTTGGGAAAGTGCAATACATCAATGAAGAGAGACAATCCCTGCCCACAGCGAGCTCACAGTCTAGAGAAATAATTACAGTATTTAAGTGCTTACTGTGTGCCAGGCACTGTAGTAAGAGCTGGGGGGGCATACAAGCAAATTGGGTTGGATATAGTGCCTGTCCCACATGGGGCTCACAGTCTTGATCCCCATTTTACAGATGCAGTAACAGAGGCACAGAGAAGTTAAGTGATTTGCCCAGGCAAGTGGCAGAGCCTGGATTAGAACCCATGACTTTCTAACTCCCAGGCCTGTGCTCTCTCTCCTATGCCATGTGAGAATATGCATTTGGATCTGGATTTTGGGGGCACTTGGTATTTACCCCTCCCTCAGCCCCACAACACTTAGGTACATATCCATAATTTATTTTGATGTCTGTCTCCCCCTCTAGACTGTAAGCTCCCTGTGGGCAGAGAACATGTCTACCAACTCGGTTACATTAAACTCTCCCAAGCGCTTAGTACGGTGCTCCGCACGCAGTAAGTGCTCAATAAATGCCATTGATTGATTGATTGAGGAAATGGCTCATAAACATGCAGCTTTAGCATTCTCAGATATCTACGAACATTTGATGTCTATCTCCCTCTCTAGACTGTAAGCTCCCTGTGGGCAGAGAATGTGTCTACCAACTCTGTTGCATTATACTCTCCCAAGCGCTTAGTACAGTGCTCCGCACGCAGTAAGTGCTCAATAAATACCATTGATTGACTGATTGAGGAAATGGCTCATAAACATGCAGCTTTAGCATTCTCAGATATCTACGAACATTTGATGTCTATCTCCCTCTCTAGACTGTAAGCTCCCTGTGGGCAGAGAATGTGTCTACCAACTCTGTTGCATTATACTCTCCCAAGCGCTTAGTACAGTGCTCCGCACGCAGTAAGTGCTCAATAAATACCATTGATTGACTGATTGAGGAAATGGCTCATAAACATGCAGCTTTAGCATTCTCAGATATCTACGAACGTTTGATGTCTATCTCCCTCTCTAGACTGTAAGCTCCCTGTGGGTAGAGAATGTGTCTACCAACTCGGTTGCATTATACTCTCCCAAGCGCTTAGTACAGTGCTCCTCACGCAGTAAGTGCTCCGTAAATACCATTGATTGAGAAAATGGCTCATACACATGCAGCTTTAGCATTCTCAGATATCTACGAACGTTTGATGTCTATCTCCCTCTCTAGACTGTAAGCTCCCTGTGGGCAGAGAACGTGTCTACCAACTCTGTTGCATTATACTCTCCCAAGCGCTTAGTACAGTGCTCCGCACGCAGTAAGTGCTCAGTAAATACCATTGATTGAGGAAATGGCTCATAGACATGCAGCTTTAGCATTCTCAGATATCTACGAACGGAACCCATAAAATTCATGTATTCAATTGTATTTATTGAGCACTTACTGTGTGCAGAGCACTGTACTAAGCACTTGGAAAGTACAGTTCAGCAACAGAGACAATCTCTGCCCACAGTGGGCTCACTGTCTAGATGAAATGTTTCACTAACAGTTACTCTAGCCTGCCGGCCCAAGTGAGACCAGTTCAAAAATGTAGATATTTTTGATGATGGAGTTTTTCCTTGAAAAGTGCCTTTTCGTTTGCTGTATCACCTATACGAAAAGATGCCAATCAAAATCGAAGGTTTGGAAATTACAGATGGCATGGTTCCTTTATACTTTATTTGACAAAGAGCAGTTTGTATCGAGATCTGCCGTGGCATCCCTCCCTGCTTTATGTTCTCCTTCGTTTCACAATGCCACTCATCACTGAATATTTCCAAGTTCTTTGCACGGAGCTACACCAATGTACAGAAATGCCGTACAGCACAAAAACATCTAAATCTCCCGGGCGAGCATGGGCATTCTGGAAAAGTTTCCATCTTTGAATTTTCCAATCAGGCCAACACACCGACACACTCCCTTTCATTCCCAAAGGCAGGTCGTTCTTGTGGCCTGCGAATAATCAGCACTGCCCTGCTCCAGCAAAGCCAAGTCAGGATAAACAAGTTTTATAAGTGAATTCTCAGAATTTCCCGTGAGACTTGCCACCCCACCCCAAGAATGAATTACCTTCAATGTAATAAAGAAGAAACCATAATTTTCCCTCTTTCCCCCCTGTTCGTTTGCCATGGTCCAGGGGCCACGGAGTATAAATAGACGCTCTCCAAACAATGATCCGTTGCGACCCCACGCAGGATCCCCTCCATATTACCTACACCTCATGTTCTCCTTTTAAATCGTGAAACCCCTTAATACTCTGGATTGAAGTAACAGAAATATAATTATTGAAATAGGAGGTAACTGAATCATCTTTCCACCGTCATAGGTCTGTTTCCCTTCGGCTGTCTTATATATTAAGGTACTGGCAAGTTGTGTAATCTCATCAGCCTCTTTGGAATTCTTTACTCCTCAGGGAATTCAGTCAGAGGGAAAGAAGCTGGTAGAAGGCAGGTCTAATAGGGATGTCTCACTGACAACCTTAATTTGGTTTGGCTCTGCAGACGTGGCCCTAGAAACTGTACCCATATGGCATGTGAAAATGATCCAATAAAGGTCTCTAATGGAAGTTCTTCGTTATTTTGTAGAATTCCCTCGGGATACTTTTAGAGAAAATGAGCTGGTGACCTATTGGAAACAAGAAACTTTAGAGATTAAAATAAATGTAAACAAAAGAGAGGGGCAAACCTAATATTATTAATGGATTTTTGTGACTTCAACTGATAACTGGATATTTGTAAATTTCTGCCAAAGTCTTCCATGGTTCTTAAAGAAAGGCCCAAAGTGATCGAAGAGAGTTCCTCGTGGAACATTATAGAACAATCTCACGTTTCCTCCTGCCTCCAGGACATCTCTAAGTGACTGTTCCCACCCCCATCATTCTCAAGCTCAATCTAAGACTGAAATCCTCATCTTCTCTCCCAAATCCTCTTCTTCATCTCTCTTCCATCACAGTGACATCTCTAAAGCCCTGAAACTTTGGTATTATCCTTGACTCCTCCCCCTCTTTCAACTCTCATATTCAGTCAATCGCTACATTCTGTCAGTTTTTTCCTCCACAACACTCCCGGGATCCACCCCTTCCCCTCTATCCGGACAGCCATAATACCCGCCCGGACCCTTGTTATAGCCCTGCTTGACTACAGACTCAGCCTGTTCGCTGATCTCCCTACCACCATCTCTCCGTCCTCCAGGTTGTATTTCACTCTGCGGTCGCTATCATTTTTATTTATTTATTATGGTATTTCTTAAGTGCTTACTATATGCTAAGCACTGTACTAAGCGCCGCGGTAGATGCAAGCTAATCGGGTTGGACGCAGTCCCTGTCCCACTGTGTCCGACCCCATTAGCTTGTATCTCCCCCGGTGCTTAGGACAGTGCCTGGCACGAGGTAAGCGCTTAAAAATACCATAATAATTATTATTATCATCATTAACTTGTATCTACCCCATCGGTTAGAACAGTGTTTGACTCAATAAGCGCTTAACAGATACACTGCTAGTACCATTACCTCCAAGCTCCTTCCCAGCAGGGTTTCCTGGAGGTGTAGGACTCTCCCCACAAGTTGGAAAGGCTCACGAGGCACATCTCCAGCACGGTGGCATCTCCCCCTCTCCCCAGGTATTTAGTCCGTTGCCACTCCGAACCACCCTGGCCCCCGTTCTGGAGCCATGCAGGGCTTCTGCAGGATCTCCACCTGGACTTTGAATTCCCCTCTCGGGTTTGTGAAGTCTTATGCAATCCCGGCGAAACCATACCAGCTGCTACATCACTCATTTTTGTTTTACTGGAGTCTTGTACCGGTGCATTCCAGGTTACAGCTATCACTGATTTTAAGACACTCAGCCAATCCTCTCCTTCTCACTTATCCATTATCTTCTCTCCACATGCCCTAGCTCTCACTCTTCATTCCTCTCAAACTAACCTACTCACTGGGCCTCATTCTCAGGTCCCCTGTTTCTGACTCTTAATAATAATAATAATAATGATGATGGCATTCATTAAGTGCTTACTATGTGGAAAGCATTGTTCTAAGTGCTGGGGAGGTTACAAGGTGATCAGGTTGTCCCACGGGGGGCTCACAGTCTTCATCTCCATTTGACAGATGAGGTAACTGAGGCCCAGAGAAGTGAAGTGACTTGCCCAAAGTCACCCAGCTGACAGGTGGCGGAGCCAGGATTTGAACCCATCACCTCTGACTCCAAAGCCTGTGCTCTTTCCACTGAGCTGCGCTGCTTCTGTTGCTCATTCCCTTCTTCCTGCCTGAAATGTCCCCATCTTCATATCCCCTGACCTCCCCCTTCTGAGATGTCATCCTCTGCTTGGGAAGCCTTCCCTGATGAATTTCTCCTCTCCCCCGGTTTTATCCCCTCAATTATCACCACCCCTGTAGCACTCTTGTATATACCCTGTTATTTAAACACCCAGCTACATATACCTTTTTCCTTCTTTCCCCTATCTGTAAATTGTTTTAGTGTCTGTCTCCCCCACTAGATCATAAACCTCTTAAGGACAGGGATTATGTCTACTAACTCTGTTGTTCTCTGCCAAGTTCTTAGTACAGGGCTGCACCCAATAAATACTATGGATTGACTGATAAAAACATCAGCCTAGATAGCAAATCATCACCTGGGTTAGAGGCTGTACTTTTCCTTTATATCTCCTCATTCCCTTTCTTTTTCTCTCTTCCTGTAATCCTCCTCCCCCTCCTCTCTCCTCTATGTCCCACAGACCATTGGTTTTTACCTGCATTTCTCCTCTTCCCTCTCCCTCCCCTGCTCTTTCTTTCTTTCTCTCCTCTCTCTCCTTACCTCCCTGTTCCTCTCTCATGTTGCACTCCTTCTTAACCACTATTCTGTCCGTCCTTGTTCCCTTCTGGTGCCACACTTCCCCTTTCGATTCTTCTTTTTGCCCATCCTAGGTTTTTCTCTTTTCCCTGTTTCTATAATCCTACAATCCTTTTTTTTCTGTTCTTAAACTGCTTTGCACCGTTTTCTATTCCCATCCTCTCCTCCACCGATCCTTTGCCTTCTCCATTCACCTCTTTTTCTGTCTTTTTTATGCCTCAGTTTCTCCCCCTCTTGCTTTCTCCTTCCTTCTCTCTCATCACCCAGTGACCTTTTACTCTCAATTCTGCTCCTGCAGTGGTGGGGCTTTAGCGGCAGCAGAAGATGGGAAGGAATAAGAAGCCCTTTTATCGGCCCTTCAGCTAACGCTTTTCTCCTGCAGGACTTGGAGGTATATGGTATCTGGAAGGAGGCCACCCCTCCGGCCTGTTAACTTGTTCCAGTGTCCTTGTCTTTTGGGGTATGGGGAATGAACACTGCATCTATGGCTCCTCATTTTAGACACCTGTGCTAATTAATCAGTGGCTCTGCGAGCCAGCTTCCCATGCCAACCAATTAGTGATTCCATGGTGATCCAGTACCTGACTTAGATTGTAGTTTCACTCAGGTATTCACCTAACCTGTGTGGTGAACCAATCTCAATCGATCAATCAATCAATGATATTTCTATATGCAGAGCACTGTATTGCGTGCTTGGGAGAGTACAACAGAGTTGGCAGACACCTTCCCTGCCCATAACGAGCTTACAGTCTAGAGGGTGAATGCAGATTCTATCCTTTGAAATATCCAGATTCCCAGTAGGTTGGCAAATGACAGTTTTTGCCTTTAAAAGGAGCTTTCTCTATGAGCTGCTGTAACAGTATCATGAATGGGGGACCAATTTTCCTCCCAAAAGAGTGTCCCAAATGCTTTCTGAGGGACTAGAAAGAGGCCTAGTGGAAAGAGCCTCGGCCTGGGAGTCGGAGGACCTGGGTTCTAATCCTGGCTCTGCCGGGTATCTGTGGTGTGACCTTAACTTCACTGTGCCTCAGTTTTCTCATCTGTGAAATGGAAATTCAATACCTGTCCTCCCTCCTACGGAAACTGTGAGCCACGTGGGACCGGGGCTGTCTTGTCTTGTGTTATCTTATGCCGTCGAGTTGTCTCCAACCCATAGTGACTCCATGGACAGATCTCTTCCAGAACGCCCCACCTCCATCTGCAATCGTTCTAGTAGGGTATCTATAGAGTTTTCTTGGTAAAAATATGGAAGTGGTTTACCACTGCCTTCTTCTGCACTGTAAACTTGAGTCTCCCGTGCCGCTGCTGCCCTGCACAGGTGAGTTTTGACTTGTAGCAGATGGCCTTCCACTCGCTAGCCACTGCCCAAGCTAGGAATGGAATGGGTTGGCCTCTGCTTGACTCTCCCTCCCGTAGCCGAGACTGGTAGAGGACTGGAAACTTCCAGGTGCAAGCCTGAGAAGGGCACAGGGGTGCTTAGTACAGTGCTTGGCACCTAGTAAGCGCTTAAATACTGTCATTATTTGTAGAACTTCAGGGGTGGCAGCAATAATATTTTGCTTTTCAAAAGTCCCTAATAAATTTTAAAAAGAAATCTGACAACGCTTTGATCTTGAATGCTTTTAAATTTGGTTCTAGCTGAATGTTTTGTTATGACTCACTAATAGTATTCATATATTTTAATCAAATGAACAGTACACTTTACTCATATCTTTGGAAACGGGGCCTTATTTAAACAAAAGAGGAAAAACAATCAGCTCCTCTGAAGTGAATTGATCCTATAGTGTGCGGCACAGGTTGTCAAATTACCTGAGGTTGTTGGTGATTCAGGCAATCCTCAACCCCGTGTGAGATAAAATTTATAGGCTTATGGGTGTCGGGCAGATATTTCCAATCTGGATCTCCCACACTTTGCCGATGCTGTTCATGTAAGCCTCACAGTTATGCTGCTAGGCTCTCTATTGAGCAGGTCCAGGTAAATCTCCTTTGAAGAAGGAAAGCTAAAGCTCTAAAATTACAGCGTCAAACTCAAGGGGGACGATTGGATTTAAAAACAAATTTTTTTTACGGCATTTATTATTTCCTACGTGCCAGGCACTGTACTGAGGACTGGGGTAGATACAAGCCGATCAGGTTGGACACAGTCCGTGTCCCATGTGGCGCTCACGGTCTTAATCCCCATTTTACAGATGAGGTAAATGAGGCACAAAGAAGTTAAGAGACTTGCCCAAGGTCCCAGAACCCCATCTATTGAACCTCAATCTCGTCTATCTCGCCGCCGATCTCCCCCCCGCCCCATCCTGCCTCTGGCCTGGAACTCCCTCCCTCCTCATATCTGATGTGTCTGTTATCTCACATCCACCACCGTGTCCGTGTCACTTGCTCCCTTTGCTGTTCCCGCGCCACAGTACTTATGTATATATCTGTAATTTTATTTATTTATATTGATGCCTGTTACTTGTATTGATGTCTGTCTCCACCCTCTAGACTCTGAGCTCGTTGTGGGCAGGGATTGTCTCTATTACTGTAGTGTACTTTCCAAGCACTTAGTACAATGCTCTGCACACAGTATGCACTCAATGAATACGATTGAATGAATGAATTACAGACAATTACTCTCCCCCCCTTCAAAGCTTATTAAAGGCACATCTCCTCCAGGAGGCCTTCCCTGACTAAAGCCTCTTTTCCTTTTCTTCAACCCTCTTCTGCTTCGCCCTGACCTGCTCCCTTTATTCACCCTCCATCCCAGCCCCACAGCACTTACGTACATACCTGTAATTTAGTCATGTATATTGATGTCTGTCTCCCCTTAGAGACTGTAAGATCGTGTGGGCAGGGATTGTGTCTGTTATATTGCTATATTATACTCCCCCAAGCGCTTAGTACAGTGCTCTGCACACAGGAAGCGTTCGATAAATGCGATCGACTGATTGACAACATACACGTGGCAGAGCCGGGGCTAGAACCCAGGTCCTTCTGACTCCCAAACCCGTGTTCTATCCACTAGGCCATGCTGTCTCTCTTTTGAACTCAATGGCTTCATCTTTCTACCACTTTTAAGTGAACAAAAATCCGGTCACTTTAGGAGGGCTGAGGGTGAGGCCACAAAGATGGATTCTAGAGGTGGAGAAAGAGAGATGGAGAAAGAAGGGAAAGAGAGACGGAGAAAGGAGGGGTAGGGAAAAGGGAAAAGAGTGAAAGAACCAGGGAGAATAGAAAGAGGAGATGGAGAAAGGGAAAAAGGACGGGGGAAATGGGAAAGCAGAATGGGGGAGAGGAGGAAGAGGAAAGAAAAAAATCCTTGTTTCCCTTCCTAACCCCACTTTGTCTTCCTAACTTTCCCATCACAAGTCAACAGTACCGCAGTATCTTCTCTGATCTTCAGGTTTGCAATCTAAGGATCATCTTTGACTCCTTGCTACATTTTAATCCACACATAGTCTGTCTCTAAATCTTGTCGGGAATAATAGGGTGAACCTCAGTCTTGTTACTTCCAGCCTATTCTGAGGTGTGTGTGGCGGCCGAGGTGAGCGGCCCATGGCCAACCACAGACAGTTCGCGTGATAGTGGGCACTGGTTGTTCTGCGGCGCTTGAAACCGCTTTTCTTCTAACACGTCGCTCCTTTGCTAAAGCAACGCATTTGTCCTCAAAGGACTGAGGAGCCGAGTGACAGATCGGACCGCAATGGCACCTGTCCAGGGCCACTGGCCCCTCTAGACTATAAGCTCTAGAAGGTGGGGAGAGGTGGTGGTCTTCCGTATATGAAGGGGGAGGAAGTTCCAGGCCAGAGGGAGGATGTGGGCGAGGGGTCGTCAGTGCGATAGTCGAGTTCCAGGAACAGTGAGTAGGTTGAATTAAAGGAGCGAAGCGGGCGGGCTGGATCGTAGGCGATCGGGAAAGCAGGAGAGGGGAACTGATCGACTGCTTTAAAGCCAATGGTAAGGAGTTTCTGTTCCATGTGGAGGCAGTATCCAAGTCCGTTAATGGGCAACTGAGAACTTGGTTGAAGTGCTCAGCCCATCTATCCAGGACAGCAGCACGATTGATCAGCAGTTTGGACTCATCAGGGTTAAGGAAGAGATTCATATCTCTGGAGTTCGATCCATAGACTGTACAGAGATTTTCAAGAAAAGTCGCGCTCCATTTGCGGTCAGCTGCTGCCTGAAGTTCCGCGGTTTTCGCCATCTGCCGCTTTTCCTTCATCTGGCAGAGTGGGACTTGTATCAGCTGCTTGGTGTACTGTAGGCCTCTTTTTTCTTAGGGGAGTTTCTGTCATTAATCCATGCTCAGTGCTGACTTTGCACGATCTCCAGGGGTGGCTTGGCCTTGATATCACTTTCTTAGACCCCATCTTGGTGTTTTCTCTTAGCAAAGCCAGGACCGTCTGCCGTGTTGTATACGGCATCCTCGAACACTGGTCATGCGATTTGAAGATCGTGCTGTCGGAGTATGATTGTAAGTCAAGAGCCCGTTCTATTATATTGGCCACAAGAGGATGGTCAGACAGCGTGGATGTTTCTCTCACAGGTTGTGTAGCCAGTGTTGTCTCCCGCAGCCTTACAACGACACAATCGGTTAGACGCTCGTGGAGGAGTGGGGCACGTGCGTTTAAGTGGTTTTGTGTTTCGCCACCATTTGGAGCGCCGTGTTTGAGAGAACCAGTCGATTACCATTTGTGCCATTTGTGTTTGCTTTACCTACACCGTGCCTTCCAAAGACTTTGGGTCTCTCAAACTGCAACAAGCGCAACACGGACATAGTGGCCCAGAAGTGGGCTCACCTCAGCGTCAGTGTAGTTGCGTATCTGAGACAAAGTGAGCTTTTTTAAAAAAGTGCCTGTTGGAAGAAAGTGGCTGAGTGAAGCGCAACGTAGAAATCTTACCGACGAGAAAAGCAGTAGAGAAAGATCAATGCTGTGACACAATCATTTTCATCCATCTCCTACGACATCATCGACTCTTGATGAAAAGAAGGACAGACGTTGGGTTTTCTACATTTTACAGGAAGTTCATAGAAAAGTACAACATTTTTACAATAAATAACCATTTTATCATGAATTTAAAATGTTGTAATTAGTGCCCTAACCTAGGGCAATGAGCTCAAGGCCTGTGAGTGACAAAATAATAATAATAATAATAATAATAATAATAATAATGGCATTTATTAAGCGCTTACTATGTGCAAAGCACTGGGGAGGTTACAAGGTGATCAGGTTGTCCCACGGGGGCAACCCCATTTTACAGATGAGGTAACTGAGGCACAGAGAAGTTAAGTGAGTTGCCCAAAGTCACACAGCTGACAATTGGCGGAGCCGGGATTTGAACCCATGACCTCTGACTCCAAAGCCCGGGCTCTTTCCACTGAGCCACACTGCTTCTCTGCGTGATGAATCTACCCCACCCAGCAGAGACTGGAGCTGTAGAAGTCTCTCCCATATTTTCAAAAATTTGCAGGCCATGGTGCAACACTGGGTGGCCCCCGGAATGGTCCACAAGAACAGAGCTTTTTTTTTTTTGATTAAAAGGGGAAATGTGCAGGTCTGTTGAAGAATCTCACCGGAGTTGTGGTCGGTGGGGTAAGAACCATCCAGGTCAGACACTAAAAAGCCAAAGGCAGCTGGGTGGATGTGTCGCTTCTCATGGGATAAATCATTGCTTGGGATCCACCCTGCCTTCTTGAAAGCATGTTCTGCCTCTTAGTCATTCAGAGAGTGCTCACAACAGGAAGGAAATGTTCTCTAAGTACAGGTTGCCTAAACGTTGTTGCCGAAAAAAGCCCTCTGTTGACAACGTACCCTGCAAAAGAACTCCTTCTCACTGTGCCTCGTTCTCACCTGTCCCGCCATCAACCCCTGGCCCAAGTCCTACCTCAGGCCCGGAATGCCCTCCCTCCTCAAATCTGCCAAACAATCACACTTCCCCCCCTTCAAAGCCCTACTGAAAGCTCACCTCCTCCAGGAGGCCTTCCCAGACTAAGCCCCAATTTTCCTCTGCTCCTCCTCCCCTCCCCATCGCCCCGACTCGCTCCCTTTGCTCTACCTCTGTCCCCCCGACAGCACTTGTACATATTTATAATTCTATTTATTTATATTAATGATGTGCATATATCTATATTTCTATTTATTTATATTGATGCTATTGATGCCTGTTTACTTGTTTTGATGCCAGTCTCCCCCTTTCTAGACTGTGAGCCCGTTGTGGGCAGGGATTGTCTCGACTTGTACTTTCCAAGCGCTTAGTACAGTCCTCTGCACACAGTAAGCCCTCAATAAATACGTTTGAATGAATGAATGGATGAACCCCAAAGAGCCACACTCCCCTGCCCTAGCATCCCAGTATAGCTACTGTGACAGAATAATAATAATAATGGTATTTGTTAAGCGCTTACTATGTGCAAAGCACTGTTCTAAGTGCTGGGGAGGTTACAAGTTGATTAGGTTGTCCCACGGGGGCCTTACAGTTTTAATCCCCATTTTACAGATGAGGTAACTGAGGCACAGAGAAGTGAAGTGACTTGCCCAAAGTCACACAGCTGACAGTTGGCGGAGCCGGGATTTGAACCCATGACCTCTGACTCCAAAGCCCGTGCTCTTTCCACTGAGCCACGCTGCTTCTGCCTAGCCCCCAAGCATCCTCCACAAGTCTTATATTCCAGCCGCCCCCAACAGATGTAGACCTCACCTTCTTCTGTTTACGTCTTGTCTTTCGCTCTCATCTGAGAGCGAACCTTCTGGAAAAGAGCCACATTTAAGTCCCGGTCCCGTTCGGTCTGGGAGGATCCGCTGGCTATAAGAAAGCTAGAATGCAACGAGAATTCGCTCAGGTCACCAGAGGACCATTTAGGGCGCTGAAGCAGGAAATTTCCGAACGGAGGCCCGCTACCTCGTAAGAGTTAAGGCAGCGTCCCAATTGGGGAAAAAAATGGCTTAATAAATGTTCATTCAGCCTAGCAAACAGCTGGCAAAAATGGCTAGACCTGCAAAGAGTCTAGTTAGCCTGGAAAATTAAAGCTGATCACATCCACATTTACCAATGCCACCTGCTCCCTTCTTACCCGTCCTCGGTTTCTTCTACCGCTCCACCTCCAGTTAGCATCAGTGCCCGATTTATCCTGGGAAAGGTGCTGGAACTCAAAATTCTGGCACCTTTCCCATGGCCATCTTTTCAGGGCCAGAAGACCTGGGGGAAGGAAGAGGGGTGGTATTTGGCCCCGTGCTTATTTACTGGTTGTCTTGTCTTATGCCGTCGAGTCGTCTCTGACCCATAGCGACCCCACGGACACGTCTCTCCCAGAAGGGCCCGCTCTCCATCTGCAATCGTTCTGGTAGTGCATCCATACGGTTTTCTTGGTAAAAATACGGAATTGGTTTACCATCGCCTTCTTCCGCGTAGTAAACTTGAGTCTCCACCCTCGACTCTCTCCCAGGCCGCTGCTGCCCGGCACGGGTGAGTTTTGATTTGTAGCAGATTGCCTTCCACCGGCCAAGCTAATAATGGAATGGGTAGGCCTCTGCTTGCCTCTCCCTCCCGTAACCGAGACTGGTAGAAGACTGGAAGCTCTCCAGGTACGACTCTGAGAGGGGAGCTTGGCACTATTTACTGGTTAGCAAATAATAATTATAACAGAATTAAGATTGCTACCATAAAGTTACAAATACCTTATTCAGTCATAGCAGTGAGGTTCGCTCACCGAGCATATGGGCACAGTGGAGAAGATCAGAAAAGGGAAGAAGGAAAACTTTCGGTGTGTGGCCTCAAAACAGAATCCAAAACAGCATAAACAGAGCTGAGAGGGGAACACGGAGTGACTGAGAAAGATCATCATCATCATCAATCGTATTTATTGAGCGCTTACTATGTGCAGAGCACTGTACTTAGCGCTTGGGAAGTACAAATTGGCAACATATAGAGACAGTCCCTACCCAACAGTGGGGACCTAAGGCCTAGAGCTACTGAGGGGAGAGGGATTGGAGTGCTGAGAAAAGAAGCCCAGACCATTCCCCCAGGAAGCCCCAAGCAGCTGAAAGGAGATTAGAACAGGAGAAATGAAAATTGACATATCCCCAGGGGGTAATGGAGGGTAGGGGGAGGGAATAGAATAAGACAGAGAACAGAGATAGATGCTAAAGGTAGAGAGGAAGGAAATTCATGATTTTCAGTTCCCCCCAAACCTTTGCAAGTGTCAGTTTGTTTTAACCTATTATTAAATACCATTAACACGATCTATCATTTCCTCTCCATTTCGTACGATGCAGATTTTCCCTTGCCCAGCCTTTTAAGGGCTACGTTGGGGAAGGGTCTTTTCAGCCACATCTGCACTCATGAACAACAACAACGAAAATCTCACCACCAGTAGCATTATCTTAAAACCTGAAGGATATCTCTATGTGTGCTCATTTGATTTAGGGAGAAGTTTACGCCTTTTATTAGGGAAGCCCAGTGGCCTAGTGGAAAGAGCACAGGCCTGGGTTCTGAAGCTAGCTCTGCCACTTTTTTTTCTCTCATGGTGTTTGTTAAGCGCTTAGTATGTGTCAAACACTCTTCTAAGCAGTGGGGTTGATACAAATCAGTCAGGATGGACACAGTCCCTGTCCCGCATGGGGCTCACGGTCTAAGCAGGAGGAAGAACAGGTATTGAATCTCCACTATGCAGTTGAGGAAACTGAGGCACGGAGACATTCAGTGACTTGCCCAAGACACAGCGGGCAAGCGATGCAGCCGGGATTAGAACCCGGGTCCTCTCACTCCCAGGCCGTGCTCTTTCCATTAGGCCCCACTGCTGTCACTTGCCTGCTGTGTGACCTTGGGCAAGTCACTCGACGTCTTGGTGCCCCAGTTTCCTCCTCTGTAAAATGAATGTTAAAATGCCTGTTCTCCCTCCGCGCTCAGACTGTAAGCCCCACGCGACACCAGAACTGTGTCCGACCTGGTTATCTTGTATCCATCCCAGTGCTCGGCGCGTACTAAGCGCTTAACAAATATGGCAGTCATTATTATAGGGGGAAATCAAATAGCAAAATGTCTGTGAGTCTCAACTGTGAAACGAGGAGATAGTTTTGCTTTAATTGCTTCTCTAAGACCCAAGGGGGATGGATGCTAGATGAAATAGTAGGCTTTTTCTGGCTCAATACCTATGATCGTGCATTCAGAATTCTGATTTAGCCGAAGGGTGTAAGATGAACGACAGGCAGGGAGGAAACGTTTGAGGACTCTTGTATACTGCGTAGGCCAGGAAGCGCGTGGAGAGCATTGCTCTCTTTTAGTGGGCTTTTAATACAGTGTGAGAGACTCCTGCTACCCTTTGGCATTCTGGCTTGCCAGGTGAGGTGAGGGGTGGGGAAATGGAAGGAGGTGGGAGAGGGTTAAAAGCACACATAGCTGTCAGGGAAATGTTTAAGTGGCCGGAGAGAAGGGGCCCGGGGGTGAGAAGTTCATGGGTTCTAATCCCCGCTCTGCCACACGTCTGTTGCGTGACCTTGCGCAAGTCACTTTACTTCTCTGGGCCTCAGTTACCTCATCCGTCAAATGGGGGTTGAGACTGTGAGCCCCACGTGGGACGGGGACTGTGTCCAACCCGATTTGCCTGTATCCACCCCAGTGCTTAGTACGGTGCCTGGCACATAGTCAGCGCTTAACAAATACCGCAATTATCATTACCTTGTTGCCCTAGGGGTAAGTGGGGGGTAAGCGATAGCCATACAAAATGTGGCGGTGATGTGAGGAACTAAGAAGTGAGCAGAGTCATTGTCATTGTCAGCTGTGTGGCTTTGGGCAAGTCACTTGACTTCTCTGTGCCTCAGTTCCCTCATCTGTAAAATGGGGATGAAGACTGTGAGCCCCCTATGAGACAACCTGATCACCTTGTAACCTCCCCAGCGCTTAGAACAGTGCCTTGCACATAGTAAGCGCTTAATTAATGCCATTATTATTATTATTATTATAGAGTAAAGCAGCTTTTCAGGTCTAAACTCTTTTTTTTAAATCGCATTTGTTAAGCACGTACTTTGTGCCAGGCACTGTATAAAGTGCTGAGGTAGATACAAGCTAATCAGGTTGGACACAGTCCCTGTTCATTCATTCATTCATTCAATCGTATTTACAGAGCGCTTACTGTGTGCAGAGCACTGTACTAAGCGCTTGGGAAGTACAAGTTGGCAACATATAGAGACGGTCCCTACCCAACAGCAGGCTCACAGTCTAGAAATGGGGCTCACAGTGCTAATCCCCATTTTACAGATGAGGGAACTGAGGCACAGAGGAGTGAAGTGTCTTGCCTGAGGTCACAGAACGGATAAGAGGCAGAGCCGGGATTAAAATCCAAGTCCTTCCGAGTCCCAGGCTCCTGCTCTATCCACTAGGCCACACTGCTTCTCAGGTTTTCCTCCGCTTCACTCTGATGGTGATGGGGAAAGGGTTAGCCAGGCTCTCTTCTCTGACTCTGCTTACCAGTGTGTCATTCATTCATTCATTCATTCATTCATTCATTCAAGCAGTCCCTGTCCCATATGGGGCTCACAGTCTTCATCCCCATTTTACAGATGAGGGAACAGAGGTACAGAATCAATCAATCAATCAATCAATCGTATTTATTGAGCGCTTACTCTGTGCGGAGCACTGTACTAAGCGCTTGGGAAGTACAGTTGGCAACATATAGAGACAGTCCCTACCCAACAGTGGGCTCACAGTCTAAAAGGGGGAGACAGAGAACAAAACCAAACATACTAACAAAATAAAATAAATAGAATAGATATGTACAAGTAAAATAAATAGAGTAATAAATATGTACAAACATATATACATATATACAGGATATATATATACATATAATAATAATGATGGCATTTATTAAGCGCTTACTATGTGCAAAGCACTGTTCTAAGCGCTGGATGGTACTTTCCCAGGGCTTAGGCACAGTGCTCTGCACACAGTAAGCGCTCAATAAATTTGACCTCTGACTCCAAAGCCTGTGCTCTTTCCACTGAGCCACGCTGCACCATTACCATAGTATCAGCCACATAGTAAGCGCTTAACAAATACCACAATTTTTATTATTATTCATTTATATTTCTGTCTCTCTCCCCCGCTAGACTGTAAGTGAGCTGTGAGCAGGGAATGTGCCTGTTTATTGTTTATTGTTTACAGAACAGTGAAGGGGCTTGCCCAAGGTCACAAAGCAGACATTTCTGGTGGTATTGACACCTGTCTACTTGTTTTGTTGTCTCTCTCCCTCTTCTAGACTGTGAGCCCATTGTCGGGTAGGGACCGTCTCTATACGTTGCCAATTTGTACTTCCCAAGCACTTACTACAGTGCTCTGCACACGGTAAGCGCTCAATAAATACGATTGAATGAATGAATGAATTTACTAAGCGCTTATTGTGTGTGGAGCACGCTATTAAAATCTTGGGAGAGCGCAGTACAACAATAAACTGACACATCCCTACCCACAGTGATATTACAGTCTAGAAGGGACTGTCTAGAGTCCCTAGACAGTCTTGGTGAATTCCTCAGTTTCCAGAAATCTGGCCTGTTGATGACATCAACTGCTTTTCTTGAGGTCGGTGAACACAGTATAGAGACACCGCTCTCCATTCCTGGGGGAAATAATAATAATAATAATAATAATAATAATAACAATAATAATAATAATAAAAGCTCCAGGAGGCCTTCCCAGACTGAGCCCCTTCCTTCCTCTCCCCCTCGTCCCCCTCTCCATCCCCCCATCTTACCTCCTTCCCTTCCCCACAGCACCTGTATATATGTATATATGTTTGTACATATTTTTTACTCTATTTATTTATTTATTTATTTATTTTATTTGTACATATCTATTCTATTTATTTTATTTTGTTAGTATGTTTGGTTTTGTTCTCTGTCTCCCCCTTTTAGACTGTGAGCCCACTGTTGGGTAGGGACTGTCTCTATAGGTTGCCAATTTGTACTTCCCAAGCGCTTAGTGCAGTGCTCTGCACATAGTAAGCGCTCAATAAATACGATTGATGATGATAATTGTGGTATTTGTTAAGCGCTTACTGTGTGCCGAGCACTGTTCTAAGCACTGGGGGAGATACAAGGTAAACAGGTTGTCCCACATGGGGCTCACAGTCTTAATCCCCATTTTCCAGATGATGTAACTGAGGCACAGGGAAGTTAAAGTGACTTGCCCAAAGTCACACAGCTGATAAGTGGCGGAGCCGGGATTAGAACCCATGACCTCCGACTCCCAAGCCGACGCTTTTACCACTGAGTCACGCTGCTTCTCTGGGAACCTAGATGCGTCAGGGAGTGGTGACTTTTCACAGTTTCTTGACTCGACTTCTGCCTGAGCTTTTCACCCAAGCAATGCCTTCAGACTGTCTCCCCCCCTTCTAGACTGTGAGCCTGTTGTGGGCAGGGATTGTCTCTGTTGCTGCATTGTATTTTCCAAGCACCTATTACGGTGCTCTGTACACAGAAAGCACCCAATAAATACGATTGAATGAAAGTGCTTTTCCATTTGCCTTGGCTTTGACTTGCAAAAGGTGACTTTGTCAAAAGCCAGGGCAAAAAGGCTCAGTATTTTGGCCAGTTTTCTGTTTCTGCAAGGGTTTCCTCTGTGATGGTGAAAGGCATATTGAGGAGTTTTCTTTTAGTGTTCTTGCCATCTGTATACTTCCCAAGCGCTTAGTACAGTTCTCTACACATAGTAAGCGCTCAATAAATACGATTGATGATGATGATGATCCCCTCACTCTCTGTGATGAAGGTGGTTCCGGCTGGAAATTTATGATGTGTTCCATATTCTTCTACTGATGCCTGTTTACTTGTTTCGATATCTGTCTCCCCACTTCTAGACCGCGAGCCCATTTTTGGGCAGGGGATTGTCTCTGTTGCTGAATTGTACTTTCCAAGCGCTTAGTACAGTGCTCTGCACACAGTAAGTGCTCAATAAATGCGATTGAATGAATAAAAGTCCTTCATTCGGTGGTGCTCAGAGTTGCCCTGGGTCTCTTCAGCTTTGGCATCCCACCATGTTTCTTAGTTTGAGCTGTTTGTCTTGTGTCAGATTTTTGTTGGCTTCCGTTTTCTCCCGGTCGTGAGGGACGGCAAGTTACTGTCAACGCGTTTCTCGTTTCGCTGGCGACGAGAAATTTTTAGCCTCGAAATCATTTCCCTCAAACCTGTCTTGGTGGTTTGGTAATGAGCTTGGTAGAGTAATAATAATAGTGGTATTTGTGAAGCGCATTCTCTGTGCCAAGCACCGTACTAAGCGCCGGGCTCCATACAAGATCATCGGGTCGGATACAATCCCTGTCGCATATGGGGCTCACAGTCAAAGGAGGAGGGAGAACAGCTATTGAATCCCCATTTCACAGGTGAGGAAACTGGAGAACAGAAAAGCCAAGTGACTTGCCCAAAGGAGTAACTTGCCCACACGGTAGGCAAGCGTAGGATTCAGGACCAGAATCCAGCTCTCCTGACTTCAAGTCTGGTGTTCTTTCCACTAGACCACCCTGCTTCTCAATGAAGCTCTTTTTTTTTAACAAAAGAAAAAAAACCAAATTGTTTTAAGTAACGAAAGTTCTTGGGGAGAAGAAAGTGGAGAAATCCCCACAAAGCTCCAGACTTGTCTCTATATGTTGCCAATTTGTGCTTCCCAAGCGCTTAGTACGGTGCTCTGCACATAGTAAGCGCTCAATAAATATGATTGATTGATTGATTTTCCTCAGGACCGTCTCTATATGTTGCCAACTTGTGCTTCCCAAGCGCTTAGTACAGTGCTCTGCACACAGTAAGTGCTCAATAAATACGATTGAATGAATGAATACTGAAACCAAGTGATTTCATCTCCTCCTCCTATCAGGAGCTCGTTGTGGGCAGTGTTTGTTTATTGCTATATTGTACTCTCCCCAGCGCTTAGTACAGTGCCTTGCATGCAGTAAGCACTCAATGAATATGATTGAATGAATGAATGAAATGTTTCATCAAAGTACACACTTGTTTTTGCTTTGAAAGGAAGTGATTTGTTTGGAGGAAAGGTGACAACCGCTCCTCCCCACCTCACCAAATCCCTGTTTTCATGGTAGCCTGATTGTGTCTCTGAGAAACTTCCATTTGCTAATCACGTCAATATTTGTACTTGGGATTCTCTGTCCCAAATGGACTGCTCTGACATTGTCCCTGAGCATCATGGTATTTATTGAGCATTTACTGTGAGGGGGAGCGCAGGGAGAGTACAAAAGGGGAGAAGCAGCGTGGCTCAATGGAAAGAGCCCGGGCTTTGGAGTCAGAGGTCATGGGTTCAAATCCCGGCTCCGCCAACTGTCAGCTGTGTGACTTTGGGCAAGTCACTTCTCTTCTCTGTGCCTCAGTTCCCTCATCTGTAAAATGGGGATTAAAACTGTGAGCCCCCCGGGGGACAACCTGATCACCTTGTAACCTCCCGTGCTTAGAACAGTGCTTCGCACATAGTAAGCGCTTAACAAATACCATCATTATTATTACAAAACAACAGGGTTGTTGACATGTTCCCTGCCCACAGGATGCAGCATGGCCTAGTGGATAGAGCAAAGGACCTGGGTTCTAATCCCGGCTATGCCGCTTCAGCGCTTGGAACAGTGCTTTGCACATAGTAAGCGCTTAATAAATGCCATCATTATTATTATTATTGTCTGCTGTGTGACTTTGGGCAAGTCACTTCACTTCCCTGTGCCTCAGTCACTGCATCTGTTAAAGGGGAATTAAGACCGTGAATGCCATGTGGGACTCGGACCGTGTCCGATCTGGTTACCTTGTATCTACCCCCGGGGCCTGGCATATACTAAGTGCTTAACAAATACCATAAAAAATGAGCTTACAGTCTAAAGGACGAACTGATGGTCTACAGAGGACTGTATCAATTATATTATAATACTATAGTCAATGGCAGGGATGGGGAACCTCTGACTCCTGAGCTGGGGATGACTCCTCTCAGACTGAAATACGGCTCTCAGGCGTAGGCCCGCTTGTAGACTCTGCCCCATGACGGTGATTCCATTAGCTTTGCCCTCACAAAAAAGAAATGTGCAAGAAGTTGGATAGGAAGTAGCAGGCCCACCCTGCTCCTTTATGTCACAAAGGGGTCGAGGAGACAAGATGGCCGCTCCACTTCTCCCTGAACAACAAAGCCTCCCAACCGCACACGCCACTCGCCTGTCTGTCCTCCGCTGTCTCCCCCTTGCAGCCCCCATACTGGACGCCTTAACGGGGGCCATGGGTGGGATTAGCACTGGGCAGGAAAATGCTGGGGCGGGGGGTGAGTTCAACCGTCATGCCAGTTGGCTCCCGTGTGCACCGGGACCGAGAGCTGATGAGTCAGGTGAAGGCAGCGGTGAGGAAGAAACCAGGTATCTGTAAGTTAATTCTCTAAACTGTAAGCTCGTTGTGGGGAGGGAACGCGTCTGTTGATTGTGATGTTGTACTCCCCCGAGCGCTTAGTACAGTGCTCTGCACCAAGTAGGCGCTCAGTGAATGAATGAATTCTCAAACTCTCTAGCAGCAACAAAATAAATCCTTGACCGTTTTAAGGAGTTACTGTGGCCTAGTGGAAAGAGCCTGGGCTTGGGAATCAGAGGACCCGGGTTCTAATCCCAGCTCCGCCGCTTACCTGCTGTGTGACCTTGGACAAGTCACTTTGCTTCTCTCTGCCTCTGTTCTCTCACCTGCAAATAGGGATTCAATACCTGTTTGATACCTCCCTAAACTGTGAGTCCCATGTGGGTTCTTGAATCTACCTCAGAGTTTAGTACAGTGCTTGGCATATAGTAAGAGCTTAACAAATGCTATTATTATTATTATTCATTCAATCATATCTATTGAGCGCTTACTGTGGGCAGAGCACTGTACTAAGCACTTGGAAAGTACAGTTCGGCAACAGAGACAGTCCCTACCCA
Organism: Tachyglossus aculeatus; assembly: GCF_015852505.1. Lineage (NCBI taxonomy): Eukaryota > Metazoa > Chordata > Mammalia > Monotremata > Tachyglossidae > Tachyglossus > Tachyglossus aculeatus. The sequence continues at coordinate 59,836,535 of NC_052098.1, forward strand.
ACAACGGGCTCACGGTCTAGAAGACGGTATATTATCATTATTATTATTACTATTTTCCTCCTTCTCTCTCTCCCTCATTCTCCCCTCAAGAGCACGGCAGGACAAATGCTGTCTTTACAAACCCCCCGACTCTCCCTCCCACAGCCGTTTCCTCCAAATCAGGAACAGGAGGAGAGGCTGAAGGTCCCATGAGGTCCGATGCCTTTTTTTTCCTCTCTTTCTGCATCTCTGCTGACATGCACATCGAGATTTCCCGTGATTAAGAGCTATCTAGATCCTATTAAACTACTCTTTCTCTTCCTGAATTCATTTATGCTGTCTCCGGAGAGTCAGCTTCTCCTCGTCTCTCTCCGGAGAAGCAGGAAACTAATGGTGCTGAAAGGAAACTGTACTTTTAGGGCAGGGTCTGTAGGCTAAATTCATGGTTTCAACTTCCCCAAGTGGTAATTAAATCTTTTGGTGAGCTGGGAAGGAAGGAGAGAAGAGTGGTGACGGTTTTTATGACTTTGAGTTCCTCAACTGGAAAACCATTCTGTATAGGCAATGTAATTTTAAAAATAAATACCTGAAAATTATTGAAATTCTGGGTAGAATATACTCGCTCCTTCAATCCTACCATTTGAATCCTCATTATCTGATACCATTCAAGTGCTCTGTGTATACTGCTTTTTCTCTAAATTGCCTTTCTCTTTAAGATTTTGAAGCTCTCGCAACTTAAAAATCTGTCATTTTTTTTCAGACAACTGTCCGCTCCCGCGTGCCATTTCAACTAATCTTTGTGAATTTGGGGTTTTCACCGTACGCTTTAGGCCATGTAAGGATGTCTGCCCAGATGCAGAATCCGATCTCCACTCTATTTGGGTGATAATGGATGAGGCAGCAGCTGGACAGGATGTTACTGGAAAATATGAAGGAGACACTTGGATTCAGGACAGAAAAGAACTCATAAACATATTAGTCTTTGGGGAAATATCTCTCAACGCAAATGGCCTGAAGAACGAGAGAGCATGGGTGACTGAGAGAGAGGTGAACAAGAGAGGAGCTTCCTATTCAGAGCAAATGGTGGCATTGCGCTTCGTATCGTTGTTATTATTTGCGGTATTCATCATTTGAACAGTATTTCGTTCACTCTTAGGGGCTGTTCAGTCTTTATCCGTAAACACATCTGCGAAGCTGGTTGATACGGTTTTCCTGATTTTACATGCGAGAAAGCTGAGGGACCCCCTAAGCTGAAACAGTAAATTAGGGTTTCGGAACTCATAGTCCCTGAGCCCTTAGTCTGCTGCTTTGCCATTAATTAAAGTACTGTACAGGGAAAGCCTGATATAATGCGGCTTATTATACCACAGATTTGGATATACTGCCAGATGGATTCATCTACCAGTTCCTCCTCCCTCTCCATTCTTTGCTCTCTCAGTTCTTCTGCAGCTAGGCAATAAAGTGGATGCTATTCAGAACTTTTGTCACCTGAGTTATCTATCTACAGTATCGGGTGCTTGCTATATAACTTTCTAAAAAAAAAAGTCCCGCTTGTCAGCATTTCTGATGAACTGAAAATTCTGAGTTCATTTTTTGTGATTTATACGCAAGGAACCAGGCTCTCCCAAAGCATTGGTTATTGCCCAGGAATTTAAGCACTGTTTTTTTTTTTTTAAAAAAAATGGTATTTGTTAAGCGCTTTCTGCTGTAAGCACTGGGGTAGATACAAATTTATCAGGTTGGACACCGTCCCTCTCCTACGTGGGGCTCGCAGTCTAAGTCAGAGGGTGGAAGATTTAATCCCCATTTCACAGATAAGGCAACTGAGGCACAGAGATGTTAAATGACTTGCCCAAGGTCACAGAGCAAGCAATTGGCAGAGCTGGCGTTAGAACCCAGGTCCTCTTACTCCCAGGCCCGTGCTCTTCCCCCTGTACATATCTTTAAATTAAATCGTAAATTACGTATTTATCCATATCCATGCCTGTCTCCCCCTCCAGACTGTAAACTCATTATGGGCAGGGGACGATAATAATAATAATGATAATTACGGTACCTGTTAAACGCTTCCTATATGCCGAGCACTGCTCTAAGCGCTGGGGCAGATACAAGTTAATCAGGTTGGACACAGTCCCTGTCCTTCATGGGCCCATTTTACAGATGAGGTAACTGAGGCCCAGAGAAGTGAAGTGACTTGCCCAAGGTCACACAGCAGATCTCTGCTACTTCTGTTTGTATTGTACTCTCCCAAGTGCTTAGTACAGTACTCTGCACATAGTCAGCACTCAGTAAATACCATTGATTGATTTCCACTAGTCCACGCTGCTTCTCACTTCTGAAATTGCTTTAACTTTTTTAGACCAGGGGCCATTTAATAAATAACTGTTTCCATGGGCTAAATAGTATCCTCGGAGTCAGAAAGTGGCTTAAAATGCCTAATTTCAGGAATTAATTGACACAGACCAAATCTGGCTCAAGATATCTAACCACGTTGAGCAAACAGCCGACTAGTAGATAAATTGAGTGGCCGTGACAGGCAGAATCTCTTCGGAGAGGAAGCTAGGCTAACTAAATTATCTTTGAAACTTTTGTAGGATTGCCTAGAAATTATTCCTGCTCTTTTGACAGCTTCTCTAAATGCCTGAAATAAGTGCCTGGAAGGGTTTATGGGAACATTGGCTGTGCCTGTGGCCAGTGGCCTCCACAGTGATTCTCCACTGGATCTGAGAATTTGGGAGAAGGTGAAGCAAGGCTCCACTTCTTTTTGGAGTTCTGGGGTGAGGGGGGTGGTATACCTCTGAATCTGCAAGGAGAGATGAAACCCCAGGGTTTTAGGGGGGTCCTCAGGCCCCAGTGACAAGGTCGGGTTTAAAAAACGAAATCCCAAATTAGGGCTTGAGGCTAATAGTCTGGCCATTCTAACAGAACAAAAAGAAGCCAAGTTCTTTGCCTTGCAAAATTAAAAAAAAAAAATGATTCAGGGTTAGAAATGGAACAGATTTAGTGGGGGAATTCTGTTTTTTATTGATGGGCAAAAAGCTGTAGAATTCTTTTTCCCTGAATTTCACCGATTTACATCGCTAATGTCACAGCAGTCAATGAGAAGAGAATTTAAGATTAATTGGACAAATAATACCTAGGAGGCATATAGTATTCTAATTTGAAGACAGTCACCACAGTTTTCAAATGGTATCTCATTAATTATTCCAATGCCCTGTGATGTCAGATAGCCTATTGCCAGCATTAAGGAGCCAGAATTTCCCAATGCCTAAGCACTATTTAGTAAGTTACCACTTCAGCATACTCAATCATTCTCTAATGGTCTGAGTCTATGCCATTTCCAATAATGTCTAGTTTACAATAGCAGAGGCTGAGAAAGTGTCTAATTTTGAGTTGTAATGTAAAATGCAGTTTCTTTTCCTTTGAAATTATCTTCTCTTCTTTTCGATAAAAGAAGTGCATCTGATAAGGTGGACTATAGCCCATAGAATTTCATCCCTCCCGTTTTCTTAGCTGTGAAAATAGGAAAGACTAATACGATTTAGCATTTTGTGAGCCGGATTTTCCCAGTACCTAAACCAAACCACTCACTAGCTGTACGTTGGACAGTGGTGAATCCTAGTCCAAAAGTTTGGTACTGGCGAAATAAAAACATGAAAATATTAAAAAGGGGATTTTTGTCCCAGTGAACCGAACAAACCAAAAAACTCCCGGTGCCTAAATAGGACAGAATAGCCGAGAAAGCGTCTTCCAGGCAGCACCGATGCATTCGCTTCGCCATCCAACCTGGAAATGTAACCACGCTCAGGTCAACTGGGGCTGGTGTGTCTGCCTGCAGCTGGGATTGTTTAGTCACTTCATGTGGCTGATTCTGCAGTTGAACTTGCCCACAGTGTCATTTGCTGGTAACATGAAACCTTTCTCAATGTTTCCAAGGCAAATCTCTTGCTTGCCTAAACCATTGACTAAAAACAGCATTCAGATTGAAGGGGGAAGTATTTCCTGAAACCCTATCAGAGCTGCTAGAGAGAAAAGTTGTTATTCTGGTTTGGACATATGATAGTCTCCCCACCCCCCAACCCCAGGGTACTTATGTACATAGCTTTAAATTATTATAAATTACTTATTCATATTAATGTCTGTCTCCCCCCTAGACTGTAAGCTTTCCATCACCTTGCCCCTTCTTACCTCACCTCCCTTCTCTCTCTCTACGTCCCAGCCCGCACACTCCGCTCCTCTGGGGCCAACCTTCTCACTGTGCCTCAGTCTCACCTGTCTTGCCCCTGGTCCACATCCTACCTCTGACCTGGAATGCCTTCCCTTCTCAAATCTGCCAAACAATCACTCTTCCCCCCCTTCAAAGCCCTCCCGAAGGCTCACCTCCTCCAAGAGGCCTTCCCAGACTAAGCCCCCTTTTCCTCAGCTCCCCCTCGCTTCTGCGTCACCTCGACTCGCTCCCCTTCTCCCGGCCCCACAGCACTTATGTATATGTGTATAGATCTATAATTTTATTTATTTATATTGATGCCTGTTCACTTGTTTGGATGTCCGTCTCCGCCCCTCTAGACTGTAAACCTGTTGTGGGCAGGGATTGTCTCTCTTTATTGCTGTACTGTAATAATAATAATAATAGTATTTGTTAAGCACTTGCTATGTGTCAAGCACTGCTCTAAACGCCGGGATAGATACAAGGTAATCAGGTTGTACCACGTGGGGCTCACAGTTTTAATCCCCAGTTTGCAGATGAGGTAACTGAGGCACAGAGAAGTTAAGTGACTTGCCCAAAGTCACACAGCTGACGAGTGGCGGAGCCGGGATTGGAACCCACGACCTCTGACGCCCAAGCCCGTGCTCTTTCCGCTAAGCCACGCTGCTAGTCCCAAGCGCTTTCCAAGCTTTCCAAGCTCTTAGTACAGTGCTTTGCACACAGTAAGCGCTCAATAAATATGATTGAATGAATAAATGAATGAATTATGGGCAGGGAATGTTAATTTCTCCTGCGGTGTACTCTCCCAAGCATTTTGAACAGTGTTCTGCACATAGTAAGCACAGAATAAATACCACTGATTGATCGATTCTGGTTCTAGGGGTAAATTGCCACCCAGCATCAAAAAAACAGTGCTCACTGGATAATTCTGAAATTCACGTTTACTTTAAGATGTTAAGTTAAAGGTAGGGTTAAAAGTTGGCATTTCTTGGTCTAATTTTGAGCTTTACTGCATTGCCCCCAAACTTAGAAGTGAAATTTATTAAGCCTGTTCATGCACCTTGCTCTGAGCTAAGTAATGATGAGATTAGCGGATTCCAGAGTGCCAAGCAATCCCAAATCCCAATCCTATTATCGGCAATCTTAGGTTGGTTCGATTGGAAGGTGCCATTGACTAACTGACGAGGGTCTCATTCATTCGTTCATTCGGTTGTATATACTGAGCGCTTACTTTGAGCGCAGCACTGTACTGAGCGCTTGGGAGAGTACACTACAACAATAAACAGACACATTCCCCGCTCCCAGTGAACTCATGGTCTTATGGCAGGGGGTGGTGAGACAGACAAATATATACAAATATTACAGTTATGTACATAAGTGCTGTGGGGCTCATAGCTGGTAAGAAAAGAGGGAGCAAGTCAGGGTGACGCAGAGGGGAGTGGGAGAAGAGGAAAGGGGGGCTTAGTCAGGGAAGGCCTCCTGGAGTAGTTGTGCGGTCTCTGAAAGAGAATTCACAGATTAATACATTATTATTGAACAGAACAAACAGAAATTACATCGGTAAAGATAGTTCCATTCACCAATTTTTTTTCAAAGATAGTCCTCCACTTAATACGTTTTGAGTGAAGATGAATGATACTTACTTTCTAAATTCACACTCTAGTTCTGCCTTGCAACAGTAGCCTTCTTTATTGCATTAGCTCCAGGGGTGAATGTATTGGGGGGGATAAGGGGTGCTTGGGGACCACAGGAAAATGAGGAAACAAATTGAAGAGCTCTGGTGGGAGGAGGAGGAAACAGAGAACTGCGAAGATGACAGGGAGAGTGGTCGGGGAGAGTCTGGGGGAACTGGGTGGGAGGAAATTTGTTGCCAAATTGTACTTTCCAAGTGCTTAGTACGTGCTCTGCACGCAGTAAGTGCTCAATAAGTACGATTGAAGGAATGAATGAATGAGTGAACGAACTCCAGGCAGAGTCGCCAGAGAGGATAGAGACATCGATTTGGGTACACGAAAAATTTGTGGTTTGCTATTCTACAACTCCCACGACAAATGAAAGGTTTTTCAGGAAACCTTTGTCGTTAGGACGGTGCCAATTAAAACATTGGTTTAGGATCTCCCCCCACCCCACCTCCTGGCCCATCTTCCGATTGGCTTTCCCAGGCAGGAGCTGATCGATGAGAAAAATCTGCTTTTTGAGTGTTCACCATAATCTGATTGGTGGGAAATTCCGTCTTTTGAGCCCCCGGTGCCAGTGATGCGGTCCCCTCTGGTTTTGGACGTGGGATACGGCCCCCGCTGTATCTCCCTTCTCAAGGTAGCAGGTTCTCTGTCTCCCAGGACTTTTTCCATAGCAAAAGCAGAAACGGTGGGAGGCAGGGAGGGAAGAGCTCTCTTCCTCGCTTCAAGGCCCTACTGAGAGCGCACCTCCTCCAGGAGGCCTTCCCAGACTGAGCCCCCTCCTTCCTCTCCCCCTCCTCCCCCTCTCCATCCCCCCGCCTTTCCTCCTTCCCCTCCCCATAGCACCTGTATATATGTATATATGTTTGTATGTATTTATTACTCTATTTATTTATTTATTTTATTTGTACATATTTATTCTATTTATTTTATTTTGCTAATATGTTTTGTTTTGTTCTCTGTCTCCCCCTTCTAGACTATGAGCCCACTGTTGGGTAGGGACCGTCTCTATATGTGGCAAACTTGTACTTCCCAAGTGCTTAGTACAGTGTTCTGCACACAGTAAGTGCTCAATAAATACGATTGAATGAATGAATGAATGAATGAATGAATGAATGTATGAAGAGGTGAGCAATCTGAACGCAGCCCAGAGGGCATATGAGATGGGTCACAATTGCTTCCAGGAGTCATTCATTCAATCGTATTTATTGAGCGCTTAATGTGTGCACAGCACTGTACTAAGCGCTTGGAAAGTACAGCGTAGCTTAGTCAATCAATCAATCAATCAATCGTATTCATTGAGCGCTTACTGTGTGCAGAGCACTGTACTAAGCGCTTGGGAAGTACAAGTTGGCAACATATAGAGACAGTCCCTACCCAACAGTGGTCTCACAGTCTAGAAGGGGGAGACAGAGAACAAAACCAAACATATTAACAAAATAAAATAAATAGAATAGATATGTATAAGTAAAATAAATAAATAGAGTAATAAATATGTACAAACATATATACATATATACAGGTGCTGTGGGGAAGGGAAGGAGGTAAGATGGGTGGAAGGAGAGGGGGACGAGGAGGAGAGGAAGGAGGGGGCTCAGTCTGGGAAGGCCTCCTGGAGGAGGTGAGCTCTCAGTAGGGCCTTGAAGGGAGGAAGAGAGCTAGCTTGGCGGGTGGGCAGAGGGAGGGCATTCCAGGCCTGGGGATGACGTGGGCCGGGGGTCGACGGCGGGACAGGCGAGAACAAGGCACGGTGAGGAGATTAGCGGCAGAGGAGCGGAGGGTGTGGGCTGGGCTGTAGAAGGAGAGAAGGGAGGTGAGGTAGGAGGGGGCAAGGTGATGGACAGCCTTGAAGCCCAGGGTGAGGAGTTTCTGCCTGATGCGCAGATTGATCGGTAGCCATTGGAGGTTTTTGAGGAAGGAGCACGGCTGTGGGAGTCAGAGGATGTGGGTTCTAATCCCGGCTCTGCCACTTGTCTGCTGTGTGACCTTGGGCAAGTCACTTCACTTCTCTGTGCCTCAGTTCCCTCATCTGGAAAATGGGGATTAAGACTGTGAGCCCCACGTGGGACGACCTGATTACCTTGTATCTACCCCAGCGCTTAGAACGGTGCTTGGCACATAGTCTTCCAGACTGTGAGCCCGCTGTTGGGTAGGCACCGTCTATATATGTCGCCAACTTGTACTTCCCAAGCGCTTAGTACAGTGCTCTGCACACAGTAAGGGCTCAATAAATGCGATTGAATGAATGAAGCGCTGAACAAATGCCATAATTAATATTATTGTTATGACAATTTGTCAACAAATAGGGACAATCCCTACCCAGTCCTCAGTGTAAACTTCTCCCTCCTGTGGGGCATCTTTGTACCCTCCCCAGCCCCATGGAGAGACCCTCCAGAGAGAAATGGACCTCTCCTTTTCCCCTCCTTCCTGGCTGCAAACAACTCTCCCAGGAAATGTGGGACACACGTCTCTGACTTCTCCTGGCTGCGGAGAGAGTCCCCCACCCCTTGACTCCTGCCCCACGTCCACCCCTTTTTCATTAGCAGTGTTGACTCTGAAACTTAGTACGCCTGAGAAAGGGAATAGTCACTTCGTAAAGCCACCTCGAAAATGATCAGTCGTGGAGAAGGCACCCAACAGGATTTCCATCCGTAAAGTCGCATTCGCTTCCTGCTACCTTCCGTTTCGCTCCAGATGAAGTAAAAGTGAGACATCCTATAGTGGAACCTCTCTGATTCAATATAAAGGTGATAATGTAGCGCTATTTCTTATCTCGATTTGAATGCACAGTTATGGATAATTTTGGTAAAAAAAATGTATTTATTCTTGGTTCAGGGACCAATTCCCTGTTTATAATATTGTTCCTAAGAGAAAATTGGTTCTGACACAACATTTCAACTTAGATGCAGTTTTTAAGAGCGGATTGTGTGGTAAATCCTCAGACTACCTTGACCGTGTTAGTGAATTGAGCTTTTACAGGGGCAAAGAGACAAGTCCAAAATTACTGGGCAAAGGAAGACAGGAAAGGGAGAGAGAGAGAGAGAGACAGAAGGAAGACACGAAAACTGAGTCCTCAACAGAAGAAAGAGACGAAAACTGAGTCCTCACCCCTCAGCTTGGATACTCACCCCACCCCCTACTCCCAAAGCACTTATGTACAAAACTTTAAACTCTGTTGCCTTCCCCTGTGTGTAGCATCTGTCTCTCCAACTAGATTGTGAGGTCCATGAGGGTGGGGATCATGTCTACTAACAGTATTTGTACTCTTCCAAGTGATTAATCCAGTGCTCTGCACACACGAGGTGCTTAGTAAATAAAATTGATTTATTAAAAGGAGATCGTTAAAGAGGAGAGACATCCTCTTTTTTACACACCTTCTATCACACAGACACACACCTGCTCTACACTCAACACTACCCTCTCTACTGAACTCTACTCACTCACTCCCTTATTCTTTCATCGATCGCGTACCACTAACCCACAGCCCTGCCTCAGCTCCACAGTCCGCCTCCTTCACTCCCGTGCAAGAGCCACAGAGCGTCACTGGCAGAAATCCGGATATCAATCCGACCTTGTCCACCTCAACTGCATCCTTGTGTGCTTTAACTCTGGGCGGCAACGTTCTTTCTCCATCCTCATGCCCATTGCTCTCGCCAATTGTTCCGGATGTTTGACCCCTTCCCCCTGCTTCTCCCATCTCTTGCCCCTAATTGATCTGGTCACGTACTAGATTGAGAAAATCTCCCTAAAATCCCGTCAGCTCCTCTGAAGTGCCTCCCTCCTCCTGCCCCATCTTCAACTCTCCCGTCTTTCCCAGCAGAATCTCAAGAAGAGATCTTCTGCCTTCTCTCAGAGTCCATCCCCTCCACCTGCCACCTCCAACCCAATCCCATCTCAATTTATGAAAGCATTTGCCCCCTCCCTTCTTCCCTCCCTGACTGACATCTTCAAGTGTTTACTATCCAATGGCCTTTTTCCTCACTGCTTTTAAACATGCTCATGTCTCTCCCATCTTAAAAAAACCTTCCCTTGACCCCACAGTTCCCTCCAGTTGTCACTCCAATTTCCTCCTACCATTCCTCGCCAAACTCCTGTTTACACCCACTGCCTCAAATTCCTCTTCCCCAATTCTCTCCTCGACCCCCCTCCCAAATCTGGCTTCCGTGCCCTTCACTCCAGAGAAAACACCCTCTCAAAGGTCACCAATTATCTCCTTTTTGCCAAATCCAATGGCCTCTACTCCATCCTAATCCTCCTCAACCTCTCAGCTTCCTTCAACACTGGACCATCCCCTTCTCTTGGAAACACTATCTCACCTTGGCTTCACTGATACTGTCCGATCCTGGTTCTCCTCATCTCTCTGGCCGCTCATTCTCAGTCTCCTTCATGGGCTCCTCCTCTGCCTCCCACCCCCTAACTGTGGGGGTCCCTCAAGGTTCAGTTCTGGGTTCCCTTCTATTCTCCATCTACACCCATTCCCTTGGAGAACTTATTTGCTCTCATGGCTTCAGTTACCATCTCTACGTAAATAATTCCCAAATCTACATATCCAACCCTGATCTCTCTCCTCCTCTACATTGTTGCAGTTCCTCCTGCGTTCAAGACACCTCTACTGGGATGTTCCACCAACACCTCAAACTTAACAGGTCTAAAAGAGAAGCAGTGTGGCTCAGTGGAAAGAGCCCGGGCTTTGGAGTCAGAGGCTGTGGGTTCAGATCCTGGCTCCGCCGGTTGTCAGCTGTGTGACTTTGGGCAAGTCACTTAACTTCTCTGGGCCTCAGTTCCCTCACCTGTAAAATGGGGATTAAGACTGTGAGCCCCCCGTGGGACAACCTGATCTCCTTGTAACCCCCAGCTCTTAGAACAGTGCTTTGCACATAGTAAGTGCTTAATAAATACCATCATTATTATTATTATTATTATACAGGCAGATCGGGTTGGACACGGTCCCTGTCCCACGTGGGGCTCACAGTCTCAATCCCCATTTTACAGATGAGGTAACCGAGGCCCAGAGAAGTGAAGTGACTTGCCCAAGGTCCCACGGCAGACAGGTGGCGGAGCCAGGATTAGAACCCATGATCTTCTGACTCCCAGACTCGTGCTCTATGCCACTATGCCATGCTGTTTCTCAGTCTAGAAGATTTATTATTATTGTTGAGATGTTCCTTAAGTGGGAACCCCTATATCTAGGGGAACAGGTCCCCAAGATAAAGATTACTCTTACTCTGCACACAGTAGGGCTCAGTAAATATGACTGATTGATTCTGAAGTCACTTAACCTCTCTGGATCTCAGTTTCTTCATCTTCATCTGTAAAATGTGGATAAGATACCTGCGCTTCCTACTTCCTTCACAGATCGTGAGCCTTGTGTGGGTTGGGGCTATTACCTGATCTGATTTTCTTTTATCTACCCCAGTGCTTTGACACCTGGTAATTGCTTAATGAATAGCAAAGTGTAAATTATTGCAGGCCATCCTCCACAGCCCCAAGTCAAACTCACTGAAGATTTAAGACTTTTACCTACTTCCCATCAAAATGTTTTCCTGCCCAGTAAATCCTCCTGTTTCCTGAACGCTGAAATGTTACAGCCCTCTCTAATTTTATGATACAGACAAGGCCTGGGTTTCAAACCTAGTTATGGACTTGGCAGGATGAAATTACAGTAACGAAATATGATCAAAAACGCTGAGTAATTTGACCCAATCTCCACGGAGAGCATATTCCGCTATTAAAGCTACCACCGACTCAGGGTTAATCCCCCTCTCAGCGATTCTGGAATTCTGCCAGATTTACAAAAAGATAACTAAATTAAATGTAATACCAAGAGCAACAAATTGGCAGGAAGGCCAGTCAAGACACACCTCTTTGCCCTTTTTAAACCATCTAGATTTTCTTGCAGGGTTAATGGAGGAACACTATTAACTGTTTATGTAACTGGTGGTGATCCTTGACTCCCTATAGCATGACCGATAATTTGAGTCCCCAAATGTTTTAGGTTTTCATGCAGTGGGACCCAATGAGAGAATTCCTGCAGATGCCTAAGGTGACACTGCGCTTTAATGAATGGATTACCGTCCAAATAGTACAAAGACATAAGAATATCCCTAACCTGCGAACACCTCTCAGGGTCACATTTGGAGAGTTTCCAGTCCTCTACCAGTCACGACTACAGGAGGGAGAGTCAAGCAGAGGCCTACCCATTCCGTTCCTAGCTTGGGCAGTGGCTAGCGAGTGGAAGGCAATCTCCTACAAGTCAAAACTCACCCGTGCTGGGCAGCAGCGGCACTGGAGAGAGTCGAAGGCGGAGACTCGTTTACTGCGCGGAAGGAGGCAATGGTAAACCACTTCCGGATATTTACCAAGAAAAGTCTACGGATACGCTACCAGAACGATTGCAGATGGATGTGGGGCGTTCTGGGAGAGATGTGTCTATGGCGTCGCTATGGGTCATGACTCGACGGCATAAGACAGCAACAACAACAAGTCTGTGAACCACCAAACGGGGTATATACGGGCTCGTTGGCCATCTAAACGGAATATGAGACATACAGAGGATGTCTGAACCTGGCCGGAGCCTGGTTGAGTTCAGTTTGGGCTATGAACGCAGGCTGAGACTACGCGGGACTTTGGCCTCCGGTCTAAGGAGGAAGTGAAGGAAATAGGTGCCTCCCCAGAGAAGCAGAGAGGCCGTGCAGGAATGGCACTTGTCTGGTTTCAGAAGGCGGTGGTGGCCTTGGTCTCAGATGGTCAGAAGGGTCAGGGAACAGGAATTGGAATTCCCTTCTCTCGGGGTTGCTTCTGTTGAAGAAGAAAGAAGTTAGGCTAAATTCTTGGGGTGCCACCAAGGAGTCATCTTAGATTGTGAGCCTCTGGCGGGATAGGGACTATATCTTATCCGATGAATTGTATCTGCCCTGCTTACCATAGCTGTTCCTAAGCTTTAAAGAAGCCCCAGCGATGTCAAAGAGGTAAAGGAATGTATGTTCTTCAGGGAGGGAGAGTCCATTTAGGGCTGAGAATACCTGCATTCTGCCGTGACCTGGGCTGGGGCATCCTAAAAGAGGCCCAGTAGTCAAAGAAAATGAAACTCTCGTCCCAGACAGGGGCGATGAGACCACACCAAAGCCCAGAAGAAATGTGTTTTGGTTTAGGGATCAAATTGCTCATAATTAGTTACCCAAACCCCACTTCAGAAGGCTGAGGGGAATCTATTCCAGGAGGGCCAACCGGCTTATGAGAAAACATTACTTATTTATTGCAATAGATTTCTAAGAATGTGCCATCACCTCACTCTCTGTTACAAAACAGCGTGTTGAAATATTTATACAAATTCCAGTCCCGGCTAAAAAGATTAACTTTGCACCGTTCTCAGGATTCCTGAGCTCGAGTATCGGGAAGGGAATTCCAGAGGCACAACTCCACCATCAAACAGTGTAAACGCTCCAGCTAATCTCCGTTTCGTGAATGAGCAAGGCTTGAAGTGGTTTCCACCATTATCTCTAATACTTTGCTATGTTTCAGAGGTGCGGTTCGCCTAAGGATCTCCAAAGGGCTATCCAAACTTGGTCGTTCATCAAATCGTATTTACAGATGGGGAAGCGGAGGCACGGAGAGGTTAACCAGGTAGCTGTAGCCGGGCCAGGCCACAGACTCACTGTTTCTCGACAATCACTGCGACAGAATCAGTCGGAGAATCCAGCTGTTTAGAGGGAGCAGATTAAAAGAAGCAATGCACATGAAGGGCTTCTATCTCACACGTACCATTAGTCTGTGGCTCATTGATGAGCTGATATGTGGATGGGCTCTCTGGCCAAGGAATGCACCTGTCCAGGAGTAGCAAAAAAAAAAAATGGCCGAGCCATGGACACAGAGTGTCCTATCTCTTCACCTCTGCTCTGCTGACTTCTTTTGGTGAGGGAAAGTTATGGTGTGCCGACCGGCTACGTGGAATTTTTTCCCACATACAAAGGTTATAGAGCAGATGGCTACAGACAGTTCTGCCACTCAGGGTACACTCTGTGTGTCTACTTCTGCCGCCCTTCAAGCTACTGATGCTTCCCTCCTTCTGCCGCAATTAGCACCCCAATTCTCCCCTGCCTTTCCTGTTTCTGTCTCCCTCTTCCTGTCAGCATAGGTGGAATGGCAGGAATAGAGTAGGCTAGTGGAGGCCTAGTGGGGAGAAGAGCGTTCGTTCATTCAATCGTCTTTATTGAGCGCTTACTGTGTGCGAGGCACCGTACTAAGTGCTTAGCACCGCACAAGCACATTTCCAGCTGTGCACCTCCTTCATTCCTCCTTGTGCCCACTTCAGGCAGCTGGCTCTGCTGCCTTCTAGCTCCCACTAGCCTGATGGACAGATGACTGAAAGTGAAGTTAAGAAAGATTTCTTCGTTGTGAAAATCAATCCTCCAGAAGGAGCGTTTGAGTCGGAAACAAACTGAACGTGGCTGGCAGCAATCTTTAGAAAATTCCCTAAGAGATAAGGTGCACGGTGGACTGATTTCATGATTTTTCTGCAATACTTCCTTCTCTGGCGGTAGCGGGAATCGTGAGATGCCTTTATTCAATCCACACTCATTGCTGTTATCACCCAGTGGGCAGATTGACTCCTGGGGGGCCGCCTGCCCATCATTGTCATGTTACCCCAAACTCATTTGCACTTTACTGACTTCCACTATTCCTGTGAGGCGTTTAGGTGCTATAGCAATTGGTGTTCTATAATTAAAACATGAAAGACAATATATCCAAAGGCAGCAAAGGGATGTAGTGTATTTATTATCAGTGTAATAGCTTTTACCAGTTTAATAGATTTGAATGATAAGTGACAGCCCCCAAAGAGAACAGTATGAATAATAAAGAAATGCTTATGGAATTATTGAATTCTAATGCAAATGAAGTCCAGCTGATTTTCAGGTAGCGCATTTCTGATGAACTTGTACCTAAAGAGGATTGTAATGATTAATCATTTTCCCTCATCGGGCTTTCTGGATAGCACTATCTATTCTAGAGTTCATCCTGGGTGCAGACAGAAAGCGGAAAGGAGAGAAGAAGCCGGGGTTTTCCAGATGAGACTATTTCCCTTTTAGAAGTGCAGTGCTTTTTTAATGGCTCGAATTTAAATCTACTCTGCCAAAGCCCATATGGTGAGAGTTCTGGGAAATGGGTAAATGGTCAATAAGCCATTTTTTTTAAAGTAGGAATAATTGCTGGTACCTGAAAAAGATGATAAAAATGAAAAACAGAAATTATGAACTCCATTTCATGCAGCTGTGTTCACTGATATATTTTTTTGGCCCCTGGAGGATTCAGCCTGGAACCATAAATATAAGCAATAAAAAAGGTGTCCTTGGATTTGCTGGAGAGCATTTCAGGAAATTTACCACAGACATAAAATGAAGCACGTTTTAGGGCAGGCCACATGAAAAGTTCCTATCCCCCAAGGGAATTGAGAAAAATACATTTTAGGTTGGTGTTGGTAGTGTTTCATTTGGTTTTTCAGTTTGGCCTTTTGATTCCAACCAATCTACATTGCTATGTGTGCTTCGTAATAATAATAATAATAATAATAATAATAATAATAATAATAATAATAATGGCATTTATTAAGCGCTTACTATATGCAAAGCACTGTTCTAAGTGCTGGGGAGGTTACAAGGTGATCAGGTGGTCCCACAGGGGGCTCACAGTCTTAATCCCCATTTTACAGATGAGGTAACTGAGGCCCAGAGAAGTGAAGTGACTTGCCCAAAGTCACACAGCTGACAAGTGGCAGAGCTGGGATTTGAACCCATGACCTCTGACTCCAAAGCCCGTGTTCCTTCCACTAAGCCACGCTGCTTCCCTTTGTAGCTTTTTAAACTCCCTGTCCCAAATTTCCAATCTTTTCCTCTATATCTGCTCAATTGTTTCAGTTTGCCTCTCCAGAATTAATCAATCAGTCAATCGATGGTATTTATTGAGCGCTTATTGTGTGCAGAGCACTGTACTGAGCGCTTGGGAGAGTACGCTGCAATAGAGTGTACAGACACAATTCCTTCCCACAAGGAGCTTACAGACTAGAATGGGAGACAGATGTGAAAATAAATTGCAGATGGGTATGCACATAATAATAATTATTATTATTATTATGGTATTTGTTCAATGCTTACTGAGTGCCAGACACAGTACTAAACGCTGGGGTGGGTTGAACCCCAAGTTCTGTGGGGTTATTGGAGGGTGGGAATATCAAAGCACTAAAGGCGTACAGACCCAAGTGCATAGGTGACAAAGAAGGGCTTAGACAGGGAAGTGAGGGCCTACGGTAATTTTCCTAGTAATATCTGTCCTCTTCTTACCTTACAGGAATAATATTGCTAGGAGATGTTTAAAGGAAGGGGAAGCGTAGCTAATGAGAATGGAAAAATGCAAAAGCTTTGGTAGTGCAGAAATAGAAGAATGGAATTTCATATAATGTCTCTCTCCCCCTTCTAGACTGTGAGCCCATTGTTGGGTAGGGACTGTCTCTATATGTTGCCAACTTGTACTTCCCAAGCGCTTAATACAGAGCTCTGCACACAGTAAGCGCTCATTAAATATGATTGAATGAATGAATATAATGCATTTTATATTCGAATTTGGGGGTATTTAAAAACATCGATTGGGAGAAATCAATCAGTACTATTAATAATAATAATAATGATAATGGTATTTGTTAAGCGCTTACTATGTGCTAAGCTCTGGGGAGGTTACAAGGTGATCAGGTTGTCCCATGGGGGGCTCACAGTTTTAATCCCCATTTTACAGATGAGGTAACTGAGGCCCAGAGAAGTTAAGTGACTTGCCCAAAGTCACACAGCTGACAGTTGGCAGAGCCGGGATTTGAACCCGTGACCTCTGCTTCCAAAGCCCGTGCTCTTTCCACTGAGCCTGTTGAGGGGAAAGGAGACAGGGGGGCGGGGAGAGAAGATTGGGGTATCATGCAGATTTTCAACTTTTCGTAGAGACTTTACCCAGGGAGCAGAAGAAAACCTCCCTCCCTCGTGTAGAACCGGTGCAAAGTGGTGTGATGCTAATGGGCTCTGCCGCTTCTCCAGCTGTAGAGCTGGGGCAGGTTTGGAGACCTTGTCTGCTCAGCGCACCTCAAGTTCTTGCCCCCCCAATGCCATCACCATCCTTTCACCGAAACCCAAGCATCTCCCCACAGACGAAGGGATCATCCGGGAGGGATGGGGTGGGCCTCTCTGAGAGCATCACCCAGTCCCGTATGCTTCTCTAAGAACACCCCAAATTTAGACAGAACGGATCATTTATCCTGGCCACTGCACAGTCCGGAATTGCCAGCTGGGGCAATTCTCTGGGGCCATCCCGGAAATCCAGAAGGGGCAAAAAAAAAAAAAAATGCTCTTCTCAGCAAGAAGAGCATAGTACAAACACTCCTGCTGGGAAGGGGAGGCCCCGGCCCGTTGTCATCGAAGGTTTTCTTGAGTCACGTGCCTTGGAAGGGAATCCTAGAGCAAATTCAAGGAATGGTACTTTTCTTCCCCAGGTTTAAGAGTGAGAATCATCTTCTCTGTACTCTCTGCGCCCATGGGATTTCCTTGACTTGTAGAGCTCCTCTGGAAGAGAATTGGAAGATGAGCCCTGTGTTTGGATGAGGTAGGTGGAATACAAAATAAGATAAGAAATGTTTCCAGAAAGGAAGAGTACAGCTTGGCTCTTCAGTTAATGGCTTGATGGGAATGTCTTACCCCGTACTATTTGAGGGCAGGCAGAGGGACTGTGCAAAGGTTTCATGAAGCTAGGACTTTAAATCCAGTGGCAGACTTAAATCCAGTGGGCCCCAAAGGCCTTGGCCTAGAGTGGTGAATTGTAAGGGGTGGCAGTCACGGGGGAGAGACATGCAGCAATTTTTCAGGAGTAAAACAATCTCCCCACACCCCGGCTGTCAGAAACTAACAGTTTGCACCCTATATAGTGCCAACCATGTAACCTTGGACAAGTCACTTAACTGCTCTGCACCTCAGTTTCCTCATCTGTAAAGTGGGGGTTAAATACTTGTTCTTTCTCCCCTTTAACAGTGAGCCCTATGTGGGACAGAGACTGTGTCTGATTTGATTGTATTCTATCTACCCCAGCGTGCGTGGCACATAATACGCACTTAATAAATACCACTATTTTACTCTTCCATGTCCTGCTTAACAGAGCTGGGTAGTTGTGAGCATTGCTTCACTGCTGATGAGCTGATTACATTCTACATTTTGTTGTTGGTAGGTTTGTCCTGCCATTTAATGTCAAATGTGGTTTGTGGATGACATCAGGAGCTGTGTGTGTTTTCTCTTGTAGAACTGGGTCTCACAGCCATTTAGGAAGGTGAATTGTTTGTTGCATCTATGTGAAAGTCTTAAAGGTTTAAGGCTTTGTTTTATTGTTGAAAAAAGCCTCCGTTATACCTATAGAGAACGGACTCTAATTTGCAACAACAAACATGCTGTCGGACAAGGCGTCAGTGGTTTACGGTTTAGGTTTCCTGAAGCTTTATTAAAATCCACATATAAGAGGTTAAAGAAAATATCCTTCTGGGATAAATACTGGCGATAATGATGGGCAATCTGAGGACAGGAAGGTGAGCATTGCACCCCCAACTGTGATATGGGCCTATTTCTGCAGATGAAAGATTGTCCCGTCTGAACCAATTGCATTTTGGGATCAATCAAATCATTTAAGTTAAAATAACCGCAAATAACAACTTCAGAATTGTTGAAGAATACAGAGGACTGTCATTGCTGGAGTGTTATACAAAATTCAGAATTGGTGTCCCACAGACATCTATCAGTTCTGGATGATTTTTATTGCTAGAAACGTTTTGACTCCCAACAGAGAATGTTTCTGAAAGAAAAAAAAAAAACATTCTGCATCCATTTTGTTAATTGTCTTAGCAGATTTCTATGTATTTTTAAATCAAAATCAGTAGTTAGGAGCCTCATAAACATCCCTGTCTAATTTTCAATTATTAGTTTTGTTAGTTGATACTGACTAGTAGTTTTAATTCTTTGGAAGCAGACTTTGGAAAGCCAATTATTATATATCATTTACTGCATATATGAGCATTTATTTAATCGTTTATTTATTTATTTATATTAATGTCTGTCTCCTCCTCTAGACTGTGAGCTCGTGGGCAGGAATGTGTCTGTTTGTTCTTATATTGTACTCTCCCAAGCGCTTAATACAGTGATTTGCACACAGTAAGCACTCAATGAATACAATTGAATGAATCCCCCCCCACCCTTCCTCCTTCCCTTCCCCACAGCAAGCACCTGTATATATGTTTGTACAGATTTATTACTCTATTTATTCTATTTGTACATATTTACTATTATATTTATTTTATTTTGTTAATATGTTTTGTTTGGTTGTCTGTCTCCCCCTTCTAGACTGTGAGCCCGTTGTTGGGTAGGGACTGTCTCTATATGTTGCCAACTTGTACTTCCCAAGCGCTTAGTACAGTGCTCTGCACACAGTAAGCGCTCAGTAAATACGATTGAATGAATGAATGAATGAATGCATGAATGCAGCATAATTTGCAAAGTTGACTGATTTAGGAAAATAATTAATTTAAAATGGCCTTTGTCAGAGATTCCAGCAAATTTTTAACAAATTAACAGTCACACCTGCCTATTTTAAATAGCTTAGTTTGTCTTTTTAACAAACGAGGAGGATTGAGTTGTTCATGTTTTGCATCTTGTCACCTCAGCGTTACTATTGTTTTTACTACTATTATTATTACCCCCAAATCACCTGGTTCTTTTGTAGGAAAAAGGCATTCTACTCCTTTAAAATCCTGTAGCTTTGATAACAAATTAGAATCCTGAAGAAAACAAGAACATGTTGTTTTTTTTGAAATGTGCATACTTTGCAGTCCAAGTCTGCTCCTTTCCCCCGCCAAGAAAACCATTCAGCGTCAGCAGCATGTCGTGTAGACCAAAGCAACGTAAAAAGCAGTGAACATTCAAAGTCCTTTAGGTGATTAAATTATTTCAGAAGGGAACAAACAACACAATCTGTTTCTGAGCTACTGCCATCCTGCACGTCTATTTTAGTCCAAGGTGCCCAAATCCTTGGAGAGAGCAGGGTGCGGCTGTGAGAGAAATGGCGGCTACAGGGTCCAGGAGGGGAAAGGCCCTGATTCTTAACTCCCTGCCAATCCACCCACACTTCTGTCTGCCCATCCCTGACCTGGCTGCTCCTGAATTTTTCCCAGTGGTCCCTGGAAAAGGTGGAGGGCTGGGGGGGGTGGGATGGGGAAGGTCACTTTGCTCCAGCTTTCCTGCCAATCCCATGGCAAATGCCAGGTGAGCTGACTGACAAGGGAGATGGAGGGAAAGTGGGCGGAGGTGAGTGGAAGATTCCACCCTGCACCCTTCCCCTGGCCCGCCCCTTCTAATTAAGCTGAAATCGAAGTTGAACGCATTTGGGAAAGGGTAAAGTCGACTGTCTACTACAGTCGAAGATGGACAGTCTTTGAGGAATTTGTTTAACAGGATGACTGCTGCCCGTAATCTTCATAAACTGTCTCCTTATTTTTCCGCTCTCTCGCCGGACTCCAGCTAGGATTCTTCGCTCCTCTTTCTCTAATCGATTGCTCACTTCATCGCCCTTGCTGAAACTCCCTCTCACCTCAAATCTGCCAAACCATGACTCTCCCCACCCTCAAAACCCTCCTACAAAGCTACCCAGTCCAGCAGGCATTACCTGTTAATCCCAACCTTCTGGATCAGACCACCAGCCAGCCTTAATCCATCAGTAGGATTTATTGAGCACCTACTATGTGCAGAGCACTTTACTAAGTACTTGGGAAAGTATGATAGTAAGTAGCTGTGGTCTTTGCCCTCGAAGAGCTTACATGCTAGTGGAGGTTACAGGTGCCTAAATAAAGTACAAATAGGAGGAAAGAGAAAAAGGGGTATGCGCGTGAGTATAAATTATATACTATAAATAATTTATTTGTATTAAAGTCTGTCTCCCCCTCTAGGCTGTAAGCTCACTGTGGGCAGGGACTGTGTCTACCAACTCTGTTGTACTCTCCTAAGCACTGTGTGTGCTCAATAAATACTATTGATGTTGATGATGATGATGATGAGTTGGCGCTTAAGTAATAGGATATATAATGCAGGCTCATTGTAAGCAGGGAATGTGTCTACTCTCCCAAGCACTTAGTACAGTGCTCTGCGCACAGTAAGTGCTTAATAAATACCATTGAATGACTGATTAATTGATATTTACATGCATTCTCTTGGAGATTGTGAATTCACAAGTGCTGGGGTATGAGTCGGGGAGGGATGTAACCTAGGGAGAGTAGCAATTAATCAGGGAAGTCCTGTTGGAGATTTGATTTCACAAGGGCTTTGACGACGGGAAGGTCTGTGAAGAGGGAGTGAGTTTCAGGCATACAGGAGGGCATGATGTGGGAGAAAAAAGAGCAAGACCCAATGAACAGGATAGCTTGGGAGAAGAGAGAGTTGGTTGAGTGCCTTAAAGCCAAAGGTTTGGAGTATCTTTCTGATGTAGAGAGGAATGGAGATTTTGAGGACTGGAGAGATGTGATCAGAATCAATCAGTGGTATTTATTGAGCGCTTACTCTATGTAGAGCACTGTACTTAGAACTTAGACTGTGAGCCCCCCGTGGGACAACCTGATCACCTTGTAATCTTCCCCAGTGCTTAGAACAGTGCTTTGCACATAGTAAGTGCTTAATAAATGCCATTATTATTATTATTATTACTTTGGAGAATACAATAGAATCAGTAGACATGATCCCTGGAATGTTTCAGATAAATGATCTGGGCAGAAGAGTGAAGTAGGGACTAGAGAGTGGAGATTCTGGGGGCGGGGAGATCAGTGACGAGGCTGATGCGATAGTCAAGCTAGGATATGACAAGTATCTGGACCAGCTTGGTAGCCACTGGGATGGAAAGGGACCGATTTTAGAAATGTTGCGGAGGAAGAACGGACAGGATTTGGTGACAGGCTGAATGTGGAGGTTGAAAGAGAAGGAGAAGCTGAAGATCATGCCAAGGTTATGGGCTTCACGGACAAGGAGAGTGGTAGAGTTGTCAACTGCATTGGGAAAGTTAGGTGGAGAAGAGGATTTTTGAGGGAAGATGAGGCATCCGGTTTTGGTCTCCTCCCCCTCTCCATCCCCCCTGCCTTACCTCCTTCCCTTCCCCACAGCACCTGTATATATGTATATATGTTTGTACATATTTATTACTCTATTTATTTATTTATTTTACTTGTACATATCTATTCTATTTATTTTATTTTGTTAATATGTTTGGTTTTGTTCTCTGTCTCCCCCTTCTAGACTGTGAGCCCACTGTTGGGTAGGGACTGTCTCTATATGTTGCCGACTTGTACTTCCCAAGCGCTTAGTACAGTGCTCTGCACACAGTAAGTGCTCAATAAATACGATTGATTGATTGATTGGACATATTAAGCTTGATATACCAATGTCCCTTAGGACTTAAATGTATATCGGCTTATTTATTCTCCCCTTATCTCTTCAGTTTTTCTTCTTTTTTTGCTTACTTTTGTTGCTACCAGTTGTATTGAAGTTTTCCCTTTTGTTCCCAGGGGATGAATGTTATCTGCATCTGCCCGTCTCTCCCATTAGATTGAATACTTCTTAAGGGCAGGGTTCATGTCTTCTACTTTTACTGCGTGCCTCATAGTAGGCTATTAATAAATATTGATGATGATGGTCCCTGGACTTTGCAAATTTATATTCAGGCCGTTTAAAAATAGCCATAGTTAAAAGCACCCCCCCCCCAACCGATTGTCCAGCCAGAATAAGGATGGGAACTTGGGAGTTAGAACTAATAGGTACCTTTTAGCGGCTAACTATGTGCACTTACTAATGATTCTAAGGCCATGGGTTGCAACAGGTGTCACCTTGAAGGAATGCACTAAGAATGTTTAAGTGTATGTCAGCCCCAGGTAATTAAATGGTACCTGTCTAGACCAACATTTTTGGCTTTCGTAAGCAACTGGAAAACAGGGTCTTTCCCTTCTGGACTCAGTGGATCGATAATAGATCAAATGACCTCATTCTCTCTCTTGGGCCCAGAGAGTGTTAGCTTTGTGCTATCGCTGCAGTAGACCGCTACCTACCTCACGGAGTCATCGTGAACACCATCGAGAAGTTCCAAGGACGTAGAGAAAACCAGAGCTGAGGAGCTCAGACCGGCTGTCGGGTGCTGGTAGCAGTCCAGCTTGTTAGCGAAATCTCCTTCCTCTTTCCTCCATCCCATCACTACTGTTCTGCTCTGTTTCAGTCTCTGTTTCTCTACCTTCCCTTTGGGTAATAGGCGGTCGAGATTTTTGAGATTCCACTGGGTGCAGCCATCTCTCAGGGTTGCACCTGGAGAGTTTCCAGTACTCTACCAGTGGTGACTATGGGAGGGAGAGTCAAACAGAGGCCTATCCATTCCATTCCTAGGCTAGCGAGTGGAAGGCAATCTGCTACGAGTCAAAACTCACCTGTGCTGGGCAGCAGCCGCAGGGAAGATAGTCGAGGGCAGAGACTCAAGTTCACTGTGCGGAAGGCGGCCATGGTAAACCGCTTCCGTATTTTTACCAAGCAAACTCTATGGTGACGCTACCAGAACGATTGCAGATGCAGCTCTTTGTTGCTGAACTGTACTTTCTGAACGCTTAGTACAGTGCTCTGCACACAGTAAGCACTCAATAAATGCGATTGAATGAATGGAGGCGGGGCGTTCTGAGAGACGCGTGTCCATGGCGTCGCTGTGGGTCGGACACGACTCGACGGCATAAAACAACAACAACAACACTGTGTCAGGGTCCTGTTCCTAGGGTTTGACACTTCCTCCATTTTTGTTATCATTACCCACATCTTGGTCCACCTGAGATTCTATCTTAGCCACTCTTGGGCTGAACAAAAGATATATGTTACTGTACTTAGGGCATAGAAATCTTGTGAAACTGTAGGGAGAAAGGTTCATTGGAGCCCTCAGGGGATCACGAGATGAAAAAGTTTGAGAACAATTGGCTTAATGTAATAATTATGACATACTTCAAGGAAAACTTACTGCTAATTGTGAAGATTTATCCCTCTGCAAAGCTAAAACCGGCTTTCTAGAGCCTTTTAGTCTCAATTAGCTCCTTAGAAGATAATGGAGTACCATTAAAGTCTTCCTTTTTCGTATATGTCTGCCATTATTCGGACACATCTCTTTTGTTCTGGGTCTACTACTTGGAGAAATCGAGTACTGAACAAAGATGCTTACATTAATGAGTAAGGTGAGTGGTCAAAATGTTTACTATACACTGCTTTGATTAATATAAACTTTATTGCAAATAATCCTGGTTGACTCATTACATAGGAGCCCTCAAATCCATATTGCATTAAATGAGGCTGCTTTAAGTAGGCCATCTTATATGCTTCATTTTCCATCTCACCAGTGACCCTACTTACCCCTCTCTTAATCCAGATTCTCTAATAGGCAGGAGGGAGTTCTGAGGCGGAAGACCAGGGTTGTACTCTCTTCTCCAAGAGGAAGCAGAAAGGGAAATTTTCTCTGTGCCAAGCCACAAGTTGGGGTGTAAATTGAGAGAACGGGAGACCGAGAAGCGGAGTAGTGAGGCAACGATGACCTTCCGTTACTTATGAAGGATAACGAAGAAAACTCGGGGAGAGAGAGCAAGGAATCAAAGCCTTGGACGTGCTATTTGGGGGCTGCTTACGTTGCCGAGTCTAAGTCTTTCGGTCTCTCCTTGGGGAATATGAATCTGCAGAAGACTGCAGATTTATTAACGCGTCCAGGTTTTTGCCCTTTGGCCTTTTCTTCAGTGCTGCAGAGATGCACAGCTTCATTTGGATGGAATAAGAGGACTTTTCTAAGTACTCTGTTTGAGGCTGGATTGTACATGCTGGCTGGGGGAGCATCTTTCTATTGAATTTCCACTCACTGCCTTTTCTGTAGCATCCAGTATCAAAGTGAGTGGCTTCCCAGCTAGCTGTCTAGCCTTTGGAGCAGCAACTTATTTTCCTGCCTCAGAGAGTGAGCTGCCACTTTGCCTTGTCTTAGCCTTCTTTTGCGGGTTTATTCCGCTGCATCAGTTCATTCCGACAGGTCGGGCGGCTGGCGAGGCATCCTGGGGGTAGGGTTTCAAACCAGAGAAAAACAATAATCAAATACAGATAACTGTGAGGGTGAATTTAGACAAACCTCTCAACCTAGTCTACCCATCACGCTCTGCCACCTTTCTAACTCTCCCAGACACGCCTCTCCACTCATTCATTCTTTTGTTCCTTCCCCAATCCACCTACTCTCTCTCCCTAATCTTTTTGTCCTCTCCTCATGTTTCTGACTCCTCTGATATCTCTTTTCTCATTTTTTTGTGTCTTCTTCTGTCTCTCCATCTTTAAATTTCTTTTGACATACTCCTTTTGATTACATCCTGCTTTCCTGTATATTGCATGTTGATCTGTTTGATGTTGATAGTGAGCAAAAACTCCTCACTGTTGGCTTCAAAGCTCCCCATCACCTCCCCCGCCCCCATCTCACCTCCCTTCTCTCCTTCTCCAGCCCAGCCCGCACACTCCGCTCCTCTGGCGCTGACCTCCTCACTGTGCCTCATTCTCGCCTGTCCCCGCATTGACCCCTGGCCCGGGTCCTACCTCTGGCCTGGAATGCCCTCCCTCCGCACATCCGCGTGCTCAGTGGAACGAGCCCGGGCTTTGGAGTCAGAGGTCATGGGTTCAAATCCCGGCTCCGCCAACTGTCAGCTGTGTGACTTTGGGCAAGTCACTTAACTTCTCTGGGCCTCAGTTACCTCATCTGGAAAATGGGGATTAAAACTGTAAGCCCCCCGTGGGACAACCTGATTACCTTGTAACCTCCCCAGCGCTTAGAACAGTGCTTTGCACATAGTAAACGCTTAACAAATGCCATTATTATTATTATTGTTATTATTATCTGCCAAACTGGCTCACTTCCCCCTTTCAAAGCCCTACTGAAAGCTCACCTCCTCCA
This sequence comes from Tachyglossus aculeatus, assembly GCF_015852505.1. Classification (NCBI taxonomy): domain Eukaryota; kingdom Metazoa; phylum Chordata; class Mammalia; order Monotremata; family Tachyglossidae; genus Tachyglossus; species Tachyglossus aculeatus. Next base: position 59,862,434 of record NC_052098.1, read on the forward strand.
GGAGGCCTTCCCAGGCTGAGCCCCCCTTTTCTTCTGCTCCTCTCCCCTCCCCATCGCCCCGACTCCCTCCCTCTGCTCTACCCCCTCCCCGCCCCACAGCACTTATGTATATACGTGCATATTTAGTATTCTATTTATTTTATTAATGATGTAAGTGCCAGTGCTTAGAACAGTGCTTGGCACATAGTAAGTGCTTAACAAATACCATTATTATTATTATTATTATTATTATTATTATTATTATTATTGTCTACAATTCTATTTATTTATATTGATGCTATTGATGCCTGTCTACTTGTTTGGTTTTTTGTTGTCTGTTTCCCCCCTTCTAGACTGTGAGCCCATTGTTGGGTAAGTGTTGTCTCTTGCCAAATTATACTGTCCAAGCGCTTAGTACAGTGCACTGCACACAGTGAGCGCTCAATAAATACAATTGAATGAACGAATGAATGTTTTCTACTTTGCTGTTCCTTCTTTCCTTATTATCCTCCTTGTCCTTTTCTATCTTATTTTGCCCTCTCCTTTTCCCCTTCCTCCTTTCCTGTCCTGTTTTTCCTTATTACTTGTCTTCCCTTTCTCTACTCTGAAGGATTATACCTTCCTTAAACTCAGCCTATATTCATTCATTCAGTCAGTCATATTTATTGAGCGCTTACTGTGTCCCAAGCGCTTGGGAAGTACAAGTCAGTAACATATGGAGACGGTCCCTACCCAACCCACCCCCTGTGAAGCCATACTTCTCCAGAGAAAAACAGAGAAGGTGGTGAAGGTCTAGGGTTTGTTTTGTTTTTTTAAATGGTATTTGTTAAGCACTTACTATGTGCTAGGCACTATACTAAGCACTGGAGTAGGTACGAGATAATCAGGTTGGACACAGTCCGTGTCCCACACAGGGCTCCCAGTCTTAATCCCTGTTTTATGGATGAGGTATCTGAGGCCCAGAGAAGTGAAATGACTTACCCAAGGTCACATAGCAGATAAAAGGCGGAGCCGGGATTAAGACCCAGGTCCTTCTGACTCCCAGGTTTGTGCTGTTTCCACTGAGTCACTAGGGTTTTCTGGGCTCCTGGGTCTGCACTGAATGGGCGGTTCAAACGTCTGCATCGTTTTCCTCCACTTTGGGCTGGGCAGAGGGCAAGGAAGGCGAATAGTCATTCATTCATTCATTCAAGCGTATTTATTGAGCACTTACTGTGTGCAGAGCACTGGACTAAACGCTTGGAAAGTACAGTTCGGCAACAGATCGAGATGATCCCTACCCAACTGGGGAGTGGAGAGAAGGAGGAATTAAGGAAGAGTAAACCAGTGTGGATACCCAGCAGCCCAACTCCATTAGCCCTATTCCTAGCATTAACAGTCTGCAGTTCTCTGTTGGGTACAGCCTTGACACGGACAGACTGGCATTTCAAGGTCCTGGGCAGAACTACCGTCTGCAGAGGGTGGGAGAGGTTGGAGTGCCACCTGACAACTTCAAACACTACCAGTCTCCATGAGTAGTAATAATAATAATAATGATGATGGCATTTGTTAAGTGCTTACTATGTGCAAAGCACTGTTCTAAGTGCTGGAGATCTAAGCACTATTACTATCCTCCTCAAAAATCTCCAGTGGCTGCCTGTCAACCTATGCATCAAGCAAAAACTCCTCATCCTCGGCTTCAAGGCTGTCCATCCCCTCGCCCCCTCCTACCTCACCACCCTTCTCTCCTTCTCCAGCCCAGCCCGCACCCTCCACTCCTCTGCCGCTAACCTCCTCACCGTACCTCATTCTCACCTGCCCCGCTGTCGACCGCCGGCCCGCATCCTCCCCCTGGCCTGGAATGCCCTCCCTCCCAACATCCGCCAAGCTAACTCTCTTCCTCCCTTCAAGGCCCTACTGAGAGCTCACCTCCTCCAGGAGGCCTTCCCAGACTGAGCCCCCCCTTTTCCTCTCCTCCTCCCCATCCCCCCCCGCCGTACCTCCTTCCCTTCCCCACAGCACCTGTATATATGTTTGTACAGATTTATCACTCTATTTTACTTGTACATATTTACTACTCTATTTATTTTGTTAATGATGTGCATTTAGCTTTAATTCTATTTGTTCTGATGACTTGACACCTGTCCACATGTTTCGTTTTGTTGTCTGTCTCCCCCTTCTAGACTGTGAGCCAGTTGTTTGGTAAGGACCATCTCTATATGTTGCCGACTTGTACTTCCCAAGCGCTTAGTCCAGTTCTCTGCACACAGTAAGCACTCAATAAATACGATTGATTGAATGAATGAATGAATGAATGAATGAATGGAGCACTGTTCTAAGCACTGGTACTTGACATTATTGTGGAAAGTGGGGAACCATCTGCCACTAGAGCTAGGGGGATGGGGCTAGCATGGGAGAACCACTGCGGAGTCCTATTCTGCTGTTGCACGGCCCCCAAGTGACCCTGCTTGGCTGGGATCAGACAGCCTTCGTCGCCCATGGCCCCCAGCTCTCCGCCGTGCCAGGACTGGAAAACCCAGTGCTCGAAGGCCTCAGGTATCAGCAAGTCTCATACTCTTTGCAGATGGCCGTGCTACCCAAGATCTCCTGCTTTGCCTTCTAGCCTCCCAGGAAGACCCCATTCTCGGCTTAAATTGAGAGCATTTAGCATTGGCAGACGGCTGGAGAGTTCTAGTGAGCGGGCCGACCTCCCGAGCCTAAAAATGGCAATGCCCCCCTTTGAAGTCGGCATTCGTTCGGCTGGTCCAACGCAGTTCGCTACTTCCAGCAGGCCCGGCACGCAAGCTCACAATTCAAGCTGATGAAAACCACTTTCCTGCCTGCCTTTCTTCCATAAAATTCCAAATGGACACATTAATCCCGAGTCCCTGAAGGCACTGTCTTCCATTAAATTACCCTGGATTCTTGAAAGGGACTTTACCAATCCACTGCTCAGCGTAGGCTGCAACCTTGCCCTCCACCTGTAATGGCAGGAAGAACTCCAAGAGCTGTACGGTAAATCTAAGAGGAGCCAGTGGCAGTATGTAGTAGCAGGTAAAGAAATCAATCAATCAGTGGTACTTATCGAGCGCTTACTACGTGCAGAGCACTGTACTTAGCACTTGGGAGGGTACGATACAGCAGATTTAGCAAGCCCATTGGGGCTGAAATGTCTCTTTTGAAGGCTATGAAATGTATATCGTTTCAAACAATAAAAATGTGTGCAGGAATAAAGATTGTTTGTGGTTTTACATCAAAGAAGATCAGTGAAAACCAGTCCGTTCATACCTTTTATGGAAGAAAGAACATCACCACCACATTAAAATAATGCCCAGGGTAGTACCAGCTTATATCATTGCTCATCCCCAACTTCTGTCCTTGAGCATACTTGAATTAGATCCCATTGCAAAAAAAAACCCCCAACAACTCTTTTGCTTCCTCAGCAGATGTCCTCAGCCCATCTTAAGGTCAGAAGAATGATGAATGATTAGAGAAGGTTAGGACAGATTGTCAAGGCCACCAACTGTTGAAACCCTGAAAGAGTAACTTGCCCGGTCTGTCGCGCCATTTTACCCATTAGGAAATGGAGATACAGATAATTGCCTTTCCTTCTGGTGGGGTGGGAGGTTTCATTAGTCAGTGTTTGTAAAGGCCTTTGAGTTCTGTGGGGGAAAGCTATTATAGAAATTGCAGACTTCTCTTATACTAGGGTTTCCTCCAGGGGTTTTTCCACCTGCCAGCTCACACAGAGTCTATTGCCCTTTAAGTAGTTGGGGCTATAGAATACTCTGTTGGGTGAAACTGTAATGCACTGCCCCCCTCCCCACCCCAACCCCCCAGGTTTTTTAGATGAAAAACACCCATTAGATGAAAGCACGGAGAATTCAGTAAAACCGAATAAAATCCTCTGTAGGGTCTAAGCAATAATTACAGTACTTTCTTGTTATCTGCAATCTTGCTTATCTTTCGACTGGGCCTTCAGAACACTTTCTGTATGCCTCATAATTCTATGAGAGGCTGTGGGGAGGAAAGGGAGAAGGCAGGAAATGAGACACTTTGGATGGGAAAACTGGGGGTTCAGAGACGCAGAGTAACTTATTAAGGGAGACACTGAATCAGTATCAATTGTTATATTTGGGAAAGATAGACAGATGAGCTGAATGAGCCTGGATAGCTAGTAACCACTAAGCCTGTGTGTGTATTACACGTGGTTCCAGAAATCCACGGATAAGGGACTGATGGAAAATATCTGTCCCACGTACCTAATCAAGGTAATAATAACAGTTGTGCCGGGCAATGTACTAAGCGTGGGTGGATACAAGCAAACCAGGTTGGACAAAGTCCCTGCCCGTGGGGCTCACGGTCTCAATCCCCATTTTACAGACGAGGGAACTGAGGCCCAGAGAAGCGAAGTGACTTGTCCAAGGTCACATAGCAGACAAGTGGCAGAGCCGGGATCAGAACTCATGACCTTCTGACCAGGCCCGGGCTGTAGCCACTAAGCCATGTTGCTTCTTGGAGGAGGTGAAAATGGCCTGTAGGGTTGGTTGGTTAAACCCTAAGTAAAGTGAACTGGTTTCTTCTGGCTCTATATCGCCCTATATATCTACTTCCCACTTGCCGTATATTCTGGTCCAGGGACTGTAACACCCAAGCTATGCCATCATCAGACTGTGAGCCCGTTGTTGGGTAGGGACCATCGCTATATGTTGCCGGTTTGTACTTCCCAAGCGCTTAGTACAGTGCTCTGTACACAGTAAGCGCTCAATAAATACAGTTGAATGAATGAATGAATCATACCACAGTGTTCATGTTCCGGGATAAGTCTTGGGGCATTTCGCTCATTACCAAGAAGATCGGGTCTGTTATGCAGCAATACTCAGTTTGTGGGGGAAAGGAGAGAGGAGCGAGAAAGCAGCCATAGATAGGTGAGGGATTTACCCCAGTTTACACCGTAGGTGAGGGATTGAGTGGTGGAGAGGAGGTTGGTGGATGAGAGATGCTAAATCAGGCTCTTGGAGCCCTCAGGATGGCTCTCCTGTTTTGGAAGGTTTTTTCCCATTCTCAGGCAAGTAATGTCTCCCATTGTTGGCACTTTGGGGATCAGATTATTAAGGGCTGGCCTTTCCATAAACTTGCGCTTGTTATTATTATTATTGTTGTATCTGTTAAGTGTTTATTAGGCATCAAGCACTGTTCTAAGCCCTGGGGTAGATGCAGGTCAATGGGGTTGTACGCAGTCCCCGTCCCCCGCGGGGATCACAGTCTAAGAAGTAGGGAGTACAGGTGTCGAATCCCCATTTTACAGCTGAGGTAACTGAGACACCGGGAAGTGAAGTGACTTACTCCAGGTCACCCAGCAGGTGAGTAGTGGAGTGGGTTTAGAACCCAGGACTTCTGACTCTCAAGCCCGTGCTCTTTCCACTAGGCCACCCCGCTTGTTGTTTCTATTTCTTTTAAGACAAGCGTCAAATGTAATTCGTTCAGTCGTATTTATTGAGCGCTCACTGTGTGCAGAGCCCTGTACTAAGCGCTTAGAAAGTACAATTTGGCAACAGAGACGATCCCTACCCAACAACGGGCTCACAGTCTAGAAGGGGGGAGGCAGACAACAAAACAAAACAGGTAGACAGGCATCAGTAGTATCAAAATAAATAGAGTTATAGCTACATATACATCTTTAATAAAATAAATGGAATAATAAATATGTACCTATATACACAAGTGCTGTGGGGCTCACAACCGATTGTCCACATTTTATTTCAGGGTACACGTAATCAGTGGAGAGCAAGGTATCAGAATCAAACTGAAGTGTAGTGAATAAGAAGGCCGCTGAAGATTTTGTTTGTATTCGGGCAGCTTTTTTCCATTCAGGTAACCCGGAAATGTCAGTGCAAATACAAAAAATGCCTAACAGAATTCATACACAAGAGTTTGTGTTACCTAACATCACTTCTGTTTGACTTTGGATCCTTTGGCATTCAGCCAGGTGGCCTAGTAGGAAGGATACGGGCCTGGGAGAAAGAGGGCCTGGGTTCATTCATTCCTTCAACCGTATTTATTGAGCGCTTACCGTGTGCAGAGCTAAGCGCTTGGGAAGTACAATTCAGCAACAAATTCATTCATTCATTCGATCGTATTTATTGAGCGCTTCCTGTGTGCGGAGCACTGTACTAAGCGCTTGGGAAGTACAAGTCGGCAACATATAGCGACGGTCCCTACCCAACAACTGGCTCACAGTCTAGAAGAGGGAGATAGAGAGAATCCCTGCCCACAACGGGCTCAGAGTCTAATCGCGGCTCTGCCGTTCGTCTGCTGTGTGACCTTAGGCGAGTCACTTAACTTCCCTGTGCCTCAGTTTCCTCATCTATACAATGGGGCTTCAAATCCCACTCCCCCTCCTACTTAGACTGTGAGCCCCATGTGGGACAGGGCCTGAGCCATTCTGCAAATATCATTTCTATCCCAGCGCTCAGCACACAGAAAATGCTTAACAAATACCCATTTATTTATTATTCTTATTCTCCCCTTTGCAAACAGGAAGGTGCAAGCCTCTCAAAAGAGGTTTTCTCCTCCAATTTGAGCCCGAAAGGGAGTCTACCAGGGGTGTCACGACAGCCTGTGCTTTCCCAGCAGAGACTGCTGCCACAGGAGAAAGCTTAGGCTCATTTTTCCCCTTTAAGTGAGGGCAGGTTTTCCCCTTCGGGAGAACCACCCAACAACAGAGCGGAGAGAAAGCAAAATCATCGCAACTACAAAGCCTTCCTTTTTCTTGCCCACAACTTAAAATACACTCCTTTTCTGGGTTTCCTGACCCACAAACTGCAGAACGCAGTCTTGTATTAACAAGCCACAGACTTGGGCCCTTTCAATACAGCCCAATCTCCCACCTTGAAAGATCAAAAATAAGCTGAAGAAATATTGAACCTTTAAGGGAAGCTGAAAGGAGATGTGCGCTGTAAGGAGCTATTTCTCTCTCCCAAGGGATCGCCCTGTAGGCATGGAGTTGAACTCCCTCTGAAACCGCACTAATAGCCGTATTAGTATCTTTTGACAAAGTGCCATCTGCTCTGAAATGTGTTGATACAAAGATTCGTGGAAAATTGCAGGAATATCTTAAAGCATTATGAGAAATACAATAGGGCTTTAGCATATTCATTGGGAGAAGTCTAGTTCGAGAATTTAGGAATATTGGATGTTACGCAACCACAGCATGAGCTACCTAGCTGTTGGGGTCCATCCTAATCACTACACGCAACACCCTGATTATATTTAATAGCGAGAAATTTTTCCTAAATGATGGATCGCGTAGTTTCTTCTGAGTCATCGCTATTCACCTAGTCTTACATAATCTCAAAGCAATGTCTGTATTCCTTTAAAGTGACTCTTCATCTTATTTGATCCAAGGAGTCTGTTTTGAAAAATTCAAATCCCTGTGAGATAATAAGCAAATTCCTAAAGGGGTTTAGTCATGCAAGCTCAGGGTGCATGCAGCTAGAATTTAATATTCATTCAGTCGTATTTGCTGAGCGTTTACTGTGTGCAGAGCTCTGTACTAAGCGCTTGGAAGAGTACGGTACAACAACAGACACATTCCCCGCCCACAGTGAGCTTACAGTTTATGAAAAATGTCCTAACGTAGCTAAATACACAAAAAGCATAGCTGGGTCCCAGTTGATCTGATGGAGTTTCCCCTCTTTCATCTGTAGCACTGGAATCTGCGGAAGACAGGAAGAATGGGGTTCAGGGACCAGGAAGCTCAAGAACCTCCAGTGGTTGCCCATCAACAGTCTTCTAGACTGTGAGCCCGTTGTTGGGTAGGGACCGTATCTTATGTGTTGCCAACTTGTACTTCCCAAGCGCTTAGTACAGTGCTCTGCACACAGTAAGCGCTCAATAAATACGATTGAATGAATGAATGAATCAACCTCCACATCAAACAAAAACTCCCCGCCATTGGCTTCAGAGCACTCAATCACCTTGCCCCCTCCTATCTCACCGCGCCTCTAACGCTAACCTTCTCGCGTAGTTCAATCTCATCTGTCCCACCGCCGACCCCTCGCCCACGTCCTGCCTCTGGCCTGGAACACCCTCCCTCCTCAAATCCGAAAATTACTCTCCCCCAGTTCAGAGCCTCATTGAAGGCACATCTCTGAGTGAATGAATGAATGAACTAATTAATTAATGAAACTTCCACCCCCGCTGAGCTCATCAGCCAGGGCTGCTGGGGGCAAATGGGATGATGGCAGAGGGGAAGTATTTGGCCATTTATTTCTCTGATCGTTTGGAATTTCTGATTTGCCCTTTAAAATACTGAATGAAAAAGTGACTATGTTCAATAGAGATAAAGACTATACTTGAATGGGAATGAGAAAACCTGTTGGCAACTTGGAAACAGATGTGAAAAGATCCCTCGTAGTCTGTAACAGTCAACATTAATTATACTAGGAAATCCTGCAATAAAATAGCCGTTCCGCCATCCAAAAATATTTCCCACAAATAAATACAGTTCTCTCTTGCCAACTGTGGGCTTTTCAATCTTGGTTTTGAGCCTTCTCACTAAAAATTTTGGATACCACTTTGGCTACCAGAGTATACAGTTTTGGACGAAGCACGGTTTCCAGGGCCACTTCTCAGCCCTCCACCTACCATTTGAGATTGCCTGCTCTCTTGCTCGCAACCCATATTGCTCCCATTGCTGTACGTTTTTACTTCCCGCCCGTGGCACTCTCGTCACAGAATCCTATAAATGCATGAGAACTGCAAGCCACATAGTCAGTCTCACATACTGCTTCATGCTGTTAAGGTTTTATCACAGCGTTCCGTAGTTTTCTCCTATTTTCAGTGTCATTTTTGTTCTTAACCTTGGCCTCCAAGTAAAAAATGAGTGAGCAATTTGTGATGAGGGAAGTTAACCTACTTAAACAATGAAGCTATTGAAAATTTTATAGAGCAATTTGAACTTCTATTATTGAATTATAAAATCCTCAAGGGCAGGGGAGGGCTCATACTCTCCAAGCAACTCATAATAATAGTAATAATAATAATAATAATAATGGCATTTATTAAGCGCTTACTATGTGCAAAGCACTGTTTTGATACAATGCTACACACACCATAGCTACTCAAAGAGTGAGCCAACTCATAGCATTAAAGTTTACTGACTTCTACATGCTGAATGTTCCATTATTGTTCAGATTTATCATGTTGAGTTCAGGTTTAGAGTGCTTATTTTTGATTGTCACTGGCCTTGAAATTTACTCAGGGCGAATGACCTCACCTCACCCCATAAACCTTTTGCTTTACTAACCTGACCTTCCCAGCCACTGGGATTTTGGGGCACCTACCGCTCAAGTTGGCTAGGGAATATTGTAATCTATTCCTCCCTTTTTAAACAGTACCCAGGAAGACTTGGGATGTTGTCCATCCAAACCGCTACCCTGCTCATTCAATCTCTCATCCTATCCCGACTGGATTACTGCATCAGCCTCCTCTCTGATCTCCCATCCTCCTGTCTCTCCCCACTTCAAACCGTACTTCACGCCGCTGCCCAGATCATCTCTGTGCAGAAACGCTCTGCGCATGTTACTCCCCTCCTCAAAAATCTCCAGTGGCTACCAGTCAACCTACGCATCAGGCAAAAACTCCTCACTCTTGGCTTCAAGGCTGTCCATCACCTCACCCCCTCCTACCACACCTCCCTTCTCTCCTTCTACAGCCCAGCCTGCACCCTCCACTCCTCTGCCTCTAATCTCCTCACTATGCCTCGTTCTCGCCTGTCCCGCCATCGACCCCCGGCCCACGTCCTCCCGTTGGCCCAGAATGCCCTCCCTCCGCACATCCGCCAAGTTAGCTCTCTTCCTCCCATCAAAGCCCTACTGAGAGCTCACCTTCTCCAGGAGGCCTTCTCAGATTGAGCCCCCTCCTTCTTCTTCCCCTCCTCCCCCCTCCATCCCCCCGCCTTACCTCCTTCTCCTCCCCACAGCACCTGTATATATGTATATATGTTTGTACATATTTATTAATCTGCTTATTTATTTTACTTGTACGTATTTATTCTATTTATTTTATTTTGTTAATATGTTTTGTTTTGTTGTCTGTCTCCCCCTTCTAGACTGTGAACCCGCTGTTGGGTAGGGACCGTCTCTATATGTTGCCAACTTGTACTTCCCAAGCGCTTAGTACAGTGCTCTGCACACAATAAGTGCTCAATAAATACGATTGAATGAATGAATGAATGAATGTATACTATGTGCCTGTGACACGAAGTGAGTGTATCAGACAGCAACTGAGAAAATCATAATTACACAGTTTAAGTATTCCCATTTTTTGCCCAACTGGGAAGATCCCCAGCTGCTGTGATTTTTTAGCACTTTAGTACAATCATTTCCACAGATTTTATTTCACCCCAAGAGGCAAATTTGTATTATTACCTCCGTCTCACAGGTGGAGAACTGTGATGAGGACAGGATAAGTGACTTAAGTGACTTAAGTGACAGTTTCAATCCTTCAATCTTCAGTCTGTGGCATAGGCCACTGAGCTTCCCTGCATATGGCCTAGTGGATAGAGCACAGGCTTGGGACTCAGGAAGACCTGGGTTCTAATCCCGACTCTGCCACCCATCTGCTGTGTGACCTTGGGCAAGTCACTTCACATCTCCTTCCCTCAGTTACCTCCTCTGTAAAATGGGGAATAAGACTGTGAGCCCCACGTGGGACAGGGACAGTGTCCATCCCGATTAGCTGGTATCTACCTCGGCGCTTAGAACAGTACTTGGCACACAGAACAAATACCACTATTGTTATTATTATTATCAGTTATTCATTCAGTAATATGTATCCAGTACCTTTCAAAGACAGAGTACTGTACTGAGTGCTTAAGAGAGTGCAGTCAAAATAAAAGGTACAGTTTCTGACATCAAGCGTATAATCTAATGGAGAAAAATGGGCAGACATATGGTGGAAGCAAGAGGAAAAACAAAGTTATAACCAGAAACAGTAAAGTACAGAATAAAAGAACAAATACATAAATACATGATTAAATGGGATAAATCTATTTCCTATATGCACAATAATAACAATTATAGTATTTGTTAAGCGCTTACTATGTGCCAGGCACTCCGCCAATTGTCAGCTGTGTGACTTTAGGCAAGTCACTTAACTTCTCTGTGCCTCAGTTCCCTCACCTGTAAAATGGGGATGAAGACTGTGAGCCCCCTGTGGGACAACCTGATCACCTTGTAACTTCCCCAGCGCTTAGAACAGTGCTTTGCACATAGTAAGCACTTAACGAATACCGTTATTATTATTATTATTACTAAGTGCTGGAGTGGATACAAGCAAATCGGTTTGGACCCAGTCCCTGTCCCACCTAGGGCTCACCGACTTAATCCCCATTTTACAGATGAGGTAACTAAGGCACAGAGAAGTGAAGTGACTTGCCCAAAGCCACGTAGCGGTCGAGTGGCGGAGCCGCGATTAGAACTCATGACCTTCGGACTCTCAGGCACGTGCTCTGTCCACTTCCCAGCAGGCTCTGGATGGCTGTTGGGATGACATGACCAGAAATGGTGGAAATTAGTTGGGGTTTGAGGAAGGCTTTGAAAGAGGGGAGGGATGCGGTGGGGCCGATTTGAAGAGGGAGGGTGTTCCAGACGGGGGAAAGGACATGAGCGATGGATACAATAGGGGACACTTGAGAAACAGAAAAGCTTAGTAGTTGAGAGCGAGTTAACAGTGGCCTCACCAACCACTCTAAACACGACAGCTTCTTCACTGGCTTGCGGCAGCAGGTCATGTGTATAATCTCACACAATGAGGTGACACCCGCCTCCGCGTTTTGTTTTGTTGTCTGTCTCCCCCTTCTAGACTGTGAGCCCGTTGTTGGGGAGGGATCGTCTCTAGAGGTTGCCGACTCGTACTTCCCAAGCGCTTAGTTCAGTGCTCTGCGCGCAGTAAGTGCTCAAGAAATGCGATTGAATGAATGAATGAATGAACAGTCTTAATCCCCATTTTACAGATGAGGTAACTGAGGCACAGGGAAGTTAAGTGACTTGCCCAAAGTCACACAGCTAAGTGGCGGAGCCGGGATTTGAGCCCATGACCTCTAACTCCAAAGCCCAGGCTCTTTCCACTGAGCCACGCTGCTTCCCCTACGTTTGGTTTTGTTCTCTGTCTCCCCTTTCTAGACTGTGAGCCCACTGTTGGGTAGGGACTGTCTCTATATGTTCCCAAGCGCTTAGTACAGTGCTCTGCACACAGTAATTGCTCAATAAATACAATTGATTGATTACCTCCTTCCCTTCCCCACAGCACCTGTATATATGCATATATGTTTGTGCATATTTATTACTCTATTTATTTTACTTGTACATATCTATTCTATTTATTTTATTTTGTTAGTATGTTTGGTTTTGTTCTCTGTCTCCCCCTTCTAGACTGTGAGCCCACTGTTGGGTAGGGACTGTCTCTATATGTTGCCAACTTGTACTTCCCAAGCGCTTAGTACAGTGCTCTGCACACAGTAAGCACTCAATAAATACGACTGATTGATTGATTGATTTGGGAGACCAGAATCACTGTTTGTCCTGGAACACTACACCTTCAACCTGTGGCAGGCTGGACAGCTTTTGGAAAGAGGACTGAGGCCTCTCTTAAGAATAATAATGATGGTATTCGTTAAGCGCTTACTATGTGCCACGCACTGTTCTAAGCACTGGAGTAGATACAAGGTCATCAGGTTGTCCCACGTGGGGCTCACAGTCTTCATCCCATTGCACAGATGAGATAACTGAGGCACTGAGAAGTTAAGTGACTTGCCCGAAGCCACACAGCTGACAAGCGGCGGAGGCGGGGGTAGATACAAGATAATCAGGTTGTCCTACGTGAGGCTCACGGTCTTCATCCCCATTTTACAGATGAGGTAACTGAGGCTCAGAGAAGTGAAGTGACTCGCCTAAAGTCACGCAGCTGGTAAGTGGCAGAGAACCCACGACCTCTGACTCCCAAGCCCGTGGTCTTTCCACTAAGCCACGCTGCTTCTCGTCATCTTGGGGTCGTTCAACTTCTCCCACGTCCCTTGGAATGCCCAGGAAGAGCAGTGCCCGGTCAATTTTGCTGGCAGGGGCGGCCACAACTGGGGTCAGCTTTCCCTGAGCGTGAGCAGGCCAGATGAGGAGGCTAAGCCCCCCGGGCCAGGGAGATCTTAAAGCCTGGCACCCCTTCCCCTCTCTCTCACCTCCCTATCTCTCCCCCTCCACCTTTCCTCTCTCTCTGTCTCTCTCCATCACTCTTCTCTCTTCTGTTTCATCTCTCTCTTCCCTTCCCTGGCGACCCTCTCTCAAACCTTGGGGGAGGTACCGCAGTCAGTCCCTGCTGCGGCAGAGGCGGCCTAAACCACTGGAACCACCACGGGAAGTGGCCGTGAGGAGGACCCTGGATGCCACGCTCACCCTATCGTTATTCTGATTAGATTTGTTAAGCACTTACTCTGTGTTAAGCGCTGTTCTAAGTGCTGGGGTGGATTACAAGCTCCCTGGCCCCCCTGGAGCTCGCAGTCCAATTAGGAGGAAGTCCTTCCTTGTGGCAAAAACCCCAGCCCACCTCATCCTGCCCCTGTACAGCTCTTCCCATTGCTTCCCATGGAGAAGCGGTGTGGCTCAGTGGAAAGAGCCCGGGCTTGGGAGTCAGAGGTCATGGGTTCTAATTCTGGCTCCACCACTTGTCAGCTGTGTGACTTTGGGCAAGTCACTTCACTTCTCTGGGCCTCAGTTACCTCATCTGGAAGATGGGGATTGAGACCGTGGGCTCCACGCGGCACTGTATCCAACCCGATCTGCTTGTATCCACCCCAGGGCCTTGGAACGTAGTACGTGCTTAACAAATGCCACAGATATTATTATTGTTATTATTATTATTATAATCCTTACTCTGCTGTAAGCCTGGCCTCTCCACATCCAATCTCAAAGTCATATAGGCCACCTCTCATCTCTCTTCTCTCATCTTTCCCCTCTCTCTCACCTCTCTATCTCTCCCCTCTCTGCCTTTCCTCTCTCTCTGTCTCTCTCCATCTCTCTTCTCTCTTCTGTTTCATCTCTCTCTCCCCTTTGTCTCTCTCCATCTCTCTGCTCACTATCTTTCAACTCTCTCTGTCTCTCTCCATCTCTCTTCTCTCTGTTTCATCTCTCTCTCCCCTTTGTCTCTCTTCATCTCTCTGCTTGCCACCTCTCATCTCTTCTCTCATCTTTCACCGCTCTCTCACCTCTTCTTCTCTCCCCCCTCCATCTTTCCTCTCTCTCTGCCTCTCTCCATTGCTCTTCTCTCTTGTTTCATCTCTCTCCCCTTTGTCTCTCTTCATCTCTCTGCTTGCCATCTCTCATCTCTTCTCTCATCTTTTACCCCTCTCTCACCTCTTTATCCCATCTTTCCTCTCTCTCTGTCTCTCTCCATCCCTCTTTTCTCTTCTGTTTCATCTCTGTCCCTCCCCTTTGTCTCTCTCCATCTCTCTGCTCTCTCTCCTCTCTCTTCTCTCATCCTTCCCCTCTCTCTCACCTCCCTATCTCTCCCCCTCCACCTTTCCTCTCTCTCTGTCTCTCTCCATCGCTCTTCTCTCTTCTGTTTCATCTCTCTCTTCCCTCTTTGTCTCTCTCCATCTCTCTGCTCTCTATCTCTCACCTCTCTTCTCTCATCTTTCACCTCTCCCTCACCTCTTTATCCCATCCGTCCTCTCTCTGTCTATCTCCATCTCTCTTCTCTCTTCTATTTCATATGTTTTGTTTTGTTGTCTGTCTCCCCTTCTAGATTGTTAGCCCGTTGTTGGGTAGGGGCCGTCTCTATATGTTGCCAACTTGTACTTCCCAAGCGCTTAGTACAGTGCTCTGCACACAGGAAGTGCTCAATAAATACGATTGAATGAATGAATAGTTGCGGCCTCCTCATCTCTGACGGACCCTCCGTCTTGCGCAGGGCCCTGGAGGAGCCCGTTCCATTTCACGGTCACGTCATAGTGCAGGACTCCTGAGAGTGGGGGGTCCAACTGGCTGAGTCATCCAAACCGCCCTTCCGATCTCACCGTGCACGAATCCCAATCCCGCTGATTCTACTGGGGGAGATTCGGGGCAGAGATTATTACATTTTTCACCTTGCTTCACACCTCGGTGAAGTTCTTGATAAAGTCAATGAAGCTACCCAAGCAGGAAAGCAACTCCCGTGTGGGCTGTGAATAAGGTGTCGGAAGTCAAGACGTGAGAGAGGAAATGGAAAAAGCAACCCTCAGGACTTTGGCCCCCAGGAATTTGGCATGTAAGTGGAATTACCAGTAGCTGGGCAGTGCGTGACTCAAATGCCTCGTAGCCCAAATGTCCGAGAAGGCGGTTGAAAAGAAATCCCTATTTCCACCCCTCTCCTCAGTCCTCGAGGTACGGTTTGCTCTCCTGGGGGTGTGACCATGGGGCTGGGAGATTTTTAACCGCGACAGCCCTGCCTTCGGTGAACAGAAGTCTCCTCTCCATCTCCATGGAGCCCATCTCGGATCCTCAACTTGGGGACGGGAGCCAGAATTCCCTGCAGCCTCACCATGGCAGTAGGTGAGACCGCATCTGGTACATCCCGGCCTTCAGGGGGTCTCTTCCCTTGGAGAGCCACTTAATAATGATCCACCATATCTGACCTCTCCATGCCATTAAAAAATTAAAGCTCCATTACCTGATGTCTGTGATTCAGAGATATCCATTGAGTTGATAGCAAAGCATTAGAAATGCCAATTGCCCGTGGCAGTTTAGTCTCCCCTGACTTCAGTAAACATTATCTAGCATCACAGACCAAATAACGTTTGCTAGAATCTAATTTTAAAAAAATCTCGGAAAGTAATAGGACCCATTTATTTTTATTCTGTGGAAGCGTACATTGTTTCAGCAGAGGAGAAATTGCCCCAGATCCCTGCTACCAGGAAAACTGAAAACGGCAGCTGTGAAGTCTCTTGTTTTGCAGAACAAAGATATGAAACTTGGAAGAGTTAGACATTCTGAAAAGAAAACATAGAAAAACCTTAATTTGAAATCAACAATCAGCATTATTTGGTAGTAATGAAGACCCATCTGTGTGAGTCCAAGTTTGTATTTAACCAAAAGCTCCTAGCTGATGATAAATGGCGTTAATTCAGCTAAGGAAGCAATTCTCTTATCTTAAATGTTATTTATAGGAAATAAATTCAAGCCTCAGATGTTTTAGCCAATAAGTATCATTAGGATGCAGAGAGCATTCTCATTATGGGCAATTACATGGTGTCACTGCTAATAAAGGACACAGCCAAATGTTCTTAAGAATATGATTAATTTCAGCTTTGATACATCTCATTCTGGAGTGGAATTGGATTATTTGATAATATCTTCTTACCGAGGAGGGATTTTCAAGCTGACAAAGATGGGCGTGAAAAGCGAACGACGATAGAATGACAGTGATGCAGGCGTAGAAGTGAAAGAAAAATCAACAGACCCCAAGCAATGCTAAACATCAAAAAGCGTCTTAAACCTCATTACTCAGAAGGTGGTTTCACACATTTGGCCAGGGTTTGTGATGGTGGTGGGAGTGAAACCAAACCTAAGTGCTGGCGTGACCTGTCCAAGACCCCAAAATATGTACTCCTTCCTTGGTTCGATTTCTATTTACTGCAGGGATTAAAGGATAAGACTAGTTCAACTGCATCCCTTCCAGGAATTGCTGCCATTATGTTTACTCTCTGTGATTCATTATTTCTTATGGCATTTACTATGTGCTAGGCACTGTACTAAACATTGGGGTAGATACAAGATGATCCGGTTAGACGTAGCCCCTGTTCCACAGTCTTAGATCCCCATTTTTGTTTTACAGATGAGGTAACTGAGGCACAGTTACTGAGGCACAGAGAAGTTGAGTGACTTGCCCGAGGTCACACAGCGGACATGTGGTGGGGCCGGGATTAGAACCCAGGTCCTTTGACTCCCGGGCCCGTGATCTTTCCACTAGACCATGCTACTTCTCTTTTAATGTCTTTCATCCTCTCTAGGCTGAAAGCTCCTCGTGGGCAGGGGTCACGTTTACCACCACTATTGCACTGTACTCTCCCAAATCCTTAGCTCAGTATTCTGCCCACAGTACGCTCTCAATAAACGCCATTGATCGATTACATGTTCCCTTTGCCCTCTGCGGCAGAATGGTGCTATTTTCGGGCTGGACACCCACTTTCCCCCTTAAAACTGGCAGGCTTTAGTCTGCCCTAATTTGCATCACCTTGGAATGAGTGTTTTCTAAATTCTGCTCCTCTAGCCCCAGTATCTCACAGA
The DNA here is from genome assembly GCF_015852505.1 of Tachyglossus aculeatus. NCBI lineage: Eukaryota > Metazoa > Chordata > Mammalia > Monotremata > Tachyglossidae > Tachyglossus > Tachyglossus aculeatus. The sequence goes on from NC_052098.1 coordinate 59,879,710, forward strand.
TTTTCATTTTGTCTTTGTGTTTTGCTTCATTCCTCCTTTCGTGCCTGCTGCTAATCCCCTCCCTGCCTTTTTATTATTAGACTGCGAGCCCCCTGAGGGAGAGGGACCATGTCTAATTACCACCTGTATTTTCTTTCCCAGTGCTTAGCACACAGTAGCACTTAAAAGATGCTATTACCACTAAATATTAACAATAATAATGATGGCATTTGATAAGCGCTTACCATGTATGAAGCACTGTTCTAAGCGCTGGGAGGGGGGATCAGGTTGTCCCACGAGGGGCTCACAGTCTTGGTCCCCATTTTACAGATGAGGGAACTAAGGCCCAGAGAAGTTAGGTGACTTGTCCAAAGACACGCAGCTGACAAGTGGCGGGGGTGGGATTAAAACCCATGACCTCTGGCTCCCAAGCCCGTGCTCTTTCCACTGAGCCACGCTGCTTCTCTAAATATTACTACTACTACCTTTGGAATTCAGGCTGAGTGGGGACTAGGAAAGTGGAGAGAACTATAGCTAGAACAATATAATGGGAGGGTGAGTGGAGTGAATGTAACTTTTGCCATATCATCTGGATTGCACAAGCCCCCCTTTTTTCTGCAGCTGAGGAAGAGGAAGTTGTAGAGGAGAGAGGAGAAAGGGACATGCCTGAAGGCAGAAAGGAAGAAGATGCACTTCTTCCATCTCTTCCATCTCCCCTCACTCAACTCCAACTGCACAGTTTGGAGAATGGTCATCATCAATCGTATTTATTGAGCACTTACTGTGTGCAGAGCACTGTACTAAGCGCTTAATGGTGTCACCCAACTAGCCAGAGGGGAGAGAGTCAGAGGGAGAGAGGGGAGGCACTGTTTCTATTAACCCCCCCATCCCTTTACCTTCTGGTGCTGAGCATGCCACATTGTGAAAACCGAGTCACCTGGGTTGAAAATGCCTGGGCCTAACTAGCCCTGACTGTGGGAGCAGTGATTCACAGCTGGACCACCTGGAGTCTACTAGGTGCCTCTTTTAAAAGCTGGATACATACTAGGGAAATAATACTGGCTTTAATCCAATAAGAATTAACACCCCGTCCACTCAAAACTGCTCTGGATTATTTAACGTTCTTTGTTGGTGTTACAAATGCCCTGCAGACTGCAAAGCTAAACTAAGTCATTCTGGATTCTCAGAGGCAGATTATTGGCCTACTGTAGATTAACGAGGCAGCTGTCTGGATGGAGAGGAAGAGGGGGAATCTTAGCGAGGTGAAGGTTGAACTAACAAGATTTGGTGACATTGTCTGTGAGGGCTGAATGAGAGAAATGAGTCTAGGATAATGCCAAGGCCAAGTTTGAGGTGATGACAGGACATCCAAGTAGAGACCTCTTGCAGGCAGGAGGAGATGTGAAACTGCAGAGAAGGAGAGAGAACAGGGCTGGAGATGTAGATTTGAGAATGGTCTGCATAGAGGTGGTAGTTGAAGCCTTGGGTAAATGAGTTCTTCAAGGGAGTGGGTGAAGTTGGATAATAGAAGGGGACTCAGAATTGAACCTTGCGGGACATCCATAGTTAGGGGGCGGGAGGCAGAGGAGGAGCCCGCGAAAGAGAGCGGCCAGAGAGATAAGAGGAGAACCAGGAGAGGACAGTGTCAGTGAAGCTGAAGTTGTATGATGTTTTCAGGAAGTAGACCATGTCGAAGGCAGGTAAGAGATCAAGGAGAATTAGGATGGAGTAGAGGCCATTGGCTTTGGCAAGAAGGAGATCATAGGTGACCTTTGAGAGGGCCGTTTCTGTGGAGCGAAGGGGCCGGAAGCCAGATTGGAGGGGATCAAAGAGAGAATTGGAGCAGAGGAACTTCAGAAGGTGGAGCGAAGGGGCCGGAAGCCAGATTGGAGGGGATCAAAGAGAGAATTGGAGCAGATGAACTTCAGAAGGCAGGTGTAGACAACTCGCTCAAGGAGTTTGAAGAGGAAATGGTAGGTCGAGGTGCATCATCTTGGCAATCAATAAAAAACATTCTGAATCATATCTATTTTTAACTTATTTTCCCTCCTCGAGCTCATGTAGGTAAAGTTCTTTTTACATACGCTATGGGTGTTGCACAGCGTAACTCTCTGAACTCACTCGTTGTTTCTTTGACAAACAAAAATGAGGGATGGAAATATAAAGCTGAACATCTCACAAAAGTCCTTGAGCTATGCACCAACCACTTACATTTCCCAGATTTGTTATTTACTTTTTGTGTCCAGTAATCAGATTTACTTGGATGGCGTCCCATTACAATTCAGAACATTTTTTTTTTAGTCTGCACAAAACAGCTATCCGAACTGACTTGGTTCATTTGTGTTATCCACATTAAATCCTAAAATGCCATCCGGCTAAATGGCATTAAAATGCGTGCAGTGTTTTTCGAGTATCACAATATTAATCATGCTCTCCAGTATGTCACAGGCTTTTAAAATGCATAGGAAGGAATTGATAGTTAAGCTTCTCAGTGATATTCTTAGGGACAGAATCCACTTTCTAAATTGGAGATGAACACTCATTGTAATCAGGGCCATTGGTGAATGCTCCATTTTCAGCTTTGTAGGATTCTATGCTGAAAATAGCACTATTGTCTAAGTGAGTCTCTCCATGCATGTGTTAGAGAATATTATTCCCCTGGAAGGAAATTGAATGCTTTTGGAATTCCCGTGACTCCTTCAGATCACTAGAGTACCAGTTAGTAAATTAGTCAGTCAGTTAGTCAATCGGTCATATTTATTGAACGCTTACTGGGTGCAGAGCAGTGTACTAAGCGCTTGGGAGAGTACAACATAACAGACACATTCCCTGCCCATATTTAGGGGATTTTACACCAACTCTTAATACAGTGCTCTGCACACAGTAAGCACTCATTCAATATGATTGATTTGCAAAAAGATCAGGACTCTGTGCCAATTCTGGGGGCAGTTCCTCAGGGTTACATACAAAGCCTCTTGATTGCTCCCATTATTCATCACCCCCTTCCAGCCCCACAGCACTTAAGCCAGTTGTGGGCAGGGATTGTCTCTCTTTATTGCTGTTTTGTACTTTCCAAGCATTTAGTACGGTGCTCTGCACACAGTAAGTGCTCAGTAAATATGATTGAATGAATGTACGTAACTGACACTTTAGTTATTTATATTAATGTCTGTCTCCCGCTCTAGACTGTAAGCTCACCATAGGCAGGGAATGCGTCTGTTATATTGTTATATTGTACTCTCCCAAGCGCTTAGTAAAGTGCTCTGCTCGCAGTACTTGCCCATCATCCTTTACATATGGAGCCTCCGTGCTCCTTCTGTGGAGACAGATAGCAGCTATTATCATAGCACTAGAAGAGCTAGCTATCCAAAAGAGGTATATATTCAAATCCCCAATCCGTGAAATTCTACGGAGTGAAAGAAAGTCTAGACTAGTATAAATAATGAGACTGTGGATTCTTGTCAATGAACTGCTAATATAATAATAATAATAATGTTGGTATTTGTTAAGCGCTTACTATGTGCCAAGCACTGTTCCAAATGCTGGGATAGATACAAGGGAATCAGGTTGTCCCACGTGGGTCTCACCGTCTTAATCCCCATTTTACAGATGAGGGAACTGAGGCACAGAGAAGTTAAGTGACTTGCCCAACATCACACAGCTGACCTGTGAGGGGGCTGGGATTAGAACCCATGACCTCTGATTCCCAAGCCCGTGCTCTTTCCACTGAGCTATGCTGTTGCTCTAATATAAATGAATACTTCATCATCATCATCGTCAATTGTATTTATTGCGCGCTTACTGTGTGCAGAGCACTGTACTAAGCGCTTGGGAAGTACAAGTTGGCAACATAAATACGATTATACGAGCTCAATAAATGCGATTGATGATGATGATGATAAAGAGACAGTCCCTACCCAACAGTGGGCTCACAGTCTAAAAGGGGGAATCAAAATACTTGATTCTAATAGGGGAAAGGAATAGCATTCTTTAAAAAGCCTACTGAAAAAAATCTGTGCATTGCTTCTGCGTAGATCATTAAAGTCTCATGACTACTGGGTCGACAGGTCAAACACGGAGCCTTAATGTAGATGTGGAGAAAACTGCCTTTCGAATGACATTCAGTGTAGATTTCAGCCTAGAAGAAAGCTGAGGAAGTTTAGGTCTCGTTGGCCCCGCATTCAGAAACATTAAACTGTATGGGGCTTGAGTGCCTTAAAGGTCTTGCCAGGGTGAATACTAATTAGCACTTTTAGGTGATTTTTCATCTTCCAAATGCTTTATAAACATTAATTAATTGAAAAATGTTGCAAAGAATTTTGACGTTTTCATTGCTGAAGAAGTATGTCCTGGATCCCTTGACCTGGTGTCCTAAATCATTTTGATAAAAAAAAAGACCTTATGAAAATGCATTCCTCTCTTAAAATGCCAGTCAGAATGATTCTTCCTCCTGGACCATTGGAGCTCATAAGGGTTTTCACTAGGATCATTTCAAGGTGATCTAGGCAAATTATAAGATATATGAAAGTTGTGGGTGATAGAAAGATGTTGGGCAGAAGATTGTTCCATTCATTAATCTTTACTGAGCATCCACTGTGTGCAGAGCACAATATAAGGCTCTTGGGAGAGTCCAATAAATCTAAAGGACATGGTCCCTGCCCTCGAGAAGCTTACTTGAGGGAGAGTGAGGGAGACATGAATTGTAAACACACAGTAGGAGCAGGGGGGGAAACACGGATGCCACTGATAGTAAATGTATGGGGAAAATAAATACATGAGTAAATAAATCCTTCGACAATATCCATGACTGGTAAGTGTTATGGTTGAGATGACCTGATTGAGGGTGGTGGAAATTAGGGGAAAGTCCCCTGGAGGAGGTGGGTTTCTGGAGAGCTTGGAAGAACACAAGGGCTGAGGTCTAGGGGATTTGATTGATTGATTCAATTCATTCAATTGTATTTATTGATTGTATTTATTTATTGGATTGGATGGGGAAGTGAGTTCAAAATCAGTGTGACCCAGTTAATAGACTACGGGCCTGAGACTCCAAAGGACCCGGGTTCTAATACTGACTCCGCCGCTTGTCTGCTATATGACCTTGGGAAAACCGCTTAACTTTTCTGTGCCTCAGTTCCTCCATCTGTAAAATGGAGATTAAGACTGTGAGCCCCGCGTGGGACACGGACTCGGTCCAACCTGATTAGCTTTTCTCTACCCCACCTCTTAGACAGTGTCTGGCACATAGTAAGCACTTAACAAATACCGTAAAAAAGGAAGTTCCAAGCAGGGAGAAGGGAGTGAGTAAGAGATCAGAGATGGAAAAGGCAAGAGCTCCGTACATAGACTAAGAAGGTGGGCTTCACTGCAGTTAAAGATGAGTTGGGTGGCAGCAGAAGTGGAGGAAGAGGAGAGGGAAGAGGATGTCATCACCTCTTTTCTGATTTTCACCGGGGCTGGCTGTGGGAAGTTCCCCTGGTCCCCACTCTGGAGCACAATTGAGAGGAACCATCTGTCCACCTCACCAATGAACCGGGTGACTTTTGGGGGTGTCCAGTACCATGGCATTAAACCACTTCCACAGTGGCCACAACCAAAAAACTGCAGTGCCAAGCAATGCTTTTGCTGCTCGAGGGGGCATGGGTGTAGCAGGAGAAACATTGGTGAGTCCCTTTCCTTTCCTCTCCCTTGTACATATTTATTACTCTATTTATTTATTTATTTATTTATTTTACTTGTCCATATCTATTCTATTTATTTTATTTTGTTAGTATGTTTGGTTTTGTTCTCTGTCTCCCCCTTTTAGACTGTGAGCCCACTGTTGGGTAGGGACTATCTCTATATGTTGCCAACTTGTACTTCCCAAGCGCTTAGTACAGTGCTCTGCACACAGTAAGCACTCAATAAATACGATTGATTGATTGACTGATTGATTTCTCCTCTTCACTCCCTTCTTTCTTCTCCGCTTTTTCCTTTTCTTTCCCTCAGACCCCACTTCCAATAACCGGCCCCCTTGATACTCCACCCCCAAGTTTCATTCATTCATTCATTCAATTGTATTTTTGAAGCTCTTACTGTGTGCAGAGTAGTGTATTAAATGCTTGGGAAAGAGTACAGTGCAATTGTAAACAGTGGCATTCTCTACCCACAATAAACTCACAGTCTGAAGCAGGGGAGACAGACCACAATACAAATAAAATTACAAATATATACATAAGTGCCGTGGGGCTGGGGTGGGGCGGGACAGAGCAAAGGGAGCAAGTCAGAGTGACGCGGAAGGGAGTGGGAGATGAGGAAAAGTGGGGTTTAGTCTGGGAAGGCCTCTTGGAGGAGATGTGCCTTCAATAAAGCTTTGAAGGGGGGGAGAGTAATTGTCTGTTGGATTTGAGGAGGGAGGGCATTCCAGGCCAGAGGCCTGGGACAAGGGACAAGGCCTGGGACAAGGGTCGGTGGCGAGACAGGTGAGATGGAGGCGCAGGGAGAAGGTTAGCCCTAGAGGAGCAAAGTACAAGGGCTGGGTTGTAGAAGGAGAGAAGCAAGGTGAGGTAGGAAGGGCGAGGTGATGGAGTGCTTTAAAACCAATGGTGTGGAGCTTTCGTTTGATACGGAGGTGGATGGGCAACCACTGGAGATTTTTGAGGAGGGGGGTGACAGGTCCTGAGCGTTTTTGTAGAAAGATGATCCGGGCAGTGGAGTGAAGTATGGACTGGAGAGGGGAGAGACAGGAGGTTGGGAGGTCAGCATGGAGGCTGATGCAGTAATCCAGGTGGGATAGGATGAACGATTGTATTAATACAGTCGCAGTTTGGGTGGAGAGGAAAAGACGGATTTTAGCGATGTTGTGAAGGTGAGACCGACAGGATTTGGTGACAGATTGAGTATGTGCGTTGAATGAGAGAGAGGAGTCAAGGCTAACGCCAAGGTTACGGGCTTGTGAGACGGGAAGGATGGTCTTTTAGACTGTGAGCCCACTGTTGGGTAGGGACTGTCTCTATATGTTGCCAATTTGTACTTCCCAAGCACTTAGTACAGTGCTCTGCACATAGTAAGCACTCAATAAATACGATTGATGATGATGATGATGGTGGTGCCGTCTACAGTGATGGGAAAGTCAGGGAGAGGACAGGGTTTAGGTGGGAAGATGAGGAGCTCTGCTCTGGACATGTTAAGTTTGAAGTGACGGGAGGACATCCAAGTGGAGATGTTTTGAAGGCAGGAGGAGATGTGAGCCTGGAGAGAGGGAGAGAAATCAGGTTTGCTTCCACACTAAAAATGAAAATGAAAAACGAACCCGGAGTGGTGATAGTTTAACTTTACCTGCAAATGATATCTCACGAAGCAACAGGGTCTAGTAGATGGAGCATAAATTTAAGTTTAGGAGAGCCAGCTTATTTTCAAAGTTGCGAGGACATAGAGGGGAGAGATGAGAAATTGTTTGGAGAAGGCTTCCTGGAGAAGCAGCGTGGCTCAGTGGGAAGAGCCTGGGCTTGGGAGTCAGAGGTCATGGGTTCAAATCCCAGCTTCAGCACTTGCAGCTGTGACTTTGGGCAAGTCACTTAACTTCTCTGTGCCTCAGTTACCTCATATGTAAAATGGGGATTAAGACTGTGAGCCCCCCGTGGGACAACCTGATCATCTTGTATTCTCCTCAGCGCTTAGAACAGTGCTTTGCACATAGTACGAGCTTAACAAATGTGACTGAATGAATGAATGAATGGTATGATTGAATGAATGATACAGTTGAATGAATGAATGAATGAATGCTTGTCTCTAGACTGTGAACCCGTTGTTGGGTAGGAACCGTCTCTGTATGTTGTCGATTTGTACTTCCCAAGCGCTTAGTACAGTGCTCTGCACACAGTAAGCACTCAATAAATACGATTGAATGAACTAATGGAAGGCTTATTATGACTTGGGTTTTACCACCTGTAAAATGGGGATAATAATAGTTGTCTCCACATATCTCCTAGGGATAAGAGGAGGATAACAAATGTGAAAATGCTTTGGAATATATAGGTGAATTTTACCATTAGAATTTACCATTTACCATTTAGAGTTTACCATTTAATTTACCATTAGAGTTGCCTTCTTTTAGTGTTTGATTTTCTCCTGGTTTTTGCAAGAAAGTAGAATAGCCACACACACACCCCACCCCCCACACCAAGTCTTTCTAAGCCATTCTGAATATCCTACTCAGAGATGGCTTACCAAATGGGTGAGGGTAATAATAATAATAATGATGATGATAGCATTTGTTAAGCGCTTACTATGTGCTAAACACTGTTCTAAACGCTGGGGTGAAACAAGGTGATCAGATTGTCCCACGTGGGGCTCACAGTCTTAAATCCCATTTTACAGATGAGGTAACTGAGGCACAGAGAAGTTAAGTGACTTGCCCAAAGTCACACGGCTGATAAGCGGCGGAGCCGGGATTAGAACCCATGACCTCTGACACCCAAGCTCGTGCTCTTTCCACTGAGCCACGCTGCTTCTCTAAGCAGTGATGTCAACTGCTGAGGAGGTCTAAGAGACATTTTGGGGGGATTATGTTTCAAACACTGTTTTAAGCACTGAGGTAGATACAAATTAATCAGATTGGACGCAGTTCCTGTCCTACATGGGGCTCACAGTCTAGGAGGGAGAACAGGTAGTAAATCTGCATTTTACGGTTGAGGAAACTGAGGTACAGAGAAGTGGACTGACTTGCACAAGGTCACACAGCAAGCAAGTAGCAGAGCCGGGATTATTATTATTATTACTACTACTACTACTACTCAGTAGAAAGACCCCGGGCTTTGGAGTCAGAGGTCATCGGTTCAAATCCCGGCTCCGCCACTTGTCAGCTGTGTGACTTTGGGCATGTCACTTCACTTCTCTGGGCCTCAGTTCCCTCATCTGTAAAATGGGGATTAAGACTGTGAGCCCCCCGTGGGACAACCTGATCACTTTGTAAACTCCCCAGTGCTTAGAACAGTGCTTTGCACATAGTAAGCGCTTAATAAATGCCATTATTATTATTATTATTATTATTATTATTATTACTACTACCACTAATAATAATAATAATGGTGGTATTTGTTCAGCGCTTACTATTTGCCAGGCACTGTACTAAGCATTGTAGTAAATACAAGATAATCAGGTCGCACACATTCCCTGTCCCACGTGGGACTCGGAGTCTTTACCCCCATTTTACAGATGAGGTAACCAAAGCACAGAGAAGTTAAGTGACTTGTCCAAGGTCACACAGCAGACAAGCGGCGGAGTTGGGATTAGAACCCACCCCCTCTGACTCCCAAGCCCGTGCGCTTTCCACTATTATGGAAAATTATCACTATTGTTGTCATTGTTCCGGCGGCTCATCCCTCCTCTTCACATATTCCCCTGCCTCTCTGTTGCTGCATTGCTCAGGAAAGCAGCCGCCCCCATCCTGTAGGTGGGCATAGAAGCCAAAAAGATGTACCCTGTAATTTCTTTATTTATATTAATGTCTGTCTCCCCCTCTAGACTGGAAGCTCGTTGTGGGCAGGGAATGTGTCCGTTGATTGTTATATTGTACTCTCCCCCAGGAAGCACAGAGAAGTTAAGTGACTTGCTCGAGGTCACACGGCGGACAAGCGGTGGAGTCGGGATTAGAACCCAGGTCCTTCTGACTCCCACTAGGCCCACTGTGCTCTCTCCACTAGGCCATGAACCCAGGTCCTCTGATTTCCAGATCTGTATATTTTTCCACCAGGCCATGCTGCTGCTTCTTGTTCTGTGACCACAAGACTGCACCCATTCTCCCTACCAGCCAGTTCATAATGGGGGCCACTGGCCAAAGCGGGGCCAGGCTAGGGAGTGTGGATGGCTCAGCGTGAACCATCCCCGCTATGGCAAAAACAACTCAAGTGCATGTCTTGTGAGCAGCAGGACAGATCTTTTCCCTCTTAGTGATCGGTGTCAGAGAAATGTACTGTATTTTCACGGACAAAATGTGCAAGAGATTCAACATCAGCGCTATTCACCCTCACGGATACAATCTCTCTCTCAGCAATCACCGTCAAACTGAAGAACAACTCTACTTCAAGTAGGAGTCAGTCATCTGTAAAGATTTCAGTTTATTCATTTAAATCCTCAAAATCTGTGGGTATATGCTGATTTGATTTGTATATTCCGTTGTTGATTTTGTTTACTCTAGTTATAACTCCTCATATGCCTATCTTCCCGGCTAGACTATAAACTCCATGTAGGCAGAGACCATGACACTTCTTTGTACTTTCTTTAGTGCAGTGCATTTCAACTAGAGGACACTCAAAAAATAGTAGTACTTCTAAGGAGAAGAGCTATGGGGGAAAGATAGATGAGCTCATTAGTATTTGCTACAATTCTCCTGAATGAATTAATAAAATAATGCAGACATGAAATAGTCTCCCTGGTGCCCACCCAAATCTCCCGGATGGGTAAGAGCCACTGAGCTCCTTGTGGGTAGGGAGGGAACATGTCTGCTAATTCTGTTGCATTGGGAGAGTACAGTGCTTAGCACTTAGTACAGTGCTCTGCAGATTGTAAGCACTCAATAAATACGATTGATTGATCGATGATTGAAAGGTACCTCCTTGCCCACTTCCAGAGGTACAGCCCTAGGTTCCCCTTTCCTATTTGGCTTCCGCCCCCTTCACACCACCGAAACCACCCTCTCAAAGGTCACCAATGATCTTCTTGCCACATCCAATGGCCTCTACTTCGTCCTAATCCTCCTCGGCCTCTCAGCTACCTGCAACACTTGTCAACCTCCCCCTTCTCCTGGAAACATTATCCAACCTTGGCATCACTGACACTGTCCTATCCCGGTTCTCCTCCAATTTCTCCGGTGGCTCCTTCTCAGTCTCTTTCGGGGGCTCCTCCTCTGCCTCCCACCTTGAGGGACTGTGGGAGTCCCTCAAGGTTCGGTTTTGGGTCCCCTCCTATTCTCCATCTACACTCACTCCCTTGAAGAACTCATTCACTCCCACAGCTTTGATTTCCAAATCTACATCTCCAGCCCTGATCTCTCTCTCTCCTTCTTGTTTGTCTCGTATTTCCTCCTGCCTTCAGGACATCTCTACTTTGATGGCCCGCTGACACCTCAAACTTAACATGTCCGAAACAGAACTCCTTATCTTCCCACCTAAATCTTGCCCTTCACCTGAATCTCCCATCCCTGTAGGTAACACCACTCTCCTCCATGTTTCCCAAGCTTGTAACCTTGACGTTTTCCTAGACTCATCTCTCCCATTCAACCCTTATATTCAATGCCACCAAATCCTGTCGGTTCAACCTTCACCTCACTAAAATCCACCTTTTCCTCTCCATCCTGATGGTTACCAATTAATCCAAGCACTTATCCTACCCTATCTTGATTACTGCATCAGCCTCCTTGCTGACCCTCCTGCCGCCTGTCTTTCCCCAATTCAGTCCATACATCACTCTGCTGCCTGGGTCGTTTTTCTTCAAAACCACTCAGTCCATGTTTCCCCACTCCTCAAGAACCTCCAGCCACCACCGCATCAAACAGAAACTCTTACCTTCAGCTTTAAAGCACTCAATCATCTTGCCCCTTCCGCCTTACCTCCCTGATTTCCTTCAACAACCTAATCTGAACTTCACCCCTCTAATGCTGACCTACTCACCGTATCGCAGTCTTGTCTAGCTCACCACAGACCCCTTGCCCCTGTCCTGTTTCTGGTCTGAAATGCCCTCCCTCTTCATATCTGACAAATGATCACTCTCCCTATGTTCAAAACCTTATTAAAAGCACATCTCTTCCAAGGGTCCTTCCCCAACTAAGCCCTGATTTCCTCTTCTCCCCCACCCTTCTGTGTCACCCTTGCACTTGGATTTGCACATATCTGTGATTCATTTATTTATATTAATGCCTATCTCCCCCTGTAGATTGTAAGCTCACTGTGGGCAGAGAACACGTCTACCAACTCTATTCTCTTGTACTCTTCCAAGTGCTTAGTACAGTGCTCTGCACATAATAAGAGCTCAATACATACAATTGATTGATTTCTTTCTCTCCATCTCCGCTCGACTTCTTTTCTATGGAAAGTCCTCTGTTGAAGTTTGGTGGCTGAATGGACGGTAGAGATAAAGGGGTGTGGCAGAGAAAGGGTAGAGCCGAATTGTCAAATTGCTTCATACACAAACACATCAGTCCCCTGCTCCCTATCTTGATCTCCCACCACAAAAAGAGATTACAGCATGGGCAGGTGGGACCAAGGCGCTGACAAACCATTGATTTACCGATTCTCTCCGTGTGATTTTGAGTCTGCATGTGGGTTGGATGTGAACTAGTCTAGACTTGACTCCCCCCTTTCTCTCCTGCAGGCCGGACCCAATCCCCATAATAATAATAATAATAATAATAATGATAATAATGATGGTATTTGTTAAGTGCTTACTATGTGCCAAGTACTGTTCTAAGCACCGGGGTAGATAAAAGGTAATCAGGTTGTCCCACATGGGGCTCACAGTCTTAATCCCCATTTTACAGATGAGGCAACTGAGGCATGGAGAAGTTAAGTGACTTGCCCAAAGTCACACAGCTGATAAGTGGCAGAGCCAGGATTAGAACCCACCACCTCTGACTCCCAAGCCTGTGCTCTTTCCACTAAGCTACGTCATCACTATTGTTGTCATTGTTCAGGCTTCAGAGAAGCAGCGGGGCTCAGTGGACAGAGCACGGGCTTTGGAGTCAGAGGTCATGGGTTCAAATCCCGGCCCCACCAATTGTCAGCTGGGCGACTTTGGGCAAGTCACTTAACTTCTCTGTGCCTCAGTTACCTCATTTGTCAAATGGGGATTAAGACTGTGAGCCCCCCGTGGGACAACCTGATCACCTTGTAAGCTCCCCAGCGCTTAGAACAGTGCTTTGCACATAGTAAGTGCTTAATAAATGCCATCATTATTATCATCCCTCCTCTTCACGTATTCCCCTGCCTCTCTGTTGCTTGGGAAAGCAGTCACCCACATCCTGTAGGTGGGCATAGAAGCCAAAAAGATGTACTCTGTAATTTCTTTATTTATATTAACGTCTGTCTCTCTTGCTAGACTGTAAGCTCGTTGTGGGCAGGGAATGTGTCCATTGATCGTCGTTATATTGTACTCTCCCAAGTGCTTAGTACAGTGCTTAGCACACAGTAAATGCTCAATATATATGACTGAGTATATGCGTGCTAAGGGTAATGTTAATAAGTTTCTGTGAAGGCCTATGTAAGTGTATGATATTAGTTCCGTAAAAATGTAGTATTCAGAATATGTAACTGTCCTTCATACCTGAAGAAGACACCACTGGTTATGAAATTCATTTATGTGTGGCTGAAAAAGCCAACGTGGGACCCTCAGTCCCAATCAGGGCTCTGTTTGCCCTGGGCTAATGGATTTTGGCCTGGACTAATGGATTTTGCAGGGCTCCCCACGTGATATGTGACATCATTCCAGCACTCTGTGTATGACAGCATTGGAACCATCTTCCTGGTTTAATTGATTAGCACTCTGCTTGGAGTCTCCCCCTTTCCTATGCTGCCCCCTCCCCCCAATTTGTTTATATCCAGCTCCCAGCCCATGTTTGTGTGTGTGTGTGTGTGTGTGTGTGTGTGTGTGTGTGTGTGTATGCTGGGGGTGGGGGCTGATCACTCATGCTTGTATATCCCAGGCAGTGCTCCCATCAATAATCGCTATCCCCCCTTCATTGAAGGGGCTATTATCAACTGCTAATTGGGATATTAGCATCTCAGCCCTGGGACAAGTGCTTTCTCCAGCCGCAGCTGGGGTACCCAGCTTAATTCCCTCACAACCAAGGGTTTTGAAGGGAGGGGAAGTCAGCCTGTCAGCCAATCATATTTATTGAGCACTTCCTGTGTGCACTAAGCGCTTTGGAGAGTACAATATAACCATAAACAGACACATTCCCTGCCCACAGTGAGCTGACAGTCTTGAGGACATGAGGACAGACATGAGAAGCAGCATGGCTCAGTGGAAAGAGCACGGGCTTGAGAGTCAGAGGTCATGGGTTCGAGTCCCAGCTCCGCCACATGTCTGCTGTGTGTGACCTTGGGCAAGTCACTTAACTTCTCTGAGCCTCAGTTCCCTCATCTGTAAAATGGGGATTAAGACTGTGAGCCCCAAGTGGGACAACCTGATCACCTTGTATCCCCCCAGTGCTTAGAACAGTGCTTTGCACATAGTAAGCGCTTAACAAATGCCATCATTATTATTGAGGGGGAGGGGGAAGAGGAGGAGAAGGCAAGAGAAGGGTTGATCTTTGGCCTCCATTTCTTCCCCTGTGGGGCTGGAGGCTCTCTCGCCCTTTCCTGACTTACTGAAGCCGAGCCGGGTCCTTCTGAGCTGCCTTGATCCGGGCCACCGTTCCCCAAAACAAGTGAGAGCTACAGGGAAGGGAGGAGGGAATTCTGCCGTGGGAGGTGGGTGATTGGGGTGGGGGGGGCTGAACCATCCCTGCAAAAACCCTTTCCTGACCTGGATGCCTGTCCGAGCTTTCCCGAAGGTGTGAATCCTAGGACCATGTAAACTAGAGGAGCAGGGCAGCAGCAGATAGCTGCAGCTGCAGTTCCCACTGGCCCACCCTAATCACTCCCCAGATGGGTTACGAGGCTGAATTTGGGCCGAGGTGTAAGGTGACTGTAGCCTGTAAAGTCTTCTGAGCTAAGTTGACTGTCGAATGTAACCTCGTTCTGGGCAAGGGAACATGTCTACCAATTCTGTTGTGTTGTAATCTCCCTACAGTGCTCTGCACATAGTAAACGTTCAATAAATACCATTGATTGATTGACTGACTGAATGCTTAGCATGTGTGTTTTCAATTGTTTTGAAGTAAGGAAGGGCTGATGTTTCAAAAAGCAAATGGGAAAGGCATCCATGGCAGGTGAATGGAATACTCCAATGACTTCACGGCAGAAACTTATGCTCACTGTTCACTTGGGTAGAAGAGCACATGTTGCAGAGCATCTCTAGACTGTAAGCTCCTGGCGGGCCGGGACTGCCTCTACCTACTCTACTGTACTCTACTAATGGCTTACTACAGTGCTCAGTACACAGTAAGGGTTCAATAAATACCACTGATAAGGAGAGTAGTTAGGTAAACATGAGAAACCACAAAGTGCATTGTATTTACTATAAACTCCTCAAAGACTGGGGTTGTGTAGCAACTAGCACACACGTTCTTCATGTTGTTCTTCTTCATGTTCTGTAAATACAGTACTTTTCACACTGACACTCCATAAATTCTGCTGTTGAATTTTAATTGGATGAATGGAAAAATAGGAGCCACTAAAGGCCTTCTGAGGAGTGTCATGATCCAATCAATGCTTAAATAAGATTATTATTGCCGCTAAATGAAGAAGAGAAAATAAAGGCAGCAAGAGGAAGGTGATGTTGATAATGATGATGATGAAACCTCCTTTCCCCTATGTTTGGATATTGAGTTGCTACACAACTGTATGCTCAGCAATAGTTTTGAAAGCAGGTGTAACTGGGACTGGAGAATACACCTATGCAGGATTTTCCAGGGCACACTCTCTGGCCTCTGTAAAGTTTCACATACTGCGTGTCCTATTTGCTAGTTGTTACACTCAGAGAGCCCCATTTCTGGCTCATTCTTTGGCAGTAACTGGATGCAAGCCTGATTGTAGCTGGAGAATCCAAGATAGGAACAGAAGGGACTCACCTACCTTCTCCTCCCTCCGATCCCCCCAGAGGATGTACTACCTGTCCTCTCTTAGAAGAAAGGGGGAGGAATGAGCTGCAAATTATGGACTAAACTCCTGCCTCTTTTTTAAGGTCCAGTAGCAGAGATGGAAATGTGATATTGTGGTTTGACTTTATTCCCAACTTCCAACTTCATCACTACTACTGTCTTTATAGCAAAGTTTGGCATGAGTGATGTGTTAAGGGTTCCAAGGTGACATTCTCGGCCAAAAGGTGCACCAGAAAAACAAAATGTCAATATTACATCTTGCCACCCGAAGAGGCGGGGGTACCCCCCGGGATGAGTTAAATTGAACTGTTACCCCACCACTGTCCCAAAATAGATTTCAACGTGAGTTGGTCTCGGGGAAATAAAAAAGCTCAATGAGATTAAAAAAAAAAAAGCTTGAGGAGAGAATTTGGGCAAGACAGAAAAGATCTAAAGAAAAGAGGAAACAGGAGATTTTAAGGGAAATGTTTCGTTCAAAAGGGTTGGGGATAGCAGAGTTGGGAAAATGACTGTTGTGAGTTGGTATCGGGGGGAATAAAAAAGCTCAATGAGACCAAAAAAAAACAACAACTTGAGAACAGAATTTGAGCAAGACAGAGGAGATCTAAATGAAAGAGAAAACAGGAGATTTTAAGGGAAAGGTTTCTTTCCAAAGGGTTGGGGATAGCAGAGTTGGGGAAATGACTGTTGTGAGTTGGTCTCGGGGGGAATAAAAAAGCTCAATGAGACAAAAAAAAAACTTGAGGAAAGAATTTGAACAAGACAGAGGAGATCTAAATGAAAGAGGAAACAGGAGATTTTTAAGGGAAAGGTTTCTTTCCAAAGGGTTGGGTATAGCAGAGTTGGGCTAGGGGGGAATAAAAAAGCTCAATGAGACCAAAAAAAAAAAAAAACTTGAGGAGAGAATTTGAGCAAGACAGAGGAGATCTAAATGAAAGAGGAAACAGGAGATTTTAAGGGAAAGCTTTCTTTCCAAAGGGTTGGGGATAGCAGAGTTGGGGAAATGACTGTTGTGAGTTGGGCTCGGGGGGAATAAAAAAACTCAATGAGACCAAAAAAAAAAAACTTGAGGAGAGAATTTGAGCAAGACAGAGGAGGTCTGAATGAAAGAGGAAACAGGAGATTTTAAGGGAAAGGTTTCTTTCCAAAGGGTTGGGGGCAGAAGAGTTGGAGAAATGACAGTTGTGAGTTGGTCTTGGGGGAATAAAAAAGCTCAATGAGACCAAAAAAAAAAAAAACTTGAGGAGAGAATTTGAGCAAGACAGTGGAGATCTAAATGAAAGAGGAAACAGGAGATTTTAAGGGAAAGGTTTCTTTCCAAAGGGTCGGGGACAGAAGAGTTGGAGAAATGACTGTTGTGAGTTGGTCTTGGGGGGAATAAAAAAGCTCAATGAGACCAAAAAAAAAAAAACTTGAGGAGAGAATTTGAGCAAGATAGAGGAGATCTAAATGAAAGAGGAAACAGGAGATTTTAAGGGAAAGCTTTCTTTCCAAAGGGTTGGGGGCAGAAGAGTTCGAGAAATGACAGTTGTGAGTTGGTCTCGGGGGGAATAAAAAAGCTCAATGAGACCAAAAAAAAAAAAAACGAGGAGAGAATTTGAGCAAGACAGAGGAGATCTAAATGAAAGAGGAAACAGGAGATTTTAAGGGAAAGGTTTCTTTCCAAAGGATTGGGGATAGCAGAGATGGGAAATGACTGTTGTGAGTTGGTCTCAGGGGGAATAAAAAATTTCAATGAGACAAAAAAAACTTGAGGAGAGAATTTGAGCAAGATAGAGGAGATCTAAATGAAAGAGGAAACAGGAGATTTTAAGGGAAAGGTTTCTTTCCAAAGGGTTGGGGATAGCAGAGTTGGGGAAATGACTGTTGTGAGTTGGGCTCGGGGGGAATAAAAAAGCTCAATGAGACCCCCCAAAAAAAACTTGAGGAGAGAATTTGAGCAAGACAGAGGAGATCTAAATGAAAGAGGAAACAGGAGATTTTAAGGGAAAGCTTTCTTTCCCAAGGGTTGGGGACAGCAGAGTTGGGGAAATGACTGTTGTGAGTTGGGCTCGGGGGGAATAAAAAAGCTCAATGAGACCCAAAAAAAAACTTGAGGAGAGAATTTGAGCAAGACAGAGGAGATCTAAATGGAAGAGGAAACAGGAGATTTTAAGGGAAAGCTTTCTTTCCAAAGGGTTGGGGATAGCAGAGTTGGGGAAATGACTGTTGTGAGTTCGGCTCGGGGGAAATAAAAAAGCTCAATGAGACCCCCCAAAAAAAACTTGAGGAGAGAATTTGAGCAAGACAGAGGAGATCTAAATGGAAGAGAAAACAGGAGATTTTAAGGGAAAGCTTTCTTTCCAAAGGGTTGGGGATAGCAGAGTTGGGGAAATGACAGTTGTGAGTTGGTCTCGGGGGGAATAAAAAAGCTCAATGAGACAAAAAAAAAACACTTGAGGAGAGAATTTGAGCAAGATAGAGGAGATCTAAATGAAAGAGGAAACAGGAGATTTTAAAGGAAAGGTTTCTTTCCAAAGGGTTGGGGATAGCAGAGTTGGGGAAATGACTGTTGTGAGTTGGTCTCGGGGGGAATAAAAAATTTCAATGAGACAAAAAAAAACTTGAGGAGAGAATTTGAGCAAGACAGAGGAGATCTAAATGAAAGAGGAAACAGGAGATTTTTAAGGGAAAGCTTTCTTTCCAAAGGGTTGGGGGTAGCAGAGTTGGGGAAATGACTGTTGTGAGTTGGGCTCAGGGGGAATAAAAAAGCTCAATGAGACCCCCAAAAAAAAACTTGAGGAGAGAATTTGAGCAAGACAGAGGAGATCTAAATGAAAGAGGAAACAGGAGATTTTAAGGGAAAGCTTTCTTTCCAAAGGGTTGGGGATAGCAGAGTTGGGGAAATGACAGTTGTGAGTTGGTCTCGGGGGGAATAAAAAAGCTCAATGAGACAAAAAAAAACACTTGAGGAGAGAATTTGAGCAAGATAGAGGAGATCTAAATGAAAGAGGAAACAGGAGATTTTAAAGGAAAGGTTTCTTTCCAAAGGGTTGGGGATAGCAGAGTTGGGGAAATGACTGTTGTGAGTTGGTCTCGGGGGGAATAAAAAATTTCAATGAGACAAAAAAAAACTTGAGGAGAGAATTTGAGCAAGACAGAGAAGATCTAAATGAAAGAGGAAACAGGAGATTTTTAAGGGAAAGCTTTCTTTCCAAAGGGTTGGGGGTAGCAGAGTTGGGGAAATGACTGTTGTGAGTTGGGCTCGGGGGGAATAAAAAAGCTCAATGAGACCCAAAAAAAAAAACTTGAGGAGAGAATTTGAGCAAGACAGAGGAGATCTAAATGAAAGAGGAAACAGGAGATTTTAAGGGAAAGCTTTCTTTCCAAAGGGTTCGGGACAGCAGAGTTGGGGAAATGACTGTTGTGAGTTGGGCTCGGGGGGAATAAAAAAGCTCAATGAGACCCAAAAAAAAACTTGAGGAGAGAATTTGAGCAAGACAGAGGAGATCTAAATGGAAGAGGTAACAGCAGATTTTAAGGGAAAGCTTTCTTTCCAAAGGGTTGGGGATAGCAGAGTTGGGGAAATGACAGTTGTGAGTTGGTCTCGGGGGGAATAAAAAAAGCTCAACGAGCCAAAAAAAAAAACCCCAAAAAGCTTGGGGAGAGAACTTGGGCAAGAAATAAAAGATCCAAAGAGAAAACAGATTTTAGGGGGAAGGCTTTTTTTTCATGCGCTGGGGATAGAAGCAATGACTGTTGAAAGGAGAATGGGGCGGGGGGGAGGGAGAATTGAGGATAAGAGGGGGGCCAGGTGCTTTCGGAGCAAATGTGGAATCTGGGGAGAGGATGGGGAGGGGAAATTTAGGATAAGGCGGAGTTTGGAAGTTAGCGAATGGAAGAGGCCGCCGGGGGAGGACACGTGCTCCTCCTCCAACGGCAGAGGCGGCCACTCGGCCAGGCGCGGCGGCTGCAGCTGCAGCAGCTGCAGCAGCAGCAGCAGTTGCAGCAGCAATTGCAGCAGCAGTTGCAGCAGCAGTTGCAGAAGCAGCAGCAGTTGCAGCAGCAATTGCAGCAGCAGTTGCAGGAGCTGCAGCAGCTGCAGCAGCAGCAGCCCCACCTGCACTTCGGCACCTGCCGCGGCGGCCGCCAGCCCGGAGCTCAGTTGCAGCAAGGGCAGGGCGCTGCCCCCGATTCCGGGCCGGGGAGGGGGGCCCCCCCGCAGGTAAGGGGCCACATCGGGGGGTGGGGAGGGGATGGAGACGCCGAGATCCGGGGGAAGCGCTTAGTACAGTGCTGGCACTGGGCGACTGAATGAATGCCCCCAGCGAGGGCAGAGTTGGGGGCCGGTGTAGTTGCGATCGGTTCCCGTCTGTATCCTTAAAAAAAAAATAAAACCGATGTCGACCTAAAATCGATCCAGCCCTTTGGCGGCCGGACGGGCATCGCTAGAAGCATTTTCTCGCTCGGATGCAGTTTTTTTTCTTTTTTTAAAAAGTTTTTGCCCCGCACTGAGCATCCTTTCGCCTAAACCTCCCAGCGCCCCTTTAGAGGGCTCAGGAGGGACGGGGGAAAATCCGCCAAAGATTTCGAAATGTAGAACATCGGGAGTTAACACACACACACGGGAGAGAGTGGGTTATTTGGAGATCAGTCCCTTCACCGAGATTTAATTCTGCACATTTAGTAGATGGA
Source organism: Tachyglossus aculeatus (assembly GCF_015852505.1). NCBI lineage: Eukaryota > Metazoa > Chordata > Mammalia > Monotremata > Tachyglossidae > Tachyglossus > Tachyglossus aculeatus. Next base: position 59,900,096 of record NC_052098.1, read on the forward strand.
GGGGCCCTCCCCAACACCCAGTTTTACATTAGTACAGTGCTGTGCACATAGTAAGCGCTCAATAAATACGATTGATGATCACCATCTCAGAGCCAGAAGAACACCTGCTAGATGTTTTCAGCAGAGCTGTCAGAAGCCCCAACACACCCTTCATCTCCTCTTCTTGAGGCTTCATTTGGCTTCCCCTCCAGAAACAACGCAGCCAGATTAAAAAGAATCCGCCTCCCTGCTTTTTAAAGTAAAGGCCATCCTGGGGAGATGCAGCCAAGTGCAGAGATGGACAGCCCTCGACTCCATTTGTCAGTGATTTGGCTCGTCGTCAAGTGATTTGGTTTTAAAGATCCCGAAACATTTCTGTTTATCAGGGATGTTTGTTTAAAAGGCAACCCAACGGTATGCCATATGCTAGGAAAATATTTACCGCCCTAGGAACCTCGAGCATTTGCTGAGAATACAGCAAGCCGGCAGCTGTTCATACCATTGGGGAAAATGGGCTTCGAAATGTTTTCCTGGCAATATTGTTTTCAGTCATTCCAATTCTGGCTTAACTTCCCGAGCCGTCTTTGGGGTGACCGATCCGAAATGATTTGGGAAATCCTTCCTCCGGCAGGCAAGGGGCTTCTGACAGCTCTCCTGAAAATATCTCCCAGGTGTTGTTCTTCTGGCTCTGAGATGATGTAAAATTATGTTCAGTTCCCAAGTTGTATAGCTCATCTCCTCCTATTACCGGCTCACTAGTCGGTACACTTGAAAGCGTTATCGCAACCGAGTTATGGTGAGGGCTGTGCTAATTATTTTATTCCCTTCTGTCATAGATAGTCGGGTTTTAAGTTTCAATCTCTATGAAATCAAAAGGGCTACCAATAAAGACTTGAGAACAGGAAAATTGCATCGTTTGTGTTACCGCAAATACTTTGGGAATTCTTGTTTTCCCAGACCGTTTTCCCGAACGTGGGGGTTTCAAACCCTTGTGATATAATTGTCCTTCTTTGACATTATAGTAACACAAAACTCCTTTATTTAGCTACTTGGGCATCCAGGCTGAAAGCCCAGGTAGGAAATACGGAGGATTGTTGCCTACAATGTTGGAGCAAATAAACGGTGCTATTTGCTTTATTGTATGTGTTGACTCAGACCCCCAAATCAGATTTTCAGTTCTATCCCTAAGGTATCACAGTCACTTTTATTTGTGGGGGGGACGCTAGAGATAAATGATTACAAGCTTTGAGATGTGTATGCCTCTGTTATGAAGGAATACAGATTCTTCATTACTAACTAAACAGTTTTGTTGAGCCATTATTAATACCTTCCAACTTGGAGTTGCCAATCTCTAGTCCATAAGGATTTACAGAATAAGCCAGGAGCAGGACAGAAGGGCATTTAACAGACAGATTTAGACTCACACTAATTGAGGTGCACTTGTGAAACCCTGAATAATTAAAAAGGTAAAATTTTTCAAAAACAGTTTTGTCCTCTTTAACGTCTGCTTTCATGTTTTTATGGAGGTGGATAGAGTGATACGTCTGGGCGAAGGAGATTTTCTAATAGAATTCTACCTTCTGGGAATTCCGTGATATCAAATATTACGATTTTGGCCCGTTGCTGTGAGCTACACCATCAGTGGTATCTTCTTTGAATACAAAGGACAACTATATACACACACAGTTGTGTGGTCCTATTCAGTTTACATTTGGAAAATAACTACCAACTGGCCCAAGCCCAGAGCTGGCTTTAGGTGGTAAGCAAAGTAAGTTGTCACCTCAGGGCTTCCCAAAATGACACCTATTTGGCGTTTTTCAAAGATGGCAGTCATGCAGCTTCTCTGAAAGATAGTGGTGCCATTGCTCTTCACAAAGACGACCACAGGGCACAGGTGATCCATCAGGGTCTCGGATTCAAACTGCTTGAGACATCTGCAGAGAAGCTCTCTTAGCAAAATGCTGCGCCTGACATCATCATGTTATGTTGCATAGCAGCATAGAGAGTCATAATATCAGCACATTGAGTCTCACATGTGGTGTGGCTTGCATGCACCGTGACATGGTGGTACGTTCTCTTCCTCTGGACTGTAAACTCATTGTGGTCAGGGAATGTGTCTTTATTGTTGTGTTGTACTCATTCATTCATTCAGTCGTATTTATTGAGCGCTTTACTGTGTGCAGAGCTAAGCGCTTGGAAACTACGATTCAGCAATGAGAGACGATCCATGTCCACAACGGGCTTACAGTCTAGAAGGGGGGAGACAGACATCAAAACAAGTAAACAGGCATCAATATAAATAAACAGAATTATAGATATATGCACATCAAAATGAGTAAACAGGCGTTAATATAAATGAATAGCATTATAGATATGTACATATACACAAGTGCTGTGGGGCGGAGAGTGGGGGGGTAGAGCAAAGGGAGCGAGTCGGGGTGATGGGGAGGGGAGGGGTAGCTGAGGAAAAGGGGGGCTTAGTCTCTCCCAAGTGCTTAGCACAGGCTCTGCACACAGTAAGCGCTCAATAAATGCGACTGACTCACTGACTGACAGACCGAATGTGGAAAAACGTCCCTGCTTCAGTGTGATCTAGTGGAAAGAGCACAGGCCTGGGAATCAGAGGACCAGGATTCTAATCCCAGCTCTGCCACTTGCCTGCTCTGTCACCTTGGACAAGTCACTTCACTTCTACGTGCCTCCGTCCCCTCCTCTGTAAAAAGGGGATTAAATCCTACTCCCTTCTACTGTGAGCACAATGCGGGACAGGAACTGTGTCCGACCTAATTATCTTGTATCAATCCCAGTGCTTAGTACAGTGCTTGGCGCATAGTAAGCAGTTCTTAATCACCATAATTAGATGTTTTCCCCATCTCAGGGCATCTCCATGTCTGAAGCCGACCCTGCTTGAGTTTCTGCTGTTGCCACTAGCTGACTTTTTTTCAGTGGTAGCAACGGCAGTTCTCACTGCCGCTTCTGCTACCATTCCCATTGGAGTGTAAGAGCTTAGTACAGTGAACTGCACCAAGTGGACGCTTCATGAATATTAATATGAGTACTAAACATCTCTGCAGCTGAATTGGCCCTCAGGAGTGTGAATACAAATTTCCAGAGCTGGAATCTGTATTTCCCTCCTTGCCAGAAATTCCTACTCATATACCCCGGGGCCAGTTTTGGTGTGGCTGCTGGCCATGACTACTACTGGGCATTGTTTGCCAGGTGGCCACCTCCCACAAGGCATCGTGGGCACAGTTGCTGTGGGCAGACCTTCCTTATGTTATCCTATATGAATGCACATGTGGACTCCCTGAAATTTTTTTCAACTTGCCATTAGGTTTGCCTCGTGCCGAAATAGCGCCAGGCATTGGGTTGGATTTTTTTTTCTGGAGATTGAGCGAATCAAAGAACAGTTGCTACCCTGAAGAAAAATCAAAATGCTACATTTGATTTTTGAGTCCTATATTTTCATATTAATGGAAGGGATGAGGAGGCAGTAGGGGATATAAAATGGGGAGATTAGATTACTGTACCCCCATTTCGAGAAGCAGCGTGGCTCAGTGGAAAGAGCACGGGCTTTGGAGTCGGAGGTCATGGGTTCAACTGTCGGCTCCGCCACATGTCAGCTGTGTGACTTTGGGCAAGTCACTTAACTTCTCTGGGCCTCAGTTACCTCATCTGTAAAATGGGGATTAAGACTGTGAGCCCCACTTGGGACAACCTGATCACCTTGTATCCCCCCAGTGCTTAGAACAGTGCTTTGCACATAGTAAGTGCTTAATAAATGCCATCATTATTATTATCTCATCCCTTCATCTACCCCCTTGCTCAACTCCCCCCTCTTGTGTGGAAATCCTTCCCCCTTCATATCTGGCGGACCGCTCATCTCATCTTCAAAGGGCTACTGAAATCTCTTCTCCTCCAAGTCAATCAACCAGTCAACAATCAACCAATCAATCAGTTGTATTTATTGAGCGCTTACTGTGTGCAGGACACTGTACTAAGTGCTTGGGAGAGTACAACGGAAAGATATAACAGACGCATTCCCTGCCCACAATGATTTTACATTCTAAGTGGGAGATGGACATTAATATAAATAAATTACGGCTCTGTACATGAGGGCTGGGGGTGGTGAATAAAGGCATCAAGTCAGGGCGATGCAGAAGGGAGTGGGAAGAGAGGAAATGAGGGCTTAGTCGGGGAAGCCCTCTTGGAGGAGATGTGCCTTCAATGAGGCTTTGAAGGTGGGGAGAGTAATTGTCTGTCGGTTATGAAAAGGGAGGGGGTTCCAGTCCAGAGGCAGGACGTGGGCGGCGAGCTAGACGAGGTCGAGGTACGGTGAGTAGGTTGGCAATTAGAGGAGCGAAATGTGCGGGCTGGGCTGTGGTAGGAGCGTAGAGAGGTGAGGTAAGAGGGGGCAAGGTGATTGAAGCCTTCCGTGACTAACCTCTCATTTCCCTACCCTGTTTGCCCTCCCTTCTGTGTCACCTATGGACTCCGGTCTGTATATCTTAAGCACTTTGGTACTCACTCCACCACAGCCCCACAGCACTTATAATAATAATAATGGTATTTGTTAAGCACCTACTGTGTGCCAAGCACTGTTCTGAGCGCTGGGTGTGAGAAGCAGCATGGCAGAGTGGATAGAGCACGGTCCTGGGAGTCAGAAGGTCGTGGGTTCTAATCCCGGCTCCACCACTTGTCTGCTGTGTGACCCTGGGCAAGTCACTTGTTCCTCTGTGCCTCATTTACCTCAGATGTAAAATGGGGTTGGAACTGTGAACCCCACGTGGGACAGGGACTGTGTCCAACCCGATTTGCTTGTATCCACCCCAGCGCTTAGTACAGTGCCTGGCACATAGTAAGCGCTCAACAAATACCAGTATTATTATTATTATTATACTCTGCCATTTCCCCTATCTGTAATTTATTGTATTAACTGTCTCCCCACTAGATTGTAAGTTCCTTTTGGGAAGGGATCACACCTACCCATTCCATTGTAGTGTACTCTCCCAAGCACTTAGGACAGTGCATACAGTAAGTGCTCAATAAATACCATTGATTGATCGATTGATTAGAGGTTACCTAAGGAAAACTTCCCGGAAGAGATGTGATTTCAGAAGGGTTTGTCAGATACGAAGGGGTTGGAGTTCCAGATCGGGACTGGAAAAGATGTAAGCAAGAAGTCTGCAGTGGAAGATATGAGAAAGAGGCACAGTGACTAGGTTAACTTGAGAGTAATGAAGATTGCGAGCGGGGGTGTAGTGGGAGAAGAAAGTGGGAGAGAACCGACTGAGTGCTTTAGAGCCAAGGTTTCTACTTGATGCTGAGAGTAAGGAGTAACCTTCCTTGGAGGTTTTGAGGTATGGGGAGACCTGTGTGGTATATTTTAGTAAAATGATCCGGGCAGCAGAGTGAAGTATGGACTGGAGAGGGGAGATATTGGAGGCAGGGAGATCAGCAAAGAGTCCCATGTGGTAGTCGAGCTAGGAAGTGACGAGTGTTTCGATCAGCGCAGTGGCCATTTCGATGGAGAAGCAGGGACAGATTCTAGAAATGTGGTGGGGAAGAACTAATACGATTTGGTAAAATGCTGGATGTGGGGGCTGAAAGAGAAGGAGACATAGAGCATAATGCCAATCAGGGCTGAAAGAGAAGGAGACATTGAGCATAATGCCAATCACTGAGTATATTCCTTTTACCTCTCTAGAGGAATGATCCGGAGACTGTGGTCACTTAGGCTAGGCTTTCAGAGTCATAGCAGAAAAAAAACTATTCCATTAGGAATCCCCAGAAAAGGGTTTCTGGGGATTCCTAATGGCTATTTTCTGGGAATTTTTAATGGAATAGTACTTTAGTGTTTTCAAGATTTTATTTAACAGAAGTCTAAATGCTTTGGATTCTGTAGGTACCGAAAATATGGCAGTAACTCATTATAAAAAAACAAACAAACAAACCCAAGTTCAATCAGAAAACATAAACTTCTACTTTCATTTTTCTTCCTCTCACTTTAAAATGGAGAAGTCAGCAGGATACCCAAGGAAAAGTAATGATAAAATTAATGGGAGCTAGAAGCCCCTTCCGAAGGTCAACTGAGTGACAGCCAAGAGACCTCACGTCTCTGAATTCTTTTTCATCAAGTACCAGCAGAATTTGAGGTTCAACTAAAGCTGGAGAGATTGGGTTTTGGACTCCCTTTGAATTGAATCCGAAAGCAATTTGACATGTGATAGTTTAAAAGGCAAGAAGTCGACCCACAGGCAAGGGGAACATTTTGCAATGTGGGCAGCTTTAGTTGATTCAACTTGGATCAACCAATCAATAGTATTTATTGAGCACCTACTGTGTCCAGAGCACTGTGGCTTAGAAGATTACAATAGAAGAAGACATGATCCCTGCCCACAAGAAGCTTCCAGGCCTCCAACAGTAATTAACATAGGAGGAAGTGCTCAGACAGTAAGGTATGCAATACGATAGGTAATATACAATACCATCGGCACAAAAGTGCAACGTGAAGAAATGTGTGCAAAACCGCCGAGATGAAGTCAGGAGGATGTGACAAAGTAGTACATTTGAGTATATATGACAGTACTATTTATTTATATCAATGCCTGTCTCCCCTGTAAACTAGACTGTAGGCTCCTTGTGGGCAGGAAATGTGTCTACCAACTCTGTTCTATTGCACTCTCCCAAGTGCTTAGTACAGTGCTTTAAACACAGTAAGTGCTCCATAAATATGATCGGTTGACTGATTACTAATGACACTTTGGCCGTCCGTTAGTATTTGCTGTGTTCCATTTTTTTTATTTCCACATAGAGGATAGCAAGAATATTGGTATATATAAAGTTCTTGTTGAGAGAGACATTTTCTATTGTGCTCAACATCTTTTCGACGAATATTTCTTCCAGCCAGATTGTGAACCCTTGAGGGCAGGGATCAGGTCTAGTAACCCTATTCTACTTTCCCCAGCACTTAGACCAGTGCCCTGCATAGAATAGGTGCTCAGTAAGTACTGTTAATTTATTGATCTTTTTTCCCAAATTACCACTGTGAACATAACACACATCTCCAAGTTAGGGAGATGTGTTTAATAAGGACCAGCTTCCTGCTCAGGATTCTGTTCCCAAGAGAAATGCTCCCAGAGGTGTGAACCCTCTCATAGTTTGTGGGCAATGTGTAACATGTTCTCTGGGGAAAGTCAACTGGATGAAGGGAAAATAATTCACCCTGACACAATGGTTAGCTGCTGGGACAATCGCCTGGCTAAGAGTTGGTTCACCTAAGCTTCATTGCTCTAGAACAAACTGTAATAACAAATACCACACACTTTGCCCAAGGGTCACTTGATTGAGTAGCGCTAAGAAATGAGGGTTCAAATGTTTTATTTTGAATTAAATTGCTACCCTGTTGAGAAGCTACAAAACCGCCAGAAGGATAGGTATGTTTTAATGAATTCTCAGGGAGCAGATTAGGCAGTAACAGCCTTAAGTATGATTTCCCTTTTGATTGGTTTGGCTTTATACCCGTTTAGACAGATAAAAGAGATGAGAGAAACAGTTATAAACTTTTCTCTGGAAGAAGTGTATGAGAAGATAGTAGCTGCCCCTTCTCAATAGCTGACTACTGGGACAGTAACCTGACAGCCATTGGCTCTCTCCCAAACACATCCGCCAAACTAGCTCTCTTCCTCCCTTCAAAGCCCTACTGAGAGTTCACCTCCTCCAGGAGGCCTTCCCAGACTCAGCCCCCTTTTTCCTCTCCTCTCCATCCCCCCTCACCCTACCTCCTTCCGCTCCCCACAGCACTTGTATATATTTGTACAGATTTATTACTCTATTTTACTTGTACATATTTACTACTCTATTTTGTTGATGATGTGCACATAGCTATAATTCTATTTATTCTGATGGTTTTGACACCTGTCTACATGTTTTGTTTTGTTGTCTGTCTCCCCCTTCCAGACTGTGAGCCCGTTGTTGGGTAGGGACCGTCTCAATATGTTGCCGACTTGTACTTCCCAAGCGCTTAGTACAGTGCTCTGCACACAGCGCTCAATAAATACGATTGAATGAATGAATGAAACACCATCTTTCCGTGAGATGTGTAATGTAAGCTTATGTCTTGGCCGAATTAATCTTTCTCAGCTGTGCCCTAGACTCCTTCCCATAGTTCTTCTGTAATAGCATTGGTCACTTCCTCCACAAGTGTAGGCTCCTTGAGGCAGGGAAAAATTTGTTGTCCCATCCCATTCCATGTGATATCATATGGAAGCCTATTTAAATATCTCTGTAGAGGCCCCTGATCTGCCCCCTCCCCACCCCCAACACTATATACACACACACTCTCACACACACACTCTCTCTCTCTCTCTCTCTCTCTTTTTTCCCCTCCCAGGTCCTTGTTCACAAAGGCACCATTCCTGACTGGACAAGATCCATTTCCATTTTTAAACTATGATATTGTGCCCTTGGCAGTCACTTCAGGCCTCTACTGTTTGATGACGGCCCTACATATTAGGCTTCATTGCATATTCAAAGGGCTTATCTGGATGGAGAGAGACAGAGACAGAGTTTAGAGAAAGAGCATTAGCTGAATTCTTCCAATAATTGCTTCCACTTCTCTGAAAGAAAATCTTTCACTACGTAATGTTTTTGAAATAATAGTACCCTTTCGTGCCTCTTACTGCCATATTATACACTTTATGATGATTTGGAACTTAAGCTGATATTACAATGTTCTGTCTTCAGCTATTCTTAAGTTAGGTGCAGTTACTTCCATTTTAAAGGAAGGAGACTGAGGTTAGGAGACATTATTAATAATACTAGTAATGGTATTTGTTAAGTGCTTAGTATGTGTCAAGCACTCTTGTAAGCACTGGAGTAGATACAAGGTAATCAGGTTGTCCCATGTGGGGCTCACAGTCTTAATCCCCATTTTACAGATGAGGTAAGTGAGGCCCAGAGAAGTAAAGTGGCTTGCCCAAGGTCACACAGCAGACAAGTGGCAGAGCTGGGATTAGAACCCACGTCTTCTGACTCCCAAGCCCCTGCTTTTTCCACTATGCCGCGCTGCTTCTCATTAAGTGAGTTGTTCAAACAGCAGTTACCACACCAAAGAGTATCTGTCAATAACTGGTTCCATTAGAATGGAAGGTCCCGAAGGGCAGTGATTGTGAGTCTTGCTTCTGTTGTACTCTCTGTAGTGCTTAGTACAGTGCTTCTCACTCAAGATGTGCTCAGTAAATGCCAATAATAATGACGGTGCTTTTTCACTTTGGTCACAAAGACTGAAGAGATAACCTTAAAGAGTATACGATAACCTACCATGCCTGCACATTGGCTTTCCCTTCTGCTCTCCCTTCAAGGGCCTGTGCTCTAAATGGCCCTCTGATAGCACAGATAAAAGAGTTATCTGTTACTCTGCCTTCCATAGAGTTTAGTTAGTCAATCAATGAATAGTATTTGTTGAATAATTACTGTATGCAAAGCACTGTAGGCCTTGGTTAGGGGGTCAAACTGGAATCCAGTCCGGCTAGTAGGGAGGTGAGCATAGGCTGCCCAGTCAGGGTGGCACCTGGAGAGTTTCCAGCCCTCTACCAGTCTCGACTGCGGGAGGGAGAGTCAAGCAGCGGTCTACCCATTCTATTCCTAGCTTGGACACGGGCTAGCAAGTGGACGGTGATCTTCTACAAATCAAAACTCCCCTGTGCTGGGCAGCAGTATCATGGGAGTCAGGAGTCAGAGGACCTGGGTGGGAGACTCGGCGCTGGTAAACCACTTCCGTATTTTTCCCGAGGAAAGTCTGTGGATACACCACCAGAACGATTGCAGATGGAGAGCAGGGCGTTCTGGAAGACATGTGTCCATAGTGTCGCTATGGGTCGGAGACGACTGGACAGCGTAAGACGAGACAAGAGCATAGCCCATTACAGTATTTATTTCATCAGCCGTCCTGTTTAGGAGTTCCCAGTGTTTAAATCCGTTCTGTTCTTGTTTCCCTGAACAAATTGATATTATGACCCAATTGATACTGCATGGAGCTATCAAAACGGCTAATCACCCCAATACAGAACATGCTGGGTTATTTTCTTTTTTGACTGTTTGTCTACTCACTTTAACAGAAGCATGATCTGGCTATTACCTGAAGTCATTTATTAATGAAAAGATGACTGTTATTAAAGTATTCTTTTTTGATCCATTTTAGTCTCATAGACAGCTTTGCATAAAGGAAAATAGTCTCAGCTGGCTGTCTAGATTCATGATTTCTGTTCCCAGTTCTGACAATGAATTGCTCTTGTGACTTTAGACATGTTTTTTTAACCCTCACCATGCCTGAGACTCTATCTGCAAAATAGGTGATGTACTGATGCAGCCATAGATAAATTACAAAGTGATTTGCCTGCACTCCAGCCCCGCTGTGAATGTTTTCAGTGGCAGAAGATTCTAGGGATCACACTGGATAAGGTTTGGGGCTGTAGGAATGAGGAGAAATGTTGGAACAGCATCTGCAGAGCACCATTTTTTTCCCCCTCCATGCCAGAGAGCTACAACAGTGTATCAGGTTGGAGGGAAGTAGATTCTCCTGCCTTCTAGACAAGGGGCCCTCAGATCTTATGCAGGGCATCAATCAATCAGTCAATCAGTCAGTTGTATTTACTGAGTGCTTACTGTGGGCAGAGCACTGTACTAAGCGCTTGGGAGAGTACAGTATAATAGAGTTCATAGGCATGTTCCCTGCCCACGTGACCAGAAGCTTACTCATCAACCTCGGTGCTTTGTACATATGAGTTGGGGGATGAGTAAATGGCTTTTTCGTTCATTAATTATTCATTCATTCAGTCAGTCATATTTATTGAGCGCTTACTGTGTGCAGAGCACTGTACTAAGTGCTTGGGAAGTACACGTCGGCAACATATTGAGACAGTCCCTACCCAACAACTGGCTCACAGTCTAGAATTAATTGGATTTTTAAAGTGTATCGAGATCCTTAGGAAAACTGTGTGGCTAGAATCTCCTATTATATCCTGTCAAATTGTCTTCTCGACTAATTATAATAGTACTTATGGTATTTGCTGTTCATTTAATCATATTCAGTGCTTACTATGTGCAAAGCACTGTAGTAAGGATTGGGGTGGGGGGAGATACAAGCCAATTGGGTTGGACACAATCCCTGTCCCACGTGGGGCTCACAGTCTAAATCCCCATTTTACAGATGAGGTAATTGAGGGACAGAGAAGCAAAATGACTTGCCAAGATCACACAGCAGACAAGTGGCAGAGCTGGGATTAGAACCCATGACGTTCTGACTCCCAGGGCTGTTCTCTATCCACTAGGCCATGCTGCTTCTCTAATCAATCAATTATTATTGTAGGTGGAACTAGAAAAGTCTGAACTATTCAACTATATGAAGTCCAGCTTCATGGTTTCTGTAAACACAGAGATTCTCCAGTCATCAGGAAAAAGACGATCGATTTTTGACTTACAATCAGTCAATCTGTGGTATTTATTGAGCGCTTACCGTGTGCAGAGAACTGTACTAAGCACTTGGGAAAGTACAGTACAACAGAGTTGGTAGACACAGTCCTTGTCCACAAGGAGTTTAGAGTTTAAAAAGGGAGACATTAAAATAAATTATGGCTATGTACATAAATGATGTGGGGCTGAGCATGGGGTGAATATCAAGTGTTGAAAGGGTAATAATAATGGTGATGATGGTATTAAGTGCTTACTATGTGTCAAGCACTGTTCTAAGCACTGTAGTAGATGCAAGCTAATCAGGTTAGACACAGTCCCTGACCCACACAAATCCAAGTACATAGAAGATACGGAAGGGAGAGAGGGTAGTGGAAATGAGGGTTTAGTCAAGGAAGGCTTTTGGGAGGAGATGTGATTTTAATAAGGATTTAATAGATTTTCATTCCATTTATACATGAGAATTTGGGAAAGAAAGTAATATAAATGGCTTGCTGTATTGCAGTTCTTCAGGATCTCTTATAGAAATTTCTTACTGGGATTAACTTTCATAATTTTACTCTGCACCGTTATGCTACCTCATTTGGCTAAGATCTGGTGGCAGTGGAATTTTAGCCATAACCTGAAATTCTTGGTGTAAAAGTCCTTAAAGCAGTGTGCTAATTGGAAGTAAAGAAAGTCCTCTGCTATGGGAATGTTACCATCTGCACAGTTGCGAAAAAGCTATTGGGGTGATTGGGATATTAAGAAATATGTAGGTAGGTGCAGAGAATCCCATGCATAAATATAATCGACATTTTTCCGTCTTCATGTACACACATCCATTTTTACAATTGCGCAGTTGAATTAAATGTAGATGAGTGAGTATACCGATTGTCCATGTAGCTGGGTTTCAGCAACCTGCTACTGATCCTTCCCAGTTGTATTCTAATTTATGAGAGGAGCAGAATAAAATAATTGGCTACTGACTGTATCGTTTGGAAATTAGAGAAGTATTCTAAAGGCAGAAGATGAAGCAGGAAACTAGAAGATGGTGGGAAGACCTACCTACACAAAATACATCTTGTGGAGTTTAGTTTGACAATGTCCTCCGCATGGAGAGTCTCCAGTCCATTTACACGGGTATATTTATAGATGTGAAAGCTTTGGGGAAGGAAATGAATTGATTTTTTAATCCCCTTGAGCATTTTTAAAAGTATTTTTTCCAGGGCATTCATAATAAAACCAAAATAACTATTCTTGTTTCTTCCTCTCCTCTGCACTGTTCGATATCTAAAAATATTAGATGGCTGAGGATGTGGCTTTCATCAAAATAATTCCATTTGGAAAATGCTTACTGGACTCGGCAGCATAAAAAGTGGGTCTCACAGTGTGTGAAGCTATTTTAAGAGTCACCTTTTAAAATTCTAGACTACTCTTCGGCGTGCGCGCATTTTTGTGCCTGCGTCTATTGGCAAGTGAAGCTTCGCAAGTCAGAAATTGATCCTGCACTTGGTTAAATGTGGGCACGGTTGGCCACTTAAAAGTAGAATTTGTTTTTGGCGAGTGTTAGCTCGACAGTGGGTGGGATATGGTTATGAATCTTAAGAACACTTGGAATTCTAGAAAATCTTTTCAACCTGCGGTTAGTCTTGTTTTAGGCAATCCTGCCCATGTGGATAGTTGCAAAAGAACTTATTTAGTGGATTATCTGATATGACAAAGTGTTTTGGGTACCCACTGTGCATGCAGAAGAGGACATCTGGCCAAAACCCCTTTAAATATTGATTAAAAACAATACCTTACCATTTCCTCTCTCTAAGAAAATAAAAGTGCTTCACAGACCTTATAGCATTAATTCTTGCAACTAACTAGGAGGTCAGAATTACTGACCCCATTTTAGGGCATAATATGGAGGATATGTTGGATATGAGTAGCAAATGTTCAGGAATTTCTCTGCCTCCAAAAGTCAAATGAAGCAACTCTTCAAAAAGAAATCCTCAATTCTTTTTTCCCTCTATGTTCCACCACAAATTATACTACATTTTTGCCTTATTATCTACCTAGAATTTCATCCACTTTTTGCAAAGGAGAATATTTTTCCTGTCACTGTTCAGAAGGGGGAGAAGAGGAAAGGATAAAGAGAATCATCCAGGTATATTTGTTCTCTTATCATTTTTACTTTAGATGGAAATGCCCTCAGTGAAAAATGTCCTGTCCCAGAGTTCTGCCAAAGCATATTCTGAAAGGCTAGGAACCTTTCTCTGTTTCACCTGTGGCTTGCTGTTTGACCTTCGACAGGTTATTTAAACTTCTTGTGGTATTTCCCCATGTATAAAACCAGAGTGATAGTACTTACTGGGTACTTCTCTCGCAGCAACCTTGTGAATTTTAATGAGGTAATGCTATTGAAATAGAATAGGAAACTCACTGGAATAAAGACATAGAATAAATGCAAAACATTACAAGGGTGTGAAAGAAACTTTCCTTGTATCTTATTTATTGATTCAACATTGTTTTAAGCATTGTAAACCTTTTATAGTACTATAAATTACAAAAAAGATTCCTAGTCAGCAAACAACTATATTATTTCTTTTTTTGGTTCAAATAATTAAGAACACTTTTTATGGTGCTTGTCAAGCACTAAAGTTAATTAGGTTGGACACAGTCTCTGCCCTGCATGGGGTTCACAGTCTAAGTAGGAGGGAGAAGTTAAGTGATTTGTCCAGGGTCACACAGCGGACAAGTGGTGGAGGCAGGATTAGAACCCAGGCCCTCTGACTTCCAGGCCGTGCTGCTTCTCACTCTGCCTTGGCTAGTAGATTAAAAGGACATGGAGGCCCGTACTAATTAAAGCCAAAGGAGAAAGCCAAACCTCATTTTCTTTAGATAATTCGTGTGAAGTGTGAACATGCACTGACCTGCTCTATTTCAAAGAACGGTTTTGATTTAGTCTTCGTCTCGGGAGTCAGTGAAACCATGGGAAACTGGTACTTACCGCATGTCTTCAATCAGTGATATTTATTGCATGCTTACAGTGTGTCTTCATAAAATTGTCAGCTGTGTGACTTTGGGCAAGTCACTTCACTTCTCTGGGCCTCAGTTGCCTCATCTGGAAAATGGGGATTAAGACTGTGAGCCTCACGTGGGACGCCTGATCACCTTGTAACCTCCCCAGCGCTTAGAACAGTGCTTTGCACATAGTAAGCACTTAATAAATGCCATTATTATTATTATTATAAAATCAAAGTTTACTGGGATGAAGCAGCAATCACATTTATTTGTGCTTATTGTGAAAAAGTAAGATGATCACTCCTGTATTTTCCATAGTTACAGTATCAGGAATGTGTGGCTTAGTGGAAAGAGCCCGGGCTTGGGAGTCAGAGGTCGTGGGTTCTAATCCCGGCTCTGCCACTTGTCAGCTGTGTGACTTTGGGCAAGTTGCTTAACTTCTCTGTGCCTCAGCTGATCTGTAAAAAGGGGATTAAGACTATGAGCCCCACGTGGGACAACCTGATTACCTTGTATCTACCCCTGTGTTTAGAACAGTGCCTGGCACATAGTAAGCACTTAACAAATACCATCATTATTATTATTATTATCATTCCATTAGCTAAAAGAAAAAAACAACCGTATGCCATAGGCGCAACAGTCATGGAATTTGGTGGGAGATGCCAGACTCTCAGAGAATATACTTCTCTTACCTTTGAGTAGAAATTTCAGCCCATCTGGATTGAAGAGATAGCTTTAATTTTATTGGTGGTGTCTTACTCCCTGCCAGATTGAGCCCAGAAAGAGAACCATATTTTTTGTTGAAATACTTAATGAATGAAATGTATAATGTGTGAATTTTGAATGTTATGCCAACTAAAATAAACCACTGTCACATAAATGTTTTAGATTTTTACTCTTAAAATATGAGGTCCTGCTTTCATTAAATCAGCCTTACTGTAGTATCTACCGTTTCCCCACACACAAATTCTCCTTCACATGGAGCGGCGTGGCTCAGTGGAAAGAGCCCGGGCTTTGGAGTCAGAGGTCATGGGTTCAAATCCTGGTTCTGCCACTTGTCAGCTGTGTGACTTTGGGCAAGTCACTTCCCTTCTCTGTGCCTCAGTTCCCTCATCTGTAAAATGGGGATGAAGACTGTGAGCCCCGTGTGATCACCTTGTAACCTCCCCAGCGCTTAGAACAGTGCTTTGCACATAGTAAGCACTTAATAAATGCCATCATCATCATTATTATTATTATGGAGGAAACTCAGGACCTGAATTTTTTAAAATCAAGATTCTTCATTATTTTATTTGTTAGTTATGCAACTAACAAATTATTTGTTAGTATTTAAGCACTTACTACATGTCAAGCACTGTTCTAGGCACTGAGGTAGAAGTTAATCATCAGACACAGTCTCTGTCCCACTTGGGGCTCACAGTCAAAGTAAAAGGGAGAGCAGGTATTGAATCCACGTTCAATTGTGAAATTGTGAATTAAAGATGAGGAAATGGACACAGAGACGTGAAGTGACTTGCCCAAGGTCATACAGCACGCAACTGGCAGAGCAGCATTAGAACTCAGGTCCTCAGACTCTCAGGCCATGCTCTTTCTACTAGGCCACCATATTCCGTCTCCTATGTGCTTAGTACAGTGCTCTGCCCACAGTAATTGCTCAATGCATACGATCGAGTGATTGATTCTCTTAAAGAACACACAAGTATTCGAACTAGATGGGGGAAAAAAGTTTCTAGCATTTCCATGGAAATTTATGTTAAAAAAAGAGATGAAGAAGATTATCCCTCTTCTTGGTGGTAAAGTGTTAGAGAATATGGTCACAACATCACACCCCTCCTAGGACATTTGGAATATTCTGAGCGGGGGCCTCCTGCCCTATTATTCAATAGGGAGAGAGTTCCACCCCCACAGGGGCTGAACCAAGCTTCACTATAAGTACGATTGACTAAGGAATAATAATAATAATAGTATTAAGCGCTGACCATATGCCAAGCACTGTTCTAAGCACTAGGGTAGATACAAGGTAATCAGTTTGTCCCACGTGGGGTTTACAGTCTTAATCCCCATTTTACAGATGAGGTAACTGAGGCACAGAGAAGTGTATATATGTATATATGTTTGTACATATTTGTTACTCTATTTTACTTGTACATATCTATTCTATTTATTTTATTTTGTTAGTATGTTTGGTTTTGTTCTGTCTCCCCCTTTTAGACTGTGAGCCCACTGTTGGGTAGGGACTGTCTCTATATGTTGCCAACTTGTACTTCCCAAGCGCTTAGTACAGTGCTCTGCACACAGTAAGTGCTCAATAAATACGATTGATGATGATGATGAAGTGATTTGACCAAGGTCACACAGCAGACAAGTGGTGGAGCCAGGATTAGAACCCATGACCCCTGACTCCCAAGCCCTTGCTTTTTCGAAATGACTGACTGATAATAGATACATTCCCTGCCCACAATGAGCTTACAGTCTAGGGGGGAGACGGTCATTAATATAAGTAAATAAATTACAGATATGGACATAAGTGTTATGGGGCTGGGTTGTGGGGGGGGGGTGGTTAAGACAGGGTGAGGCAGAATGTGATGGAAGAAGAATGAAGGGGGGCTTAGTTAGGGAGGAGATGCGTCATCAATAAGGCTTTGAAGCGGGGGAGAATAATTGCCAGCTGCTCTGAGTTCCAGCCATAAGTGATCTTAATGTGGTAATCTATTTCTTTCTACCGAGTTAAACCTGAAGCTAGAGCAGGTTAATTTCATCATTGTCTTAATTTAGGTGTGTTTTCTACACTAAACCCTATTCCCCAGCTTTTCCCCAGGCAACACTCTTGGAAAAACTTGTCTTTAGTATTCTCCATTATGATCTTTCCTTGTTGGTGTTACTAATTCAATCCCAACTTTGATCGTGGCTTGATTCAGTCATAGCTACTGGGGCCTACATAGAACTCTTAATTGGATCCTGGATGAAATCCCAAACACTATATCTTCCTTTAAGAGTCCTAAATACAGGATGACTGATTTTGATTCTCATTTATGGACATGCAGCAGAGCGGCCCCAGTTTTGTTACAAAGAGGAAAAAATCTTTTTGGATTCTAATGTAAAGTGATGGCCAGACTAAGTTTTATTCATTCATTCATTCAGTCGTATTTATTGAGTGCTTACTGTGTGCAGAGCACTGTACTAAGTGCTTGGGAAGTACAAGTTGGCAACATATAGAGACGGTCCCTACCCAACAACGGGCTCACAGCATGTGACAGCATAAAAAAAGACATTTAAAACTGAAGGGTAACATAAGTGGTGACACTGAATCAGTTAATCAACCAATCATATTTATTGAGTGCTTACTAGGTGCAGAGCACTGTACTAAGCTCTTGGGAGAGAACGATACAACAGAATTAGCGGACACGTTCCCCGTTCTGGCCGCCGACCACGTCCTCCCTCCGCCCTGGAACACCCTCCCTCTTCATATCCGGCAGACAATTATTCTCCCCCACTTAAAAACCTTATTGAAGGCACATCTCTTCCAAAAGGCCTTCCCGGACTAATCCCTCTTTTCCTTTTCTTCCACTCCCTTTGACATCACCCTGCCTTGCTCCCTTTATTCATCCCTCCTCCCAGCCCCACAGCACTTATGTGCATATCTGTAATTTATCAATTAATATTAACGCCTGTCTCTCCCTCTACACTGTAAGCTCGTTGTGGGGCAGGGAATGCATCTATTATATTGTTATACTGTACTCTCCCAAGCGCTTAGTACGGTGCTCTGCACACAGTAAGCGCTCAATAAATATGATTGACTGACTGCCCGTAACGTAATTAAGGCTGATCCTTGCTTAAGAGATTCAGTTTTTCTTCTTTCTGTGATAAGTATTCTCACCTGGGATCCCCAATGAATGTTTGAGGATTTGAAGTTTGGAACCAGATCTGTTTTGTTTTTGATGGTATTTGTTAAGCGCTTACTATGTTACAAGTACTGTACTAATTGCTGGGGTAGATACAAGATGATTAGGTTGTTCACAGTCCTTGTCCCACATGGGGCTCACAATCTGAGTGGGAGGGAGGACGGGCATTGACTCTCCATTTTACAGTTGAAGAAACTGAGGCACAGAGAAGTTAAGTAACAGTGAAGTTGTTGCTTGCTAGAGTAGTTATCTTTTCAAGTTAACTTGGGTCCAGTACAGCAAAACATATTGAGGAAGGCATAAGCACTGTTTTGTTTTTAGCTGAACAGCCGTATTATGTATTTTCTCAAAATGTTTACTTAGGTATAATAATGATGGCATTTGTTAAGCGCTTACTGTGTGCAAAGCACTGTTCTAAGCACTGGGGGGATACAAGGTGATCAGGTTGTCCCATGTGGGGCTCACAGGCTTAATCCCCATTTTACAGATGAGGTAACTGAGGCCCAGAGAAGTTAAGTGACTTGCCCGAAGTCACACAGCTGACAAGTAGCAGAGCCGGGGATTCGAACCCTCGACCTCTGACTCCTGAGCCCGGGCTCTTTCCACTGAGTCACGCTGCTTCTCATACATTCATTCATTTTTCAGCTGAGGCCTTGCCAGAACGTGGGGGGAAATCTCAGGCCAATGCACTTGGGCTTCCGCTTCACCCACCATGTAGGGCTCTGGCCTGGGGCCAGACTATACCTAAACAGCCTCAGCGCACAGGACCAGGTGTCAGGACACCTGGGTTCTCTGTCCAACTGTCTGGCCCTCTCTCCCCTTATTGTTGAGAGGTAGAGAGCCCCAAGACTCTGCCCCTTGAAGAGAGGGATTGTGTCTAACCTGATCACCTTAGATCTACCCAGTGTTTAGAACAGTGCTTGGCACAAAGTAAAAACTTAACACCACAATTATTAATATTCCCCTTTTCCTTCACTGTTCTCCATTAGCATCTCTCCAGACCCAAGCCGAAGGAGTTAATTTGACCCATCAATGGGTGTTGAGCAGTGATGGAGAGGGAGAAGTCTCTGTATCCAACGCTGGAATGATGATGATGATGATAATAACAATTATTATTATTAATAATAATGATGATGGCATTCATTAAGCACTTACTATGTGCAAAGCACTGTTCTAAGCGCTGGGGAGGTTACAAAGTGATCAGGTTGTCCAATGGGGGGCTCACAGTCTTAATCCGCATTTTACAGAAGAGGTAACTGAGGCCCAGAGAAGGTAAGTGACTTGCCCAAAGTCACACAGCTGACAATTGGCAGAGCCGGGATTTGAACCCATGACCTCTGACTCCAAAGCCCAGCCTTTTTCCACTGAGCTACGCTGCTTCTCTATTGTTATTATATAATAATGATAGCATTTCTTAATTGCTTACTATATGCCAAGCAGAGTACTAAGCCCTGGAGTAGATACAAGTGAGTCAACCACAGTGACTGTCCCCCGTGGGGATTATAGTCTAAGTGGGAGGGAGAATGGGTATTTAAAAATGAGGTAACTGAGGCACAGAGAAGTTAAGTGACTCACCCAAGGTCCCGCAGCAGGCAAGTAGTGGAGCAGGGATTGGAATTCCCAGGCTCATGCTCTTTCCACTAAACCATGCTGTGAGAAATCAGGTAGCTGACTTAGGATCTGGAATGGACGGTCCATAGTGGCAGAGACCGTGTCCTGTAGAGAAGAACCTCTGATCTTTCTGATCACATAAGCCTGTGGTCCAGATCTTATGAGAGAAGCATAGGTGGGAATAGTAGAAGTGTCGTAGAAAATCACCTCGGTAGGAAGACAGGCTCACCCCTGTAAACCTCCATTTCATTGCACATAATGGAAACAAGTAAAACGATGTAGTAAAAATAAATTTACGGCAAATAATATAGTGCACTTGGCTATTCTTGCTTAGGAAGACTCAGCCTTTAAGTACTGCCTTCAGATTGTTGAAAAGTGTAGCCAGAGCGGGGTACCTTTGGTGTAAATTGTTTTGTAAAATATATTTAGAGGCTCAGAAAAATTAAACAAATGTACATCCGCAATTTGAAAAAAAAAATAACTAAACATTTTGGCTTACTCTGTAAAATTAATCTAAAATAGACAGAGAATTGCTAATGTAAGAGCCTTCTTTATCAGATTAGTCTTGTTGGAAAGAAAAGTGATCCGTTTCCCAAGCAGGCATACAGTA
This sequence comes from Tachyglossus aculeatus, assembly GCF_015852505.1. Taxonomy (NCBI): domain Eukaryota; kingdom Metazoa; phylum Chordata; class Mammalia; order Monotremata; family Tachyglossidae; genus Tachyglossus; species Tachyglossus aculeatus. The sequence continues at coordinate 59,920,658 of NC_052098.1, forward strand.
TTCTTTTTGTAGAGCAGATCGATTCTCCAATAACCAATGTTCACATATTTTTAAAGGAGCCATAAATACCCATCTCATTCTATGCCCATGAACCCAAAACGTCTGGTCCCCGTTTTTTATTAGTTCTGGGTCCGATCTAAAGTCCGTAACTACTTTCAAAAATCTTTAGGAATGACATTTGTGGTTTTTCAAGAATGTATGGCATTCCAGCCGTCTAATAATATCACCCAAGTCCCACCTCCTTGACTCAGACCAAACATTCTCTTGGTTTTATCTGTTCACCGACCGTATCTGCATGGGGCACACTGTAACAGCAGGTTGCAAAGCTTTCGAGGAATCCATGGACATCTGAGCAGCCCTAATGGCATTTCACACGATAGCCAGATAACTTTAAAAGGATTTGATATTATCACTTTTTGTTGCATTTCAACAGAAGGGGACTCAGAAGTATCAGGTTGAGCCATGCCAGGAAGGGTGCTTTAGCTGTGACTTTGTGTTCATTCTCCTTTCCTCTTCATTCCTCTCCCTCTCTCTCTCCCTCTCCCCCCCCCCCCCCCCCCATCTTCTGACCATTAGATCCTGCCCTTTAACTCTCTCATTCAACCTAAGGTGACCAGATTCTTGGTCACTTTACTTACAAGATGATTGGCTTGTTTTGATTACCCACATTGATTTCCATACTTTCTGGGACCTACTGTCTTCCAACCCACTGCAGTTATAACCCCAGATGTATTTAAGAAGGAAAGGACGAAAGGCGGAATCCTCCACCTACAATACCTTCTGCTAAGATTATGAATAATGCACCTGCTTTCTCCTTTAAAACAACAAAATCACCCGAAGGATCAGCCAGAAAAGTACGAGTGAATTTATGTTAAGTTGTATTTTAACATGTGAGAGGAGGCAAAGCGACTTTAATGAACAACGAAGTACAGGTCATCCTTCTCCAGTCAACTGTCACAGCCCTTCTGTAGACTTTACCTTGGCGATAGGAAGGAAAAGAAGGTGTTCAAAAATAAAGAGCCCAAATTTGTCGTGGAATCTGAAATAAGCAGATCTTGGGAGAGTTAGTCTTGCCTTATGCCGTCGAATCGTCTCTGACCCATAGTGACGCCATGGACCCATCTCTCCCAGAATGCCCCACCTCCATCTGCAATCTTTCTGGTAGTGTATCCATAGAGTTTTCTTGGGAAAAATGCGGAAGTGTTTTACCATCGCCTCCTTCCGTGCAGTAAACCTTGCCCAGCACAGGTGAGTTTTGACTTACAGCAGATTGCCTTCCACTCGCTAGCCACTGGCCAAGCTAGGAATGGAATGGGTAGGTCTCTGCTTGACTCTTCCTCCTGTAGTCGAGACTGGTAGAAGAGTGGAAACTCTCCAGGTGTGACCCTGAGAGGGAGGAGAGTTAGTAGTTCGCACAAATTAGCAGAGAGCATCAGGAATTACAAATATTTAGAGCCCAAATCAGGCTCCTTCCCTTTTTCCCATCATGTAAGGAGAGGCTGCTTCTGTGCACTGGGGTGGGAGGAGAAGAATGCTTTTAGCACAAGGATTCATTCATTCATTCATTCAGGCGTATTTACTGAATGCTTACTGTGTGCAGAGCACTGTACTAAGCGCTTAAGCACTTAAGGACATGTCCTGTCAATAAATAAATCATCAGCATTTATTGAGCCTTTACTGTGTGTACAGCATTGTTGGGCCAGTACAGTAGGGGTAAAAAGGGGAATCCTTGTCCTCAAGGAGATTGCAGTATAATGGGGAAGGAAGACAGATAGGAGAAAACGGTAATGGAAAGGTGGATAGGTGAAAAACTGAGGGCTTTAAATAAATGGAAGCCTGTCTTGAACCTAGAGTTTCTCCATGACCCTTCCTCCCCCTCCTTGCTCCAAAGCCATTATGTTTCCCCCCAAAGTCCCTGTTAAATAGACACCTCTTCTAACTTGGACAGGGGGGTGGCAGGGGAGAGGGTGAGCATCTTCAAATTTTCAACTGCCTCTGCCCCATGGCAACCCTTTTTGCCGAGAGGGTGCTTTGTTCATCTGAAGCTGGCCCTGGGTGGAAGAAGCGTACTTTTTCCTCAGCTCCCAAGGTTGTTTTGTCTCCGTAGGAATTGTGAAAGGAGAATTGGACCCAGTGTTGTTTGCATTGTAGATAGCTCTGAAGACATAATTTCTCATGATCACGTTCAGAGCTGAAAAGGCAGATATGTGCTTGGCATCTTCCTGCTTTGCTTGCCCATTCTCTGCAGAGGGTGGCTTTTTGCAGTTTTGCTTCTGAGGCTCATGAGCCGTTGAATAATGCTTTTTTGCTACAGTTCTTCCCCAAATTCTTGATGATGTCCCCCAGAACTGCTTGCCTCCCGTTTCCCACTTTTACAGATTAATGTTGTATCTCTTTATCTGAGCTTCAGTGTTTCCTTAGCATGTTTCTTCTGCCTAATTCATATTCAGTTGCCCTCTTTCAGTTCATCGTACAGAAACTGCTCTAATACTTTGGTGTGACCCTTTTTCAGGATGTGAACGGTCAGCACTGCTCAGCTCAATTGTGATGAGCAGAATTTCAGTGCCTGTGGAGCTTGTCCATTCCCCAAACTCATTATGAGAGAGTATTCAGTCCCATCTTTTGATGGTAAGTCAAATGTGTCAGTGTGACTGATAAAAAATTGTCCAGAAGCAGATTATGATGTCAATAACAGGTCCAGATGTCATACCCGAAGCGTAGGCTTCACATAAATCTCCTGCGATACGGTAAATAATCAGAGCGATAAGGAGACTTAAAATAATTCGTTCTTGCGTAGTATTTACCCTTCTTAGTCTTTGCCCTTCACTCGCTATGGAAGATAATATTTCCCTGATGGACATGTGAACTGCAGGACTGAGACTAGATTTAGTAGTTGGGAATTCTCAGTTTCTTAACACTGCAGTGTAGTTGCTCTGTGATTAGGTCATTTAACCAAGTTCTACAATGTATTAAATGAGAACAGAACAGTTTTTGTCTCTTAAGGACAAGTTAATTGGCTGGTGAGACATTTTCAGAATTAAGAATCAGAATGAAAAAGAAGTTTGTCACCAAAATCAAGCCACATGCCAAAATACCTTCTTTGAGTAGTACATTTCTTATTGTGTGTCCTCCCCCACATTTTCTGACCTTTCTGACCTCTTTGGTTCATTTCTCCCAGACTGCCCTGACCTTCTAAGGAGGACAACACCGAACTGTTCTTTTAGGTCCTCCTTCAAAGTGTCTCATTATCCTTCCTTGCCCACATTACCTGAATTAACCCACTCAGGAACCTTTTATCAGATTATACCTGCCCTTTGTCCTTTCCCTGGATACCAAATCCTTTGTCCGTCAACTTTCTCCATTTTCTTGAAGTCTGGCATCCTCTCTGCTCTCTTCCCATTTGGGAATCCCAAATTACTTCCTCTTTAAAGAGATGAGCAATTGGAATTGCAACCAAGCCAAGGATAACCCAAATCCATGCTGACTTTTTTTTCTTTTTTATGAGTTTGAAATGGAAAAATGCAATGGACACATTTCTAGGGTAAGGGGGAGGGAAGGAATGAGGGCCATTTATGTAGAGGGGAATCAACTGGTGGAGGTCTGATGGATCGGACTGCATTCTAAGCAGTTGGCTTAGGCTAAAAAAGAGGGTGGGGGAGGAATGCTGGCATCTTCTTCCTTCTTACCAGCCAAGAGTGCATTTTTCAATCTCGTTTCTCTCAGGCCTCTTAAAACCATGATAGTGGATTTGAGATCCATCAAAATCCCACCTTGGGACTTTACTTTCCCATGCTGCTTAATTACTGTGGCTCACCCTTTAAAAAAAGATGGCAGATTTGGGAATCCAAGTTATTATTAATTATTGCATTTATTAAGCACTTACTATGTACCAAGCACAAAAGCAGCATGGCCTAGTGGCAAGAGCACGAGCTTGGGTGTCATTCATTCATTCATTCATTCAATCGTATTTATTGAGTGCTTACTGTGTGCAGAGCACTGTACTAAACGCTTGGGAAGTACAAGTTGGCAACATATAGAGACGGTCCCTATCCAACAGCGGGCTCACAGTCTAGAAGGGGGAGACAGACAACAAAACATGACATATTAACAAAATAAAATAAATAGAGGTCGTGGGTTCTAATCCCGGCTCCGTCACTTGTCTGCTGTGTGACCTTGGGCAAGTCACTTCACTTCTCTGGGCCTCAGTTACCTCATCTGTAAAATGGGGATTGAGACTGTGAGTCCTACGTGGGTCAACCTGATTACCTTGTATCTACCCCAGCGGTTAGAACAGTGTTTGGCCCATAGTAAGCGCTTAACAGATACCGTCATCATCACTGGAGTCGATAGGTGATTACCAGATTGGACACAATCTCTGGCCCACATGGGGCTCATGATAGAAGTGGGGGAGGGCAGAGACATAAAGCAGAAGAATTTTCATGCGGTCACGATTGAAACAAATTAAAATTAAATGATGAAAATATTAACGGTAAGAAAATCAAATCAGCTCTTGGCATTTCTTGAAATTGAGGTGGAGCCAAATGGTGGTGATGGCTTACACTCAACCATTCATTCAGTGGTACGTATTGAGCCCTTACATCAAGTTATTGGCTGACTTTGGGGCATTGGAATGATCCCGGCAAACTGTGATTAATGATGAGTTTATTTCCGCTTCTGAACCAGTTCATAAAACATCTGGTGTCCTAGACCTCAAAGCCTGACACCTGAACACATCCCCCTTACAAAATTGCCAGGCTCTTTTAAATTAATTAAAAATGTCACTCCCTACTTGTTTCTGCATAGTTCATTAACCATTTACAGAGTAATAGGGCTATTTCCCAAATAAGGTCTCCTCCCTCCTTTTAAATGGCATGCCCATTTGCTAGAACAACAATTTTGAGGTCCTTTCCACTTGTATATTTGACATCATTCATCATACTTTCCTTGTCAAGCTCATTTGAGAGCTACTTACACTCAGAGTCCTTCAACAAGATGACATTTGAATAAATCCGTAGATGATGGGGAATTCTTGAATTAAATATCAAGTCAGGTTTAAGTTGTCCTTTGGTGTACCCGATGAACTCTGTCGGTGGAAAGAGACAAGCATATTTATAGTATGCTATTACTGAAACAGACTTTTCCCATAATGATTCCTGTGAAGGAGATAGGTTTTTAGAGAAATGGAAATAACTTCTCTAGATCAAGATTTAGGATAAGACTAGGTGGAAAATTCTGAGGGAGTTTTTGTATCAAAGGCACCACGTGAGCTTCTTTTCCACCTCCTTTAACTCAGATTTAGCGTCTCTCGTTACTTATGGTAAAATCCCTTTGGGCAGGGAGTATGTGTCTTGCTTCTGTTATGCCCTTCATGGGACTCAGTAACATACTTCACACTCTGTAGATACTCAATATATTCCATTGATTATTTAAGGATGACCTCTCAAGAAACCTTCAAACCCTGAGTCTCAGATTTAAATATATGTCTCTGAAGGCTTTTCTTTCTCCTGCTGCATTATTTGTAAATAAACTGTGCCTGCTGGGCTTCCCCATTAGATTGTAAACTCCTTGGGGGTACGGACCTGTGCTTTACCTCTATTGTACCTTCCCAAGCGCTCAGAACAGTGTTTTGCACACAGTAGGCTTTAGTACGGAGCTTAATTCTCACCTTATTCAGATAGTACTTAAAGTCATGACCACGAGGTCGTGAATGGCCCAGTTTTCTAAACTAGAACATGGAGGTAGTTGGTTATACAGTCATGAATTTTCACACCCTTCAAACTGTGGAAGAATGGAGTTCATAAATTTGTTATTTTTCATGGGATCACTTCAGAGTTGATTATTAGCAAGTTATTTCCTCAGGTAATAAAACTGAGGTGTGCAAAGTGGCCTGGTCAAGATTGCCCAATAATGTGGGGACAGGCTGATCTAGGAGCAGAACCCTGGACTCTAAATTCTGTCCTACAGAAAAATAATGAGCTAGAACCATGAATTACGCATTAGACATATTATTGTAGGAAAGCTTTCTGGAATCGTCTCCTCATATTTCCTCACTTATTTATGTGGCTTTTAATCTGCAGCTCCCACCCAACAACCTTAATGTCTCCAGACAACAGTGAGATTGTCATTGTCTGAGAATTTAATTACAAATGGAAGCTATTACATTAAATGAAAATTTTTGCATCATTATCATCATCCCTCTCACCCCTCATGCTTTCTTATAGTTGTGGCGTGGTAAAGGGCCACTGTGGTTATCATGTTGGGGGATTATCTGTCTGTAGACCTGAGAGGCTGTGTTCTCTGGGTTGCCTCAATAACGAGAGATGTATGTGGAATTTGTTCTTGACAACTACAAAGAGAATATGCTAAATATCCCTCAACAAGAGGGACATTTCCTCTGATTCCTCCCTTCCTGCAGTCTAGGGCTTTCCCTAAACCCATTGCCTAACGGAACATTTGGCTTTTACGTCGCTGTTTAGCTTCTAAGAAATGAAAATGAGCTTTATTGGAGGACCTCATATTACCAGCAAGGCAGAAGCACAAAATAGATATCCGTTAGCACTTCCACTTAAAGTTCAAATTTTTCTGTGGTACCAGAATGATTGAAATGAGGCCATCTGCGGTGATCTAGATAAGTGATTGACGCAGTAACATGGAAGATAAACCCTGTCTGAATCAAGTCTAATCCTATTAGGCAGATTTGGAAACATAGTATTAAATGGTCTTTGAGATTTTATTTTTTTTCCTATGGGGTGATCGGGTGTCTCATGGCAACACAGAGAGAAAAACTGTAGGGAGGAAGACGCGGAAAGAAGCAAAGTGCATTTTGGATGGGGTGAGCTTTGTCCGACACATTCAGTTTCTGAAAGAGAAATGACAAGGATTTTACACTGACATATTTCTTTGTTGATGTACAAATTAAGCAGGCAAAATAGAGAAAACAATCACTTTGAACTGGAAAGTGCAGGAAGTCGAATGTGGAAAATTAGGAAATCGGAGCAGTTATAAGCAGAGAGGATTGTTTCACCTGTTTCATTTCTTTGGGTCAGGCTGCCTTTTAAATGCTCAAGAGCAAGGTCAGCAGAAATGGTACCCAAGATGTCGTTACTATTGTCTGCACCTATTTTATCATCATCAAAAGAGAGTGAACCCAGGGAAACTGTATTTTATATCTAGATAGCGATATATATTTTTAATGGTGTTAAGCACTTACTATGTGCCAGGCACTGAACTGAGCGCTGGGGTAGATATGAGTTAATCTGGAAGGACGCAGGCCATGTCCCACATGGGGCTCACAGCCTCAATCCCCATTTTCCCGAAGAGATAATGGAGGCTCAAAGAAGTGAAGTGACTTTCCCAAGGTCATCTAGCAGACAAGTGACTCCTGGGCCTGTGCACTATCCACTAGGCCAGGTTGCTTCTCCATACATAGCGACATGTATAATGATGTGTAAACAGTGATAAAGAAAAGCTATCTAAGCATTTGAAAAGTGCATGCCTTCTAGTAACCGCAGTGCTCTGCACACAGTAAACACTCAATAAATGCGATTGAATGAATGAAAGAATGAGCCACTTGCCTGGATGGATGAGGAGATACTTGCCCCTCTCTGATGCTGCCTTCTCTGCATGCCTCTTGGAAAGATGAGTGATTATTCCCTAGTGGCCCTTTTGTCTTATACTGTTGACTCGCTTCCTACCCATAGCAAATCCGTGGACACATCTCTCCCAGAAAGCCCCACCTCCATCTGCAGTCGTTCTGGTGGTGTATCCATAGAGTTTTCTTGGTAAAAATATGGAAGTGGTTTACCATTGCCTTTTTCCATGCAGAAAACTTGAGTCTCTGCCCTCGCTCCAGGTGCGATCCTGAGAGGGGAGTGGTCCTTTTACGTGACCTGTAAAGTCAAATCCAGAAAATGAATCCTAGCCCCCACACACCGTTTGGGAGATTAACTCCCTACGAGGCAGCCAAAGAGAGACTTTTCACTAGAGAAAGAGGAAGAAAAAAGTGAGTGGCACGAGGGCACTAAATGAGTCATCCCTCTAAACTGTAACCTCCTTGTGGGCAGGAAACATGTCTTCCAACTCTGTTGGATTGCACCCCTCCCACCCCTTGTAGTGCTCTGCACACAGCAAATAATAAATACAATCGATCGATTGATTTGTTAGTGTGAAAATGGCCAAACAGACCCTTGTGCTTTTTTGGCTTATCGATGGAACTTATGTGGAAATGAAGGTGAAGTTTGGTGTCACCTTAGGACGGTGAAGAAATATACGTTTTCAGGCATCCTGATGGGTGGCAGCATTCAAAAAGAAATGCCAGGAAGGGAGAGTTCATATAAAGTCAGGGGGCTTGTATTCAGAAGTGAGAGGAAGAGGCAAACATTCATTCATTAAATCATATTTATTGAGAGCGTGCTCTGCACAAAGCACTGTGCTAAGCACTTGGGAGAGTACAATATAACAAGAGACATATTCCCTGCCCACAACGAGTTCACAGTCTAGAAGGGGAGACAGACATTAATCTACATAAATAAATACATAAATTACAGATATATACATGCTGTGGGGATGGGAGGGAGGATGAATGAAGGAGCAAGTCAGGGCGATGCAGAAGGGAGTGGGAGAAGAGAGGAGGGCTTAGTCAGGGAAGGCCTCCTGGGGGAGATGTGCCTTCAACAAGGTTGTGAAGCGGGGGAGAGTAATTATCTGTCTGATATGAGGAGGGAGGGCGTTCCGGGCCAGAAGTAGGATGTGGGCAAGAAGTCGGTGGCAAGATAGATGAGATCGAGGCACAGTGAGAAGGTTAGCACTAGAGGAATGAAGTGTATGGACTGGATTGTAGTAGGAGAGTAGCGAGGTGAGGTAGAAGGAGGCAAGGGGATTAAGTGCCCTAAAGCCAATGGTGAGGAGTTTTTGTTTAATGCCGAGGTGGATGGACAACTGCTGGAGTTTCTTGAGGAGTGGGGAAACACGGTCTGAACGTTTTTGAGGGGAAATGATTTGGGCAGCAGAATGGAGTACAGCGTGGAGTGGGGAGAGACAGGAGGCAGGGAGGTCAGCAAGGAGGCTGATACAGTAATCAAGACGGGATAGGATGAGTGCTTGGATTTATGTAGCAGTTTGGACGGAGAGGAAGGGGCAGACTTTGGCGATGTTGTGAAGGTCGAACTGACAGGATTTAGGGATGGCTCGTCTATGTGAATGGAAGAAGAGAGGAGTTGAGGATAATGCCAAGGTTACAGGCTTGTGAGACAGGAAGGATGCTGATGCGGTCAGCAGTGATGGGAAAGCGAGCAGGAGGGCAGGGTTTGAGTGGGAAGATAAGTTCAGTTTTAGCCATATTAAGTTTGAGGTGATGGGACGGGAGGACATCCAAGTGGAGATGTCTTGAAGGCAGAGAAGGAGAGAGAGATAAGGGCTGGAGATGTAGATTTGGGTGTCACCAGTATAGAAGAGATAATTGAAGCCGTGTGAGTGAATGAGTTTTCCGAAGGAGTGGGTGTAGATGGAGAATAGAAGGGGAGAATAGATCGTTGGTGACCTTTGAGAGTGTCGTTTCTGTGGAGTGAAGGGGACAGAAGCCAGATTGGAGGGGGTCAAGGAGAGAACTGGAGGAGAGGAACTTGAGGCATCGGGTGCAGACAGCGTGCTCAAGGATTTTGGAAAGGAATGGTAGGAGGGAGATGGGGCCATAACTGGAGGGAGCCATGGGGTCAAGGGAGAGTTCTTTTAGGATGGGGGTGGTAGAGGCATGTTTAAAAGCAGCGAGGAAGAAGCCATTGGAGAGTGAACAGTTGAAGATGGCAGTTAGGGAGGGAAGAAGGGAGGGGGCAAGTGTTTTGATGAGGTGCGAAGGAATGGGGTCGGATGCGCAGGTGGAGGGGGTGGATTTTGAGAGAAGGCAGGAGATTTCCTCTAGAGATAGTGCTGGGAAAGGTAGAGTTGAAGAAGGGGAAGGAGTGGGGAGGGACTGAGAGAAGCAAGGGAGATTGTCAGGAGATCACGCCTGATAGTGTCAGTTTCGTTGATGAAGTAGGTGGCCAGGTCATTGGGAGAGAGGGATGGGGGAGGCCGTGAGAGAGAGCGAGGAGGAGGAAGGGGGTCTCCTTGGATGCAACCCCCCCAGCCCAAGCCTGGGACCTGCTTTGGACAGCTAGTCATGGAAATAGGTCCACTTGGCTCAGGCTGCCATGACATCCAATCCCCGCTCTTGCCCCGTTTTTAAAAATGGTATTAGTTAAGTGCTAACCATGTGTCCAAGCACTTTTCTAAACATTGGGGTGAATACCAGTTAATCAGGTCAGAAACAGTCCCTGCCCCACGTGGGGCTCACGGACTAAGTAGGTTTTTGAATCCCCATTTTACAGTTGAGGAAACTGAGGCACAGAAAAGTTAAATGACTTGCCCAAGGCAAGACTGGGATTAGAGTCCAGGTCCTCTGACTCCCAGATGCTCAGCTCTCTTCCCTCTTCACTCCTCCCTCCCAATGCCATCCCTCCCATCAGCTAAGATTACACATGGATTTTAGCCAACCATTTTTTTCCCTTGATGTGTTCTGGGACACAGATATTTTCCAAAGAGACTATAGAATAATAATAATAATGATGGTATTTGTTAAGCACTTACTATATGCTAGGCACCATACTAAGCACTGGGGTGGATACAAGCAAATTGAGATGGACACAGTCCTTGTCCCACGTGGGGCTCACAGTCTCAATCTCCATTTTCCAGATGAGGTAACTGAGGCTCAGAGAAGTGAAGTGACTTACCCAAGGTCACGCAGCAGACAAGTAATGGAGTCGGGATTAGAACCCCTGACTTTCTGATTCCCAGACCCATGCTCTATCCACTACGCAGAGAAGCAGCGTGGCTCAGTGGAAAGAGCCCGGGCTTGGGAGTCAGAGTTCGTGGGTTCGAATCCCGGCTCTGCCACATGTCTGCTGTGTGACCTTGGGCCAGTCAGTTCACTTCTCTGAGCCTGTTACCTCATCTGGAAAATGGGGATGGAGGCTGTGAGCCCCACGTGGGACAACCTGGTCACCTTGTATCCCCCCCCCCAGCACTGAGAACACTGCTTTGCACATAGTAAGCGCTTAACAAATGCCATCATTATTATTATTATTATTATTATTACGCCATGCTACTTCTCAGGAAGGACAGAGAACAGAAGGACAGACCCTGAAATTTGGGGACTATATCACCTTAAACAGGACACCTGATCACCTTAAACCCTCTTATAGTGGCTGTGAATCCCACAAAAACAGCATGGCCTCAGAGAGAGACGATGGGCCTGGGTGTTAGAGGGCCTGGATTCTAATTCTGACTTCCCTACTTGCCTGCTGTAAACTTGTGGGCAGGGAATGTGTCTGTTTATTGTTATATTGTACTCCCCCAAGTGCTTAGTATAGCACTTTGCATACAGTAAGTGCTCAATAAATACGATAGACAGACTGCTGTGTGATCTCGGACAAATCACCTAATTTATCTGTGCCTCAGTTAGCTCATCTGTAAAATAGAGTTTAAATCCTTCTCCCTTTGACTTAGACTGTGAACCCCATGTGGGAAAGGGACTGTGTCCAATCTTGCATTTACGCCAGGGCTTTGTACAGTGCCTGGCACATAGTAAGCACTTAACAAATACCATAAAAAAAGGAAACCAGCTGTACCTTCCTATTTTCATGTCTGAAAGCAAATTTTTGCTTCTTCTCTAAACTGCGGTGTTTAAACTGTCCCTAGTTACAGTGTGTGTGTGTTTGTGTGTTTGTATGTGTGTGCCCATCCATGAGTGAAGCTTGGGAGTAGATGAGTACTTCCAAATTTAGTTCAACTTCATTTGGATGCTTCTTTTTCACCTTTCAATAGACAAACCAGAAGATGTTTGTCTGCAGCGGCTTCTATCAGAAAGGTGTTTTGTTTTTTTTAATTGTCTTGTCTTTGGAAGGTGTCTTTGAAGAAAATTGCCTGTGCAGGAAAATCGTTAGGAGAAAGGTAGTGGAAATTATCCCTTCTAAACAAGAGAGATTGTTTTTATTTCACCAGTTAGACCCAGCAGCAGCAAATAGAATGAGCAAAAAAATATTTCTATTCATTAATTTTATTCTTTTTACTGATGTAATATTCTGATTCCCTAATACCACCTACAGTAAATTTTTATTCTATGCAGCTCTTTGGCAATTAAAAAAAAATATGCATGGCAAGCTTTAGGAGTCATCCAATGTAGAAATAAAATATGAGCTAATGTTTATATCCCTATGTGGCTCAGTGGAAAGAGCATGGGCTTTGGAGTCAGAGGTCATGGGTTCAAATTCCCGCTTCGCCAACTGTCAGCTGTGTGACTTTGGGCAAGCCACTTAACTTCTCTGTGCCTCAGTTACCTCATCTGTAAAATGGGGATTAAAACCGTGAGCCCCCCGTGGGACAACCTGATCACCTTGTAACCTCCCCAGTGCTTAGAACAGTGCTTTGCACGTAGTAAGTGCTTAACAAATACCATTATTATTATTATTATTATTCTAACAGCAAATTTAAAATGTTTCTTTAGAATTCACATTTTCCTTAGTCCACCCTACTGATATGACTTGATAATCAACTGAAAATAATTGTGGGATTTGTTAAATGCTTATTATGTGTCAGGCATTGTACTGGGCGCTGGAGTGAGAAACAAAATATTCAGGTCCCTGTCCCACATGGGGCACACAGTCTAAGTGGGAGGGAGAATAAGTATTTCATTCCCACTTTACAGATGAGGAAACTGAGGCTGAGGCCGAAAAAGATATTTTTGCCATGAAGTAGCATCTGCAGTCTCCTTTAATATTAGTTTGGTAGCTAAGGTTAGGCTTGCCCTAATTGCATTTGGGCCTCCCCTCAAAGATAAATAAACAAATTACTTGCCCTAGGCACAAACAGCCCGTGTGTATGAATCCTCCAGAACCCCTTCCCTATCCAATAGACTAGCAACCTAACTTAGCTCTCTGAAGCTAATTTAGCACCCAAAATGGGAGGGCTTGAACAGTGGGACAGATGATACTTCTTGCTTCTTACTTCTTACTTCTTCATTGGTGTCAAAATCAGTGGTTAGCATTGACCCCAATCCCTGTCCTCCTTTGTAACCAATCTATTGAAAACAACCTTCACCTCGGGACTTGCTCCTGAGGCATTATTATTTACTCCGTGACTGAAATGGGCCAACAGAAGGCAGTTTTTAGCTGAACAACCTTTGTGTCGGATCCAAATCTTAATCTCATTTTCAGAATCATCATGGAGGGTGTGATTTAGTGTTTGTTGAGGACGGTGGCCTGGGGGAGTCACGTGGCTAGAAGCAGGGTGGTCTAGTGGAAAGAGCACGGGCCTGGGAGGGAGAGGACCTGGGTTCTAATCCCGGCATTGCCACCAGTCTGTTGTGTGACCTTGGGTGAGTCGCTTCACTTCTCTGTGTCTCAGTTACCTCACCTGTAAAAGGGGGATTACGACTGAGCCTCATGTGCGACGGGGACTAGGTCCAACTTTTTATCTACCCCAGCACTTAGTACAGTGCCTGGCACATGGTAAGCACTTAACAAATGCCATTTTAAAAAAATCACATCGTCCAGGATATCATCGTTAAGACTATTTTGAATTAAGGTAACTGAGGGCTTAAATCATAAGGGAGAGGGATCAGGGTGCTGAAAACTGGCACCTCTCCCATTGCTGGCTCAATCTCCCTCAAGGCCAGAATTCTTAATCAATCAATCAATCGTATTTATTTATTGAGTGCTTACTATGTGCAGAGCACTGTACTAAGCGCTTGGGAAGTACAAATTGGCAACACATAGAGACAGTCCCTACCCAACAGTGGGCTCACAGTCTAAAAGGGGGAGACAGAGAACAGAACCAAACATACCAACAAAATAAAATAAATAGGATAGAAATGTACAAGTAAAATAAACAAATAAATAATCTTAAGCTCTGGGATCTGGCATGGGTGGCTGCCGACAGCTCTCGTTCATTCATTCAATCGTATTTATTGAGCGCTTACTGTGTGCAGAGCACTGTACTAAGTGCTCGGAAAGTACAGTTCAGCAGTAGAGACAATCCCTGCCCACACCAGGTTTACAGTCTAAAAGGGGGAAGACAGACATCAAAACAAGTAAACAGGCATCAGTATAAATAAATAGAATTAGAGATATATGCACATCAAAACAAGTAAATGGGCATCAATATAAATAAATAGAATTCTAGATAATACGTATATACATAAGTGCTGTGGGGCGGGAAGAGGGAGGAAGAGCAAATGGAGCGAATCAAGATGACGTGGAAGGGAGGGGGAGCTGAGGAAAGGGGGGCTTAATCTGGGAAGGCCTCTTGGAGAAGGTGAGCTTTTTAGTAGGGCTTTGAAGGGGGGAAGAGTGACTGGCAGATGTGAGGAGGGAGGGCGACCCAGGCCAGAGGTAGGACGTGGGGCAGGGGTCGACGGTGGGACAGATGAGATCAAGGCCCAGTGAAAAGGTTAGCACCAGAGCTGGGTTGGGATGTAGAAGGAGAGAAGGGAAGTGAGGTAAGAAGGGGCAAGGTGATGGAGAGCTTTGAAGCCAATAGTGAGGAGTTTGACTCGCCCCTGTGACCACTGCCCTCCTCCCCTTTAGTTGCCTCCCCCGGGGGCTCTGTCCAAACTACCCCCCTGGGTCCCGCTGTACTGCCCACGTCAACCTGAGCTGAATCTGGGCAAGCCTTAGCGCAAATTAAGCCATGGGGCACCAAGGGAAGGATACTTTCACCTGGAAAATCCAGCACCAAGCAAGCTGAAGAGTACCGCAAGCGGTTTAATTTGTCGCTAGGGCATGGAGTCACTCCACTGGGCCTCTCTGGGTAAGTGACCTCGGTTCGGTTCGCCTGACCTATTTAGAGAAGCAGCGTGGCTCAGTTGAAAGAGCCCGGGCTTTGGAGTCAGAGGTCACAGGTTCAAATCCTGGCTCCGCCAATTGTCAGCTGTGTGACTTTGGGCAAGTCACTTAACTTCTCTGTGCCTCAGTTACCTCATCTGGAAAATGGGGATGAAGACTGTGAGCCCCCCGTGGGACAACCTGATCACCTTGTAACCTCCCCAGCGCTTAGAACAGTGCTTTGCACATAGTAAGCACTTAATAAATGCCATCGTTATTATTTGCGAGGCACCTGAGCACTGGGCAACATGAGCTAGGGCTGCGGAACTGAGCTTCTGTTGATTCTGGGCCTGATGTTCATTTTTTCATTAAAAGCATTCAAATTCTTTCCCTTCCCTTGATTATGAGCCAGTCTGTTCTTTCCCAGTCCTCTATAAATACGGAAAAAGCTCTAAAAGGCTGTAATGATTGAAGCTTTTTATTGGCCATTGAAAGCTAATGCTAATAAATGTTAAAACAATCATACAGTCGATTGAGGCCCCCATTATTGATTATTTTAAATCCCCAGAAAAGTGTCACATCGAAACGGTTTTCAACGCATAAGGACGTTTCAAGCCTTCCTTTGCCATCGCTCATACCCAGTCAGGAAATTACCAGCCTTCCAACAGGAGGGCAAAAGTTAGCAGGGGGCATTTTTGCCTATGTCCTTGGCCCTTAAAGTTCACATATCCCTCCCACCCCCCCAGCCAGCAGCCTGCGGAACAGAAACAAATCAGTGGCCGTGTAGCTTCACTTGATGTTTCCTTCATTCCTACAGTAATTCACTTGGGTGGGTGTTGATTTGTGCCCCTTAATGTGCAGAAATAGCCTTTTGCTTTGGCTCTTATTTAGGGATCTGGCTGTTACTTTGCTTTGAGGATTTGGGGAAGCGGAATCAGTTTGCTTGAAATTCGCTTGTGCTGTGTTGCGTATGAGAGCCAGCACTCCGCAATAGCAGATATAGTATGTGAAACTGTTGGTTTCACATGATTACACAAACTAATTGAAAAGCAGTGACGTGGGTGAATGTGGAAAGGGAAATACCTGCTGTGTTGATTCTCACACTTCCCATATTATACTTTCCACACATTGCCCCCCCCAAACCCAAACACACTTTCCCCAGACAGTAATTCGAATGAATGTCTTTGGAAAATTACACAATAAATGTCACCATCAGCAGAGAGGATTTTCATATCTCTGAGCTGATTAGCTTTATCCAAGGCAAGGACCCTCACACTTCTGTGGGGATGGAAGAGATTAATAAGTAATTAGGGTGCAAAGCAGCCTCTAGAGAATTTTAAAAGCTTTTAAGCAAATCAGCAGCAGTTTTGAAATAAGTGTAATTGCAAGTTTGTTTACCTCCCTCTGTTTTGGTGCCTTAGTTTTAACATTACTTCATGTTGACAGGGAAAAAAAAAATTGGTGTGATGTAAGCACATGATCTCATTTAATGAGGATCCTATCCTTACTATTTTTTTTTACTGAAATATGACTTCTTAAAAAGACAGCAAACACAATGCAACAAGCTCAGAGTAGTGAACTTGACCTGCTGTTGCCTGTCTTGGGAAGGCAGAATTGAAATGTAGCCTCTCACTGTGGTTTTGAAAAGCTCAAGGGTGTTTGTGACTGTTGGCAGCCAAGACAGTGATGCCGTGTTACTGGAGAAAAATAGTCAAGGCGCGTGGGTTTTTTTTTAAGGATGTGGCTCCGATACCCAAGTCCTATGGGCGGTGTCCTCCAGGTGCTGCTCAGGTATATTTCAGGAAAAATTGTTGCTGTGGATCATTAAGGAAAAGGAACCTCACTGAGCAGACATAGGAGGGGCAGTTTGCAGTCATAAATTGAAAGAATAAGAAGGCTGTGGCTTTTAAAAATTCCTTGTCTGTGAATTCAGCTCACTGTGACCAAATGCACTGCTATTTTTCATTCGGTTTCACAGAGCTGATACTCACCAGGTACTTCGGCTCCTCCATTTTAGAGATAAGGAAACTGAAGCCGAGAGGCCAGGTCTCAACCACCAAAGCAGAGCAATGACTTGAGGCGATTATTTAAATAATGGAAGTGAGAGCCCATTTCTGCTTAGGTTATCTTAATACTTGTCTCAATTCTCCTTTTGCATTGGCTGCAAATACCTGACCTCAGAATGCCGTGGATACAAAATTATAAATGAGAGTCTTAGAGTTTCAGTGTCTCACAAGACCTCTTTTTAGACTTAATTGAATAGCTAAGAACTTACAGTGTATTTGTGCAAAAAGAGATGGAAGAGGTCATCTAAAACAACTTCTTGCTGCCACTTAAGGATGTCTCTAAAATCACCCTAAGTAGTTGCTTTTCTATGTCACAAAATAGATTCTTCGACCTCCTTTGGTACCCTAGGAGGTCAAGGAGCTATTCATCTTTATAGTCAATGACTAGATTCTCCCCAATACCTGACCCACCCCCTAATAGTAAATTAGGTGCCTAGGTACATGAGCACTTTGTAAAGCCCCAAAGTAGCAGTCTGTAGCAGCAATATACTAAGGGCTACTCTGGTCACCTCCATGTGCTCATAAGCCTGCCTAATAATAATAATAATATTGATGGTATTTGTTATGCACTTACTATGTGCCAAGCACTGTTCTAAGCACCGGGGTAGACCCAAGGTTATCAGGTTATCCCACGTGGGACTCCTCACAGTCTTAATCCCCATTTTACAGATGAGGTAACAGGCACAGAGAAGTTAAGTGACTTGCCCAAAGTCACACAGCTGACAAGTGGCGGAGCTGGGATTAGAACCCGTGACCTCCGACTCCCAAGCCCGTGCTCTTTCCACTAAGCCATGCTAGCTTATTGTTAGACCGTGGCTCAGGTGCTAAGGAGAATAAAACCCAGGTAATTCTTCCTTATGTTTAACCTAAATCTCATTTGCTGCAGGTTAGGCTTAGTAACAGTAATAATTATGGTACATCTTAAGCACTTACTATGTGCCAAGCACTGTTCTAAGCGCTGGGGTAGATTCAAGTTAATCAGATTGGACACAGTCCCTGTGCCATGTAGGGCTCACACTCTTAATCCCCATTTTACAGATGAAGTAACAGGCTCAGAGAAGCGAAGTTTTAGACTGTGAGCCCACTGTTGGGTAGGGACTGTCTCTATATGTTGCCAATTTGTACTTCCCAAGCGCTTAGTACAGTGCTCTGCACACAGTAAGTGCTCAATAAATACGATTGATGATGATGATTAGAACCCAGGTCCTTCTGACTCCCAAGCCCGTGCTCTAGCCACTAAGCCACGCTGCTTCTCATAGTACACTTAATAAATACTATTATTACTACTACTACTACTCTTACTTCTACTTCTCCTACTACCACTACTACTATGTAAAGTGACCAGGATGCCTGTAGCTGGCCACCTGTCCCGCCTCCTTCCTAAACAGCCTGTGGGATCCCCCGGAGTCCTGTTTTAGATTTCAGGAAGCTCAGTGTGGGGCAGCCAGCAGTTTTGCAGAGAGGTAGCCAATGCTACCCAACTTCCCTTTTCCCCGCAGCCATGGTCATTACTGCTGTCACAGTCATTTCACACCCTACTCCCTGAAGGTGTCCAGCGTGGCAAAACCGTGTACACAGGAGAGCGTTACAGAAACTTCCGAGGGACGGTCCACAGAAGCAGGAGTCGTACTAGTGGGGAAACAGCAACAGCTGTCTCTCCTCTATGTTGCTGACTGCTCCACTCTAAGAATGCCCGTCTACTTGTTTTGTTGTCTGTCCCCCCGCTTCTAGGCTGTGAGCTCGTTGTTGGGTAGGGATTGTCTCTATCTGTTGCCAAATGGTACTTTCCAAGTGCTTAGTCCAGTGCTCTGCACACAGTAAGCACTCAATAAATACAATTGAGTGAATGAATGAATGTCATCTGGGGGTTTCTGGGATTTAGGTTTCTGTCTGTCATTGTCTTTGTGTTTTTCTGTCTTTTCCTATCAGTCTCGCCCTCTGTGATGGTCTTTCCCAAATCCGTCTGCCTGTCCTTTCTGGTCTATCTGCCCGCCTCTCTTCTCCTATGTCTGCTTGCCTTTTCCTTTCTTTCTGCCTAGCTTTCTTTCCCTGTCTATCTTAATGTGTTAGCCTTTTTCTCCCCACTATGCTGAGACTAGCCTGGTCCCTTATCCCACTTTTGAGCTCCTCAAAATATAGTCACTTCAAGTTTCAAGTTTAAGCCCATTTCCTTTAGTTCTACGTCTGGTGGAAATTCTCAACAGCTTCCCTCATGAGACAATCTTTCCTAGTCTTCAAAATCATTATACGGTCATCTCTTTTTGGACGAGAGTGGAATGAAGCCGAGGACTGGAGCAGAGTTTGGCTCAGGGGCCCCTCTCTCCTTGATGTGGAAAACAAAAGAGTACGCACTTTGCTCTTCTAAAACTGACCTACCCACTGGGCCTCCATCTTGCCTTACCCGCCACTCATGCCCTCCCCCTTTACATCCAACAGGCCAGAGCTTTCCCCGTTTTCAAAGCCCTACAAAAATCACATCTCTTTCAGCAAGCCTTCCCTGACTAACCTCCCCATCTGATTCTCCCTTCTGCATCGCTTCTGCACATAAGTCTGTACTTACAAACTTGTAGGGTACGCAGCATGGCGTAGTGGATAGAGCACGGGCCTGGAAATCAGAAGGTCATGGGTTCTCATCCCAGCCCCGCCACTTGTCGGCGGCGAGATAGATGAAATCGAGGTACAGAGAGTAGGATGGCATTAGAGGAGCAGAGTGGGTGGGTTGGGCAGTAGTAGGCGATTAGTGAGGTGAAGTGGAAGGGAGAGAACTTTTGGATTGCTTTAAAGCCAATGGCTCTTTTCATTTGGTTTTCTATTTTGTGTATCTATGAATCACTGGATAATGTAATACCACAATAACAGAATTCAGTGTCAGCATAAAGCTATGTGTTGCTGATGAAAATCTTCGTTTGTGTGTGATAGTTTGGGAGTCTTATTGCCAATCATATTGCTCTGCTGATGGCAAAGTTGTTCATGAAGCAGCGTGGCTCAGTGGAAAGAACACAGGCTTGGGAGTCAGAGGTTCTAATCCCAGCTCCACAATTTAGCTGTGTGACTTTGGGCAAGTCACTTAATTTCTCTGTGTCTGAGTTACCTCATCTGTAAAATGATGATTAAGACTGTGAGCCCCACATGGGATAACTTGATTACCTTGTATCCTCCCAGCACTTTCATTCATTGTCATTCAATCGTATTTATTGAGCTCTTACTGTGTGCAGAGCACTGTGCTAAGTGCTTGGGAAGTACAAGTTGGCAACATATAGAGATGGTCCCTACCCAACAGCGGGCTCACAGTCTAGAGGGGGGAGACAGACAACAAAACAAAACATATTAACAAAATAAAATAAATAGAATAGTAAATATGTACAAGAAAAATGGAGTAATAAATATGTACAAACGTATATACAGGTGCTGTGGGGAGGGGAAGGAGGTAAGGCGGGGGGATGGGAAGGGGGAGGAGGGGGAGAGGAAGAAGGAGGCTCAGTCTGGGAAGACCTCCTGGAGGAGGTGAGCTCTCAATAGGGCTTTGAAGAGAGGAAGAGAGCTAGCTTGGCGGATGTGCGGAGGGAGGGCATTCCGGGCCAGGGGGAGGACGTGGGCCAGGGGTCGACGGCGGGACAGGCGAGAACGAGGTACGGTGAGGAGATTAGCAGCAGAGGAGCGGAGGGTGCGGGGCTGGGCTGGAGAAGGAGAGAAGGGAGGTGAGGTAGGAGGGGGCGAGGGGATGGACAGCCTTGAAGCCCAGGGTGAGGAGTTTCTGCCTGATGTGCAGATTGATTGGTAGCCACTGGAGATTTTTGAGGAGGGGAGTAACATGCCCAGAGCATTTCTGCACAAAGATGATCCAGGCAGCAGCATGAAGTATAGATTGAAGTGGGGGGAGACAGGAGGATGGGAGATCAGAGAGGAGGCTGTGCTTGGCACATAGTAAGCCCTTAACAAATACTATAATTATTATTATTATTATTAGAATCATGACTTGATTTTATTATTATGGTATTTGTTAAGTGCTTACTATGTGCCTAGCACTGTTCTAAGGTTCTAAGCTCTGGGGTAAATACAAGGTGATCAGGTTGTCCCACAGTGGAGCTCACAGTTTTAATCCCCATTTTACAGATGAGGTAACTGAGGCACAGAGAAGTTAAGCGGCTTGCCCAAGGTCACACAGCAGACAAGTGGCGGAGCCGGGGTTAGAACCCAGGTCTTCTGTCTCCCAAGCCCGGCTCTTGCCACTAAGCCACACTGTTTCCCCATCTACTCCAGCGCTTAGAACAGTGCTTGACATATAGTACGCGCTTAACAAATATTTTTGTTATTATTGTTATTTTTTACCAACTCTTTTGTACTTTCCCAAATAGTTTAGTGCTTTGCACACAGTAAGTGCTAAATAAGTACTATTGATTGACTGGTGTCTGGGTCTTGTTGGCATAGTTTCTTACATGAATATTCAGACCTATTTGTCGGGGAAACTTTGACCCTAGGGAATGGAAGGTGTAAGAAGCCTATTCTAGGAAATTTAGGAGTTGTAATCCCGGGCTGGGTTTAGAGCATACACAGTGGGGGATACCCTAAAGTAATTCCCCAAATTCCAATGCTTTGAGGCCCAAAGCCCCAAGATAAGTCTTTCCACACAAACCCGAGACAACATAAGCCCTTTAACTCCAAGAAGAACTTTCTTCAACCCTCCAGCCCTGGAAGAAGCATCCCAGTTGCTCAGAGTTAATAATTACGGTATTTATTGAGTACTTACCAAATGCAGTGCGCTGTAGTAAGCATTTGGGAGGTAGAATAGAAATGCAATGCCCGTTCCCTGCCCAAAGGAAATTTATATTCCAATTGGGGAGCCAGACATAGAAACATTAGATATTCATGTCTACACAAGTGTCTCTATATGTTGCCAATTTGTACTTCCCAAGTGCTTAGTACAGTGCTCTGCACACAGTAAGCGCTCAATAAATATGATTGAATGAATGAATAAATATGAGTAAATGAATATGATTGAATGAATGAATGAATGCTGAAGATGGGCATCCTTAAGTGCAAGAGAGGACTGAAGCAGATAGAGCATGGACCCGAGAGTCAGAAAGTCATGGGTTCTAATCCTGGCTCCGCCACTTGTCTGCTGTGTGGCCTTGGGCAAGTCATTTCACTGTGCCTCAGTTACCTCAGCTGTAAAATGGGAATTGAGATTGTGAGCCCCACTTTAGGACAGGGACTGTGTCCAACCCGATTTGCTTGTATCCACCCCACTGCTTAGTACAGTGCCTGGCATGTAGTAAGCACTTAGATACCATAATTCTTTAATTAATCAATCGGGCTGATGGTAATTAGTGAGGGAAGGCTTGTTGGAGGAGGTGTGATTTTAGGAGGGCCTTCACAGGCAGCTGTGCAGGACAGGTGTAGGACTTCTCCTATGGCACCTGTGAGGAGAGGGGAGAGGGGTGGGGTGTGAAACCCCCCCCCCCCGAGTGTCCCCACTCAGTCCCCACTCGAACTCAGCCCACGGTGATCTTTCCACGAGCGTCCCCACCCACAGTCCACACTCGGACTCAGCCTTACCATCCCTGTGTCTAGGCTGAACAATCTCAATTCCTTTAAGCCTTTGCTCACGGGACTCATTTTCTAGCCTTTTGATCATTTCTGTTGCCCTTTTCTGGACCCTTTCCTACTTCTCCATATCCCCTTGGTGAAATATCGCTAATGCCTTCGATGTAGTGTGGTTTCTCTGATTACTTTTCCTGATGTGTCGGAATAAAACTTCTGTACAGTAAAAGTAGCAGGTGAAGAATTGTGGAGGCGATTCGCCAGTGAACCTTGTAAAGCGCATTGAATGTCTTGCCTTATGCCGTCGACCCGTAGCGACACCACGGACACGTCTCTCCGAGACCGCCCCGCTGTCCATCTGCAATCGTTCTGGTAGCGTATTCGTAGAGTTTTCTTGGTAAAAATATGGAAGCGGTTTACCATTGCCGCCTTCTGTGCAGTAAACTCGAGTCTCCATCCTCGACACTCTCCCGTGCCGCTGCTGCCCAGCATGGGTGAGTTTTGACTTGTAGCAGATCGCCTTCGACTCGCTAGCCACTGCCCAAGCTAGGAATGGAATGGGTAGGCCTCTGCTTGACTCTCCCTCCTAAAGCTGAGACTGGTAGAGGACTGGAAACTCTCCAGGTGCTTCCTTAAAGAGCAGTTTTTCTACAATCCCCAAATATGTCTTCACCAC
Organism: Tachyglossus aculeatus; assembly: GCF_015852505.1. Lineage (NCBI taxonomy): Eukaryota > Metazoa > Chordata > Mammalia > Monotremata > Tachyglossidae > Tachyglossus > Tachyglossus aculeatus. The sequence continues at coordinate 59,943,796 of NC_052098.1, forward strand.
TCACATTTACTTTAAACCTCATATAGTGCTTTGCTGATAGGTCATCTCAGTCAGTGCTGCATTTGTGAAGGAAAAGGGGAAAAGAAAGGAGGAGAGACGGAGAGGAGGAGAGTGGAAGAGAAGGAGAAAGGGGGGAAATAACCGCATTGTCTTTTGTAGTGAAAGATGCTACTGAAGATCTCATCTGTGTTTGAATGTTGCCAAAACAAAACCCTTTTCTACTCTGAACACATGCAAAGATATTAGCACACATTTTCTAGCTACCCTAACTCAATCTGTGTGAGCAATGAATTGCCAAATGGGACTTATTAAACACACTGGTCCTGAAAACCAACATAACAACATATAAAAGAAGATATTTAAAAATCCCCTGCCTTACCCAAACCCAGCTCACCAATAAACTGCAGCCGGCAAGATGTATACCTGCAGTGCTAAACAAAACAGACTTATGCTAAGGAAATAATCATCATCATCAATCGTATTTATTGAGCGCTTACTGTGTGCAGAGCACTGTACTAAGCGCTTGGGAAGTACAAATTGGCAACATATAGAGACAGTCCCGTGTCTTGGAACATCAGGACGCTATGTAGTTGTCCTTTGTATTTGAAGGATGTCAGAATGCTCTGTGATGATGAAAATAGTCATTCATTCATTCATTCAATCGTATTTATTGAGTGTTTATTGAACAGCTCTGGAGAAGCAGCGTGGCTTAGTGGAAAGAGCACGGGCGTGGGAGTCAGAGGACGTGGGTTCTAATTCCGGCTTCGCCACTTGTCTGCTGTGTGACCTTGGGCAAGCCACTTTACTTCTCTGTGCCTCAATTCCCTCATCTATAAAATGGGGAGTAGGACTGTGGGCCCGATGTGGGACAACTATCTGTACCAGAGCTTAGAACAGTGCTTGGCACATAGTGAGCGCTTAACAAATGCATACCATAATTATTATTATTAATATTATTAACACACAAACTTGCCAGATATGGAATTGATGCCATAGCACTGAACGTACAAGAGGAAGTACCTGAGGAAGGTCAGCTCACTGAGGTAGGTAGTGGTAGTGCCCAGAGAAGCAGCGTGGCTCAGTGGATAAGAGCCCGGGCTTTGGAGTCAGAGGTCATGGGTTCAAATCCCAGCTCTGCCAATTGTCAGCTGTGTGACTTTGGGCAAGTCACTTCACTTCTCTGTGCCTCAGTTCCCTCATCTGTAAAATAGGGATTAAGACTGTGAGCCCCCCGTGGGGCATCCTGATCACCTTGTATCCCCCCAGCGCTTAGAACAGTGCTTTTCACATAGTAAGCGCTTAACAATTATTATTATTATTATTATTATTAGTTGTAGTAGTAGTAGTAGTAGTAGTATTCAGAACACTTAGCAGACAGTTGCTAATATCGGCCTTCCCAAATCTGCCCAGGGGCATAAGTGACCGTCTGATGACATTACATTTGCTCCTGAAATAAAAGTGCTTTGCAACCATTGTAAGCAATTATACCCCCACACTGAAGAAGTATGATGAAGCTAAAGAATAAGACGAATTCATCGCGGGAGGACCAATGACAGATCAATTAATTTTAATGGGTGATTTCAATGTTCGGACATGGAAGAAAGTCATCAGGTAGCTGGGATTGGCAAACTCAAAGGCCATGACCTATTTTTGCTGATTGACTACGCTGCCTCATAATTATAATCACTATTTCTCACTGCCAAACAAAAGAAAGATATCCTGGATGCATCCCTGATCTAAACAGTAGTATTCATTCATTCAGTCGTATTTATTGAGCGCTTACTGTGTGCAGAGCACTGTACTAAGCGCTTGGGAAGTACAAGTCGGCTACATATAGAGACGGTCCCTACCCAACAGCGGGCTCACAGTCTAGAAGGGGGAGACAGACAACAAAACATGTAGACAGGTGTCAAAACTGTCAGAATAAGTGGAATTATAGCTATATGCACATCATTAACAAAATAGAGTAGTAAATATGTACAAATAAAATAGACTACTAAATCTGTACAAATATATACAAATATATGTAAATAAATATACATATACAAATATGTGCTGTGTATATCACAGATTATATCATAGTGCAGAAGAGGGACCTCAAAAATGGTCAGATCTCAGCAGCCATGCATGAAACAACATTGGATGGACGATTATAATGATAATAATAATTGGGATATTTGTTAGGTGCTTACTGTGTGCCAAGCACTGTACTATAATCAACTTGGGCATAGTCCCTGTTCCACACTGGGCTCATAGTCTAAATAGGAGGGAGAACATGTAACGAATTCCCATTTCACAGATGAGGAAGCTGAGGTACAAAATGACGGAGTCAGGATTAGAGCCCAGGGCCCCTGGCTCCTATGCCTGTGCTCTTTCCACTAGGCAGTGGTGTTCCTCTCATGCTCCATGGTCACATTATCTTGAGAATCACTGCACCAAAAACTGGCCTGCAAATCATCAAAATACTCCTGGAGAACGAAGACACTCACAAGCCACCGTGCAGCAACATCATGGGAGCTGTACTGAAAAGGAAAAATAAAACTGCAGTCACCACAATACACAGGGAATGGGCGTTTCTCTGGCATGTTGTGTTCCAGGTGAGGAACGGCACCTAGATGGGTTTGATTTGGAAATAAAAGGCCTGCTTGCTGAAAGACATCGCCTGTACCAGAAGCATCTTGTGCCCGAAAACTCTGAAAAAAGTGAGGCTCTCAGGAACCTATGTCGGGATGCAATCAATCAATCGTATTGAGCGCTTACTGTGTGCAAAGCACTGTACTAAGTGCTTGGGAAGTACAAGTTGGCAACATATAGTGACAGTCCCTACCCAACAGTGGGCTCACAGTCTAGAAAAGTGGGCTCACAGTCTAGAAGTCAGTAAGTGCTCAATAAATACGATTGAATGAATGAAATTAAGGAACATGTAACAAGGGGCAGGGGGAGGGGCAGTGCTGAAGGACAAGAGATCCGAGGCTATGCTCACTGGCACGAAACCCAGAATTTATTAACTTCTTTAAAGGCATTATAGACCCCTGGACATGCTGTTATCATAGCTCTGAAGAATGAAGACTGTTCCAGTCTCATTCATTCATTCAATTGTATTTATTGAGCACTTACTGTGTGCAGAGCACTGTACTAAGCGCTTCGGAAGTACAAGTTGGCAACATATAGATACGGTCCCTACCCAACAGCGGGCTCACAGTCTCAGCACAGACAAGGAGGGAATCCTAAAAAGGTGGCAAGAATATTTCAGTCAATTAATTAGTCGTATTTGTCATGGTAACTGTTAAGTGCTTACAGTGTTCCAGGCACTGTACTAAACACTGGGCTAGATACAAGCTACTCAGGTTGGATACAGTCCATGTCCCACGTGGGACTCCCAGTCATTCATTCATTCAATCATATTTATTGAGCGCTTACTGTGTGCAGAGCACTGGGAAGAGCACTTGGGAAGTACAAGTTTGCAATATACAGAGACAGTCCCTACCCAACAGTGGGCTCACAGTCTAGAAGGGGGAGACAGACAACAGAACAAAACATATAAACCAAATAAAATAAATAGAATAAATACAAGTAAAATAAATAGAGTAATAAATATGTACAAACATATATACATATATACAGGTGGTGTGGGGAGGGGAAGGAGGTAAGGCGGGGGGATGGGGAGGGGTAGGAGGGGGGAGAGGAAGGAGGGGGCTCAGTCTGGGAAGGCCTCCTGGAGGAGATGAGTTCTCAGTAGGGTTTTGAAGAGAGCTAGCTTGGCGGATGTGCGGAGGGAGGGCATTCCAGGCCAGGGGGAGGACGTGGGCCGGGGGTCGACGGCGGGACAGGCGAGAACGAGGCACAGTGAGGAGATTAGCAGCAGAGGAGTGGAGGGTGCGGGCTGGGCTGTAGAAGGAGAGAAGGGAGGTGAGGTAGGAGGGGGCGAGGTGATGGACAGCCTTGAAGCTGAGGGTGAGGCATTTTTGCCTGATGCGTAGGTTGATTGGTAACCACTGGAGATTTTTGAGGAGGGGAGTAACATGCCCGGAGCGTTTCTGCACAGAGATGATCCGGGCAGCGGCGTGAAGTATGGATTGAAGTGGGGAGAGGCAGGAGGATGGGAGATCGGAGAGGAGGCTGATGCAGTAATCCAGTCAGGATAGGATGAGAGATTGAACGAGTAGAGTAGCGGTTTGGATGGAGAGGAAAGGGCGGATCTTGGCTATGTTGTGGAGGTGAGACCGGCAGGTTTTGGTGACGGATTGGATGTGAGGGGTGAATGAGAGAGTGGAGTTGAGGATGACACCAAGACTGTGGGCTTGTGAGATGAGAAGGATGGTAGTGCCGTCCACAGTGATGGGAAAGTCAGGGAGAGGGCAGGGTTTGGGAGGGAAGATAAGGAGTTCAGTCTTGATCCCCAGTTTTACAGATGAGGTCATTGAGACACAGAGAAGTGAAGTGACTTGCCCAAGGTCACACAGCAGACACCTGAAGGAGGTTAGAGAACACAGGCCCTCTAACTCCCAGTCCCATGCTCTTTCCACTAGTCCCTGCTGCTTCTCTTCCCTGAGAGATCAAAAAGCTAGTTTCTACCATGATGCGTGATTGTCTTCTCCCCTCTCGTATTTCAGTTGTTCGGCAAGATGTGATAACAAATGTTATCAGAGGTCTGTCAGATGACAGAAATAGCAGAATCGATATGGACCTTTGCCCATCACTCTAAAGGCATCTTCCATTACTGAAGTCTGTCGAGGGTTTATTCTTAGTTCTGGTGTGAAGCCAGATTGTCAGAGGTTGATAGAAGCATGTGCAACTGTTGACGGAAGAGCCTAGAATTTCTGAAAGCTGTAAATGATACTGAGATTTGTTAATGCCACATTTCTCTCCAAACAGATAGCAGCCTAGGTTAAGATACCAGACTTCTAGAGGAAGCACGAGTCATGGTGCTACTGAATATGATAGCTCACCTGCTCCAGGAGGCCTTCCCAGACTGAGCCCCGCTTTTCCTCTGCTCCTCCTCCCCTCCCCATCACCCCGACTCCCTCCCTCCACTCTACCCCCCTCCCCACCCCACAGTACTTGTGTTTATATGTACATATTTATTATTCTATTTATTTTATTAATGTGTCTCTAGCTATAATTCTATTTATTTTGATGCTATTGATGCCTGTCTACCTGTTTTGTTGTTTGTCTCCCCCCTTCTAGGCTGTGAGCCCGGTGGTGGGTGGGGATTGTCTCTATCTGTTGCCGAATTGTACTTTCCAAACACGTAGTACAGTGTTCTGCACACAGTAAGCGCTCAATAAATATAATTGAATGAATGAATGATAGCTAGTAACTTTAAGACGTCCTCCACTTACTCCCAGAGGTTTTCGATCTCGTGTGTGTGTGTGTGTGTGTTTAATGGTATAAGTGCTTACTATGTGCCAGGCACTGTACTAAGCGCTGGGGGGGATACAAGCAAATTGAGTTGGACACAATCTCTGTCCCACATAGGGCTCACAATCTTAATCCCCATTTTACAGATGAGGTAACTGAGGCACAAAGAAGTCAAGTGATTTACCCGAGGTCCCACAGCAGACAAGTGGCAGAGCTGGGATTAAAACGCCCCGGGTCATCATCGTCAGAGAAGCAGCGTGGCTCAATGGGAAGAGCCCGGGCTTTGGAGTCAGAGGTCATGGGTTCAAATCCCAGCTCTGCCACTTGTCAGCTGTGTGACTTTGGGCAAGTCACTTCACTTCTCTGGGCCTCAGTTCCCTAACCTGTAAAATGGGGATTAAGACTGTGAGCCCCCTTGGGACAACCTGATCACCTTGTAACCTCCCCAGCGCTTAAAACAGTGCTTTGCACATAGTAGGCGCTTAATAAATGCCATTATTATTATTATTATCATCATCAGTGGTATTTATTGAGTGCTTGCTGTTTGCAGAGGACTGTACTAAGCGCTTGGGAGAGTACAGTACAGCAGAGTCTGTAGACATGTTCCCTGCCCACCACGAGTTTACAATCTTAGAGGTCCTCTGAATCCCAGGCCTGCGCTCTTTCCACTAGGTCATACTGCCCCTCTGCTGTGTTGACAGCATTCTTCTTATAGACCCCGTTACATTTCACTTTTTGTCTACTTGTTTTGTTGTCTGTCTCCCCCTTCTAGACTGTGAGCCCGTTGTTGGGTAGGGATTGTCTCTATCTGTTGCCGAATTATACCTTCCAAGCGCTTAGTACAGTGCTCTGCACACAGTAAGCGCTCAATAAATACGAATGAATGACTGTGCTAGTGCACAGGATAGGAACTAATTTCTTCCACTCCTCTGCTGTTCCTTTCCATCTGTTGCATGGCCCTTAAGACTTCTACCCTTCCTTCTATAATTTCTGCTGGTTCTTGATGTTTTCATGTATCCGTACCCTAAATATATCCAACACTTCTATATTTCATGTGCAGATGAGTAGTTGAGAATCATAAAAGACAGAAGAAATCAGGAAAAGAATAGAATGAACTTGTCGAGTATCTCATGTTTCTCTATGCTGCGTTATCCCAGAGTGCTTTATTAGTTCGTTTCTGCTTGTTTAATGTTCTGAGAATGCAGAGGACTCACAGAATAAACAAACTAATTAGTATTTTAACTTGCTGCTCTTCAGAAACAATGTGTTGGAGTTGAAGATGGATGCTGAAATTCCAGAAGCTCCTTACGTGGCAGCTTAGCTCTCCAGCTAATCAAGCCCTTTCAGGGATAAACTTGTTTGTGAATTCGTTTGGACGAGGGTTGCAAGAAGAGGATCTTTAAAAAATAATTGCTCGCTGAAAATAAACGATGGGCCATCTCAGTTATTTCGCCTAGCTGCCCCACAAACACTCAGGCGTGTTATCTTCCTTATGAAATCCATCTCTCTGGTTTTGGGATAGCTGTGGTTTTTACATATTGGCATTTTCCCCCTTTCCTTGGGTCCTTTCATATGCCTACCCGCCAGCTGTCCCCTGTGTCAAGTGCTAGCTTAATTTTGCTCTGCCAACACCTGGGAGACCCACTTCTTTAATTTGGCAAGTGATTCCTGAGAAAGATGTAATAAAGAAGCTGAGGCTCAATCCCCCCTCTCAGGGTCACTCCTGGAGAATTTCCAGTCCTCTACCAGTCTCGACTACGGGAGGGAGACTCAAGCAGAGGCCTACCCGTTCCATTCCTAGCTTGGCCAGTGGCTATTGAGTGGAAGGCGATCTGCTACAAGTCAAAACTCACCTGTGCTGGGCAACAGCAGCCCGGGAGCGAGTCGAGGGTGGAGACTCAGATTTACTGCACGGAAGGAGGCAATGGTCAACCACTTCCATATTTTTACCAAGAAAACTCTGTGGATACGCTATCAGAACAATTGCAGGTGGAGGCGGGGCATTCTGGGAGAGATGTGTTCATGGCGTCGCTATGGGTCGGAGACGACTGGACGGAATAAGACAAGAGGCTAGATCCAATAATGGGGATCGTATAAAACGTCCTATACTTTGTTTCTTTGACCGTAATGGTGGACCTTTTTAAAGCCATAGTTCCTTAATTTGAGAAGCAACATGTCCTGGTTTTAATGCTCGCTCTGCTACGCGCTTGCTCTGTGACCTTGGCCATTCACTTAACTTTTCCGCACTTCAGTTTCTTCATCTGTAAAATGGAGATTCAATACTCGTTTTCCCCCTTGGACCATAAGCCCTGTGTGGGACAGGGACTGGATCCGATCTGATTATCCTGTATCTACCCCAGTGCTTGGCATAAAGAAGGGCCCTTAAATATCCAAGCTATTATCCTAAGAGCCCAGATCTGGAAACTCTTTGGGGACATGATGTCATGGCAGGGAAATACTACTTTGATTGTCAAAGGGAGGAGGAGTGTCTGGTAATTTTGCTTTATCTTCTTTTAAAAAAAAATCATTAAAGCCTTGAAACCTAGCAAGCGAAGAAGCAGTTTTGAATCCTTGAGTTAGAAATGGAATCTGCTTATTTGATAAGATTATCTGGTTCTCTTGTCATAGTTACTGTGCACAGTTCTCAGATTAAACGGGGACTTAAAATTAAAATGAATTATCTGGTACTACTCCAGAACAAGCCTGGATTTAAGAAGACTTCCCTCTCCACCAGGATATTTGGGAATGGAAAAATAACTTATCTCACCATTCACTCTTTCTTATTCCTCTGGGTGTATGTACATGTCCATAATTTATTTATATTCATGTCTGTCTCCCCCTCTAGTCTGTAAACTCGTGGGCAGAGAATGTGTCTGTTATATTGTTGTGTTGTACTCTCCCAAGCACTTACTGCAGTGCTCTGCACGCAGTAAACTCTCAATAAAACTGATTGATTGATTGACGGGATATGTGAGGAGGATGAATGACAGCGAGACTCTAAGCAGCTGCTATATGTTGAACTGAAAGATAGCACCTGCAAGCAGGGAGGGGAAAATAAGTGGTTTAAAGACGTAACACGGTGCAACCTCAGACAGTGCAACATGGCAGCGGACAGAATAATTTAGGAGGCAGCAGTTGAGAAGAGGGGCTGGTCTCCTCGAACCAAGGCTTGGGAGTCAGAGGTCATGGGTTCTAATCCCGGCTCCGCCACAGATCAGCTGTGTGACTTTGGGCAAGTCGCCTGACTTCTCTGGGCCTCAGTTACCTTATCTGTAAAATGGGGATGAAGACTGTGAGCCCCCCGTGGGACAACCCGATGACCTTGTATCTCCCCCAGCGCTTAGAACAGTGCTTGGCACAGAGTAAGCGCTTAACAAATGCCATCATTATTATTATTATTATTATTATTATTATTATTATTATTATAGAGACGGGTCCTACAAGTGGCCTAGTGGAAAGAGCACAGGCCTGGGAGCCAGAGGACCTGGGTTCTAATCCCCGTTCTGCCAATTGCTTGCTGTGTGACCCTGGGCAAGTCACTTAACTTCTCTGTGCCTTGGTTTCCTCAACTGTAAAACGGGGACTAAATACGTGTTCTCCTTCCTACTTAGACCACGAGCCCCATGCGGGACAGGGACTGTGTCCAACCTCATTAGCTTGTATCTACCCCAGCATTTAGAACAGTGCTTGACACATAGTAAGTGCTTAAATAATAATAATAATAATGGCATTTATTAAGCGCTTTCTATGTGCCAAGCACTGTTCTAAGCACTGGGGAAGTTATAAGGTGATCAGCTTGTCCCACAGGGGGCTCACAGTCTTAACCCCCATTTTACAGATGAGGTAACTGAGGCCCCATTATAAAGTGGCAAATGCATCTGTACAATGAGGATCTATCTTTATGTTTGTCCATTAGTGAGGCTAGCTATGTCACACACACACACACACACACACACACACACTCAACTCTCCATCAGTGTCATCTTGAAAGATAAAGGGTACATGTTCACCTCCCAAATAATCTCAGTAGTTATGTGTTTTCAGAGTTTTTTTTCATCATTCATAATGATTTGACCTTGTCTACTAAGTGCAGACGTGTAATCCTGCTTTCTTGGGGGTTCTGACCCCAGAGTGTCCCACATTAACTTAATCATTTCTTCACTGACAAGGGGTGAGATAAGTTTTTGGTATGAACGATCAATGGTTCAGTAATCAGTTATCGAAAAAAACCCTTAAGCTCGATGCAGAAGCAAATAATGCGATGTACAATGATGGCCTATAAATACACTTCCAATAACAAAAGCAGCAAGTTAAAACTGTGAATACTAAAATATGCCAAGTGTGTTTGAAACATCTCTGAAACTAATCTCAGGTTTTCAGAAATAAATGTTGGTTTTTTTTCATTTGGGGGTTAATTTAGCCTCCTGGAGACTTCTGGTGGTGTCTGAGCCATAAAGCTGAGAATTATGATGATGATGATGATGATGGAGTCTCAATCAGTAAATCAATCAATGGTATTAATAATAATAATGTTGGTATTTGTTAAGCGCTTACTACGTGGCAAGCACTGTTCTAAGTGCTGGGGGGGATACAAGGTAATCAATGTTGTCCCACGTGGGGCTCACAGTCTTAATCCCCATTTTACAGATGAGGGAACTGAGGCCCAGAGAAGTCAAGTGACTTGCCCAAAGTCACACAGCTGAGAAGTGGCAGAGCTGGGATTAGAACCCATGACCTCTGACTCCCAAGCCTGTGCTCTTTCCACTGAGCCACGCTGCTTCTCTCTATTTATTGAGCACTTTGTGCAGAGCACTGAACTAAGCACTTGGGGGAATACAACAGAATTAGCAGACATTCCCTGCCCATAACGAGCTTGCAGTCTCCCATCGTGAATGATAGATGCCCCTTCATTCTGTCACTTCACGACCAAGAACCTGGGTGGAAGGGATGGGTCGTGGTGATAGTGCTTTATTCAGTGCCACTCGCCCTCTCTCAGCTGTGCCAGTCATATTCCTGTTGGGGAATGAAGGGAAGTGAGTGAGAAGGCAGGTAGGAGCGTAGCACGTTGCTACACACAAAGACCTATCGTTCTGGGTTTTTAGGTGAAGGACCATTTACGGCTAAAGTGATTGCAGAATAGTGCTGTTGCCATGTTGTAGCTCCATAACCCAACAGGTGATTGCCTTGATAGCTGCTGCAATATATGTTGCCCATATCAGCCGGCTATTTTGCAAGGTTACAGCTGGGTCTGTCCTCCTGTGCAATTTTTCAGCCATGAAACTTCACCACTGATGGCGTGATGGCATGATGATGGCATATATGTTGCCAATTTGTACTATATGTTGCCAATTTGTACTTCCCAAGCGCTTAGTACAGTGCTCTGCACACAGTAAGCGCTCAATAAATGCGATTGATGATGATGATGATCCCAGCAGGCTTTCCCCTCAATGCAGAGAGGAAATAATAAATTCCTAAATAATATAAATAATAAATTAATAAATACATATTAATAATAATAATAATAAATAATGGCATTTATTAAGCGCTTAATATGTGCAAAGCACTGTTCTAAGGGCTGGGGAAGTTACAAGGTGATCAGGCTGTCCCATGTGGGGCTCACAGTCTTAATCCCCATTTTCCAGATGAGGGAACTGAGGCACAGAGAAGTTAAGTGACTTGCCCAAAGTCACACAGCTGACAAGTGGCGGAGCCGGGATTTGAACCCATGACCTCTGATTCCAAAGCCCGGGCTCTTTCCACTGAGCCACGCTGAATTCCCTAATTCCCTAATTCCTAATTCCCTAATTCCTAATTCCCTAATTCCCTGAAAGGGGCTCTTCCACTGAACCCACAGCAGGGTTACTAAGCATTATAGAAAGCATACCCACAGACTTCTCGATTCAAATTGCTGAGATTTGGTGTGGCACACTGCAGAGTCGTCCGGTTAGAAGAGACAAAACTCTGTGATTCTGTGACTGTATGCTCTCTAGGAAATCTAGACAAATGCTATGCTCTCAGGAAGGAAGCTATTGTGTTTCTATTCCCGTTTCATGATTTAAAACTCTTTGAAAATGTGACGTTTTTGGGAAGTTGACCGTGGCCCAGTTCGCAGCTCAGATTTCATAAGAACCTCCGTATCCACGGAGGGCCGAGCCAAAGGAAATTCACTCATTCATTCATTCAGTCGTATTTATTGAGTGCTGTGTGCGGAGCACCGTAATAAGGGCTTGGGAAGTACAAGTTGGCAACATATAGAGACGGTCCCTATCCAACAACGGGCTCACAGTCTAGAAGGGGGAGACAGACAACAAAACAAAACATGTAGACAGGTGTCAAAACCATCAAAATAAATAGAATTATAGCTATAAGCACATCATTAGTAAAATAGAGTAGTAAATATGTACAAGTAAAATAAAAGAGTAATAAATCTGTACAAATATATACAAGTGCTTTAGAGCAGAGGGAGGGGGCGATGGAGTGGGGAGAGGGAGAGGAAAAAGGGGGCTCAGTCTGGGAAGGCCTCCTGGAGGAGGTGAGCTTTCAGTAGGGCTTTGAAGGGAGGAAGAGAGCTAGTTTGGATTGAAACAGGAGGCGAGAGGAGGTTTAAGGGAAGAACTTCTGCCCTGTTAATTCCCTTCCTTTTGTCTTCCTCAGCTTCCTTCCCCGACTCCCCTCAAGCAACCGGACCCCCTAACTGCCCTGAGCTCCACAGCTCCCTAGGGAGGGTCTGCCATTCCGTCTCACCCAGAGGGCCCAGTGAAGCACCCGAATTTCTTTCCCAAATGGGAACTGGTGGAAAAACAAACCTAGACTAGGATTTCTTCCCATCTCAGCTCTATTTCCCAGAGTGATTCTCCAGCTGGCAAAGCAAGGTCAGGGCAGACTGTAGTTGACCGTTGGAGGGAAATGGTTTTTTGAGCTTAGAACTATGAAAGAAGTAATTCTTGTTCTCATTCCAGCAATGAAAATCTGCTTCAAAATCTTCAGTATCATAGATCCATGAATAAATACTGGATTGGATTCTAGTCCTGGCTCTGCTGCTGACTTTGCTACAGTGGACAAGACACTAAATCACTCTGGGCTCTAAGGTCTTGACCCATTAATGGTCTGGAACAATATGAGAGTTTAGTACATGGAGGATGGTAACTGTTTCCCCAAAAACAGAGGAAGAGGAAAAATGGGCTTAAACTGCAGCAGGAGGAATTTAGACTAGATATAATAAAGAATTTCCTGATAGGTTGCTAATTAGTCATTTGGCTGTTTACCAAGGTAAATGATGGAATCTCATTCCTTGGAGGTCAAAAAAAAAAATCAATCTGTTTGAGATGCAGTTTCAGCCTACTAGTTAGCTGTGTTTCCATGTGCAGGGTTGGGAGTGGGGAGAAAATTTGGCTAGATGTTTCACCAAAGTCCTTTTTAACTCCAACTCCTATGAAATACTGTTCATAAACCTCTGGACCATACTGCGCCATCCAGTTATAGCTCCTCCTCCTCCAACTTCTGTCTAAACAACTCAAGCAAGTTGTATACAGCCACTACCGTTGCTTTTTCTCTTCCAACTCCCTTCTCGCCCCTCTACGATCTGGTGGTCACCTCCTTCGGTCTTCTGAGATGGCTCTTTCCAAACTCACTAACAACCTCTTTCTCATCAAATCTAAAGGAATCTACTCCATCCTAATCCTCCTCTACCTCTCTGAAGTCTTTGAAACTCTAAACACAGTTCTCTCCTGTTCTTCACTTATCTTCCAGTCGACGGTATTTATTGAGCACTTAACTTGTGTAGGGCCCTGTACTAAGTGCTTGGGAGGGTACGATACATTTGGTAGACACAATCCCTGACCTCAAGGAGCCTTTAGTCTAGCAGAGGAGACATATTAAAATTAATTACAGGTAAGGGAAGCAACTGGCTGTGGGATTGGGGTGGAGTTGAATACCTAAGTGCTTAGGGGGTGGAATTAAGTGCGTGGGTAAGGAAGGGAAAATAAGGTGGGGCCTGAGTGCTTAGGGAAGGCTTCCTGGAGGGGGGCCAATTTCAGTAGGGCTATGAGAATAGAGTTAGTTCTAGACTGTCAGCTATGTAAGGAGAAGGAGCTCAACAGTGGCTGAAACAAAAGAAAGGCACAGTGAGTAGGTTGTTAGAGAAGCGAACTGTGTGGGGTGAATTGGAGTGGGAGAGGAGTGAGGATTAGTAAAGGAGAGAGAGAGCTGAATGAATGCCTTGAATCCAATGGTGAGGAGTTTCGGCTTGACGCGGAGATGGATGGGCAACCATTGGAGGTACTTGAGGAACGGGGAGATGCGCGCAGAACAATTTCTTTCGAAAAATTGTCTGGGCAGCAGAATGAAGTGTGGACTGGTGAGTGGGGAGACTGCAGACAGTGAGGAGACTGATGCAGTAATCAAAATGGGAGATGGTAAGTGCTTAAACCAGTATGGTAGCAGTTTGGATGGAGAGGAAGAGGCCAATTCTGGAGATGTTACGGAGATAGAATCAACAAGACTGAGTGAGTAAAGGACTATTATCATCATTATTATTATTATTAAGGTTATTGTTTTTGTACTTGTTAAGTACTTACTATGTGCCAAGCGCTGTTTTAAGCACTGGTTGGGAGGGGGGTAGATACAAGTTAACCAGGTTGGACACAGTCCCTGTCCCACATGAGGCTCACAGTCTAAGTAGGAGGGAGTAGGATTTAGGCCCCATTTTACAGATGGGGTAACTGAGGCCCAGAGAAGTTAACTGACTTGCCCAAGGTCACACAAGCAGGCATGTGGCAGAACCAGGATTAGAAGATAGGTCCTATGACTCCCAAGCCTGGGCTCTTTCCAATAGGACACACTGCTTCTCTAATGCCAAAGTTGTGAGTTTGTGAGACAGGGAGAATTGTGGCGTTGTCAGCAGTGATGGGAAAGTCACGGGGAGGAAAGAGTTTGCCACTCCTCCTCAGTCTCTTTCACTGGCTGGTCCTCCGACTCCCATCCCAGAACTGTGGATACTCTTCAAGGATCTGTTTTCGATTCCTTTCTCTCCTCAGTTTATACTCACTCCCTTGGGAAGCTCATCCACTGTCAACTTCAACTACTAACTTTATGTTTATGACTCCAATTTTTGATACTAACCCTAGCCCCGCAGAACTTTTCTAAATTATATCTTTACACTCTACTATTTCCCCTATCTGTAATTTATGTTAATGTCAGTCTCCTCCTTATAGACTGTAAGTTAGTTTTGGGCAGGGATTGTGCCTACCAACTCTGTTATATTCTACATTCCCAAGTGCTTAGTACAGTGCTCTGCACAAAGTAAATGCTCAATAAATACCACTGATTGATTGGCTGTTTGAAGTCTACATCATGAGCCCAGACTTCTCTCCAATCTTACGTTCCCTCCTGCCTGCGGGACACCTCCGCGTGGAACAGCGTGGCTCAGTGGCGAGAGCCCGGGCTTGGGAGTCAGAGGACATGGGTTCTAATCCTGGCTCTGCCACTTAGCTGTGTGACCTTGGGCAAATCACTTAACTTCTCTGGGCTTCAGTTACCTCATCTGTAAAATATGCATTAAGACTGTGAGCCCCACGTGGGACAACATGATTAGCTCGTATCTACCCCAGTGTTTCAAACAGTGCTTGGCACATAGTAAGCGCTTAACAAATACCATCACTATTATTATTTTTATTTTATCTTACCAGCACCTCAAGCTCAATGTGTCCCAAACTGAAATCCTCTCCTCCATCCAATTTTCCTGTCAAACAACCATCCTCCCTATCTCTCCTGCTTATAAGCATGGCGTTATCCTTGACTCCTCCCTCCTTTCAATCCCCCAGTCTGTCACCAAATCCTGTCACCCTTCCTCCACATTTCCAGAATATGCCCCTTCTTCTCTATCCAAACGGTCCACATTTTTGTCCAGGTTCTTGTCATAGCCCAGCTTGACTACCCACATTGGTCTCCTCAGTGTGTCTCTAGTCTCTCCCCTGTCCAATTCATACTACTCTGCTGCCCAGATCATTTCCCCAAACAATATTCTGCACATGATCCCCCACTCCTCCAAAAGCACCAGTAGTTGCCCATTCCTCTCTACATTAAGCAGAAATTTCTGATCACTGGCTTTGAAGCACTCAATCAGTTCTCTTCCTCTTATCCCCTCTCTCCTCCCACTCCATCCCAGCATTCAGTCTTTGTTGCTTTCAAGTTAATCTCCTCACTGTGCCTCACACTCCTCTCCCACTGCCAATTCCTTGATCAAACCCTCCACTGTGCCTCAGTGCCCTCCCACTACACATCCAACAGACAACAGCTCTCCTCATCTTCAAAGCCCTTCTGAAATCACTTCTACTCCAGGAGGCCTTCTCCAATTAATTTGTAGTCTCCCTACTTTATATCCCCCAACTCCTACAATGGCGCTTTCATACCAGCTAAGCACTTAAACACTCACAATCCCCCATGGCACTTATGTACGTATAGTATATACTCTGTTACTTCCTCCTATCTGTAATTTAATTCAGTGTCTGCTCCTCTGCTAGACGGTAAGCTCCTCAAAGGCGGGGATGATGGCTACTAATTCTATTGTATTCTCCCAAGCATTTCGTATAGTGCTCTGTACACAGTAAGTGCTCAATAAAATAATATTGATTGATGGATTGACATCTTCAGAGAAATAGTGCTTATATGAACCCAGTATAATAGTATATTTTTGTGAAAAACCAATCCACAGATTGATTCCACATGAGAAGCAGCTTGGCCTAATGGGAATCAGAGAACCTGGGTTCTAATCCTAGGTCCATCACGTGTCTGCTGTGTGACCTGGGGAAAGTCCCTTAACTTCTCTGTGCCTCATGTTACCTCATCTGTAAAACTGGGATTAAGACTGTGACCCCCACGTAGGACATGTCCAACCTGATGAGCTTGTATCTACCTTAGTGCTTAGTACAGTGCCTGGCGCTTAACAAATACCATTAAATAAAGATGGATAATTTTTCTATTGTCAATTGACATTTAGGACCAGACATAAAGAACTAAATGTCTAGTTATTAGAGCGGGCATGGGAAAAATTTAGCCCAATGGCTATGTCTGATGCACAAGACAATTTGGTCCAGTCTCCAGCTCCACTGGGAAATAACGATGCCAGAGAATTCTCTTGCTCTAATACAAAAAAACAAAGTTAATCATTTGTCACACCAGAAACCATCTCTTGACAACCCAAGTGACTTGGCTGAGAAATGACCGATTTGGTCTCCACAAATACACAAACGTACACATAAAACAGAATTAATCAACATGGACAAATCTCTTCAATTTCACCACAAATTGAAAAATAACCCTACGCTTAAAAGTTAATGGAATCCTATTGTGAGATAACCTTGGCATTATCCTCCACTCATCTCTCTCATTCAACCCACATATTCAGTCTATCACCAAATCCTGTCTGTTCTGCCCTCGAAACGTCTCTAAAAACACTCATCCCCCTCTCTTGTTCCCTCCCTGACTGCCATCTTCAACTGTTTACTCTCCAATGGCTTCTTCCCTAATGCTTTCAAACGTGTTCCCCTAGCCTAAAAAAACCCACCTCCCTTGATCCCACGGCTCCCTCCAGTTATCGCCCCATCTCCCTCCTACCATTCCTCTCCACACTCCTTGAGCAAGTTGTTTACACACACTTTCTCCAATCCCTCTCCTCCAATTCTCTCCTTGACCCGCTGCAATCTGCATTTTGCCCCCTTCAGTCCACAGAAATTGCTCCCTCAAAGGTCACCAGTGATCTCCTTCTTGCCAAACCCAATGACCTCCACCCCATCCTAATCTTCCTTGGCCTCTCAGCTGCCTTCAACATGGTCAACCAACTCCTTGTCCTAGAAACATTATTCAACCTTGGCTTCACCTATACTATCTTGGTTCTCCTTTTATCTCGCTGGCCACTCCTTCTCAGTCTCTTTCACGGGTTCCTCCTCTGCCCCTCACTCCTGAAATGTAGGAGTCCCTCAAGACTCAATTTTGGGTCCCCTTCTAGTCTTCCTCTACACTTACTCTCATGGACAAGCCATTCAATCCCATGGCTTTAACTACCATCTCTGTGCGGTGATTCCCAAATCTCCATCTCCAGCCCTGATCGCTCTCCTTTCTCTTTAGGCTTTCATTTCCTCCTACCTTCAGGACATCTTTATTTGGATGTCCTACCAACACCTCAAACTTAAAACGTTCAGAACAGAACTCCTTATCTTCCCACCCAAACCAGGTCCTCCAGCTGACTCTCCCTGTAGACAGCACCACTACCCTCCCTGTCTCACCAAGCCCGTGATGTTGGCCTTATCCTCAACTCATCTCTTTCATTCAACCCACATATGCAATCTGTCACCAAATCCTGTCGGTTCAACCTTCCCAACATCACTAAAATCTGCCCTTTCCTCTCCATCCAAACTGCTACCACATTCATCCAAGCACTTATCCTATCCCGCCTTGATTACTGACCTCCCTGCCGCCTGTCTCTCTCGACTCCAGTCCGTACTCTACTCCGCTGCCCAGATCGTTTTCTACAAAAACGTTCAGTCCATGTTTCCCCACTACCCAACCACCTGCCCATATGTTTCCCCACTCCCCAACCACCTGCCCATCCACCTGTGAATCAAACAGAATCTCCTTACCATCAGCTTAAAACCACTCAACCGCCTTGCCCCTCGTACCGTACCTCACTGTTCATCAGGGTTCTGAATTTGGAGGTGGGGTAACTAGTGTTGGTTTTGACCTGGGCTGACCTGGTTATTGAATCTCTTACCTCCCTGTGGGTTCAGCATTTGTGCAATCCAGAATATGGCAGATTTGCCTGTTGCCATTTCATAAGCCTGAAAGGTCATTTCTAACCATTTGGAGAGATCTGTGCAGAGTATAAAGCATCATAACTGATCCCTTGAACAATATGTACTGGAACTCTGTTAATCTTTTCCTGGTTCTAATCCATGAGGGGGCTTTCATTGTTATTTTATCTTTCTCAAATCAGTCCCTTCCTCTCCCTTGAGAAAGTTTACACAATTGGGGGTGAGGCTTTGCTATGCTTCACTTAAAAAAAGGAACGGCTGGCGAAATTGGAACTCCTTTTAAGGTTTTCTCATCATACCATAAATTGCGAGTCTCTGAAGGTGCTGAATTTTCACTTTTTCTGATTCAGGAAGCTGTATAGCACAGTTTGCCTCAAGCCAGGGAAGATAGCAATTCCAAAGTCTCGGTTAAAATGTGACTACCCCATTTCTTGGTGAAATTGTAAACCTGATCTTGCGGAAGGAGCAGTGAGGGAGCTTGGACTTTGGATTCTCTTCCAGGTGTCTCTTCAGACTGGCTCTCCCACCTTGGGAAATTCACGTCAACTCTCTCTGGATATCAAATTCCCCAGCTATAAAATGGGGAGATTGCTTGCCACCTTCTCCAGAGGGACATTACCGTAGATGACAAATGTAGTGTGTTCCGAGCTGTGTGGAGAAAAGTGTTTCCAACCTGCACCTTGATACTGTCATCTTTTCACTCCCAAATGAAGGAGCGTCTCTGTCATTATTGCTCTGAAAAGAATGGAGAGGGGAAATCAGAGGGGAGGTGATTCCATGCTACAGAAATGGGAGGCAGGTTCTCTGATGTGCGTCAGGGATGATGGAGCCACCCCTCCCCTCCTCCTACCCATAGCCCCTTTGCCCATCCTCCATTCCACATCAGAGTCCCAGACAAACAGATTTGGGACTGCAGCTTCAGTTCCCCCAGTCTCCTGACTCCACCATCATCATCAAGGTATTTATTAAGCATTTACTAGGTGCCAAGCACTGTTTTCTAAGTGCTGAAGAAGATACAAGTTAATCAGGTCAGACACAGTCCCTGTCCCACACGGAGCTCACAGTCTCTTCTCAACTTACACTTGCTCTCTTGGGGAGCTTTCCACCCCTAAATATATTCTGCAAAGTAATACATCCTCCACAATTGGGTAATGATGCTATGAAAAACTGAATGAAGAGTAGGCCTGTCTGGGGAATGTGGGCAAAAACTGTGTTAGGGTGTATAGAAGCCTTTCTTTAAAATTATTACAACCCGATTTGTGTGTACCCACCCCACTTAGTACAGTGCCTGGCTCATAGTAAGCACTTAAAGATCACAGTTATTATTATTGTTACAGCTTATGTAGAACAAAAGTCCGGTTTTTTATTTGACTCAGAACTCTGTCAGACCATGAAACCTTTCAGACCTTTAAGCATGGAAATAGGCATCATCTTTTAAGTCTTCTGGATGAGATGTCTTCAGAGATCTTGCCGCCTACAAGATACCCTCGTGGGAGTCGGGCGAAGACGAGGGTATCAACCTACATATTCAATCTGCCACTAAATCCTACCAGTTTAGCCTTTCCAACGATGCTAAAATCTGCCCTTTCCTCTCCATCCAAACTGCTACCACGTTCATCCTATCCTGCCTTGATTACTGACCTCCCTGCCTCCTGTCTCTCCCGACTCCAGTCCATACTCCACTCTGCTGCCTGGATCGTTTTTCTACAAAAACGTTCAGTCCATGCTTCCCCACTCCTCAAGAACCTCCGGTAGTTGCCCATCCACCTCCGCATCAAACAGAAACTCCTTACCGTCGGCTTAAAAGCACTCAACCACCTGGCCCCCTGCTACCGTCCTTCGCTGGTCTCCTACAACAACGACAACACAGCCCGCACACTTCGCTCCTCTAACGTCAACATACCCACTGTATCTCGATTTCATCCATCTGGCCGCCAACCTCTCACCCACATCCTACCTCTGGCCCGGAACGCCCTCCCTCCTCAAACCCGACAGACAGTTGCTCTTCCCACCTTCAAAGCTTTATTGAAGCTACATCTCCTCCAAGAGGCCTTCCCTAACTTAACCCTCATTTCCTCTCCTCCCACTCCTTTCTGCTTTGCCCGTGCACTTGGATTTTCTCCCTTTATTCATCCCGCCCTCCCTCAGCCCCACAGCACATGTACATATCTAAAATTAATTATATTAATGTCTGTCTACCCCTCGGAACTGTAAAGTAGTTGTGGGCAGGGAGCATGTGTACCAGCTATTATATTGTAATAGTAATAATAATAACAATGATGGCATTTATTAAGTGCTTACTATGTGCAAAGCACTGTTCTAAGCGCCAGGGAGGTAAAAAGGTGATCAGGTTGTCCCACGTGGGGCTCACAGTCTTCAGAAGCAGCGTGGCTCAGTGGAAAGAACCCGGGCTTTGGAGTCAGATGTCATGGGTTCAAATCCCGGCTCCGCCACTTGTCAGCTGTGTGACTTTGGGTAAGTCACTTAACTTCTCTGTGCCTCAGTTCCCTCATCTGTAAAATTTGGATGAAGACTGTGAGCCCCCCGGGGGACAACCTGATCACCTCCCCAGCGCTTAGAACAGTGCTTTGCACATAGTAAGTGCTTAATAAATGCCATCATCATTATTATTATTGTTCATCCCCATTTTAACTTGCCCAAAGTCACACAGCTGACAGATTGGCGGAGCCAGGATTTGAACCCGTGACCTCTGAGTCCAAAGCCCGTGCCCTTTCAACTGAGCCACGCTGCTTCTCTATTGTACTCATAAACGCTTAGTACACTGCTCTGCACAGTAAGCACTCAGTAAGTACGAGTGATTGATTGAGAGAATTATCTGAAAAGGAGAACAAAGTTTTCAACCTCGTTTGGTGTGTGTTAATTCTTCATCATTGTGCCCAGCAGTGTGAAGAGTAAAAAAAATGAGTTTTCCAGGTGATATATGTTGGGTCTGGGAATAATGCTAAAATGGCTAGGGCCTCCAGTGGTAATGCCTGTCTGATTCATATCTAGTTCCAAATACCAATGCAGTCCAAATCTCTAGAAATAGCATGATGAAGTCAGTTTTATCATGTGTAATGCTATTAGAGTGATTATTAACATTCTTGTTGGGAGAGTGGATGTGGAGAGGAACTATAATGGAGAGCCATCTGGCATACAGGAAAGAAACAAACAAGGCTTCAGGATCATCAGGGCAGAGATTGAGAGCAAAGAAGCAAAGCATCAGAGATAAAACTGTAGGCCTGAGCAAAGCTGAATGACTTGAAACATCCTGCATAATATACTCGGTATTTCCACGTTTTTGAGGCCGCACTCTTCCTTCTCTTTCCTTTATTTGATTCCGACCTACATACCTGCTTTATTAGGAGAAGCAGCATGGTCTAGCGGATAGAGCACGGGCTTGGAAGTCAGAAGGACTTGGGTTCTAATCCTGGCTCTGACACTTGTCTGCTGTGTGACCTTGGGCAAGTCACTTGACTCCTCTCTGCTGCAGTTACCTCATCTGCAAAATGGGGATTAAGAAATGGGAGCCCCATGTGGGAAAGAGACCGTGTCCAACCAGATTTGCCTGTGTCTACCACAGTGCTTACTACAGTGCCTGGCATATAGTAAGTGCTCAACAAATGCCATTATTATTATTTCTTTACGCAAATTTTGTATGAATTGTTTCCTTAAAATGTTAAGGTCTTTGAGATGGTCAGGGAGCAACCTGCAGAAGGTTTGCTATACTTCGCATGCATTTTTTCATGTTTTTAATCACAATTTTGCCATATTTCAGAGGATATAAAAGTGCACCTCTGTATGGATCAAAGGTGTTTATTATTATTATTTCTTCACACAAGCTTTGTATAAATTGTTTCCTTAAAATGTTAAACTCTTTGAGGTGGTCAGGGAGCAAGGTGCAGGTTTGCTATAGCTCCTTTATACTTAACATGCATTTTTCCATGTTTTGATCACAGTTTTGCATAATTCAGGGGATATAAAAATGTATCTCTGCAGGAATGCATGGATCAATGGTGTTTAAATAGATTCAGTAAATGGATACAGGTCATCACCATGTTCAGGTTTACTACACCTATTAACCACATTATCCCATAAATTTATTTGCATGGATTTATTTTCCCTTCAAAGCATGTAAGAATTGAGGTCATCATCTCTACACATCTCTGTGAAGTAGATAAGGATAAGTATCATTAATTGTAATCAATAACTGAGAGGTTTGGTGGCTTGCTGAAGGTCACATCATCAATAGCAGAACCGGTTTTAGAATTTAAATCCCCTGTCTCCTAATCCAGTGCTCTGTCTCCTATATTAAATAACCTAGAGAATGGATAATCAGAAATGAAAACACCCCTCAAAATGCAAATATTTTCTCTGTGCAGCTACCGTTAAGCTTGCTTTGCAGCATATATTGATCTGTAATGAAAAACTATTTTACTAATTTCTAAACCCCCCAAATTAACATTATAAATCAAATTACAAAATCCCAAACAAGTGTTCAACAAGAGAGAGCAATTCTATCCAGCACAGAATCACTGAATTACTCTCTCTCATTTGATTTAGAAAGGATTGAGGAATTCTATCTTCTTGCTTCTCTATTTCTACCTGTTATTTTCCTTTGAAAATGGAGTTGGTATTGTGAAGATTGGATAAAAGTGCATCATTTTTAAAAATGACAAGAGATAGGGCATCCATTTTTTCAGTACTGGCCCCTTAAATGCTTCTAAATCTTTTTCTCATAGCAGTATGAATTTGTCTAACCCTATATTTATTAGAACACTTAATAACATTCATTCATTCAATCACTAAGTGTTCACCGGGGTGGAATATATTTCTCTGAGAGGCCCTAAATACACCAAATCCATCATACCTTTGTGACATGGGTAAGAAATAAACTTTATTCTTACTAATAGAAGAGGAAAATAAGGCTGAGGGAGCTATCTAATTTGCCTTACAGCTTCACAAACAAATGCAAATGTTTATCAGCCCACAAAATTATAAACATTTTAACGGCTCAGAAATTTTTCACCTGCCTGTCATCTTCAGC
This sequence comes from Tachyglossus aculeatus, assembly GCF_015852505.1. Taxonomy (NCBI): domain Eukaryota; kingdom Metazoa; phylum Chordata; class Mammalia; order Monotremata; family Tachyglossidae; genus Tachyglossus; species Tachyglossus aculeatus. The sequence goes on from NC_052098.1 coordinate 59,967,010, forward strand.
TCGTCCTCCATAGGTTTGCCGTGAGTTAGATAAATAAAATTAAAAATATTTCCTGTTTAATTGCCACTTGTCTTATATAAGTGCACAAGTGGCTATTTGCAAGGTTGTGTAAGGTCAGCCAGTCAACAGTATAAGGACAAAAAAAACCACCTTTAATCGATCAAACCAATGGCAAACACAATACGCAAGTGCTTGACCTATCAAGGGTGGGCAAAATAGAGCCTGTCGACTGATTCACTCTGACCCAAGGTCCGTATCCAGACTGCCCAACTTCATTTATGAAAGTTGCCGTGTTTTCAGCTGCAGTGGCTTTTGGCTGATTCTGAGTCTGTCATGGATAGTCAGAAACCCCTAAATGCATCCACACTGGGGTTTGGAAAGAGTTAGGTGCTGCCATGAGTCAAAGTACCACCATTTCTGCATCTGAAACACTCTCCCCTCCTCCCTCCACTATCCCCTGGGTTAGCCAGTGGGCAATTTTTGTGCCTGGCCCTCAATAGCCTTGTGCAATTGGATAATGGCCCTCCAGCCAAAGTAATTGCCCATCCCTGTGCTAGGTTCTGTGGGGAGTTACAAAGAAAGAACAAGGCATGGTCCCTATTCTTGAGGACAAACATGCCCATGTCTTCCCCTAGCTTAAAAAACCCACTTTTTCTGAACCCTATTGCTCTATCTGGCTCATTTTCCCTCCTACCATTCCTGTCCAAACTTCCCAAATGAATTCTGCACACCTGGTGCTTCCACTTCCCTGCCTCCAACTCCTTTCTGGATCCTGTGCAATCCAGTTTTCTCCCATTTCATCCCATTAAGGCCACTCTTACCAAGGTCACTAATGACCTCCCTTCTCCCAAATCTGGCAGTCTCTACTCCATCTTCATCCTCCTCGGCACATCGGCTGCCTTTGACCCTATGGGCCGCTCGCTTCTCCTGGGAACAGAAGACATCCAGGTTGACCCGAAGAAAGTAAATGTCTGACGTGTCACTACAAAATATGATTTTTTTTCTCCTAGCTGGCATTCCCTATGTCATACCAGGCCCAGTCTTCACTAAGATTGGAAAGAATGGAAGCGGCGGCAGAGAAGGGGACCGCAGTAGGGTTGGGTCAGGGAAGGTGGCTCAGGCAATAGGGTGTGTCAGCAGGATGGAAAAATGGGAAGGGGCGATGTTGGATTTGGAAATGAATTTCCCACCCCACCCCTCTGCCCCCACCCACATCCCATGTTCTTTCGACTGGGTTTCGAGTTCCCTACTTCCTCTTTTTCTGTCAACTCCAACCCCCGCCACCCCCCACCGCTTTGTTGTTCAGGCAGAAGCAGCTCTTCCTCTAGGAAGTGTCCCTTCACTTGTCTATTGTGAGACAATTTGAACAGGCCCCTCCTTTTCCCCCCTCTACTCCCTTCTTTCCCCTCTTTCTTCCCTTCCTGCCTCCATCCCAAATTCCCTTTTTCTCCCTCCTCATTCATCTTATCCCCTCTAGACTGTGAGCTCGTTGTGACCAGGGACTGTGTCTACCAACTCTGTTGTATTGTACTTTCCCAAGGGCTTAGTTCAGTGCTCTGGACTCAGTAAACACTCAATAAATATGACTGATTGATTGATTCCACCTCCATTTTCCCCTTCACATCAGAACACCTCCACCCCTCCCAGTTCCTCATGATAAGGCCCAGCCTTATCTCTGCTGTTCCAAAGCATGGCCCAGTTGTCATCGTTGACACAATGACTGGAAAAAGCTTTGCTAAAATTTTCTGTGTATAGAACTGTGGCCTTGGGGATAGTGGGGAGAACACAGAGAGCTGGAAAGTACTCCCCAGTTCTGCATCTCCCTACCCTTGATTTCATCATCAGTGGTATTTTCCAATATAAATGGAAGTGCCCTGACTCTAGCTTCCCATCTAAATAGTATAAATGGAAGTGCCCTGACTCTAGCTTCCCATCTAAATAGTAGGAACTTCAGAATCTCTCCATAGTGTCAGGGCTGGCTCTTCTCAACACCTTAGGGGGTTCCTGATGTGTGTGTGAGAGAGATAGAGAGAGCCGCCTAATTTTTAATTGCCCCTCATTATTAGATAACATGTTGGTAACAAGGACATTACCTTGATTTTGAGCACAATATCAGTTGTGACTGTTGCGTGGTTCCTTCCATAGATTAGGTACTTCCCAAGCGCTTAGTACAGTGCTCTGCACACAGTAAGCACTCAATAAATACGATTGAATGAATGAATGAATTAGGTGTCCTATACCCTACTGACAGCCATTTTGTATCACATTGTAATTGTTTGATTACTCATAAAACAATTATGTTTTCTGACATTTTGGTCAGTAAGTTAACTGTTTTTGGTAGAGCAGCTTCCTTAATCAAGAGAAGCAGCGTGGCTCTGTGGAAAGAGCCCGGGCTTTGGAGTCAGAGGTCATGGGTTCAAATCCCGGCTCCGCCAACTGTCAGCTGTGTGACTTTGGGCAAGTCACTTAACTTCTCAGGGCCTCAGTTCCCTCATCTGTAAAATGGGGATGAAGACTGTGAGCCCCCCATGGGACAACCTGATCACCTTGTAACCCCCCAGCGCTTAGAACAGTGCTTTGCACATAGTAAGCGCTTAATAAATGCTATCATAAAAAAAAGAAGACATGGATTTCGCTCCCACATTTAATGAAGTCACGTCTGCAGTCAAGCATAAATAATGGCAAAATTCTCTGATCTGATGGCGTAAGAGTTGGCAGGTACAAGCAGGGGAGGGAAATTGTGCTCAGTCACCACCATAGATTCTTTCTCAACATACGTAACACTGAGGAAATGTTGTAGAATTTCAGAGATGCCACCATTTTAACCATCTTCAAGAAGAAAGGGGAGAGAGCTGATTATGGGAACTATTATAGGATCTTACTGTTCTTCACTGCTAGCTACAGCCTAGCCAAGATCCTCCTGGACCAACTACTAAAGAATATCATAAACCGTGTGCTCCTTGAATTCAGTGCAGTTCCAGAACCCATCAGGTCACGGTACGCATCATCTTTTCTGTACAGGTGATGCAGGTGAAGTGTAGGGAATAACATCAGATGGGAAGCGAATGAGTTAAAGCTTAAGATTCAACTGCCTAAAGACGGGTGGTATGCAAATAAAATGCCAGGATCACAGAACAGTCTAATACAGTATATGATTTTGTCATCCATGTTTTAGATTCACATAGCTCACTTTCTGCACAGAGCCTAACTTCTCCTCTGTCCTGCCACCAAGCCTCCCCACTCACATCTGGTAGACCACTGCTATTCCTTTCCCCAACTTCAAGACCCTTCTGAAATAATAATAATAGTAGTAGTTATATAATAAAATAACAATTGCCATATTGTCATTATTACCATATTATAATTACCATAATAATAATGATAATAATACTATGGTAATAAGACAATATAGTAATAATCACATCTTCTGTAGAAGGCCTTCCCTTATTAATCTCTCATCTCCCCACTCTATTAATAATAATAATATTCAAGTCCTTACTACGTACCAAGCACTGTACTGAGTGCTGGGGTAAATACAAGCAAATCGGGCTGGACACAGTCCCTGTCCCACGTGGGGCTCACAGTCTCAATCCCCATTTTACAGATGAGGTAACAGAGGCACAGAGAAGTGAAGTGACTTGCCCAAGATCACACAGCAGACAGGTGGCAGAGCCAGGATCAGAACCCATAACTTTCTGACTCCCAGCCCCATGCTCTAACCAATATGCCATGCTGCTTCTCACTTAATAATTATGTTATTCATTAAATGCCCACTATATACTGGGTTAGATACAATACGATCAGATCACCCAGTCCCTCTCCACATGGGGTTCACAGTCTAAATGGGGAGGGAGAACACACAAAGAACATACAAAGAACTGTCACAGGCCAAACAGGATGTTATTTACAGTTAGTACAGTGCTCTGCACACAGTAAGCGCTCAATAAATCATGGGTTCAAATCCCTACTCCTCTGTCACCTGTCAGCTGTGTGACTTTGGGCAAGTCACTTAACTTCTTTGGGCCTCAGTTACCTCATCTGTAAAATGGGGATTAAGACTGAGAGCCCCCCATGGGACAACCTAATCACCTTGTAACCTCTCCAGTGCTTTGCGCATAGTAAGCACTTAATAAATGCCATTATTATAAATACGATTGAATGAATTTATTGAGTGCTTACTGTGTGCAGAGCACTGTGCTTGAGAGAGTACAATACAATGAGAGTACAATGGTGTTGGTAGGACACATTCCCTTCCCACAGGGATCTTACAGATAGGGAGACAGGAATTAAAATAAATTACAGGGATGTATATTAAGTATTTTAAATCCCTGATGGCTAAGGGGTAGAGCAGTCATCTCAATAAAGAACTGTTTTGTCTACTGATCCGAGCCATTGACATGAGTCTGCTAAACTAGTGCTATAATATGGGATTCTGCCAGAGTCGAATGTTTCCGCAGTTCTTAATAGAGCAGGTTGAATTTCAAACTTATATCTTTCAATTACCAAACCAGATGGATGAAACAGTAAATCTGAAATGGGGAAAGGAGTGGAATTCCAAATCTATCACTGGATGGCTTTAGGTTGGGTGATACTCTGCAAGTATTCTGTGTAATAAAATTGGTGTATGACTATTTCCTCACCTCAGAAGTGTCTGGAAAATCAATACTGCGAAGCCCTTTAAAATCTTCAGATGGATGAAAAAAATTCAGAGTCCTTCTTTTAACTTGATAGTACAATTACGGAGAAGTTAGGCTCTTTGCAGAAAGTGAGCTATGTGAATCTAAAACATGGATGACAGTTATATACTGTATTAGACCAAAAACTGTATCAGTGTCGTTCTGTGATCCTGGCATTTTATTTGCATACCACCCCTCTTTAGGCAGCTGAATCTCTTAAGCTTTAACTCCAGGAGACATTAGCCACATAATTAAGATGACTAAGAGATTTTAATTTGCACTGTAATTCATAGTCTTCATTTAAAATAGACAAAATTGAGGTACGCTTACTAGAAAATATATTTTATTTGTTCAAATTCAAGTCAAAAATGTTTTTTCGTTTGGTTTCTCAAGAAAATTTTATCTGTTCTATCCTCAGGTAAATGGAAGATCAGGACCCAGGTTCATTCCAAACACGCAAAGCACACAGAATAGAACAAATGGTTGCAAGATGGCTCCGGCGATCTCGGGATAATTCACCCCGGTAAGTCTCAAAGGCTCAGAGATTTTCCATTTGCAAGTGTTCAGTTGTGATACTACAGTCCATATGTGGGGCCTGCGTCTCTTGGGTCTGTCCATGTGATGAGTATGAGTATAGAATTTCTTTTCCGGTCGGGAAACGTAAAGAATTTGGTATTTCTGGAACACAACACATGCTATTCTCCTTGGCTCCCAAATTTTGGTGCATGAAATTACAAGTCAAATATCACCTGCTGTTTGTGTCCTTTCCCATTCATCTGCTTGCTTCTATACTTATTACTATCATTTGTGAACAGCTGGTTTCTTTCTGCCATAGAGCTCTCAAGCAGCAACTCCCTGACCTCTTAGGGGAGAAGAGGAAAAGGGACCCCAGCCTTTAGTACAGTGTTTGGCTAATAATGATATTAGCAATAATAATAATGATATAATGGTATATAAGCACTTACTATGTGCCACGCACTGTACTAAACTCTGGGGTAGACAAGATAATCAGGTCCAACATGGGGCTCACAGTCTATATAGGAGGGAGAACAGGTAATGAAGCCCCATTCTGCAGATGAGGAAACTGAGGCACAGGGAACTTAAGTGACTTGCCCAAAGTCAAGCAGCAGTTAAGTGGCAGAGTCAGGATTAGAACCCAGATCCTCTGCCAGATCCACTAGGCTGTGAGAGAAATGATGGGAGAAGGGAGGTACGGGGAAGAGAAAGGAGGAAAGAGGAGGAGGAAAATGGAAAGGAGGAAAAGGGTTTGGGTAAAAGGAAAGAGAAGAAAAGGGAGAAAGAGGGGAGAGATGAGAGATTCATTCATTCAATCGTATTTATTGAGCACTTACTGTGTGCAGAGCACTGTACTAAGCACTTGGGAAGTACAAATCGGCAACATATAGAGACGGTCCCTTCTCTTCTTTTCTCCTTCCCCTTTCCTCCCTTCTCCTGCCTTGCAGCCAAACAGATGCACACCCCCAAGTGCGACATTTGAAAACAGGGAGTGGGGGAGAGAAGAGGAGGCAGTTGACCTGAACTGGGGAAACTGATGGTCTAAGGGAGCTGGCAGCTAGGGCCCAGATGCAGGGAGGAGGAGAAAGAAAAGGCAGCAAGAGGCCCATCTGTCCCAGATGGTCGTGGCTACTGCAACAGGTGAATTACTTCTTCCCCGGCTGGGCGGGGGAGAGGGCATAGTTTGGCTCAAGTGCTGGAACCGGAGCTGTTGCCACCGACTGACCAAGGAGAGGAGGTTTCCCTCCGTTACCCTTCTGGAAAAAGCTGTCAACCATTTCTGCAGCAACCACAACCATCCTGTCCCTCTCAGGGAACCAGATTTCATCCAAGGAAGTTGATGTATGCTCCAAGCAGTGGACCACAATTCAGCAAATGGGATACATCCTGCTGCTACAGAATGGTAGCTGCCCACATTTATAGGCATTGAAATATCACTGATTCTGTTGTATTTTACTCTCCTGAACAAGTGTTTAGAAACAGTGTGGCCTAGTGGCTAGAGTACGGGCCTAGGAGTCAGAAGGACCTGGGTTCTAATCCCGGCTCTGCCATTTAGCTGCTGTGTAACCTTGGGCAAGTCATTTAACTTCTTTGGTCCTCAGTTCCCTCATCTGTAAAATGGGGATTAAAAATGTGAGCCCTATGTGGGACAGGGACTGTGTCCAACCCAATTATCTTGAGAAGCAGCATGGCATAGTTAATAGAGCATGGGCTTGGGAGTCAGAAGGCCATGGGTTCTAATCCTGGCTCTGTCGCTTGTCTGCTGTGTGTGACCTTGAGCAAGTCACTTCACTTCTCTGTGTCTCAGTTACCTCATCTGGAAAATGGGGATCAAGACTGAGCCCCATATGGGACAGGGACTGTGTCCAACCCGATTTGTTTGTATCCACCCCAGTGCTTAGTACAGTGCCTGGCATACACTAAGTGCTGAACAAATACCATTATTATTATTATTATCGTGTATCTACCGGTGTTTAGAACAGTGCCCGACATACAGTAAGCACTTAACCAAAAACATTATTAATTATCATTAAGCACTGAAATGCCACTGATTAATTTGTGTGGGCTTTATAGATAGGACCAATTTTAGGTCAGTTTTGTGGACTGCCCATGAACATAGGAATAGTTGGCAACCCTATAAGCCACGTTCCCTGCCTCACGGAGCTTACAATCTACTTGGAGAGACAGATAAATTGAAAATAGGAAGAAGAAAATGGAAAGATGAATAAGTGCTTAATGGTAAAATAGGACACAGATCTTTTCAGAAGTCCTGTGGGTGGTTGTGAGTGGTGAAGAGTTGAGGTGGTAGTTGGGAGGACGTGATCTGTGGTGGGGAGAAAAATTACCGTATTTCTTCCCACTTTTGCCCCGCCAACATCTGTGAGATGGTAATAAAATATAATTTTTGTAGCACATAATTTTAAGTAATGCTAGTGGCGTGTGCTAGTGTGATAATGAAGCAGTGACAGGCTCCCTCTGGGGGAGGAGTTTCATCTTCAAAAAGGGAGAGGAAAAAAAGAGGGTAATCATTTGATTGTCTATTGTATGCAAGCACAGTGTAATAGAAATCTCAAGGGCTCTCAGATTTCTCTTTCTTCTTCTCTCCTCTTTTTCTTATTGGAAGCTCCTTGAGGTCAGGGATCATGTCTACTTAAGCTACTAAGTGTTCATTAAATGCTGTTGATTGATTAATGATGCTAAAGGCTCCTATTATTATTACTTCAGCCTTAGATCTCTGTTGACTATCTGTTATCCTACCCTGCCCTTCACTTCAAATGTCCTCCCAACTCAAGTATAGTAAAATAGTCGTAATGGAAATTGTTAGTATGGTTGCAGGCCTGGCAGATGGCTAGTCTTCACCCTCCCCGCCATCACACCACCTTCCCGGGAATTGTTTGGAACATTCCCGGGGGGAAGCTGTCTCCTCTGTCAATCGTGGGAAAGCTCTTCCCTGCCGAAGATGGAGCTGATGTCTTCTGAGGGCAAAGTGAAGGGTGTTTTGTAATTCCGTATGTGTCTGTCACCAGTCAGCCCCCCTCCTCTCTTATATTCTTAGATTGTGAACCCCTTAACGGCCAAGAGCCACGTCAAAGTCCCATATGTGTATTCTTTCCCAGTGCTTAGTGCAATACTCTGCACACGGTAATAATAATGATGGCATTTATTAAGCGCTTACTATGTGCAAAGCACTGTTCTGAGCGCTGGGGAGGTTACAAGGTGATCAGGTTGTCCCATGGGGGCCTCACAGTCTTAATCCCCATTTTACAGATGAGGTAACTGAGGCACAGAGAAGTTAAGTGATTTGCCCAAAGTCACACAGCTGACGAGTGGCGGAGCGGGGATTTGAACCCATGACCTCTGACTCCAAAGCCCGTGCTCTTTCCACTGAGCCACGCTGCCTCTCATTAAGCACTTAATACTATTCCGAAGACTGATACTATTCAAGTCAGGCAATTGGAGCTTCCCTTTGGCTGTGGTATTTCTGTCTGCTGTCCCTGAAACCCAGCCAGAAGAGATCTTCATGTGGTTATTTATTTCTCTTTACCTCAGCTCTACCTGGGGTAAAAAGGAAGCTAGTTAATTTGGCCATTATCTTAATATGGGTTTATTTTTTTAAGCCAAACTCTATACCCCAGCTTTTTCCCTAAGCATAGCCCTCAGACAGACAGCTGGCTGGCCAATGCCCATGCAATCTGACTTCTGGTAGCCAGATCATCTGCTTGGCCCTGAGGGTCTTGAACCTCAGTGGCTTTAAATATTACCTTGTAAACCCTGACATTAGTATTTTGTGTTATGACCTTTTCCAATCTGTTGGTACTAATTAAATCCCAATTTTGATCTTGTCTGGTTTGGGAATCTAGTTCAGCCATGGCCCCTGGGACTTTCACAGAACTCTCGACTGCATCCTGGTGAGAGTTTTTTCATCCCATAACTGCATGGAATAACACTGAATATAGGGTGGTCAGCATTTAAGCCCCAGTTCGATGGTATTCAACTGAGTAGCCCCGACTTTGATCTCCTGTGGAAACAAAGCCTCAGAGTTTAATGAAATCTTAATGAAGAATGATTATCTACATTGATTAAAACTAAAATATTGTAAAATACAGCAAAGTGAAAGATAGTAACCGATTTAAGTACCATTGATTGATTGATTATATTGGCCTAATGAGAGAATCTTGGGCAGTACACTTTGTCATTTGTAGATTTCCCTTTTTAAAAAAATGAAATAAATATTTTTACTGAAGTATATAAATAAGCAATATATACTTATTATAATATATATACTTATTGCTTGGTTTGGGAGCAATAAGTTGTTATTACTTGGAAATAATTTTATTATTAGCTACCCTGCATGGCGACCGTCTGACAAACTCCTCTGATGGCCTCCCTCCAGTTCTAAAGGCTTAGCTGATCGTTATCATTAATAGGTATTTATTGAATGGCTACAGTGTGCAGAGTACTTTACTGGGCCTGATTTGGCTGTACATTTCCACTCCTCACATTTGTTACAGTAGCATTTCTCTCCATTAGAGAGAATGAGTTACTGAGGGTAGATCCTGTACTCTGAAAGCAGTTATGGCTTGAAAGAAACCAGGGTACTTTCTCAGGATTGCGAGATAGGGCTACCTAAGGGGATCAGCGAGAAGAAAGTCTGGAGGAGCAGACCATGAGAGCACGTGAGTTAGAAAGGAAGTGATTAATTTGTTGAGGGGGGAGAAAATGAAAATAAATCATCCACTCTTGGACTTTATAGAAAAGCTACATCCCAAACGTATGAACGCTGGAACCACTACTTGCTCAGATCCCGGGATTAGAGTGATCAGGGGAAAAAATATCCTTGTAGGGAGGAGGCAGCCTACGGGCAGAAAATGGCTCCCACTTTTAGGACTTGTTGTTGTTTACTTTGGAGATTTCAGAGGAGCAGCCCCCAAAATAATCCCTGACTCCTTCTGTGAGATCTAATAATACTAATCGTGGTGTTAGTTCATTCATTCAATCAGTCATATTTATTGAGCGCTTTCTGTGTGCAGAGCACTGTACTTGGTGCTCAGTAGTTACGCACTTACTATGTGTCAAGCACTGTATTAAGCTCTTGGGTAGATAGAAGATAATCAGGTCTCACATGAGGCTCACAGTGTAATTAGAGGGAGAACAGGAATTGAATCCCATTTTGCAGGAGGAAACTGAAGCACGGAGACATTAAGTGACTTGCCTAAGGTCACACAGCAGACAAGTGGCAAAGCCAGGATTAGAACCCAGGTCCTCTGACTCCCAGGCTCGGGCTCTTTCCACTAGGCCCTGCTGCTTCCTTCAGTAGACTGGAAGAAAAGCCACATGGGTCTCTCAAGATATGAAATCTTCTGCATGCTTCTAGAATGTAATTCTGTGTTCTTGTAATAATAATAATGTTGGTATTTGTTAAGCACTTACTATGTGCCAAGTACTGTTCTAAGCATTGGGGTAGATACAGGGGAAGCAGGTTGTCCCACTTGGGGCCCACAGTCATCATCCCCATTTTACAGATGAGGTAACTGAGGCCCAGAGAAGTGAAGTGACTTGCCTAAGGTCACACAGCAAACAAGTGGCAGAGCTAGGATTAGAACCCATGACCTCTGACTCCGCCTGCAGGGCTCCCAGGAATTTTGCCGGTTGCTTCCTCAGTGGACCTACTATTCACAAACTGGGGTACATGGTTCAGGGCTTAAATGTGGCAGTTTCTATGAGAAACCACTGTGGAGCTGTCCTTCCCAAGACCAATAGGAGTTCATTCCTGCATTGTCGTATTTACTAAGCACTTACTGTGTGCAGAGCACTCTTCTAAGCTCTTGGGAAAAAACAATACAACCATAAACAGTGACAATCCCTGCCCACAAAAAGCTCAGTTATCCCCGGCATGCTCCCAGCAAGGCCCAGGGAAGGTGACCTTTCCCTGCCTCTGAGGAGAGAGTGGTAAGAAGGAAGTGATAAGACTTGGAGAAAACAGGACACAGGTTGAGGGTGGGTAGTGAGATAGAATATATGAGTGAATTTGAGGATGATATGGGGGTATGCTAACTAGGATTTTCCAACCACCTGTAACTTCACAGACAGTCTGTGAAGATTTGGTTGTGTCTGTAAAGCCCATAAAAATGTTTCACCGTCTGTGAATTCAGGCAGCTGCCATACCAATTAGCAGCAGGAGGAATTCCGTTTGCTCTGTTCCTTGGCCCAGCGAGCTGCTTCCCTGTGCAGAGGCCTGCTGCCCGAGGTACATGGGGTGGCCGTAACTGTTGGGGCCACGACAGAAAACGAAGAAGTCCATTTTTTGGAATAGTAGGGGAAGGAGGTCAGCCATCCCTGGCCAATCAGTGTTGGAACTTGAGCCATGGTTCTTCCTCCCCTCCATGACCAGGAGGTAAACAACTTACCTCTTCCCACGGCTGCACCCAGGACAGGTGAGCTGCTTGTTGTTGCTTCGTCCTCCCCCTCCTTTCTGTGCCGGGGATCCCCGTGGCTAGCTTCTGCCAGCCATCAGGATCCTTCACTCAGGTTGGTTGCTCCTACACTTCCCAAACCTAAGGGAGTCTCAGCTCCCCTATTCCTACCCTATTTTCTAATGACACACCTGAGATTTTCCATCTGTAAAGCAAGGGGAGGAAGATGAAGGGAATAAGAGAAAAGAGGGGAAAAGGAGATACTTTACACTCTCATCTCCCCACATCTCCCCTTCTCTTTGTTCTTCTTTCCTTTCTCTTTTCTCCCCCCCCCCCCCACTTCCCTTTCTCCCACCCTTCTCTCTCTTTACTACATCACCCCCTCTTTCCTTCTCTCCCCACTATCTTCCCCCAACCCAGGGCCAGTTTCAAACATTAATCAAGATAAAACAGTCACCTCAGGCAGCATACAGCAAGGGTGCCTCTGACTTTCCTAAAAAGGCCACCACTTGGGACATTCAAGATGGTGCCCAGATCAGATCTCTTTATCAAAATGGTCACTATACATGTTCAGATTCCCCACCGGCCCCATCCCTCTCTGTTTGTTTTTATTTTTACATGGATTCCCCTATCTAAGCCCCGGGGAGTTTTTCCCTCCCCGCATCCCCCTCCCTTCCTATTTCATCTGGCCCTAACTGAGGTAGGGGGGCAGCTGCTTGATTCAGGGGCCGGAAGCTTCTTTTCCCCCCGGGCTGGGCCATTGGGTGGCCTGTGGTGGGAGTGAAGAGGGCAGTTTCTCTATGGTTTCTAGACAATTTCAAGTTCTCCCCCATTGCCTAAGAGCCAAACAAATGTCACAACTGATGCCTAATTACCATCTTATGGTACATAAAATTGTGTCAGCAAAAAAGTTTGAAAATCAGTAAATCATTCTCAGCATTCAGCAGTCGTGAGGGTAACTGAAAGAAAGTCAAAGGCAATCAGCTGTCATTTGTTGATGTATGATAGAGCAGGCCTTTATAAACAAATAAGGGAAAAACAGTTGGTTGGCCTAGGGCAGGGAATCACCTATCAGCTGGTATGACCCAGTTTGCAGAAAAGCACATTGAGCCTCTGAGCGGATTAGGAGTTGAAATGAGCCAACCTGTGCAAGTGGTTTCTCAACAATCATATCGATAATATCTACTGAGCTCCTGTTATGTGCAGAGCAGTGTATTAGGCACTTGGGAAACATTCACAAAAAAAATAGTCGTCATTCCTCCCTTTAAAGAAGCATGCAGTCAAGTATGCATGGAGACAGTAAACATACATGGACAAATTTACCATAGTTAAGAGTGTGAGAATAGATATGAGTAATCGACACAATCTTCCCCCCTCCCCGTGCCTCCTCCTTCCTCCAATCACTGCAATCTGTTAGCCCATCTCCCCACTAGTTAATCTTTCTCTTGTAGAAGCCCACAAGTGGCCATGGTTCCAAATCACACTACCTCTTCAGACCCCATTGAAACCCTATTTCAAGACCAATTTTTAAAATCTGAAAATGATTTAACCCTCTCCCACTCTCTGAGCCTTAGCATTTCACTCCCTCCATTCCCTTCCTCTGGCTTTACAATAACAGTGTCTAACATTGCAGCATTTATTAATTTGGTTTGGAAATGTTTTGCAAATGAAAAGTATTTGAATAAATAGGGGAGAAAGGAGAGAGGCATGCGAGGGAAAGATTCAGAGGGGTTGTTGGGCATGGTGAGGGACTGGGAAGAGGTAGGGGTATATCTAGAGAGAGGGAGGTGGTAATCAGGAGGTTTGGGGAAATGAGATGACAGCATGGGAGGGGTGCAGGTAGTTTGGGAGAAGATCATTGAAGCCACCTCAGGGAATAAGATGGCAGTCCTTTCCCCGCTTCCATAAAAGAAAAAGATGGAGTGGCCATCCCAACACCCTCATTTCTTTCCCCTCTTCTCATCCTGCCCTCCCTCCCCAATACCTCTGATCCTTGCAGCCTCAGGAATTCATTCCACCATTCCAAACTAAGGGACGGAGAGCAGTATTTATGATTTGGGAGAGGTCCCTCAGAAGGTAGTAGAAAATAAGGAAGGAGCAGAGAACTCTTGTCAAATATGGCTTGTTTAATGAAGCTACACTGCCCAAAGTTCATAATTTTAATAGTTGCTAATGGTATTGGTGAAGCGCATGCTATGTGCCAAGCACTGTGCTGAACCCTGAGGTAGGTACAAGATCGTTGGGTTGGACGCAGTCCCAGCCCACCTGGGGCTCAGTCTAATAGGAGGAAATAGGATTTAATCCTTATTTTACAGATGAGGTAACAGGCACAGAGAAGTTAAGTTACTTGCTCAAGGTCACACAGCAATCCAGTGGCCGAGCTGCGACTCGAAGCCAGGTCCTCTGATTTCCTGATCCATGTTGTTTTCACTAGGCCACCCTGCCTCCCGACAGTTCACTAGACTTGTTCACTGTACTCAACTATAACCTCTCTGAGAGCAAGAATCATGTCTTTTACCTCAATTGTACTCTAGTGCTTTGCACCACAGCAGAAATTCAATAAATTTCCACCGATTGAAGATCAGTGTACGCATACATTCCTTTCGCGGGAGCAGAGGCAGTGTACATACGTTGACACTCCATTTTTGAGGGATGATGGTAGAGTGTAACACAGAACTGTAATAGTAATTTGTTAAGCGCTTACTTTGTGCCAAGCACTGTTCTAAGTACTGGGGTAGATACAAGGTAATCAGGTTGTCCCAGGGGGGCTCACAGTCTTAATCCCCATTTTACCGATGAGGTAACTGAGGCACAGAGAAATGAAGTGACTTGCTCAAGGTCACACAGCAGACAAGTGGCCGGGCCAGGATTAGAACTCACGGCCTCCAACTCCCAGGCCCGTTCTCTTTCCACTAAGCCACGCTGCTTCTCTAAGCTCACTGTGGGCAGGGAACATGACTACCAACTCTGTTACATTGTAGTCTCCCAAGCACTTAGCAGAGTGCTCTGCACATAGTAAGCGCTCAGTAAATACCATTGATGTTTTGCGACAGGGATTCACCCTCTAGGGGACAGGATAGGAGGAAGGGAGTTGTAAAATGTTTGCCAAGGAAGCTCCCATTTTTCTTTGATTCAGATGATCACGTTGGCTGGTCAGTAGCTATGACTCCAAAGCCGGAATGGATGATTTTGTGGGCCGGATGGCCATTTACCCAAATGGCAGGTCTGCGGAGGGCTCTATCCAAATTTCCTCAATGAAGAACAGGGAGCTGGGGGGTGGAAGAGGTGGAAGCAGCTTTACTTTGGTCCATGGCAGCTCCTAACAAGCTTGTCATGGATGCGGTCAGCATTCCCTACATGCCACAGCTCTGGGACCCCGGCATGAGGGAACTACCAAGTACGTCTAGACTGTCAGCTCACTGTAGGAAGGGAATGTATCTACCAACTCTCCCGAGCGCTTAGTACAGTGCTGAGCATCCAATAAGCCCTCAATAAATGCCAACGATTGACTGATATATCCACATTAGGTTCGCAGCCAAAACGCAACAGCTTGAGCCAAACGATTGGCGGTCCATCTCCAGCCTGCCAGCTGTATTTCTTTCTAATCACTGTCAGGGAATTCATATTAATAACTAAACTAAATCTTTTATGCCAGAGGTTTTTCACCAGGGATACCAGTACCTTTGGGGGTATCCAACTATGATAAGGGGGGCTATTGTGGCAGCAGCAGAGCCTGTCAGGGCTGAGTTGTTTCTTGTTCTGCTTCCTGCTCAGACAAGGCCTCCGAGGAAGCCAGTAAGCTCGGCAGCAGCTGGAACAGATGGGCGGAGAAGCTGCTTATGTTACCCTCGTTGTTAGGACTTCCCGTCTCTGTTGGAAATACCCTGGAGACATGAGCTCTGGGGAGCTGACAGTGGCAATGGTTCCCTTTCCTAGGTTCTGAGGAGTATTTCTTGGTGTGTTTTGGGAGCTGGGGGAAAGAGGAAAGGCATGCGTGTGAGATCCTGCTAGGAATACTTCTTCAGCATATCTAAAAAAGTTTGAAAATGCCCGTAGTCTATTGTAGCTTAAACGTATGTCTTCTGCCCTCAGAGGGGTTGAGAGCAGAGGAGCACGAATGATACACAGGTGCCTGAAAATAACTGGGGGAAGGGAGGACCAACCAGACGACCACAAGGGAAGTGTTTCCTTCAGTGTGCTGGTGTTTTAAATTGAATCAATCAATGGTATTTATTGCCCACTCATGGATGAGCTGCATGTAGAATGTTAGGCATTGGGGTGGGGGGAAATCGTTAATTTGGAGGTAAAACTGAGACCCACGTGATTCCAGGTACAAAGTTAGGGATACTATAGTTGGAAAAAGATACCAGAAACTTAGCTGTATTTATTTATGAGACATGACAAATATTTTGCTGAAATGAAAATGTTTGCAGTTTTGGCATCCTAAATGCAGGGTGTTTTGGGTGAAGTTGCACCTGTGTGCTTTGATCTCCAGACTTGGGAGTACTTTTGAAAGAAACCATTCTCTATGTGTCTTTGAACACTGCAAAAAATAGGCAGAAAAAAATTAACTTTTTCTGTGAACTATCATTTGTAAGCATCCTACATGAAGCTTTGGGGCATAAACGGGATTTATTAAGTTGAAGACCGCTGAAAAGCGGTCTTCAGATGGCCTTTCTTGAACAGTTTTTGCTCACAGGGGCCTCCAGTTGTCGGAAATGTGCAAGTGAGAGTAGATTCGATGGGCCTGAATTTCAGTCCCGGTCAATCAATGGCTCTTCAGAAGAGAGATTTAGAAGGACTCTGATCCCAGTTCATTCTGCCACTTTTTATGGGAGGCAGAGGTCATGGGTTCTAATCCCTGCTCCGCCCCTTGGCAGCTCTGTGACTTTGGGCTACTCGCTTAACTTCCCTGTGCCTCAGTTACCTCATCTGTAAAATGGGGATTAAGGCTGTGAGCCCCATGTGGGACAACCTGATTACCTTGGATCTACCCTGTTGCTTAGAACAGTGCTTGGCATGTAGTAAGCGCCTAACAAATACCATCATTATTAACAATATTTTTAGTGCTGAATCAGCAGCAAATCATTTGCATAATAAGCTCCCAAACCTAACTTTGTTAATTGCCAGAGGAGACAACTCGTCAAGCAAGGAAGGACCATGAATGGCAAAATTATCACAGTTGGTAAAGAAGACTTAATGTAGTATTGCCCAGCAAAAGAGCCTGGGTGAACTCCTATTGTGATTTTCTTTAGAGTCTCCTAACTGTAGTTTGAAGTACTCTCTGGACTGAACAAAAACAGCTCTGACAGCTTTAGAAACCCCTCATCATACTCTTCATCATCACTATTAAACTATATCTATAAAGCCCCCTCATGTGCCTGAATAAATTAAATATTAGTCAATCAGTGATATTTAATAAGTGCTTATTGTGTGCCCAGCACTGTATTGAGTGCTTGGGAGAATACAACAGAGCTGTAGACACAGTCTCTGCCCACAGGGAGACTGTAAGCTCCTTGTAGAAGGTCTGTAGTCTAGATAATAATAATAATGATGGTATTTGTTAAGCGCTTACTATGTGCAAAGCACTGTTCTAAGCACTGGGCGGATACAAGGTGATCAGGTTGTCCCACGTGGGGCTCACAGTCTTAATCCCCCTTTTACAGATGAGGTAACTGAGGCACAGAGAAGTTAAGTGACTTGCCCAAAGTCACACAGCTGACAGTTGGCGGAGCCGGAGATATTGCCTACTTGAAGATTGCACATTGAAACACTTTTGTTTGTTTTCTAATGGTATTTAAGTGCTTATTATGTACCAGTCACTGCACTAAGTGCTGGAGTCTTGTCTTATGCTGTTGAGTTGTCTCCAGCCCATAGCAGCTCCGTGGACATCTCTCCCAGAATGCCCACTCTCCATCTGCAATCGTTCTGGTAGTGTATCCGTAGATTTTTCTTGGTCAAAATACGGAAGTGGTTTGCCATTGAGCACAGTAAGCTCACCTCTTTCCCATGGCGCTGCTGCCCAGCACGGGTGAGTTTTGACTTGTAGCCAGATTGCCTTCCACCCTCTAGCCACTGCCCAAGCTAGGCATGGAATGGTTATGCCTCTGCCTGACTCTCCCTCCCATAGCCGAGACTGGTAGAGGACTGGAAGCTCTCCAGGTGTGATCCTGAGAGGGGAAGCTCTGATTACAGCATAATCAGGTTAGACAGAGTCCCTGTCCCACACAGGGCTCACAGTCTTAATTCCCATTTTACAGATGGGGTAACTGAGGCACAGAGAAGTTAAGTGGCTTGCCCAAGGTCGCACAGCAGACAAGTGGCGGAGCCGGGATTAGAAGGCAGATTTTCTGACTCCCGGTTCCGGGCTCTAGCCACTAAACCACCCCGCTTCTAAGGTCGGTTATATTGAGATAAACGGAAATATAGACTCTCTTGCAGTTGTCCAAATGTCTTGGAGCTTCCACTGGAGTAGTACCACTATGACCAAAGTCAGATTTCCCTGGGTAGCTAGTCAACAACACTCATTTCCCAACAACAGCCCAGCACCAGTGGAATTAATTTGGCTGTGTCTCCAAACCAAACTCTGTGAAATCACAAATCAGCTTGGCTCCTTACCCAGTGATGTATAATTTAAATGCAAAGTCTCACTTATCACAGGACTGAATCCATTTTCCTGCAGAAAAAAAATAGCTGACAGAATGCCAGAAAATAATGCAAAAACAATTTATCTCCAACCAATATTTTTTTTTCCACCACCACCTCTGTGTATGCTTTTAAAATATAGAGCTGCCATACTTTTAAAGGGCAAATAAACATCCTGAAATCTCCCTTCTCCTAAAGCAGATTGCCAGGACCATTTTCAGAATGGAACTGGCATTAATGAAGAATTTTGGTGAATGAATGAAAGTTTTTCCAGGGTAAAAATACAGGAACAATGCCAATTTTGTGACTTGAGTCCATCAAAGAACTAGCCGAAATGGAATAAAATATGTAGTTGAATTTCTGGTGCCTAGTTGACATCTGTTAGGTGGTCTGAAGAGGGAAAGCAATGAGAATTATAGTCATCATCATCAATGATATTTATTGAGTGTATGCTGTGTGCAGAGCACTGTACTATATGCTTGGGAGAGCACAATACAACAGAGTTGGTAAACACGTACCCTGTCCACAACGAGCTTGCAGTCTTGTCTTACGCTGTTGAGTTGTCTCCGATCCATAGCGACGCCATGGACGTATCTCTCCCAGAACGTCCCACCTCCATCTGCAATCGTTCCGGTAGCGTATCCATAGAGTTTACCATTGCCACCTT
The DNA here is from genome assembly GCF_015852505.1 of Tachyglossus aculeatus. NCBI lineage: Eukaryota > Metazoa > Chordata > Mammalia > Monotremata > Tachyglossidae > Tachyglossus > Tachyglossus aculeatus. The sequence continues at coordinate 59,985,927 of NC_052098.1, forward strand.
CCGCACAGTAAATTTGTCTCCACCCTCAACTCTCTCCCGTGCCGCTGCTGCCCAGCATGGATGAGTTTTGACTTGTAGCAGATCACCTTCCACTCGCTAGCCACTGCCCAAGCTAGGAATGGAACGGGTAGGCCTCTGCTTGACTCTCCCTCCCGTAGCCAAGACTGGTAGAGGACTGGAAACTCTCCAGATGGAGCCCTTAAAGGGGGCTTAACAAATACCACAATTATTATTTTTATTAACCCAGAAGGGGGTCTTTCACCTGCAGTTTCTTAGAATACCCACTTCAAAAGCCCAGCTCAAGAGTGGGAGAAGCAGGTGCATGGGAGCTGGGAATTGAAGGCCCCTCTCCTGCTCAGGTACCCCAGACAGAAGACAAGTGACAGGCCAGGTGGCTACTGTAGAGAGTTTATGGACGCATGCCAAAATATACATTTTCTGAAGAGAATTCAGTTTGGTTCGGTGCTTAGGTAATCCTTTTCCAAGTGAGCTCTAAAAACAAATATGGCTTTTTCTGGGGAAAATGTGAAAATGTCAGGTCTTGGCTAGAGGCCTACCCGACTGTGCCTGTTCAATGGATGCTAAGTAAACCCAAATCAAAATTCAAGCAAAGTCCTGCAGCACTGCTTAGTCAGTGATTCAAAAGAAGTTACAGTACAGGATTCAATCGATCAATCGATTGTATTTATTGGGCACTTCCTATGTGCAGAGCACTGTACTCAGCACTTGGGAGAGTAGTTTATAATTTAATGTGAGAGACAAGCAGGCACAAAATTCCCAAGAGAGAATAGGACAAAGGAAGAGAACAGAGACAAATAATAAGCCAAAGTAGGCAATTAATATTCAGATGAGTGCTAAGTAGCTGATAGGGTGGTGTAATCGGGAAAGTGGGGACAGTGAGGAAATGCCTCTTGTAGAAAGTGGTGTTCTGAGTAATGGGGCCTGACCTTATTAAAGGGCTGATTAAAACTTGATTAGACAAAACCTTAACAATTGTACCGTACACTAATAAATAAGCTCATACCGGCCTGCTGCACTAATACACATGTTGGCTTTCTTTATTACCAGAGAAGGACTGAGAGTCTGAGGAGAATCAGGCTCAATGAATCATTTGGTCCACCTCCAGTCTTTTTCACCGCTAAAAAGCAAGAGAACACAATGTAATGGTAATAGCAAATCACATCGCAAACATGCGACATTTATAGTCATTTGATCTGCCTCAAAATTACATAAAATACTTCACTGGGAGGCATAGTTGGGGAGTATGTATTATTTAGCAGTTCATAAAAATGTGTGTATCAAGCAGTAGAACTGAGCCCCTTGACCAATCGACAGCATAATGGACACTTTGGTTTTGAAGATTGGCGTATTTACTTCCCTGGCTCTATTTTGCCTCAGAACATTTCTTTATTAGCCCCACACCACCTTTGAAGGGCCATCCAGGAAAGAGGAATAGACTGCGGTGGATAGGCTCTGGAGTAATCTGCCCTCGTTCCTTGGAGTCTGGTGGAAGACAGACTAGAAGTATAAGTCATCATCTGGCAGCCTTCACTCGTTTCCCTGCCCAAAGTGTCCCCAGCCTTCTCACACCTGCTTCTCTTCCAGGTCCTGCTTTCTCTCCTGCTCACCCCCGGCCTCAGTCATTTCCACTCCTCTGTTCCCTACTTATCCCTTCCTTTCGCTACTTCCCCCAGGTATCTGTTTCCTCCTCCTTTTGTAATACACCCCTCACTGCCCTCTTCCACCCTCGGGGCTCCAAAAGGAAGCACGAGAAATGACAAACCTTTAAAACTGTTTTAAAAGGAACATTTTTGTGGTAGGGTGAGGGCCCGATTGCGTGGATATCGAGTACGACTTCGTTGTCCTTGACACACAGTAACCGCTTAACAGACTGTCAGCCCGTTGTTGGGTAGGGACTGTCTCTATATGTTGCCGACTTGTACTTCCCAAGTGTGTTCTGCACACAGTAAGCGCTCAGTAAATACGATTGAATGAATGATTAATATGGTAATTATTAATTATCGTTATTGTTGTCTCTGCTCATTTTTTCATTAGCATGGGCACAGCAATAAACCGTGGCAAATTACATTATTTACCAATGAAATCATCTTTCAAGCATCCCAAAACGACAGGTTACTCCAGGCCAGGCATTATATTCTCAAACTCAACAAACTCAAACAGAGTTTGTTTCCGATGGCACTTTTGCACCCCTCACAGACTGGACTGCTTTCCTCTTAGTTCTCTGGATCCTCCTTTCTCCTCGCTTCCCATCTCTTTCTCTTTGAACTCTCCTCCTTGTGTTCTTTTCCAATCACTTACTCTAAGCCAAGCACTGGAGTAGATTCCAGATAAGCAGGTCGGACACAGTCCCTCTCCCACATGGGGCTCACAATCTAAGCGGGAGGAAGAACGGGTATTGAATCCCCAGTTTACAGGTGAGGTAACTGGGGCACAGAAAAGTTAAGCGACTTGCCCCAGGTCACAAAGCAAATAAGAGGCAGAGCTGGGATCAGAACCCACGTCCTTTGATTCCCAGGCCCGTGCTCTTTCCCGTAGGCCCTGCTGCTTCCCCTCCTCTTTTTCCTCTCTCCCTTTTTTTCTTTCTCTCCCCCTAGCATCACCTTCAGGGGCTACTGGCAAGCCAGGGTCTGACTACCAGAATTTGACTCTATGGGTCACGGTACAAGACCGCATTTTTGGAAAAGTATGATTCGTTTTTGCTTTTATTTTGCACCTTACATCAAGTTTAAAAGCTTTTGTATCAGAGGGCCTCCAATACAGCCAGATTACTTAATGAAAAATCAGTAGCGTTATTTTTAACTGAGGACCGTACCCTAATTCTCTCTGCCCCACTCTCCTTTCTTTCTTTCTTTCAGGGGGAGAATTTCAGTAGGCGATGGCCCTCCCGGAGGCCTCTCGCAAGCTTTGACCTCCGTGAAGCTCACAGTTAAGATATACAAAGATGTGCTTCTCAGCGACTTTGGATTTCATATTTCACAGAGCCTTCCGCTCACTGTCACGTCAGTCGTTGCAGGTGGGATGTATTTATTTTAGGGGCCCAGAGAGGTCGAATTATAAATAAAAGATGGCCTTGATTTCCAGTGCTAAAGATCGATTCAGGGGTTTGGCAGCCCCTGTCCCTTCCCTCAAGGTGACCGCTTCTGCAGGGGATTAGCCATGGCTTGACTAATGCATGGTGTCTTGATAGATAAGGTGAACTCTTCCCTTCTCCTTTGCACTTTTCTAGAGTGGTGCCAGAAAATAATAATAATAATAAATAATGATGATGGTATTAGTTAAGCGCTTACTATGTGCAAAGCACTGTTCTAAGCGCTGGGGGATACAAGGTGATCAGGTTGTCCCCCATGGGGCTCACAGTCTTCATCCCCATTTCACAGATGAGGGAACTGAGGCACAGAGAAGTGAAGTGACTTGCCCAAAGTCACACAGCTGACAGTTGGCGGAGCCGGGATTTGATCCCGTGACCTCTGACTCCAAAGCCCATGCTCTTTCCACTGAGCCACGCTGCTCAGCACTGAGACCCAACCTTCACCGTCTTTGCTCCAAATGGAAACCTTAAAAGGATTGATGGTTCTTGAAGGTGGGCCCTGGCCTGAGACCCCTCTTTTTACAAGGGTATCAGGAATCTTGAGTCGAGTATAAAATGTGGAAAGAGGGAAGGTCTCTTTGTACACTGTGCAGCCACTTGCTCGAGGCCAGGCATGGTTTCCAGGGGCCCAGGAGTAAAGGATGTTGATTTTTATTTATTTTGCTGTGTGGGAAGTGGGCTTTGTGTAGCCAGAGATAGACTGCCTTGGTAAAAACATCAGCAGGCTTGGAATCTGGGGTCCTTGTTGGCAAGCTACTTTCAAAGTTGTTGTTGCCTTATGCTGTCGAGTCATGTCCAACCCGAGGCAATGCCATAGACATGTTGCTCCCAGAACACCCCACTTCCATCTGCAGTCGTTTTGGTAGCGTATTCATAGAGTCGTCTTGGTGAAAATACAGCAGTGGTTTACCATTTCCTCCTTCTGCGTGGTAAACTTGAGTCTCCACCCTCGACTCTTTCCTATTTCGCTGCTGCCCAGCACGGGTGAGTTTTGACTTGTAGCAGATTGCCTTCCACTCACTAGCCACTGCCCAAGCTAGGAATGGAATGGGGTAGGCCTCTGCTTGACTCTCTGTCCTGCAGTCGTGACTGGTAGAGTACTGGAAACTCCCCAGGTGCGACCCTCAGAGGGGACTTTCAAAGTAAATGTTACTAAATAATTTAGCAGCTCAGTTTGTTTCAGAGAAACTACTTCTCAGAGTGCTGATTTTTCTCATAACATCTCCATAAGGTAGGTGGACGGCAGGTTCCATTTTTTATGTGTTACCCTGGCATCCAACCTACATCTCTGCAACCAGATTCCATTGTTAGTCTCCTCATAATGCCATGGCAAGTGAAACATGGTTTATTACATAGTATGGGACAATGCCTAATAAGAACGATGGGCAATATGGATAGAGTGAGTCAGTGGACGGCGAGGCGGGATGGTGAGAATGACCCGACATCCTGCATTAAACGGGCTGGGCTCAAAATCTTGACCGCCGTCCCGTTATCCAAACTTGGCTGGCCGGACCTCGACTTCTGAAGTCATTTCCTTTGTGGCTTCAGCCTTCTTTTGGAAGTTCAGGAGGAAATGATCTCAGAAGCCTAGGAAAGAGTATGGTGGTGGCAGATGAGCAGCGGGATAATGGCACCACGACTTTGGCCTCTCCTACAGCTACCATTTTGACCACTCTCCTGTTATCCAAACTTGGCTAGCCAGACCTATTAAGGTCTCCAGGCCACAGTGGCAGTGACTTCAACTGTGCCTGAGCCGGAGAGCTGGTCCAGGCCCCAGCCGGGAATTCAAAATGGCAGTTTCAGGGAAAGCCATAGTGGTGGCGCAGTTTTCCTGCTGCTCATCTGCCACTCTTGTGGGGGCTTTGAGACCATTTCCTCCTGAACTTCCAAAGGAACATTGAAGCCACAAAGAAAATGACTTTGGAAGTCAAGGTCAGCCACCTCCAGGAACATGGCCCCAGCTGTGGCTCTCTTCATCTTCCACTTCTGGGTCCTACCTATACTGTGGCAGCAGTGGAAAGCAGGGAGCAGGCCTGTGAACTCTCCTCTTAACCACTGCTGCTTTTCTACTCCTGCTCCTGCAGTTATTACTACTGCTGCTACTGCTTCTGGGAGTCTTTTCCCTGAGAGTTTGACTTTCTTTCCCCAACTGTCTTCCCCTCTATTACTCTGCCCACCTGCCTCTCTCCATTTAGTTCTCTCTCTTTATATCCCCTTTCCTGCCTTTCTCCCCCCACCCAACCCTTAATCTTGGACCACTGATCAACTCCCATCAAAGTCTTGCTTTCTCCTCCCACCCCCTTGTAATAAGAGTTGCCAACCATCCGTAACTTCACACAAGTGTGCCCACCATTGCAGCTGTGCCTGCTGCTAAAAACACAGGAGCAGCTGTGCCCGCTGCAGGGAGGACTGCCAATTCAAGGACAATCCATCTAAATGAGCTAAAATCGCTCGCATTCATAAAGTCCTTAGAAATATTTCAAAACCCATCGCTACGACGACGCCAGACTTCAAATATCCACTGCGTCTACACTTTTGCATCAGTTGTGGCAGGCACCGTTATGTGAATTTACCGACAGTTGGCACCTCTGGTCCACTTTAAACTTCAGAAAATATGCTCACCTCGGGGACAGTGGGAAGTACGGAATGTTGGAAGGTAAGGACAGGATGCTGTATGGTATTGGTAAAGGAAGATTTGCTAGTAACACATGCTGTTCTTTGATAGGAGGTACAGCTGATGGGAAGCTTCTTCCAGGTGATCAAATCCTCAGGATGAACAATGCGTCGGTGGAAGACCTTTCCTGTGAACAAGCAGCTGATATTTTAAGGTACTGAAGTTGTTGTTGTTGATGCTTTATCCCAGTCGTGTAAATTAGTACAGACCTCAAAGGATTTACGCTGGGTCTTATAGAAAACATCCTGGGCCTAAAAGACAGAGAATAAACTCTGCCTTTCCCTTCTTTTCCATTTTGGTTAGTTTTTCATTAGCATTTTTGGCTGTGGCCACATTCCTGTGTTCTCTTCGTTTGGTTAATATGAGTACCATTTAGACAAGCGAGAGTGGTTAGGAGAGATAGGGATGGTAATTGCAAGCTAAGGTTGACAACTTCTAAAAAAGTTAACTGATGATAAGAAATACTCTTCTAGTCAAGAGTTATGTAAGCTCATGATTTCTCACAGTAAAGAACATGTGAGTCATTGCATAGATTGAGGATCCAAGGGATATTCACGGCTGTTTCTGAGTCAGAACAACTTTTGAAGAAAAATCTTATTGCCAGTTGATGTAACTTTGTGATACCTCAGTGATTCCCCATTGAAAAATGAAGGCCCAGCCTGGGACCACTAAGGTATTCTCTGAATTTTTCATGCTCTAAAGAGGTGGAAGGATGATGTTTGCTTATGGCCAAATTAATTGTCTGCTGCTCCTAAATGAATACTTTCTGGTTTTCAGAAATAAAGCTTTAGAAATGTGCTTCGTATATTAGATCAAAATCCAGGTAGAGTTCTCTCATAGGATTTACAAACCTAAAAACACTTGATTAAATCTTGGGCATGTGTAGACAGCTGTTCCCTGTTATCTACTAGTAAGCCGCACATTGGAGTCTCAAGATTGCTATTGGCTCGGTTGTCTATAAGCCAGTGTGGGTTTTTCATTATGGGGATACGGAGCAACCTTACAAAGCCTCCAGATTGGGCTGGACCAACCTATTCTCTTGGGGATGAAGATCGTTAGAACTTGGTTCATTCTTAGTTGTCTAAGGCTAGAAAACAGACAAGCCTCTTTTAGAGGAACCTTGAACTGGGTACAACTGAAGAAATGGGTATATTTAGGGAAACGTCTTCCTAAACGTTCAGTCAACATGGTCAAATAAAACCATTTTTCGCAGAAAGACTATCACAAAGCAGTTCAGAACTCAAGTTTGAATGATTTAGCCCTTTGCTCATTGCCTGAAGCCTACATTATCCCTGTAGAGCACTGTGGAGAACAGAGTTTGGATCCGTAATAGCCCAGAGGTATTATATGTCAGAGGAGCAGCCACTGAAAGCTTTCCTTCGGTCCATAGGTGCTATGTTCTCCTCAATTCTGGAAAGACACATAGGAAAGGGGGGACAATTATAAACCTCGCCTTTTAAAACAATCATTTTGGGCCCTCTTTCAGGAGCCACGCCATTTTTTTTCACCTGAATCGACTAAATGTCTTTGTCTCTTTTCCAGGGAATCTGAAGAATCTCTCTTGATCACTCTTCTTCGATGCACCTCGGTAATTCTATATTACTCTTCTTACTATTACTTATATCCTATTCTTTCTGTATTATTCTTTTCTTCCCTGAGGCTCCAGGGAAGTAGAGCAATATTAGAATAAGAATGGGCAAAATGCAGTACTACAGGATGGGGAATGACTAGCCCTAAATGTAAGATTGTCAGAAGAGAAGAGGGAGGTCATAGTGGGCTATATATTGAATTTAAGTTAGTATTGTATTTGTTTTAAAAAATGGAAACATGAAACTGGCCTGGACTCATGCTGCTCTGACGGGGGAATTGTCGCTCAGACCCACCCAGGGAAGATGTTCTCATGCCCTGGGCAGCTTTTCAGTCAGCCCTTGCCCCTCTCCCCCAACCTTCCTTTCCCATCCAGCTCCTAAAAGCTATTTCAGCCCCCCTGCCCGGCTCATGGTGGTAATTGGGGAAAAAACTCTCTGCCCGCATTAGCTCCAGTAGGGGAAGCTGGGTGAGGAATTGGGATAGACTGGCATTTGCCAGAGAGAAAGAGGAGGAAGAGAGAGAACTGAACTTACTGAGCCCACCTCCTGCTTAGCCCAAACAGACACTTAATTTGGCTGCTTCTAACCCTGGTGTGCCTTGAGGCCCCTGATAGATGCCAGTAGAACAGTGACTAAACTCACACCCCTCTGACACTTTCCTCCCAGGTGCTCAGCTTACCTGAGGGTGTTATCAGTGCATTGGCTCTCTTCAGTGCCACTGCTGCTTGCTGCAGGCAGGTGATGCCCAGTGGGAGGGAGGGACAAGAATAGCTTGAGCTCACCCTATCATCTGGTGAGGCATGGAGCCACCATTGTGGCTTCCCCTCAGCCCCTCTCTGTCTCAAAGGGGCAAGAAAGGCCCCCATTCCCTGTCCGGCTTCCTGCATAGCTTTTTGCTGCGGAGGCAAAGCTAATCGCGGCACCCTCGAAGTGTCAAATCCGCACTTTGATTCTAAAAAGAGCCATAGGCTTCTGATCTCCGTTTTAGAGTATTACCTACTCGTCAAGAGTAGTGTTCCACTCCAGGAAGGAATTCTCATATGGATCTTCTGTCGAAAAGACTAGTCAAATGTCAGTCACCTCGTTGGTATTTATTGAGCACCTACTGTGTGCAGAGCACTGTATTAAACAGAGGAGCACACAACAAATATACAAGACGTGATCCCTGCCATCAAGCATCTCATGGAAACCAGATGCAACCATAAGCAATACTTCATCTGTCAGGAAGTCACCAAAACCCTTCCAAACCATTCACAGTAAGGCTAGGTTAGTATTAAAATAATTTGATTTGGCCAGGATGCCCAGGTTAGCAGCCTAAGAAATCAAGAATTTTGTATTAACATCACTTCTCTCGTTCCTCAGTTCCCTCACCTGCAAAATGAGGCTTCAATTCCTGCTCTCCCTCCTACTTAAACTGCGAGCCCCTTGTGGGACCTGATTAGCTTTTATCTACCCCAGCACTAATTACAGTTCTTGGCGCATAGTAATTGCTTAACAAATATCACAATTATTATGAATTATTATTATAAGCTGTTTCCAAGTTTGTATTATAAGTCCCACTGGTGGGAAGCGAGAAATTTCCCCCCCGCCAAAATTTTGCTTTTGTTTTTATTTTTAATATTGGTCGGAAACCATTTTGGCTGAACTGTTTTGGAGACATGGAATCCCCATTCCACTTGGAAACATCTGTAGTTTTTGCTGTTAAAAAAGGGATGGCTACAATGCACTACACGTTGCGAGAGAGGAGGGGAGAAGATCCTCACAGTCTTTGTCCCATATGGATATCACAGTCTGAGGAGGAGGGAGAACTGGTATTTAATCCCCATTTTACAGATGAGGAAACTGAGGCAAAGAGAAGTGACTTGCCCAAGGTCACACAACGGGCAAGTGACTCAACTGGGATTAGAACCCAAGTCTCCAGACTCCCAGTTCTGAGCTCTTTTCACTCGGTCAGGTTTCATGTGAGCTTTGAATGTATTAATTTTGATTGCTTTCCTTCATTCTCGGCACAGCAATCACTGGTGTTATCTCAGCTGCTCACAGACTGAATTGCAGAGAGTTGATAGATTTTAAAGGATTTCCTTTGAAGAGTCTTGGAACTTCCATTTGGTGTTTAGCATTCCACAGAGGTGTCACTGATAAAAAAATTTTTCCAATATCTGCATACTCTATTGGTAGAAGGTCAAACTTGATACTGCAAACTTAATGCCTCTTTGACTCCAGCCCCTCTGCAATGTGCCCAAGCTTTCTTGCTTTGTATTTTTGTTTATTAAAGAATCAGTGTCAAGTGTCAAGAAGCAGTGTGGCCGAAAAGCAGCGTGGCTCAGTGGAAAGAGCACGGGCTTTGGAGTCAGAGGTCATGGGTTCCAATGCCGGCTCCGCCACTTGTCAGCTGTGTGACTTTGGGCAAGTCACTTAACTTCTCTGTGCCTCAGTTACCTCATCTGTAAAATGGGGATTAAGATTGTGAGCCCCACGTGGGAAAACCTGATCGCCTTGTATCCCCCCAGCGCTTAGAACAGTGCTTTGCACATAGTAAGTGCTTAACAAATGCCATCATCATCATCATCATTTTACCTTCTTTAGAATGACTGTTGTAAGAGATTTTATTGACTAAACTTTTGTGGCAACTCCGCAGAAATCTCTAATGGTTGCCCATCCACCTCCATGTCAAACAAAAACTCCCTGCCATTTTCTTTAAGGCACTCAACCAGCTCTCCCCTTCCTACTTTACTCCACTGATCTCCTGCTACAGCCCAGCCCACACACTTTGCTCTTTTTACACCAACCTATTCTCTGCTCCTCGATCTCATCTATCTGCCATCAACCCCTTGCCCCCATCCTACCTCAGGCTGGGATTTCCTCTCCCTTCATATCCGACAGACCACCACTCTACCCAACCTTCAAAACCTCCTAAAATCACATCTCCTTCCAAAGGTCTTCCTTGACTAAGCCGTCATTTCCCCTATCCGCCCTCCCCTCAGGGGTGACTGTGCACTTGGCTGTATACCTCGTAAGCATTTTGATACCCCAGCCCCACAGCACTTAGGCACGTATCCTTACACTCTACTTTTTCCCCCTATCCATAATTGATTTTAACATCTGTCCCCCATTGTAGACTATAAGCTCCTTTTGGGCAGGGATCGCACCTGCCAATTCTATTGTATTATATTTTCCCAAGTGCTTAGAACAGTGCTCAGCACACAATAAGCACCCAATAAATATGGTTGACTGATTGAAGTCTCCTTTAGAGAGACTGGAAAACATACTTCTTCGGAGCCTCCATCAGTTTCTGTACCTAGACAGACTGAGATGTTCCTTTGAAATAGAATTGGTATTATATGGTAAGCACTTAGTACAGTGTTTTGCATTCATTCAATCATATTTATGGAGTGCTTTCTATGTGCAGAGCACTGTACTAAGCTCTTGGAAAGTACGATTCAGCAATAAAGAGAGACAATCCCTGCCCACACTGGGCTTACAGTCTAGAAGGGGGGAGACAGACATCAAACAAGTAAACAGGCATCAATAGCATCAATAGAAATAAATAAAATTATAGATATATGCACACCAAACCAAGTAAACAGGCATTAATATAGATATGTACATATATACACAAGAGCTGTCAGGGGGGACGGGGGTAGAGCAAAGGGAGTGATTTGGAGCGATGGGGAGGGGGAGCTAAGGAAAAGGGGGGGGTCAGTCTGGGAAGGCCTCTGGGAGGAGGTGAGCTTTCAGTAGGGCTCTGAAGGAGGGAAGTGTGATTGTTTGGCGGATTTGAGGAGGGAGGGCGTTCCAGGCCAGAGGTAGGATGTGGGCTAGGGGTCGACAGTGGGACAGGTGAGAACGAGGCACAGTGAGAAGGTTAGCACCAGAGGAGTGTAGTGTACGGGCTGGGATGTAGAAGGAGAGAAGGGAGGTGAGGTAGGAGGGGGCAAGGTGATGGAGAGCTTTGAAGCCAGTAGTGGGGAGTTTCTGCTTGATACGGAGGTTGATAGGCAGCCACTGGAGATTTTTGAGGAGGGGGTGATGTGCCCAGGACGTTTCTGTAGAAAGATAATCCGGGCAGCAGAATGAAGTATAGACTGAAGTGGGGAGAGACAAGAGGTTGGGAGGTCATTAAGGATACTGATGCAGTAATCCAATTGGGATATGATGAGTGATTGTATTAATGTGGTAGCAGTCTGGATGGAGAGGAAAGGGCGGCTCTTGGCGATGTTGTGAGGGTGAGACCGGCAGGCTTTGGTGACAGATTGGATATGTGGGGTGAATGAGAGAGCGGAGTCAAGGAAAACACCAAGGTTGTGGGCTTGTGAGACGGGAAGGATGGTAATGCCGTCCATGATGACGGGAAAGCCAGGGAAAGGACAGGGTTTGGGAGGGAAGATAAGGAGCTCTGTCTTGGACATGTTGAGTTTTAGGTGGCGGGAGGACATCCAAGTAGAGATGTCCTGAAGGCAGGAGGTGAAGCGAGCCTGGAGGGAGGGAGAGAGAACAGCAAGGAGATATAGATTTAGGTATCGGTTGAAGCCGTGGGAGCGAATGAGTTCAAGGGAGTGAGTGTAGATGGAGAGTAGCACACAATAAGCACATGATAAATATGACTGAATAAAGTGAGTACCCATGCTGAGGTGAGATTTCTGAAGCCAAAATTATCTTTGTTCTTCTGTGGGTTTTAATTAAATCACGAACTGAAGGTGCTTAAGGCTTTTTCTCATTTAAGAGACTAATTGGGTTTGTAAAACAATTGAAAATATGAACTGCTATTTTAGTTCTTCAGAAACCTATTAAAGATGCCATTTCATCATTTTGTTTTACAGGGTGTTCCTAAGTCCTCTTTTCTAACAGAGGAGAAACGAGCCAGGCTAAAGATCAATCCCGTTAAGGTGCATTTTGCTGAAGAGGTTCTTGTGAATGGACATTCTCAGGTCTGTACCATGTCTACTTTATTGCAGTCACAAAAATGGATTCTGGGAGAGGATTGCAATTATAACTGGCGCTAACAGATCTTTGACACACAGTTATAGATTTGCATGAATTTCATTATTCTTTAAAAAAAATGCTAGACCAGGACAAAATTTAACAGAAGCTTTGTTATTTTTCTGATCTCAGTTAAAAGTATTCCCACTTTCAATTACTTCCCGATTCACAGGTGTACATTGTTGACAAAACACAGCAGTCTAATAGCATAAACTACTGAGTTGTACCGTAGTTTTTGGTAACTTCGTTTTCATCTGGTCCATCAATGACATGTGTTCAATATAGTTCGTTGTTCCAAAGGATCCTGTCATGGATGTCATCCTTAAAGCTTTTAAGTAAGAGGCTGCATTTGTATTGTAACACGAGCTCATTTATTAGATTGTCAGGTTTCCCTGGATTTAGAAGCTGGAAGGTTGAGGGGACCCAATGTATAAGTGAGCCAGTGAGAAAATAAATATCTATCCAGCGGAAGAAGGATCAGAAGGTCGTTAGAGGGGAAAAGCAAAAAGCCTGTTTAAAGAGGCGGACGGAAGAGATGTAGGAGAAAATTTTGTGAGCGGAGAAGTTGATTCGAGTGTGTGATATTTTCAACAGGAAATTGAAGTTTAGTTGGATCTCATTTATTCTTAATCCATCACTGAGTTTCTACAGTACTGAGCCATTTCCACTGTGACTTCTTATTCAACTTTGCAATCAAGAAATATTAGGTCTTGAAATGTTTTCTCCCAGATCATCAAAGTCCCATTTTCCTCAATGCTTAGGTCCTTCCTAGACACATGCATCATGAATTTATCGTATTTAACATAAACGTGCAAGAGAGACTTCCCAACAGTGAGCTCCTGGAATGCAATCAGTCGATTACTATTAAAGCATTGTTTGTTCTATTGCAACATTTCTGGGCAGAACATATGAGAAGAATGACTGGCAACAGGATACCAAAGCAGTGGCCATGTGGCTTACTGAAATGGGGACGCCGAAAGCAAAGAGGGTAGAAGAAACATTTAAAGGCAAAAAAAAAGCACAACCTCATACTGTTAGGCCATGCAACAATCAGACATGCGCTGGCTCTTTTCAAAACTTCAGAAAGATCATGAAACCCAAAGGCAGAATCGAAAACAGCAGATATGTAGATAGCAGATATGACAACCAGTGTGGCAAGGAATGATCTTTACAGTTTGGAAAAGATTGTTGTCACTCTTAGTTCTTTTCAGACACATCCACACTTACAGATAAAATAGCTCACTGTGTTATTGTCCTGTTTTTGTTGAACCCAAAGCATAACTATTTATAGAAAGGTAAGATGCTTCTGGAGAGACACGCATGCATTCTATTCCAGTTTGGGACTAGCATATCCTACTGGCCTAAATGAGTGAGAACCCGGGCTTTGGAGTCAGTGGTCATGGGTTCAAATTCGGGCTCCACCAATTGTCAGCTGTGTGACTTTGGGCAAGTCACTTAACTTCTCTGTGCCTCCGTTCTCTCATCTGTAAAATGGGGATTGACTGTGAGCCCCTTGTGGGTCAACCTGATCACATTGTTACCTCCCCAGCGCTTAGAACAGTGCTTTGCACATAGTAAGCGCTTAATAAATGCCATTATTATTATTATTATTGTTATTGTTATTATGCCTCCCAAGTACCTAACTCTCCGGGAAGACCTCAAGCCCTGGGAGTGACGGCGTATGATCACTGTAAAGTCATTGCCCAATTTCAGGCATCTACCGTAGCTCTGTATTTCAGACTATCTTTATTCCTGCCTTCTCAAGGACAGGAGTGGCCAGAAGAATGAGTGGAATGTATGAATCTGAGATTAGTAAAGATATTAAATGTCATTGGTCAAAGAAGTTTATATTGTCAGTTTATGGAAAGATTGATTGCACTGAATTGGCAAAATGCATTTTGGGACAAAATTTGAAGGTTTTAAAAGAATATGAAGGGAAGTTATTCATTCATTCAATCGTATTGAGTGCTTACTGTGTGCAGGGCACACAGTACCAAGCGCTTGGGAAGTACAAGTTGGCAACATCATTTTAATAATAATAATTTTAATAATATTAATGCTTCTTACCTATCAAAATGGCAGTCGTTTTCTGTTGATGATTATGATTGAGTAGAAAGGGAAAGGGATCAAGGAATCAGCACGGCAATTGTCATGTTTTACTTTTTTCAAGCCAAAGTCGTCCCGTCCCCCGCCCCATCACTACCGTTACCAATCAATCAATCGTATTTATTGAGCGCTTGCTGTGTGCAGAGCACTGTACTAAGCGCTTGGGAAGTACAAGTTGGCACCTCCAATGATTCCTTCTTTATTGAGGGGAAACGTGCTTGAGTCCACTTGCCTCACCGCCACCCCTGTAGACACCCCCAGGATCGATATGGATCGGTGGCACTTAGGATGAGCTTTCCGCTTCCGCCTGTCCTCCACCGTACCCCCCGCCCCCAACACACACACACACACACACCCCACCCCCCCACCCCTTGGGAGACGGTCTGGGGACGAGGCCATGTCAGGGTTCTGGAACCGCTGCGGTGGCACAAGCACATGGGGCTGGTTTACACACTGCTTCCTAATCCCAAAGCACCAACCGCCAATCAATCAATCAATTGTATTTATTGAGCGCTTACTATGTGCAGAGCACTGTACTAAGCGCTTGGGAAGTACAAATTGGCAACATATAGAGACAGTCCCTACCCAACAGTGGGCTCACAGTCTAAAAGGGGGAGACAGAGAACAAAACCAAACATACTAACAAAATAAAATAAATAGAATAGATATGTACAAGTAAAATAAATAAATAAATAGAGTAATAAATATGTACAAACATATATACAGGTGCTGTGGGGAAGGGAAGGAGGTAAGATGGGGGGATGGAGAGGGGAACGAGGGGGAGAGGAAGGAAGGGAATCAGTCTGGAAAGGCCTCTTGGAGGAGGTGAGCTCTCAGCAGGGCCTTGAAGGGAGGAAGAGAGCTAGCTTGGCGGATGGGCAGAGGGAGGGCATTCCAGGCCCGGGGGATGACGTGGGCTGGGGGTCGATGGCGGGACAGGCGAGAACGAGGTACGGTGAGGAGATTAGCGGCAGAGGAGCGGAGGGTGCGGGCTGGGCTGGAGAAGGAGAGAAGGGAGGTGAGGTAGGAGGGGGCGAGGGGATGGACAGCCTTGAAGCCCAGGGTGAGGAGTTTCTGCCTGATGCGCAGATTGATTGGTAGCCACTGGAGAGTTTTGAGGAGGGGGGTAATATGCCCAGAGCGTTTCTGGACAAAGATAATCCGGGCAGCAGCATGAAGTATGGATTGAAGTGGAGAGAGACACGAGGATGGGAGATCAGAGAGAAGGCTGATGCAGTAGTCCAGACGGGATAGGATGAGAGCTTGAATGAGCAGGATAGCGGTATGGATGGAGAGGAAAGGGTGGAAATTGGCAATGCCACTCAAGCAGCAGCAGTGTCTCTGGCTCAACTGGTCCAGTCTGGACTGGCATCAGAGCCTCTGCTGCTTGGCTGGCAAGGGAGGAGGAGACAGAGAAGGAAACAGCGGAGGAAGAAGAGGCGGTGCGGCAGCCTCATCTCCCGACTCCTCCTCCTTTCTCTCGCCCTCTCCTACTTTTCTCTCCCCTTTCTCTGATCTTTCCCCCCTTCCTTTTCCCTCTTCCTTCCCTCTTTCCCCCTTCTTTTCTTCTCTCTCCCTCTTTGCTCTGCCCCTCAAAGTCCCGATCCCCGTGCTCCTCCTCAAGTTCACCCCCATGCCCGAGAAATTAAAAGTTGACATCTCTTGGCCAGGGTCTAAAGCAGGGGTGGCCACATGCAGCTTCTCTTCGATGCCACGGCTCAACCTTCACCCAACCGCCCCCCGCAACACCCTGAAATGCCCGTTCACTGTTTCAGTTAAGGGAATTTCTTTTCATCTGCACCTCTCAGTCACATTATGTTTTGGGTTTTCGGCTCTTCAGTTCACAAAGTTTGACCACCCCGATCTAAAAGTTCAGAGGAGTGATCAAGAAGGAGCAAACATTCTCGAGATCTCTTGTCAGCCAGCCCCCAAGCTTCGTTGACTGCTTCTTTGTGTTCTCCCCCAATTGCAGCTTTTATATTTTCAAGTGCAGTCACAGGTGACAACCTAGGTAAGGTTGTCCTTTTCCCTCTTCCTTCCCTTTTTCCCCCTTCTTTTCTTCTCTCTCCCTCTTTGCTCTGCCCCTCAAAGTCCTGATCCCCGTGCTCCTCCTCAAGTGTAACCAGTGCTCAAAGTGAGAATTTAGAAATCCTAGAATGGAACCAGAGTGAAGGCGTGAAGGTTTCCCTGATTTTGTACCACTCTAGAGCGTAAGCTCGTTGTGGGCAGGGAATGTGTCGGCCAATTCCGTTGTAGTGTACTCTCCCAAGTGCTTAGTGCAGTGCTCTGAGCGTAGTAATCGCTTAATAAATATCATTGATTGATTGATTGAAGCTTGGAATTGTTTTCTCTAAAAACCCAAACTTGGGGCCTTGAAGTGTGGCATTTGGGTAAACCCTGGCCCTCTTTAAACCCTGAGTCTAACTCCTGGTCTCGATCAGAAAATGTACCACTGTCATGTAATTGTTCTAGTATTTATTGAACACCCAGTGCAGTGCACTGTACTAAGTGTTTGGGAAGTACAAAACAAAGAAGTGACAAATTTCTTGCCCACAGGGAGCTTTCGCTCCAGCTGGGGAAGCAGATATATAAAATGTACAAATTGAGTAGTCAAAATAAATAATTGATGGTACAATTGAATGAACATATATTTGAAAGTGCTGAAGGAAGTCTGTTACTGGACTGATCTCCAGTTGGAAAAAGGCCAACAGCTCTATCTTGTTGTGGCAATCTGAAACCCCAGCTCAAGAGCATAAATTGTTGATGAGACCAAGGCTTTCAAACTTCCTTTTGCTCTGATAGGATTTATTTCTAAACTCTTGACAGAGTTCAGACTGCCATTGGAGACAGGTTGTCCAAGTGCCACTGTAAGGCACGTTTTGGAAAGAACGTGGAGGTTTATAGTAGGAAGGTGTACTTCTGAATTGCATTCGAAAAGGTTTGGCTGATATAGATATAAAAGTATAAGGTTGGACTGGCTTGGAACTCTTTATGGGGATATCCTCGCTTGAACAGTTGAGAGTTGGGGGGGCTTTGAAGAGTGGAAGCTCTGCCGCTTCCCCCCACCGCCGCTTTGAAATGCTCACACCAAGATTTCCTGGCAGTCATTTCTGCTTGCTCCAAGCTCTAAAGTAAGGAGCCACCCACATCCAGGCCCACTTGGGCACCAGTCCATTGAGGTTTTCCTGGTGTCCAAGCAGGGCAGGCAGGCCTTGGAAAATGACCACGCCATAGTCTGCCTCTCATCCAAATGGCGCCCTGTCCCCGGGGTTGCCCCTAGGAAGGTGTGGGACCCAGGACAATTTACCTGACCTAGGCCCTGTTTAGAAGAACGGGCGGGGAAACGGAGGGGATTAAAGACGCACATCTCCCCTTAAATCTCTCCCTGTCTGTTGCCCTTCCCTCTCTTCCCTGCCCCTTCACTCGGGGCCAATATTATGGTCACCCCTCCTTGTAAGTGGGACTCCAGAATGCTGCTGCTGTTAGGGGTGTTAAGGGAGAGATACTACTAATAATAATTAGTATTATTATTATAATAATAATTATATAATTATATATGATTATAATAATCATATTATATATTATATTGTATATAATAATAATAATAATGGCATTTATTAAGCGCTTACAATGTGCAAAGCACTGTTCTAAGCACTGGGGAGGTTACAAGGTGATCAGGTTGTCCAGCGAAGTGGCTTTCACTGTACTGAAAGCCCACTGTTGGCAGTGTATTTACCGTTGAGGTAAGGAAGCCCTCCCCACCCCCTATCAACACTTGCTCTGCCCTCTTCAGTCATTCATTCAGTCAGTCAATCGATGGTATTGATTGAGAACTCACTGAGTGCAGAGTCATTAGGGAAGCAGCGTGGCTCAGGGGAAAGAGCCCAGGCTTTGGAGTCAGAGGTCATGGGTTCAAATTCCAGCTCCACCAATTGTCAGCTGTGTGACTTTAGGCATGTCACTTAACTTCCCTGGGCCTCAGTTACCTCATCTGTAAAATGGGGATGAAGACTGTGAGCCCCCTGTGGGACCACCTGATCACCTTGTAACCTCCCCAGCGCTTAGAACTGTGCTTTGTACATAGTAAGCGCTTAATAAATGCCATTATTATTATCATTAAGGAAAGTACAATACACCACCTTACAAGGAGCTTACAATCTTCAGGGAGAGACAGGCATTAAAATAGATTAGGGATAGGGGAAATTGTAGAGTACTAGAATAGTCACATAACAATAATAATAATGGCTTTTGTTAAGCGCTTACTACATGCAAAGCACTGTTCTAAGCACTGGGGAGGATACAAGGTGATCAGGTTGTCCCATGGGGGGCTCACAGTCTTAATCCCCATTTTACAGATGAGGGAACTGAGACTCAGAGAAGTTAGGTGACTTGCCCAAAGTCGCACAGCTAAGTGCGTCACTGTTGACGGCACTACCATCGTTCCCATCACACAAGCCCGCAACCTTGGTGTCATCTTCAACTCCGCTCTCTCGTTCACCCCTCACATCCAAGCCGTCACCAGAACCTGCCAGAACCTGCCGGTCTCACCTCCGCAACATTGCCAAGATCCGCCCTTTCCTCTCCATCCAAACCGCTACCCTGCTCATTCAAGCTCTCATCCTATCCCGTCTGGATTACTGTATCAGCCTCCTCTCCGATCTCCCATCCTCCTGTCTCTCCCCACTTCAATCCATACTTCACGCTGCTGCCTGGATTGTCTTTGTCCAGAAACGCTCTGGGCATGTTACTCCCCTCCTCAAAAATCTCCAGTGGCTACCAATCAATCTGCGCATCAGGCAGAAACTCCTCACCCTGGGCTTCAAGGCTGTCCATCACCTCCCCGCTCCTACCTCACCTCCCTTCTCTCCTTCTACAGTCCACCCCGCACCCTCCGCTCCTCTGCCGCTAATCTCCTCACCGTACCTCGTTCTCGCCTGTCCCGCCATCGACCCCCGGTCCACGTCATCCCCTGGGCCTGGAATGCCCTCCCTCTGCCCATCCGCCAAGCTAGCTCTCTTCCTCCCTTCAAGGCCCTACTGAGAGCTCACCTCCTCCAGGAGGCCTTCCCAGACTGAGCCCCCTCCTTCCTCTCCCCCTCCTCCTCCTCTCCATCTCCCCAGCCTTACCTCCTTCCTCACACACAGCACCTGTATATATGTATATATGTTTGTACGTATTTATTACTCTATTTATTTTACTTGTACATATTTATTCTACTTATTTTATTTTGTTAATATGTTTTGTTTTGTTCTCTGTCTCCCCTTTCTAGACTGTGAGCCCACTGTTGGGTAGGGACCGTCTCTATATGTTGCCAACTTGTACTTCCCAAGCGCTTAGTACAGTACTCTGCACACAGTAAGCGCTCAATAAATACGATTGAGAGAGGAGCCGGAATTTGAACCCATGACCTCTGACTCCCAAGCCCGTGCTTGTTCCACTGAGCCACGCTGCTTCTCTGAGTATTGTGGGTTGGGGTATCAAGGTGCTTAAGGGCTGTACAGCCAAGTTTATAGTTGGCACCGAGGGGCGGGCAGATAGGGGAGAAGAAGGGCTTAGTTTGGAAGGCCTCTTGGAGGAGATGGGATTGTAGGAGAGTTTTGAAGGCGGAGAGGGGGGTCAAGGAAGAGGGAGTTCCAGGCCCAAGGGAGAACTTGGGCAAGGGGGTCAGGATTGGGATAGATGAGATCGATGTACAGAGAGTAGTTTGGTGTCGGAAGAGTGGCGTGTGGTGGGATAGGTTGTAGTACGAAATGAGCGAGAGAAGGTAGAAAGGAGGGGACTGATTGTGTGTCTTAAAGCTGATGATGAGGAGTTTCTAGTTAATGCAGAGGTGGATGGGCGACCATTGGAGGTTATTGACGAGTGGAGAGGTATGGATTGAATGGTTTTTCAGAAAAATGATCTGGTCAGCAGAGTGAAGTATGGACTGCAGTGGGGAGAAATAGGATGCAGAGAATTCAGAGAGGAAGCTGATGCAATAATCAAGGTGGGAAATGATGAACGCGCGGATCAGCGTTGTAGCACTTTGGATGGAGGGCAAAGGGTGGATTCTAGAGATGTCGTGAGGTAGAACTGGCAGGATTTTTTGTGACAGACCGAATGTATGGGTTGAATGAGAGAGATGATTTGAGGATAATATTAATATTACAGGCTTGGGAAACAGGGAGGATAGTGGTGGTGTCTACAGTAATCGGAAAGTCATGGGGAGGACAGGTTTTGAGTGGGAAGATTAGAAGCCCGGAACTGCCTGGAGGTTTGAGACAAAGGAAAAGGTCCTGAGGGCCTGTTGCGGTCTAGATTTTTCCAGTACGTGTATCCTAGAGATATTATGATGATGATACAGTCTTTCGTCACCAATGACAGATGAGCCTCAGTCGAGTCTCGAAGACTTGCGGACCGAGAACCCGGGCGAAGGGATTGATTGTCGCGCTACCAAAATATGAAATTGATTGTTCGTGCCACACACGCTGCCTCGTCTCTGCCCGTCTCAGTCCTACCACGGCAGTGCGGGCACCAAGCAAGTAGTAGGGTGGGGACTGCCACATGCCGTGGTGCGTATCTGAGAATTTAATAGACAAAACCCACCCTTTACAGCCAAAGTAACCCAGCCCAGTGACGATGCTTTTCTAAGGAGCCACAGACCGGCAGGTGGTAGACCACCTCGGTAGCCCCTTGGTCTCCCCCCGGGAGGGCCAGCTCTTGCCAGGATTCCTGCTGAGCCCGTCCACCCCAGGTGGTTCTCTAGAAGTTGAAACCTTCCCCTACTGATGTCCCAGCTCCTCCAGTCTGGCTTCTGGCTGTTTCACCGGGGAGGTCTGGGTGTGACTCTGGCGGGGGAAGACATTTTATTATATAATAAATAGGCTAGTAACTCCAAGGGGTTTGATCTTCCCTCCAATAGCAATGCTAAACCCCTTAAATTCTTAAACCCACAATACTAGTAGAATACTAACGGTGGAAGGAATTGAGAAATTACGTGGGCAGGGTTACAAGTACATTGTTTTGTCATCACTCGTGTTTTCAGTATGCCTTTTGGCTAGAGTGCTGTTGAGGGAACTAGGGAACATTCAGTGCCGGAATAAACATCTTGTTTGCATGCGTGCGGTATCGAAATGGGTGAGTTCGACAGAGTGAATTTTCCTTAATGCGGGTTTTGCAAGAATGCCAACTCTGTGTTCCAGGTGAACTGGGTGTAAAATAAAATGCAGTTGTGATGATAGACTTTAATAACTCATTCTGCTCTGTGATTCTATTTTATTCATTAACTTCACAAGTGTCATAAAATGAAGTGTGTTTTTCTCATCAATCAATAGTATTTATTGAGCATCTATTGTGTGCAAAGCATCATACTAAGTGCTTGGGAGAGAATATGTCATATTCACTGACTTAGAAATACCAAAGCACTGTTAACAAACATTTTAATAATTGATGAGAACTTGGCATTGAAACAATAATACGTGTTCCTCTGATGGAAAATGTTCACAACGCTTGATTACTTGAAGAGTAGGGAACTGTTTAATCTGACTATTGGATTCTAAATGATGTTTTAATTTTTCAGGGTAATTCTCTTCTGTGTATGCCCAATGTTCTCAAGGTGTACTTGGAAAATGGACAGACCAAAGCTTTCAAATTTGAGAAAAACACTTCTGTGAAGGTATTTTGATTTGATTTTTTAATCTTTTCTCTCCAAAGAGTTTGCCAGCATGAGAAGAATCAACAACTGGGGAAATCATTCTATACTGCATTCGTATCATGAAAATAAAATGCTAGTTTAAAACAAAATCACATAAATACTAGCATAGCCTTGGATTTACGGACCTGTAGGCAAAGAAACAAGAAGGTTGTAGATTTAAAGGATATAGGAGTCCATTACTCTCAATTCATATTGAATCGTATTTCAATCATATTTATTGAGCACTTACTGTGTGCAGAGCACTGTACTAAGCGCATATCCTGGTCAGCTCAGAAGTGACAATAAATAATGGCATTTGTTAAGCACTTACAATGTGCCAAGCACTGTTCTAAGCACAGGGGGTAGATACAGGTTAATTGGTCAGAGACTGGCCCTGTCCCATATGGGACTCACAGTCTTAAGTAGGAGGGGAACAGGTATTTAATCTCCATATTACAGCTGAGGAAACTGAGGCCCAGCCAAGCTACGTGACTTGTCCAAAGTCACAAAGCAGGAAAGTGGAAAAGCCAGAATTAGAACCCGGATTATCTGATACCCAGGCCTGTCCTCTTTGCACTAGTCCACACTGCTTCCCCTTTGCCTTTATGTGACTTAGGTGAAAATCAATGGTTGATATTACGGGATTTCAGGGCAACTGGTGCCAACTGATACCCTTATTGGGAGTCATAACAGAGGGTGAAGGCCGAATAGGGGTGTAGAGATTTCTTTCTCTCTACTCTTTCCTAGACTGTGAGCCCACTGTTGGGTAGGGACTGTCTGTATATGTTGCCAGCTTGTACTTCCCAAGCGCTTAGTACAGTGCTCTGCACACAGTAAGCGCTCAATAAATATGATTGATTGATTGATTGAGTATGGATACTGAGCAAGATTGGAAATCAGGAGGCCTCAGTACTGTGGGAAACCACCATCTGCCTTTGTAATCAGGTTTTCAGTCTGTGATACTGGCGGTTTACCTACTCACCTTCCTGGTATAGTGATTGAGACACTGAGAGTGCTTAAAATCTTCACAGGACAATCAATAAATGAACCAGTCGTATTTATTGTACTGAGCGTTTGGGAAAGTGCAGTATCGCAAAGTTGGTAGGCATGTTCCCTGCCACAGTGAGCTTACAGTCTAAAAATGAGCTTACAGGCTAGAGATAGAGTCTTCTGACTCCCAGGAGAATAATAGTAATAATGGTATTTGTTAAGCACTTACTATGTGCCAGGCGCTGTATTAAGCGCTGGGTTGGATACAAGCAAATCGAGTTGGACACAGTCCCTGTCCCACGAGGGGCTTACAGTCTCAATCCCCATTTTACAGATGAGGTAACTGAGGCACAGAGAAGTGAAGTGACTTGCCCAAGGTCACACAGCAGACAAGATAGCATCCCCCCAAACAGAAGCCTGAAATCATAAAAGCTTTTAAGACATTGATCAGAGAAATAACCTGAAGCAAAAAGCATGTTATAGTCTAGGTCAATATGACTGAACTTCAATAATTTCATGTATTGCTAGTTGGACTCTTAGTGGCTTCTGTGGCGTATTTGTTGAGTCCCTATTGGGTGCACCCTCAGTAGACACCATGGATTGTACTAAGTCTGGGGAAAGTAAAACCAAAGCATGGGACATGTTTCCTGCCCACACGGAGCGTACATTCTAATGGGAGAGACAGACGTAACTACTGATAGGGTGATCAGAATAAATAAATGGACTGTAAAATTATACATACATAGAAAAGTGCCGGGGGATGATTTTAAATATGTAAGCACTAGTGTTGGCTGATGGGTTGGCTGCTAGGGAAGTAGCAAGGCGTAGTGGAAAGAGACCAGAAGTGGGAGTCAGAGGACCTGGGTTCTAATTCCAGCTCCGCCACTGGCCTGTTGTGTGACCTTGAGCAAGTCACTTCACTTTCCTGTGCCTCAGTTACCTCATCCGTAAAATGAGGTAACTTCCCCCGCCTCTAGACTGTAAGCTCTTTGAGGGCAGGGAATGTGTCTGTTTATTGTTGTATTATACTCTCCCAAGCGCTTAGGACAATGCCCCGCACCAAGTAAGCACTCAATAAATACGATTGAATGAATGAGTGAATGAAATGGGGATTAAGACTGTGTCCAACCTGATAATCCTTTTTCTACCCCCAGTGCTTAGAAGGGTGCTTGACGCATAGTAAGTGCTTAACAAATACAGTAATTGTTATTATTGATGTGACTTGGGGTATTGGGAATTAATCAAGGAAGACTTGTTGGAGGAGGTGGGGTTTTATGAAGGTTTTGCAGATGGGGAGACCTGTGGTCTGCTGGAAGAAGCAACATGTGTAGTGGCTAGAGCCCTGGCCTGGGAATCAAACGGTCATGGTTTCTAATCCCGGCCCCGCCACTTGTCTGCTGTGTGACCTGGTGCAAGTCGCTTCACTTCTCTGTGCCTCAGTTACCGCATCGGTAAAATGGGCATTGAGATTGCGAGCCCCACATGGGACAGGGACTGTATCCAACCCGATTTGCTTGTAAAATGATTGCGGTACTTGTTAAGCGCTTACTGTGTGCCAAGCACTTTTCTAAGCACTGGGGTAGATACCAGGTAATCAGATTGTCCCACATGGGGCTCACAGTCTTAATCAATCAATCAATCAGTCAATCGTATTTATTGAGTGCTTACTGTGTGCAGAGCACTGTACTAATCAATCAATCAATCAATCGTATTTATTGAGTGCTTACTATGTGCAGAGCACTGTACTAAGCGCTTGGGAAGTACAAATTGGCAACATATAGAGACAGTCCCTACCCAGCAGTGGGCTCACAGTCTAATAGGGAGAGAGAGAAAACAAAACCAAACATACTAACAAAATAAAATAAATAGAATAGATATGTACAAGTAAAATAAATAAATAAATAGAATAATAAATATGTACAAACATATATACATATATACAGGTGCTGTGGGGAAGGGAAGGAGGTAAGATGGGGGGATGGAGAGGGGAACGAGGAGGGAGAGGAAGGAAGGGGCTCAGTCTAGGAAGGCCTCCTGGAGAAGGTGAGCTCTAGAATCTTATTCTTAGAGCTCTTAATCCCCATTTTGAGGTAACTGAGGCTCAGAGAAGTGACTTGACCAAGGTCACACGGCAGACGGGTGGCGGAGCCGGAATTAGAACGCACGTCCTATGACTCCCAAGCCCATGTTCTTGCTACTAGGCCATGCCCCAGAGTTCAGTATGGTGTCTGGAACATAGTAAGTGCTTAACAAAAGCCATCATTCATTCAATCGTATTTATTGAGTGCTTACTGTGTGCAGAGCACTGTACTAAGTGCTTGGGAAATACAAGTTGGCATTATTATTAGGCAGGGAAAGGAGTTGGTTCTGCATTGGCCAAAAATAAAATTATATTTTCACATCACTTTTTAAGTCGATTCAAAGCAATTGTAGTCATACAAAAATTGTACACTTTTCCTAAACTTATTTTAGTCCGTTTTTCGGCTTATTTTAGCCTTTGCTATTTTATTTTATGTTTTATTTTGGGCCATGGCAGCCAAGGGCAAGCAGACTTCCTCTTCACTCTTACTTCATAGCGACTGTGGGGCTCTGAACAGGTCCAGGGTCACAACAGACACCAGGTAACATCCAGGGTAGGGGAACCACATCATCATCATCATCATCATCATCATCATCATCATCATAATAATAATAATAACAATGGTATTTGTTAAGCGCTTACTAAGTGCCAAGCACTGCTGTAAGCCCTGGGGTAGATACAAGGTAATCAGGTTGTCCCCCGTGGGGCGCACAGTCTTAATCCCCATTTTACAGATGAGGTAACTGAGGCCCAGAGAAGTTAAGTGACTTGCCCAAAGTCACACAGCTAACAAGTGGCAGAGCTGGAATTAGAACCCACGACCTCTGACTCCCAAGCCCGTGCTCTTTCCACTAAGCCACGCTGCTTCTCCACAAGTGACAGCCGCATCTTGTCACTCGCACAATGACGATCCTTCGATCATCATCATCTGCGGGTGGTGGGAGGAGGTGAAACAGTAACCTGACTGCCCAAGTTCGGACAGTCCGTTAAGGGGTTGGGGGTCTTTCCAAGGAAGATAGCAGGTTTTTTCAAGGTCACCCCACCATCCACCCTCCATCACCCCCATACCGCTCCAACCCCCGTGACCTTTTCAACGACCAGGAGGTGGGACTACTGTTTTATTTTCTTCCACTGCCCGTGCATGACATTTCTAGAGTTGTTCTGAGAGTCTTAATCACTTATTTATCCATCTGGGTCCAGGATGCATGAAGGTAGAACGTGGATAGAAAGGAAATAGTGCCAAATGAACTAACTAGGGACACTTCTTGTACTCTCCTCAACCAAGAAGGAACAGGTTGGAAGAGATAAGGAAAAATTCTATCATTATTATTACTAATGTTTATTAAGCACTTCCGATATGCGAAGTACTGTAGCTAATGGTTTTGTTCTCCGTCTCCCCCTTCTAAACTGTGAGCCCACTGTTGGGTAGGGACCGTCTCTATATGTTGCCGACTTGTACTTCCCCAGCACTTAGTACAGTGCTCTGCATACAGTAAGCGCTCAATAAATACGATTGAATGAATGAATGAATAATCAATTAACGCCTGTCCCCCGTACCACAATCTAAAGGGAAGGAATGCAATAAAAAACCACAGTTAGAGCAAATTTAAAATTCACAATCCGGAATATCCACATTAAACTCTGTAATAAAACGGTCTTTGGAGGGGACAGTACTTCCATCCCTCACTGCTCAAGATAAACGGGCCTGAGTGAAAAAATTGCCGCCTTCCCAGTATCCTAAAAGATGTTCAGACCTGGCTCAAGGGTGTTTTGTGGGAGAAGGGACCGTGGACCTGTGGAGACTCCGACCACGAGACTCCCCGTTTCTCTTCAGACACCACACTGTCTTCCCCCTCCAGTAATAACTGTGGTATTTGTTAACTGCTTACTAGGTGACCAGCGCTGTACTGAGCACTGGGGCATTTACAAGATAAGCAGGTCAGGCACAGTCAGTCTAAGTGGTAAGGGGAACAGGCAATCCCCATTTTACAGATGAGGAAATTGAGGCATAGAAAAGTTAAGTGACATGCCCAAGGTCACACAGCAGGCAAGTGGCAGAGCTGGGAGTAGAACCCAGGTCCTCAGACTCACAGGACTGTGCTCTTTCCAAAGGAGCTGAAATGAAAATAGCACTCATTAGCTCCGTATAAAGTTCCTAGGCTAGGAGACCCACTCACTAATGTCGGGTAGAAGAATCTTTCAACCAAAGTGAGTACTTTAAAAAAAAACAAAAACACTCACAAAGTACTGTTAATCACATAAAATATCAAGGGCCCGTTGGCCACTGAGTTGATTCTCCTACCGTTTTTCAGTGTTTCCATTGTTTTGTTTTCTTTCACTACTAGGACATCATCCTCACTTTAAAAGAGAAGCTTTCTATCCACAGCATTGAGTACTTTGCCCTTGCCTTGGAAGAGCAGTATAATATCTCCAAGTTGCACCTTCTCCATGAAGATGAACTGATCGAGCAGGTAAATCAGGGCTCAGCACCGGACAAATGAAATGAGGCTACGTCTCGCTGAATTTGCTGGGGAGTAAATTTTAAAAGCCGTGGAAAACTTAACTTTGATTCTAGTCTTTGTGATGCGGTAGCTTTTAGCACAGCGCATAGCTGCTTATCAATTAATCAGTGGTAGTCATTGAATGAATAATAATAATACTTGTTAAGCACTTACTGTGTGCCAAGCACTGTTCTAAGCACTGGGGTAGATACAAGTTAATAAAGTCGGACACAATCCCTGTCCTGCATGGGGCTCACAGTCTTAATCCCCATTTTACAGATGAGGAAACTGCGGCACAGAGAGGTTAAATGACTTGCCCAAGGTCACACAACAGACAAGAGAAGCAGCGTGGCTTAGTGGAAAGAACAACAGGCTTGGGAGTCAGAGGACGTGGGTTCTAATCCCGGCTCTCCCCTTTCAGCTGTGTGGCTTTGGGCAAGTCATTTAACTTCTCTGGGCCTCAGTTACCTCATCCGTGAAATGGTGATTAAGACTGTGAGCCCCACGTGGGACAGCCTGATGACCTTGTATCTCCCCCAGCACTTAGAACAGTGCTTGGCACATAGGAAGTGCTTAACAAATACCGTCATCATTATTATTATTATTATTATTGTTATTAAGCGGCAGAGCTGGGTTTAGGACTCAGATCCTCTTACTCTCAGGCCCCGATCTTTCCACTGGTCTGTGCTCCTTCCCACTATGCAAAGTGCTGTACTAAGCACCTGGAAATATACATCAGAGTTAGTACACCCAATCTGTTTGCCCCAGAGGTGGCATGATGCCACCAACTTTTGTGTAATGGGCAACTGTACCTGGTTTGGGAATTCAACCCAAATTTGATTTCTCCCCGTGTTCCCTGAATTCTCCCTATACTCCCTGACTTCTCCCTATACTTCTGCCACTCCTGAAAACTGGTCCAACTCCAGTCCAGCCCCTGAGGTTCAAGTCCATTGCTTTAGCTTTTAAAATTCCTTTAAAGTTTTTTTTCTTTAAGCAAAGGAAGCTGCTTAATGGTGTTTTTCTTGACTGTTTTAGGTGGTTCAAAAGAAAGAGTCCTATGACTATCGTTGCCTCTTCAGAGTGTGTTTTGTCCCCAAGGATCCATTGGATCTCCTGCAAGAAGATCCTGTTGCCTTTGAGTACCTTTATCTGCAGGTGAATAGTAAATTCCAGATATTTTCCCAATATTTCATGTGCATAGTTCATTTGATCCCTAAGATACTCCTGTGAGTTAGAGCAATGTCGTGATCCTGTTTATATGTGAGAAACATTGGAGCCCAGTTAAATTTGTCACTCTCTCTCTCTCTCTCACACACACACACATACATACACACATATCTATGTAGCTATCCTTGGTTCTCTAAGAGGTTGCTACAGTTCGTTAGTATTCATGTGGCACAGTCTTACGGTGAATCAGGTTTGAGATTGGCGAAGCGAGCAATCCTGAAGGCACCATTTCTGGTCCTACTCCCATTTGGGATAAGCAGTGTATCCCTAAAAAAGGATGCTCAGGGATTCAGGGTGTCGTGGAGTGTTACCGTTGCCCCATCAGCCCGAGCCCCCCTTTCCATAGCACTTTTGGGGGTAAAGGAATGGCATATCCTGCTGTCAGTGAGACCTGAGCTTGAATTGTCCTTTTAGGAGCAGTGATAGGAGCTGTGAAATTGGTGAGGTGGTTTTCAACAATTTGCTCCAAGGGATATCACAGCCATCTCACTTCCATGCAATAAGGGCGGGCCTTAGGTCGTTACCACTTGGATTCAGTCAAGGACAAGGACACTAAAAACTCGGTCAGTTGTGATAAAGGAGGTACAGCTGATTGTCTTCTATCTATCCCAGCTCTTAGTGCAGGGCCTAGCACGTTGTAAACACTTAACAAATACCGCAATTATTATGATGAAGCAAACACACCCAAGCGAAACATTTTCTCCTTTTTAATCGCTATTCATTTAATGACCTTTGCCAACCGAGGAATCCACAAGAGATGAACTGATGGGTGTCGGGGATGGGGGACAGGGGAGATGGTGTGATTTAACATTGATGATTAGACCCTGTTTGTGTTAATCACTACCTCCATGGGTGGGCTAACTGAGGCTAAAACCAGAGCTTTTTAAAGGCACTCTTTTTTTAATGGTGTTTGTTAAGCACGTACTATGTTTCAAGCACTGTTCTAAGTGCTGGAGTAGATACAAGCTAATCAGGTCCGACCCAGTCCCTGTTCTATATAATAATAATAGTTATTATAAAATTTTATTATTATTTTTTATTATTTATTATTAAGTTTTGCTTATTATTGCAATTGTTATTAAGTATTGTTAAACGCTTACTATGTGCCAAGCACTGGTATAAAATACAAGGTAATCAGGTTGTCCCATGTGGGCTTCACAGTTTTAATCCCCACTTTACAGACGAGGTAACTGAGGCCCAAAGAAGTGAAGTGGCTTGCCCCAGGTCACGCAACAGACAGGTGGCGGAGGCAGAATTAGAACCCACGTCCTCTGACTCCCAAGCCCGTGCTCTTTCCACTAAGCCAGGCTGCTTCTCGGGGGCTCTCAGTTTAAGTATTCAATCCCCATTTTACGGTTGAGGAAATGGAGGCACAGAGAAGTTGAAGCGACTTGCCCAAGGACACACAGCAGGCATGTAGCAGAGCCGGGATTAGAACCCTGGTCCTCTAACTTCCAGACCGAGGCTCTTTCCATTAGGCCACACTGCTTCCCTGAAATGCCGGGAACTGCTGAGGACATGCAGGCTCCTCTCTCTCGCTGCCTATTCCCGCAATTTAAAGGGCAGCATTGGCAGTTTTGAGAAAAAGGCTAGCTTCACAGTGGCCGAAGCTGCGACCAAGGTCGAGGTGATGCAGTCCCGGGGAATCAATCGAGACCCCTGTATTTAACCCGGCCCTGGCTCTCCCGCCGCACGGGCCCCCGTGTGATCAGCAGCAGGCGATGTGAGAGATGGTTGATTCGAATTGGGCCGTGGCTGCTTTTTACACCGTTGTCGAGCGTGGCACTCACATCTGCTCTGGGAAACCCTGACGTCTTTGCGTGTTTATTCTCAAATACGAGCGTGTGCATTTAGCGTCTTATCAGAGAACCGTTTAGTAGGGGTGGGTTGTGAGGGCCTGGGAATTCAGCAGGCAGACACGGATGGTGGAAGATTTGCAGGCTAACTGGAAAGGGAAAGGGAAAAGATTGGCCAAGGAGCATTTTGAAGAAATGGAAATTTCAGGGCCCTTTGTGTGTTTAAGCTTCAGCTCTGTAATATCGCTTTCACATTTTAGCTCCACTTCAGGGCCCAAGGGAAATAATGCCCCATTACAGGAATAAGGTATGTGGTTGCTATTTCCTCACCCCCCAGGACCGAGGCTGGGACTCTTCAACCAGCCCCCATCCTTCCAATTCCCCAGAATCCCAGACTTGCTTGTGGTTTGCCAAAAGCAGGCTGATTTCAAGGCCTCCCCGTGAGTGAGAGGCGAAAAGGCTCAGCTCTGTCCTCCCCATTTGCACTTCTGCTCCTCCCCAAGCCCCCTGTTTAGAACAGCTAAGGAGGCTGGACCCTGCCCCACACGGGGCTCCCAGTCTTAATTCCCATTTTACAGATGAGGTAACTGCGGCACAGAGAAATTCGGTCACTGGCCCGGGGTCACACAGCAGACAACTGGTGGAGTCGGGATTAGAACCCAGGTCCTTCTGGCTCCCGGGCCCGTGCTCTATCCAGTAGGCCGTACTGCTTCCCTACTGCTTGACTCCCAGGGGCAGGAAGAGTCAGTAAACCGTGTAGACCTAACAAACACGGCTCCTTTGCCAGTGAGCAAGGAAGTCGATCTTTTCTTACACAGCCCTAGGAGACAAGAGATATCCTGAGCCACCAATGGAAGGGCAGAGGGAAAACTGCCTCTAACTTGAATCCATCAAATTAAGGCAAGAGCCCAGGGCCTCCCGCTGGTATCCTTCTGACATTTGCCTGCAGTTAATGCAACAATTCCAATAATTAGGTAGAAACCAATGAACTGTATTAAATCACTGGGGAGAAGAAGTGCCTAGAGATGGGCCCGATTTCATTGGTAAAATCCACTAGAACCAAATTCATTATGGTGGCAGAAGTCAAACAATTTAAATTCAAGGGCTACAGTTATGTCTAATTCGTCCTCTACATCTGCAGAATAGGGCCCATATATAAGTGTTTGTTTTGTTTGTACAAGTCAGTTAGGTCAGGCGCAGCCCCTGTCCCGCATGGGGCACAGTCTGAAGTTGGAGGGAGAACAGTTATGGAATCCCCATTTTTTAGGTGAGGAAACTGAGGTACAGAGAAGTTAAAGTGACTAGCCCAAGGTCACACGGCAAGCAGTTGGCAGAACGGTTGGCAGAGCCGGGATTAGAACCCAGGTTCTCTGACTCGCAGGCGCGTGCTCTTTCCACGAGGCCACGCTGCTTCTCGGCCATTTTTAGGTTCAAACGGCAGAGTAAATGAAGGCACCGTTTTCCATTCCATGGATGAAATTATTTGCTGTAAATCTGTCACTTAGTCAACAAGTATTTCATGAACAACTGAACCTGCATAGCACTGTACCTGGATTAATATCCTTAATATTCTACATTCTTTTTTATTCACTGTTCAAAGTCCAGTGCTCTGCACACAGTAAGCGCTCAATAAATACGATTGAATGAATGAATCATGCCAGAAGGCGTTAACAGTAATTTCCATAGTCTTTTTCATTCATTCATTCAATTGTATTTATTGAGCGCTTACTGTGTGCAGAGCACTGTACTAAGCACTTGGAAAGTACAATTAGGCAACAGATAGAGATGATCTCCATCAATCAATCGTATTTATTGAGCGCTTACTGTGTGCAGAGCAATGTACTAAGCGCTTGGGAAGTACAAGTTGGCAACATATAGAGACAGTCCCTACCGAACAGTGGGCTCACCCAACAACGGGCTCACAGTCTAGAAGGGGGGAGGCAGACAACAAAACAAAACAAGTAGACAGGCATCTATAGCATCAAATATATACATAGAATTATAGATATATGCACATCATTAATAAAATAAATAGAATAATAAATATGTACAAATATACACAAGTGCTGTGGGGAGGGGAAGGGGGTAGAGCAGAGGGAGGGATTCGGGGCGATCGGGAGGGGAGGAGGAGCAGAGGAAAAGGGGGGCTCAGTCTGGGAAGGCCTCCTGGAGGAAGTGAGCATTCAGTAGGGCTTTGAAGGGGGGAAGAGAGCTAGTTTGGCAGATATGAGGAGGGAGGGCAATCCAGGCCAGAGGTAGGACGTGGGCCGGGGGTCGACGGCGGGACAGGCGAGAACGAGGCCCAGTGAGGTTAGCGGCAGAGGAGCGGAGTGTGTGGGCTGGGCTGGAGAAGGAGAGAAGGGAGGTAAGGTAGGAGGGGGCAAGGTGATGGAAAGCTTCGATCTGATTACATTTTCCACTTTTCCCCAAAACCTTAGCAAACCGTAGCAGATTTGTCTTAGCAAAAGTTCTGACTCAGGTTCTCGTAAAGGTTTACCAAAACAGATTCCGACCAAGTCCAATAAAGGGAACGGATATTTCTGGTCCCTCTTCTCCTCAGCGGGTGCTTACCGAACAAAGTCAGAGGCAAGTTAGATTAGATTTAGAACCGGGTCATAGGACGGGATCCTAAATGTACATATCTATTCTATTTATTTTATTTTGTTAGTATGTTTGGTTTTGTTCTCTGTCTCCCCCTTGTAGACTGTGAGCCCACTGTTGGGTAGGGACTGTCTCTATATGTTGCCAACTTGTACTTCCCAAGCGCTTAGTACAGTGCTCTGCACACAGTAAGCGCTCAATAAATACGATTGATTGATTGATTGCTGCCTTTCAAGCTTTGGGATTGAACAGCTCACTCTGATA
The DNA here is from genome assembly GCF_015852505.1 of Tachyglossus aculeatus. NCBI lineage: Eukaryota > Metazoa > Chordata > Mammalia > Monotremata > Tachyglossidae > Tachyglossus > Tachyglossus aculeatus. The sequence continues at coordinate 60,019,516 of NC_052098.1, forward strand.
GGGCATTTCTATGTTCTGATTATTTTCTTCATTTCAGAGCTGCAGTGATGTCCTTCAGGAAAGGTTTGCCGTTGAAATGAAATGCAGTTCCGCTTTGCGTCTAGCGGCGTTGCACATTCAAGAGCGGATTTATGCTTGCGCCCAGCCCCAAAAGATATCTTTAAAATATATAGAGTAAGTCCAATTCGGTCTTCCTCTGAACGTGGTGACCCGATTCCCCTGGCCCCGTGAAGAAGCCGTGCGTTTCACACAGCGGGCCAACCATAGGCTTCTTCCCTCCCCTCAAGAATAACGCTCACCCCACGCGGGCAGGGCTGAGGTAGTGTGAGTCGGACTTGAGTCAGACTGGATTAAGAAGCTCACCCCCCACTTCCATCCCCTTCTCCCACACATACACAGCCACACCAAAACCGCTTGGGTTTGGGATCAGGGGGAGGCCTCAGTGCCATGACTAGGATGCTGTCTTGCCTATGCTCCCTAGGCAGCTGGGCCAATGACTCCCAGGAGCAACCACGTATGCCAGCCACAACTGCCAGCTGTGTACTGAGAACCACTTTTGGTTCAGAGCAGGGGTGCCATTCAAATGCTGCACTCCAGAGTCAGGCGCCGGGGTGGGAGTAGGCCAGGTTTGACCAGGCCCCAGATTTTCTGACCCTCGTAGGACTCTAAACCCCAAACTCCAACAGTGCAACTTGGGGAGAGGCCACTGAACTACTGCACAGCCCCAAAAGGGAGCATGGCCAAACTACATAATAACAATAATGAATAATTATGGTATTTTGTTAAGCGCTTACTATGTGCCAGGCACCATACTAAGCGCCGGGGTGAAAACAAGCAACTCGGGTTGGACACCATCCTTGTCCCATGCGGGGCTCATAGTCTCAATCTCCATCTTCCAGATGAGGTAACTCAGGCCCAGAGAAGTGAAGTGACTTGTCCAAGGTCACACAGAAGACAAGCAGCAGAGCCAGGATTAGAACCCATGACCTTCTGACTCCCAGGCTCTGTCCATGCTGCTACATGTGTACACCACTTGAAAGCCACACCGCCAAAACACCTGCCGCTGATTTCCATCAGCCGTTTTCAGGCAGGCACCAAGTTATTTTTGTAAATTTACTGGGGCATCGAGGTATTACATCTCACTCCCAACTTGGGTAATGTGTTGTAATGAAGAATAAAAAATGTAGCACTCAGATTTCCCTCTTCTCTGTCTTATCGGTGAGTTTTCCAAGCCTCTCAAAAATCCCAGGACGGAAGAGTTCCCTCAACTAACCTACCTATGTGCCTAGATCTGCACATCCGCAATGGCACCTGTTTGCCTAAGGCATTTGGATATTTCCATGAGCCAGATAATAATAATAATAATGTTGGTATTTAAGCGCTTACTATGTGCCAAGCACTGTTCTAAGCGCTGGGGTAGATACAAGGTAATCAGGTTGTCCCACGCGGGGCTCACAGTCTTCATCCCCGTTTTACAGATGAGGGAACTGAGGCCCAGAGAAGTTAAGTGACTTGCCCAAGGTCATTCAACTGACAAGTGGCAGAGCCGGGATTAGAACCCATGACCTCTGGCTTCCCAGCCTGTGCTCTTTCCACTGAGCCACGCTGCTTCTCATTTAGCTACTGAAATGCACGGGGAATACTGCGTGCTTTATAAAAATTCCTTTGTCCTCACCATGTCTCAGTGATGTGGGAGATCATACCTATTGTTATTTTCTTTTCACTGATAGAGAATTGAGGCCCAAACGAATCAGAAAATTGTCCAATGTCACAGGGTGAGTCAGAGGTGGACCCAGTCATGGGACTCACGTCTGTTATTCTTGGCTGTATCCATACTGAACCTCAGGTTGGAGATTTGTGTGCCTATAGCCAATAAATGTTCCCAGCACACAGAGTAAATGGATTGACCAACAGAAAAAACTGCATAAGTACTTAATTCCTGAATAGCTGCTGATAATTACTATGGTGTTTCATATAAGTGTGTCCTCCACTGGAAAAAGAGTCCCATAATTACAGACCCACGGGAATAATAAGTACAAAGATTACTGAATATAATTATATTCTTCGTCCGAGTAAAGTGCACTTTAAAATGAATTTGGTCATCTTCTATGTCTTGCGGCAGAAAGGACTGGGGAATAGAGAACTTTATATCTCCAACTTTACTCCGAAATATGAGAGGCAAAGACATCAAAAAAGCTATTAGCTTCCACATGAAGAGGAACCAAAGCTTGCTGGAGCCAAGACAAAAGGTAAAGTGTATCCACTAAATCTGGCACTGGGTTCTGTGTAAGCACCCTGAGCTGATGAGTTCTGTCATTAGTTTTGCCTCAGTCTCCACTGAGAGCTACTGTTCTTTAAAATAGTTTTCCTCCTGCAGTAATCTCACCCCTCCACGAACCCCAACCCACGCCTCTTCTGCTGAAGGCCTAGCAGAGGTATTCCCTGCTCTCCTACTTGGCGCTTTCCTTTCATGGCATGTGTGCTACCAAAGAGAAACGAGCAGCTCTTCTGTTAAGCGTGTCGTCCTCGTCCTAGGCTGAAGCCAGAAGACTCCCTTTCGAGCAAACGGAGGCTCTCTTTTGTCAAGGTTTTGCTCTCCCTGCTTCTACCAGGGAGAAGCAGCGTGGCTCAGTGGAAAGAGCACGGGCTTTGGAGTCACGGGTCACGGGTTCAAATCCTGGCTCCGCCAATTGTCAGCTGTGTGACTTTGGGCCAGTCACTTCACTTCTCTGGGCCTCAGTGACCTCATCTGTAAAATGGGACAACCCCCGTGGGACAACCTGATCACCTTGTAACCTCCCCAGCTCTTAGAACAGTGCTTTACAGATAGTAAGCGCTTAATAAATGCCATCATTATTATTATTATTACCAACTCAGATTCGTAGAGTGGGTTCTCTGCAGTCAGGTATTTTTTTTAATGGCATTTATTAAGCGCTTACTATGTGCAAAGCACTGTTCTAACCTGTATGCCCCCAAAAGAAGAGGCCTTACGGCCTAGCATTCGCTTGCCTTTGGCCACCTTTGGCTTGACATCCCTGGAAGTCGAGTCACAGTTCCAGGGAATCCACTTCAGCCCAAAGTCACGCTGTGGTTATTCAAGCCCATCTGGCCCCAGCAATGCAGAGGACTTTGGGAGGTTAGTTTGATTCTAGCACCAAGAGAAACTGCCTGAGCATAAGCCCCTTGCAAACAGATTGGAATCCCAAAATGAAATGATAGTAGGGAGCTGGGTGGGTGGGGAGATCTGGACTAAATCTGAGTTCCCAAACGTGGATATTTATTTTCAGAAAAGGAAACTGTGAAATATACAGACTGCAGTTAGAAGAAGTTGAAAAGGGCAGCTAAAAAAAAAAACATTAAAAAGTCTTCTTAGCAGCCCAGGTAAAATGTAAACCACAGAACAACAACAGTGGAAAGGGTGACCAAACAGAAACCCCGAATGGCAGCGCAAAAGAGTTAACCGGCGGGGAAATGTTATCCTCTCGAAATCACCAAGCTCATCCGAATGAGAACAGGAAAATCCATGAAGAGTGGCAGATCGGGAGCAAACGGGAAATTAGTTGGGCCAAAAAAGGAGTTTAAAGAGAGTCTTTCAAGGGGCTTCAAAGCCAATAACAAAAGATTTTTCAAACGTATCCAAAGTTGGAATCCAAGGAATCAGAGGGGCTCTTGATGATCTTGGGTCACAAGGTACAGTGAGGGATGAAAAGGAGATCGTCAAGCTAGTCAATTAATATTTTAGTTCAGTCTTTACTGAATAAGATATTAGATTCCCACGCTCAAATTGTTTATTGAAGAGGACAGTCAGAGGAACTGGATCAAACTGAGGTGATGTGACCGCTCAGGATGTCTTAGTACAGTGCTCTGCACACAGTAAGCGCTCAATAAATACGATTGATGATGATGATGATGAAGTAAAGAGATCACTGAGACCACTTGAGAGTTCTGAAGGAACTTGGAGGTGAAATTACAGAGCTCTTGGTACAAGTGTGTAAATCTCTCAGAAGACAATTAGATTGCCGCTGTACCTCCCCTCCCTAACAATGGTTCAGTCCAGAGGTGATGCTAAGAATTGTGGACTAGTAAGTCTCACTTCTTGTGTCGTCTTATGCCGTCGAGTCGTTTCCCACCCATAGCGACACCACGGACACATCTCTCCCAGAACGCCCCCCTCTCCATCTGCAGTCGTTCTGGTAGTGGATCCAGAGAGTTTTCTTGGTAAAAATCCGGAAGTGGTTTACCATTGCCTCCTTCCGTGCAGTCAACTTGAGTCTCCACCCTCGACTCTCTCCCTTGCCGCTGCTGCCCAGCACGGGTGAGTTTTGACTCGTAGCAGATTGCCTTCCACTCGCTAGCCACTGGCCAAGATAGGAATGGAATGGGCAGGCCTCTGCTTGACTTTCCCACCTGTAGCCGAGGCTGGTAGAGGACTGGAAACTCTCCGGGTGTGATCCTGAGAGGGGTAAGTCTCACTTCTATACCTAGAAAATTAGTAGAATTGATTATTAAGTTTAGGTTCGGTGCACATTGGAAAAAAAGCACCTGTGCAGGAAAGACTACATTGTTTCTGTCAATCCACCTATCACTGAATTTAGTGAAGGCTTTCCGTGTACTTGGGAGAGTACAATATAATAGCATTAGTAGACATGGTCCCTAAGGCATAGAGCCCAGCCCTGGGAGACAGAAGGACCTGGGTTCCAATCCCGACTCTGCTACTTGTCTGCTGTGTGACCTTGGGCAAGTCAGTTAATATCTCTGTGCCTCAGTTACCTCATCTGTAAAATGAGGGTTAAGACTGTGAGCCCCATGTGGGACAGGGACTGTGTCCAACCTGACTACCTTGTATCTATCCCAGCGCTTAGAACAGTGTTTGACACATAGTAAGCACCTAACAAATACCATTTTTATTATTATTAAGGAGTTTACAGTCTAGAGGGGGAGGCAGATATTAAAATAGATTATGAGCCTGTACCTGAATGCTGTGGGGCTGAGGGTGGGGTGAATGAAGAGTACAGATGCAAGTGTGAGGGTGACGCAGAAGGGAGAGGGAGTAGGGAAAATGAGGGCCTAGTTGGGGAAAGGGCTTCTTGGAGGAGATGTGATAAAGGGAAATCATGCCTCACTTTACTAGAGTTCTTTGACAAGATCAATATGTATATGGATAGAGAGAAACCAGTAAGAGTAATAAAGTTAGAATTTTTTAATTTTATAATCAGTCATTCATTCAATCGTATTTATTGAGCGCTTACTGTATGCAGAGAAGGGGACTAGACTGTGCTGGGGAGGTTACAAGGTGATCAGGTTGTCCCACGGGGGGCTCACAGTTTTAATCCCCATTTTACAGATGAGGTAACTGAGGCACCTCAGAGAAGTTAAGTGGCTTGCCCGAGGTCACACAGCAGACAAGTGGCAGAGCAGGGATTAGAACCCACGTCCTCTGGCTCCCGAGCCCGGGCTCTTTCCACTAAGCCACGCTGCTTCTCAAACGTGCAGTGGCCATCTGGAGACCATCTATTTCGGGTGCCATCTTCATAATGTCCCAAGCGGCAAGTATGCGGGTGGGGTCACGGAGCATTTGACTGCCTCTCTTGGTGGGATCCCCTTTTATCCCAGAGCCCAGGGACTGCAGCCCCCCTTAGCCTCTTCGGTAATCCAGCCCTACCCCCGACAAAGAGCAGTGCAAAAGAATGAACCTAAATTGACTTGCGTTTGGCTGTGCTGAGCTCTCGTCTTTAGACGTCAAGTTCACCCCGTTGTCTAGTGAAATTGAACCTTGCAGTGTCTCTGCAGTAGACCTCTTTTATGTGCTCTTTCTCCCATACATCCAGCCCTGTTCATTATAAACCATCATAGAGAGCATTTTGAAACACAGTTTGAATTAAGGTGAGTGACTTACTCCATTCTTAATTGTTTTTCTTTTTATTTCAATTCAAGCAACTGATATCTGCGGCACAACTGCGTTTAAATTATCTACAGATCCTTGGAGAGCTCAAAACGTACGGTGGGAAAATCTTTAATGCCACTTTAATGGTATGTATTTGAAAATCCAGGTGCCCACATCGGGGAGCCTGTCACAACATTCTCAACCCTCTTTCTGCGGAAGGGGAGCGTGCCAGAGCGGGAGAGTGGATATAGAGCAGTTGCGGGGTGGGGGATAATAGATCCCTACCACTTAAACCCCCCTTCCTCACCCCCCGCAGATGCCAATCACTACCAGACTCTGTGATATCCAAGGGGAGAAATAGAGGAGTGGGCAAGAGCCTGCTTCTCCCATCACTGTCACTCTTCCGCTGCTGCTTTCCTGTCCGGCTGGGCAGTCGCACACACGGGGGGCACGAGAGGGGAGATGTGTCGCAGACACAAACAGATGAGGCTCATTTACAAAGTGAGATCAACTTGTCTCTTGGTGATGGATTGGATTATACACTAAGGCGTGAGTAAACCTAGATTAGAATTTTGCAGGCATACATTAAAAAAAAAAAACTCTTCTCAATCTCCCTGTCTCCATTCTAATTCCATCAGAGATTCCATTTGGAGCCAAACCATCTTTTTAGGCCAGAGTATCTAATGTGAAGTCCCTGTCGAAGCACGCAAGCATGCACACACACCCTCACGCGCTTCTCCTGTGATAGAAGGGTTGCATTTTCGCTCAGCCCCATAAGGAAAACTCGTTGTAGTTCGCACTCCACATACTCCTCACCCATGAGCCCAGTCAACATTACATCACGCTGTATCCAAACAGACACAGTGACAGAAGAAACCTCCCCAGTTCTGCCATTGCGTCGTATCCAAAAATGCATCGTGAAAGAACGCACACAAGGAATGACCAGTATATGTACACACACACACACACACACACACACACTTGAGAGGGGCCATAGAAATGCAGAGAGATTTTCATAATGGATAGTTTTATGCATAAAATGATGCCTCATATTTTTAGAGAAGAAAATAATTTAGGACGTTTTATAATTGAACGTCAGGGTGCTCCTGTTTTGGATGATCTCTGCGGTATCAATATATTCTTTTCTATATATGTTCTATTGCAATCAGATGCAGATAGAATGTTTTTGACAACTCATTTCATTTTTCTTTCATATCTAAATGAATAATCTGTTCTTATTGGTGAGATAAATTGGGTTCTCATTCATCTCTCCTTACATAGTTACAGGACAGAGAATCATACATTGCCCTTCTGGTTGGAGCCAAATATGGGATCAGCCAGATTATTAATAGTAAACTTAACATTATGTCAACATTGGCCGAATTTGCGAATATCAGCAAAATAGACCTGACCGAAGAGTCTGAGAAAGTGAGCATGGTGAAAGTTTACCTTCAGGATGTCAAGGTAACCAGTGTTTGACAACTCTCTGAATCGAGATTTTTTTTTTAATATGGCTTGCTCGAAATTCACAAAAAGCCCATGGGTAAACCATTACAGGGTTGGCTTTTCAAGAGGAGTAAAGACTAAATATTTGCTGAATCATTACTTCTAGATAACTGATGGACTCCTTGAATGCAAAGGGTCCTTTAAATGTTAAAGTTTGCTATGTTCCTGTAAATACCGTTTTCTATCCGTATTGTGGAACCATTCTGTTGGTACTACTAATACGTTCCCCAAAATGCTGAAAAGCACTAGTCTGGAAAATCTTCCAAGAGAAGTGGTTAGTCAGGACTACGATTTAGGTAAAATGCCTTCATCTTTAGTGCTATAATAGGACTAGTTTTGCTAATTTTTCATTAGCAAAAAAGGGATGTTTGTGTTTTATATATATTATAATAATAATGGCATTTATTAAGCGCTTACTATGTGCACAGCACTGTTCTAAGCACTGGGGTGGTTACAAGGTGATCAGGTTGTCCCACGGGGGGTTCAGTCATAATCCCCATTTTACAGATGGGGTAACTGAGGCACAGAGAATTGAAGTGACTTGCCCAGAGTCACACAGCTGACAAGTGGCGGAGCCGGGATTTGAACCCATGACCTCTGGCTCCAAAGCCCGGGCTCTTCCCACTGAGCCACACTTCTGCTATTCTCTATATTTATAGACTCCAGAGAAAAAGAGAGTTCAGTCCTCTTTATATCAACCCCCGTAATGGACATTCCCACTCAGTGGAAATACATTTCCGGGGATTAAACAATTTTGTACTAATTCAGGACAACTGTGCTCCCCTAATATTCATTGACATGAAATCATTTTCTGTTTTCTGCCAATTCCCAGAACCTTGCTCCAAGCTACATTTAGGATCAGTACAAGAAACATGACAATGCAGTTCCCAGACTGATTTCTATTTCAAACAATTTTAAGTGCCAGTAGACTCCCTGACCGTAGGCAAGACAACCATATCTTCTGAAGAGAACAATTTAAACCTACATAGGTTAAGACTATCATCAAGGTTGATCCAAATTTAAATAGGGGTTTCACTAGGCAGGAAAGATTAAGATTTTTAAAGCCACAAAACATGAGATTCATCCTGGTGTCATTCGCATACCCTGAGTCTACCCGATTTGAGGCCTTCCCACTTCTGTTTACCCCCTAAACTTGTGATCCTGGATGGCTTCAAGGCCGTATATTTTTTTGTCCATTTGTTTTTGGTTTTTTAATGCGCTTACTATGTGTCAAGCGGATGAAGCGGAGAGGGGCATAGTCGTCAACGCCGCTGAGCCGCAATTGTCTCTCAGCCGCCCTCCCCCAGCCAAATAACCATCTACATGTACTCAAACTCGTATTTTCTCGCACTTCCAAGCTGAACTATCAGTCAGTCATTCAGTGGTATTTTATAAGCACGTGCCGAGTGCTGGGAAATACAGCATGTTCCCAAGACACATGTTCCATTCCCTCATGAAGTTTACAATCTAATGGAGGGGAGACAGAAGATAAAAATGACTTACAAATATCAATGGCCAAGAACGCTACTGATAAATCCCCCATCGTTAGGCTGTTAAGACAGAGGTAGACTCCGTGAAACTTTTTTTTCACATTTGTCCAGTGCATCTATGAGCCCATGGTGGGCAGGAATGTGTCTGTTTGTTGTTATATTGTACAGTCCCAAGCACTTAGTACAGTGTTTTGCACACAGTAGGCGCTCAATAAATATGATTGAATGAATGAACATATATATCTATACATAGGTAGATAGATATATATATATAATTCTACATGGTTTGATCTGTACAGTTAGCTATAGGCATTTGGATATTGAATACAAAATTTTAAATGGAGGAAACTATCACTCATTTGTTTATAGTGGACACTAGAAGAATTTAGATCTATTGATGTATCTTGAAATCATTGATAGACATGGATATAATTTATTCTGGGAACCCTAGCTTTATTATTTCTAAATCTTTGTCATAGTAGATAGAGCACGGGAGTCAGAAAGTCATGGGTTCTAATCCCGGCTCCGCCGTTTGTCTGCTGTGTGACCTTGGGCAAGTCACCTCACTACTCTTTGCCTCAGGTGCCTTATCTGTACAATGGGGATTGAGACTGAGCCCCATGTGGAGCAGGGACTGCGTCCGTCCTGATTTGCTTATATTCATTCATTCAATCGTATTTATTGAGCGATTACTGTGTGCAGAGCACTGTACTAAGCACTTGGGAAGTTCAAATCGGCAACAAATGGGTATCCAACCCCAGCACGTAGTACAGTGCCTGCACACAGTAAGCACTTCACAAATACCATCCTTATCATTATTAATTATTATTAGTTGAACCCTGGTGGGATTGCAAGATCCAGGAGTGTATTTCCATGCATTCCCATCCTACTAACTCTCAGCATTTCTGCCATTGCTAGTAACAAGGATTTGACTCATACTGTGGGCAGGGAGTGTCACTGTTTATTGTTGTATTTTCCCAAGCGCTTAGTACAGTGTTCTGCACACAGTAAGCACTCAATAAATACGATTGAATGAATGAATGAAAATGACTCTGTCTCCCTGTGTACTGATGTGTTTAGAGAGATAGAATCTTCTCACCTGTATATAAATATGCACATAAATATTTTATCTTTGAAGCTCCTTACTCTGCTACTGGAATCCAACAGTGCGAAAGACCTCGCCTGCCTTATTGCTGGTTACTACAGGTTGTTTGTACACTCGGCCGCCTCCATATTCATCTGGACTGGGAAAAAGCAACAGACCCATCGAATTTCTGCTGAAGAAGGTAAGAATGTGGATAGTTTTTGAATACCTGTTGTAGTGTAACAGGCCCCAGTCATCTTCATTGGGTGTGGGGAGAACTTGCTCACAGGGTCAATTTGAACTACATTCGGGCCGTGGGATTTTTTTTCCCTCGGATGGTCAAGATACTTTCCACCCTGGGAAGGGTCAGAGCTGTTATCTCTGGTGGCCACCTTCTGAGGAGCCCCAGGCTTTCAAAAGGTCAGCCCCATCTTCTACTTGGACCTGACATTTGGCCTTGCCTATCTGTCACCACTTGCCCCCTTAACTGATGCTGCCACTGTCCCTATCTACCCTTGTCATCGCTGCCTGACGTCTCTCACCGCGTCTACTAACTAGAAGGGCTGTCTGGTTTCCTCAGGGACACAGCAGGGAAAGGAAAGGGGAGAGGATGAGAGGCAAAGAATAAAAGAAAGGATGAAGAGAGGAAAAAACAAAAAGGAGACTGATGAAAAGGCAAATTAGTGGAGGAGCTTTTTCTCCCTGCCAAGCAGCCTTCACTCTCTCAGCAGCCCCGGCAGTGAGAAGATAAAGGTGTAGAAGAAAAACTATAGGGAACGGGAAGTAGTGTTTGTATCTTTGTAACCAACTTCATCATTTGTAATGACACTGTTTTCATTTAATCAACCGATAGTATTGAATGAGGACCTACTGCGTGCAGAGCACTGTTCTAAACATGTGAGAGAGTACAGTAGAGGTAATATCCTTGCCCTCCAAGATTTTATACTCGGGGTAAACAGGCACAGAATAATTTTCAGATAGGAAGAAAAGGAGAATGGGAAAAGGGATAAATGAACGTGTAAGGGCTGAAATGGCAGGTTATATAAATTATTACATCAATTTATGTACATTTAGACTGTGAGCCTCATGTTTAGACCGTGTCCGACCAGATTAATTTGTATCTATCCCAGTGCTTGGAAAAGTGCTTGACTCAGAGTTCGCACTTAACAAATACCAGAATGGTATGTTCGTAAGTGCTCCAGCTGGCTGTGAATGCATAAGTCCAGAGGCGCTAGTTGGGAGGCTATGAGCTGGAGGGAAGAGATGTAATTGAGGAATGCCTTCTGGAGATGGTAGCGTTTCAGAGGGGTTTTCAAGACGGTCCTGGGTCTGGCAGATTTGAATGGGAAGGAGTTTCAAGCAGGTGGAGGGCATGAACAAGGGGCCAGAAGTGGGCGAGGTAAGAACAAGGACAGTAAGAAAGTGGCCTTGGGAGAAGGGTAGAGTAGCGTGTGAAGGAGACAGGTGAATAAGAGGAGAGATTATCTGATGGAGAGTTGAAGCCTGTGGTCAGGAGGTTTTGCTTGACACACTGTTGACCTTAGAGAAAATGATCTTAGTAGAGTGAAGGGGCAGAAGGGGAATTTGTTGTGGGTCAAGAAGAGAGCTGGTGGAGAGGAAATGAGGATAGCACATGTATACAACTCCTTCAAGGAGTTTGGACAGAAATGGGGGAGGGTGATGGAGTGAGAGCAAGAGGATCCTGAGAGACCTTTTCTCAAGTAGGGGGGACTTGAACGATGTCTGAAGGCAGAGGAGGAAAAGAAGCCGATGGAGAGTGGAGGTTGAAGATGACAGCATGGCAGGGGGCGGGGGGGTGGAAGAAAGCGTTCTTAAGAGATGAAAGGGGATGGGTAGATTTTGAGAGTGGATGAGAGAACTCTTCCTGAGAGGCAGCTGAAGGAGGAGTAAGGGGATGCATGAATATGAGGGCATGAGGGAAACAAGGGTGGAACTTGGGGAGGTTCTCATCTGATAGTGCCTTTTTTGCCAATAAAATAGTTGGCAAGGTTGTTGCTGTTATCCCTTCCCCAGGTCTTGAATTCAGTTGGACTGAGGAAAAAAATGAAAAGTTAGGTACAGAGTTGCAGGAGCCTCTCATTTTCCGAGTGACTTAATCTGTAAATCCCTCAAGTACGGGGGCTACGTCTTCTTCTTCCTTCATAACTTTCCGCAGTGCCTGTTTAGCGCTCTGCTTCGTATGTCTCTCGTAACCCTTGGCAGGACGTTTCTCGACAGATACCGTCTGTTTGTGCTTCAGGTTACGAATCAAGAACCTGTAGTGACTCCGAAGAATCATCTGAAGTTGATTCTTCACTAGAGATCCTTTCAGATGGACACTTGGCAAAGTTTGGCCGCATAAAATCTCCCAGCAAAGAAGACAAACAGTGTGCGGTGCTCAGAGGGCAGAGCGAAGACAATTCAAAGTCAGAGGAGGAAAAGAGGGGCCTGATGAACAGTGAGACTAGCGCTGTGACTGACAGCGCATCTGAGGCCTCCGACTCCGCGAACACGGAGAGCAGAGGGTGCAAGACCAGTGGTTCCAGTGATTCGATGGATGCTCTGGAAGAAGATGACTTAGATGCATGCTCCTCCAGCAGACCTGAGTTTTTCCATTTCTACACACCCACTTTTAAAGAGAGACTCGATCAAGACGGTCGCCTCCTTACTGCAGACAGTGGAGAAGAGAAGAGTAGAGTAGAGGCCGATGGTTTCCTTTGCCTCCTCGAGTTATCCCGAGGTGCTAATTCTGGGTCTCCGAAGACCGCGTCTACCAGGTCTCCGAGTGATCCAAAACCCAACAGTTCGAAGAGAGAGCCGAACGGGCTGGCTCTAGACCCCAGATTTTATGATAACAGCAGGATGGAGTACTACAGTCTGTGTTCCAGGGTCTCCCCGGCGAGCCTTTTGAGTCACAGTTCCGAGAGCAGCTCTTCCAGGAACGGGTCTCCTAAATCAGTTCAGGAGGAGAATGTGCGGAGAGCCGATCCAGCCCCGGGGGTGGACTCGCCTGTTCTAAATCTGCCTGTTGGCCTAGAGGACACCAGCTCGGATGATGAATTCTATGATGCCGCTGATAAGCTTACACCTCCTGATGCCCTCTCAGGTAAGCCCGCCCCCTGCCTTGGCGTGAGATGGTTTTGTCATGGCTTATCTTAAAATTGGATTAGACTAGCCTACAAGATGGGGGCTCTATCTGGTGTGTCTTCTCTGCCTGGAGGGGTGGGCGTGCGTGCGTGCGTGCGTGCGTGTGTTTTCTGGTCGCATTTGTTGTCAGAGGTCTTTATGGCTACATAACCCCCTTCCGTGTCCGACTCTACCCCGATACAACCACTTCCGCATCCCACTGCCTACGCCGAAGGTCGTAGATTAATAAGGACCCCCAAGGGAACCCAAAAGGTCATCTGGTGCAGGCTCGTGTCTCTAGACAGGTGAATGGCTAAGCTGACCAAGGTAGATGGTTGTCTTTCACTTTTGCACAGCTCTCCAGGGGTGGAGACATCCTCCCCCACTACCTCTCACGCCTCCCCCGGCCCCAACCACCCTTGATAGACCAAAAGACAGACTTCTGAAGATCCTCGGTGCACAGTCAGTGCTACGGGATGGCAGTAAAGGACCATCCTGCGCCCAGGTGGTTTTTTTATAGAAAGTACCAAAGGGCCGTGAGAGCCAAAGAGCTGATAAAAAGCAAGAAAAACATTTGCTGGGCATCTGGGACCGCCTGCAGCCGGAGGAAGCACTGATGGTTTGGTTTCCACCTTTCCAGTGTTCACCTCCATGCCTTCTTCCCTCTGTCCAATAATCTTTTCAGGAAACCAAGGCTGATCCCCCCTCCTCCACTCCTACCTACGGTTTCGGATCCAACCAAGAAGACCCTAAAACTCTACGGCGCTTTAGGAGAAAATGCTAAAAATACGGCCACAGTCCTCACCCGCCATTCGGAGCAGTCTTCAGCTAGCCTTCTTGTTAAACTAGCTAACCCCCCTTTTTACAGTCTCCCTTGCTTTCCAGCATCTTTCGTAACGTTAACAGCTCATTTCATTCGAGCTGTCAGAATTTGCCCCAAGTGGCAGAGAACTTAGAGCCGTGGTGCAGAAAAGAATACAGCTACTCTGGCCTACAAGAATGAGTGGTGTCACTCCAACCACCTTGAGACAAGTCCAGACTTGACAAGTCATCGTTACCTTAGGCAGGGGCGGGGAGGGGGAGATAGTCTCCTGCTATTGCCCCTAAGTCATATGGCTTCTCTTTAAGCCGTTGGCTGCCTACTGGCTCTCGTGGTTTGAAGCCAGGCCAGACCCACGTACCTATCCGCTCTGCTTGTACAGAGGAAAGTCTCTAGACTGACCTAAGCCTCGCTTCTCTCTCTGGTTTCCTGCATTTCTAACGATTCCCTCCAGCCGATTGGAAATATTTATTCAGAATACAATCTAACGGCCATCCTCCTGGTTTTCTATCAGTCAGCCAGATTCTGCCCTGGCTATTAGCCCCTGATCCCGACACGCGATTTCGAGACTGGAGCTATATTGTCACCATTATTGGGCAGGGACGGCACACAGAATGTGTTCTTGTGTCACACTGATTTTCATTTCTTTACATCCAGATCCTTACACTGTCTCTACTAAGGACCAGGATGATTTCTGCTTGAAGAATAAGGCAAGAAGTTCTAATGTAGGGGAAAGCCTGACTCCGAGACCAAATAAAACGGAGTCTGACAGAAGAGAGGAGGTGAAGAAGTATGCAAAAACTCTAAGAAAAAGAAGGTCATTCTTACAGACCGACTACACATCTCAGGTTACGTTTCCCTTGGCTCCGTCCTTCTCCCTGGAGAGCGTGGATCACGTGTGTTGTTACGAAAGGGCGCCTTACCTAAACTTCATCTCTCACTCACCGACTGTTTCATCTTTACAAGACGTGCAGGGAGAGCCTGCTCTTCTAGAAACCAAGGCCCTTGCGTTACTGACTCCACTGAGAGAAGCCAAAAGTAAAACTCCTTCCTCCAGCTTGATGGAAATGGAGCCTGAAACCATGGAAACCAAATCAGTCACTGATTCCATTATATCTCCTATTTCAGCAGTTCGCCTCAAGGTGGATCCAGAAAAACGGGCCAGTTCTGGTGTCCCCCTGGTGACCACGAATGGTGCTCGAAATCACATCCATCCCCATCTCTCTTCCTGTTCGTTTGGCCACGATGCCCACTCAAGTGCTTCTGAAACATCCCTTCAGGTGCAAAACGGCAAAGCCGGAGTCACCGGAGGACCGGCAGGAGGGACTCAGAGCTGCTCACCTAATCTCCTTCTGGAAACCAGAGAGAGCTGGGTTTCGAGCGCAGATCAGGTGGTAACCCCAGGAGATGTGGCGTTGACTAAAGGTGACCGTCTTGAAGCTGGATTTGGTCATTTATCTGAAATGCCAAGACAGGAAGCTAGTAGAAAATACATGGAGCCCGTGTCGTCTCCGGGGGGCCAGTCCGGAAGCGGAGCCTCGCCAAGTGTCACCCATTCGGCAGAAGAGACCGCTTCTTCCCCCAAAGCAGTGGGCCCGAAGAAATACGTGCCACCTTCCTTTGTACAGGAAGAAGTAGAATTCCCCACAGGTGTCAGGAAGCCGAATGGTAATGTTTTGTTTAAGGAAATGCCCGGGAATGACTCCTTCCAGGACGAAGAGGATAAGAAACCCTCGGGTTTGTCTAACGTCATAGAGCTGCTTTTCGATAGGAATGAGCCACCTTGTGAAAGAGCTCTTCTCCCCTGGCAGGCATTTGGCACGAAGCCTGAGAACGACTCGCCTCATCAACAGACTGACCCCCAGGAAGAAGGCAGAAAAGAAGCCCCCCAGATTGCCAGCCCCCCAGGGAAGGGGCTATTGTCAGAGGGGCACTTGGACTCTGATATCCTCAGTGGGGTCCAGGGCTTTCCATCAGCTTTGCTGATGCCCTTCCAGGAAGGGAGCTCCGTGGCAGAGCACCAATCTGACAGTGAGGGGAAGAGAGAGGGAGACCTTAGGAAAGCTGTTCTTCGGGTAGACCTGAACCCCGGGCAGGCCCAACTGAATCCCCCTCTGTGTGTCATCGAAGAAACTTCCAGGCAGATGAAAGGGCACACCGTAAAGGAATGGCACTGTTTGGACTACTTTTCAACTGGCTGTGGCAATACCTCGGAAACCAGAGAGGAGAACTTGACTCTTACGCCACCTTCTTCAGACCAGTCATTCCTCTGCCTGGGCCCTGACAACAGTCCTGGTGTTTCTGTGAATCACAGGGCGGGGAGTCCTTTGGATTTTGCAGATATGAAGGAAGCCATCTTGCCAAAAATGGAGGTAGAAAAGTGTAGCTGCCAGTTACCGTACGCTACGTGTTTCCGCAGCTTGGACCCCGAAGCAGACGAGGAGAACATTGATTTGGAAGTGGGTGGCTCTTCGGCACCGCTAACGACACCCCCGTCTTCAGGAAACCCGATTCCCGTGGACTTGAAATCTTTTGAGCTCACGAGAGTGCGAAACCTTAGACCCCACTTGAGTGAAAACTGCCCCTGGCCAGACTATTTCTCCCAGGCCCTGAATCAGTTGCAAGTCAGACTGTGCAAGTCCCCCGTTGGCTTCTGCCAGCTCTTAGATAACATCGTTGAGCTACAGAACCTGTTAGAACAATTTCGGGCACCTGGGACTAAACACTCCCAGGATAAGTGTGCGTGGCACTTTTCTGAGAACAGAAATAGCCTCTGTGTCGGATCCCAGAAGCTCATGTCGAGCTGCCAGCATGTGATTAAAATCGACCAGTCCCCGGAAGAAATGCAACGCGCTTTACAAGACACCTTCCAAAACCTCCTCCAGCTGACAGGGGTCTACTTTCAGTTTACAAACTGTGGACACTGCATGAGGAGGCACGGAGATGTGACCGGGAACCTGAAGGATGTCATCTGCACCTACTATCAGTTCGTGCAGGCTGCGAAACTGACATGCGAGAGAGGCTATCGGGATCTGAGCGTGAAACTGTTAGCACGACAGTGCACGGCGCTCACGGCCGCAGTGTTTTGCTTGACCCAGCAGTTTCAGGGGTCCGCAGCTCTGTGAAACCGCTTTGGCAGTTACAGTGACGCTCTCCTGTCCTCCGAAATGGAAGTTGCCCTGAGAAGACCACCCCCCGCTACCCCATGACTCCCCTTGGCCCCTCCCTCTCCCCCCGCCCCCCGCCGATGTTTACTGTTTAGATATCCAAAATAAAGTATCTGACGCATAACAGTGGTCTGTATCGGATATGAGAACTAAAAGCCTTGGGTTTCGGTAGTGATGGACGCATGGGGAGCAGAATCCTTACTTCCGCTAGTATTTCGTGAAGCGCTCATTCGTGGTGGGGAGATGGGCAGAAATGAGAATTGGGCCTCGCCTAGAATTGGAAATTGAGGACATTTTCTCAACAGGTGGCTGATAGGCTAAAGGGGAAAGTAACAGCTAATCAAATAATATCATCAAATAGTATTTATAAGCACTCTGGAGAGTTCTGTTAGAAACTGCCTTATAGAATAGCCCATTGCAGTAATCAGGGAAGCACACGTGGTCCCTACCTCCATAGAATCATGGACGCATTGAAGCCGTCAAGGGCCTCATAAACCATCCGTTTCATCCCCCTGCCTCCAAGCAGGTGAATTACTAGGCCAGCCATCCAGAACTGATGGTTGTTTATTCTTTTCTTAAGTATCTTCAGGAATGGACTCCACAGACTTCATCGTCATCAAAATCATCGCCCTGTGGATCGGCCGCCTGTCCGGTTGTCCGTTGTCAGCGGCCCGTGTTTTTTTTAAAAAAACTGCAAATTGTACAAGTTAATATTTTTTAAATGATGAGCAATTTAAGTGAGTATTGTTAAGTAGAACAAATTGAAAGGAAAACGGGGACTAGAATAATAATTGTTCTGGCATTTGTTAAGCACTTACTGAGCGCTGGGTGGATGCAAGCGAATCGGATTGGACACGGTCCCTGTCCTACGTGGGGCTCGCAGCCTTAATCCCCATTTTACAGATGAGGAAACTGAGGCCCAGAGGAGTGAAGCGACTTGCCCCAAGTCACACGGCCGACAGGTGGCGGAGCCGGTATTTGAACCCACAACCTTGTGCCTCCCAAGCCTGATATGTCCACTATGCCATATCTGTTATTTTCTTGCAAGTACGGTGTTAGTGGTTGGGGAAGGGACAGTGTTGAAGAGAAGAGAAAAAAGGGAGCGAGAGAGAAAGAAGGAATGAGAGGATCAGAGAGGGAGATAGACGCAGGCGGAGACGGACCCATTTTACACATACGCACGCACACACACGCTTTCTCTCTTTTCTCCCTCTCTCTCTCTCTTTTTCTCTCTCTCACCCAGGTGATCATCCTCTTCCACAGCAGCAACGGGAAAGAGAGACAGGAGAGAGAGGCAGAAGAAACTGCCCCCTCCCTTACCTCATCCAGGATGAATGAACTGCTGTCACTAATCTCTCGGGTTTCTCCACGCAGGGCGGCCCCCTGGTAGCCCCCGAAACCTGGCGGCGGCAACAACAGCAGCATCTTCAGGCCAGAGCAGAAGTCAGAAGTTGGGCTGTGGACAGAGGTAGGGAAGGGGACGGTCCCTGCTTTGTATTTCTCCTCTGATTTCACTGCTACAGACTGATGACCCCCTCACCAGTAGGCTACATGCCGGCCGTGGGTGCAAGTTTAACAGGCCTGCAGTAAATAATTCAGTAAACATTCTGCGGTGTGCAAAACACTACCCGAGGGGCTAGAGAAAATGCAATAAAAACAGTGATAGGCCTGGTCCTAGCCTTCAAGGATTTTACAGTCTAAGGGGAGGAGAAACAACATCCATGGCAAAGTTTTGCTCAGGAAAAGTACCGCAAAGCTTGCGAGAAAACAGCAAAGATCCACAAGTAGAGAAATTACCATTTAGATATTTTCCAAAATTAGGTATTAGGTGCCTAATAACTTTCTGAAGAATGTTTTGTGAGAATAATTGAAATTCAGAGGCCCCGTGCCGAAAGATAACTACAGCTCAGCAAATTTAGAGCCCCGATCCGTACAGTGGTCAAAATCAGCTG
Organism: Tachyglossus aculeatus; assembly: GCF_015852505.1. NCBI lineage: Eukaryota > Metazoa > Chordata > Mammalia > Monotremata > Tachyglossidae > Tachyglossus > Tachyglossus aculeatus. The sequence goes on from NC_052098.1 coordinate 60,038,545, forward strand.
AGCCGAAGTCAGTAAGGAGTCCAGCCTCAAAATTTCAAGTGTTCCCCAAATCTTTAGCTTTTTTAATCTTGTCTCTATACAACTGGGCTGTTTCTATATACTCTTCTTCAGTGATCTGGCCTGATTCCCCCTTCTGTAGCTTTCCCATTTGCCCTTCAGATCTCCATAGAGGTTTTAGGAGAGTGTCTCAATGACCCAATATAACTAGGAAAACTCTGTTATTTGAACCTTTCTGAGTATTGCATCTGGTTGCTGATATGTAAGACCCCATCTAGAGGCTGTGGAGTCTTGGAAGATTTTTTTTTTTACCTCCTCTCCGCTCCAAATTTCTGTTACGAGGGAGCCACGGGTCTCCTTTATGACCTAGAGTTGGGGTCCAGAGAACTTCCCTGAATCCTATTCCATCTGGGTCAGAAACAGGACCCATTGTATTTCCTCCCTGGCCAACAGCTCCAAACTTGGAGCAAGGGCAGAAAAAAGAAATCCCTCCCCCAATGTGAATCTCGAGCTATCGGCAAAGAGTAGATTCCAGGGGTCCCTATCTATCTGGAATGAGGTCCAGCAAAGAGTTTTTCAAATTTGTCATTTTGAATCAGATTCCTGTCTTTCCAAGTTTACATCTACAAATTTGAGCATATTCTTCATACCTTTGCCCAAAATCATCAGTAAATATATTGACTAGGACCACTCTGGACAATGCCCTGTGGGATATCCCGTGGTTTTGAGCCATTAATAATTATTGTATATGTGCAACCCCCAACCTAAGAATGGGATAGAGAAGATAGTGGGTTGGAGAAGAGCAGAGAGGTGCATGTACCATCTAACATCCTTAACTTTTCTCCCTAATAACCTGCTATGGATCTGTCGTTTATCCAAACCCTTCTTGGGCCTATTGATATTTTCTGTCTAAACAACTTCATGTGAAACCAAATTCCATACTCTTTCTATTTGCCGTGGGAAGAAATGCTTCCTTTGATTTTTTTGTTTTTTTAAAACTTCCTCTCTTCAAGCTTCAGGCGATACCTTGTCATACTGGAGGTGTAGGATTTGGTGAACGACAATTTTGTCCTGTCCAGACATCACACGGTTTTGTAAGTATCCGTCCTCTCAATCCCTGACTCTTTGTACTGGAGACCTGATCTTTTCAATCTGTCCTGGTTTGAATCCTGCTCCACTCACTCATCATTTTAGTTCCCTTCTCTGTACCTTTTATAGCTCTCTTATTCTCTTTCTAAATTGCAGCGACCAGAACTGCCTGTAATATTCCAGGACAGATGTACGAGGGCTTTAGGTGGTAGTCAAAATGTATTTTCTCTTTTACCTCTACTACTCTTCCTGATGATACCCAGCACTTTAATGGACATTTTGAGTGGGAATGACCATTAAACCAAAGGCTTTGGGAAGAGTTGACTGTTGTCTCTGTCCTTTGGTTCCTATTTTTTAACCAGTTTTCTTCCCATTACAAATTCATGATAATTTGTTTTTTTAAAAAAAAAAAAAACACTGGTAAGGAACTGAGGCTGATGATGACAATGATGATAATGGAGTGTCCCATCAGGATGAAAGATGATCCTCAATCAATCAACAAATAAATCAGTTGTATTTAGTGAGTGCTTACTGTGAGAAGTATAATACAGCAGAGTTGGTAGACACATTCCCTGCCCAAATCGAGCTCACGGTCTAGAAGGGGAGATGGACACTAGTATAAATAAATCATTTATGGGTACGTACGTAATAATAATAATAATAATGGCATTTATTAAGCGCTTACTATGTGCCAAGCACTGTTCTAAACGCTGAGGCGGTTACAAGGTGATCAGGTTGTCCCACAGGGGGCTCACAGTCTTAATCCCCATTTTACAGTTGAGGTAACTGAGGCACAGAGAAGTCAAGTGACTTGCCCAAGGTCACACAGCTGACAATTGGCAGAGCCGGGATTTGAACCCATGACCTCTGACTCCAAAGCCCGGGCTCTTTCCGCTGAGTGCCGTGGGGCTGAGGGAGGGGTAAATGAAAGATGCAAATCCAAGTGCAAGGGCCTTGAGGGCTTAGTCGGGGAAGGCCTCTTGGAGGAGAGGTGACCTCAGTAAGGCTTTGAAGGTTGGAAGAGTGATTGTCCGTTGGCTATGAAGAGGGAGAGAGTTCCAGGCCAGAGACAGGATGAGGGGAAGGGGTCGGTGGCGAGATAGATAAGATGGAGGTTGGCATTAGAGGAGAGAAGTGTGTGGGCTGGATTGAAATAGGAAACCAAGGAGGTAAAAGAGGAGGAGGAAAGGTGATGGAGTGATTAAGTCTATGATGCCGGGGTGAGTGGGCAGCCACTGGTGGTTCTTGAGGAGTGGGGAAACAGGATGGCTTTCTAGAGAAATGATGAGACTTCAGGACTGAGAACTATGCAGAGGAATTGATTCTAGTGCTAGTGGCTTGTGCAGCGCCACTCATCCATTCATTCAATCGTATTTATGGAGCGCTTACTGTGTGCAGAGCATTATGCCCACACTCTCTCATCCCTGACAGCCACGTTCCTGCTGGGGTACGGAGTGCAAGTAAGGAGGCAGAGGTTCAGTACATTGTAAAGTGCCTCTCTAATCTTCGCCCACTTTAGGCAGCTGCACGGAAGAGCTGAGACTAGAACCCAGGTCTCCTGATTGCTCGTTCCATTCATTCAATCATATTTATCGAGCACAGCAGCAAGGTATTTAATTATATTATTATGTTCTTTGGTGACTCTCCATTCCTCTGAGAATTCTTAGACGGAGTTACATTGGTCATCCTCCAGTCGACCGGTACAGTTTTCATTTATAAAAATATTGATGGTACACTCTCTCCATGAGTTCTGCAACTTCCCCTCCAAGTACTCTCAGATATATGTGATCCCGTTCCAGTGATTGAATAATAGTAATTATTTTTTTTATTATTATTATGGTATTTGTTAAGCGCTTACTATGTGCCAAGCACTGTTTTAAGCACTAGAGTAGATACAAGGGAATCAGATTGGCCCACGTGGGGCTCACAGTCTTCATCCCCATTTTATAGATGAGGTAACTGAGGCACAGAGAAGTTAAGTTATTTGCCCAAAGTCACACAGCTGACAAATGGCGGAGCCGGGATTAGAACCCACGTCCTCTGGCTCCCAAGCCCATGCTCTTGCCACTAGACCGTACTGCTTTTCTGAATTGTTTACATCAAGTTCTCTTATTTGGTTGAAACATCCTGTAGGTTTACCACAGCTTGATTCAGTACCTCATACTTTTCTCCTTGAAGAGCACTTTCATCATCAATCGTATTTATTGAGCGCTTACTGTGTGCAGAGCACTGTACTAAGCGCTTTCAGTTTTGGAACCTCCCTAAAGTATTCCTTAGAAAAGACTGAACTAAAGAATTCATTGCACCCCATTAGAAGCAGCATGGCTTAGCGGAAAGAGCACAGGTTTGGGAGTCAGAGGATGTGGGTTCTAATCCCAGCTCTGCCACTTGTCATCTGTGTGACCTTGGGCAAGTCACTTCTCACCCTCGGCTTCAAGGCTGTCCATCACCTCGCCCCCTTCTCTCCTTCTCCAGCCCAGCCCGCACCCTCCGCTCCTCTGCCGCCGCTAATCTCCTCACTGGGCCTCGTTCTCGCCTGTCCCACCGTCGACCCCCGGCCCACGTCCTCCCCCTGGCTTGGAATGCCCTCCCTCTGCCCATCCGCCAAGCTAGCTCTCTTCCTCCCTTCAAAGCCCTACTGAGAGCTCACCTCCTCCAGGAGGCCTTCCCAGACTGAGCCCCCTCCTTCCTCTCCCCCTCCTCCCCCTCTCCATCCCCCGCCTTACCTCCTTCCCCTCCCCACAGCACCTGTATATATGTTTGTACATATTTATTACTCTATTTTACTTGTACATATTTATTCTATTTATTTTATTTTGTTAATATGTTTTGTTGTCTGTCTCCCCCTTCTAGACTGTGAGCCCGCTATTGGGTAGGGACCGTCTCTATATGTTGCCAACTTGTACTTCCCAAGTGCTTAGTACAGTGCTCTGCACACAGTAAGCGCTAAATAAATACGATTGAATGAATGAATGAATGAACTTAACTTCTCTGTGCCTCAGTTGCCTCATCTGTAAAATGGGGATTAAGACTGTGAGCCCCATGTGGGACAACACGATTACCTTGTATCTACCCCAGCGTTTAGAACAGTGTTTGGCACATAGTAAGCGCTTAACATATCATTTTGTCTTATGCCGTCGAGTCGTCTCCGACCCGTAGCGACTCCACAGACACATCTCTCCCAGAACGCCCCGCTCTCCAGCTGCAGTCATTCTTTTAGCGTTTCCGTAGCGTTTTCTTGGTAAAAATCTGGAAGTGGTTTACCATTGCCTCCTTCTGCACAAACAAATACCATTATTATTATTATCTTATTCCTTTTCATTCCTAAGTGCACCTTTTTCACTGTGATTGTCAGGTAGCTGCCTTCTCTAGCCAACTTCCTGCTTTTGATTTATTTTAGAGAGAATTATCATTAGCTTGGGTATCCCCTGCAAGATGCTTCTCATATTCCCCTTTAGCCTCCCTAATTCTCTATCTAGATCTGACCTGTCACTTTTGCTGGGCTTTCTGGTTCTTTTCACTTGAGTAAGCTTTTGATTTGTTCGGTACTTTTACTTTGTCATTTGGGCCATGCTAGATTTCTATGATTGCCAATTGTTGTGGCACACATTTTCTTCGTACCTCTAATACGGTGATGCCTCTTGTGGGTCTTTTTGTTGTTGTTGTTGTTGTTTTTCCAAAGGTTTACGTTTTATCATAGCCCTCTTTTTCAAAAGTTTAGTATTATTGTGTGGGTTTGCTTTTGATGCATCACTTGCAGGACCCATCCCTAATTATGATGATATGGGGGCAAAAAGCTTCCCTCTCTCTCATCCTGGGACAGCTCAGTTAGGAATTTAAGCCTCAGTGGGAGAGTTATCAGTCTCACTTGGCCTGGTGGCAGGTGATAGCGGGATACAAGGAGTGTAAAAAGGACAGGGTTTTACCAAGGATAGGGCCAGAGAGAGAAAGAAGAGAGAAAGAAAAGAGAAAGGGGAGAAGGAACAGAGAGAGAGAGAGAGAGAGAAGAGGGAATGAGAGAGAGAAGAAAATGGAGAGGGGATGAAAGAGAGGAGAAAGGAGAAGGAATGTAGGGAATAGAGAAAGTGAGACTGAAAAGGGAAAATGAGGCAGAAATAGGGAATGGGTGGAAGCGAAGCGCAGCAATTTTTCAGGAACGAGTCTCCCTCTCCCCACCGTTGCCACAGTTTACCACCAGAGTTGTCATTCTCCGTCTCTGTCATTACCCAGCCCCAGCCATTCTGTCCCAACCAGGTGGTAATAATAATAATAGTAATAATAATAATAATGGCATTTATTAAGCGCTTACTATGTGCAAAGCACTGTTCTAAGCGCTGGGGAGGTTACAGGGTGATCAGGTTGTCCCATGGGGGGCTCACAGTCTTCATCCCCATTTTACAGATGAGGGAACTGAGGCCCAGAGAAGTGAAGTGACTTTCCCAAAGTCACACAGCTGACAATCGGCGGAGCCGGGATTTGAACCGGTAACCTCTGACTCCAAAGCCCAGGCTCTTTCCACTGAGCCCCGCTGTTTCTCTATATCTTCTCTTTATCGTGGTGACGATAAAGGCGGAGGATCCAGACCCCAAAGCGATTGTAGCCACCCAGTTGTGCCCAAATCAGCCCCCTCAACCCTGAAGAGAAGTTTTCAGTGTGACCAGAGATAACGTCATTCTGCCGTGCTAGAAACTCCTATTCCCTGCCTGAAGGGCCAGTCAGCCACCGCTGAAGAAAAAGAAGAGGAAGAATCATCTTCTTTAGCCATGCCAACAGCAGTCACTGTCACATTTGCTACCACAGCTGAGAGGCCCTGCCCCCCCATTCTGGGAAAAAGAGGGGCCCTTAAAGAATTCCACTTTAGACTTGGTAGGATGTGGATCAGAACTCCCCAGATTGGATTAATTTAGCCTCAAATCGGCCTTCTGATCACTTTACTTTTACCTAGTAGTTCTTGTCCTTCTTGGCTCCTTTTTCTCTCTTTTTTTCTTCCCATGCCCTCTCCTTTGAGACCCCTGCTTTCTGTCTCTGTTCAGTCATCATCATCATCAATCGTATTTATTGAGTGCTTACTATGTGCAGAGCACTGTACTAAGCGCTTGGGAAGTACAAATTGGCAACATATAGAGACAGTCCCTACCCAACAGTGGGCTCACAGTCTAAAAGGGGGAGACAGAGAACAAAACCAAGCATACTAACAAAATAAAATAAATAGAATAGATATGTACAAGTAAAATGGTCATAAGTATGTACAAACATATATACATATAACATCATCAGCAATCGCATTTATTGAGCGCTTACTATGTGCAGAGCACTGTACTAAGCGCTTGGGAAGTACCAGTTGGCAACATATAGAGACAGTCCCTACCCAACAGTCTAAAAGGGGGAGACAGAGAACAAAACCAAACATACTAACAAAATAAAATAAATAGAATAGATATGTACAAATAAAATAAATAGAGTAATAAATATGTACAAACATATATACATATATATATATATATGTATATGTATATATACATATATACATCCAGTCTCCTTCCCTTCCAGCGCAACCTGTGTCTTCCGTCACTGGCTTTTTATTTGTCTTCGTTCTACGGGACTGTAAGTGCCAGGAGCCCCCCCTCCTCCTAAAACTTCCAGCTGGTTTGGGTCTGGTTGGATTTATAAGGTTGGTTTGGGCTGGGCTGGGTTGAGACGGTTCGGTAAGGGCTGGTGCGAATCAGTGATTGCCTCACTAAACCCTAGAAATCTATATATTCATTCATTCGTATTTATTGAGCTCTTACTGTGTGCACTGTACCAAGCGCTTGGGAGAGCACAATACAACAATAAACAGACACATTCCCTGCCCACAACGAATCTAGAGGTGGGGATAATATATAAAATCTATTTTTTATTATATTTTATATAATATAGAAAATGATAGCCACACTCCATGGGATGGCTTTCGGCTACAATGCCGACCGTCCCTACTAAAAGAGAATCACTAATGTGAGCGTATTTCAAGGCTGGCACAGGGAAGGAGAGGGGAAATGTGATAAGGCTTCGTGCCTTCAATGGAATTTATTGAGCGCCTTCTGTGTGCAAAGCATTGTGCTGAGCGCTGGGAAGAATATACTAAAGGATCAATAAGACTTGCCTCATTTTAGACTGTGAGCCCACTGTTGGGTAGGGACTGTCTCTATTTGTTGCCAACTTGTAGTTCCCAAGCGCTTAGTACAGTGCTCTGCACACAGTAAGCGCTCAATAAATACGATTGATGATGATGATGACTCTGACCCTGACCCTCAGCGGGCTCACAGAGAAGCAGCGTGGCTCAGTGGAAAGAGCACGGGCTTGGGAGCCAGAGGTCATGGGTTCTAATCCCGACTCTGCCACTTGTCAGCTGTGTGTGACTTTGGGCAAGTCACTTCACTTCTCCGTGCCTCAGTCCCTCATCTGTAAAATGGGGATTGAGACTGTGAGCCCCATGTGGGACGGGGACTTGTATCCACCCCAGTGCTTAGTACAGTGCTTGGCACCCAGTAAGTGCTTATTCATTCAGTCGTATTTATTGAGCGCTTACTGTGTGCACAGCACTGTACTAAGCGCTTAGACTGTGAGCCCGTTGTTGGGTAGGGACCGTCTCTATATGTTGACGATCTGTACTTCCCGTGCTCTGCACACAGCAAGTGCTCAGTAAATACGACTGACTGAATGAATAAATGAAAACAAATGCCATAATTTTTATTATTAAAATGTAAGAACACCAACCCAGTGATAAACCCAATGAGAACACCGGAGCATCGCCATTGAAGGAGTCGTAATCAAAACTGCCTACTGTGTAGGCAGGGCTGTCCAGAATCAGATAGTCACAACGGCCACAGCCAGGGCCTTCCCAACTTTCTGAAACTCGTGGAGGCAACGGTGCTTGAGTCTCTCCCACCCTGCTTGGGCCAGGAAGATCTAGGAGCAGTGTCCCGGGATGGCATGGGGGGAGGGAGGCGTGGGGGTCCCGGACATTGTGACGCAACAGTCTGGTGGCCCGGGAAGGCTAGGGCCATGCCCTGCCACTGCCAGTTCTGTTCTGCCCTGCTCACGAAAGGTAGGTCTCTGCATTAAGCGAACCGGTCACAAATTGCGAGGTTCCTTCCTGCCACCGAGATACCATCTGGGGTAATCCTTTGAGCCGGGGCGGTGAGAGGAGAAGCGCTGCGAAAGTGCCTTCAAGGCACTGAGAGCTCACCTCCTCCAGGAGGCCTTCCCAGACTGAGCCCCTTTCTTCCTCTCCCCCTCTCCCTCCCCCCCATCTTACCTCCTTCCCTTCCCCACAGCACCTGTATATATGTTTGTACATATTTATGACTCTATTTTACTTGTACATATCTGTTCTATTTATTTTATTTTGTTAGTATGTTTGGTTTTGTTCTCTGTCTCCCCCTTTTAGACTGTGAGCCCACTGTTGGGGAGGGACTGTCTCTATATGTTGCCAATTTGTACTTCCCAAGCGCTTAGTGCAGTGCTCTGCACACAGTAAGCGCTCAATAAATACGATTGATGATGATGATGGTGGTGGTGGCCTGACGGAGAGCAGTGGGGGATGTGGAGGAGAAGCTCTGCAGTCGTTTCCTCCTCTATCTTTTCAGCGACAGCAGCAACCGGCTTAGCCGACCCATCCTGGGCCGTTATTTGGGACTTCTGGCACAGCAGGATGTTGTCTTTCCAGCCACGCTGACAACTCCTCCCCATGTTTCCTTCTCCTGTGCCATCCGTGGCTGTTCATTCAAGTCCAAACAAACCAGTTGCCGTGCATATGTCAGCAGTTACCTTTCAGCCACTTAAAATAATGCTGGCCAATATTGCACATAAGGAAGGCAGTCATGGTCTCCCCTGTGGCTTCCCCCACTAGGACCTTCTTCCTTGGATTCTTTCTAACCAGGACTTTCTTTCTTCCAGGAACTCCTCTAACCTTGGACTTCTCCTTCAAGATCTTTTCTCGGCCTGCTGTCCAAATCCCCTCTCCCTCAGTTTCGGCTCTTCCGGCTGGACTCCATCTTTCCTGGTCACAGGACCCAGGGACTCGTGGTGAGTTGTGTTACTTGATGTGTACTTTAGCCTTTGTATGTTTCTTTCTGCATGTGTGTCTGAATTAATAATCATAATGATAATGGCATTTGTTAAGCACTTACTATTCATTCAGTCGTATTTATTGAGCGCTTACTGTGTTCAGAGCACTGTACTAAGCGCTTGGGAAGTACAAGTTGGCGACATATAGAGACGGTCCCTACCCAACAACGGGCTCACAGTCTAGAAGGGGGGGACAGACAACAAAACAAAACATGTGGACAGGTGTCAAGTCATCAGAACAAATAGAATCAAGACGCTGAAGAGACGCTCCTTCTCTACCCCAGTGCTTAGTTCAGTTCCTGGCACATAGTAAGCAAGAGAAGCAGCGTGGCTCAGTGGGAAGAGCACAGGCTTGGGAGCCAGAGGTCATGGGTTCTAATCCCGGCTCCGCCACTTGTCAGCTGTGTGACTTTGGGCAAGTCACTTCACTTCTCTGGGCCTCAGTCCCCTCATCTGTAAAATGGGGATTAAGACTGTGAGCCCCACGTGGGACAACCTGATGACCTTGTATCTACCCCAGCGCTTAGAACAGTGCTTGGCACAGAGTAAGCGCTTAACAAATACCATTATTATTATTATTATTAATAATAATAATAATAATAATAAAAATAAATACTATTATTGTTATTACTATTATTAAGCATGCCAGTTTGGGAATGCAGTTACATTTTGGGGGTTCTGTTCCAACACCCCAAAGACCTAGGCAAGATATTTAAGGTCCCACTTTGGGTCAGGGTGGCAGGCCAGGACGTTGCCTATAACCATGTCCTGTGGGACGAAATTCTGGGAATGGGTAGCAGAGGCAGAGGTAAATCCTCCTCCCTCCCATCCCTGACTCTCCCTTCTCCCCCGCTCCCCTTGCTCTTCGCCCCCTCTTCTTTCCCTCAGCTCCCTCCACTGATTCAACCCAAGATGCCCAGAGTTCTGACAGTTTTTATTCTTGGGTGACATTGATAGACAGATGTATGCTCTTGCCTAATCTCTTTTTCCCCGCACCCACAGGGACATCAGGTCTTCGGTTGTGCCTGAAAAACTTTCTTTTGAAACCAGATGTGTCTAAGGCACGTACCAGCTATAGGGGTGCCCCATCACATAATAATTATAATTATGGTATTTGTTAAGCGCTATGTGCCACTGTTCTAAGCGCTGCCACCTCTCATCCCCCCTGCAATATTTCTAGTGTTGCGTTACCTAGCTTGGGTTAAGGGATAGGGGAATGAGAGGATGAGTGTTGATCTGAATTCTTCCTCCCTTCAAAGCCCTACTGAGAGCTCACCTCCTCCTGGAGGCCTTCCCAGACTGAGCCCCCCTTTTCCTCCGCTCCTCTTCCCCTCCCCATCTCCCCCACACCCTCCCTCTGCCGCACTTGTGTATATTTGTACATATTTATTACTCCTTATTTTACAAATGATGTATAAATATATATCTATAATTCTATTTATGTATTCTGATGCTGTCGATGCCTATCTACTTGTTTTTGTTGTCTGTCTCCCCCCTTCTAGACGTGAGCCCGTTATTGGGTAGGGACTGTATATGTTGCCGTATTGTACTTTCCAAGCGCTAAGTACAGTGCTCTGCACACCGTAAGCACTCAATAAATACGAATGAATGAATGAATGAATATCTAGAGGAGCAGCGTGGCTCAGTGGAAGGAGCACGGGCTTTGGAGTCAGGGGCCATGGGTTCAAATCCCGGCTCCGCCAATTGTCAGCTGTGTGACTTTGGGCAAGTCACTTAACTTCTCTGGGCCTCAGTTACCTCATCTGGAAAATGGGGATTAAGACTGTGAGCCCCCCGTGGGACAACCTGATCTCCTTGTAACCTCCCCAGCGCTTAGAACAGTGCTTTGCACATAGTAAGCGCTTAATAAATGCCATTATTATTATTATTATTATCTATAATTCTGTTTATGTATTCTGATGCTGTCGATACCCATCTACTTGTTTTTGTTGTCTGTCTCCCCCCTTCTAGACCGTGAGCCCGTTGTTGGGTAGGGACCGTATATGTTGCCGAATTGTACGTCCCAAGCGCTTAGTACAGTGCTCTGCACACCGTCAGTGCTCAATAAATACGAATGAATGAATGAATGAATATCTATAATTCTATTTATGTATTCTGATGCTGTCAATGCCTATCTACTTGTTTTTGTTGTCTGTCTCCCCGCTTCTAGACCGTGAGCCCGTTGTTGGGTAGCTTCAAGCTAGCTCTCTTCCTCCCTTCAAGGCCCTACTGAGAGCTCACCTCCTCCAGGAGGCCTTCCCAGACTGAGCCCCTTCCTTCCTCTCCCCCTCATCCCCCTCTCCATCCCCCCCATATTACCTCCTTCCCTTCCCCACAGCACCTGTATATATGTATATATGTTTGGACATATTTATTACTCTATTTATTTATTTATTTTACTTGTACATATCTATTCTATTTATTTTATTTTGTTACTATGTTTGGTTTTGTTCTCTGCCTCCCCCTTTTAGACTGTGAGCCCACTGTTGGGGAGGGACTGTCTCTATATGTTGCCAATTTGTACTTCCCAAGCGCTTAGTCCAGTGCTCTGCACATAGGAAGCGCTCAATAAATACGATTGATGATGATAGGGACTGTATATGTTGGCGAATTGTACTTCCCAAGCGCTTAGTACAGTGCTCTGCACACCGTCAGCGCTCAATAAATACGAATGAATGAATGATTTGAGGGGTTTGGGACCGAACTACAATTCCCAGAGTGCACTAGGGGAAAGCGGCGGGGGGGCCGGAAGTGACCTCATAATGGCAGCGGCGCCCGTTACCTTGACAGCCGCTGGGACTCCGAGTGATTGTGCGCGAGCCGAGGGTCAGTTGCGCGTGCGCGCGCGGAGGAGAGTTGTGATTGGCCAAGGGCTCAACTAGGGCGCCCCCGCTTCTGGAAAAGGTGGCCCAAGACAACGGTCCTCAGGCGGTGAACCCTGGAGGTCAGAGGTCAAGGGTCAAGTCGGGCCTTCGCCCCAACGCTTTCCTCAGCGTTTTTGCCGGTAAAAAGGGCGATGAGCGGTTTTATGATTTCGATTTTCCTTTCTGTTTTTCCCCTGGCTGAAATTATCCTAAAACTGCTGCCCCGTGGCCGGGTGGCTTTGGGAGGTGGAGGTCGTGGGTTCTCCTCCCGGCCCCGCCACTTGGCGGCCGTGACACCTTGGACGAGTCACTTCACTTCTCTGGGCCTCAGTTCCCTCATCTGGAAGATGGGGCTGAAGGCGGTGAGCCCCACCAAGTGAAGTGACTTTGCCCAAAGTCCCGCAGTTGCCAGGTGACGGGGCCGGGATGTATATATGTTTGTACATATTTATGACTCTATTTATTTTACTTGTACATATCTATTCTATTTATTTTATTTTGTTAGTATGTTTGGTTTTATTCTCTGTCTCCCCCTTTTAGACTGTGAGCCCACTGTTGGGTAGGGACTGTCTCTATATGTTGCCAATTTGTACTTCCCAAGCGCTTAGTACAGTGCTCTGCACATAGTAAGCGCTCAATAAATACGATTGATGATGATGATGATGATTGAGAACCCATGGCCTCTGACTCCCAAGCCCGGGCTCTTTCCTCTAAGCCACGTTGCTTCTCTACAGCAACTGTTGCTCACCTCCTCCAGGAGGCCTTCCCAGACTGAACCCTCCTTTTCCTCTCCCCTCCTCCCCATCGCCCCAACTCCGTCCCTCTGATCTACCCCCCTCCCCACCCCACAGAGTTTGTGTATATATAATAATAATGGCATTTGTTAAGCCCTTACTACGTGCAAAGCACTGTTCTAAGCGCTGGGGAGGTTACAAGGTGATCAGGTTGGCCCCCGGGGACTCACAGTTTTAATCCCAATTTTCCAGATGAGGTAACTGAGGCACAGAGAAGTGAAGTGACTTGCCCAAAGTCACACAGCTGACAGTTGGTGGAGCCGGGATTTGAACCCATGTGCCATATTTTTTATTCTATTTATTGTATTAATATGCATTTATCTATAATTCTATTTATATTGATGTTATTGGTGCCTGCCTACTTGTTTTGTGGTCTGTCTCCCCGCCTCTAGACTGTGAGCCCATTGCTGGGGAGGGATTGTCTACTTGTTGCCAAATTGTACTTTCCGAGCGCTTAGTACAGTGCTCTGCACACAGTAAACACTCAATAAACACGAATGAATGAAAATTCTCTAAAAATTACTTAGGTTTCTACACTACTAAGGATTTCTTCCCTGAAAGGCATGTGTATTAAGTCAGTCTTGTGTGATGTTTTTTTTTTTTTGGCCAGTACGGTGTACCTTCTGTACTTTGATAAGTAACACAACTTGGGCTTCCAAACAGACTGTTGATATTCGGCCAGGCTTTGAACGTGTGCCGCAGGCAGGGGTTGCCTTTTTAGGGGATATTAGCTCTTAACTGCATTCTCTTCCTTTCCATAAATTGTACTGTGTGGAAAAAAAAGAAAAAATGATGGAATCTATGGAGGATAAACCAGTAGAGAATCTTCAGCAAACAGAGTCAGACCAGCCAAGGGGACAAGGAGTCTCCTTCAATCATGAGAGTGAGGAAACATTATCCGAAATCTTCAAGCTTCTGCAGATCGACGTAGGGGAAGAAAGCCCAAAGGCATCATTCAAGACAAATGAAACACGGTCCTCGGTATGTACAGTGGCAAAACTTTGGCTTTGGAGCGGTGAGGCTAGATCCCAATGGAAGTCATTGTGGTAACAAAAAGAGACAGGTGGGAGGTTTGTAAAGCATCCAGGTGGATAGGTACATTGAGCGGCCCAATGAGTGAGACGATTTTTTTTTTCTTGATACAGAGTAGTTTGGTAATGGCACTGTAGTAGAGGAAACCAGTGAGAGCTCAGTGATATTTCTGATGGCCAGGAAAGTTTATCAGTGCTGCAGCAGACCAAATCTGATTCTTGTTAAAAGCACAAACACACACACACTCCCCCAAAACTGCCACTAACTTCAGATTCCTAAAGCAAAAACAATTCTAGTCAAGCTCATTGACGCAGTGGGTACTTTTCTAGACGTTATTTTCTGCTACTGCCACCCTTTCGGACACAGTGCAGACTTTTAAGACCTCTAGGTGAGTTGTTAAACCTTTTGTTGTTCAGGACCGCATTTTATATCTGCCTCTGGGACTTATGAAATCTCATGCCATTTTGTTTTCTTTGGCAACAAGAAAAATGTCTTAAGGAAACAGAAACATTGGAAACAAATCATCGCAGCAAAAAGGAGCAAGAGAAAGCAAGCAAAAGAGAGAAGAAGAGCCAAGCATGCTGAAGACACAAGTACGGTACCAACAAACCATTCTGTTTGCACATGGACATTTAGTCTTCTTTGGTGTTCAGTAGTGTAATATTTTCTTTCAGTTGGTGTTTTGCATAAATGTTTCTAGAAACTAGATCAGTGGGTACATCTTTGCTTGCCGAAATAAACACGTGTACATGAGGTACCCGCATTTGGACCCAGTGTTACTAGAGGAGGGCCAAAGAAGAAAAAAAAGAGTTAATTTTACATGTCATGCTTTATGAGTACTTAATATGTGGGAAGCATCCTTTGTATGAAGCCTCACTTGAGCCAAAGTGTCTGTTCGTAAGTGCTAATGATTCGTAGATGAATGGAGAACACAATTTTTCCCATGAACTGTATTCGCTCCCTTACTATCTTTGTTTCATCCTTGTCTGTACATTAGGCGTCTGCCACCAGTATAGCAAACGTGTTTTGAAAGCAATGATGCGAGAGAGATTTTTGGCGGCCAGAGATTCTGGACCCAGACTCTGTGTAGATTTGAGCATGACCAAGTACATGTCGAAAAAGGTAGAGTATCTACTGAGCGTCACCATATTTTGCATTTCTATTCTTTCCCTGTCCAATTTCACCATCATCACATGGCTCTGAAGACAAGAATCCAGGCTTTGGGCTGCAGGATGATGATGATGATGGTATTTGTAAGCGCTTACTATGTGCCAAGCACCGTTCTAAGCGCTGGGGGAGGTACAAGGTAATCAGGTTGTCTCACGTGGGGCTCACAGTCTTAATCCCCATTTTACAGATGAGGTAACTGTGGCACAGAGAAGTGAAGTGACTTGCCCAAAGTCACCCAGCTGCCAAGTGGCGGAGCCGGGATTAGAGGGGGTGGAATACTGGGATTTGGACTTTTGTGAGGAATTTAGCTTTATCAACGTATAGGTAGAGCTACGCCGGAGGAGATGGGGGAGGATTGAGACGGTAAATTGGTTGTGGGCCAGGACTGTGTCTACCAAATCCGTTTCTAACACTTACGGTGGGAGCTCAAGGAAATAAGAGGTCAGCATATTGAGGGGAAGATAATAATAATAATAATGGTATTTGTTAAGTGCTTACTATGTGCCAAGCACTGCTCTAAGCGCTGGGATAGATACAGCGCAGTGTGTTGCACATGAAGGTGCCCGATATGGCGTCTGCTGTTGTAGCCGCTGATCAAAATTCAGGGTTGTTACAGTATGAATCGGCATTATTTCTTTGAAGGAACTAAGCCGTCTGGCCTCCCAAATTCGAAGGCTGTACGGTTCGAACAAGAAAGCCGCCAAGCCATTCTGGATATACCTCACTGGGTTCGAGGCCAACAGTACCCTGTATGAAGAATGTTTGAGGATGAATGATGGATTTTCCAATTACCTCGTAAGTCCCTTCGTCAGCTGCCTTCAACGGCAGTGTGAAAATTGCCTGTTGTACAGCAAATGAAGTAAAGGTACAAGCAGAGTGGGGCTTGGACTTCAAGCTATTTCTTGGTTTGGGGGCAAAATTAATTACCAGTTCCGTGACCGTGGCAACCCAAGTATGGCTTTAAGAATTCTGTCAGCGTACAAGACGTTTCTCCAAATCCTCCCCAGTTCTTTCCCCATTGGAGAGTGGAGGTTCTGTCTGCAGTTTTGTATTTTAAATTGTAACACGACAGAGTCGAAATCATTTCTAACACTTAAGTTGGGAGCTTGCAGAAATAAGAGGTCAGCATATTGAGGGGAAGATGCAAAGGAAAGATTCCCAGATTCCAGGTGGCGTTCATGAACATTAGTAACTCGACAGAATACAAGCCCATTTATTCATTCAATTGTATTTATTGAGCGCTGACTATGTGCAGAGCACTGTAGTAATTGCTTGGGAAGTACCAGTTGGCAACATAAAGAGACGGTCCCTACCCAACAACGTGCTCAAAGTCTGGAAAGGGGGAGACAGACAACAAAACGAAACAGGTGGACAGGTGTCGTCATCAGAATAAATAGAAATAAAGCTAGGTGCACATCATTAACAAAATAAATAGAATAGTAAATATGTGCAAGTAAAATAAATAGAGTAATAAATCTGAACAAACATATACAGGCGCTGTGGGGAAGGGAAGGAGGTAGGGTGGAGGGGATGGGGAGGAGGAGAGGAAAAAGGGGGCTCAGTCTGGGAAGGCCTCTTGGAGGAGGTGAGCTCTCAGTGGGGCTTTGAAGGGAGGAAGAGAGCTAGCTTGGCGGATGGGCAGAGGGAGGGCATTCCAGGCCAACAGGAGGACGTGGGCCGGGGGTCAATGGCGGGAGAGGCGAGAACGAGGTACAGTGAGGAGGTTAGCGGCAGAGGAGCGGAGAGTGCGGGCTGGGCTGTAGAAGGAGAGAAGGGAGGTGAGGTAGGAGGGGGCGAGGTGATGGACAGCCTTGAAGCCGAGAGTGAGGAGTTTATGCTTGATGTGTAGGTTGACAGGCAGCCACTGGAGGTTTTTGAGGAGGGGAGTAACGTGCCCAGAGCGTTTCTGGACAAAGACGATCTGGGCAGCAGCGTGAAGTATAGACTGAAGTGGGGAGAGACGGGAGGATGGGAGATCAGAGAGGAGGCTGATGCAGTAATCCAGTCGGGATAGAATGAGAGATTGAACCAGCAAGGTAGTGGTTTGGATGGAGAGGAAAGGGCGGATCTTGGCGATGTTGCGGAGGTGAGACCGGCAGGTTTTGGTGACGGATTGGATGTGAGAGGTGAACGAGAGAGCGGAGTCGAGGATGACACCAAGGTTGCGGGCTTGTGAGACGGGAAGGATGGTAGTGCCGTCAACAGAGACGGGAAAGTCAGGGAGAGGGCAGGGTTTGGGAGGGAAGATAAGGAGTTCACTCTTGAATATATTGAGTTTTAGATGGCGGGCAGACATCCAGATGGAGATGTGCTGAAGGCAGGAGGGGACCCGAGCCTGAAGGGAGGGGAGAGAGAGCAGGGGCAGAGATGTAGATTTGGGTGTCATCAACGTAGAGATGAGAGTTGAAGCCGTGGGAGCGAATGAGTTCACCAAGGAAGTGAGTGTAGATAGAGAACAGAAGGGGACCAAGAACTGACCCTTGAGGAACTCCTACAGTAAGGGGATGGGAGGGGGAGGAGGAGCCCGCAAAGGAGACTGAGAATGAACAGCCGGGGAGATGAGGAGAACCAGGAGAGGATGGAGTCTGTGATGCCAAGGTTGGATAGCATGTTGAGGAGAAGTGGGTGGTCCACAGTGTTGAAGGCAGCTGAGAGGTCAAGGAGGATTAGGATAGAGTAGGAGCCGTTGGATTTGGTAAGAAGGAGGTCATTGGTGACTTTTGAGAGGGCAGTTTCAGTGGAGTGTAGGGGACGGAAGCCAGATTGGAGGGGGTCAAGGAGAGAGTTGGCATTGAGGAATTTGAGGCAGCGGGTGTAGACGGCTCGTTCAAGGAGTTTGGAAAGCAATGGTAGGAGGGTTATAGGGCGATAACTAGAAGGGGAGGTGGGGTTAAGAAAGGGTTTTTTTAGGATGGGGGAGACGTGGGCATGTTTGAAGGCAGAGGGGAAGGAACCAGTGGAGAGTGAGCGGTTGAAGATGAAAATTGAGGAGGGGAGAAGGGATGGAGCGAGAGATTTCATAAGATGAGAGGGAATGGGGTCAAGAAGCACAGGTGGCTGGAGTAGCATTTGAGAGGAGGGAGGAGATCTCATCTGAAGATACTGCTGGGAAGGATGGGAGAGTAGCGGAGACGGTTGAGAGCAAGGGGGTTGGAGAAGGGGCAGGAGTGACTTTGGGGAACTCAGACCTGATGGAGTTAATTTTCGTTTGAGGTGAGGGATGGAGGAGGGGGAGGAACTGGGGGCCTGAGAAGGGAGTTAAATGTACGGAAGAGCTGACGGGGATGATGGGTGGGCATGGGTGTCAATAAGGGAGGAGGAATAGTTTTGCCTGACAGAGGAGAAGGCAGAGTTAAGGCAGGAAAGGGTAAATCTGAAGTGAACAAGGTTGGCTTGGTGTCTAGACTTTCACCAGCAGCGTTCAGCAGCTTGAGCATAAGAGCGAAGGAGGCGGACAGTGGCAGTGATCCAGGGCTGTGGGTTAGTGGTTCGAGAGCGGCGAAGGGAAAGGGGAGCGAGTGAGTCTAGCTGAGTAGAAAGGGTAGAGTTGAGAGCAGTAATCTTGTCATCAAGAGTGGGTAGAGAGGAAAGGGAGGCGAGGTGGGGTGTGAGGCGCTCAGAAAGATGGACGGGGTCGAGAGAGCAGAGGTCTCTGTGAGGGAGTAATATGGATTTACAGGGGAGAGGAGTGTGAGTGAGGAGGCAGGTGAGAAGGTAATGATCAGAGAGGGATTTCAGAGTTGGTGAGGGTGGAGATAGTGCAGCGGTAGGAGATGATGAGGTCGAGGGTATGGCCAAGTTGGTGAGTGGGCGAGGTGGGGTGGAGCAGGAGGTTGGCAGCATCAAGGAGAGATAGAAGGCGGGCAGAAGAGGAGTCACCAGGAATACCCATGTGGATGTTGAAGTCTCCGAGGATGAGTGAGCATGGAAGAGGAGAGAAGGAAGGTGAGAAAGGGGTCAAAATCGTTTAAGAAGTTGGAGGTGGGGCGGGGGGGGGGGGGGGGGGGGGGCGGGGCGGTAGATGAAGGCTACAAGAATCTGGAGGGGGTGGTAGAGGCGAATAATGTGGGCTTCAAAAGAGGGGAAGGAAAGGGAAAGGGGAGGAGGGATAGTGCGAAAGCGACACTGGGGGGTGAGAAGGAAACCGACACCTCCTTTTCCGGTGAGTCTTGGGGGAGTGGGAGAAGAAGAGGCTTCCACTGGAGGGAGCAGCAGAAGAGACCACGTCGTCCGGAGAAAGCCATGTTTCAGTTAGGGTGAGGAGGATAGAGACCTGGAAAGGAATAGGTCCAGGATGAAAGGGAGCTACAATGGAGCAGGGGTTCCAAAGGCCACACTTGGCAGCAGCTGGGGAGGGAGGGGAGGGAGGGGGAAGGGTGCGAGGGGTGGGGAGGGTTTGGATTGGGATGAGTTGGCAGGGGCCTGGGTGGGGAGAGTGGGAAGAGGGGTGGTGATGAGAAAGGAGAACTGGGATGGGGGGGGGTTGGAAGGGAGGAGTTGAGGGTTGGCGCTGTTACAGAGGGATCCTGGGGAGGGGGTGATGGGGAGGGGTGGGGGAAGATGAGGAATGGGAAGGGCAGTTGGGAGCAGGGGAATTGATAGTTCATGGTGAGGTCAGCAAGGTAAATGACAGCACAGCGGGAGGTTAATTAACATGCGGTAGCAATAATAAAATAAGTAGGTGATATCACAGAGGGTAGTTAACGTTATGACAATAATAAAATAAGCAGATGATAGCACAGAGAGCAGATACCAATTAATATGTGATGGCAAAAAATAAGCAGATGATGACATCACAGAGAGCAGTTAACGTGATGGCAGTAAAATAAACGATGACATCACAGAGAGCAGTTAACAGTTAACATTCGATGGGAATAATAAAATAAGCCAATGATGACATCCCAGAGAGCAGTTAACAATTAACATGCAGAAGCGACCATAAAGTAGGCAGATGATGCTCAAAGCAGAGGGATGAGTTGTCCATAGGTCAGTCAGATCAGATCAAAAAGGTTAATGGCAAGGAGAGTCCAGGGGCTCTTGGCAACAATGTCTCTGAGGAGGATGGAGTCCTATGGAGGGCAGTTCTGGAGTAGGGCGGAACTGGCTCTGTGCCTCAGTTACCTCATCTGTAAAATGGGGATTAAGACTGTGAGCCCCCCATGGGACAACCTGATCACCTTGTAACCTCCCCAGCGCTTAGAAAGGTGCTTTGCACATAATAAGCGCTTAATAAATGCCATTATTATTATTAAGGGGGGGGTCATGGGAGCGGAGATGCCTGGGGAGAGGAGTTGAACAGCCAAATAGTATGGGTGGCCTGACTAGGTGCGAATGAGGTTGTTAAAGTAAGTAAAGGTGATAACAAGGGCCTTTATCCCCGGGGGAGGGGGAATGGTGGGCCGGGGGGGGGGGGGATCAGTCAGGTCCGGACCGGGTTTTAGGTCATATTTTCCATTTTTATTGAATTTCTTACCTGCCCAAAACCTGAGTAATCGGATGCCTTCGGCACGTCCACCAGCTAATCATGTAGCTCCTGGGTTGCTTTGCATTGAGGAGATTAAGATCCGTAAACTTGGTGTGGGCAGGGAATGCGTCTGTTATATTGTTGTGCTGTATTCCCTCGAGCACTTAGTACAGTGAGCACTCGATAAATACAGTTGTTAGATCGGATCTTTGTGTGAAGGAGAGGGGAAATCCTCTGGAGGGAATACATGATTTTAGCATGACCATAGCTGCTAAATGCCAACAGTGCAGATCAGGTTAAGGTCCTCGACCTTAACCTTTGTTAAGCGCTTAGTATGTGCCAAACACTGTCCTAAGCGCTGAGGTAGACACAAGGTAATCAGGTTGTCCCTCGTGGGGCTCACAGTCTCAGCCCCCATTTTACAGATGAGGTAACTGAGGTCCAGAGAAGTGACTTGCCCAAGATCACACAGCAGACAAGTGACGGAGACGGGATTAGGCCCCCTGTCCTCTGACTCCCAAGCCTGTGCCGCTTCTCACACTGTAAACAGCATTCAAATACCATCGGTTGATGGACTGATTAATACGGTGCTTTGAGCTCACAGGTGCTCAATAAATGCCCCCAGGGGAAATCCACTTTAGGTCGAGGCCCGGGAGAGGACGTGGGCCGGGGGTCGACGGCGGGACAGGCGAGAATGAGGTACAGTGAGGAGGTTAGTGGCAGAGCAGCGGAGGGTGTGGGCTGGGCTGGAGAAGGAGAGAAGGGAGGTGAGGTAGGAGGGGGCGAGGTGATGGAGAGAGACACATGGGGCTCACAGTCTTAATCCCCATTTTACAGATGAGGGAACTGAGGCCCAGAGAAGTGAAGTGCCTTGCCCAAAGTCACACAGCTGACAGTTGGCGGAGTCTGGATTTGAACCCATGACCTTTAATTCCAAAGCCCGTGCTCTTTCCACTGAGCCACGCCGCTTCTCCATCTCACAGGGATACATACATGCTGGCTCTCGTGGATATCCCAGATTCCTCTCTCAGCGCATCCATCCTTCCCCCTCAACCCCCGCAGCTAGAGCTGAGCCACTCAAAGGGCTGCCCGTCCCTGACACCGTGCCCAGCCGAGAGGAGACGGGGCAGGGAGGATGGCGGCGGGAAAGCCAAGGCTGCCGGCTTGCCGAGCGGGGCCTGAGGCTGGAGGGAGGAAAGAGGACCGCTGCACGTGTCCGGCCTCGGAACAGGGAGCGGATGTTCAGACGCTGGGCGCTGCAGCGTTGATGATAATAATAATAATAATAATGATGGCATTTGTTAAGGGCTTACTATGTGCAAAGCACTGTACTAAGCGCTGGGCGTTGATGCCAGGCCCCCGTCGATATTACGTATGTCCAGCAGCCATTTCAGTAAGGTCTGTTATTTTAGAATATCCTGAGCAGCAGCCATGTCGGTAGGGTAGAGCCATGTGGTTACCGGGGGTTTGTGAGGTGGCCGGAATCTCCCTTAGCCCAGGGCTGTAGCCCCTAAAATCTCTGCATTAATCCACCGGGAGAATTAAGCAGGGAAGTGAAATCGAGGAAGAACTCTAAGGATGGGGAGAGTGCGGTTTAGCAGGGCGGTTGGATTATTCACATTTTCTCATTTCAAATAGGCGTGGGCAGGATCCTTCATTTTGAGTAAAATGGATCTTTACCGCAAATTCCAGATTTGCGGGGTTCTGGTTTGTCACCCGAATTTGGTGTTAATTACAAAGGGGGCCAAGGCTACGAATTAATCATCCCCACTACAAGACCAGAGCTGCTGAGGAGAGTGAGGGTCGGGACTTCTTTCATCAGCAGCCCTGACCTGGAGCCAGTCCTGGATAAAAATAAATTCCAATATTTGTCCAGGGAGATCTCGTCCTTCCCCCCGGCCCCTTCAATTTTCATCCATTTTGTGATAGTAATAAATCCCCTTAAATTATTAGGGGAATACAGTTAAATCCAAGAGGAAAAGCCCTCAATATGAAGCAATATAGGAAGATTTCATAGCTGTGTATTTCTGAATTTTACATTTTTCAGATGGACGTAACAGAAGATGACTACCTTAATTTATTTCCTTTGGAATCGCTTGTATATCTGACTCCTGACTCAGAACACGGTATGTAATTTGCTTTTGTAGATTATAGTAGCTTTTCAACATCATCCCCCAGGCCTTGCCAGATAATTATTTCATGCTAAATATTTGTCTTGGAAGGAAAAAAAATACATCTCTTCCGAGACTTTGATTCAATGTCAGGCAGCCGATCGTATTTATTGAGTGCTTACTGTATGCAGAGCATTGTACTAAGCACTTGGGACAGTACAATATAACAGACACATTCCTGCCCACAACGAGCTTCCAGTCTAAAGGGAGAGACAGACATTAATGTAAATAAGTAATGATATCACTGTGGATTTACATGACGTCTCTTGTACTAAAATCTCAAAAGTGCTTTCGGTTTACCTCATTTTACCCTCATGGCGTTGTTGGGAGGGATGGCATGATTATCCTAATTTTGCCGATGGTGATCCAGTATCACCCAGGAAGTCTTTGGCAGAGTTAGAGGTAGAATCCTGGTAAATAATAGGAATAGTAATTTAAAAAAAAATTATGTTCAAAGCGCTGGGATAGATACAGCTTAATCAGGTTGGACACAGTTCCTGTCCCCCACGGTGCTCCGTCTTCATCCCCATTTTACAGATGGGGTAACTGAGGCTCAGAGAAGGGAAGTGACTTGCCCAAGGTCACACAGCAGACGAGTGGTGGAGCCGGGATTAGAACCCAGGTTCTCCTGCCTCCCAAGCCCGGGCTCTAGCCACTAAGCCACACCGCTGCTCTGCCCAGCATCATCCGGCCCTGCCAAGTCACAAAAGACCCTCAAGTTATCTGTCATCATCATCATCATCAATCGTATTTATTGAGCGCTTACTGTGTGCAGAGCACTGTACTAAGCGCTTGGGAAGTACAAGTTGGCAACATATAGAGACGGTCCCTACCAACAGTGGGCTCACAGTCTTCTTTTGGCAGCCGGGGATGGTTGTCCTGTCTCTGGTGTGTAGGCTGAGTTAAAAACGGACCGCCGGTCACCGGCACACGGCTCTCTTCTGTCTCTCAGCTGTCCCGCTGCGCTCCTCTCAGGCCGACCCTCGTTTTTGTGTCTCTCGCCGCTAGCCTCTTACCCGTGCCCTCCTGGCTACCTGGGACGTCACCATCATCCTCAGTGGTATTTATTGTGTGCAGAGCCCTGTACTAAGCGCTTGGGAAAGCACAGTACACCAGAGCTGGTCGACACCACAACCAGCTTGTTTTCTCTCCACTAGGCCACACGCTTATTCTAGAGTCTGTCCCGCGTAGTAGACTGTAAACTCCTCGAGTACGGGAATCACTCCTGTTGAATCATCGTACTCTCCCCAGCGCCGTGTTCTGCACAGAGTTGGCACTCAGTGAATACCGTCGATTGAGTGTTGATGTCCCAGGCTCATACCAGCCCAGGTTAAGCTACCATTGTGGCTCTGAAGTATCACACATCTCACTACTTGAACCTGAAGCGTGTGTCCGTACTTGTTTTGTTGCTACTAAATACACTTCCCCCTCCTATCAGGGGCACAACTGGAGAGCTTCCAGTCCTCTACCAGTCTCGGCTATGGGAGGCCAACCCATTCCTTTCCTAGCTTGGGCAGTGGCTAGCGAGTGGAAGGCCATCTGCTACAAGTCAAAACTCACCCGTGCTGGGTAGCAGCGGCCCGGGAGAAAGTCGAGGGCGGAGGCTCACGTTTACTGCATGGAAGGAGGCAATCGTAAACCGCTTCCGTATTTTTGCCTAGAAGACTATGGATACGCTCCCGGAACGATTGCAGGTGGAAGGGGGGCGTTCTGGGAGAGACGCGTCTGTGGCATCACGATGGGTCAGACGCAATTCGACAGCATAAGACAACAACAACAAATACACTTCAGGTTTTTGTTTCCCCTGAGAAGCTGCAGTACAGATTTGTTCAAGTAACTTTTCCCTTTTCATTTGTTTGTTATTAGTGCTTGAAAATATTGACGTAAACAAAATTTACATCCTTGGTGGACTTGTGGATGAAAATGTTCAAAAGGTGAGTGTTCATTCTCCAAAGTTAACCCTTCCTCCATTCATTCATTCAATCATTTATTGAGCACTTACTGTGTGCAGAGCACTGCACTAAGTGCTTGGAAAGCACAATACAGCAATAGAGACAGACAATCCCTGCCCACAATGGACTAGCGGGGGAAATAATGATTATGAGATTTGTTAAGCGCTTACTATGTGCCAGGCACTGTTCTAAGCGCTGGGGTAATAATAATAGTCATAATGGTATTTGTTAAGAGCTTGCTATATGCCAAGAACTGTTCTAAGCTCTGAGGAGGTTACAAGGTAATCAGGTTGTCCCACGTGGGGCTCACAGCCTTAATCCCCATTTTCCAGATGAGGTCACCGAGGCGCAGAGAAGTAGCTCGTCCAAGGTCACACAGCAGACAGGTGGCGGAGCCGGGATTAGAACCCACGTCCTCTGACTCCCGAGCCCGGGCTCTTTCCGCTAAGCCACGCTGCTTCATGGCCTACCCAAAATAAAATGATTGTTACTGCTGCTTCCACGGCGTGGCAAGAGTGGAAGAAACTCATCATCCAATAGTTCTGTTTCTCTCCCATGACCGAGACTGGAAAGTAGGACACTGGAAAGAAGCGCCATTCACTCATTTAATCATATTTATGGAGCGCTTACTGTGTGCAGAGCACTGTACTAAGCACTTGGAAAGTACAGTTCAGCAATAGAGACAGACAATTCGTGCCCACCCCGGGCTTACAGTCTAGAGGGGGACTCTACCTGCTGCCTTTACGTCCTCTCCACTAACTGTCTTGTAGCACCGCAGTCTGGTCTTTGTTCCCCTCACTCCGCTGAGCCCATGCTCCCCAAGGCCTCGACCGTCCACCCAGCCCAATCTGCCGGCCTCTTCCCCGCCCTAATCATCATCATCAATCGTATTTATTGAGCGCTTACTGTGTGCAGAGCACTGTACTAAGTGCTTGGGAAGTACAAGTTGGCAACAAATAGAGACGGTCCCTACCCAACAGTGGGCTCACAGTCTAATCCCCCTCCTTGACATCTCTGCTGCTCTGGACACTGCCCACCTTAAAACTTCTCCTTCAAACTCTTCCCCGTCCTCGGTTTTGCCAGCAGGACACCCACTTGGTCGTCTTTCCGACTTCTCCGAGCCCTTGGATGATTCCCCTTCTGCCTCTCTTCCTTTACCAGCGGGCTTCCCGCAAGATTCCGTCTCGGGTCTCCTATTCTTCTCCCTCTTCATTCACTCCCACAGGGCCGTCGCTCACTGGCTTGCCTTCGGCTACCACCTGTCTCTATATGTTGCCAACTTGTACTTCCCAAGCGCTTAGTACAGTGCTCTGCACACAGTAAGCGCTCAGTAAATACGATTGAATGAATGAATGATTATAAGGACTGCTTCCAAATTCACTTTATCATCTGGCATTCGGGGCGACGGGGAGGGGAGGAGGAGAGGAAAAGGGGGACTCAGTCCTGGAGGAAGTGAGCAACAGTTGCTGTTGCCTCTGCAGAAACGATAGCGATCAGAAGCTATAGGGAAGCAGCGTGGATTAGTGGAAAGAGCCCCCATTTGGGAGGCAGAGGTCATGGGTTCTAATCCCACCGCCTCCACCTGTCAACTGCGGGGCTCTGGGCAAGTCACTTCACTTCTCTGTGCCTCAGTTCCCTCATCTGTAAAATGGGGATCAAGACTGTGAGCCCCATGTGGGACAACCTGATGACCTTGTATCTATTCCAGTGCTTAGAACAGGTCTCGGCACCTAATAAGCGCTTAACAAAAACCAGAATTATTATTAGTGGAAAGAGAGGGGGCTGGGGATTCTCCCGTATTTACACACTTATGTACTTAAGCACTTTGATATTCACCACACCCCCAGACCCACAATGATTATGTACATCTCCTTATACTCTGCTGCTTCCTCTATCTAATTTAACATCTGTCTCCCTCTCTAGATGGTAAATACCTTGAGGACGGGGATGTCTATCAACTCTATTGTATTGTACTCTCCTAAGTGCTTAGTACAGTTCTTTGAACAGAGTAAGCACTCAATCCAATGGTATTGTGTGCTTACTACATGCAGGGCCCTGTACGAAGCGCTTGGGAGAGTACAGTACAACAGAATTAGCAGAAGTGTTCCCTTATAATGAGCTTGCAGTCTAGAGAGGCAGACATTAATAAAAATAATTTATAATGTACGAAGATATGTACATAAGTGCCGTGGGGTTGGGCGTGGGGTGAATATCAGATGTCCAAAGGTCACAAATCCAAGTGCGTAGACGGCGCGGAAGGGAGAGCAAACCAGGGAAAAGAGGGCTCAATAGGGGAAGGCCTCTTGGAGGAGATGTGACGGTAATTCTGCTTCGAGGATGGGGAGAGCGGAGGCCTGGCATATATGAAGAGGAAGGGAGTCTCAGGCTAGGGGGAGGACGTGGGAAGACATGGACGGAACGTTTTTGTGGAAAAATGATCCGGGCAGCAGAGTGAAGTGGGGAGAGACAGGAGGCCAGTAGGACAGCGAGGCGGCAGGTGCGGTGATCAAGGCCGGTTAAGATAAGTACTTGGATCGGTGCAGTAGCAGTTTGGATAGAGAGAAAAAGGTGGATTTTTGCAGTGTTGTGAAGGAAGAACCGGCAGGATTTGGAGACGGATTGAATATGCGGGTGGAATGAGAGAGACGAGTTGAGGACGCCGCCGAGGTTATGGGCTTGTGAGGTAGGGAGGATGGAGGTATCGTCTACGCTCAAGGGGAAAACCGGGGAGGGCAGGGTTCGGGTGGAAAGATAAGGAGTTTCGTTTTGAACCTGTTTAGTTGGAGATTAAATTATCAAATTGTCGGCAGGACAATTAGGCAGCCAGGTAGGGGTGTCCTGAAAGCAGGAGGAAATGCAAGATTGCAGAGAAGGAAGAGGAGATCAGGGCTGGAGAGACAGATTTGGGAATCGCCTGCATGGAGACGGTAGTTGAAGCCATGGGAGTGAATGAGTTCTCCAAGGGAGTTGGCGGGAGATGGAGACTAAATACCGTTGATTGATTGATTCACAGAGGCTGACATTTCAGAAGGCCCAAGAAAACTCCATCCAGACGGCCCGACTGCCGATCCCGGAGTACATGGTTAGAAATGCGAATGCCAAGAACTATCATTCAGAAATATTGGCAATCAATCAAGGTACGGGTCCTTAATATTACACTATATTAACATGGCTTTTCAGTGGTATGCTCTTTCCCCAGCTCATTTCACCTTTGTTCAAGGCCTGTTGCCTTTTTAGGCCTAACGGCTGTTAGCTTACGATGTCAAGAAGGGATCCTGTTTCCACTATCTTCCTTGATGTCCCCAAAGTTGGCATTGTGCACTTTTATTTGCACTGCAAAGCAGACGAGCTTCATTTTGGAAGGAAAAGCGAATACTACCGAATGTCCACCAAGAAGAGTTCCTCATTACCTCTCTTGTATTTACTTTCTCCATTTAAATTTCTGGTGTTTCTCTTTACTTTTTGACAGTGTTTGATGTGCTGTCAACTTACTATGAGACTCAAAATTGGCCTGAGGCCCTGAAAGCTGGAGTTTCACCTAGAAAAGGTTACATTCTTCAGGATTCAATGGACACTACACCCTCCGTGAGATGAGTTTTGAGAGAATATTGTCTATCTTCACTCGGGTCTCAAGATTCTCAAACCAGCAACACTAGTATTAAAGACTGCTCTCAATCCTTAAGGTTCTTAGTAGTTATTGATAAGCCTCTACCTCAAATGCGTGTAGCTGTCGTTTGGCATATTATGGGAGAAAGTACATCAGTGAAGAGATACCCAAGTGGCTTCACGGACCCATCTCCCATCATCGGTCAGGCAGTCGTATTTGAGCGCTTACTGTGTGCAGAGCACTGTATTAAGCGCCTGGGAGAGTACGATAGAACAATTTAACACACATGTGCATCTCACACTGAGGCATCTCAGGTGAGAATCTGTTGGTTACCAGGCCCTGGGGGAGGGACGAAAGAAGCGAGGAAAAGCGCAGAGCGAGTAGCGGTGAATTTCACGACACGATGATTTGCGCTGAAATTTTTCTTCACTTCCTCTCCTGGCACCTCGATTTGTACACCTGCCAATTCCCTGGCTAGTTCAAGGAGTGTTCTTGAGTTGGAATTATTTGGGTTTCTCTGGCGAACAGGCTTTTGGGGGTTGAAATGACCCCGTACGTCGAGTTCCGGGACTATCTGAGGCCTGAAAAATGGGGTCGCTGTGCAGACCCGTGCCCTGACATCCCTTACGTGGTAGCGATTCTCACCTAGCATGTCTGACTGCTGGAGTTTTTGGGGCCGATTCTCACGGATGCCGGTCCTGGGCTACTGATTTGGGGCGTCTTTCATTCATTCATTCAGTCGTATTTATTGAGCGCTTATTGTTTGTGCAGAGCACCATACTAAGCGCTTGGGAAGTACAAGTTGGCAACATATAGAGACGGTCCCTACCCAACAGTGGGCTCACAGTCTAGAGGTCTTTCGCTCTCTAGGATTCTCAGACATTATTCCCAGGGTGGATTTTTCTTTTGTTTCCAGCCCCCAGACATTAATGAATGGCCCAGCCATCCCAGTCAGAGAAAACCCATGTGGGTTTAAAAGCTGAGTCTCCGACAAGGTCACAGCTGGGAAAGGGTTGTGGGTCTCTGATGATAAATGTGGTACTTGTTTACTATTAACATGGGAAGCAGCGTGGCTTAGTGGAAAGAGCACGGGCTTGGGAGTTGAGGAGAACACGTATTTAACGCCCATTTTACAGATGAGGAAAATGGAGGCAGAGAGGTCAGCGACTGTCCCAAGCAGGCAAGTGGCAGAAAGGGGATTAGAACCCAGGTCCTCCGACTACAGGGCCAATGCTAGTACAATGCAGCGAAGGCCATTCATTCGATCGTATTTATTGAGCGCTTACTGTGTGCAGAGCACTGTACTGAGCGCTTGGGAAGTACAAGTCGGCACCATAGACGGCTCACAGTCTAGAAGGGGGAGACAGACAACAAAACAAAACAAAGGCTAAGCACTTAGTACAGTATGTTGCATTCAGTCAACACTCAATAAATCCACTTGTGATAATAATTGTGGTATTTGTTAAACACGTACTATGTGCCAGACCCTGTTCTAAGCGCTGGGGTGGATACCAGCACATCGGGTTGGACACAATCCCTGCCCCGCATGGGGCTCACAGTCTTAATCCCCGTTTCACAGATGAGGGAACTGAGTCACAGAGAAGCGAAGTGACTTGCCCAGTGCCACACAGCAAATGGCAGAGCTGGGATTGGAACCCATCGATGGGTGGATGGATGAGGTTTCCCGGCCTCAATCAGTCAGCGGTGTTTAGTGAGCACTTACTGTGTGCAGAGCACTATACCTTAAAGTGCTTGATACATAAGAGTCTTAAGCGGACCTGGGGCTCATCAGTAACACGGGTGTCATCCCGGCTCGGGCCCCAGAGCGATTAGTGGTCCGCTCCGGAGATGAGGCGGGATAGGGAAGGGGCGGTGAATGCCTCTCAGGGTCCCTAAGTGCAACACTGTGCCCCCTCCTCTCTGTGCTGTGCCAGTCTTTCCTCAAGGAACACAGAGTGGCCTTCTCCCTCGGGCATTTGTGAGGAATGCCAGGGGAAAGGAGATCAAGAAGCCAGGGGCTAAGCGGCTGCATTAGGTGGAGCGACCAATGGGATGGGGGAATCGGTCTGGGAGAGGTGGGGTGAGGGCAAGGAACACTTAGGCAAGGTCCGGACTCCCCACTTCGGGGTGGAATTCTTGGGCTTGCATTCCAAACATCAAACAAGTGGTTGGTTTTTACATGGACCATTTATAAGCGTATTTACATACCTTGAAAAGACTGTGTACGGCAGAAACATTCGGAAATTGACTTTGAAGTTGGTCATTTGGAGGAACGTAATAAAGGTCGATTTTTTTCGGGGAGATGGCGAGGAAAATGGTTTGGTTGTATTAATGTACTCTACGAAGCCAAAAAGAGGATGTGATCGAACCACTCTGGGATCTAGTCTGTTAACGAACACAGGTCCTGCAGGAGTTTCTGACAAGCAACAGAAATTCCCCCTACCCCCTGGAGAATGAAGTGTCCAGAAGTAGCAGCCAGGTAGTAGAGCTGGGATTTCCCTGGGGCCGAGTCTCCCCTTAGCTTCCCCTCCCTCAAATACTGTGGTGGCCGCCCTGCCCCTGCCCTAATTATTTCTCTCTCCCAAACCCCCTTGCCTTCGACCCCTTCCACCATCTCCCCTCCCCTTTCTCTTTTAATAGTTTGTCTCCCCTTGTAAACTGCAAGCACCTTGTGGTCGGGGTGGCACCTCCCAAATTTGTATCCAGCGCTTAGAACAGTGCCTGGCACATAGTAAGCGCCTAACGAACACCATAATTATTATTGTACTCTCCCACATGCGGAGTACAGCTCTCTGCCTACAGTAAGTGCGCAAATACCATTGATTGATTCTTGCTGCTGTTAAAAAACTGTTCTGTAAACACTCCTACTGTTCTTAGCACTGTGGGTATTTAAGCAATGTTAAGCAATAAACGCATTGTTTTTTAGTGAGAAAGAAAAGTGTTATGTGATCCTTTTTTCTCAAGTGCACTGCAGGGTTAAGAACCAGTATACAGCTGTCAATCGTGCATTTAAGGTGGGTCTATAAAATCAATTAGAATAGAAAAAATATTTCCAGATAAATTCAGATTGTCCAATGTTTTTTTTGCAAATACTAAAGCTGACTTCATCACCCTAACTGAAGCCTATTCCCGGGCTTTTACTGCTTTTTGTCATGTTCCTGTTTCCTTTCCTTTCTTCCATTAAGTCTGGATATTTTCCTTTGGCCAGTTCGCTTATTCATTCATTCAATCGTATTTATTGAGCGCTTA
This sequence comes from Tachyglossus aculeatus, assembly GCF_015852505.1. NCBI lineage: Eukaryota > Metazoa > Chordata > Mammalia > Monotremata > Tachyglossidae > Tachyglossus > Tachyglossus aculeatus. The sequence continues at coordinate 60,070,043 of NC_052098.1, forward strand.
CTGTGTGCAAAGCACCGTACTAAGTGCTTATGACAGGAAGGCTGTGTTCTCGCAAAACCCCGCATTACGGAAAACTTGGGTTGCAATAGACTATTCGCCCACATCCAGCACCTTGGGCCTTCGACATTGCTTATCGTTTATTTGCGACAGACTTCTGACCTTCTAACGGCATTCTAATCCTGTATATATGTATATATGGTTGTACATATTTATTACTCTATTTTACTTGTACATATCTATCCTATTTATTTTGTTAGTATGTTTGGTTTTGTTCTCTGTCTCCCTTTTAGACTGTGAGCCCACTGTTGGGTAGGGACTGTCTCTATATGTTGCCAATTTGTACTTCCCAAGCGCTTAGTACAGTGCTCTGCACATAGCGCTCAATAAATACGATTGATGATGATGATTCTAATCAAAATGTGTGGTGAAAGCACATTATGATGGAAATGAGTTATTCCCAAGCTCTGCCCCATCCCACCACCCCTCTTGAGCGGCAGAAAGCTTATTTCAGTTTCTCTTGTAGCAGCCTCTGCCTCAGTAGAGCCCCCGGCACCTTTCATCGACGAACGCTCTGGGGTGAATAAAGAGCAGCTGCCGCGGTATTCCAAAGTAACCAGAGATTCTTTTTGCAAGTGGGTGCCTGGAGAGGAATTGGGATCTTGCACCAAGCAGAAGACACACAGGTAGGAGGGTTTCAGAAGGTAGGGAAGTACCCAGTTATGGCTTTTATACTAAGGAAGGTGGTACGGGGTGAGTAGGCTTGACTAAGCAGAGAAGCAACATGACCTAGGCCCCGGAGTTAAAGGATCCGGGTTCTAATCACAACTCTGCTGCATGATCTAGGGCTGTCCATCACCTCGCCCCCCCCCCCCCCCACCTCACCTCCCTTCTCTCCTTCTCCAGCCCAGCCCGCTCCTCTGCCGCTAACCTCCTCACTGTACCTCATTCTTGCCTGTCCCACCGTCAACCCCCCAGCCCACGTCCTTCCCCTGGCCTGGAATGCCCTCCCTCCACACCTCCACCAAGCTAGCTCTCTTCCTCCCTTCATAGCCCTACTGAGAGTCCACCTCCTCCAAGAGGCCTTCCCAGACTGAGCCCCTTTTTTCCTCCTCTCCTCCCCCTCCCCACAGCACCTGTAAATGTTTGTACAGATTTATTACTCTATTTTACTTGTACATATTTACTATTCTATTTTGTTATCGATGTGCATTTAGCTTTAATTCTATTTGTTCTGACAACTTGACACTTGTCCACAGGTTTTGTCTTGCTGTCTGTCTCCCCCTTCTAGACTGTGAGCCCGTTGTTGGGTAGGGCCCCTACATTCCACGGAAACTGCCCTCTCAAAGGTCACCAATGACCTCCTGCTTGCCAAATCTAACAGCTCCTACTCTATCCTAATCCTCCTCGACCTCTCAGCTGCCTTCGACACTGTGGACCACCCCCTTCTCAACACGCTATCCAACCTTGGCTTCACAGACTCCATCCTCTCCTGGTTCTCCTCTTATCTCTCCGGCCGTTCATTCTCAGTCTCTTTTGCGGGCTCCCCTTACTGTAGGGGTTCCTCAAGGGTCAGTTCTTGGTCCCCTTCTGTTCTCTATCTACACGCACTCCCTTGGTGAACTCATTCACTCCCACAGCTTCAACTATCATCTCTACTCCGATGACACCCAAATCTACATCTCTGCCCCTGCTCTCTCCCCCTCCCTCCAGGCTCACGTCTCCTCCTGCCTTCAGGACATCTCCATCTGGATGTCTGCCCGCCACCTAAAACTCAACATGTCCAAGACTGAACTCCCTGTCTTCCCTCCCAAACCCTGCCCTCTCCCTGACTTTCCCATCTCTGTTGACGGCACTACCATCCTTCCTGTCTCACAAGCCCACAACCTTGGTGTCATCCTCGACTCCGCTCTCTCATTCACCCCTCACATCCAAGCCGTCACCAAAACCTGCCGGTCTCAGCTTCACAACATTGCCAAGATCCGCCCTTGCTTCTCCATCCAAACCGCTACCCTGTTCGTTCAAGCTCTCATCCTATCCCGTCTGGACTACTGCATCAGCCTTCTCTCTGATCTCCCATCCTCATGTCTCTCCCCACTTCAGTCCATACTTCATGCTGCTGCCTGGACTATCTTTGTCCAGAAACGCTCTGGGCATGTTACTCCCGTCCTCAAAAATCTCCAGTGGCTACCAATCAATCTGCGCATCAGGCAGAAACTCCTCACCCTGGGCTTCAAGGCTGTCCATCACCTCGCCCCCTCCTACCTCACCTCCCTTCTGTCCTCCTCCAGCCCAGCCCGCACCCTCCGCTCCTCTGCTGCTAATCTCCTCACCGTGCCTCGTTCTCGCCTGTCCGTCATCGAACCCCGGCCCACGTCATCCCCCGGGCCTGGAATGCCCTCCCTCTGCCCATCCGCCAAGCTCTCTTCCTCCCTTCAAGGCCCTACTGAGAGCTCACCTCCTCCAGGAGGCCTTCCCAGACTGTGCCCCTTCCTTCCTCTCCCCCTCATCTTATCTCCTTCCCTTCCCCACAGCACCTGTATATATGTTTGTACATATTTATTACTCTATTTTACTTGTACATAACTATTCTATTTATTTTATTTTGTTAGTATGTTTGGTTTTGTTCTCTGTCTCCCCCTTTTAGACTGTGAGCCCACTGTTGGGTAGGGACTGTCTCTATATGTTGCCAGTTTGTACTTCCCAAGCACTTAGTACAGTGCTCTGCACACAGTAAGTGCTCAATAAATACGATTGTATGTTGCCAACTTGTACTTCCCAAGTGCTCAGTACAGTGCTCTGCACACAGTAAGCACTCGATAAATATGATTGTATGAATGAATGAAAGTCTCTTCACTTCTCCGTGCCACATTTCCTCAACTGTAAAATAGGGATTCAAGTATCTGGTCTCCCTACTATTTAGCCTGTGAGCCCCATGTTTGGGACAGGGACTATGTCCAACGTGATTACCCTGTGCTTAGAACAATGCTGGATACATAGTAAGCGCCATGGATTGCAATTCCTTAAATACTGAATCTCAAATGGCCTTGTTTTTCTGTGCTTAAACTAGTAAGTTCCTTGTGGGCAAGGATTGTGTCTACTAATATAGTATTTGTTAAACTTATGTAGCAAGCACTGTTCTAAGTACTAGGGTAGACAAAAGGTTATCGGTTTGGATGCAGTCCCTGGACCACATTGGGGTGCCCAGTTAGGAGGGAATAGGATTGCATCCCCATTTTACAGAAGAGGAAACAGGCCCAGAGAGGTTAAGCAACTAGCCCCAGGTCACACAGCAGACAAGTGGCGGATCTGGGATTAGAACCCATATCTTCCGACTCTCCAGCTCGTACTTTTCCGCTAGCTCACACGGTGCTTGGCACATAGTAAACACTTGACAAATACTGTAATTATTATTACTGATTCTCCCAAGCCCTCTGCACACAATAAATGCCATTGTGTGATTGCCATAAATGCCAATCCAAAAGCCTCATGCTTTCCGAGCCACTGAAGGGGGAGGAATGGAGGTGGGATTTTTTTCCATTCAAGGGCACCAAGAGTTGGAGATTGTTCTTGATACTAATAGCAGAAGAGGAATCAAACTTACATAAGCATTCTTAAACTACTAATAACCATATCCACCATGATCGTTAACTGTCATCCTGAAAGAACCCAAATCTCTCTCTCAAGACTGGATGCTTGTTGTGGGCAGGAAACCTGGCTACTTCCTGGCACAAAGTGCTTAACAAATACCATAATTATTGTATTGTGCTCTCCCAAGCACTTAGTACTGTGCTCGGTACCAAGTGAGTGTTCGATAAACACCACTGATGATGAGATCAAACTAGAAACATTTTAACAGCGTTCTCCTATACCTTTGGGGTGTCAATTCCAAAGCCCAGTGAAGTAGGTGAAGGAATTGAAGCCCCTAACTACTCAGACCATCAGTTTTCTAAAAGCCTATCTAGCAAAGGATTCAATCTGCGTCAACGGTAGTGGGTTTGGTGAGAAACAGAAGAGGAAAAAGTGACAATCCTAAAGATTAAAATTACGAAAATTCTTATTTAAAAAGAGTTGTCTACAGACACCTGCTGCGCCCGTCCAGCTAATCTGTTGCCCATTTTTTCCTATGTTACACCGGAGTCATCTAGAATGAGAATTCCAATAACTTTTCCAATGACATTTGCTGTTTTTCACTTGTTTGGGATATGGTCAACTCCAGAGGGTTTAACATTCCTGGCTTTCCGTTCTGCAGTTTTGCTTATTCCTGGTGATAACCCAGGTGAATGGGCAATTTAATCCTCTTGTAAAACTCAGGTGTAGGGCTTGGAGCTCAGAGGTTGTTGCCAGCTAGTCCCCGTCCTTTTCACGATTCCAGTAGGCAGAAACTCTCAGAGCACATCTGGGAGGCTCCCGGGGTCCTTTCGTATGCTGGAACATACCAGTCGGGTTCGCTGCCCTCGTCAACCAGTTTTTATTTTCCCGTAAATGAAAGCCGAAAGAGTTCTCACAGTGCCATCGCTGATAACTTGCCTTCGCTACGAAGCATGGTTCAATGGAATAGTGATTTCCAAATTTCACTAATGTGACTAATTTCATATTATACTGTATCAAATTTACAGCTACCGCATCCCATAGCAATCTCTTTAGGAACCAAGAAGGTGCCATTAAAAGTTTGTCCAAATTTGAATAGTCCCCCACAAAGGCACTTTTTTTGTATAAAATCCTGCCTCCGCTATCTGAACGGATGTCTCTGATAAAGGCACCTGCCGTAGTCATCATCTGTCTGCCAGCCTGGCTAATATTTGCTTTCTTTCGTCGGTTGTCATGAACTCACAGGCCTCTAAAATATTTGCCAGGATTAAAGTCTGTTGGGTGGTTCTTGCTTTTACCCATATTCTCCCATTCATTCCAATTACTATCTCCATTGGGTAGAGTTTACTCATCTCCTGAATGATTTCACATCCTGGGGTTAGAAGCCTGGAAAGAGAAAAAAAAAAAAGACAAAGGAAATGAGATCAGGGTAGAAAGGAACACCCGATTTTCTCTGAACTAAACTACGCTTCCCATTCAGGTGTAGGAAACACTACTACCACCAGCCCAAAAGATGACACGAGTAACTTTTCCCCCAAGTGAACCTCCAACAGTTTCTCCAGCCAAAATTTTACCCTCATCATCTCAGCTCCCAGGACAGATCATATTTATTACTCTATTTATTTTACTTGTACATATCTATTCTATTTATTTTATTTTGTTAATATGTTTGGTTTTTTCTCTGTCTCCCCCTTCTAGACTGTGAGCCCACTGTTGGGTAGGGACTGTCTCTATATGTTGCCAACTTGTACTTCCCAAGCGCTTAGTACAGTGCTCTGCACACAGTAAGTGCTCAATACGATTGATTGATTGATTGAAGAAGTCAAAAACTCTGTAGCCCATTCAACAACCAAAGGGGTGATGGAGTAAAATGATCACTAGCGTTAAAGGCTTTCCTTTTTTTCCTCCGGCGGTTGGTATGCCATAATTCCCACTGTTCATCCTCTCCTCCCCCCATACTGGAATTTTCCTTCCAGAACTAGTCCTGACATTCGGCATCTCACAGACCTGCCAAAGAGCAAAGACCTCACTTTAAGTACTCACTATTAAAACTATTATAAAGGTCTGCTCTTTGAGCCTCTGTAGTTTTAGAAGCATTAACTGTCCTTGATTTACACATGTGAGAGCAAAGGCAAACACGATCTTAAAATGAAACAGAAAGGGAAAGTGCCAGGTGTGATGGAACACACACCAAACATGCTATTGGACATGGAAAAAGAGACAAACCAGAAGAGAAGCGTAACATACCAGTATTAAGCACTTACTGTATGAACAGCACTGGGAAAGAGCCCTCAGGAAGGAATGTTGTGGGCAGGGAATGTGTTAGCTAACTGTGTGGTATTGTACTCTTCCAAGCACTCACTACAGGGCTCGGAACATTGGAACCACTTGATACACACAACTGATCGAATGAATTAGAAAGAAGAGCAAAACTAAAACTAAAGGACTGCAGTGCAAGAGATCAAAACTAGGTCTGGGGGCAGAAGGGGGGATGGTAATTTTCATGGGGGTGGGCGGGAGGAGTGAGTGACTCTGTGTGTGTGTGTGTGTGTGTGTGTGTGTGTGTGTAAAATTCAAGTAACTGGGTTTAAAGTGCACAGATTTCAAAAATCAGAATATTTACACACTAAGACAGTTTCAAATACTTTGAAGTCTGGCCACTTGCCTGCTGTGGGACCTTGGGCAAGTCACTTAACTTCTCTGTAACTCAGTTTCTTCAACGGTAAAATGGGGATTCATTACCTGTTCTCCCTCCACGAGCCCCCATGTGCAACAGGGACTGTGACCGACCTTTATGACTAGTATCTACCCTACTGCTTATACGGCGCTCAGCACATGGTATAAACGCTTGATAAATACCAAAATTATTCTTATGACTCCTATTTTGGGATCTAGTCTGAAGGCTCTTTTCTGATTTTCCCCAGGCTGAAACTCATTTTAAAACAGCACCTTCTACAAAAGTACCGATTTTCCACAAATCTCTGCGCTGTACTAAGTGTACTGACTCTGGTGATTTGAATTCCTTGGAATGCTAAAAAAAAACGTTAAAGGAGTAGAGGGGTCCTAGTGGCAGCCACTAAGAGGTAGGACCCCACAAAGGCACAATCCTCCATGCTGGAGCTGCAGGGTGTGGAATCAAAAGCAATACATCGCTCTACAGAGGAAGCGAGGAAAGCGGGCAGCAACAATGCCTTTTACCCTTGGGAGAGGAGAAGAGAGTGAGGAGGGTAAAAGCACTAAAGTCTGTGGGTGTGTAAGTAATTATGCACATTCAGTTATTTGTTCAGCTGTTTCATCCTGATGGTTTTGCGCTGCTTCCTGGGTTTTTTTTTTTTTTTACTGATTTTGCTACCTGTAAATAATTTGTCGGTTTCCCCCATTAGACTGTAAGCTCCGTAGGGCAGGGAATGGGTCTTGCTACTGCTGTACTCTCCCAAGTGCTTAGAACAGTGCTTCGCACTCAGCAGGTGCACTGATTGACTGGTAAGGACTTGGTGGTGTTCACAGTTGCAAAGGCTTAGTACAGTGCTCTGCACACAGTAAGAGGACATGGGTTCAAATCCCGGCTCCGCCACTTGTCAGCTGTGTGACTTTGGGCAAGTCACAACTTCTCTGTGCCTCAGTTCCCTCATCTGTAAAATGGGGGTGAAGACTGTGAGCCCCCCGTGGGACAACCTGATCACCTTGTAACCTCCTCAGCGCTTAGACCAGTGCTTTGCACATAGTAAGCGCTTAATAAATGCCAACATTATTATTAAGCACTCAATAAATATGACTGAATGACTGAATGAAAGGCTGCTATGGCTGAATTCTCCCACTGACAGCCCACTCCCCCTCTTTCTCCTCCCGAGTTTCCTGGATTTCCAAGCGGGAGGTCCAACTATTGACTCAATTCTGGGAGAAGACTGGGGGAGGGAGGAAAAAGAAAAAGAGGCTGGTAGAGATGGGGGAAGAGAAGAGAAACGGCACAAGCAGTCAAATCACAGTTGGAGATGATAGGGGGAGGCGAATGTGGCTCAGTATAAATCTAAATTTAAATTAAATGAATCGGGGGTAGACACTGGAGTAAAACCTAGCAAAACATAACCTTACCTCGTATAGTCAACCAAAATGCCAGCTAACTTCAAATTTACCTTAATCATTGCACTTTATCATCATGGTAATTTGGAAAAACTTCAGATTATTCCGTTCAGGTAGGTAAACCCAATGTGGTACTTACTTTCTAATTAAACCCAAACTAGCCTTAATCAAAAGGCCATCTTGTCCAATTACGCCCATTCCATTTCCTTTTCCGCCACTGCTGATACACGCAATCTCTGGTTCCATGTCTTTGTTGGCGACAATGAACTGACCATAAATAAGATCTCCCACCTAAAATGAAACAGCATCACACATCAGAGAAACAATTCCACGGATGTACTTAACATCGCTCCCTGAAGGGACGGATTATTCAGCAGGCTAAAAATGCTAAACGGCGGACTTCAATCCCCCGGATTAGGATTACAACCCTCACTAGTTAACCTGGGGCAAATCACTCAATTTTGTCATTTGTAAAACAGGGAGAGCAACACAACCTACGTTACAGAGGCGCCATCGGGAAAGACGCCTGGGCACTTTGCAAATATAAAGTACTACAGGAATAGGTAATGGCAATAATGTCTACCATTAGTTCCCGTCTCCTACATGTAAATCTCTCAAATTCCATCACTCATCTGCTCTGTGACCTTGGGCACATCATTTCACTTCTCTGGGCCTCAGTTACCACACCTGTAAAATGGGGACTAAGACTGAGAGCCCCATGTGGAACAGGGACTGTGTCCAATCTGATTGTCTTGTATTGACCCCGGTGCTTAGTAGAGTGCCTGGCACATAGGAAGTGCTTAAAAAATAGCATTTAAACAAAAATTCTTAAATTTTAAACTTAAGAACCCAAAATGACTGCCGATCTTGGCTTTCCCAAACTATCCACCGACTATCTATAAAGGTTTCTTTATCATTAAAGGACAGGGAAATGCAGAGATAGCATGGTCTCTTGGTAAAATCCAGGTTCTGGTCCCAGCTCTGTCCCTGACCTTGGCCAAATCATCTCTTTGTGCCTCAGGTTTCTCATCTGTAAATTGGATACAATACCCGCCTTTCCCTTCTTTACAGGATGTGGTGAGGGAAGAAAAAGAAATAACTGATGTGTTAGTGAACTGGAAGGATAAAATTACCATTCAAATTCAAGGAAGAATTATTACTCTGATTTTCCTGTGTTAATAAAGGGTTGTTGTTTTTTTTACCTGCACATCTGGTCTGTTTCTTTTGGTTGCACCTTCAAACGCCAAATAGGATAGCGATGCGGTCTCACTTCCGCCAAAATCCACCCTGAATGTATCTCCAGTTCTCGCTGTTACTATGCCTATCACATGTTCTCCTTTAACTGGGATATACTGCAGTTGAAAAACATATTAGAAAATCGACATTTGACAGGGTAAAAGCCGCTCCCCACTCCAATAGGCAGAGGTTGACAGTTCTGCAAAATAACTGCCGTGATCACCGGATTTGAATATCAATTCAGAGATGGATCTTGCTAATGCAATCGTAAAATTTAGTGCCTAAGTAGAATCTGAAGTAATCGATCCATGGTATTTATTGAGCGCTCCACTGGGGTCGGGCGCTGGGCACATTCCCCGCCCATAAGGAACCTCATCACCTCATTGCCTACTGGGGAAATATTTGCTCACCGTAAATATCTGGAATCTAGCCATAAACCCACCTGTAATGACTCCCTGAAACTGCTAAGGAGTAGCGTGGCCAAGTGGAAAGAGTCAAAGGACCTGGGTTCTAATTCTCCAACTCTGCCAGCTGCCTGCCGTATGACCTCGGTCAAGTCACAACTTCTCCGTGCCCGTTTCCTCATCCATAAAATAGGGATTCAGTACCTGTTCTCTTACTTAGATTGTGAGGCCATGTGAGATAGGGACTATGTCCGGCCCGATTAACTTGTATCTATCCCAGTGCTTAGAATGGTGCTGGACACATATTATGTTATTTGCTATGGGCTTACTGTGTTGGACACATATTATGGTATTTGTTATGTGCTTACTGTGTGTCAAGCACTGGTCCGAGTGCTAAAGGCTCACAGTCTTCGATGGAGGGAGAACAGGTATTGGATCCCCATTTTGCAGATGAGGAAACTGAGGCCCAGAGAAGTTATGTGACTTGCCCAAGGTCACACAGCACACATTTGGCATGGCAGGGATTAGACCCCAGGTCCTCCCGGGCCCATGCTCCTTCCACTAGGTCACACTGCTTTCTAGTGATGATGATTCATTCACTCGATCGTAATTATTGCGCACTGACTGCACAAAGCGTCATCATCATGAACCCGGTGCACAGGCCAGATACTGTGCCTGATCTGATTATCTTGTATCGACAATAGCATTTAGCACAGTGCTTGGCACTTAATACATGCCTAATTAGTACTATTATACTTGAAATGTGCACATAGGATTGCTAAAAATGTAGCTTCCCTTGTCGGGAGCCTGAATCACGCTTTGTGTTTTGTTTTTTGGTTTCCCCCCCAACGACCCTACATTCTGCCCCAAGTGAGTGCCCAATAAATCAACTCCTGACTGAACCGTCCTTGGGGAGACTGATGGCTAAGAGCCAGCCAGTCTGCCTTGTCCCAAGGAGGAGGGGGCGGCCGGCCCAGTGACCCCGATCGATCAATCAATCAATGGTATCTATTGCACATTTACTGTGTGCAGAACACTGTACTAAGCGCTTGGGAGAGGACAAGATAATATAACAGACACATTCCTTACCCACAACGAGTTTACAGTCTAGAGGGGGAGACAGACAGTAATACAAATTACAGCTACAAACCCAACTGCTGAGAATTAATGGGACGGCAGCAGCCTTCAGTTTCACTTGATGGGGACAATTACAGTATTTTTTAAGCACCTACTATATTCCTACTATGGTTATGGGTTCAAGTCCCGCTCCACCACTTGTCAGCTGTGTGACTTTGGGCAAGTCACTTAACTTCTCTGGGCCTCAGTTACCTCATCTGTAAAATAAGGATTAAGACTGGGAGCCCCCCATGGGACAACTTGATCGCCTTGTAACCTCCCCAGCACGTAGAACAATGCTTTGCACATACTAAGCGCCTAATAAATGCCATCATTATTATTATTATTCCAGGCAAGGTACGAAGCGCTGGGGTGCATACAAACAAGTCAGTCCCTGTCCCAAGTGGGGCTCACAGTCTCAATCCCCATTTTCCAGATGAGATCACTGGGGCCCAGAGAAGTGAAGTGACTTGCCCAAGGTCATGCAGCAGACGAGTAGCGGAGTCGGGATTCGAACCCACGACCTTCTGACTCCCTGGCCCGTGCTCTATCCACTACGCCACGCAGCACCAATGAAATGTGCTCTCCCTCTAGACAATAAGCTTGTTGTGGCCTGGGAATGTGTCTGCTTGTTATACAGTACTCTCCCCAACGCTTAGTACAGTGCTCTTCACGCCATAAGCGCTCAATAAATACGACTGAATGAATGGCACCTAAAGCTATGCTTCTTTCCGAAGCAGAAAGATGGGGAAGCGATGAAAAGCCCCCCACAAAAAAGCACCCGAAAACGCACTACTGGGGAGAGGGGGACCCCCGAAATGCAGTAAAATAACTCGGTTCACTTGTAATAATAATAATAATAATAGTATTTGTAAAGGGCTATGTGCCATGCACTGTACTAAGCGCTGGGGTGGACACAAGTAAATCGGGTTGGACCCAGTCCCTGTCATCATCAATCGTATTTATTGAGCGCTTACTGTGTGCAGAGCACTGTACTAAGCGCTTGGGAAGTACAAGTTGGCGTGAGGCTCACAGTCTCAATCCTCATTTTCCAGATGCGGGAACTGAGGCCCAGAGAAGCGAAGTGACTCGCCCAAGGTCAGACGGCAGACAAGTGGCGGAGCCGGGATTCGAACCCACGACCTCCTGACTCCCAGGCCCGGGCTCTAGCCATTACATAGTGCTGCTTCTCTTGTATCCACCCCAGCGCTTAGTACGGTGCCTGGCACAGAGTAAGCGCTTGACAAATACCATCGTTATTATTATTATTAATAAAGAAAAGGGTTTTCTTTACTAAGAAAACCCTCACACCCCCCTCACATCCACAAGAAGCAGCGTGGCTCGGTGGAAAGGGCCCGGATTTGGGAGTCGTCATCATCATCATCATCATCATCATCATCATCAATCGTATTTATTGAGCGCTTACTGTGTGCAGAGCACTGTACTAAGCGCTTGGGAAGCACAAGTTGGCAACATATAGAGACAGTCCCTGCCCAACAGTGGGCTCACAGTCTAAAAGGGGGAGACAGAGAACAAAACCAAACATACTAACAAAATAAAAGAAATGGAATAGATATGTACAAGTAAAATAGAGTAATAAATATGTACAGACATATATACAGGAGTATATATGAGTCAGAGGTCGTCGGTTCGAATCCCCGCTCCGCCGCTTGTCAGCTGGGTGACCTTGGGCAAGTCACTTCACTTCTCTGGGCCTCAGTTCCCTCATCTGGAAAATGGGGAGGCAGACGGTGAGCCCCACGCGGGACGACCTGATCACCTTGGCTCTCCCCTCGGCGCTTAGAGGAGCCGCGTGGTCTCAGCGGCAAGAGCCCGGGCTTGGGAGTCACGGGGCGTGGGTTCGAATCCCGCCTCCGCCCCTTGTCGGCGGTGGGCCTTTGGGCAAGTCACTTCACCGGGCCCCGGGTACGTCACCTGGAAAACGGGGAGACCGTGAGGTCCACGCGGTGACCTCGTGGCTCCCTCCAAGAGCAGTGCTCGGCCCACAGTAAGCGCTTCACCGATACCACCCCCCCCGACCAGGCTCACCCGTTTCTGCTGGGAGTCCACCCAGTACATGCCGAAGCCGGAGCTGCCGCCGTGCCTGTGCCGCAGCAGGCCGCACTTGGTGACCAGGAGATAGTGGTCGTGGCGGCGCAGGCCGGGCCCGCACAGCACGCGGGGCCGGCAGCCCACGATCAGCTCCGGCAGCCGCCTCTCGTCGCCGCCGCCCGTGCCGGCCAGCTCCCGCAGCAGCAGCTGCTCCCCGGGCACCACCATCTGGTCGAGCCGCGTCTGCGCCCAGATCCGCACCGGCCCCCGCTTCGTCTCCGGTTCCGGCGGGCGCAGCCCCAGCAGCTCGGCGATCTGGCGCTTGGCCTCCCAGTCGCCCTTCGTCTCGCCGCGCTTCGCCATGGCGGCGGCCGGGCGTCTGAGGAGAACTCGACGCTCGGGCGGCGGCGGCGGCGCGCGACTGCGCGCGACGCCCGTGACGTCGCGCGCGCGCGCATGCGCGCTAGGCCAGCCACGCAGGCGCAGAAGCGGAGCGCGTGACCAGCCGCTCGGGCCCGACGGAAGGACGGTGACGTCACATTGGGCCTTCATCCAATTATTGAGCGCCTACTATGTACTAAGCGCTTGGGAAGTACCTATAGAGGCAGCCCCTCCCCAACAGCGGGCTCACAGTCTAAAAGTGGGGGGGGACAGAGAACAAAACCAAACATACTCACAGAATCAAATCAATAGGATAGATATGGACAAATAAAATAAATAAATAAAGTAATCAATCAATCAATCAATCAATCGTATTTATTGAGCGCTTACTATGTGCAGAGCACTGTACTAAGCGCTTGGGAAGTACAAATTGGCATCACATAGAGACAGTCCCTACCCAACAGCGGGCTCACAGTCTAAAAGTAATAAATATGTCCAAACATATATCCAGGTGCTGTGGGGAAGGGAAGGAGATAAGATGGGGGGGATGGAGAGGGGGACCAGGGGGAGAGGAATCAATCAATCAATCAATCAATCGTATTTATTGAGCGCTTACTATGTGCAGAGCACTGTACTAAGCGCTTGGGAAGTACAAATTGGCATCACATAGAGACAGTCCCTACCCAACAGCGGGCTCACAGTCTATAAGGGGGAGACAGAGAACAGAACCAAACATACCAACAAAATAGAAATGTACAAGTACAATAAATAAATAAATAAATAAATAAATAGAGTAATAAATATGTACAACCATATATACATATATACAGGTGCTGTGGGGAAGGGAAGGAGGTAAGACGGGGGGATGGAGAGGGGGACGAGGGGGAGAGGAAAGAAGGGGCTCAGTCTGGGAAGGCCTCCTGGAGGAGGTGAGCTCTCAGCAGGGCCTTGAAGGGAATCGATCATCAATCAATACGATCATCAATCGTATTTATTGAGCACTTACTCTGGGCAGAGCACTGGACTAAGCGCTTGGGAAGTACAAATTGGCAACATGTAGAGACAGTCCCTACCCAACAGTGGGCTCACAGTCTAAAAGGGGGAGACAGAGAACAACACCAAACATACTCACAAAATCAAATCAATAGAATAGATATGGACAAGTAAAATAAATCAATAAATAAATAGAGTAATAAATATGTCCAAACATATATACATATATGCAGGTGCTGTGGGGAAGGGGTCGTATTTATTGAGCGCTTACCGTGTTTAGAGCACTGTACTAAGCGCTTGGGAAGTACAAGTCCCTACCCAACAGCGGGCTCACTGTCTTCAGTCGGTCATTCATATTTATTAAACGCTCACTGTGTTCCAAGCACTATACTACTCCTACTAGTAACGCTGGTAATAATAATGATAACAATAATGGTATTTGTGAAGCGCTTACTATGTGCAGAGCACTTTTCTAAGCGCTGGGGGTGGATACAAGGTGATCAAGTTGTCCCACATGGGGCTCACAGTCTCAATCCCCATTTTACAGATGAGGTAACTGAGGCTCAGAGAAGTTAAGTGGCTTGCCCAAGGTCACACAGCAGACATGTGCCGGTGTCAGGATTCGAACCCATGACCTCTGACTCCAAAGCCCGTGCTCTTCTCCACTGAGCCACGCTGCTCCTCCTGGTATGTGTTCAGCGCTTACTATGTGCCAAGCACTGGGGGTGATACAGAGTAGTCCCACATGGGGCTTACAGTCTTAATCCCCATTTTCCAGATGAGGGAACTGAGGCCCAGAGAAGTGAAGTCACGCAGCTGACAAAAGTGCTTGGGACGTACAAATCCAACAACAAATAGAGGCAATCTCTACCCAACAACGGGCTCACAGTCTAGAGGGAAAAAAATGGCTCTATTTGTTAAGCGCTCACTATGTGCCAAGCACTGTGGTAGATACAAGGTCAGCAGGTCGTCCCACGTCTTCATCTCACAGTCTTCATCCCCATTTTCTGGATGAGGGAACTGAGGCGCAGAGAAGTCCAGCGACTTGCCCAAAGTCACACAGCTGACGAGTGGTGGCGCCGGGATTAGAACCCATGACCTCTGACTCACAAACCCGGGCTCTTTCCACGCTGCTTCTCGATCTGTTTTGCCCTGACTTGTTCCCTTTATTCATTCCCCCCCCCCTCAAGGCCCAGAGCATTTATGTACAAATCTGTAATTTATTTATATTAATGTCTGTCTCCCCGTCTGGACTGTAAGCTTGTCGCGGGCAGGGAGTTGTATCTGTTTCCTGTTATATAGTACTCTCCCAAGCGCTTAATACAGTGCTCTGCACCCAGTAAGCGCTCAGTAAATACAATAGAATGAAATGTGTCTAGCAACTCCGTTATATTGTACTCTCCCGAGAACTTATTCGAGTGCCCTGCACGCAGTAAGCGCTCAAAAAATACAACTGATTGATTCCAGGAGCTGCTTGTTCTTGGCTGGAAATGGCTTCCAGAATCATCCACAAGATTCCTTGAGAGGAGGGAGGTAACTATCAAAATGAGCAGCTACTAAATCGCAACACGGGTTTTCAAAATCCGTAAAATTTATTTTGCCAGAAACAGAAAGGCTGATGCATATTACCTCTGCACACTGGGCAAATGAGCCCAGCTTTTGTTTATAATGAGGGAAAATAAATCTTTACAAATGTTTCTCTATTTGTTATTGGTGCATTTTTAATGGTTAAGCGCTTACTATGCGCCAAGCACGTAGTGGCTAGAGCACGGGCCTGGGAGTTAGAAGGTCATGGGTTCTAATTCTGGCAACGCCACTTGCCTGCTGTGTGACCTCGGGCAAGGCACTTCACTTCTCTGGGCCTCAGTTCCCTCATCTGTCAAATGGGGATTGAGACTGTGAGCCCCACATGGGACAGGGACTGCGTCCAACCCGATTTGTTTGTATCCACCCCAGCGCTTAGTACAGTGCCTGGCACATAGTAAGCGCTTAATAAAATACCATAATAATTATTATTTTTATTATTATTCCTAAGGGCTAGGGTAGATACAAACTAATCAGGTTCAACACAGTCCATGTCCCGCATGAGGCTCACAGTCACCCAGAGGACAAATGGCCCGTGCTTTATTCACTAAGCCAAGCTGCGTCTCATAGCCAGCAAATATTTAATTCGAATTAGCACAGGCAATGTAATAATATTAGTGGTTAGCATAGCTATCTTTCTAATTAGAATAAGCATTTCATTAGTTACATTAATTTCATGAGCTGACAAATCTCAAATATGCTCCTTTTGGGGTGTTTTTGACCAGGATGGTGTGAGGACACTCAGAATTGTACCCTGGACTACTATCAATCCATCAATCATATTTATTTAGCATTTACAGTGTGCCAAGCATTGTACTAAGCACGTGGGAGTGTACACTACAACAGAATTAGCAGACATTCATTCATTCAATCGTATTTATTGAGCGCTTACTGTGTGCAGAGCACTGTACTAAGCGCTTGGGAAGTACAAGTCAGCAACATATAGAGATGGTCCCTACCCAACAATGGGTTCACAGTCTAGAAGACATGTTCCCTTGCCCACAATGAGTTTACAGTCTAGAGACTATGAAATTGGGGATTTTATTTTTCCTCCCCCTGAAACTGGATACATTTCTATCTATTCTCCGCAGAAGGAGGGTCGATGGGAAAAGAGAGGCGTGTTTAGAAACAGAATTCCCTGTTGGGAACCACGGTAATAATAATGATGGTGGTATTTGTTAAGCGCTTACTATGTGCCAAGCACTGTTCTAAGCGATGGGGTAGATACAAGGTAATCAGGTTGTCCCATATGGGGCTCCTGGTCTTAATCCCCATTTTCCAGATGAGGGAACTGAGGCACAGAGAAGTTAGTGAACAATGTGGTTAGACATGGCAAAGAAAGAAATGGCAGCTATGTCCCAGGTATCTTTCCGATCAAAACCCTGGGCCTCCAGCTTCTTGAAATGCCCTTCTTTGATGTCATCCGCCCAACACACGGCAAGAACAAACTCCAGCCTTGCCTTTTCCTGGTCACTGAGGTCAGCCGGTTTCCAATTCACAATGATCCGTAGACAACCAAGCAGCCACAGAGAAAATCTTATCCCACTCTACTCAGTACAGCTCCTAAAACGGTAAAGGAACTAATCATTCTTTAATAGTGCAACATGAAATTTCATCAACCCTCCTCCCCCCGCCCAAATTGGACAGAAATCAACCTTTCTAGAATAATAACGATGGCATCTGTTAAGCGCTGACTCTGTGCCAAGCACCGCTCTAAGCGCTGGGGTAGATACAAGGTAATCGGGTTGTCCCACGTGGGCTCGCAGTCTTCATCCCCATTTTCCAGATGAGGTTACTGAGGCACAGAGAAGTGAAGTGACTCGCCCAAAGTCACACAGCTGAGAGGTGGCGGAGTTGGGATTAGAACCCACGGCCTCTGACTCCCAAGCCCGGGCTCTTTCCACTAAGCCACGCTGCTTCTCCGAAGAGCGGTTGTCCTGGTAAGATGAAGTACCTATGAAGCCAACACTTTATGGATCTAATACCAGCTAATAAGAGGAATAAATGACTGCTCATCTTCTGAAATCACTTGTTTCATCATCATCATCATCAAACGTATTTATTGAGCGCTTACTGTGTGCAGAGCACTGTACTAAGCGCTTGGGAAGTACAAATTGGCAACATATAGAGACAGTCCCTACCCAACAGTGGGCTCACAGTCTAAAAGAGGGAGACAGAGAACAAGACCAGACATACTAACAAAATAAAATAAATAGTTTTTTCCACCCTTCTTCCCTCTTTAAAGGCCCTCTTCGACCATTCACTCTCTGGTGAGCCCGTCCCCTCTGCCTTCAAACGTGCTAAGTCTCCCCTATACTCAAAAAAGCTTTCTTCAGATACCACTGCACCCTCCAACCGTCACCCCATCTCCCAGTCAATCGATAGTACTTCTCCCAGTCAATCAGTAGTACTTACTGAGCGTTTACTGTTTGCAGAGCACTGTAATAAGCACCTGGGAGAGTCCAATAACACAGAGCTGGTGGATTCATTCCCTGCCCACAACGAGCTCACAGTCTAGAAGACGAGCTTACTATCCAGCTTCCATTCCTGTCCAAATGCTCCGAACAAATTGTACATTCCCGCTACCTTGATATATCTTTAAACTCTTTTGCTTCCCCCTTCCTGTTACTTATTTTAGTGTCTGTTTTCCCTACTAGATTGTAAACTCTCTCTCTCTCTCTCTATTATTAAAAAAGACAGGGCATCCCTGGCCCGTTGTTGGGTAGGGACGGTCTCTATATATTCCTCCCTCCCTTCTTCCCTTCAAAGCCCTACTGAGAGCTCACCCCCTCCAGGAAGCCTTCCCAGACTGAGCCTCGTTTTTCCTCTCCTCCTCCTTATCCCCCCTGCCCTACCTCCTTCCCCTCCCCACAGCACTTGTATATATCTTTGTACAGATTTATTACTCTATTTATTTTACTTGTACATATTTACTATTCTATTTATTTTATTAATGATGTGCCTATAGCTATAATTCTATTTGTTCTGATGATTTTGACACCTGTCTACGTGTTTTGTTGTCTGTCTCCCCCTTCTAGACTGTGAGCCCGTTGTTGGGTAGGGACCGTCTCTATATGTTGCCGACTTGTACTTCCCAAGCGCTTAGTACAGTGCTCTGCACACAGTAAGCGCTCAAGAAATACGATTGAATGAATGAATGAATATATATATATATATATATATACATATATATATATATATATATATATATATATATATATATATATTCATTCAGTGGGATTTTCAGAAGGCCCACTGTGGATAACGCATGGTATTATGCCCTTAAGAGGTTCCATCCGAAGTAAGACTGTTCTCCAAAACCTTGTAATCTAATGAGGAAGACCAGACAGACATAAATCGTATACTTTCAGTGGGAGCAGGAGAAAAATATATAGCCACACCTGGGAGTAGCGGCAACTGGGAATAGTAAGGAGAGATGAAATGAATGAATAAATAAACCAAAACGGAGTTGTTACATAGATACACTCAGAAGCGCTAAAGGTAGCTGTTGGGATGACATGATCGGGGATGGTGGACAGCAGTTGGGGAGTGAGAAGCAACATGGTCTAACAGGAAAAGCAGAAGGCTGGGAGTCAGGAGATTCCCCTGCTGTGTGACCTTGGGCAAGTCACTGAACTTTTCTGTGCCGTGCACACCGTAGGTGCTCAATAAATACCATTGATTGATTGATTGGCTGGCTGGCAGACTCAGAGGGGGAGGGAGTTCTGGGCAGGGAGAAGACCGTGAGCAGTAAAAGGAGAGTCAAGCCTGAACTACAGGAAGACGGTCGGCTTGGGAGAAGTGAAGAGTGTGAGCTCTAGAGAACTCTCCCAAGTGCTTAGTACAGTGTTCGGCACACAGTAAGCACTCAGTCAGTACCACTGATTGACTGATGAATCGATTGAACTCCAGTGGGAGAAGAGACCAGATATATAAGAAGGAGACTCTTGAAGCCAGTGGGCAGGAACTTTTGTTTGCGGCAGAGATGGATAGCCCTTGGGGGCTTTGGAGGATTGGAAGGAAGTGTTCAGAGAGACGTTTAGAAAGATAAGCCGGGCAGCAGAGTGTAATAATAAAATAATCATTCATTCATTCAATCGTATTTATTAAGCACTCACTGTGTGCACAGCACTGTACTAAGCGCTTGGGAAAGTACAATACAACAATAAACAATGACAATCCCGGCCCACAATGAGCTCACAGTCTAGGGGGGCGGGGGGAGGACCAGTGAGGAGGAGGATGCCGAATTCATTCATTCATTCAATCGTATTTATTGAGTGCTTACTGTGTCCAGAGCACTGTACTAAGCGCTTGGGAAGTACAAGTTGGCAACATATAGAGACGGTCACTACCCAACAACGGGCTCACAGTCTAGAATGGCAACAGTCAGTCAGTCAATCTTATTTATTGAGGGCTAACTGTGTGCAGAACACTGTACTAAGCGCTTGGGAGAGTACAATATAACGGAGACATTCCCTGCCCGTATCAAACAAAAACTCCTCACTATTGGCTTCAAAGCTCTCCATCCCCTCGCCCCTTCTTACCTCACCTCCCTTCTCTCCTTCTACAGCCCAGCCCGCACCCTCCGCTCCTCTGGTGCTAACCTTCTCACGGGGCCTTGTTCTCGCCTGTCCCGCCATCGAACCCTGTCCCACGTCCTACCTCTGGACTGGGACACCCTCCCTCCTCAAATCCGCCAAACAATCACTCTTCCCCCTTTCAAAGCCCTACTGAAGGCTCACCTCCTCCAAGAGGCCTTCCCAGACTAAGCCCCCCTTTTCCTCAGCTCCCCCTCCCCTCCGCGTCGCCTCGACTCACTCCCCCTCACTCCGCCCCACAGCACTTATGTATATATGAATATATCTACAATTCTATTTATATTGATGCCCATTTACTTGCTTTAATGTGCATATATCTATAGTTCTATTTATTTATATTGATGCCTGTTTACTTGTTTTGATGTCTGTCTCCCCCCTTCTAGACTGTGAGCCCGTTGTGGGCAGGGATTGTCTCTTGCTGAATTGTACTTTCCAAGCACTTAGTAAGCGGTAAGCGCTCAATAAGTATGACTGACTGACTGAATGAATGAATGAATGAATGCCCAAAATGAAGTACCTGTGATGTTCCTTCCTATAAGAATAGCATAAAAATTGTGACTATATCAGTGTTTCCACGCTGATGCCTCTGAAACAGAATAGAGGTCAAGGAGTTAGTGCTTGGCACATAGTGAGCGCTTAACAAATACCATCATTATTATTATTATTATATTTTCATTGTCACTGCACTTGAGAAAAGCGAATAAGCAATAAAACCAACTGAAAAAACATTAAAACTTCAAACAGAACGAGAAAAACAGCAATAGTCAGTTACTTCTGCTATCTATTAAGCATTTACTAAGTGCCACTCCCTAAATGCCAGGGAGAGTACACTATAACAGAATTGATAGACACGTTCCTTGCCCAAAAGGAGCTTACAGTCTAAAGGGAATACAAGATAATTACGAGATAATCAGCTAGAACAAAAGTTCCTGTCCCACACAGGCACAGTAATTCACTATGGTCTGCTTTAGAGCTTGTATCATGCTTCATTCTGACATGTACATTTGCTGGTTGTGCCCTTTATTACATGTTTAGGAGGCAAATTCTAACCTGATCAGCCAGGACAGGGTTTGGGGAATATACGCTAAGAAGTACGCTGTGGGCAACCACACAACAGGAGCATCTATTAGCAGCACTTGTAGCCACAAACGACGAGTTCTTTGTCTGTCTTGCTGAGTCGTCCGAGGAGAGGGAAGAGGAAAGTCAACTTTTGTATAAAACAAATGAAAACATGCCATTCCAAAAGGCATTCCAAAATGCTTTCAATTTAATTGGTGAATTCCACAGAATACAGTACATCTGAGATAACTGCTAACATTTTTTTTAAGGAGACTCTTCCTTTGGGTCTTAATCTTCATACAGCAGAGGAACACAAGGTAACAGTTGAATTAGCTCCTCGTGGTCAGGGAATGCGTCTACCAATTCCGCTGCATTGTATCCTCCCAAGCACTTGGTACAGTGCTCTGCTCACTGTAAGTGCTCAATAAATACCATTGATTGATTGATAACTTGGGAATCCAACCACTAATCCCCTCTCTGAGCCTGCCTCGGATAGCTCATGTCAGCTTTTCCACACCTCAACTTATATCTGGCTTGGCAGATTAGAAACAGAGGGAGATGGGCTCAGTTTCTTGGTTTTTTAGCCCTTCCGTGCAAAATTGCAACAAAAAATACTGGAATGATACTCCACTAATGTTAGTTGGAAAACTGATAACTTTAGCACTTTTAAGAAACACTTGGATTCTGTGATTTTTTTTTTCAATTTGCTGGTAAGTTTGATCACACGCAGATACAACCATCGACTGTATTTATCAGAAGGGAAGGGCAATTTTCTAGTGACCTTGATGAATGTAAATTGTTAAACTAGATCATATGGGACTGAAGAAAATGAAATTTAAAACCTTTTTTTCCTGAAATGCTCAGATAATTGCCTCAACTTCTCATTTCATTTGGCCAGTACCTATCTCTGCAAGTTTTAGAGAAGCATCATTAAAATGTGAGAAATAGCCCCTCGGAGAAGTCAATTACTTCTAAAACCAGGGAGAACAGACATTACTGACTCGTCAACATAAAAATTTAAATATAAACCTCTAGAGAAGGTCTAATGAACTCCTGATGCAAATGAGAAACATGCTGCTGAGAAATGTTTTACTAAGCAATTCACAACTATTTTGGCATTAATTTGAAAAAATGCATTTCCTTGGCTCCGATTATTTTGTTAGAATTCTGCACTTGTTCCATAACAGTGTTGACTTAAACTATCAATCATGTCAGATGGGGGGAGAACTAAGGGAATATTTTCCTGCAAAAGAATTTTTTAAAGGAGGTTAACAGTACATAATACCAACAATTTTCAAAGAGTTTATGTAAATTCCCAGTGGGCAAGGATCATATTGTCTGCCTTTATTGCACTCTCCCAAGCACACAGTCATAATAATAATAATGGTATTTGTTAAGCGCTTACTATGTGCCAAGCACTGTTCTAAGCACTGGAATGGATACAAGCAAATCGGGTTGGACACACCCCTGTCCCAGTTGGGGTTTACAGTCTCAATCCCCATTTTACAGATGAGGGAACTGAGGCCCAGAGAAGTGAAGCGACTTGCCCAAGGTCACACAGCAGACAAGTGGAGGAGCCAGGATTAGAACCCATGGCCTTCTGACTTTCAGGCCCGTGCTCTATCCACCACGCCATGCTGCTTTCCAAAATTCCCATGGCTAATAATGCCACATTTAATCCTTTAGTCTGGTATTCTTTCCTGACAATTCAGAAGTAAGACTCATTTGTCCGCCTATACTATTTATTCCAGCAAATTCAGGGTGAACCTACGCTTTGGTATTTTCTGAAGAGGAGAAATAAACTTTCCTTATGCCTGGCTTGGCAAAAAATATGTAATAAGAGCCTGAAGGTTGTGCTTAGTTGGTGTTTTTTTTAAAGCATAGCCAACATTAGTCAACATTTCTTTCAAAGCAAATGGAAGGCAGTGGGAATTCCAGGGGAGCAATGGGACCAAAGGTGAGGCAAGAAAGAGAGAGAGAGAGAGAGTGCTTTGGAGGGATTAGAGAGGGAGTTACTTGCGGGCGCCGGGGAGGAGCAGGTAGGGAAGTAATGTGATGGGAAGGAGTTATTCAGGGGAAACTGAGTCCAGTGAGGGAACAGTTTGTAAAAAAAAAAAAAAAAGGCTTAACAATTCCATTGCATAGAATTGATTAAATGTTAGAAGGTAATTCCAAAACTAATGGAAACTTGGTCTGGCTATTTTTAAAGAGCACCAGAATTCAGCAACATAAGCTAACCAATCTTACTTCGCTTTATAAATCGTCAAAAGCTACATTCATTCAGTCGTATTTATTGAGCGCTTACAGTGTGCATGAAGACTAAGCAAATAATGTACCTACAGAAAAGGGTAATACTGCACATTAAAAATTAAGAAATTGTGTCCCATTCTTGCTAAGCACATCATATAGTGCTATGTATCCAGTGGACATTAAGGAAATATTAATCTGTGTTCTTTCTGATGAGACCCTTCCTTTGAAATAAACTGTGTAGGAGGCTCCCATTTCCTAAACACAAGCAGGGATTTCTTGTGATATGAGAAGATGGTATTCTAATACCATCATTAGCCACATTTACTGCTCTTCAGGAACAGGATGCTAGAACAGTGCTTGGCAGACAGTGAGCGCTTAACAAACACATCATTATTATTACTCAGGACAAGAGTCTTTAGATACATAACCAACCCGATTCGCTTACTTCTAGTAACCAGAAAAGATCAGATATTCTCTTCTCTTTTCTTTATGGTATTTGTTAAGTGCTTGCTATGTGCCAGGCACTGTACTAAGCTCTGGGGTAAATACCAGCTAATCAGGATGGACACAGTCCATGGTCTACATGGGGCTCACAGTCTTAAATCCACATTTTACAGATGAGATAACTGAGGAACAGAGAAATGAAGTGACTTGTCCAAGGTCACACAGCAGATGTGTGGAGGAGCCAGGATTAGAACCCAGTTCCTCTGACTCCCAGGACCCTGTGCTTTCCACTAGGCCACACTGCTAAGCACTGTACTAAGCTCCTGGGAGAGTACGGTATACCAGAGTTGGTCGACACGTTCCCTGCTCATTATCTAGATCATCAAAATTGATACAATGCAACATTAACAACTTGAGCTGCTTGGATTTTAAAATGAAAAATGCATTTCACCCCATCAGCTGCAGCCTTGAGGCAAAATAAACACATGGGGACTCAAATAGAATGAGTTCAGTATTAAAATAATATCTCTTCAGAGCAGGTGGAGCAAAAAAGGCCTCTTTAGAATTTAGATTCCATCAGGCATCCTGCCCTGTCATTCCTTCCCTCTACACTCACGTTGGCTTCCAGAGAAGGAAATGTCTCTATCTGTTGCCGAATTGTTCTTCCCAAGCGCTCTGCACACCATAAGCGCTCGATAAATACGACTGAATGAATAAATGAATCAATCAACAAATGTGGTGGCCATTTTAGATGGAAGAGGGGGAAGCAATGGATCCTGGAAGTGCTGTGAAGAACAAACTGACAGGATTTGTTGACAGGCCGAATATGGAGGAGTCAAGAAAAAGGAGTCAAGAATTTTGTATTAATGTAATATAAAAACAAACTACAGATACATACATAAGTGCTGTGGGCTGGGAGGGGAGATGAATAAAGGGAGCCAGTCAGAGTGATTCAGAAGGGAGTTGGAAAGGAAAAGAGGGCTTAGTCAGGGAAGGCCTCTTGGACGAGATGTGCCTTCAGTACGGTTTTGAAGGGAGGGAGAGTAATTGTCTGTCGGATATGAGGAGGGAGGGCGTTCCAGAGGCAGGACGTGGGCGAGAGGTTGGCAGTGAGATAGATGAGATGGAGGTACAGTGAGAAGATTAGCATTAGAGGGGCGAGGTGTGTGGGCTGGATTGTGAAGATAATCCTTACTCTTCAGTAGCATTTAATGGTTACCCATTCTTCTACACGTCACTCAAAAACTCCTGGCCATTGGCTTCAGGGCACTCCAAGCTCTCTCCCTCCTACTTACCCACTCTCTTTTCCCACTCAGGTGTACAGGCGTACTTAGTTATTGATTTTGACCACTCTAGCTGTAAACATTTTTCTGTTTGCTCTTTAAGAGCAGGGAACGTGTCACTTCTTTATTCCGTACTTTCCGAGGGCCGAGAACAGTGCACCACACCAAGGAGATGTGTAATAAATGCTACTACTGTTACTAAACCCCAGCTCACTCTGTTCCTCTTGCTGTGCCTTGTTTTCACCTCTCCCGCCTCTGACCCCTTGCTCATGCATTCATTCAATTGTATTTATTGAGTGCTTACTGAGTGCAGAGCACTGTACGAAGCGCTTGGGAAATACAATTCGGCAACAGACAGGGACAATCCCTACCCAACAACGGGCTCGTGCCCTCCCCTTTCAAATCTGACAGACCGTTGTTCTCCCCATTATCAAAGCCCTTTTGAAATCACATCTCCTCCAGGAGGCCTTCCCAGCTTAAGTTTTTTCTCCCTGGGACTGTGAGCCCACTATTGGGTAGGGACTGTCTCTATATGTTGCCAACTTGTACTTCCCAAGCGCTTAGTACAGTGCTCTGCACACAGTAAGTGCTCAATAAATACGATTGATGATGATGATGATCCCCCCCCTCCTCAAAAATCTCCAGTGGCTGCCTGCCAACCTGCGCATCAAGCAAAAACTCCTCACTCGGCTTCAAGGCTGTCCATCCCCTCGCCCCCTCCTACCTCACCTCCCTTCTGTCCTTCTCCAGCCCAGCCCGCACCCTCCGTCCTCTGCCGCTAACCTCCTCACTGTGCCTCGTTCTCGCCCGTCCCGCCGTCGACCCCTGGCCCACATCCACCCCCTGGCCTGGAATGCCCTCCCTCCACACAACCGCCAAGCTCGCTCTCTTCCTTCCTTCAAAGCCCTACTGAGAGCTCACCTCCTCCAAGAGGCCTTCCCAGACTGAGCCCCCTTTTTCCTCGCCTCCTCCCCATCCCCCCCCGCCCTACCTCCTTCCCCTCCCCACAGCACCTGTATATATGTTTGTACAGATTTATTACAGTATTTTACTTGTACATATTTACTATTCTATTTATTTTGTTAATGATGTGCATCTAGCTTTACTTCTATTTATTCTGTTGACTTGACACCTGCCCACATGTTTTGTTTTGTTGTCTGTCTCCCCCTTCTAGACTGTGAGCCCGTTGGTGGGTAGGGACCGCCTCTATATGTTGCCAACTCGTACTTCCAAAGCGCTTAGTACAGTGCTCTGCACACAGTAAGCGCTCAATAAATATGATTGAATGAATGAACTCCCTCCTCCTCCTCTATATCTGACAGACCTCCGCTCTCCCCACCCTACTGAGAGCTCACCTCCTCCAGGAGGCCTTCCCAGACTGAGCCCCCCTTTTCCTCTGCTCCTCATCCCCCCACCTTAGCCCCTACTCTCTCCCTCCGCTCTACCCCCTTCCCCACCCCACAGCACTTGTGTTTATTTGTACATATTCATTATTCTATTTATTTTATTAATGATGTATATGTAGCTATAATTCTATGCCTGTCTACTTGTTTTGTTGTCTGTTTCCCCCCTTCTAGACTGTGAGCCCGTTGTTGGGTAGGGACTGTCTCTCTATGTCGCCAACTTGTACTTCCCAAGCGCTTAGTACAGTGCTCTGCACACAGTAAGCACTCAATAAATACGATTGAATGAATGAATGAAGTCCCTATAAAAATCTTATCTCTTCCAAGAAGGCTTCCCTGTCTAAGCCTTCCCTTCTGTGTCCTCTTCGAACTTGGGTTTGAACCCCTTAAGTACTTTGACATTCACACCCCCGCCCCGCAGAATTTAGGTACATATCCATATTCTAATTTCTTTTCATGTAAGCTCCTGTGGGCTGGGATCCTGTCTGCCAACTCCACTGTACTGAACTTCCCCATGTAAGTGCTTAGTACAGCACACAGTAAGTGCTCCATAAATACCATTGATCGACTGATCCATAATCCATTTTTCCAATCTTTTCTGCTATCATTCATTCATTCAATCGTATTTATTGAGCACTTACTATGTGCAGAGCACTGTACTAAGCGCTTGGAAAGTACAATTCGGCAACAAATAGAGACAATCCCTGCCCAACAACGGGCTCACGGTCTAGAAGGGGAGAGACAGACAATATAAAACAAAACGAGACAAAACAAGTAGACAGGCAAACTCCTTCACCACTTCAGTCAAAATGAATGGCATTTATTGATTGTTTACTATGTGCAGAGCACTGGACTAAACATAAAAGCCAGCTCTGAGCAAATACAAGCACTTAGTATAGCGCTCTGCAAATAGTAAGTGCTGAACAAATGTCACTGTTGGGTTAAAATTCCTCCTAAATTCCCAGCTCCTCCAACGAGCTTTCCTTAATTCATTCACTCAATCAGTCGTATTTATTGAACGTTTTCTGCATGCAGAGCACTGTATTAAGTGCTTAGGAGAGTACAACATAACAATATAACATACTCATTCCCTGCCCAAAACGAGCTTACAATCTATCCATAACTCATTTCATGTCTGTCCTCCCGGCTAGACTGTAAGCTCCTTCAGGGCCGTGATTGTGTCTTCTAAGTCTATTGCTTTTTTAATGGCATTTATTATGCGCTTACTGTGTGCCAGACACTGTTCTAAGCGCTGGGGTGGATACAGGCTAATCAGGTTGGACACAGTCCCTGTCGCACATGGGGGCTCACAGTCTTAATCCCTATTTTCCAGATGAGGTAACTGAGGCCCAGAGTAGTGAAGTGACTTGCCCAAGGTCACGCAGCAGACAGGTGGCGGAGCTGGGATTCGAACCCAGGTCCTTCTGACTCCCAGGCCTGTGCTCTAGCCACTAGGCCACCCTGCTTCTAGACTGCTTAATTCGGGAGGCAGCGTACTTAATCACGGTGCTTAATGAGTCCATGTGATTGACTGATTGAGGGGGCAGATAGGGGAGGGGAAAGAAAGGGGGGGGGCACCCAAAAAAAATTAGTTTTTAAGCACTTAGTATGTGCTAAAAGCTGAGGCAAGCAGCATGGCGTAGTGGATAGAGCACCGGTCTGGGACTCAAAAGGTCATGGGTTCTAATCCCGGCTCCACCACTTGTCTGCTGTGTGGCCTTGGGCAAGCCACTTCACTTCTCTGTGCCTCAGTTGCCTCATCTGTAAAATGGGGATTGAGACTGTGAGCCCCATGCAGGACAGGGACTGTGTCCAACTCGATTTCCTTGTATCCGCCCTAGCGCTTAGTTCAGTGCTTGGCACATAGTAAGCTCTTGACAAATACCACAATTACTATTATGGAGCATGGGCTTTGGAGTCAGAGGTCAGGGGTTCAAATCCCGGCTCCGCCACTTGTCAGCTGTGTGACTTTGGGCAAGTCACTGCACTTCTCTGGGCCTCAGTTCCCTCCTCTGTAAAATGGGGATTAAGACTGTGAGCCCCCTGGGGGACAACCTGATCACCTTGTAACCTCCCCAGCGCTTAGAACAGTGCTTTGCATATAGTAAGCGCTTAATAAATGCCATCATTATTATTATTATTAAATTCCAACCAGGCACAGTCCGTGTTCCATAGGCAGAACAGTGGCTTAGTGGAAAGAGCACGGCCTTGGGAGTCAGGTGGTGGGTTCTAATCCCCGCTCCGCCACTTGTCTGCTGTGTGACCTTGGACAAGTCACTTCACTTCTGTGTGCCTCAGTTACCTCATTTTAAAAATGGGGATTAAGACTGTGAGCCCCATGTGGGACAACCTGATGACCTTGTACTTAACCCAGCGCTTAAAACAGGGCTTGGCAAATAGTAAACGCTTAAATACCATCTTTGTTATTATTATTATCTCCATTTTCCAGGTGAAAAAACCGAGGCCCAGAGAAGTGCAATGACTTACCCAAGGCGACATAACAGGCAAGCGGTGGGGCTGGGATTAGATCCCGGGTTTTGGGCCTCCCAGCCCTGTGTTCCTTCCATGGACAGGGTGGGGGGAAGCGAGAGGGGGTCGAGGAGGGAGCCAGGAGGAAAAAAAAAAAAGAAATGAATAATGATAATAATGAGTAATAATTCTTAATGAATAGAAGTGATTGATTGAGGGGGTAGGGAGCTGAAGGAAAAGACAAAGGGAGAAGCTGGATGAACTGATGGAGGGGGTACAAAGTGAAGGAAAAGATAAAGGGAGAGGCTGGATGGAGGGGGTAGAAAGTGAAGGAAAAAATAAAGGGAGAGGCTGGATGGAGGGGGTAGAAAGTGAAGGAAAAAATAAAGGG
The DNA here is from genome assembly GCF_015852505.1 of Tachyglossus aculeatus. NCBI lineage: Eukaryota > Metazoa > Chordata > Mammalia > Monotremata > Tachyglossidae > Tachyglossus > Tachyglossus aculeatus. Next base: position 60,099,374 of record NC_052098.1, read on the forward strand.
AGAGGCTGGATGAACTGATGGAGGGGATAGAAAGTGAAGGAAAAGATAAAGGGAGAGGCTGGATGGAGGGGGTAGAAACTGAAGGAAAAAATAAAGGGAGAGGCTGGATGAACTGATGGAGGGGATAGAAAGTGAAGGAAAAGACATAGGGAGCGGCTGGATGAACTGATGGAGGGGGGTAGAAAGTGAAGGAAAAGATAAAGGGAGAGGCTGGAGGCTGGATGAACTGATGGAGGGGGTAGAAAGTGAAGGAAAAGGCATAGGGAGAGGCTGGAGGCTGGATGAACTGATGGAGGGGGTAGAAAGTGAAGGAAAAGATAAAAGGGGGAGGCTGGATGAACTGATGGAGGGGGTAGAAAGTGAAGGAAAAGACAACATAAGGAGAGGCTGGAGGCCGGATGAACTGATGGAGGGGGTAGAAAGTGAAGGAAAAGATAAAGGGAGAGGCTGGATGAACTGATGGAGGGGGTAGAAAATGAAGGAAAAGAAAAGAGAAGCAGTGTGGCTCTATGGAAAGAGCATGGGCTTTGGAGTCGGAGGTCATGGGTTCAAATCCCGACTCCGCCACTTGTCAGCTGGGTGACTTTGGGCAAGTCACTTCACTTCTCTGGGCCTCAGTTCCCTCATCTGGAAAATGGGGATTAAGACTGTGAGCCCCCCGGGGGATAACCTGATCACCTCGTAACCTCCCCAGCGCTTTGCACATAGTAAGCGCTTAATAAATGCCATTATTATTATTATTATAAAGGGAGAGGCTGGATGAACCGATGGAGGGGGGTAGAAAGTGAAGGAAAAGATAAAGGGAGAGGCTGGACGGAGGGGGGAAGAAAGCTGAGGGAAAAGATAAAGATAAATGCCCAATTGGACTTCCCAAGCGCTTAGTCCAGTGCTCGACACCCAGTAGGCGCTCAATAAATACGACGGAATGAATGAATGAATAAAGGGCGAGGCTGCATGAGGCGAAAGAGGCAGGGCGTTGGGCGGGGGAGGAAGGAGGAAGGGAGGGAGTTACCTGCTCCCCTCAGGGCTCGCGCCATGGCCGCCCTCCTGGGCCGTCTCCTCAGCGGGCCCGGCCGGCCCCAGGTCAGTCGCCGGCCCCCGGGGGGGGGGAAGATGGTAGTATTTGCTAAGCGCCTCCTCTGTGCCAAACACTGCTCTAAGCGCTGGGGCACCGAGAAGGGGCGGGCGGGTTGGGGGCTCTGGGGAGGGGGCCGCTGAGGCGATGGCGGCCGCGCCGTTTCCTCACCCGGCCGAGGCGGCGGCGGCTGCTCTCGTCCCGCGGAGTTTTTCCAACTTTCCCAGCGAAACGACTGGAAAAGGCCGTTTGGGAAGGAGGGATGGAAGGCCTTGAGGCAGGCCTGGAAAGAGCTTTTTTTGGGGGCTGCCGTTTTAAAGTGGCCCCCCCAGTGTGGGGAAAATCCCCTCAAACCGACTGGAAATCCACCATTCATTCATTCAGTCGTATTTATTGAGCGCCTACTGTGTGCAGACACTATACTGAGCGCTTCGGCAACAGATAGAGACCATCCCTACCCAACAAGTTCCCTCCCGGCTCGGTCGTCCATTCGGTCAGTCGTGTTTAGAGAAGCAGCGTGGCTCGGTGGAAAGAGCCCGGGCTTGGGAGTCAGAGGTCGTGGGTTCGAATCCTGCCTCCGCCACTTGTCAGCTGGGTGACCTTGGGCAAGCCACTTCAATCCGTCAATCAGTCGTATTTATTGAGCGCTTACTGTGTGCAGAGCACTGTACTAAGCGCTTGGGAACATAGAGAGACAGTCCCTACCCAACAGTGGGCTCACAGTCACGCTTCACTTCTCTGGGCCTCAGTTACCTCATCTGGAAAATGGGGATTGTTACTATAAGCCCCACGTGGGACAACCTGATCACCTTGTATCCCCCCCAGCGCTTGGAACAGTGCTTTGCACATAGTAAGCGCTTAACAAATGCCATCATCATTATTATTATTATTTATTGAGCACTTGCTGAGTGCAGAGCACTATACTGAGCGCTGGGGAAAGTACAATGCGGCAGTAAAGAGAGACAATCCCTGCCCACAACGAGCTCACAGTTTGAGGGGGTGGGAGGCCAATTGCTTTGGACTTGAGCGAAATCTGAAACTCATGGTAAAAAAACCCCCCATCGCTCTGTTGAACATGGTTTCAGGGGGGCTTTCAAGTTTTTCTCTGACTTTTGCAGGTGTGTCCTTCCCCCCGTCCCCTCTCCCCCATCCAGGGCTGAGATTTTAGCTGTCGATCAAGCCGTGGTTCTTACTGAGCTCCGAGGACCGAGTGCGGAGCACTGGACTAAGCACTTGGGAGAGTACAACACAACAGAGTGGGCACCGGCCCTGCCCACCGTGAGCTTTCTCGCAGAAATTTCTCGGCCACTTTAACCTTGTTTACGGATGTGAACCCTAAATAAGAAGAGACAGTTTTAAGGTTCACGGTAGCGAACCGGTTCTTAAATGCTTTGCACATAGTGAGCGCTTAATAAATGCCATCATCATTATTATTATCATGCGTACTCCCCAAAGCGTGCCGTTTAATTCGTTTTTAGCTATGGTATGGATTGAACAACAACAAAAAACCCCCTTAAACTTGGAGGGGCACTACATTTTTCGCAGTTGTTGTTTTCTCTGTTGTGTAAGACAGAAGAGGGATCGCGAAGTTGAGCAACCTGGTCACATAGCCATGAACGGAATCCAGGACCTGTAATTCACCACAGTCGGCTGAGAACCATTGGCCAACAGTCAGAGAAAACAAGCCAAATCAAATATCTGTAACCCATAAGAGGAAGTGTGGGTCCAATGCTCTACCCTGGAATTGAATTTCTAAGAAAAGGCAGTGTAAAGCTTAAACTTCCTTGAACGCAGCTGCGCAGATGTATTCTTCCAGCTAATCCAAATCCCCAAAGCCCCCTTAACTAACTGTAGACTGTTAGCTCCTCGTGGGCAGGGAGCATGTCTTCCAAGGTGTATTGTATTCTCCTGAATGCTTCTTACAGCGTCTATGATAAGCGCACAATAAATACTACTGATTGATTGGCCACCTAAAGTGCTTGAAGCAGTTTGGGGTTTGAGTAACATCCATTGGTGGCCTCATTAGCAACCATTGCTCTAGGGTTTCCATAGGACTAGGATCCACTGAACTGAATAATAATAATAATAATGGCATTTATTAAGCGCTTACTATGTGCAAAGCACCGTTCTAAGCGCTGGGGAGGTTACAAGGTGACCAGGTTGTCCCACGGGGGGGCTTACACAGTCTTAATCCCCATTTTACAGATGAGGTAACTGAGGCCCAGAGAAGTTAAGTGATTTGCCCAAAGTCACACAGCTGACAAGCGGTGGAGTCGGAATTTGAACCCATGACCTCTGACTACAAAGCCCGGGCTCTTTCCACTGAGCCACGCTGCTTCTCTAGTGCTAATGCTTTTCATTCTCTAGTGCTTTTCATTCAGTGTGAATGAAATGCACACTGAACTGTGCGATGCCCCTGTGTTCCAGGGATTCATTCAGTCGTATTTACTGAGCGCTTACTGAGAGCAGAGCACTGTACTAAACGCTTGGAAAGTACAATTCAGCAGCAAGTAGAGACAGTCCCTGCCCACAACGGGCTCACGGTCTAGAAGGGGGAGACAGGCATCAAAACGAGTAAACAGGCATCAATAGCATCAATAAAAATAAGGAGAATTATAGATATATACACATCATTAATATAAATAAATAGAATTATAAAAATTACATATAAACACAAGTGCTGTGGGGGCAGGAGGGTAGACAGAAGGGAGTGAGTCGGCGATGGGGAGGGGAGGAGGATCAGAGGGAAAGGGGGGCTTAGTCTGGGAAGGCCTCCTGGAGGAGGTGAGCCTTCAGTAGGGCTTTGAAGGGGGGGAAGTGTGATTGTTTTGGCGGATTTGAGGAGGGAGGGCATTCTGGGCCTGAGGTAGGACGTGGGCCAGGGGTCGACGGGTGGGACAGGTGAGAATGAGGCACAGTGAGAAGGTTAGCACCAGAGGGCTGGGCTGTAGAAGGAGAGAAGGGAGGTGAGGTAGGAGGGGGCAAGGTGATGGAGAGCTTTGATGCTAATAGGAGTTTTTGCTTGATACGGAGGTTGCTAGGCAACTACTGGAGATTTTTGAGGAGGGGGATGACATGCCCAGGGATTGACAAGTATTTCACTTGAGAGTTCATAAAATGTTGGGAGTGCGGATTATTAGCTACCGGAAAAATCTCAATTTACTATTCTAACAGTGCCTAGATAATGGGCCTTTTTCCTGCGTAAATACTTAAAGGAATTTTAATATTGAAAGTTTTCAAGATACTGCCGTACCCTGGCTATGAACACTAATGTTTTATTCAATTCATAACATTATTTCTCATCTAGTTATTTATCTTTCCATTATTTTGGTGTGGAAATTCACAAGTTTGAGAGATGTGAAATGTCTTCCTTCGGGCACACATGTAAATTCTGAATGTCTGGGCTTATCGCAATAATGATAATAATAATGATGGCATTTGTTAAGCGCTTACTATGTGCAAAGCACTGTTAAAAGCGCTGGGGGGGATACAAGGTGATCAGGTTGTCCCGCGTGGGGCTCACAGGCTTCATCCCCATTCTACAGATGAGGTAACTGAGGCTCCGAGAAGTTAAGTGACTTGCCCAAGGTCACACAGCAGGCACGTGGTGGAGCCGGGGTTCAAACCCATGAATGAAGGTGTCTCAATCAATCAATCGTATTTATTGAGCGCTTACTATGTGCAGAGCACTGTACTAAGTGCTTAAGTCTCAGTAAGCGCTTAGCTAAGCGCTAAGTACTAGTCTCGGGAGAGATTACCTGATACCAAGAGTTGAAATGCTATTTTTCAGCCTAGTAATGTCATAAATCGGTCATATTTATTGAGCACTTACTGGGTGCAGAGCACTGTACTAAGTGCTTGGGAGAATACAATATAGCAATATAACAGATACATCCCTTGCTCACAGTGAGCTTTCAGTCTGGAGGGGGAGACAGGCATTAATATAAATAAATAAATTACAGGTGTGTGTGTAAGTGGTGGGGAGGTGAATAGAGAAAGCAATTTGGGATGATGTAGAAGGGAATGGGAGGGAAGGAAATGAGGGCTTAGGGAAGGCTTTATGGAGGAGATTTCCCTTCAATTGTGAGACTATAGAGAGGGAGAGAGATCAGGACTGGAGATGCAGATTTGGTGGTTTGAAGCCATGGGTGCGAATGAGTTCTCCAAGGGAGAGAGTATAGATGGAGAGTAGAAGGGGACCCAGAACTGAACCTTGAGGGATACCCACAGTTAAGGGGTGGGAGGCAGAGGAGGAGCCCGCAAAAGAGATTGAGGATGAGCGGCCAGAGAGATGAGGAGGAGAAGACAGTGTCAGTGAAGCCGAGAATGAGAATGACGTTCCCAGGATTAAAAGAGATTGGTGTGGGGGCTGGTATCCTTCTTTTTACAGGCCTGAGCAGTTGTTTTTTTGGTCAGGCCAGAAGTTTCATGTGTCGTGAGGGATAAATTTCAGAACTTTTCAAAGTTGACAGAAGGAAAAAATTGGACATTTTTCCTGATGCCAACTTCAAATTAAGCGTGGAACTTAATTTCTAGGTACTAGTATTGATTCCGAATATCTATTCAACTTACTCTGCCCGAGTTAATCCTGTGAAGCAGTTTTTCATTGCTAGTCGTGAAGAGACGAGGAAGATGGCAGCAGCACAGAAATGTGATTAGATAACAGGAGTTCTGTCAAGTAGCTTCTTGTTCTTCTAAAGTGAATACTTAGGAGAAAAAAAAAGTTAATCACTTTGCAAACTTAGTGCTTAAAATCAACCGAACTACAGAAACCTGACGATGGACTCAATCACGACAGGACAAAGGCCTTGGAGTTATTGTTGTCTATTTCTGCCAACCATTCGGCAGCACCAGCTAAAATGGTCAACAAAATACAGGGCATCCTGGGGCAGGGGATAGAGAAGAAAGCTAAAGAATCCTCAAAAGGGCAAGGATCGTGTCTACCAACTCTGTTGTATTGTCCTCTCTTGAAGCGCTTTGCACAGTGCTCTGCACGTAGAAGCGCTCACTAAATACCATTGAGCGATGGTGTGCACTTCTGATTGCCGAGCTTTAAAAGTACATAGTAGAGCTGGAGAGGATACAGGGAAGGAGGAACCAAGATGGAGCTGAGGAAAGATGGAAAATATTGGGATTCTCCAGTTTGGCTAGATGGAAGGCTGAGAGAGGGCATGATTAAAATGAGTAGAGTTTACAAACTCCCAAAGGGGATAGACAGGGGGAATGTACCACGTGTTATTCACTGAATTCCCGAACACCAGGATCAGTATTTATTAAGTGCTTACTCTGTGCAGAGCTCTGTGCTCAGTTTTTGGGAGAGTACAGTAGGATTAGTAGAAATGATCCCTGCCTACAAGGAGCTTCCTGTCTAGTGAGGGAAGGGGCATCCTTTGAAGTTGGAGGGTAATAATAATAATAATTTTGGTATTTGTTCAGTGCTTACTATGTGCAACGCACTGTTCTAAGCGCTGGGGAGGTTACAAGGTAATCAGGTTGTCCCAAGGGGGGCTCACAGCTTTAATCCCCATTTTACAGATGAGGTAACTGAGGCCCAGAGAAGTGAAGTGACTTGCCCAAAGTCACACAGCTGACAGTTGGCGGAGCCGGGATTTGAACCCATGACCTCTGACACCAAAGCCCGGGCTCTTTCCATTGAGCCACACTGCCAAAACAAGCGTGTCTTAATACAGCAGGTCAGTTAGGGTCAAATGATGCATCCCCAACCATTAGGACACAGAGGCAGACTTCTGGCCTGGCTGGGTCTTTGGTTTGACTCCGTAATAACATTGCTTAGATGTTCTTAATAACGATTTTTAAAAATATATCAATGAACAGGACATCTGAAATATGTTTCCCATAAAGCACGGGCCGGGAGTCAGAGAGACCCGGGTTCTAATCCTGGTTCCGCCACGTGTCTGCTGTGTGACCTTGGGCAAGTCACTTAACTCCTCTGGGTTTCAGTTACCGCATCTGTAAAATGGGGATTTAAGCGTGTGAGCCCCATGGGGGACGGGGCTCTGTCCAACCTGATTAACTCGTATCTATCGCAGCGTGTAGAACAGTGCTGGGCACATAGTAAGCACTTAACAAGTACCATAATTATTATAAGGTAAGGTAAGCATGAAATACACTTAAATCCTGTAATTTTAGATTATTCTCACGAAGGAAAAAAGTTGACTGAAAAATCTAATACCAAACAAAAATGTCCTGATTTCCTCCCCCCTCCCCTGCCCCGCATCTCCTTTAGTCTTCATCGCGTTTCATGTTAAGTGGTCTTTGGAGTCGATTCCAAGTGGCAACAACAAATGAGGCATATAGTAATGAGCCTGCAAATTCTACCAAACCTCCTGGACGCTATCCCGTTCCCTACAAAAAGGACCTGCCCTTCGATATCGTGGAGCTCATGGAAGAAGTCGAGCAGAAGGTAAGAACATCTTCTACAGAGTTGAGAAGATTCTTTGGAATTTCAGGAACTGAAGAGCCGTTCTGATTCAGACGGCATTCGATTCCAAGATTTGGCTATGCTTTTTCGCGATACCGCAGATTTTCTGTCTCCTCTGGCGGAGCCTTCTCTTCCTCATTCCAGATTTCATTCTGATCAGAGGGGCAGTGGAGTGCTTCTGTCTCCCATGCGTATCACATTTGACTGACCAGATTTCTTATTAGGCATCTTTACCCCCTTCAATCCCATACGTTCTGAAGTGGTTTCCTAGAGCTCTCTCTGTGGTAGAACTTTATAATATTATGGAAATACACTGAAAAGACAGCTAGAAGCATCTCTGTCAGATTCTTCTTCAAATGCCGTCGAGTCGTTTCCGGCCCATAGCGATTCCGGACACACCCTCTTCAGAACGTCCCGTCTTCTTTCATAAAATCGTTCTGGTGCGTGTAGACGTACGGTTTTCTTGGTAAAGATACAGAAGTGGTTTACCGTTCCTTTCTTTCGTGAGGTAAAAACTTGAGTCTCTGCCGTCGTCTTTGATCAATGTTTTGATCGCTTGATCATCCGCCTTTGACTCTTTTCCATGCCGCTGCTGCCCAGCACAGGTGAATTGACTTTGACGCTTCGGTTTGGGCGCCTTTCCATTATGGGCCGCCTTATACGGCCTACCCCTAAACTTCATGCTCCTATGCAGACTCTCCCGCCACAATGAGGAATCGATTCATAGGAGAGTCTGTCGGATGATTTTGAAAGAATACTAAGACACCCAAATTGAATCTGGAAAGGCATATTCTGTGTCTGGGCACTTTTAATCCCAAAATGCTAAAGTATAACTAGATATCTTTGTATCTAGGTTGCCTGGCTTTGATGGAGGGGAGCTATACCAAAAAGCTCTAAATACCCGCCGCCCCTCCATTCTGCCACCTTTCCTGAGTAATCGGGTTGAGTTGTCATTCCCGCTGCCAGAAAGGAACCACAGAAGTATCTTTGGCGTTAGGAGGAGGCCATTTTCTCATACCAAGGAAAGGCTTCCTCTAACTACTGTGTAAATTTGGCTTCAAGTTCCCTGTCTCTGTGAGCTGAAATCAGGAAACTCCATGAAGACATTTCTGCACCCTTTATGGTTTCAGAGAAAATCAAAATCTGAAGCGCAGCTTTCAGGTAGCCTTAGATCAGCAATTTAGGACGCAAGCAAAATTTTACAAGTACACTGAAATCCCGTGTCAGCCCAAAGTGATCATAACAGAAAGAATTCAAGAAAAAAAATGACAAGAATGTTTGCATTAGCACTGCGGAATCTTTCATCCATTATCTTATTCGCCTTTATATTGTGAGCCCCATGTGGGATAGGAACTGTGTCCTATCTGCTTATATTGTGTCTGCTCCAGCGCTTAGCGCACATAGAACATGCTTAACGAATACCACTATTTTGAAAATGATCATCAATAATAATAACGAAAGAAGTAATTATGGGGAAATCTGGTGCAAACAGATGGCAGAGGAAGGGATCCGATGAGGTTGAATGCTTCTGTATGAGATGTGTCGGGTGGTGGGAGGGGAGGGAAGGTGTGGTTTGAGACCTATGTCATCTTTGGGGATCAGGATTCCCAACTGATAAAAAAGGGCTCTTCGTGGCTCATGTGAAGAGGAATGTAGCCTGTGAAAGCATGTTATGCGCTGATGACTAAGAAGCTGGTTGCACATAAGATGCTGCGAGAACAGAGTCCCGCTTTTATGTATCACAAGAACCCAGATAGGCTAAACCAAGACAGCCGCTTCCACGGGATTTGGCATCAGTCAATCAACCGTATTGGTTGAGTGCTTACCGTTCGAAGAGCACCGCACTAAGCACTTGTACAATATAACAGAGTTGGTAGACACGTTCCCTGCTCACAACGAGCTTACGGGCTAGGGGAAGGTAAGGAAACTATCCACCCCCCCCCACCTCCTGAAGCTGGAAAAGGTCTAGATAAGGAGCCAAGAGGCTCTCCCTCGACCGTAAGCTCGGCGTGGGCAGAGAACATGTCTACCGACTCTGTTACGTTGTACTCTCCCAAACGCTTAGTACAGTGCTCTGCTCCCAGTAGGAGCTCGATCGATTGACCCTGGCCGTTACAGGGTTTTCTCTCCCCCTTTGCTGGTTTCTGGAGCCAGACTGGTGGCATCTCTCGCCTCCAGCACCCGAGCCGTTCGCCCGCTTCACTCCCAGATAGCCTAGGGTCAGTTCTGGGGATCAGGTGGGTAACGGGGCTCTGGAACCACCGTGGCGATGGTGTAAATCTCACAGGGCCGAGCCGGGCGGTCTTTTAGCCGCTCCGAACCCCAGAGCCGCCGTCTTCTGCCTCTGCCACCCTATGAGACTAGCCCCAGCACAGCTGGCCTGTTCTGGGCTAGAGCCAAAGCTATTGCTGCCTGGCTGGAGATGGCAGATGCAGCAATGGTGGCAGTGATAGAAGATGGAGACAGCATGAAAGCCTGGGGTAACTTTCCTCTCCCTTCCCTCTCCCCCTCGCTCCTTTTTTTCCCTTTCTCCCCGCCCCCCAAGAGCCCCACTCCTCAAAACTCTGCCTCAAGTTCATCCCTGCTCTCAAAGAGAAAAGTTTCACCCTTTGGCTATATTAACCTAAGAAGGATAGCTAGTTGTCAGTATTGGCTTAATGACTGTTTTCTGAACTCTGCATCCAGAACGGGCATCTAGTGACTCCCAATTGTAGCTAATGATGTGGCCGAGTTTTTTTTTTCCCCTTTGTTTTCCTAACCTCCAGAGTGGATTCAGCAATATGTTCTCCTTAGAGCCGCGTTCGAGGGTTGCACGTAATTGTAGCTGGTGCGGAATCCAGTGAACCGGTCGATGCCCGTTAGCCGTAGCCGGCCTCAGGAATGGTACTTATGAAGCAAGAAAAGTGAATTGTTTAATATTGAGTTTACCGTTGGTAAATCAGGTGTTGGTAGTGGCAAACCCACATTTCTTCTTTGATTTAAATAGGGTCTGCAGAAAGACTGCAGATATTTTCAGTGTCATTTCAAATGACTTTTACAGATACAGTGTCCTGGGTAACAACCCCCGACCAGCCCCCACCGCCACCCGCCAGATCCCCGTAGGTTTTCCACCATTCATTCATTCATTCATTCATATTTATGGAGCGCTTACTGTGTGCATTCATTCATTCATTCATTTGGTCGTATTTATTGAGCACCTACTGTGTGCAGAGCACTGTACTAAGCGCTCGGCAATATATAGAGACGTTCCCTACCCAACAACGGGCTCACAGTCGAGAAGGGGAAGACAGACAACAAAACAAGTAGACAGGTGTCAATACCATCAGAATAAATAGAATTATAGCTATATACACATCGTTAATAAAATAGAGTAATAAATATGTACAGATAAATTAATAGAGTAATAAATATGTACAGATATATACAAGTGCTGTGGGGAGGGGAAGGGGTAGGGCAGAGGGAGGGGGGGGGCGATGGAGGGAAGGAGGAGGAGGAGAGGAAAAAAAGGGGTCTCAGTCTGGGGAAAGACAGGGGTAAGAAGTTTGGGGAGGAGGTTAAATGCCTTGGACAGCTGGCAGGAGCAAGGGGTGTGAGAGTGCATTTGGAAGAATTATTTCTGTCAGGAAGAGGAGAAGGCAAAACTGAAGCAGGTAAGAATGAATTCAAAGTGGACAAGGACACACAGGTGTCTGGATCTCCACCAACCATACTGTGCAGACAGAGCGCATAATCAGAGAAAGCACACCGTGGAGGTGATGAAGAGTTGTAGGTTAGTGGTATGAGGTGGCGGAGGGATGGGGAGCTAGGGGATTGTGTTCAGTAGAAAGCGTGGTAGTGAGGGTGCCAATTTGTCGGAGAGAGAGCAGGTAAGGTTTTGGTTTGTTACTGGAATTTCAGAGTTGGTGAGGGTAGAATTTGTGCAGTGATTAGGGACTATGAGATCGAGTGTGTACCCAAGTTGGTGAGGGGTGGGGTGGAGCAGGTGGCCATTGGAGTTGAGGAGTGAGAAGAGGTGGGCAGTGGAAGCATCGTCAGGGACAACCGCATGTAAGTTGAAGTCCCCAGGGATCAATACGAGATTGAGAATGAGAGAAGAAATGTGAGAAAGAGATCAGAATGGTTCAGAGTACTGGAAGAGGGGGCTGCGGGGTGGTAGATGAGCTGTTACTAGTAACCGTATTGGGTAGAACACGGCTCAGTGGAAAGAGCCCGGGCTTTGGAGTCAGAGGTCATGGGTTCAAATCCCGGCTCCGCCCACTGTCAGCTGTGTGGCTTTGGGCAGGACACTTAACTTCTCCGTGCCTCGGTTACGTCATCCGTAAAATGGGGATTCGAACTGCGAGCCCCCCGTGGGACAACCTGATCTCCCCAGTGCTTAGAACAGCGCTTTGCACATAGTAAGTGCTGAACAAATACCATCGTTAGTAGGGGCATTTGCTGTGGACTGAAAGGAATGTAAAGAGAAGGATGGGAGAGGTGGCGTAGTGGCTCTGTAGAGTGAGAAGGAAGCCAACTTCTCCCCCCTTTCCAGTTGAGTCTTGTGGAGTGGGCGAAGACGAGCAGCAGGGGAGACAGTGTCATCTGAGGTTTCAGTGATGGTGAGTAGGAGTCGTAACTGGGACAGCAACAGGTCGAGAATGAAGGGGAACTTTCCCGTAAAGGAGCAGGGGTTCCACAGGTCACACTTGTCTGCGGGGGGTGGGCAGCATGAAGGGGTGAGGAGGGAGATGAAGAAGGGCGGCGATGGAACAGAATGTCAGGGTTGGGTCGTGGGCAGCACAGGAGATGGGGAGGGGCTGGAGGGGAGTGAGTTGAGGAGGGCCAGTGGAGGGGGATGAGGAGGGATACTGGCCAGGGGGAAGAAGGGACTAAGCGCACGTGGGGAGCCTAGGGGATTCAAGAAAAGAAAGTCTGGAGCTGCAGCAGCTGAGCTAGAAGCAGCACAGGCCTGGGAATCCGAGGGTCATGGGTTCTAATCCTGACTCTGCCACTAGTCTGATGTGGGCAAGTCACTTCTCTGGGCTTCAGTTATCTCATCTGTAAAATGAGGATTGAGACCGTGAGCCCCATTTGGGACATGGGCTGTGTCCAACCCGATTTGCTTGTATCCACCCCAGCTCTCCGTCCAGTGCCTGGTGCTTAAATACTACAATTACTATTATTATTATTAATAAAGAACGCAGTGCATGTTCTTCTAGTAGATAGGCGGTTGACTTAGCGGCTTTCAGATGGGGAGCTCCCCACAGTGAATAGATAAATGTTAGTAAGTCCTTAGCTACTAACAGGCCAGTGTTGGCAAGTCATTGAAGCAGCTTGGGCTAGTGAATAGAGCACTTATCTGGGAGTTGTAAGAACCTGGGGCACCAACTTGTCTGTTGTGTGATGTTGGGCAAGTCACTTAACTTCTCTGTGCCTCAGTTATCTCATCTGTAAGGTGGGGGTTAAGAATGTGGGCCCTAAATAGGATGTGGAACTGTGTCCAACCTAATTAGCTTGTATCCACCCCAGCCCTTTGTCATAGTCAGCACTTAAGAAATACCATAAAAAACAACAACAAAAAATGGGTGAGTGCTACTAATTTGTTAGTTGTAAATGGCTGAATTGTTAACACATTATTTTCACCTTGGTGCATTCCCTGTTCAAATCACTGTCCTGCTTCTCCGGCGAGATCGATCGGGGGATTGGCGATTCCTTCCACAGGCAGTGGCCCAGGTCCTGTGTGCATGACTGGGTGGAGGGGGGAGGGAAGGGCGGATTTCAGCGATCTTGTGAGGTGGGACAGGTTTCAGCGATGGATTGAATATGTGGATTGAATGAGAGAGAGGAGTCTAGGATAATGCCAAGGTTACAGGCTTGTGAGACGGGAAGGGTGGTGGTGCCGTCTACAGTGATGGGGGAGTCAGGAGGAGGACAGGGTCTGGGTGAGAAGATAAGGAGCTCTGTTTTGGACGTGTTAAGCTTGAGGTGACGGGAGGACATCCAAGTAGAGATGTCTTGAAGGCAGGAGGAAAGGCGAGCCTGCAGAGCGGGAGAGAGATCAGGGCCGGAGATGGAGATGTGGGGGTCATCCGCATAGAGATGGTAGTCGAAGCCATCGGAGTGAATGAGTTCTTCAAGGGGGATGGAGGCTAAAAGGGGACCCAAAACCGAAACCCCCGCGAGGGACCCTCCTAAACCACACACCTCCTCCTAACTTTCCCAGCATTCATGGCCTAGTGGAAAGAGCCCGGGTTTGGGAGTCAGAAGACCTGGGTTCTAATCCTGGCTCTGCCACTTTCCTGCACTTTATGACCTCGGGCAAGTCACTTCTCCGTGCCTCAGTTCCCTCAACTGTAAAATGGGCATTAAATACCTGTTCTCCCTCCTACTTAGACTGTGAGCCCCATGTGGGACAGGGGCTCTGTCCGACCCTAGAGCTCAGAACGCTGTTTGACACGTAGTAAGTGCATAATAAATACCGTTAAAAAAAACCCCAAAGACCTGTGATCCAGGGTCTGTGTCTGATCTGCATATACTGTAGCTACCTCAGCACTTAGTACAGTGCTTGGTACACAGTAGGCGCTTAACAAAAGAGCATAGTCTAGTGGAAAGGACACAGGCCCAGGAGTCAGAGGCCCTGGGTTCTAATCCTGGCTCTGCCACATGTCTGCTGTGGGACCTAGGGCAAGTCACTTAACTTCTCTGTGCCCCAGTTCCCTCAGCAGAGAAGCAGCGTGGCTCAATGGAAAGAGCCCGGGCTTCGGAGACAAATCCCAGCTCCATCAATTGTCAGCTGTGTGACTTTGGGCAAGTCACTTAACTTCTCTGGGCCTCAGTTCCCTCATCTGTAAAATGGGGATTAAGACTGTGAGCCCCACGTGGGATGACCTGATCACCTTGTATCTACCCCAGCATTTAGAACAGTGCTCGGCACATAGTAAGCGCTTAATGAATGCCATTATTATTATTATTATTATTCTCTGTGCCTCAGTTACCACCTCTATAAAATGAGGATTGAGACTTTGAGCCCTAGGTGGGACAGGAACCGTGTCCAACTCGATTATGTTGTATCTAAGTAGAGCACTTAGTACAGTTCCTGGCACGTAGTAAGCACTTCATAGATACCATAAAAACCCCAAACAAATACTGCAGTTATTATCATCGTCAATATCATCAATAACACCACTGTCTTCTCCGACCCAAAATCTCACAGCATTGATGTGATTGACTCCTCGGTATCTTAACATTCAGTCCGTCACGAAATTCTGCCAGTTCTTTCTCCAGAATAGTTCTTGGCTCCCCCACTTCCTTTGCACTTAAATGGCCCCCACCTTGGTTCCACCCCTCATCGTTTTCCAGTTAGATTACCGTTTCAGTCTTCTCACTGGTCTCTCCGCCGCCAACCTCTTCAGTCTGTACTGCATTCAGGAGCCCATATCACCTTGCTAAAATGGGGTTCTGCTGACATCTGTCCCCTCTCAAAAACCTGCAATGGCTTCCCTTTGTGTCAAGCAAAGGTCATAGTAGCCATTGGAAAGAAACAAAAAACCCATGAAAAAAGGTAAAGGTATATTCTTCTTCCGCTCCCTCCTCCCTGCTTTCTTCTTCCTCTTTCCCCCCCACTTCTCATTTGTTAAACGCCGGGTCGATTCAGATTAATCCGGTTGGACACAGTCCATTTCCCACATGGGGCTCATCTTTTTTCTAGAATATATGTTCCTCCAGGACAGACACTGACTTTTAAATGTACCTGCTTTACTATAGAGCTGCTACTATTTGGTGGCTACTCAACTATTAACAGTAATGCTGCTTTTATTTTAACGACACCCACTTTTCCCCCCTTTTTTGTACAGACTGGATTTTTGCCAAATGTGTTTAAGGTGCTGTCTCATCGGCCTGAAGAATTCAGAGCTTTCTTCGCTTACTACAATGCCATTATCAATAAACAAACAGGTAAACCATTACCTTTATATTTTTTCAGGCTGTGTTAGTGGGGAAAATTCTGATCCTCGTCACTTTCTAATAGTTTTCCAAAAGACGTGTGTCAACCACCCTGATGCTTAAAATGAAGCTAGAATAGGCTGTTGGAATGCTGAACCTGAAAGTACATGTGAACAGAACTGTCGTAATGCGCTGTGTTGACCTAATTCATCTTTCCATTATCTCTCTAGAGGAATAGCCTTCTTTTTTAGAACTATTTGACCCACACACTTGCAACTGCTTTTTAAAAAGTATGCTTATGCCTTCTCTGGCCAAGTTAGGAGAGGGGAGGCATTCACCTGATGCGAGTCAGAAAAAAAGCTGCTATTAAGTAAAAAAAAAAATAGAGGTGTGTTCTTTTTTCTCTGGAGTTATCCCAATTAGCTGTCTACCGTCAATCACATTTACTTTGTGCAGAGCACTGTACTAAATGCTTGGGAGAGTACAATATAGTTGTCTACATTGATTGGACAATCACCCTCGACTTACCATTTCCCCGTGCGTACGTAGATTCTACCACGGGGGACGTACGGGAAAAATCAATAGACCAGCTCCGGTGGTCTCCGGCGAAACCTCAGAGATGTCTGCCTTTTGAGGGGACTTGTGGGGTTGTGTGTCTCTATTTTTTTCTACAAGTGTTTTTTCCACTTTCTTCAGGACGACTCAGCAAGGCAGACAAAGAGCTCATCATTGTGGCTACAAGTGCTGCTAATAGATGCTCCTACTGTGTGGTCGCCCACAGCGCACTTCATAGAGTCTATTCCAAAAACCCCGTCCTGGCCGATCAGGTTAGAATTTGCACCTTTAAAATACAATTGAGGCTGCTATCGTTACGCCTAGTTTGTGGCCGGAGAATCTCCCGACTTCTAAAGTGAGTCTGAGAACCGTGTTTCTCCAATACTGCTACTAACTGTGCTATTTAAGCGCTTACCGTGTAAGCGCTGGGGTAGATACAAGATAATCAGATCCCACAGGGGGCTCACAGTCTGTGTAGGAGGGAGAACAGGATTGATTCCCCATTTGGCAGATGAGGGAACTGAGGCACAGAGAAGTGACTTGCCCAAGGTCACACAGCAGACCAGTGGCGGAACTGGGAACCCAAGTCCTTTGATTCCCGGGCCCGTACTTTTTCCGCTAGGCCTCGCCGTTCCTCAGATGTTTGGGACTGCAACACCTCTCTTCCCAGTCTTCGTGGACTGGGAAGAGACTTTGGCCCTTTGACCGGGCTTCCTGACTAGTGTGCCGTGACCCACCAGTGCATAGTGGGAAAACTCCAAGTGCACCGCGATACTTTTGCTGCTTCTCCATCTGTAATTTCACCTCGGACGTGTGCTCCTAAATCACTGGAATACCCCTGTGCGTTCGCGATGATCCTTCCAAGTGGCCTCCTGACCCTAGGCCTTTGGGAGTGTGCCTTCATGGATGTAGTGAAGTCCAGAACCAGGATGCCACCTCTGCACAAGACAGTCTGTGAGCCCTCACCCTCCATCCCGTACCCACTGGGAAAGGAAGCGTATAAGACAGATACCCATCGACCACTTAGTCGTGTGTTAAGAATGACCCCAGGGTCACTAGAACTGCTTTTATTGGGTCAGACTCAGGCTCCCACTAGCCCAGTATCCTTGCTCCGAAAAGGGCGTCTGGATGCTTGGAAGAACTGTGGGACAGCTGCCCTCCTGTGCATCCATCTTAGTGATGAGGAATGTTTCATCCCATTTCATTACTTTCCCCTCTACCACCTTAATATTCCCTCAAATAACCCATTGCGGACCGCTTCATGAATTTATCCAAACCCGATTTGATTGGATAGTTTCTCCCGGCACGCTTCCTGGGGGAGCGAGCCCTAAGTGCTTAAAAACCCACTGTGCGGATGGCTTATCGATCAATTGTATTTAGTGAACGCTTACTGGGTACGGAGCACTGTACTGAGCACTCGGGAGAGTACAGTATAACAGAGTTGGCAGACATGTCCCCTGCCCACGGCGAGCGTACAGTCTAGAGGGGGAGGCAGACATAAATAAATGAATTATGGATATGTACGTAAGTGCCGTGGGGCTGAGGGAGGGATGAATAAAGGGTGAAAATCCAAATGCAGGGGCGACGCAGAAGGGAGTGGGAGAAGCGGAAATGAGGGCCTAGTTGGGGAAGGCCTCTTGGAGGAGATGCACATTATTATTATTATTATTATTTTAACCTATTAGCTTCACGCTTCTTCAGACACTGTGGTCTGTAGTGAACAGCACTTCCGTCCTTGCCCTGCCTTCATCCCTTAGGCCTTTGAAAGTTCAATTCTGCGCCTTCTCCGTCTTTGTCTTTCCAGCCCTTTGTCTCTTTCTTAAGCTTTTTCTTTCTTTCTTTCTCCCCCCACCTATCTTCGTTACCCGGGCCTGTTCGGGTAGACCCTTGCATTCCTGTATCCTTCACAGCTGGCCATATCTGCTCCACACATCCTTACACAGGATGTATGCCTGCCAAGGGATGGATGCAAGGGATGGATGCCGCTCAATGCCGAGTAAAACTCGCCACCCCCAAACTAGCTCCCCGACGCTCCGGGCTACTCTGGTGGTCTCTTAGGGCAATCCAGAGAAGAGGTGTCTTGTTCTACTGCTGGAGGGGTCCCGGGGGTGTATAGAGGTGAAGAGGATGATGGAAGTTTCCAGGAACCTTAAGCTGAAAGCCAGTGTCAGATTGGTCGGGGGCCCAATTTTGCAGGGTGTCAGGGTGAATACTCTACCAATGTCTACCAAGTTCTCCATCACCTCGCCCCCTCCTACCTCACCTCCCTTCTGTCCTCCTACAGCCCAGCCCGCCCACTCCGCTCCTCTGGTGCTAATTTTCTCACTGTCCCTCGTTCTCGCCTGTCCTGCCGTCGACCCCTGCCCCGCGTCCTACCTCTGGCATGGAATGCCCTCCCTCCTCAAATCTGCCAAGCTAGCACACTTCCCCCCCTTCAAAGCCCTACTGAAAGCTCACCACCTCCAGGAGGCCTTCCCAGACTAAGCTCCCCTTCTCCTCCCCGTCACCCCGACTCACTCCCTTTCCTCTACTCCCCGTCCCCACCCCGCAGCACTTGTGTGTATATCTGTACATCTTTATAATTTTAATTCTATGTGGTTTTTTTGATGTGTCTATAATTCTGTTTCTTTATAATGATGCTACCGATGCCTGTTTACTTGTTTTGATGTCTGTCTTCCCCCCCTTCTAGACCGTGAGCTCGTTGTGGGCAGGGATTGTCTCAATTTTGGGCTGAATTGTACTTTCCAAGCGCCTAGTACAGCGCTCTGCACACAGTAGGTGCTCAATAGCTACGATTGAACGAATGAATGAAATACTCTTGGCCTGACCCCAAATTCCTTGGGCCATCAATAGCCAAAGTAGCAAACGTCCAAGAGCCAGTTCACAGCTTGGCTAGTCCAGGAAAGCCTCTTGAAAGTCGACGTCCAATTTGTGCTCTTACTGTAACTTCATTTGATTATCGGGATGAGTTTAGTTGCTTTCGTTGGCTTAGTGTTAATAATATCATCGTCAGCGATGATTGTTGCTCAACAACTGCGAACCAAGCGCTGAACACGGCACTTCGGGAAGACTGTGAGCCCCCCGCGGGACAACCTGATCACCTTGTAACCTCCCCAGCGCCTAGAACAGTGCTCTGCACATAGTAAGCGCTTAATAAATGCCATCATCGTTATTATTATTATTATATAGAAGTATAAATTGTAGTCTTTGCCTTCCATCAGTTTACAATCCAAGGAGGCAGAAAGTAAAAGATTGTGAAAGTAGATCATCAATGTAAGTGGATAAATCAGTAATAAACAGTTAAAAACAATAACCGACAGCTCAATGATTAATAGACTTATCCTTTTTCTGTATATCTCTGTCCCCTCAGGAACTTAGTTAAGTCCTTTGTACCACAGTAGAGGCTGAAAAAATACTGTTGAGGATGATGTTTTTAACGACTAGGCCAACTAAAGAGGATACAATGCGGGACAGGAAGTCAAGAGACTTGAGTTCTAATCCCAGCTCTGCCACTGCCCTGCGCTTAGTTGCTCTGGGCCTCAGTTTCCCACTCTGCAAAATGGGGATGACCTTCCTGCTCTCTCTACCACTTTGGTGGTGAGCTCTGTGCGACAGGGTCTGTATCCAATCTGTTGCCAACTTGTACTTCCCAAGTGCCTAGTACAGTGCACACAGTAAGTGCTCAATAAATATGATTGATTGATTGATTGGTTACTTTGTATCTACCCCAATGCTTAGAAGAGTGCTTTGGCGCCTAGAAAGTGCTTAATAAATGCCATCGTCGTTATTATTAGTGCCGAAATGGCCGAGAGGTTGGCAGAGCTAGGACTGTGGGACTAACGAGGGCTTGTCTTTTCCAAAGGTGGCTTGGAAGATGACCTTTAGAGCAGGGCAGGATCTTCTAGACTGTGAGCCCACTGTTGGGTAGGGACTGTCTCTATATGTTGCCAACTTGTACTTCCCAAGCGCTTAGTACAGTGCTCTACACACCGTAAGCACTCAATACCATTGATTGATTGATTGGAGTGGCGAAGCTGAGATCAGAGGGCTTTTTCCAGCCTGATGGGGAAAGGTGTGAGTTTACAGTGGAGACTGAGATCAGCTTTTCTCCGCGGCCGCTTGTCGTTCCACAGGTCATCGTGAACTGGAAACAGGCCGACCTCAGCGACCGGGAAGAGGCAATGCTGGAGTTTGCTCTTGCTGTGTGTCGGGCGGATGACATCACAGAGGAGCATTTCAAGAAGCTGGAGGCCCAGGGTTTTGATCGGGAAGATGCCTGGGACATAGCTGCCATTTCTGCTTTCTTTGCCATGTCTAACCGTATTGCTCACTTCACTAGCTTGGTTCCCAACAAGGAATTCTTTTCTATGGGCAGAACAAGTGATTCTTCTGCTGGCAGTTTGGTCTCGGGCGCATCAAAGAAAGTGTAAAAAGCAAAGGGAATCCACTCGTATTTGCGATTTGGCAAATTATGGGCGAGTACTTACTAAACAAAGGAGATGTCGTGATTCACTCTTCAGCGAGGTAACAGCCGACAAGTTTGGTTTAGGACCTGTGCGGGGTTGGGGATTCAGGGACCCTCTGTCAGGTAATAATTTTCTCTGCAATGTGATCGTCGATTGATGCCAGCTGAAAAGAGCTTTCTCCAGAAAGAAAATCAGAGGCTCAGGGCAGTTAGTGTTCGTTTGCTCCAACGGTCTTTCTAGCAGTCAAGCAGTCAGTTCGGTTAAAGGGAAGGATTCGATTTTGCACTTTTTAAAAATATCCATCCTACTAAAGTATTACATTTCTAAACGTTCTTTAAAAGTGATCTCTTGCTGTAGTGGTTATATTTGTTAGGTCTCACGAGGTAATATATAAAACTCTAGGGGGATCAGTGGTATTAAGCACTTAATAGGTGCAGAACACTGTAATAAGCACTTTGCTTAGTATAGCTTACAGAATTGGTACACAGTCCCTGCTCTCGAGAAGTTTACAGTGCAGTGGGAGTCTACAATCTAGCAGACATAGTGTTATAATATAACCTCCTATACTATTTAGACAGTACATCAGAGATACTCATGGATGGAATAGGTGACTTTTCTCCCAGCTTACCAGTTATCTTCCAGGAACATTAATGACTTTGCCAAATCACAACACCGTTATTCTTGAATTGATTTCTCTTCCGTTTCAAGGCCAAGTACAGGTTGTATGAGAAGAGTTGGAGCTCATTTAAAACTTTATGTAGCTTAGTAATAGCCTAGAAATTCAAGAACCTCACTGAGGTAGTGTTCTATAAAAATTCAGAACTTTTTTAAGATTGCCTCTTACAGGATGATTCTCCGGACATATTAGAACGAGGCTAAAGAGCTATGTGCAAAATTACATCGTTTCTTTGTTCATTCTTAACCCTTTTGAATTAAATTCTGAATAAATCATCTTTGTCGTCTTCCGCTGTCGAGTCGCGTCCGACCCATAGCGATGCCGTGGATGCATCTCTCCCGGAGCACCCCGCTTCCGTCGGCAGTCGTTCTGGTAGCGTATCCGTAGAGTCTTCCTGGTGAAAATACGGAAGCGGTTTACCACTGCCTCCTTCCGCGCAGTAAACTTGATTCTCCGCCCTCGACTGTCTCGCGTGCCGCCGCTGCCCAGCGTGGGTGAGTTTTGACTCCACTCGCCAGCCACTGCCCAAGCTAGGAACGGAATAGGTAGGCCTCTGCTTTGACTCTCCCTTCTGTAGTCGTGACTGGTAGAGGCCCGGAAACTCTGCAGGTGCGACCCTGAGAGGGGAAATCATCTTTGGGTGGCGGGGAATTCTGATTTGGGGATTTTATTGAACCCTACAATGTGTTTGTCGTCTTAATAATAATAATGACACTTGTTAAGCACTCACCGTGTGCCCAGCACTGTACTAAGTTCTGCGGTAGACACAAGAGCACCAGGTTGGACACAGTCCCTGTCCCTTAGGGGGCTCACAGTCTAAGCAGGGGAGAGTGGGATTTAATTCTCATTTCACAGATGAGGAAATGGAGGCACTGAGAAGGGAAGTGACTTGCCCAAGGTCCCACAGTAGACGAGTGGCAGAGCGGGGATTAGAACTCACATCCTCCCACTCCCAGCCCGTGCCCCTTCCAGTAGGCCACGCTCCTGAAACGGCGGAAATTCTTGCCTGTCGATGTTGTGACGCTAACCGTACTAAATCGTTCTTGTGGGGAAGCGGATTTTCCAAAAGTTTTGGCTGTCCAGGTCCTGGGAGTGGAGCAGTGCCCTCCCTAGATGCTAACCACTCCCTGGTTCTGTCCCCCCCGTCAGTCAGGAAAATCCTAGCCAGACCAGGAATACTCGGTGTTCCCCTGCGCGTCTCGAGCAGGAGTTAGAGCCATGGAGGACGCCTCCGGCTCTTGGTCGCTCCAGTACTCGGGGACTTAAAGAGCCTCGGGGCAGGACTTTGGCGGGCCTGCTTCAAGTTGCAGGAATTCCTACATTCATTCAATCGTATTTATGGAGCGCTTACTGTGTGCAGAGCACTGTACTAAGCGCTTAGCACTGTGCTAGAGAAGCAGCTAGAGAAGCAGCGTGGCTCAGTGGAAAAGAGCCCGGGCTTTGGAGTCAGAGGTCATGGGTTCAAATCCCAGCTCCACCACTTGTCAGCTGTGTGACTTCGGGCAAGTCACTTCACTTCTCTGGGCCTCAGTTCCCTCATCTGCAAAATGAGGACGAAGACTGTGAGCCTCCCATGGGACAACCCGATCACCTTGTAACCTCCCCAGTGCTTAGAACAGTGCTTTGCACATAGTAAGCGCTTAATAAATGCCATTATTATTATTATTACTACAGAGAAGCAGCGTGGCTCAGTGGAAAGAGCACGGGCTTGGGAGCCAGAGGTCATGGGATCTAATCCCAGCTCCGCCACATGTCTGCTGTGTGACCTTGGGCAAGGCACTTAACTTCTCTGAGCCTCAGGTACCTCATCTGTAAAATGGGGATTAAGACTGTGAGCCCCACCTTGTTCCCCCCACCCCGCGCTTAGAAAAGTGCTTTGCACATAATAAGCACTTAACAAATGCCATCATCATTATCATTATTATTACTACCCCAATGGCCACTGTGCTTCTTAGCAGGTAGAGTTCCTAAGAGCCATATCGTTAGACATGTGCCCATTCCAGATGACCCTATAGATTTTCCCTAGGTTCCATGGGGAAAATTCTTGGGGAGCAACTTTCAGTATTTTTGTTATGGGAATCCATGCCCCTATTCCTCTCCGTGAGAGAAATGCACAGGGAATGTCCGCACCACTTGGTTTCTGCCATTCTCCAGGTGATCAGGGTTTTCCTCTATAAACTGGGGGTCTCCCCTGCTACTTGCTGCCCCGATCTCTAGAAACTAGGATCGGGTACATAGAGAGGTCAGGTCAAGAAGTAAAAGGGGAGTTAATGTGAGGCCCTCAAGACAGACATCATAATAATAATGATGGCATTTATTAAGCGCTTACTATGAGCAAAGCACTGTTCTAAGCGCTGGGGAGGTTACAAGGTAATAAGGCTGTCCCACGGGAGGCTCACGGTCTTAATCCCCATTTTCCAGATGAGGGAACTGAGGCACAGAGAAGTGAAGTGACTTGCCCAAAGTCACACAGCTGACAAGTGCCGTGACCTCTGACTCCAAAGCCCGGGCTCTTTCCACTGAGCCACACTGCTTCTCTAAATACCCACAGAGATGCGCATGTGGCATCAAACACCCAGAAACATGCATTTGTACAGAGAACAGTCGATCAAGCAGCAGAATACGGGGTCAAAAGAGAAAAGTAACATGAAGAGAAAACAAGAAGGGAGAGAGATAATGACTACACCATCTTCCTTGCCCGGTGAAGCTGGAAATTTTCTCAAGAGCCTTACTGTAGTAGCCTAAATGAGCCAAGTTTGCTTTTGTGTGGCATGAGGGCTCCTGAAAATGATTGCCTGGCCCTCCTGTCTTCTATCAATCCATCAGTCACGTTTATCGAGTGCTTACTGTTTGCAAAGTGCTGTGCTAAGCACTTGGGAGAGTACAATGTAACAATATAACGGAGTTGGTAGACTCGTTCCCTGCCTCCAAAAGAGCCCACGGGCTAGAGGGGGAGACAGACATTAATATAAATAAATTACGGATCGGTACACGAGTATCGTGGGGCTGGGGAGCAAATCAGGGTGACGCAGAAGGGAGTCGGAGAAGAGGAAATGAGGGCTCGGAGGAGATGTGCCCGTCTCTATGTGTTGCCAACTTGTGCTTCCCAAGCGCTTGGTGCAGTGCTCTGCACACGGTAAGCGCTCAATAAATACGATTGAATGAATGGATGAATTTATTACTCTATTTTACTTGCACATATTTATTCTAGTTATTTTATTTTGTTAACGTGTTTTGTTTTGTTCTCTGTCTCCCCCTTCTAGACTGTGAGCCCGCTGTTGGGTAGGGACCGTCTCTAGATGTGGCCAACTTGTACTTCCCAAGCGCTTAGTACAGTGCTCTGCACACAGTAAGCGCTCAATAAATACGATTGAATGAAGGAATGAATGAGTACGTTCAAATTTGTAGACCTGATCCCTGCTCTCAAGAAGCTTACGGCCTGCCGTGTGCAGGACTGCGGTAGGCGTTTGGGAGAGTACAATAGAGTTAGTGCTCAATAAATACAATTGATTGATGATTAGATAATCGCCTATTTGGTACAGGGGAAAAAGGGTACTTTTTTGCATTCAATTGTATTTATTGAAATCTTACTGTGTGCTAGGCGCTTGGGAGAGTATAATGCAACAATAAACAGACACGTTCCCTGACCAAAACGAGCTCACAGTGTAGAGGAGGAGACAGACGCTAATATAAAAAAAGAAAATTACAGCTGTGTACGTAAGTGTTGTGGGGCCGGTGGGGGGAAGAACAGAGGGTGACGCAGAAGGGAGTGGGAAAAGAGGAAAGGGGGCTTTAGGGAAGTCCTCCTGGAGGAGATGTCTCATCAATAAGGCTCTGAAGCAGGGGAAAGTAACTGTCGGATTTGAGGAGGGAGGACGTGGGCTAGGGGTTGGCGGCAAGACAGGCGAGATGGAGGCACAGTGAGAAGGTTAGAGTGAAATGTGAGGGCTGAATTGTTAGATGAGGTAGGAGGGGACAAGGTGATTGAGGGCTTTAAAGCCAATGGTGAGGAGTTTTTGATGCAGAGCTGGATGGGCAACCACTGGAGTTTTTTGAAGAGCGGGGTGACATGTCTTTAACATTTTTGTAGAAAAATGTAGAGGATTAGGATAGAGTAGGAGCCGTTGGATTTGGCAAGCAGGAGGTCATTGGTGACCTTTGAGAGGGCAGTTTCCGTGGAATGTAGGGGACGGAAGCCAGATTGGAGGGGGTCGAGGAGAGAGTTGGCGTTGAGGAATTCGAGGCAGCGGGTGTAGATGACTCATTCAAGGAGTTTGGAAAGGAATTGGTAGGAGGGAGATAGGGCGATAACTAGAAGGGGAGGTGGGGTCAAGAGAGGGTTTTTTTAGGATGGGAGAGACGTGGGCATGTTTGAAGGCAGAGGGGAAGGAACCAGTGGAGAGTGAGCAGTTGAAGATGGAAGTTAAGGAGGGGAGAAGGGATGGAGCGAGAGATTTCATGAGATGAGAGGGAATGGGGTCAGCAGCACAGGTGGCCGGAGTAGCACTTGAGAGGAGGGAGGAGAGCTCCTCTGAGAATACTAATGGGAAGGATGGGAGAGTAGCGGAGAGCGTTGAGAGCCGGGGGGTTGGAGAAGGTGGGGGAGTGACTTTGGGGAGCTCAGACCTGATGGATTTAATTTTATTAATGAAGTAGGAGGCCAGATCGTTGGGGGTGAGGGAAGGAGGAGGTGGAGGAACTGGGGGCCTGAGAAGGGAGTTAAATGTATGGAAGAGCTGACGGGGATGATGGGCATGGGTGTCAATAAGGGAGGAGAAATAGTTTTGTCTGGCAGAGGAGAGGGCTGAGGTAAGGCAGGAAAGGATAAACTTGAAGTGAACGAGGTTGGCATGGTGTTTAGACTTTTGCCAGCAGCATTCGGCAGCTCGAGCATAAGAGGCGGACAGTGGCAGTGATCCAGGGCTGGGGGCTAGTGGTACGAGAGGGGCGAAGGGAAAGGGAGCGAGGGAGTCGAGCTGAGTAGAGAGGGTAGGGTTGAGAGCAGTAATCTGCTCTTCAGATCATCAAAAGTTGATTCCATATTTGCCTTTCTGTCAATGCCTTTTGATTTTGAGTACCAGTATTTCTATCCTTTGAAGCCTCTCTAATAATAATAATAATAACGATGGTATTTGTTAAGCGCTTACTATTTGCAAAGCACTGTTCTAAGCGCTGGATACCCACACCAGGAGCAATACAGGAGAAGCAGCATGGCCTAGTGGAGAAGAGCCCGGGCCTGGGAGTCCAAAGGACCTGAGTTCTAATCCCGGCCCCGCCACCCGTCTGCTGTGTGACCTCGGGCGAGTCATTTCTCTGGGCCTCAGTTACTCCATCTGTAAAAAGGGGATGAAGACGGTGAGCCCCGTGCGGGTCAGGGGCTGCGCCCAACCCGATTTGCTCGTATCCACCCCGGCGCTTAGTACAGTTCCTGGCACAGAGTAAGCGCCTAACAAATTCCATCTGTAAAATGGCGATTGAGACTGTGAGCCCCACAGCCTGGCCTGAGAAGCAGCGTGGCTCAGGGGCAAGAGCCCGGGCTTGGGAGTCAGAGGTCGTGGGTTCGAATCCCCGCTCCGCCGCCTGTCAGCTGTGTGACCGTGGGCAAGTCACTTCCCTTCTCTGGGCCTCAGTTCCCTCATCGAGAAAATGGGGATGACGACTGGGAGCCCCACGTGGGACAACCTACCCTGTATCTCCCCCAGCGCTTAGAACGGTGCTTGCCACATAGTAGGCGCTTAACAAATGCCGACATTATACATGGGACAAGGATCGATTCCAGTTCGATTTGCTTGTAACCACCCCGGCGTTCAGCACATAGTGCTTCACCAGTGCCATAATTATTATTATCTGGGGCCTTCCCAGACCGAGCCCCCGTTTTCCTCTCCTCCTCCCCATCCCCCTGGCCCTACCTCCTTCTCCTCCCCACAGCACCTGCATATATGTTTGTACAGATTTATTACTCTATTTTACTGGTACATATTCACTATTCTATTTATTTCGTTAATGATGTGCATTTAGCTTTAATTCTATTTGTTCTGATGACTTGACACCTGTCCACATGTTTTGATTTGTTGTCTGTCTCCCCCTTCTAGACTGTGAGCCCATTGGTGGGTAGGGACCGTCTCTATGTCGCCGACTTGTACTTCCCAAGCGCTTAGTACAGTGCTCTGCACACAGTGAGCGCTCAATAAATACGATTGAATGAATGAACTGAATGAATTATTCTTATCTTGGGCAAGTCACTTAACTTCCCTGGGCCTCAGTTCCTTCATCTGTAAAATGGAATGAAGACTGTGAGCCCCCCGGGGGGCAACCTGATCACCTTGTAACCTCCCCACCGCTTAGAACAGTGCTTTACACATAGTAAGCTCTTAATAAATGCCATCATGATGATGATTATGAAAGTCACTAACATCATTGGGTCTCAGTTACTTCATTTGTAAAATGGGGATTAATAATAATAATAATAATGGTATTTTTAAGCATTTGTGCTAAGCACTGGGGTGGATAGAAGCTGGGTCAGCAGGCCTCTTTCTCCCTGAGGTGGGACCGGAAGGTGTCCCCTCTTTTACGGGCCGTGCCTCAGTTTCCCAGCCGGCGGGGTTAGGCTGAGACACCGCCGGAAGTGGCGGGGGCAACCGTCGTTAATAATAATAATAACGATGGCATTTATTAAGCGCTTACTATGTGCAAAGCACTGTTCTAAGCGCTGGAGAGGTTACAAGGTGATCAGGTTGTCCCATGTGGGGCTCACAGTCTTCATCCTCATTTTCCAGATGAGGGAACTGAGGCCCAGAGAAGTGAAGTGACTTGCCCAAAGTCACACAGCTGACAAGTGATGGAGCCAGGATTTGAACCCATGACCTCTGGCTCCAAAGCCCGGGCTCTTTCCACTGAGCCACGCTGCTTCTCAAGAGACGCTGTGAGCCCACTGTTGGGTAGGGACTGTCTCTATATGTTGCCATCTTGTACTTCCCAAGCGCTTAGTACAGTGCTCTGCACACAGTAAGTGCTCAATAAATACGATTAATTGATTGATTGATTGAGATGGCGAGCGGGGGCGGGGCGTTAGTGGAGAGGTCAAGGGTCAGCGCCGCCCAACCTGATTGGCTCGTTTCCACGCCAGCGCCCAGTACAGTGTCTGGCACCTAATAAGCGCCTACCAAATGCCAGAAGAAAAGTAGTAACGTGGAATATGAGGTGTGGGGATGCCCCGAGTAATAATAATAATAATGACATTTATTAAGCGCTTACTATGTGCAAAGCACTGCTCTAAGCGCTGGGGAGGTTACAAGGTGATCAGGTTGTCCCACGGGGGGGCTCACAGTCTTCATCCCCATTTTCCAGATGAGGGAACTGAGGCCCAGAGAAGTGAAGTGACTCGCACAGCTGTCACACAGCTGACAAGTGGCGGAGCCGGGTTTTGAACCCATGACCTCCGACTCCAAAGCCCGGGCTTTTCCCACTGAGCCACGGAGGCAAGGAAATGGTATTTAGGAACGGGTTGGGGCGGCCGGAAGATGGTTTATGTGTAATTTATTCAATCGCATTTAATAATAATAATGATGGTATTTGCTAAGCGCTTATTATGTGCCAAGCACTGTTCTAAGCGCTGGGGGAGATACGAGGTCATCAGGTTGTCCTACGTAGGGCTCACCATCTTCACCCCCATTTTCCAGATGAGGGAACTGAGGGCCAGAGAAGTGAAGTGACTCGCCCAAGGTCACACAGCTGACAGGTGGCGGAGCCGGCATTAGAACCCACGGCCTCTGATGCCCAAGCCCGGGCTCTTTCCACTAAGCCACGCAGCATTTATTGGGTGCTTACTGTGTGCAGAGCACTGTACTAAGCGCTTGGAAAGTACAATTCGCCAACAGAAACGGTCCCTACCCAACAACGGGCTCGCAGCCTAGAAGGGGGAGACAGACGACAAAACAAAACAAGTAGACTGGCATCAATAGCATCAAAATAGATCAATAGAATTATATGTGTAATTTTAGATTATATGTGTAATCTTTGTTCAGTTAAAAAGGAAACAACCACCCCCAAAAAGTGCTGTCTTCTGCCCTCCAGCAGCTTCATGAAGCTGATTCAAAATGTTTTTCAGTTTTTTCTTTCGATTGCTCGTTTGTGAAGCAAATAAAAAAAGAGTCGTCCCAGGGATCAGGATAGACCTATATTATTTTTATTTTAATTTCCTGCATGCAGCCATTGCAAAATGGCAAACTTTTGCATCGAGAGGTTATGTGTATCTTTTAGACTGTGAGCCCACTGTTGGGTAGGGACTGTATATGTTGCCAACTTGTACTTCCCAAGCGCTTAGTACAGTGCTCTGCACACAGTAAGCGCTCAATAAATACGATTGATTGATTGATTGATGTGTTAATACTGGTAGTGATGTCGGATCACAGGTCTGGCCGTATCCGCTTGGTATTGTTGCTGTGCCCGCTAAGTTTTTGAGAGAGATTGCGGTGGAGACAGAAGCTTCAGTGGCTGACAAGGGTAGATCGATTTAGGGGGGCAGGAAGGCCTAGAAAAGAAGACTCCTGGGGTGGGGAAGGACATTTAGTTAATTTGGGTCAAAGAATCTTAATTCCACCACTTCAAGGAGGGAGCTGGGAGAGAGGCCGCGGTGAGGGACGTGAGAGGGAACAGAAGAAGGGGGAAGATGGAGGGTCTTCTTAGTATCTGAGGGGGATGGATCATAGGAAGAGATGGAGGGAGGGAGGGAATTAGGGTGGTGGGAGATGGGGGGAAACTGGAGGATGATGGGGAGGTACAGGAGAGAACACGATGGTGGGAGAAGGGACAAATGAAGAGAAGAATCTGGAGGAGAGGACTTCCTGTTTCTGACCCCCTTCCTCCGGCCTGAAACTCCCTCCCCCTTCAAATCTGTCAGACCAAGCAATCAAAAGATATTTATTGAGCCCTTACTAAGGGCAGAGCACAATTCAACAGAGTTGGTAGACGTGTTCCCTGACCAAATAGAGCTTACAGCCTAGGGAGGCCAGAGGGGGGGAACCACAACTCTCCCCATCGTCTAAGCCCTTCTGAAAGCACATCTCCTGTCTGCTCCCTAAGTCGTACTTCCGTGCCAACTCTGTATTTGTACACTCCCCCTCCAGACGACTCCTTTATATACCGACTTACATATCTTTCTATTTTAGCATATACTCAGCTTCATATCCATTTTCTCTTCTCTCTGGAAATGATTTTGTGCCTACCCAGCTAGACTCTCAGCTCCTTGAGGGCAGGGATCATGTCTTCTGACTCCATTGGACACTCACGCAATACAGTAGCGCTAATGCTGCTATCGAACTCAGCACTGGAGCATCTGCCAGAGGTGGCTTCGCCGATACCAACGTTTGGGAACTTGCTGCGCGAGGCGAGTCCTGGTGTCGGATTTGCCGTTTGGCTAGTCAGTCCTTTGAGGGCAAACGCACTGCCCCGACAAAGGAGAAACACGGTAGGCAAAGGTGGTTTTCAAGGCTGCAGAAAAAGCAGCCTTGACTTTTTGCGAGCACGATCCGCGATCGGTCTCGCGCCCGACGCCTTGGCCTGCGTGGGCACCTCTAAAGGCCTTGTGAAGCCAAGAGCGTCCTGTGCCTCCACACCATGTTACCATGCGGGCCTTGCAGTGCACACTGTGAGATGGTTTGGTGTGGGGGGAAAGGAGAGAAGAGAGTTTGAGAGAGTCTATCCTGCCAGTATAAAAAACCCACACTGGCCTGCTTGTATCACCGTAAATTTACATGAGACCAGGATCCACAAATCAGGCTCTCTCTGTCTCTGTCTCTGTCTCTCCTATATATATTAACTATACATAAAACTATATATATAAAACTGTTCTCCTTTTATTTTCACATCAGACCTAAAATAGTTTCGCTTCCAGGTTTTCAACCTTTTTCAAAAAGAAGTGGTAAGTTTTTTTTAAAAAGAAGAAAGATCTGCAAGTGAGCGGAATAGAAACGCGTACGTAGAACCGTGTTTCGGGATTCTGTGTTTTAGGGGCAAATGCTTATTTTAATAAAACTCGGATCGTTTCTGACTTTCAAAATTCATATGTAATATTCACATTGCTTCCTTCTCCCAAGGAGAGTCGAGTTCTCACCCAGACATCCTATTCGCAGTCACCGCAGGATGACGATACCGTGACTGGCCTAACTCCCATGTTACAGAGGGGGAACTGCCCTCCGTAAATACTATCGATTGATTGAACCGAGGCATTTCATTTTAACTCAAAGCATAAGGGTCACGGAGCGGGTGGACAGCAGAGCCTGTCAGTGATGCCCTCACCTCTGAGGCATCAACAAGATTACTGAGTGCTGGTCTGGTTAAGGGGAGGCACAGTTTTTCCGATTTTCAGCTGGTCTATACATATGGCCAAGGATGCCTTTATAGCCTCCTTCTTGCGAGGCTCGGCCCGGTGCTTGTCTTCAGAGGGACCTGGGGGCGGGGGCGAAAAACGCCCCATCCTCCCCCGACACTCTCCCTTTGCTCTATTCATCCATTCAATTGCATTTATTGAGCGCTTACTGTGTGCAGAGTACTGTACTAAGCGCTTGGAAAGTCCAATTCGGCACCAGACGGAGACCATCCCCTCCCCAACAACGGGCTCGCAGTCTAGAAGGGGGGAGACAGACACCAAAACAAAACAGAGAGGCATCAATAGCATCAAAATAGAATTATAGCTATATACTCATCATTAATAAAAAAATAATAATAAATAGGTACAAATACACACCGGTGGGGAAGGGGGTAGAGCAGAGGGAGGGAGTCGGGGCGATGGGGAGGGGAGGAGGAGCAGAGGGAAAGTGTGGGGGGGGCTCGGTCTGGGAAGGCCCTTCCCACAGCACCTGTGTATATATGTTGGGTAGGGACTGTCTCTGTTATGTTGCCAACTTGTAATAATGATAATAATAATAATAATAATAATGGCACTTATTAAGCACTTGCTATGTGCAAAGCACTGTTCTAAGCGCTGGGGAGGTTACAAGGTGATCAGGTTGGCCCACGGGGGGCTCACAGTCTTAATCCCCATTTTACAGATGAGGTAACTGAGGCCCAGAGAAGAACTTGTACTTCCCAAGCGCTTAGTACAGTGCTCTGCACACAGTAAGCGCTCAATAAATATGATTGAGTGAATGAAATACGATTGAATGAATGAACGAATATATGTACGTATGTATCCTTATATTTATATGAATGATGTGTATATATCTATCATTCTACTTATTGCTTGTAAGTATTGCTTATCTACTTATAGTAGAAAACCACTACTGATTATTCTACTAAAATTCTACATGGAGAAGCAGCGTGGCTCGGTGGAAAGAGCCCGGGCTTTGGAGTCCGAGGTCCTGGGTTCAAATCCCGACTCCACCGACCGTCAGCTGTGTGACTTCGGGCAAGTCACTTCACTTCTCTGGGCCTCAGTTCCCTCATCTGGAAAATGGGGATGAAGACTGCGAGCCCTCCGTGGGGCAACCTGATCACCTTGTATCCTCCCCAGCGCTTAGAACGGTGCTTGGCACATAGTAAGCGCTTAACAAAATGCCATCATTGAAACAGCGTGGCTCAGTGGAAAGAGCCCGGGCTTTGGAGTCCGAGGTCCTGGGTTCAAATCCCTGCTCCACCGACCGTCAGCTGTGTGACTTTGGGCAAGTCACTTCACTTCTCTGGGCCTCAGTTCCCTCATCTGGAAAATGGGGATGGAGACTGCCCCGTGGGGCAACCTGATCACCTCGTGTCCTCCCCAGCGCTTAGAACGGTACTTTGCACATCAATCAATCAGTCGTATTTATTGAGCGCTTCCTGTGTGCAGAGCACTGTACTAAGCGCTTGGGAAGGACAAGTTGGCCACATACAGAGACAGTCCCTACCCAACAGTGGGCTCATGGTCTAGAAGGGAACAAAACCAAACATATTAACAAAATAAAATAAATAGAATAGATATGTACAAGTAAAATAAATAGAGTAATAAATATGGCACATAGTAAGCGCTTAACAAAATGCCATCATTGAAACAGCGTGGCTCAGTGGAAAGAGCCCGGGCTTTGGAGTCCGAGGTCCTGGGTTCAAATCCCTGCTCCACCGACCGTCAGCTGTGTGACTTTGGGCAAGTCACTTCACTTCTCTGGGCCTCAGTTCCCTCATCTGGAAAATGGGGATGGAGACTGCCCCGTGGGGCAACCTGATCACCTCGTGTCCTCCCCAGCGCTTAGAACGGTACTTTGCACATCAATCAATCAGTCGTATTTATTGAGCGCTTCCTGTGTGCAGAGCACTGTACTAAGCGCTTGGGAAGGACAAGTTGGCCACATACAGAGACAGTCCCTACCCAACAGTGGGCTCATGGTCTAGAAGGGAACAAAACCAAACATATTAACAAAATAAAATAAATAGAATAGATATGTACAAGTAAAATAAATAGAGTAATAAATATGGCACATAGTAAGCGCTTAACAAATGCCATTATATTATTATAACTGTTTACTTGTTTTGATGCCCGTCTCCCGCCCCCCAGACTGTGAGCCCGTTGTGGGCGGGGATTGCCTCTCCTTACTGCCAAATTGTACTTTCCAAGTGTTCTGCACATAGTAACAATAATGATGATGATGGTATTTGTCAAGCGCTTACTATGTGCCAAGCACTGTTCTAAGCGCTGGGGAGGTTACAAGGTGATCAGGTTGGCCCATGGTGCGCCCACTGTTGCGTAGGGACTGTCTCTCTATGTTGCCAACTTGGACTTCCCAAGCGCTTAGTACAGTGCTCTGCACATAGTAAGCGCTCAATAAATATGATTGATTGATTGTACTTCCCAAGCGCTTAGTACAGTGCTCTGCACACAGTAAGCGCTCAATAAATACGATTGATGATGATGATGATGGTGGGGGGGGGGCTCGCAGTTTCAATCCCCATTTTACAGATGAGGTAAGCGCTCACTACCTATGTTGCTGGGCAGGGACCGTCTCTGTATGTTCCCAAGCGCTTAGTCCAGTGCCCCGCACATGGTAAGCGCTCAGTAAGTCCGAATGAATGAGTGACTGACTGACTGAATGAATGAATAATAATAATAATGGCACTTGTTAAGCGCTTACTATGTGCAAAGCACTGTTCTAAGCGCTGGGGCGATACAAGGTGATCAGGTTGTCCCACGCAGGGCTCACAGTCTTAATCCCCATTTTACCTGAATGAATGAATGAGTGAATGAATAATGACTGACTGAATGAATGAATGACTGAATAACGGCTTTTCCTCCCCGAGGCCGAGACCGGAAGGTGTCCCCTCGTGGCTGACTGACTGACTGAATGAATGAATGAGTGAATGAATAATGACTGACTGACTGACTGACTGAATGAATGAATAACGGCCTTTCCTCCCGGAGGCCGAAACCGGAAGGTGTCCCCTCGTGGCTGACTCACTGACTGACTGACTGACTGAATGAATGAATGAGTGAATGAATAATGACTGACTGACTGACTGACTGAATGAATGACTGAATAACGGCTTTTCCTCCCCGAGGCCGAGACCGGAAGGTGTCCCCTCGTGGCTGACTGACTGACTGAATGAATGAATGAATGAGTGAATGAATAATGACTGACTGACTGACTGAATGAATGAATAACAGCTTTTCCTCCCTGAGGCCGAGACCGGAAGGTGTCCCCTTGTGGCTGACTGACTGACTGAATGAAAGAATGAGTGAATGAATAATGACTGACTGAATGACTGACTGACTGAATGAATGAATGAATGAGTGAATGAATAATGACTGACTGACTGACTGAATGAATGAATGAATAACGGCTTTTCCTCCCCGAGGCCGAGATCGGAAGGTGTCCCCTCGTGGCTGACTGACTGACTGACTGAATGAATGAATGAATGAGTGAATGAATAATGACTGACTGACTGACTGAATGAATGAATAACGGCTTTTCCTTCCCGAGGCCGAGACCGGAAGGTGTCCCCTCGTGGCTGACTGACTGAATGAATGAATGAATGAGTGAATGAATAATGACTGACTGACTGAATAACGGCTTTTCCTCCCCGAGGCCGAGACCGGAAGGTGTCCCCTCGTGGCTGACTGACTGACTGAATGAGTGAATGAATAATGACTGACTGACTGAATGAATGAATGAATAACGGCTTTTCCTCCCCGAGGCCGAGACCGGAAGGTGTCCCCTCGTGGCTGACTGACTGCCTGACTGAATGAATGAGTGAGTGAATAATGACTGACTGACTGAATGAATGAATAACGGCCTTTCCTCCCCGAGGCCGGGACCGGAAGTTGTCCCCTCGTGGGGGCGTCCCCGCCGGGCGGGCCGCGAGGGGGCGCCCGTTCCCCAGTCGGCGGGGTTAGGCGGTGACGCCGCCGGAAGTAGGGGCGTGGAGCAACGGCTGAAGGGAGGGGCGGCCGGCCGGCCCGCTCGTCATGGACCCCTTTGGGGCCCGAGGGGACGGCGACGACGACAAGCTGCCTCACGAGGAGGACCAAGCGTCGTCTTCTTCTTCTTCTTCTTCCTCTTCTTCTTCACCTCCGTCTCCGCGGCCGCTCCCTCCGCCGCCTCCGGCCTCGTCTCCGTTTTCGGCCTCCCCGCCGTCCCCTCAGGCCGCCGGCCCGTTGCCGCCGCCGCCGCCGCCGCCGGAGCCGGGGCGGCGCGGCCCGGGGGCGGAGCCCTGTTCCGCTGGCTGAAGGCCCGCTGCCTGGGCCGGGGCCTCTACGTGGACCCGGCCCGGGACAACTTCGGGGCCCTGACCAGCCTGTACGGCTCCATCCAGCCCGCCGACACCGTGGCCCTCAGCACCCGCACCCACGGGGCCGTCTTCAACCTGGAGTACTCGCCCGACGGGTAAGCGGGGGCGGGGGAGGGGGGCGCGGCGGCCCCTCCCACGACCCCCCCGACTGGGCCGCCGGCCGCGGCAGGCGCGGGGAGGCGGGCCCGAAGAGCATCCTCTTCATCCCCCCCGCCCCGGGGCCCCTCCGTCCTTCCCGCGTGGGGCTGCCTTCCCGACCGTTCGGTAATAATAGTAACGAGGATGATGATGGTATTTAAGTAGCGTGGAGTCCGAGGTCACCTGGGTGACTTTGGGCAAGTCACTTCTCCGGGCCTCAGTTCCCTCATCTGGAAAATGGGGCTGAAGGCTGCGAGCCCCCCGTGGGACAACCTGATCGCCCCGTGACCTCCCCAGCGCTTAGAACTCTATTTATTTATTCTACTTGTACCCATCTATTCTATTTATTTTATTTTGTTAGCATGTTTGGTTTTGTTCTCTGTCTCCCCCTTTTAGACTGTGAGCCCACTGTTCGGGAGGGACTGTCTCTGTATGTTGCCAGTTTGGACTTCCCAAGCGCTTAGTACAGTGCTCTGCACTATTCTATTTATTTATTCTATTCTATTCTATTTATTTTATTTTGTTGGTATGTTTGGTTTTGTTCTCTGTCTCCCCCTTTTAGACAGTGAGCCCGCCGTTGGGGAGGGACTGTCTCTATATGTTGCCAATTTGGACTTCCCAAGCGCTCAGTACAGTGCTCTGCACATAGGAAGCGCTCAAGAAATACGATTGATGATAATGATGACTTGTTCTACTTGTACCTATCTATTCTATTTATTTTATTTTATTAGTATGTTTGGTTTTGTTCTCCGTCTCCCCCTTTTAGACTGTGAGCCCGCTGTTGGGGAGGGACTGTCTCTATATGTTGCCAATATGGACTTCCCCAGCGCTTAGTACAGTGCTCTGCACATAGGAAGCGCTCAATAAACACGATTGATGATGATGATGACTTGTACATATCTATTCTATTTATTTTATTTTGTTGGTATGTTTGGTTTTGTTCTGTCTCCCCCTTTTATACTGTGAGCCCGCTGTTGGGGAGGGACTGTCTCTATATGTTGCCAATTTGGACCTCCCCAGCGCTTAGTACAGTGCTCTGCACATAGGAAGCGCTCAATAAATACGATTGATGATGATGATGACTTGTACCTATCTATTCTGTTTATTTTATTTTGTTAGTATGTTTGGTTTTGTTCTCTGTCTCCCCCTTTTAGACTGTGAGCCCACTGTTGGGGAGGGACTGTCTCTATAGGTTGCCAATTTGGACTTCCCAAGCACTCAGTACAGTGCTCTGCACATAGTAAGCGCTCAATAAATACGATTGATGATGGTGATTAGAACGGTGCTTGGTGCATAGTAAGCGCTTAAGAAATGCCATCGTCGTTATTATTAAGCGATTACTATGTGCTAAGTGCTGGGGAGGTTACAAGGTGATCGAGGGCGGGGAGCCTGTCTACTTGTTTGGTTTTGTTGTCTGTCTCTCTATTTTACTTGTGCATATCTATTCTATTTATTTTATTTTGTTAATATGTTTGGTTTTGTTCCCTTCTAGACTGTGAGCCCGCCGTCGGGTAGGGATTGGCTCTATTTGGGACCGAATTGTACTTCCCAAGTGCTTAGTACGGTGCTCTGCACACAGTAAGCGCTCATTAAACACGAATGAATGAATCAGGTTGTCCCAGGGGGGCTCACAGGCTTCATCCCCATTTTCCAGATGAGGAAACTGAGGCCCAGAGAAGTGACTTGCCCAAAGCCCCACAGCTGACGGTTGGCGGAGCCGGGATTTGACCCCGTGACCTCTGGCTCTTTCCACCGAGCCACGCTGCTTCTCGTGCAGCGCTCCGCACGCAGCAGACGCTCAGTAGATAACGGTCGAACGAAGGAGTCAGTGCCCGTCGGTTTGGGAGGGGCCGATCTTGGCCCCGACCTGCGATTTGTCGTTGTCCGGGTCGGTGAAAGGGCCGTCGTGACTCGGTGGAATGGAAATTAAGCCGAACCCGGTGGTAGAGATCAAAGGAGACGCCCAAAAAGTTCCACCGAAGCGCCAGGCTAGCAGACTCTAAAACGAAAGGGTCGGACGGGGTTGGGTTCCGTTCTAGTTTGGGAGAATTGAGATGCCAAGGTGGCTCTGAAAGGCTTCGGAGCCATCGTGGGTGAAGTAAGCGCTCAATAAATACGAT
The DNA here is from genome assembly GCF_015852505.1 of Tachyglossus aculeatus. Lineage (NCBI taxonomy): Eukaryota > Metazoa > Chordata > Mammalia > Monotremata > Tachyglossidae > Tachyglossus > Tachyglossus aculeatus. The sequence goes on from NC_052098.1 coordinate 60,137,517, forward strand.
TGATGATGATGATGATTCCGCCTCTCTCCGGTATGTGGGTGACCATTTCTGAAAGCATTAAAGGAATAATAATAGTAATAACGATAGCGGCATTTATTAAGCACTCACTAGGTACAAAGCACTGTTCTAAGCGCCGGGGGGATACAAGGTGATCAGGTTGTCCCACGTGGGGCTCACGGTCTTCATCCCCATTTGACAGATGAGGGAACTGAAGCCCAGAGAAGTCAAGTGGCTTGCCCAGAGTCACACAGCTGACGAGTGGCGGAGCCAGGGTTTGAACCCGTGACCTCTGACTCAAAAGCCCGGGCTCTTTCCACCGAGCCACGCTGCTTCGCGAAGATGAGGCGGAACCCAGTGGTGGAGATCAAAAGGAGACGCCCGAAAGACTCCACCAAAGCGCCAGGCTAGCGGACTCTAAAACGAAAGGGTCGGACGGGCTCGGGTTCCATTCTGGTTTGGAAGAATTGAGATGCCAAGGCGGCTCTTAAAGGCTTCGGGGCCCTCGTAGGTGATTCCACCTCTCTCCGCTACCCGGACGACCGTTTCCGAAAGCGTTAAAGGAAGCCGAAAAGGATAATTCGCAAATATGCCCGTGACCCTGGATAAAATTGTTTCTAGGCGAGGCGTAAGGGGGCCCGGCCTACTGTCGCTACTTCCTTTACGTGTAGGGGAAACCAGTTCGGAAGCGTAAGGGTAAATCGAGCCTCTGCCCTTCGGAGGGTTTGGGGAACGGACAGAATAGTGGTAAAGGAGAGCGCTCTAGAGGCAAGTGGCATTTTAGAGAAGGGCCTCGCGCAGTATCGTAAAAGAAACCGAACGACCCAAATAAAGGGCGGTGTGAGGGCTAAAAAGCCGTTGAGTATCAAAAGCAAGAAGAAGGTAAAAGTGGCCAGATAGTCGTAAAAGAGGTCAGTGAGGGGTTGTCCCAGGAGATGTTTCTGGCATTTGCTCTCCCCACTCCACGTACATGCCACCCAGAACCGTATCCGACACGACTGTCGACGTGCCCCAGGATCCGGGAGTTCCACTAAGGTTGTCGTATCCCTTCACCGTTCCCCACCGCCGCCAGTTTTTGGCTCTCTACCCTTCCCAGCAGTTTCCCGTGACCTCCCCACACCCTGAACTTGCCCACCCCATTTCTCACCCCCGCGCTCCAGTATTTTTCATTTTCTGGAGACCCTCACGATGCTACCACAAGATACCCATACGTCACCGCCCTCCCTTTCGGCTTGTAACCCCGTCTCCCCACCGCAGCCGGGGGAATGGGGAGAGGGCCGAACTCAGGCCGCGTAGGGGCAACGACCGTTGCCCTTCCCCCTCTCCTGTCCCTTTGTGACCTGGTCTGCACACAGGAAACACTCTTTTTTATGGCGTTTAAGTGCTTGCTGTGTCAGGCACGGGGGTAGATATAAACTAATAGGGTTGGACACGGTCCCTGTCCCGTATAGAGCTCACAGTCTTAATCCCCATTTTTCCAGATGAGGCACGGAGAGGTTAAGTGACTTGCCCAAGGTCACAGCGGCCAAACGGCGGACCTGGGATCGGAACCCAGGTCCTCCAGACGTCCGGGCCCGCGTCCTATCCGCTGGGGGGAAAGGGCTTGTGTTTGGGGTTTCGGGGGTGGGGGGGGGAGGGCATGAAAACTGTTGGAAACAGGAGAGGGGGGTAAAGTGAGCTACCGGGAGGGAGTTAGCTGTAGTGATTGAAGTTCAAACAAAAGAATACTTGAGAAGCAGAGGCGGGTGATGGCCGAGGGGACAGGAGAAGAGAGGTCTGAGTTTGAAGTCGGGGAGGGGACAGGAAAGCCTCTAAGGAGCAGACAAGGGGGATCGGTGGGGCAGAGAGGGATCTAGGTTTGTAACTCTTACCAGTTAGGGCTGGGTCTGGAATGGAATCAAATAATCACACGTAAGTCTATTGGAAAATGCCATTTTTTTGAGGCACGTAACCTGGCTTTCCTGGGTTATGACTGTACGGTAGTAATCAATATTTTGATTAGCTGAGAGAGGAGGAGAAAAGGTATGACGTAATTCAGATTAGATGAGATGGGGCGGGGGGCAGAGAGGCATTTCGACCTGTGATCTCCAGGCATTTCGGTCTTAGGACCACCGTGGCTAGAAGAAAGTCCCCATAGAAGCCCCTTCTCCGGGAGCTGAACTGGATTGTGCCCCACCTGTTTTCCTGAGCCACACCGCTTTTAGATCGGGAGGACGGTGGCAGCTCTGTCCTTAAGATAGCACCGGACAGGGTCTGTGATAAAGGGGCGGGGAACACTTCCTAGAGGTGAAAGTCTCTCGGTGACCACTGCCACACTTTGAGAAACACCGCTCCTGGGGGAACCGATTGAAACCTGAATATTAGACAGATTGACCGGGGCTAAATTTCATGGAACAATGAATAATAATAATATAAGAGTAAATCTAACAGTCACGCTATTGGTTAAGCACTGTGCTAAGCATAGTTTCTAATTCAGTATCGGTCTTCCTCACTTTATACGTTTTGTACCCTAATCCAAACTTGAAATTAAAAGGCAAAAGAAAAAAGGAAGCGCCTAAAAGCGTGGCTTGATCGGAGGCCTTGGTTTCCCCTCCTGCATACTACACATTGGTTTCTGCAGAGCTACTTTTAAGTGACTAATTGTCCATCAGACCCAAGATCATCGTCATCAGTAGGATTTCTTGAGTGCCTACGGTGTGCAGAACACTGTATTCAATTCTCGGGGGAGCACAGTAGGGTTAGAAGACACGATTCCTGCTTTCAAGCATTTTAAGTCCAGTAGTGGGGGGAGACAGGCATCTAATTAAATGGCAGAAAGGGGAAACATATAAGCTCTCTGGAAGCCGTGGTAATTTAAGTGCTTAGGAGGCACTGGAGGGCGGTGGGAAGACTAGAAACATCTCCTGGAGGAAACAAAGACTTTGAAGATGGGGAAAGCTCACCTCTGTCAGATATGAAGGGGGAGGGAATTCCAGGCAGTGTGGAAGAAGTCGGTGGCAGGAATGAGGAGGAGGAGGAAGAGCGAATAGGTCACCTTGAGAGGAACAAAGATAGTGAGGTGAGATGTAGTGGGAGAGAAAAGAGTGGATGAGCGGGAGGGAGGGAGCTGATGAAGCGCTTGGAGCCAGGTGTCGGGAGTTTCTGTTGGTCGCGGAGGGGAGTGGGCAAGAATTGGAAGTTAGTGAGGAGTGGGAGATGTGAGCAATCTAGCGTTTCGGTGAAACGATCTGGGCAGCAGAGGGGAAGGACGGACGGGGCAGGGGAGAGAGATCGGAGGCAGGGAGATCAACGAGGAGGCTGACGCGCTAACGGAGTTAAGTTGTGACAAGTGCCCGGACCGGTGCGGCAGTGATCCCGACGGAGAGTGAAGATGGATTCTAGAAACGTGGAGGAAGATTCGACAGGATTTGAGGCAGACTGGATGTGGGAGTTGATAGGAAGGAATCCGGGACCATGCCAGGTTTGCGGGCTCGAGAGGCAGGAGACTGGTGGTGTTTCCAACGTTGATGGGCAAGTTTAGGAGGGGGAGAGGATTTGGGAGGGAGGATGAGAAGTTCAGGTTTGGACGTGTTGGCTTGGAGATGCCAGCGGGACATCTGTGTAGAGGTGTCCCGGAGGCGGGAAGAGATGCAAGATTGCCGAGAAGGAGAGAGGTCGAGGCCGGAGAGGTGGATTCGGGAGTTATCCGGCTACTCTCACCTAGCATCATTTCCTTGGTGACATAATTTTGCATTCAGCTTCTTGAAATCGCATCTCCTCCCGGAGGCCTTCACTGATCTCTCTTTCCAAATTCCCCTCCTACTGCGACTTCAGAATTTTCATGTCACCTAAGCGCTTGAGTACTCGCTCTCTCCCCCCTCCCCCCGCCCCGCAGCACTTACATACATATTGGCAAGGTCTGTTATCGTCCCTATTTGTAATTTATTTGAGTGTTTATCTCCCCTGATAGATTCTAAGTTCCTTGATGGTAGGGATCCTGTCTGTGCTGTACTAAGCACTGGGGTGGATGCAAGCAAATCGGGTTGGACACATTCCCTGTTCCCCATGGGGTTCTCAGTCTTAATCCCCAGTTTTAAAGACGACGTGACCGAGGCCCAGAAAAGTGAAGTTCTAATCCCAGCTCTGCCACTTGTCAGCTGTGTGACCTCGGGCAAGTCACTTCACTTCTCTGTGCCTCATTTAGCTCGTCTGTAAAAGGGGGAGCCCTCCGTGAGACAGGACTGGGTCCAACCCCATTTGCCTGGATCCACCCCAGCTCTTAGTACTGTGCCTGGCACACAGTAAGTGCTTAACAAATACCATTATTATTACTATTGTTTTTCTTGACTCCTCTCTCTCATTCAACCCGCATATTCAACCCGTCACTAATCCTGTTGATTCCACATCCACAAGTTCCTGTCTCACAAGCCCGCAGCCTTGGCGTCATCATTGACTCCGCTCTCTCATTCACCCCGCACATCCAATCCGTCACCAAAACCTGCCAGTCTCACCTCCACAACGCGCCAAGATCCGCCCTTTCCTCTCCACCCAGACCGCTACCTTGTTGGTTCAGTCTCTCGTCCTATCCCTCCTGGATTACTGCATCAGCCTCCTCTCTGATCTCCCACCCTCCTGTCTCTCCCCGCTTCAGTCTATACTTCACTCTGCTGCCCGGATCATCTTTGTACGGAAATCTAGGAGAAATGGAAAAGGTTGGTGACAGAAGGTTGAAGCCGCTCACAGACGTTTGCATTTGTAAATTTCAGTTATTTATGTAATCCTCGTGGCCCATCTGCCTGCACATCTCAAAATCTTTCCACCATGCCGCCTGCAACAATCGCCGCTCGCTCCAGGGGAGGGAGGGAGGGAGAGAGGAAAAGCTAGTGTGCATCTGTAGGCTGCTCCCTGATATCGTAGTCTGAGTGTAAGAGAAGGCCTGAGGCTTCAGATCACCACTTCCTCTTCTCTCCACCCTCTCAACCTCCACCTCCCCATTCCCCAGCCTCCCCAGACACACCCAGAAGGACCTCAGACTTCCTTTTGGCTTTGTTCCTCCCGTGTCTCCTCACAACTCCAGGGTGGATACCCCTGCCCCTGGAAACCCTCATTACTCTCTTTCTCCGCCCGCCCCCCCAGCCCACTGTCAGAGCCACATCTCAAACCCCAGTTGGGATTATTCACTTTTCCACAGCATCGGTCATCTTCTTCCTCCGCCCTCACCCCATCCACCTCCTCTAAGCGGCTCTTCAAAGTGGCAGGCTAGTTTTGATGAACTTCTCCAATCCTGCTCGCTGCAACAGAGAACCAGCATGACAACCTCCACTTGTCTCCTTGTGACAAGTCACTTCACTTCTCTGTGCCTCAGTTACCTCATCTGAAAAATGGGGATTAAGACTGTGAGCGCCACTTGAGATATGTACTGTGTCCAAACGGATTAGTTTGTATCTACCCCAGTGCTTAGTAAACACTTAATAAATACCCCCCCCCCAAAAAAAAAAAACCCCTCACAGACGAGCTGCAGTATCATTGTCAAGAAATCAAGGGAAACAGTAATGGTTTTAAATGACCAAGTGAAAGCACTGCATTTATGATTCAGAAAAGAACTGGAAAATATTAGAAAAAATCCAAACGTTGGCCATAATGAAGTTACATGTTTTAGGGCAAACGATAATCATTACAGGATTTTTTTTTTTCTGTTCATGTGCATTAATGCCTCGGGGACAGTTTTGCGATAATGATAGTATCCCACCTGGTATTAATTGAGGTTGGGCCAAGGTTATACTGGGAATTCATGCATTTCTTTCCAATGGCAATGAACACCACCTCCCAATTGTTTTGGAATAAAACTTCCTTTGGCGAAATAGAAGCAGAGCCCAACAAATCCCTGCCCTCACTGATCAGGGCACCTGAGGGTAGTGAGTTGTTTCTCCCAGAGACGGTCCAGGAGGTGCGGAGAGGTTATCGGTTTTTTCCCTAATTCTCTAATGGCACCTGCTCTCTTGTCTGTCTCTGTGTTTCTCCCACCTTCCCCTGCACACGGTAGGCGATCAGAAATACTGGTGATGATGAAATCTCCTATTATGGGTCTTTCTGGTAGTCCTTTATAAATGACTCATCAGAGAGGTGGTTACCAGACTCGCTTGCTTCTAGAGCTGTGCTTTTCTGCAAGGGTAGCTGGTCCAAAACAGTGAATAATACGTGTATTCCCCAATCACTGTTGATGCATCTTTTGACTCTTCCATTGCTTGTGGACAAGGGGGATCCTCATCATTAACAACATTTAGAGAAGCAGCGTGGCGTAGTAGGAGAACTCGGGCCTGGGGGTCTGGAGGTCACGGGTTCTCATCCCGGTTCTGCCACTTGTCTGCTGGGTGACCTGGGGTAAGTCACTTCACTTCTCTGGGCCTCAGTCACCTCATCTGGAAAATGGGGATGGAGACTGTGAACCCCGTGTGGGCCAGGGACTGGATCCAAACCCGATTTGCTTGGATCCACCCCGGCGCTTCGTACAGTGCCTGGCACATGGTAAGCGCTTAACAAATACCGTACATCTGTTATACGTTGGGCAAAGCGCTGTATCAGGTGGCTACTGAGGTCTGCTGTGTCAAAGATGAGGCTCCCACCTTCAGAACCTTCAGTATTCTACTGAAGGTTGAATGCTGGCTGGTCATTCTATTTGACAATAAAAAGTTGGTTTTCGGGGACATAGATGAACTTTTTTTCCAGCTACATTTTGCTTTTAAAAACTATCCCTTTGATCCTTAAATGTTTAAAAAACATCCCTTAGGTCCCTACATGCAAATTGCATGCATAGCTGTGGCTCAGGCCTTGCGATCCACCACCGCCTCCCTCGCCCCCGCAGAGATTTGGCACTTCTTTCACTCTGTGAAATGCAGAATGAAGCCTACAGTGGTGGGCTAGGGGAGCGCCTTTAGTCCTGTGAAGCACATTTTTCCATTGCTTGTGGACAAGGGGAAGTCCTCATCATTAACAACATTTAGAGAAGCAGCGTGGCTCCGTGGAAGGAGCACGGGCTTGGGAGTCAGAGGTCATGCGATCTAATTCCGGCTCCACCCCTTGTCAGCTGTGTGACTTTGGGCAAGCCACTTAACTTCTCTGTGCCTCAGTTCCCTCATCTGTAAAATGGGGATTAAGACCGTGAGCCCCACGTGGGACAACCCAATTGCCTCGTACCTCCCCCCCCCCCCCCCCCCGAGCTTAGAACGGTGCTTGGCACATAGTAAGCGCTTAACAAATACCATTATTATTATTATTATTGTTATTATTATTAAGCAGGACCAAGAAGTGAAGATAGGTATTTATCCAGGCCCCTGGCCTTTAATTCTCCAGTCCCCCAGCCCAGACCCCATTGCTGTGTTCATTCATTCAGTCGTATTTATTGAGCACTTACTGTGTGCAGAGCACTGTACTAAGCGCTTGGGAAGTACAAGTTGGCAACATAGAGACGGTCCCTACCTGACAGCGGGCTCACAGTCTAGAAGGGGGAGACAGATGACAAAACCAAACATGTGTTCAGGTGTCAAGTCATCAGAATAAATAGAAGTAAAGCTAGTAAATAGAATAGTAAATATGTACAAGTAAAATAGAGTACTAGGCTAGGGAGCTGAGGAGGGCGTGAAATGGAAACTGAAGGGAACTGTGGTGAAAAGTAGAAAATTATTTCTCTCTCGAATGCCCCCTTTATTTCCTGTTGGTCTCTGAGCACCTAACTGGAGGAGTTGGAATTTTTTCTTTTTCCATGGTGATTTTCTAAAGCCAGGAAATACAGAAAAAATAGACTACCCACCCTCTGGCAATAGGAATATCTGGGAACTGCAGGGTTTATTTGGGTTTTTTTTGGCTGGGGTGAGAGGGAGAGAGAGAGAGAAAGAGAAAACGAATAAACACCATATCCAGGAGCTCTTGGCTTCTCATGGTGCCCTAGCTTTCCATGATGGTTGTATGGAGAGAAGAAGGTACCGGGGGTAGGGAATGGGAAATTATTCAGTGTGGGAGTGTGGGTTACCGGATCCCTGGAAGTAAAATGGAAGCTTTGCTGCAGTGCCCTGGGGACTGCATCTCCAAAGGGTGGTAGGGCAGTCTGAAGAAGTGGCACGGATCCCCCGAGTTCCCGTGCCGCTACTTTCTGCCTTTTTCTGGGCCCACAGTGCTGGGTAGGGATCCAGGAAGAGCTGCTGCCTCTAATGACGGCAGCAATGCCGAGGGAGGGAAGCGGATAAACAGGGCGCCCAATAGGGGAGCGGGCTGGGGGGGATGATTAGGTCAGAGGCACGGGGTCCCCGGTCTCCAGTTGGCGCCAGATTAGGCTCAATTTCCCCAAATCCATTAGAGTCGGACCTCTCGATATATTAGACAAGGTTAATTAAACAGGAAACGTAGTCTCGGTGGGAGAATTTACTGAAAAGTGCCTTGTATGTTATGGGCATGCCTGAGAGAGGAACTAAGCGCTTCGTACAGTGCTCTGCACACAGTAAGCGCTCAATAAATACGATCGAATGAGTGAATGAAATAACTAGAGAACAGACGCATTTTTCTTTTCAACGCCGCAGGTATATTAGAATATTCAATTTTAGTCAAATGTATACGATCGGGACTGTTGCTTCCCACCGAAAAGAGAGATGACAGATGTTTATCAAATAAAGGAAGCGTGTGGGGCCTTGCTGTCTTTTTACAGAAATACTGCATGTTTCACTTTTTCAGGTCAGTGCTTACTGTTGCTTGTGAACAGACTGAAGTTCTACTTTTTGACCCCATATCTTCAAAGCACATCAAAACACTTTCTGAAGCTCATGAGGATTGTGTAAATAATATCAGGTTAGTTAAATAGTTTCATGGAAAATATGAACTCTTATCTGTCTGGCCCCACGTATAACGACTTTGGAAATGGTTATGTATATGATTCTAGATTTCCAGGTTTTCACCGGACACTCTAGTGTCTTGTAGCCTATCCCTGTGGTTGTCCTGGTTTGGTTATTTGGTAAACTGAAAACCCTGATGATTGGATGATTGCACTGATTAGAATGTAAGAATTTCTGCGCCTCATTGTGAGAAAAATGAAATGCACAACGACTCCATCAATACGGTCCTTCGAAATGAAGATCGACTCCGATAGTTTGCACAATGGGGTGAAATTAGAGGAGCGCTGCGGCCTAGCGGAAAGAGCATGGGCCCGGAGCGCAGAGGCCCTAAATTCTAATCCTGACCCTGCCACTTGCCTGCTGTGTGACCTTGGGCAAGCCCCTTCACTTAGTGCCTCAGTTTACTGCACTGTAAAATAGGCATTCAATACCCGTTCTCCCTCCAGCTTAGAGTGAGCCCCCTGTGAGACAGGGGCTGGGCCCGAGCTGTATGCTCCTTGTGTGCAGGGGACGTATCTACCATCTCTGTTGTATGGTACTCTCCCAAGCGCTCAGTACAGTGCTCTGCACACACTAAGTGCTCAATAAATACGAATTATTAATTTGTATCTACCCCGGCGCTTAGAACAGTCACGAAGTGGGATCGTTTTAAACTGAACATTCAAATAGGGTGGGGTTTTAACCTTCAGTGAAATTGGGAAATTCTGCAGTGGCGACTCTTCCGAAAGAGACGCCAATTTAAAAATGAGCCCGTGTGCATTTTGGTAGATAGTTTTAAAGGGTTCGGTTTAGGACAGCGAGCAGAAAAGTAGGAAGGAAGATAATATTCTTTCTGTTGGGGACACTTGAGATATTCTGATGACTAGAAAAAGGTATGGGTATGTTAAGGTGTTGAATATACAGCCCCCTGTGTAACATTGTAGAATCTTATGTTCCTTGAGCCTCTAGATCTCTGTGGATACCTAGGCGGATTTTCGGTGGACTAGAAATGTACCGGGATTTCCTCAGGTAGATATATGGGTGCGGGAAGGAGATCCCCAGGTTTCATTAGATTTGGTGGGGTTCTGGAATGAGATGTAGCATATAGAAAAACAAAATGCATCTTTCCAGCGAAACCTGTATTTTAGTTGGAATTCTATTTTTGTAGTCGATCCTCTTGTATTAAATTATTAATGGTAGTGTCCAGGCATTCGAGTAGTCTTCAGAACCTGATTATTTTCTCTTAAGTGAGTTTCACATAGATTTTTCTCTGTTTACATTCAGCCAACGCTAGATTTTTTTGTTTGTTTTTAAGGGGCTGTTTATCAATGTTGTGGATTTTCCAACTTCCAACTTCTGCTTTTTCCTCCCCAGGATTTGGGCATTTCACTGCTCATTATTAAAGGACTGTCATTTAATTTATTTGAATAGAGTGTCTAGCCCAGCACCATGTCTTTTTAGGTGCCTTTGTAGTAAATAGTATTTTTTTTTTTTCATTACAAGTACTATTTGATGGCAGTTTGGGTAAGAGCTTTGGTGGTGCAGTAAACACCTGTTGGCAGAATTGCAGTTTTTGGATCACCTGTGAATTTTGTAAATCTTCAGAGTTGGCTGAAGAAACTGATGAAATCAATGAACGATATTTATCAATTGCCTGCCGTGTGTAGAGCACGGTACACAGCACTTATGTGACAAAATAAAATAGGTGCTGTCTCTATTTTATTTCGAGATTTGTTGGTTCTTTAAAGATTGATTTGTTACCGACATCCCTGCTGAGTTTTCAGTCGGAGTTCTTTTTGGTGTTCCCACTTAAGGGGAAGAAACACGCTTCCCCTGCTAGATGTTTATTTTAGCCTTTATTTTCGAAGTTTCCACTTTCCATTAAACATCACAAAATGGGAAGGAATTGTTACAAGGTTATGTAAGATTTTTTAATAATTTGTAGTCGGCATCTTGTTTTAGGGGGCATTATATTTTTGAAGTGCTTGCAGTGGTGAAGCACTGTGTTGAGGAGAAATATGGGGGCTCATAATTTAAAGGGGCGGTGTTGGGGAGGACAGACACACAGGGAAGGAATACTAGGGAAATTAAGTCAAAGCAATTCAACGGCACCAGCCAGAAGAGCATTACTGCTGGGAGGGAGGAGCCCTCAGGCTCCTCAGCCTTTGGACGTAGACAGGCTGTCTTTGGTCCGAACAGCCCAGCCTTCCCGATGTTCGCTACCTTGCGCTGGGGGCTTTCCCCCTGCCCTCGACTCCTGCAAGGGCCAGTCTTTCCGTCGGTGGTGGGCGGAGAGAAAGAAGCCAACTTGTGGGAGATGCCCTTGAGGCATTTGCTCTTCGCCCACCTTGAACCCCACAGCACTTACGCACGTATCTTTAAATGAGATATCGTCCAAGCTATTTCTGTTAATGCCCGTCTCCCCCTCTAGACTGTAAGCTCGCTGTGGGCAGGGAACGTATCTGCCAACTCTGGTGCGCTCCCAAGCGCTCAGTCCAGTGCGCTGTACACAGTAAGCGCTCAATAAATACCACTGATGATGATGCCCAGCTGCAGCTTCTGCCCGTCCTGCAGGGAGAGCGGCTCTTCGTTCTAGTGCCGAGGGCGGGGAGGAAGGGGGGACTGTCCCGAGAGGCATCGGCTATCATTTCGGGGTTTGTTCTCCGATGTTTTAACCTGCCGGGTTGGTAGTTATTTTCTAAAGCCACCGTCCCCCAAAGGGTCTTTGACAAGAAGGGCGTCCGGGCCTCCGGCAGATGCGTGATCTTTTTGCAGCCTAATGACTGGTATTAGGAGATCTTAGGTGGACGGGCCAGTTTCTTCACTTGCACTTCCGACGTATCTTACGCTTCGGGGTAGAGCTCTTCATTTTCCGATTTTAGCTGATTAATTTGTACCCGGTGATTTGTGGGGTTTGTTGCCCTAATAATAGACGAGGTGAAGATCAGGAGAGGGTGACCTGGGCAAAGATTAGAATTTATTGTGGTATCTTGTTGATAGCTAAATGCCTCGATCATCAGAATTCTACGTGGTTCGCAGCCTAATAAAATGAAAACACAATTCCACGGCGCAGAATCTATCTCGAAGCTACAAAAGCCAGATTTTCATTTGAATATTCGTTTTTTCTGTTTGAGACCACTTAATTGAGATTTAAATTTTTCACTTTATAAATGAAACGGGCGTGATACTCAGTTTCCGAAGCCTACTGAGCTATAGACATTTAAATCCAACAGCCGCCTGCTGCCGAAATACTTTGTAGCGGTAACGTGGCAGGAATGAGATTGAGCAGTGTATTCGGATGCTCTTGCGCCGCCAAACTTCCAAGAGCGTCCCGTTTGTCGGCTGTATCTTTCTAGACCATCACCAGCTGCGCTACACGAGCATCCAGCCGTGAATGTATCATTACGGTACGCCCCTCACCCAGGGCCGGCTCCTGATAATGGTGGCCCTTCTCAAATAGAGCTACCGCTGCTGCCCCTCTCAAAGGTGGCGGAGGGCAGGAGTGGGCCATTTGAGAAGCAGCGGGGCACAGCGGCTGGAGCACGGGCCTGGGAATCAGATGGTCGTGAGTTCTAATCCCGGCTCCGCCACTTGTCTGCTGTGTGATCGTGGGCAAGTCACTCCTCTGTGCCTCAGTTACCTCCTCTGTGAAATGGGGATTGAGACTGTGAGCCCCACGTGGGACAGGGACTGCGTCCAACTGGACTTGCTTGTGTGTCCTCCCCCCCGGCAGTTAGTACAGTACCTGACACATTGTAAGCGCTTAAAAAATATGGTCATTATTATTATTACCCGTTAACAGGGTGTGAATCGGGGTTGGCGAGCTGCCCGGGGTGGCCGTGGGGATGGCCCTTGATGTCCGCTTCATGGCGTAGCACCGTGGGGGAGAGGCGATGATTTGGTTTGGTCCCTAGGTTTTGGGGCAGGGAAGGCCGTTCCACTTTTTGCCCACAGGAGGAAAATGGTGAAGAGGCCGCAGCCACGTTTCCGGCGTGGGGGCGGGCGCGGTGCCCCTCCTGGCCTCACGCCGGGGACTCTCTGGGGAGGGGCCGGGCCTTGCCCGCACCCCAACAACTTTGGGGGCTCTGCCCTCCGGACTAGTTTTGGTGAACGCCCTGCAGGGCTGCCAAGGTGTCTTTTCATCAGAATCCTCCCTCTGAGGGGCCTGCCGATGCTGCCACCTTAGACCAAGTGGGTAGGCGTGAGGCACGCGGGCATGTTTCGCGCCAACCCTGGCAAGAAACGGTGCTCCTCTCCCACCCCGGTGAGCCATTGACGCCTGCTCCGGTGCCGAATGAGAAAGCACCAGGGAAGGAGATGATGCTCTTCCTTTTATTCTTTTGGCTTGTCCTCCGTTCCCTTTCCTCCACCTCCTCCTCTCTTGCCCCTTAGAGCTTTGCCCTCATGCTTTTCTACAAAATGTGGCACATGACACCACTATATTATGTGCACGCGCAGCGTGATATAATGGGGTCATATGGAACGTGAGGGCTGGCGGATTTGCACCCTTGCTTCGGTGGCAGGGTCAGAAGCTGGCACCGATCTTAACGGAAACATTCAAATTTCCTATGGAAAGTTTGGGTAGAAGTAGGCACAATCTGAATGGCACTAATTGTGAGACCTGGAGTTTGGGGGATTTAAAAACGGTTTGAAGTGGAAAATGAGGGACCTTAGTCGTCTGTGGGGGATGCCCCTTTGGTTAGAGATCAGCTCAAAAAGTTGACCTGTCAGCCAAATGTTAAAGCAGTTGAAGTAGGAGGCAGTTTAATTTTCAGATGTTTGTATCTGTACTGCTAAGGATTGTCTATATTAAAACCACAAACGAATGTACTTCTGTGTTTACATTGGCTGTGAAGTCTCCCTTCTGATCGGTACTTCCGAAAGCATACATAACCTGGAGCCTGCCACCGTCTCCTGACAGATTCTGAAAGTGCACATAGAACTGTTTGAAATGGGGTGAAGACGGTTTTAATAACACCCAACCAGGCCTCCAACCATTTGGCTCACTTTCTCTAATTATGACCACGGCCTCCTCCTCTAACTTTTTATCCATACTTACCTGTTATGATTTTTGGTTTCCTTTACAGCACCTCCACTTCCATGTTCTGTTTTTCTCTATTTCTAACTGAACAGAAATGAAAAAACAAAAGAAATCTTGTAACTTAAGTTGTTCTTGCAAATTGCTTGTAATGTGACCAGATAACCAGAGGTGATTTCTGCACTTGGTTTTAAAATCCAAAGCCAGAATTCCCATTTGGGAATCCAGCAATGTATATATCTATAGTGCTTTTCTTCATTTATTTTTATTTTTTTGGCTTTTGGCTGTATTTTATTTGATGAGAAAGATAAATAGGCTAACTTTTTTTCCCCCCCTTCCTTTTTTAAACGACAGATTTCTTGATAATAGATTGTTTGCAACTTGTTCTGACGACACTACAGTAGCACTTTGGGACCTGAGAAAATTAAACACCAAAGTATGCACTTTACATGGGCATACTAGTTGGGTGAAGAACATTGAATATGATACCAATACGAGACTGTTAGTAACATCGGGATTTGATGGAAATGTCATCATCTGGGACACTAACAGGTGAGTGGGAGAATATATTAAAAATACAAAGTCATTCAGCAGCCTGTTTAGCGAAGAGCCAAAAACGAATTCCTTTTCTTGCCCCCAGCTTCGAATTCCAAGTTACGATTTAGGACTTTGGTAGGTAATCCTGTTAGAAGCGTAGCGTGATTAAAGATTCAAAACTGCTTACATAATGTGGGTTAAAAACTGGCTTATGGATTTCTCCCCTGCTAAGACGTGAACTTTGGAAATACTCTCTACTCGAAACTGCATTACTTCTCCGATTATAGTAATGAGGTGTTTTTCAATGAAAATAAACCTTTTTTTTGGTCATCATCATCATAATGCTGGTATCCATTAAGGGCTCTGGGCCAACAGGTGCTAAGCACTGGGGTATTCATTCATTCATTCAATTGTATTGAGCGCTTACTGTGTGCAGAGCACTGTACTAAGCGCTTGGAAAGTACAATTCGGCAACAGATGGAGACAATCCCTACCCAACAGTGGGCTCACAGTGTAGAAGGGGGAGACAGACAACAAAACAAAACAAGTAGACAGGCATCAGTAGCATCAGACTAGATAAATGGAATTATCGATATATACATATAAGGATAATCAGATCGGACGCAGTCCCTGGCCAGTAAGGGCCTTAGGGTGGTACTTTTTTTCTGCCATTCCTGCAGAGCGTTAAATATTTCTCCATTTTTCTGAGGGTTAAGGTGCCTTCAGATCAGTACCCTTATTTACTATTAGTGAGAAATCTCCAAGATGTGTAGTCTGTAAAATATTTACGTTCAGAAATGAAATCCCTCTCTGTTGGCACAGCAGCATTAAGAATCCCAACTCCTTTCTGACTTCGGCGTAGCTTTTCCGAAACTTAAATTTATATAAAACATTTTTCTTGGAGGCTGTGACGATGAATTAGCTAATTTTCCAGTTTTTTAAAAGAACAAATAGTAAATTAGGAGACCTGCCTTCCCCTAATAATGTTTCCAGGAGCCCTGTCCGTTGTTCTCCAGTTTGGTGAGTTGAAAAGAACAGAAAGGAAAGGAACGCGAAAGGCAAGGTAATTGTGCTGTTACGGTAAGTATGACCCTGTTTCTAGAACTTTAGCTGTCCGTGGGGGTGAAGGTAGCAGACGGGCCCCGAAAGACCTCTTTGTTCTAAGGCAGATCTCTAGCACCCAGGGGTGAAAGCCTTTTTGTTTCGTTTTGAAATAGCCTTTTGCCGGAACAGCAAGCAGCCCTCATGCTGATTTTCACATTGTTACTTATTTGGATCCCTCTGTAAATGCTTTTAGGTCTGTCTCTCCATTACAGTGTAAGTGCTTTGGGGGCTGGGAATGCGTCACCTGCTTGTTTGCCGCTCCCCAAGCCCCAGTACTGCGCTAACTCCTTGGGGTGGGGGGATATGCATTGCAGAGGGAGGGAAAATGGTTCTCTTGGCCTCAAGCTGTAGTAGCTGCAGCACCTCCTCTCTCTCCCCTCTTCCTCTATCCCTGTCCCGTCCCCCCTTCTACCAGGCCTTCCTTCCTTGCCGTCCCCGGACTGTGCATTAAGCGCAGCGGCATTTCCACTGGACAAGCAAGTGTGAGGTTGTGAGGTTGGAGGGGAGGAGGGAGAGAAAACCAAAGAGCCAAGCCATGTGCAGACTTCACCCCATCCTAGGCTGGCCGGCACAGAGAGTGGCACTGCAAGTTGGCGCCTAGGCACCCGGGCCAGCGAGGGGTGACTTGGTTTAGTACCGGGGGAAAAAATACCGGCTCATCTGCTGTGAAGTAACTCAGAGCCGAACAGATGCACCGGTACCTCTCGTCTCACTCCCGCCCCGTTCGGGTTTCCCTGCCAAAGCCCTGTTGTGTTTCAAGCACTCGGGCCTTGTCACTGAATCGGGAGAAGAGGGCTTAGAAAGAAAAGGCGAAATGACTGAGCGATGCCCTCCGGGTTAGCTGAGCTTTAAAAGTTCGGGATGTTGGTTTCCGTAAGAAGACCGCGGGTGACAAGTGTCAAGGCAGGGTAGAGTTAAAAGGACTAGAATATTTTGGAGAAATTCTCTCAAGGTTAGCTAAGCTTTAAAAGCTCAGGACGTTGGTTTCCGTAAGAAGACCGCGTGTGACAAGTGTCAAGGCAGGGTAGAGTTAAAAGGACTAGAATATTTTGGAGAAATTCTCTCAAGGTTAGCTAAGCTTTAAAAGCTCAGGACGTTGGTTTCCGTAAGAAGACCGCGTGTGACAAGTGTCAAGACAGGGTAGAGTTAAAAGGACTAGAATATTTTGGTATTGGCTATTTTCCCTCCTTTTTGCAGTGGTTGCAGGAGGCATCGATAAGGAAATAAACTTCATTGTCCTTTATTGCCTCTAAAGCACATCTTTATTCATTCTATAGAGTAAAATTGTTTTGTGTGTCTTTTCCTTTCCTCTTCCAATTTTATTTTTTGTTACTGTTTAGAGAATGGCCCAGTCATTTTACTGTAGTTTTTTCTCTTTCTTCCATTTGTGCATACACACACACACACCACACACACACACACACACACACACACACACACACACACACACTTTCTCTCTCCCCCCCCCACCCCCCCATTTTTCTCATTTAGTGGCTTCAGAAAAGACATCATCATGAACAAAGTGAGACCAATTATATTTTGGAAATAAATACCAGTATTGGTTATTGAATTACTTGTTTTTCAGTTGTTTTACTTACTTGAATGTCCGATATTGTTTCACCAACTGAGTTTAGAGTACAGTACCACTTCAGCTGGCTACAGGCCATATCTACAAATGTACCTATTACTCATGGGCCTTTTTTATTCTACAGGTGCACAGAAGACGGCTGTCCACATAAGAAGTTTTTTCACACGCGTTTTCTCATGCGAATGCGGTTAACACCAGACTGTTCTAAAATGCTGATCTCAACATCCTCTGGATATCTCTTGATTCTGCATGATCTTGATTTAACTAAGTCTTTAGAGGTTGGTAGCTATCCCATTTTGAGAGCAAGAAGAACTGCATCAAGCTCAGGTGAGCTTTCTTTTTGGGCTTAGAACAACTTTTCATTCGTTCATTCATTCATTGTCGTATTTATTGAGCGCTTACTGTGTGCAGAGCACTGTACTAAGCGCTGGGGAAGTACAAGTTGGCAACATATAGAGACGGTCCCTACCCAACAGCGGGCTCACAGTCTAGAAGTCTAGAACTTTCTGAAAGGGCTTTTTAAAAAACAAAGCAGTGTGTTCTCTAAGGACATTATCAGCAGTAGAGAGAGGGGAAGGGGTTAAGAGGTTTTCTCGGATGCAGCAGCTTGAATCCAGTCTGGGAGGTTCTTTGCAGACTTATTGGACTTTAAAAGTGTTTTAAATACTTTTATTCCTTAAAAAGTAGCTTCCTCTTTATTCAGTTAATGTAGGAGACATTCTTAAGGGAGTCTCATACGATAGAGACACTGCAGTTTTCCAGTGGCTCCAAACAAGATTTTTTTATTAATGCCATCATTCATTCATTCATTCAATTGTATTTATTGAGCGCTTACTGTGTGCAGAACACTGTACTAAGTGCCTGGGAAGTACAAGTTGGCAACATATAGAGACGGCCCCTACCCAACAGTGGGCTCACAGTCTAGAAGGGGGGAGACAGAGAACAAAACAAAACATATTAACAAAATAAAATAAATAGAATAAATATGTACAAGTAAAATAAATAGAGTAATAAATACGTACAAACATATATACAGGTGCTGTGGGGAAGGGAAAGAGGTAAGGCGGGGGGATGGAGGGGGGAGGAGGGGGAGAGGAAGGAGGGGGCTCAGTCTGGGAAGGCCTCCTGGAGGAGGTGAGCTCTCAGTAGGGCCTTGAAGGGAGGAAGAGAGCTAGCTTGGCGGATGGGCAGAGGGAGGGCATTCCAGGCCAGGGGGATGGGAGCCAGAGGACCCGGGTTCTAATCTCGGCTCTGCCACTTGCCTGCTGGGTGACCTTGGGCAGGTCGCTTAAATGCTCTGCCTCAGTTTCCTCATCTCTAAAATGGGGATAAAATAAGCGTGCGTCCACCTGCTTAGACCCCATGTGGGCCAGGGATTGTGTCTGACCTGGTCGGTTCAGCCACCGGCACATATTGAGCACTTAACATAGATCACAGGAATTATTATTATGTAAAACAAAATAAAATGATGCTGCCCCTAGCATCCTCAGTGCTTAGAACAGTGCTTTTCACAGAGTAAGCGCTTAATAAATGCCATCATTATTATTCTAAGATAGTGCCCGGTATAGGCCGAGTGAATGTGTAGTGAATTTTTTTTTTACCAGACGAGCACTTTGAACATTCAGCATTTTTTCCTACGTGAATTTGGATGTAGGCCAGCAGCAGACCAACGATACTCCAGGCGGTGTTGAAAAAATGACATGGAAGATAACCGAATAGGATTGATTGATAGGAAGAAGTCGGCGCATACTCCAGGAAAACATTCGGCATGTTAATTAAGCAAACCTTTGTGGAAAATCCAAGGGAATCATATGCTTGGTTTAAAATTAACACGCTGTAGTTAATTAGCCAGAAAGAGAAGCAAATGACCCCATGCACAACTCCAAGGAAGTACGTTTTCAGCGCGTGCAATAAAAATCGAGGCTCAAATTCTATGAGTTTTTACCCTTTGTGAGTTGGACTCCTGTGATAATCAATTGGTTTATTTCTACCTCACCGGTGGTTACTTAATAAGACACGCTAGCAAAGGCACTCCCACGTTTTTGTAGAATTGAAGAACCCCTTCCCCCATCCTCTTACAAATAGTGTGTTATATTCAGTGTGAGGATGGGATTAATGGATTTATCTTTCTGAAGGGCGCAGGGAGTTTATCAGAATCTCCGTAATAGTTCGAATCTGCTTTTTCAAAGATGAAGCCAATTTGGTGTACATGCTTTTTCAGTTAATCTGTGACCCAACACTAGAGATTCGATTTGAAATTCCTATCTACATTTCAGCGATTATTAAATAGAAAATATTTTCCTGGCTGTCCAGTTCACCTGATCTTGGTAATTGTATGTTATGGGGGTTAATAAAGGATTGTGTTTATTGAAAAAACCTGCATCCAGAAATCCAAACGAACAGACTTTGGACTCCAACTGTGGAAAACTTTGCTGCTCATCTAACGAGGAAGTTAAATGCTGGAGGTTCTGACACTGGCCAAAAAAAAAAAAAAGGACAATTTTGGCATATTTGGCATTATGCATTTGAAATCAGGTGAGTGGTGGGAGATAACCGTGCTGTGCAGACTAGCCCGGTGAATGGCAAGTGAAAGTCGTCCTTGGGCAGAGGCTTTGGGAAATTTATGATACCAAAAGGCAGATTCCAAAAGCAAACAACCCTCCTCCCACCAAAAGCTCTACTCTGAAAATGGCAAACACAACAAAGGCTAAAGGCTGTTTTTAAATGCACGATTAATTCATCAATAATATTTTTTGAGCACTTACTGACTAAGCACTTGGGAGAGGACAGTATATGAGTTGGTAGACACGTTCCCTGCCCACAGCGAGCCTACAGGCCAAAGGGGACCCAGTGTGGAATGGAACCCATTAGGGGCACGTGGACAAGAGTTCATTATCAACAGTGTCATATTTTACCCAATGGATTGCTGTACTTATTGCTTTAAGATAGGTAACCAACCCCACGAAAATGGTTGTGTCCTTTAATATTGGGAATAGTCTAAATGACTCTGTCTCTCTCTTGAATGGCTATTACTTTCGTGCAGTTAGAATGAGTACGTGTATTTTCAATGGATGGTGGTGGTGTTTTTTGTGTTTTCCCCAGATATGTCCTCTTCTCCAAGTTCATCTGGTCCTAGAGCTTCTGGTTCCCCATGCCACCATAGCGATTGCAGTCCGTTATGCGAAAAACATACGACACGAACCTCTCAACGAGAAGGTATATAAAAATAGAAATGATGGTCATTTTAAGTGTGGTTGGTACATGATGATCCCATTTAGGGTTGTTTTTTTTAAATTTTGGTTTATATTCATAAAATGAAAACAAGCTAGTCAAGAGTATCAAGGGCCTTTACTAGTCGAATGTTTCAAGCAAATTAGAGCGTTACCTTTTGAAGACTTAGGCCCTGAACCCATGTTAAAGGTTGGTTGGATGTGTCATGTTTAGGAGTAAACTTTGAACAATTCCAGGTCAGTTGTGCCCTGGAAATACGGAATTTTATTAAATGCCCCTTTATGGCTCGAGAGTCAAAGCTTCCTGCCTTCCTAGGGTATACTTCTTAGAGGCTAGGCACGAAACGGTAACTCTGCTCGGATTTCTCTGATAGGTGCGTCTCCTCGAAACAGTCTGGAAGTGTTAACCCCAGAGGTTCCCGGAGAGCGAGACCGTGGTAACTGCATTACATCATTACAACTCCACCCAAAAGGATGGGCAACACTTCTTCGTTGCTCAAGTAATACTGATGATCAGGAGGTAAAGAGAATCGTGTTTCTGTATTGCAAAAAATGTATGTTTCAAGAGGACTGCTACTCCAATACACTGTATTTTACTGGCTGCGCTTAAAACAGACAGTGTCTCCCCAGTGTAAGATTTTATTCGAAAGGAATACGTATACATTGGGGTTCAGTTTTTTGTCCGAGTCTATCCAAGCAAGCCTGTCTGGTGTCAACCCAACAGAGCCACACCGGAAGGGTTGATGTTTCTCCAAAAGTGGTTGCCACATTTAAAGTATGGCAAGACCTCCCATCTTAGTCCTGGTCACTGGCTCATTACCAGCCTCCCTGCTGGCTGGGACCAGTGAGACAGCGTGCTTCCCCTTCAGGTAAGTGGCCCTTCCCTCCCGCCGGGGGCTTCACCTGGGTCCCCCCCAGTAGATGCGACTGCCGTAGCTGCTACAAAAGACGGCTCTCCCGTGCTCTTTTCAAGTGAATCGAGGTTCTTTCTCTTCTTTCGGGGCCGGAAGAGGCTTAGGATTAGCACCTGACTAGTGAGGGGATCCTGTTCCCACACCGCGTCCCCTTCTCCCGTTCCTGTCGTGGCCTCCATCTCAGGGAGAAGAGAAAGCGGGGTTGGAAGGTCCTCCCCTCTCCTCCACCGAGCTGCCCCTCCCCGATGGATCTACTCCACGTCAACGCCAGGCTTCAAGACCTGGGGTGGGGAGGGAGTATAAGGACGCTGAGGCGGGGACCTGGTGGGGTGGCTGGGGAATCCTGTCCACAGGACAGGAAAACCCCGATCCGCCCCCTAACCTCCCACTTCTGCTGATCGAGAGACCACATGTCAGACTTTTCTAGGTCTAGCCTCGGCTTGCTGTTGCTCTGGATTCTGTAAATGTATTTCAGTGCGCCGTTTAGTTTACCTTACTGCTCTAAATCCAGGCAGATTGGCAGCAGGTAGCACACTGTAACCATGATCACTGGGCAGCAGATGCCAGTCAGGCCAACAAATGTGTAAAGGTGGAAAAAAGGGGTTTTTTTGGTTGTTTTTAATGGTATCTGTTCGGCGTTTACTGTGTGGCAGGCACCGTACTAAGCTCTGGGTAGATACAAGCTCATTAAAAAAAAAAAATTATTAAGCGCTTACTATGTGCAAAGCACTGTTCTAAGCGCTGGGGAGGTTACAAGGTGATCAGGTTGTCCCACGGGGGGCTCACAGTCTTAATCCCCCATTTTACAGATGAGGTAACTGAGGCCCAGAGAAGTGAAGTGACTTGCCCAAAGTCACAGAGCTGACAGTTGGCGGAGCTGGGATTTGAACCCCTGACCTCTGACTCCAAAGCCCGGGCTGTTTCTAGTAAGCCACGCTGCTTCCCATTCATTGGGTTGGAACCAGCCCCTGTCCCATATAGGGCCCCCAGTCTTAATCCCTATTTTACAGATGAGGTAACTGAGGCACAGAGACAAGTGACTTGCCTGAGGTCACACAGCAGAAGACAAGTGGCAAGGGCTGGGATTAGAACCCAGATCCTTCTGGCTCCCAGGCCTGTTCTCTGTCACTAGGCCACACTGCTTCTCTTCCAGATCAGGTCATAGTAACACTTTTGCATTCTGCCATGCTGCAGGGCCACAAAAAATGTTAGGATCAAATCTTGTGACCCTGTCGATAAGGTCATGGAAAAAATAACGGGGATTCTCCACCTTGGCACCACCCTGCCTTTAGGTTCGCCTCGAAACCCGGCCACTGATTACTTACTTCTGTATTTTTTGCTGAAGAGTCACTTGGAGAGTAGTGAGATTTGGAGACTGACAACTTGTTTCTCTTCTCCCCTAGTGGACCTGCGTCTATGAATTTCAAGAAGGAGGCCCAGTGCGACCTGTCTCGCCCCGTTGTTCTCTCCGGTTGACTCATTATATCGAAGAAGCCAACGTAGGCCGAGGCTATATCAAAGAACTGTGTTTCAGCCCTGACGGCCGAATGATCTCATCCCCACACGGCTACGGGATCCGCTTGTTGGGATTTGACACCCAGTGCAGTGAACTCGCCGACTGCTTGCCCAGAGAAGCTAGTCTCCTGCAAGAAATTCAGTCCCTCTACTCTCACAACGATGTAGTTCTAACAACCAAGTTTTCTCCAACACACTGTCAGATTGCCTCAGGGTGCCTTAGTGGGCGTGTTTCTTTGTATCAGCCAAAGTTTTAGGCACTCTGGAACTGAAGAAGGGAAATGGATCTTCAGTTCAGTTCTTTAGAAACTTATTCAAGATCTTAGCTACTTTGGGTCCATGAACAGCGCAATGCCAGAACTCAGACTAGAACCGTTATGGGTTTTGACGCCGCAACTGCGAGTCAGATTCTACGTGGTCCTTTTCAGCATTCCTCTGCTCCTGCGCCATTTATGTCCAGTTCTTCTGGTTATGTTGCATGTAACAATCGTCGGCTTTTTTTTCAGTGAGACTCTGTGGACTTTGAGCAGGAAGTTTTGTTGGTGGCAGAGGAGAATGACAACACTAATACTGAATAAACCGCCCCTGCGCGCGCGCCCCCCCCCCCCCCCCCAAATTTTATGTTGGTATATTTTCTGTTACCAAAAACCTCCCCCTGCCAAGCCGGTCTAGTTATTGGCCCAGGCTGTAATCATTTCCTCCAGTATTGGGTGCTTGACTTCTTCTGATTAGCATAGAGGATTTTGTTTTTTAGGGAAGAATTAGAAAGAGAAGCATTACTACTTTCCTTGGTGCGAAGGTGACCCAGTGATTGGTGAGAAATTTAACCAGCACTGGGCTGCCAGTGCTTCAAAAATTGCCTGAAGGTCCCAGAGCACATTGTAGACTAAGAAAAAAACCAGTGAGTAGAGATGCTCTCTCTCTTCCCTTCTTTGTACTGACCGAGTTTGGTTCGGAAACCCCGAGTTCTGCTAAGGGGTGGCTGGATCAGTGGTGGGAATTTGGGAATTTAGGAACTGAAGAACTACTGCTACCAGTTTTACTGCTAGCATTATGACTGAGTCTGAGGGCATTCCCGACTTTAAGCAGTCAGTTCCTCCTCAACCCACCTAAGCGATCAACGGCACTCGGGAAACGCGCTGAAATCACCCTTCACAGCAAATGGAAGTAGCGTCAAGAGCAACATTGGGTCGGATTGCTGTATTCAATTTTAAATAGACCTTATCGGAGCTTCTGAGCAGTTAGGGCACAGGTGCTGGCATCGTGCCCTGGGAATTTTAGCCATCTGGATCACAGATCATTTAGAAAAATAGGTGGTTTTTTAAATAAAAAGCCCTAGGTATTTCAGTCTCTGGGTTAATAGGATTTGATGCAGGCCTTCACTAGCTATGAAGTACCTTAAGAAGGAAAAGGGGATAGATAGATATATATATACATATATATACACATATATATATATCTATATCTATATGTGATTTAAAGATCCATGAGCCCTTAGTCTTTCTTAAAGGGTTAGAAATAAATGTGGGAATTGAAAGCTTAGTATTTCAGGAACTGCCCGAGACTTGATAGACTATGAATTCCCTCTTAAGTATTCAGTCATAGTGGATTGCACAGTAGTTTGATATGCAGAAATGAGTTATGTAAGGCAGCTGTAAACAAAATGTACTCCTCTTGTGCTCTTTCCTGGAATATTAATATTTCATATTTTTCATGAAATCCGGATGTTTCAAGTTAACTACTAAAATGTACCAAATGTATTTTAAAATGAGTCCAATTTTTGTTTCACATTATTTTATCTTCATCCTGGATTAGCGGTAACTGTCAAAGTAGTTTTAGTATAGTAGTTACTGTTTATTATTAAGCATCTCTATAGAAAGACATTTTAGTTTTCTAATGGGATATTTAAGATTTACATAACATCGAACAGGTCAAAAGAACAATACAATGGAACCGGCTGATGCTAGTGGTGCTCAGCATAGAGCGGTTTATATGTAATTCCTTTTTCATTAAAATGAGAATCAGAGTTTGGCAAAGAAAATGGAAGCTGCTTATTTGGTCTACTGTTGAAATTTACATACATTTACACTTATCTTTCTTTGAAATCAAGGTTTGGAGATAGGGAGGAGGTCTTATTTGATTTATTGTTATTAAGGGAGAAGGTCTTATTTGATTTATTGTTAATGATAATTATTGACACGGGGATGGAGAGGGCAAAGCTGTGTCAGTTATCCAGGTCTCCTGATTCCTATTCCAGAGTCGATCTCACAGACTATGGGGGGAGAGTTTGCAGGAGACTTCTTAGAAGCCTTTGATTTTATCATCCTATCTGCGTGAATTTTAGTTCTGCTCTGTGGTATCATGCATTGACCAGCGATAATAGACTAGGCTGTGCCAAAATAAGATTGGCCCTCAAACGGTTAATGCCTCTAAAACCAGAACTAGCCAAAGTCAGCCCTTTTATTCGGAACTTTGTGGATGTGCAGGAAAAATTGGCCATCGTCTCTCTCCTGAAAATCCTTCTCCTATTAAGTGACCCATTAGCCGGCTCCTCTCCAAACTGAAAAAAAAAATCCAGTTCCTTTCACCTTTCCTCAGCGGATGGATTGCCCCGATTCTTTAACCCTCTTTGGAGCTCTTCTGTGGACTCCGCTTTCTTCTGTTCCTTTTTGAATGCAGTGGCCCAAACTGGCTCCGATGCTCAAAAAAGCGTGTGGCTCAAATGAAAGCACAAAGTAGCCTCCTGAGATAATCCAGTAACTTCAGTTGGCTTCTCAGTAGGGCAACTAATCTGAACTAAATGTACCTAGAGCAAGAAGTTCTTTCCGACGAACAGTTTTCTTCCCCGTTCACATCCCATAAATCTCAAGGCAGAGGTACTTGCCGTAGAATTTCAGCTGTGCGTTTTTAGCCCAGTCAATTTGACTCTCCAGACTGCAGAAAAATGCTTCCTTATTTAGGGTGGGAAGCAGAGGACCTGGCTGCTGTGTGACTCCGGGCAAGTCACTTAGCATCTCAGTTACCCCATCTGTAAAATGGGGATTAAATCCTAGTATCTGCTGCAGCACTTAGAACACATCCTAAGTGCTTAACAAGTACCACTATGAGGATTATTACAACCCGCTACCAATGCAAAATAGTGTGTTCCAGAGTCATCTGGTTAAAGCAGTCCAATTTGCAATGATGGCTCTAAGGATCATGTCTATTTTTTTTTTTTTTTTGGATTCACTTACAGATTGTATAATGGAGTCTTGGACTTATGATGATGGCTATAGGCTCTCCGGGTTGTGCAAAACTGCGAAACAGAATTCACTCTATTGTAGTCCAGGCTATGTGCAGAAGACTTGAGTTGCTGGAGGTTGGGGCTTTTTTGGTGTGGTTTCTCACCCCGACACGCATTACAGAAGCAACATCATTAGGGGCACATTCTTATCTTGTTTTGCAGGAATTTACAGCTATAGAGAAGTGGAAAAGGTGGAGAAGGATCTAATCCCTGAGTAGCTCCTAAAAAGACTGTTTAGGCAGGTCGGAGGCTCTTCATTTCAAAAAAGAGAAAAGCATCCTCAAGAGCCTCAGCGGTGTCGGGCTTCCCTGGGGGAACTGATAAAGTATCTTCAAGTGCTTCAGAGCTGAAGGGGGAGTTATGCATTTTCAAAAATCTTGAAATGGGCCCTGAACCTTTGCTTAATTCTACCTCCTAACCTGCTTTTAGAGAACACATTATGCATGTCAAGTTTTTCTGTGTAGTTAAGTTACTGTCTCAAAGTAGATGACAGACATGTCCCAATAGATGGTAGGTTTGAGTGGGTAAATGCTCAACTACATCGTTTGAACCAGCCAAGAAGCAGCATAGCCTGGGGGGCATAAGGATCTGACTTCTAATGTGACCTGGGGCAAGTCGCTTAACTTCTCTGTACCTCCTTTACTTCACCTGTCACATGGGGATTAAGACTCTGAGCCCCATGTGGGACAACCTGATCACCTTGTATGCTTAGAACAGTGCTCCAGTGCTTAGAAGAGCACATAGTAAGTGCTTAATAAATGCCATCATTATTATTATTATTAGAACAGTGCATGACCCATAGTAAGTGCTTAACAGATACCATCATTATTATTATTATTGCCACCAACTGTGAGGCTGGTGGAAAGTAGATAGAGATGATACTTTTTAGTGGGTTATCTTTTCCCCCTGCGTGCGCACACACACACTTAAAATCAGTTTCCCTCCATGTATGCTGTAGCCTAATAATAATGATGATGGTATTTCTTAAGCACGACCCATAGTAAGTGCTTAACAGATACCATCATCATCATTATTATTTCCAGCTTCAACTATGAGGCTGGTGGAAAGTAGAGCTGATACATTTTAGTGGGTTATCGTTTCCCCCTGCGTGTGCACACACACTTAAGATGAGTTTCCCTCCACGTATGCTGTAGCCTAATAATAATAATGATGGTATTTCTTAAGCGCTTACATGTGCAAAGCACAGTTCTAAGCGCTGGGGAGGTTACAAGGTAATCAGGTTGTCCAACGGGGGGCTCACCATCTTCATCCCCATTTTACAGATAAGATGACTGGGGCCCAGAGAGGGAAGTGACTTGCCCAAAGTCACAGAGCTGACAATAGGCGGAGCAGGGATTGGAACTCCAAAGCCCGGGCTCTTTCCACTGAGCCACACTGCTTCGCCTAACGTATGTAGGCTACATACATTACATTACATAATGTAGGCCTAATTTTCTGACACATTTACTTAGCCCGAATAGGTGGTCTTAGGTAGAAAACTGCATACCCACAATTTCTCTGGCAAAGTCGCAGACCAGGTTGGGCAAGTAGTTAGGAAGTGGCTGTGGGAGAGTTCCGCTCTCAATCAATGAATGATATTGATTGAGCTCTCACGGTGCGCAGCGCATTGTCCAAAACGCTTGGGAGAATACAGTACAGCGGAGTTGGTGGCCGTGTCCCCTGCCCGCTCCGCTCTGAAGGTAGGAGGGCAGGGCGACCCCCTCCCCTCACCATCAACTGAGCGAAGAATGGGTGGGGCTCCAGAGGCGGTCGCCCCAAAGGCTCACACGTCCACAGTTTGCCCAGCCCCCCTGCAGCAAGGTTGGGACGATTTCCGCAGAAGTAACGCTTCCAACGTTTTCGATGAGAGTTATGAGGCACAGCTGATCCTGCGCTGGAAAACCCTTGTCCTTCACCGATGCCGTGCGGTAATTCGTTATTGCCCTGCCCCTCCCTAAGTGCTTAGTACAGTGCTCTGCACGCAGTAAGCGCTCAGTAAATACAATCAAATGAATCTTCCAAAAAAATGCCATTTACCGGTTTTGTTCCGTAAGTTCTTTTCTTCCCTCTCTGGCAGCCACCTTCAACTGTTCACTCTCCAGTGGCTTTTCTCCCCCACTGCTTTCAAACATGATCACGTCTCTCCTGAAAAAAAACCCCACCTTGACCCCAAGGCACTTTCCAGTTATCCCCCCTTCTCCCTCCTACCATTCCTCCCCTCCAGTTCTCTCCTTGACCCCCCCCACTCCAATCTGAATTTTCTGCCCCCCTTCACTCCCCAGATCACCAATGATCTTCTTGCATTCATTCATTCATTCATTCATTCAATCGTACTTGGCTTCAAATGACACTGTCCTCTCTGCTTCTCCTCCTGCCTCCATATGCTCAGAGAAGTTAAGTGTCTTCCCCAAAGACACACAGCTGACAAGTGGCAGAGCTGGGATTAGAACCCACGACCTCTGACTCTCAAGCCCAGCACTTACTGTGTGCAAAGCACTGTACTAAGCGCTTGGAAAAGTACAATTCAACAATCAACAGACCAATACCACATTTTCAGCTGAATAAAAGCCCAGCTTAGAATTTCTTCTAATGTGCCTGACACACTTAAATCCCTCAGAGCTGCCTACTCAGAAACAAGGCCCTTTTCTATAAACTAAAAGCTGTTGCTTCAGATTGGAAACATTTCCCTCCAGTACAGCCGCCTCCGTGTGTGGGAGGTTTTGGCCCTTTGTCCGAATTGCGGGAGGTAGTCCACGCACCTTGACTGATTTTACTTTCCTGCCACTCTGGTCCTCATTACAAAAGGGGAGACTTTTCTTTTTCTATGTGCCTTCCTGTGCCAGGCTAGGAGTTGGCACCAGGGGAAGGTGAAAAAGGAGTTGGGTGGACTCGGAACTGTTCAGCTTTTAAGGGGTCATGGTACTGTGAAGCAGCGTGGCTCAGTGGAAAGAGTCAGAGGTCGTGGGTTCAAATCCAGGCTCCGCCAGCTGGGTGACTTTGGGCAAGTCACTTAACTTCTCTCAGTTCCCTCATCTGTAAAATGGGGATTAAGACTGTGAGCCCCCCGTGGGACAACCTGATCACCTCTCCAGCGCTTAGAACAGTGCTTTGCACATAGTAAGCACTTAATAAATGCTATCATTATCATTACTGCTTGCATTAGCTATAATAATAATGACGGCACTCGTTAAGCACTTAACAATGTGCCAAGCACTAAGCGCTGGGGTGGATACAAGCAGATCGGGTTGGACACAGTCCCTGTCCCAAGTGGGGCTCACAGTCTGACTCCCCATTTTACAGATAACTGAAGCCCAGAGAAGTGACTTGCTCAAGGTCACACAGCAGACAAGTGGAAGAGCTGGGATTTGCACCCATAACCTTCTGACTCCCAACGCCATGCTCTAGCTGCTACACCATGCTGCTTCTCTGATTGATCAATCAATCAGTCGTATTTATTGAATGCTTACTGTGTGCAGAGCACTGTACTAAGCGCTTGGGAAGTACAAGTTGTACTTGTACAGTAAGGGGATGGGAGGGGGAGGAGGAGCCTGCAAAAGAGACTGAGAATGAACGACCGGAGAGATAAGAGGAGAACCAGGAGAGGACGGAGTCTGTGAAGCCAAGGTCGGATAGCGTGTCGAGGAGAAGGGGGTGGTCCACAGGGTCGAAGGCAGCTGAGAGGTCGAGGAGGATTAGGATAGAGTAGGAGCCGTTGGATTTGGCAAGCAGGAGGTCATTGGTGACCTTTGAGAGGGCAGTTTCCGTGGAGTGTAGGGGACGGAAGCCAGACTGGAGGGGGTCGAGGAGAGAGTTGGTGTTGAGGAATTCGAGGCAGCGCGTGTAGACAACTCTACAGCGCGTGTAGATTGATTAGGGCAAGCCATTGATTTCTGGTGCTAAAACTCATTTCATAAAGTCTCCTTACTATCTGGCACCCTCCACCATGGAAAAAGAACTAGTTGGATGTCATTTCCTAGATTGACAGGAAAGCTGCTTGCCCAGAGGAAGAAATTTGAGCTGTGCAGTAATAATAATAATAATAATAATAATAATAATGGTATTTGTTAAGCGCTTACTATGTGCCAAGCACTGTTCTAAGTGCTGGGGTAGATACGAGGCAATCAGGTTGTCCCACGTGGGGCACACCGTTTTAATCATTTTACAGATGAGGTAACTGAGGCACAGAGAAGCGAAGTGACTTGCCCAAGGTCACACAGCCGACAAGTGGCGGAGCCGGAATTAGAACCCATGACCTTCAGACTCCCAGGTTCTGGCTCTATCCATTACGCCACGCTGTGCAGTGTTACTGTAACAATGGATGAGTCCAAAGTTGATAATCCTTTGATAAATTGGGGTGGCGGGGGAAGCTACAGACCATGAAAAGATTAAAACAAAGCTGGTTTTAGCTTTTTATGGCAAAGGCTTCTACTAATACCTCTTTCCATTTATGGTTTAACATGCAAAAATACCTCTGGACATCAATCAGCAAGTTGTGAAAAATATTTTGAAAGCCTCCAGGTTGTCTGGAGAAAGGGTGGGGGTTTTTCTTCCCCCTCTAGGCTCAACTCTCACCTGTTCTGGGTATTTGCATTCCTTCCTGAACGGTCACCAACTGAACAGTTTTTAGTTGCACCTACTAAGCATTTATACCATCAAAATTGATTGTATTCATTTAAAAGGGGACCCTATAGTAATCTTCAAAATGGAGCTCTGCTGATCCAAAAGATACTTTGGACTTTCCCTGTGGTGCCCTAGCATGGCGATATAATAATAATTACAGTTATAATTATATGTAATTATCATTATTCAGTCGTATTTATTGAACGCTTACTGTGCGCAGAGCACTGCACTATGCGCTTCGGAAGTACAAATCGGCAACATGTAACTGTTGGGGTAGATCCAAAGTTGAGAACGAACATCTCACGTTCTCGTATCCTCGTTTTGTCTCAATTCAAGTCAATTCCATACTCTGTCCTAACCTCACTAACAGCAATAATAATTGTGGTATTTAGTAGATGCTTACTAAGTGCTAAGCGCTCGGGTAAATGCGATATAAGCAGATCAAATCCAGCCTCTGTCCCACATGGGGCTCAGTCCAAGGGGGAAGGGAGAACAGGTATTTAAACCTCCATTTTACGGGTGATTAGACCGATGCCCAGAGAGGTTAAGCAACTCATTTAAGGACACACAGCAGGCCAGTGGCAAAGTTGCGACTCCAACACAGATCTCTCGCCTTCCATCCAGGCTGTGCTGATGCTGTGTCTATGGGGGGGCAGCTAGCAGCAGTGTGGAGCCCCAGGCGCCGTGGTTGGCTGTAAATCTTCTGCCTGGGCCAAAGCAGATTTTGCAAAGTATTCCCGATGATGTGGGATTGCTACCTTTTTATGAGTTTAAGAAAACAGGCTCCTACTTTCTTCAGCACAATATACCAGCAGGGTGTTGCTTTGCTCATAATCACTTTAACAAACTGGCATCCCTTGAGTATGAGAAGCAGCGTGGCTCAGTGGAAAGAGCCCGAGCTTTGGAGTCAGAGGGCACGGGTTCAAATCCCAGATCCACCAACTGTCGGCTGTGTGACTTGGGGCAAGCCACTTAACTTCTCTGGGCCTCAGTTACCTCATCTGTAAAATCATCATCATCAATCGTATTTATTGAGCGCTTACTGTGTGCAGAGCACTGTACTAAGCGCTTGGGAAGTACAAATTTGCAACATATAGAGACAGTCCCTACCCAACAGTGGGGTCACAGTCTAAACGGGGGAGACAGAGAACAAAACCAAACATACTAATAAAATAAAATAAATAAAATGGGGATGAAAAACTGTGAGCTCCCCGTGGGACAACCTGATCACCTTGTAACCTCCCCAGTGCTTAGAACAGTGCTTTGCACATAGTAAGCGCTTAATAAATAACAATTAAAAAAAAACACAAAACGCCCCACTTCCATCTGCAGTCGTTCTGGAAAATACCAGAATTATTATTATTGCAAGCTAATCAGGTTGGACACAGCCCGTATCCCACATGGGGCTCACAGCTTTAATCCTCATTTCATAAGTGAGGCGACTGAGGCACAGGGAAGCTAAGTGACTTTCCCAAGGTCACAGAGCAGACAAGTGGCCGGGCTGGGATTAGAATTCTCCGATTCCCAGGCCCGTGCTCTTTCCTCTAGGGCACGCTGCTTCTCCTTTTTCCTTCCTCCAATTCCTCTCTACCCTCCGCGCTACGACTTCCATCCCCTTCCCTCCACTGAGACTGCATTCTCCAAGGTCTCCAGTGATCTACTCTTTGCAAAATCAAAACAGACTATTCCAGCCTCATCCTCCTGGCCCCCTCGGCTGCTTCCAACAGTGTTTCTAGAAAAGAGTGGTTAATAATCCAACTTTGATTTTTCTGACAGTTCTCTCCTTTTTTTTTTCTCATCTCTCTGGCCAGTCCGTCTTAGGCTCTTCTTTTGCCTCGCACGTGCTAACTGTGGGTGTCCCTCAAGGCTCAGGCTATGCATACTTGGAAAACTCCCCATCCACGGCTTCGATTACTTCCGTGCGGGTGACTCGCAAATCTACCCCTCCAGCCCTGACCTCTCCTCTTCACTGGGAGCAGCGCGGCTCAGTGGAAAGAGCCTGGGCTTTGGAGTCAGAGGTCATGGGTTCAAATCCCGGCCCCGCCACTTGTCAGCTGGGTGACTTTGGGCACTGTGCCTCAGTTCCCTCCTCTGTAAAATGGGGATTAAGACTGTGAACCCCCTGTGGGATAACCTGATCACCTTGTAACCTCCCCAGCGCTTAGAACAGTGCTTTGCACATAGTAAGTGCTTAATAAGTGCCATGATTATAATAATTATTATCATCTCACGCTGCCCCCAATCCTCCACCGCCTCCAGAATATCTAGCATGGATCTACACGGCTGTCCTGCTGGCACCTCAAAGCTCAATACTTCCAAAACTGAACTCCTCAGATCTTCCTTCCCAAATCCTCTCCTCCCCTTAACTTTTCCATCACAGTTGAAAGCACCCCTGCCCCCTCCCACCTTCAAGCCTTGGAATTATGCACAACTCCATTATGCTTTATTGATTCATTCACTCAATCGTATTTATTGAGTGCTTACTGCATGCAGAGCACTGTACTAAGCGCTTGGGATTCAGAAGACCAAGAGTCAAAGGACAAACATGACAGTGCAGCAACGGCCAGTTTTTATGAATTCCGGGTAAGATTGGGACTGTGGACCCCATCTGGCTTTTTCAACCCCACATAGGTGAACATCTGTCAGGAATTATGTCTAAAACCGGCCAAATCTCCACCACCCTCCCCCCAAAAACCTGTCTCCCTCAACTCATTTTCCTATCACATTGGTCCACACCACTATCCTTCCTGTTTCTGAAGCCCGCAACCATGGCATTATCCTTGACTCCACCCTCCCTTTAAGCCCCCCTTTCAGTCTGTCACTTTTTTCCCCCCCGCAACATGGAATATCCATCCCTCTCCACTCAAAGGACCTAAGCGCTTATCACATCCCAGCTTGATTCTTGCATCAGTTGGAGAAGCAGCGTGGCTCAGTGGAAAGAGCTCGGGCTTTGGAGTCAGAGGTCATGGGTTCAAATCCTGACTCCGCCAACTGTCGTGTGGCTTTGGGCAAGTCACGTCACTTCTCTGGGCCTCAGTTACCCCATCTGTAAAATGGGGGATTAAAACTGTGAGCCCCCCGTGACACAACCTGATCACCTTGTAACCTCCCCAGTGCTTAGAACAGTGCTTTACACATAGTAAGCGCTTAACAAATACCATCATTATTATTACTCTCTGACCACCCTGCCTCCAGCCCCAAATCTCATTCTGCTGCACATGCTGTTGTTCTTTCATTCATTCAATTGTATTTCTTGAGCACTTACTGTGTGCAGAGCACTGTACTAAGCGCCCTGTTCTTCTGCACTCATCTCCCAGCTTTTGAGAAGTCCTCATTTCCACTGTATAATCTTCCATTTGCTGCTGCTAACAGGGACTTCAATAACTATGGCATAAGTCAAAAGCTTCCCATTTTAAAACAAAATGTGCCTTTCTCTAGCAGCTGAAAAGAAGGAGAGGGAAGGAAGGAAGTTCTGTGTCTCAACTACCAGGAATTCCATATTAGGGAGGGTATGAATTTAAACTATTGTTCCATAAAGTAATTTAGGGTTGCCATTTAGGCAAACATAAGTCCATTTTATTGGATGTATTCCTCCTTCAGAGTAACAGTGCTCTTGATTTTGTCCTTTGGGATATGGGCCTCTAGACTGTAAGCTTGTTACGGGAAGGGAACGCGTCTGCTAATTAGTTGCATTTTATTCTTCAAGCGCTTAGTATAGTGCTCTGCACATAGTAAGCGCTCAATAAATGCCATTGGTTGATTGATTGATTAAGAAACCATAAATTGTTGCCCATTCCCTTCAAGGCCCTACTGAGAGCTCACCTCCTCCAGGAGGCCTTCCCAGACTGAGCCCCCTCCTTCCTCCTTCCTCCCCCTCGTCCCCCTCTCCATCCCCCCCGCCTTACCTCCTTCCCTTCCCCACAGCACCTGTATATATGTATATATGTTTGTACATATTCATTACTCTATTTATTTATTTTACTTGTACATATCTATTCATTTTATTTTGTTAGTATGTTTGGTTTTGTTCTCTGTCTTCCCCTTTTAGACTGTGAGCCCACTGTTGGCTAGGGACTGTCTCTATATGTTGCCAACTTGTACTTCCCAAGCGCTTAGTACAGTGCTCTGCACACAGTAAGCGCTCAATAAATACAATTGATGATGATGATGACATATTTCCTCCTATTTAACCACTCTCTTCTCCCACAACATCCCAGTTTGCACATTTTGTTCCTCTCCGTACTTCATTCTTCTCTCTCCCACTGCCCACCTCTAGTTCACGACATCCTCGCTCTCTGGAGCCCCTCCCTCTTCAGAGCCACCAGACCAGAGCCATTTTCAAGGCCCTTCTAATAATGATAATGATGGCATTTGTTAAGCGCTTACTATGTGCCGAGCACTGTTCTAAGCACTGGGATAGATACAATGTAATCAGGTTGTCCCACATGGGGCTCACAGTCTTAATCCCCATTTTGCAGATGCAGTAACTGAGGCACAGAGAAGTTGACCTTGTGCCCAAGGTCACACAGCAGACATGTGGCGGAGCCGGGATTAGAACCCACGTCCTCTGATTCCCAAGCCCGTGCTCTTTCCACTAAGCTGCGCTGCTTCTTAAAAGAAGCTTCTGAAATCATATCTCCCCCAGGAGTCTTTCAATCAATCAATCAATCGTATTTATTGAGCGCTTACTGTGTGCAGAGCACCGTACTAAGCGCTTGGGAAGTACAAGTTGGCAACATATAGAGACAGTCCCTACCCAACAGTGGGCTCACAGTCTAAAAGGGGGAGATGGAGAACAAAACCAAACATACTAACAAAATAAAATAAATAGAATAGATATGTACAAGTAAAATAAATAAATAACTAGAGTAATAAATATGTACAAACATATATACAGGTGCTGTGGGGAAGGGAAGGAGGTAAGATGGGGGGGGATGGAGAGGGGGACGAGGAAGGAAGGGGCTCAGTCTGGAAGGCCTCCTGGAGGAGGTGAGCTCTCAATAGGGCCTAGAGGGCCTTTCTCTAATTAATTTCTCTATTCCCCACTTGTAGACTGTGAGCCCACTGTGGGCAGGGATTGTCTTTGTTGCCCGAATTGTACCGTCCAAGTGCCTAGTACAGTGCTCTGCACACAGTAAGCGCTCAATAGATACAATGGAATGAATGAATAGTAGACTGTGAGCCCACTGTTGGGTAGGGACTGTTGCCAATTTGTACTTCCCAAGCGCTTAGTACAGTGCTCTGCACACAGTAAGCGCTCAATAAATATGATTGATGATGATGATCTCTGGCTAATATCCACCCTAGTATCTGTTCAGTACTCCTGCACCATCTAAGGATTTACAAGCTCTTCTAACACTTTTGTCCACATTCCCTTTCTGTCCTTCTTCCTCCTACATGACATTTACTTCGAAGTCTGTAGCCACCTCTAATACAGTAAGCTCCTTGAGGGCAGGGATCCCATCTACTGTTCTGCGGCACTTTCTCAAGCGCTTAGTACCACGCTCTGCACACAGCAGGTATTCAGGTACTACTGGCATCTCTGCCCGTCAGAGCGGGAAGATTGCCTTTTCTCAACCCAGATGACTTGGGGCACACTACCTTGAAATCCTCTCCAACATGACGCTTGGCCATAGCGATGGCTTCACTAAAAGAATACTCGAAAAGGACTCAGCCTCCATGGTATCGTTTTAATAAGAAGAGATAGTGGTGGTATCGCTCCTTCTTCAAGAATGTTCCCGTTCTCACTTTTCCTCCCCTTAAATCTCTGCCCCCACCCCCAGTTAACCATTTAACTGAAATCAGGGCAGTGCCCACTTGAAAGGTGGCTCGTCGCCGGGGGCGGGAAATGGAAGAAACTAAACATCCCACACTTTCTTCTCCAATGGCCAGAGTTCTGTCTTGGTTCTGCACAACTACAGAGGCTAGAACGTAAAGAAGGACAGGGCAAGATTTCAGGAGAGAAATGGGGGAGCAAGAAAGTTGATGAAGTTTACGAGGACACAGACAATGAAGCGGCGACACCTGATGATTGCTCCTGCTAAGCATTACCACAACTTTCCAGCAGCTCCTCTTCTTGCCCCTGAGTTCACTTTTGTCTCCCACACAACACAACCCAGAGCGCAAGACCCACTAGAGGAGAAAAAGTGGGGGAAGATCACCTTTAAAAAAAATGTTTTTATTCCATCCAAGGTTACCAAAAACATGTATTCTAGCAACACAGCAACATTCAATAGAAGTTTCACTTAAATGCATCATGTAATCACAACAGAGTTATCCAGACAGCTTTTTTTTTTGTGCTTCATCACCTTTAATAATGCAACGTATGAGGAAATTGGCATACCCTTTGCAGAGCACTCACTTTGGAGCAAAGCAACCAGGCCAAAAAAAAAAAAAATGTAACTATCAAGACAACCGAAGCATTACTAGCCTGCAAAACCTAAGTAAATTTGAATGCTAAAACTCAGGAAAAATAGTTCTGAATATACATTTCACTTTTCTCTACATGAGCAGAAGCTGGATAGTTTATGGAGTAACAAAATCCAATTAGAGTGCCTTTCCTTAAATCTCATCGACCTAAACTTCACTGTGTACCAAAACCCCCCACACACCATTACTTCATCAAAAACACTCACGTATGTTGAATCGGTGTTTTTTCCAACCGGACTGACTTGCCATGAAGAAAGCCCAGCATTTTCCGTTCAACTGCTCCTTCTCTAACCCTCACTTCTATCCTTTGCTATCACAGAATACAGTTTGCTTCAAAAAATGACAAGCTCAAGAACTTGAGTTCTCTGCAGATCCTGATCTACACAGAACCCTATTTTACAACACTGTTCACAAGACAGTTCTAATGATGAGACAGCCAATTAAGATCTGCATATTGAGTAAAGCCAGTTTTGTCCACCCCACCGTCAACAAAAGGAGTAAAAAAAAAGTAGCCAGGACAACAGAAAACAGTATACGGAAGGTTGTGTTGACTACATTGTGCAGACCTGAGGGCTCATACAACCTCTAAGCATGCCTATTAAAGAGACTATAACTTTGTTCTGGAAGCACACGATTGCATTCGATCCTAAGCAACACATACAAGTGGGAGGCTGTGTTGTAACACAAAGGGCACTTTAAAGCTTTTGAAACCAAGTTATTTGATCACAGTTTCTCTTTTCACAACTTGACACCAGGTGGATTTATACGTAAGTTGAAAACTCAGCCTCAGCCGTGAGTATCTACTGCATAACAATCACCCTCTCAAATCCAGCACGTGGTAGTTGGTTAAAGGATTCTTGTAGGTTTGGGTTAACCTAACCTGTTATCAAGCCTAAGAAGTAGAGTAGGTGAGACCAATCCAGCCTCATTAATAAATTGGCAGTTTGGTCTTCATAAGCTGTCGTAAACCAGGGAAGTAGAAGTCCCTTCTATTAATATTTTATTAATATAGTGCTGAAGAGACATACAACACTAAGCACTCGCCTCAGAAACCTCATCTCATTTATTTCACAAAGTGCAATAAGAAGAACACGAATGCGGATCACCTGGAGTGCGGAAAACAGGCTCCGGACAATCTGACGTGGAGTAATCCCATGAGCCAGTGTGCAAGGGACAGCACCACCCTCACAGTGTGCTGCATTTATTCACGCGTGCCGTGTACGTGAGCATGTTAAGTCCCATTTCAAAGAGACACGTTTTCAGAAATGACCCAACAACGTGGGTCTTCCTCATTCGTTTCCAGAAAGAGCTAAGGTTCAAAACCGCCGCCTCATTCCCGTTCTACACAGCTATCTGAAAGCAAGAGGATGTTAAAATGTATAATACGCTTAGTGTTAAAGTCTCCCGTTCTTAGGTTTCAGTGGCTTACTGTGTCTGCGCGATGTTCGTAATATTCCTCACGTGTCGATTTATGATACATTTTTTGCTTTCGGTGTGATGCTGTACAAATGGATGGCATTTTCCTTTAAAGCTTTGATACCGGAAAGCAGCCTTATAGTGCAAAGGCTGTTCGGGATTCTATCTATCTACCCTTCAGTTGGTGACAGAAGGTTTATCTGTCTGTTTAATCGGATACACTGCACTTAGATGTACACATCTTTTCAAAAACACCTGGTTAACCAATCCCATGCAATTATTAATAAACTGATTGTCAATGATCCGTGCTAATACATATACAGCAGTAGCAAAGCATACAGAGATAATATACGGGCTCAAAACCTGGAAAAGAATTATCATTCCGATAGGAAGAGGACCAGCCATCCTCTCCTTGATGCAAACAGTCCCATGTTAAACAACTGAAGACAACCTGTCATTGACACGCACAGAGGAGTTTACTGATCAATCCAATTTTCCAAAACATGCTTTCCTGAATATTCTGATCTCTCTCAAGAGGAGACAGAAAGGTTGTTTTCATTCTAACAATTAACCTGGAAGAAAAAACAGAGAGATTTTTGATTCCACTCCTTGGATATTTTCCATCCATGTCACCAATTAACTGAGTCTGGCAACAACCCCTAAAGTTTACATTTTAAATAACGTCTGACCATAGATCTTAAAATTCAGACTGATAGTACATTATATAATGGTACTAATACAAAATTAGGCTCCCTGGCATATGGTGAAAATACCTGGAGAAATTTTTACTTTGGACTACGTTCAGGTAAAATCTGATTACGTGATCTTGAATTATTGGAACCACCAATTCTCCAAAAGGGGATACTTTGGGTAGCGTGTTAAAAAAAAGAAAAAGTTCCCAAGGCAGATTCAAGAATTGAATGAGGTTAGGTAAATGCCTAAGAAAGGCACACCTTGTTTTGTTCACAACTAGAACTTTATCTGAGTTATTCTCAGGCTCAACAAGTTTGGACAATTGGCTCTGAAGTAATGTACAATAGGTGACTAAGCCAAAGGAAGGGAACAATTGGCTTAAAACTAAACACTGTGTTCTGGGTTTTACATGTTACGAGCCTAGAAAAAGACTGGGTTGCAAAACAATTGACCAATTTGAAATTGAAATTCAAGAAGGAAAACAGATGGAGGCGATGGGGGGGTGGAGGGGGGAAAGACATGAAATTGACATGGATTGAATTTCAAGTTGGACAACCAGCTAGGAAAATATAAATCCTTTGCTGATTAAGCATTGAGAAGATTTGAAAGTTTAATAGGCAACCTTAGGAGACCAGATCTAATAAATTAGAGATTCAAATCTCCTTTCTTTGACGAAGTCCGATGTTTCAAGTAAAATTTATATTTAAGGACTTTTTGACAGAAAGAGAAAGAGAAAATCAAAAGTAAAGCAGAAAAGTTCTCATCCGGCAGTCAAACCAGAACTTCAGAAGGTTCAGAAAAATGTCAAGTTTTAAAATGTTCCGGGTGGCAAAATACTTTGTGAACGTATATCAACAGCTTAACTCCATTGCTTCTCGAGCATAAGATGGTGAAAGCCTGATTGGGTAATGGGAGGAACACAATCTGGGCAATGCACTTCACCATGCTCATTTGGTTTCAAAACCTCGAAGGTAGAAGCTAGCTGGAGACTTTGAACCTGATAAAACAGTTTCTTTTCTTTCGCTTCTGTCCCGCTCAACTCTGATAGGATTCCCTTTTCTATTATTGCTGTAAGGAGGGAAGCCTGAAGCCCCAAGATAAGCCTCTGGCCTCAAAGATCCTTTTCCCATTTGCTCATGGCAGTCTGAATAGAGAAATTCCCAAACAGCATAATTTTCAGGAAAATTTTTTTTAGCTGATTAGAAACCCTGACAGACCCTACTGGTAATGACCACAATTAGAAAGATGGATGGTGTTGACCTTACCAACGTTACTCCAAATTTAACCTGTTCTCTGGAAAGTTTCTTTGCTCACAGTTCCCTACTTCTCAGCTCGACTCAAAACACTCTCTGGCATTTTAGCCCACAAGCTCCCAGAATTTAACTGAAATCTTGTAAGGGGTCTTATGCGGCTGAGCACTGACGCTTGGATGGCATTTTTCACAAAAGCTTTAGCAAGAATTCATAAGTTGCATTGATTATGCCCCAGGAAATGAGGGAGCGATGATAATTCAGATGGGCCCCTCTGAAAAGATGCGTCAGTTTCCTGTCACGCTCTAGCCAGATTTTTTGGAAAACTTCGGGGAAAGACCGAAATTCCCCACCGATCTGAGACTGCATGCGAGCCTTTACGACATTTATCGGGAAAAACAGGAATCCCAACATGGCTCCCAACAGCCCTCCACAGATAAAATCATTAACCATGTGAGCACCGTAAGAAGTCGCTTCAGGCAAACGCTCTTTGATGGGCCCTCGCAGGCCAAAAAACAGTACATTGCTGGGTCCGTTTCGGCAAAGGATGGGTATCAAACCACGATAATATTCTTGAATGCCATAGCTTCGCAGAACCTTAAAAGCCTGGAAAGTGTTTGTAAACTTGTCGTGGTGCTTGTAGTCTTGAAGCAAGGTCTGAACACGTTCCAGCGGCGTCAAAACTGCTTCGGTCGTTCCAGCGAGCAGAGCGGCCACACTGCGAGTGAGAAGTTCCGGAGCGTTTACGTGCCCGAGGAGCAGACTAGAGAAATCCTCATACAGACCAAACATAAGTGCCAGGGTTGTAGTCTTCTGTATTAGCGGGGGCAGGATTCCACGATACAAGTTTCGGAATCCATCTTTCTGCAACTGACATATTGCATCTCTTGTCTTAAGTCCATAGAGCTGCTGCCGAAAGAGGACCTTCTGAATGGGGTAGGTGATTGCTATATTGTTGAAAGCTGCACAGCAGCCACAAAAGTAATGTTTTAATGAATTCACTTTGGTAATGTGATGTGGTTTATCTTGCATTGAACTCGGCAGGATTTGTCGCCTCTTTTCATGAGCTTCTGAATCCATCATATTGCTTAATAGCTTCTTCAAGTGGGTGGGATTTTCTTTTTCTACATCAAAAGACAGAAAACACGAACAAACCTGAACATATGGCTTAATCCTTAAATCCTGAACTCACAACATCCTCTCCTTAAAATGCGACTTCAATTCCATTTGCTCCTTCCGCCTGCTGCTGTCAGTTTAGAACCGGCCAGGTGGGCTAGTCGTCTGGTTTTCGGTCGATCTGTTCCCTGACCGCCGGGAACGGCTTAGATCCATCCGGCATTTTTACGTACAGCGCCCAGCCTCCCTCAACCTCAGCTCCTGCCGCTGAGTTCCACGGCTCAGAAGCGGCACCCGGGTTCACAGGGACCTGGGGAGGGGAACACAAAGTTTCTGGGGTGGTGGTGGAGGGAGGGGAGGGAAGGTAGGGATCCCCTCCAAGAAAGGTAAGCTTGGCACACTTCTGCAAAATGGATGTGTACCATATACATCTGTTTGTCTGGTACTATAAGGGCCATCAGTAGCCACCCTAACAACAGTACGTGTCCTTAGAAAGACCAAACTCACACCCTAGCATACTGATGCATAGGTTCATGGAGGGGGTGGGCGGGGGGAAGAGTGGGGAGGAAGAAGAGATGGGCTTTTTTTAACTATTCTGCAGTCCAAAAAAGCCATTTTTTAAAAAATACCTCCCCTCAAACCTTTCTTGCTTTTAAAACAGCAAAAATGTAAATGGAGGGATTTTTAGTGGGGCAAAAGAGCATGACCAATTGCCTAGTTCAAGTCCAGTTCAATTTAGACTTTATTGTTGCTGCCTCCAAGCTTCGGTGTTAAACTCAACTCGAGAGAAAGAGATTTAACAGAAATTTGTGCAACAAAAAATAAGCTAATTTTTCCTACCACAAGTGCCACAGGAATGTTTCCACTAGGTGTCAGGAAAAGAGATCTGCTTAAAAAACTGTTACACAAAATGAACTATACATCACTCTCACAATAATCAATTCCTCCACACAGGTTCTGGGTCCCTAATCAGACCCATGGCTCATCTGTTGTTTCCAACTATCACCACAGTTTAGCTGTGGGATACTCTGACCACATTATAAGGGCACATTTGACCTCAAGAGCCAAATCTGAAATATAAAAACTGGTTTGCTTTTCGTAATCCTTCCTCTCTAATAATGTCCGAACAGTCTGGTCAGTCTTACAGTTATTGCTACCTTGAATTGGTTTACCTAATGAAAGAAGCCCTTGGGTTTTTTGGGGTTTTTTTTTTCCCATTTAGGGAAGTATTTTCTCAAACTGAAGATCATGTTAGGGTTCGGCAGCGGGGATTCAAGGAGAGAGGAGGCTAGTAGTAGGGCTCTTCCTTTCTTAGGATCGACAGTGCTCTCCCTTTAATCACCTCCTCCATTCATTTAATCATATTTATTGAGTGCTTACTGTGTGCAGAGCACTGCACTAGGCACTTGGAAAGTACAATTCAGCAACAGATAGAGACAATCCCTACCCAACAATGGGCTCTGGCACTTTCTCCAGGAGGGAGAGCCTAAGGAAAGAGGAAACACCTTCCTATTCAACGCCATGAACAACTTGCCAGTTTTCTCTGATTTTATTTATAAAACCAATTCTTCCAGTAACACAGGTTTTCAAACACAACTTGGATAGAATACAATGAAAGAATAGGGGAACAAAGCTGTGATCTGGTTAGAACTACACCTAGGCCAGGAATGCTATTTCAAGCAATTGGACAGGTCCTGTTGCGAATCAGCCATTACATATAAAAGCATTACCAATTGCTAGGATTTAAAAATAATTGCTTATTAGAAACAACTTTAGGCAGTGGAAGAAAAAAAAAAGGTTTCCCTGTGGTACTAATGACCACTGTTAAGTGTCAGAGACACTAGTAAAGGTGACAAGTTTTTGCCTTCTGAAGCCTTGTGGCTTTTTTTCTTGAATTTTTCCCAAAACAGTAGAAGTCCTGTAGTATTTCAATTTTTCTTCCCCAAACCATCATCCCACTAATCCCCACTGAAACAACTGGCGGCAACATGATCTTTGGTTAACAAAGGAGGTTTGCATAAGCACAACTACTAGATGGTAGTAGTAATGCCCGTTTGGTCAGCCCCTGTTATTGTTTGCCACCTTACCAGAAGAACATGCCCAATCTGCCCTCCTCTTCCCTCTCCCCACCTGGGCAATGATTAAGAAATCAACGGTACATGGTTCTTAGAGAAATTACTACTACAGCGTGTCACATTTTTGAGGAGACCCCCTGAACAGAACCAAAGAAGATGAACTGGGAAGGCAACTCGATTTACAAATGAATCCCTGCTCTGCCGCTGTGTGACCTTGGACAAGTCACTTCACTTCTCTGTGCTTCAGTTACCTCATCTGTGAAATGGGGATTAAGACTATGAACCCCATGTGGGACAGGGACTGGGTCCAACCTTTCATTCATTCATTCATATTTACTGAGCGCTTACTGTGTGCATAACACTGTACTAAGTACCTGGGAGAGTACAATATAACAATAAACAGATCATTTCCTGCCCACAACGAGCTTGCAGTCTAGAGGAGGACTAATACAACCTGATTAGCTTGTATCTACCCCAGTGCTTAGTACAGTGCCTGGCACATAGAAAATGCTTAACAAATATCAAAGAAAAGGCAAAGTTTGATGAACTAAGAGTAATCTCATTCAGAGGAATCATTGCTCAACAGAGACTTCAAAGTTCAACAATCATTTGAAAATGCCAAAACAGATGAAGTCGTGGTTTCCCTACCGCTTCAAGAAAAATATTTATTATTAATACAGTTGAAGACCAGAATGGAGAAAAGTTCAAAGATGCAGAGGTGTTCAGAAGGAATTCACCTGCTACAAGATGTTTTAAGAAAAGAAGGCTCAAGTTGGACAATTTTTTAAATGGTATTTGTTAAGTGCTTATTACGTGCTAAGTGCTGGGGTAGATACGAGCTAATCAGATTGGACACGATCCCTGTTCCACATGGGGCTCCCAGTCTGAATCTCCATTTTACAGTTGAGGCAACTGAGGCACAGAGAAGTGACTTGTCCCAAATCACAAAGCAGATAAAGTGGTGGAGCCGGGATTAGAACCCAGGTCCCTCTGACCCCAGGCCCGTGCTTTATCCGCTAGACCACAGTGCTTCTCATAACAATAGCTGTGGCATTCGTTGAGTGCTTACAAAGTGCCAGCTACTGTGCTAAGCCCTGGGGGATCTAGACACAAGATGAATCAACTGAAGTTCAGTCCCTGTCCCCCAGTCACGGGGGGAGGTGCGCATATTTCATTCCTATTTTACAGATTAGGAAACTGAGGCATAGTTTCCGGGGACCTGTTCCCAAGTGACTTACCAAAGGGCACGCAGCGGGCGATTGGCAGGGCTGAGATTAGAAT
Organism: Tachyglossus aculeatus; assembly: GCF_015852505.1. Lineage (NCBI taxonomy): Eukaryota > Metazoa > Chordata > Mammalia > Monotremata > Tachyglossidae > Tachyglossus > Tachyglossus aculeatus. The sequence continues at coordinate 60,182,440 of NC_052098.1, forward strand.
CCAACTGTCTCGACGCCCAGTTCTGTGCTCTTTCCACTAGGTCTTGCCGCTTCTACACTAGGGCATGGTGCCAATCAGCAAAACGGGCTTCTATTTCTGCAGCTTCCTGCAAAGACTCACCGTATTACGACTCCTCATTTAACACTGTGCTGTTATCCTTTGAAATGCTTTCAGGTAGAACAATAGTCGAGTCAGATTTATCATCAAAGTGGAAAGCACATAAAGGAATTTCATTTTTCAGGGGTTCTGGGATGAATCGTAGTTTATTGACACGTGAGTCGATGGGAAAGCAGGCCCCACCTGATACAATGACCTTTTCAAGGAACATGAACCAGGAGTATTAGGGGAGCTGCCAATACTTCAAGAAGTCATGTTCAGTCAGGCTATTGTGCAAGTTGCGCTAATGAACTGTTTCTCCCGACATCACATCAGGTTCTATTTAGACTGAGACTGTAAGCTCCCTGTGGGCAGGAATTGTATCTACCACCTCTAGGGCAATGTACTTTCCCAAGTGCTTAGAACAGTGCTCTGCCAAAAGTAAGTGTTCAATAAATACCACTGACCGATCCAGATGAGTGCTTGTGAAGTAAATGTTCCCTAATTCTGTCCTTTTGTTCTCTCCAAAATGCAAAGTGAAAGCATGCAATGTGGCAGAGCTGACTGTATTTCAAAAACTCTACAAGAACACTGTAATTCCCCCAAAAGATATGAAAAAGCTTTATGTTAAAGGCAAAAGCACGGACCCAAATGGATCAATTTAATCGGGGCCCTTTTGTCTACTGCACAAATGTGCAATAACTGGAGTCAGGCTCACATTCTCCTGAACTATTTTTCTTTAATCACTTCCAATTTAGAGAAATACCTTATGCCCTGCTCAAGAAAAGCTCCATTGTAAATCCTAAAACAAAAAGGTACTTTTAAGAGCTGTCCCAATCAATTGCATGTACTGATTGCTTACGTGTGCGGAGCACTGTACTAAGCACTTGGAACAGAATATAAGAGTTGGTAGACAGTTCCTTGTCCACATTCATTCATTCTTTCAATCGTATTTATTGAGCGCTTACTGTGTGCAGAGCACTGGACTAAGCGCTTGGGAAGTACAAGTTGGCAACAGATAGAGACAGTCCCTACCCAACAGTGGGCTCACAGTCTAGAAGGGGGAGACAGAGAACAAAACATATAAACAAAATAAAGAGAATAAATATGTACAAATAAAATAGAGTAATAAATACATATAAACATATATACATATATACAGGAACATATATACACATCGAGTTTACAGTCTAAAAGGGGGTGACTATAGGATGCAAACCCAAGTGCCAGGGTGGAGCAGAAGGGAGAGGGAGAAGAGAAAATGAGGGCTTAGTTGGGGAAGGCCTCTCGGAGAGATGTGATTTTAATAAGACTTTGAAGGTGGGGAGAGTGATCATCCGCTGGCTAAGAAAAGGGAAGATGTTCCGGGCCAGAGGCAGGATGTGGGCGAGGGGTCGTTGGCGAGATTGAGGTACAGTGAGTAGGTTGGCATTAGAGGAGTGAAGTGCGTGGGATGGGTTTTAATAGGAAAGCAGGGAGGTAAGGTAGGAGGGGGCAAGATGATCGAGGGCTTTAAAGCCGATAGTAAGGAGTTCCTGTTTGATGCGGAGGTGAATGAGCAGTCACTGGAGGTTCTTGAGGAGTGGGGAAACATGGACTGAACAGCTCTGGAGAAAAAGTGATGCAGGCAGCAAAGTGAAGTATGGACTGAAGTGGGGAGAGACAGGAGGCAGGGAGGACAGAAAGGAGGCTGAGGCAGTAATCAGGCGGTGGCAGCAGTTTGGATGGAGAGGCAAGAGAGGATTTTAGCGATGTTGGGAAGGTTGAACCGACAGGATTTGGTGCCAGATTGAATATGTGGGTTGAACGAGAGGGCTGAATCAAAGACAACAGCATGGTTACGGGTTTGCGAGACAGAGAGGATGGTGGCACTGTGTACAGTGACGGGACGGGAAAGTCGGAGAGAGGACAGAGTTTGGGTGGGAAGATAAAGAGTTCCGTTTTGGCCACGTTAAGCTCAAGCCTGTTAGAAGTCAACACTTGAAATTCAAACGGAAGAGTGCAGAAAGGACGAAGTGCTTAAGCAAGTGCTATTATTGAGAAGCAGAGTGACTTAGTGGGAAGAACATGGGCCTGAGAGTTAGGAGACCTGAGTTCTAATTCTGGCTCCGCTACTTGCTCACTGTGTGACCTTAGGCAGTCACTTAAATTCTCTGCGCCTAAGACGACTCCATCTGCAAAATGGAGATGACATATCTGCACACTCCCCACCCTCAGACTGTGAGCCCCATGTGGGACAAGGATTGCATCCCCTCTGCCTACATTGTATCTGCCCCAGTTTTTAGCACAGTGCTTTTAGTAAGCCCTTAACAAATATCATGATTATCATTATATATATTTTTATGGTATTTGTTAAGCACCTACTATGTGCCAGGCACTGCACTAAGTGCTCGGGCAGATACAGGGTAATCAGGTTGGACACAGTCCCTGTCCCACATGGGGCTCAGTCTACAGATGAGGTAACTGAGGCACAGAGAAGTTGAGTGATTTGCCCAAGGTCACACAGCAGACAAGTGTTGGAGCAGGGATTAGAACCCAGGTCCTTCTGACACCCAGGCCAGTGCTCCTACCACTAGACCACGCTGCTTCTCTTCAAAAAACAGACAAGGCCCATGAAACCACTGAGTTATGTTCCTTGACAATATAGTTGTGCTGTGGGAAGGTTTCCCAGAGTTGTAAGGGATGTTATTTTAAAACAGGATTTTAATTAGACCATACTTACACATATATCATATAAATCATCCCATCCCAACTGGATTACTGCATCAGCCTCCTCTCTGATCTCCCATCCTCCTGTCTCTCCCCACTTCATACTTCATGCTGCTGCCCAGATCATCTTTGTGCAGAAATGCGCTGGGCATGTTACTCCCCACCTCAAAAATCTCCAGTGGCTACCAGTCAACCTACGCATCAGGCAAAAACTCCTCACCCTCGGCTTCAAGGCTCTCCATCACTTCGCCCCCTCCTACCTCACCTCCCTTCTTTCTCCAGCCCAGCCCGCACCCTCCGCTCCTCTGCTGCTAACCTCCTCACTGTGCCTCGTTCTCGCCTGTCCCGCCGTCGACCCCCAGCCCACGTCCTCCCCCTGGCCTGGAATGCCCTCCCTCCGCACATTCATTCATTCATTCATTCGTATTCATTGAGAGCTTATTTTGTGCAGAGCACTGTACTAAGCGCTTGGGAAGTAAAAATTGGCAACATACAGAGACCGTCCCTACCCAACAAGCTAGCTCTCTTTCTCCCTTCAAAGCCCTACTGAGAGCTCACCTCCTCCAGAAGGCTTTCCCAGACTGAGCCCCCTTTTTCCTCTCCTCCTCCCCATCCCCCCAGCCCTACCTCCTTCCCCTCCCCATAGCACCTGTATATATGTTTGTACAGATTTATTACTCTATTTTACTTGTACACATTTACTATTCTATTTATTTTGTTAATGATGTGCATCTAGCTTTATTTCTATTTACTCTGACGACTTGACACCTGTCCACATGTTTTGTTTTGTTGTCTATCTCCCCCTTCTAGACTGTGAGCCCGTTGTTGGGTAGGGACCGTCTCTATATGTTGCCAACTTGTACTTCCGAAGCACTTAGTACAGTGCTCTGCACACAGTAAGCGCTCAATAAGTACGATTGATTGAATGAATGAATGAAAAAGGAGCTAGTTCTGCTGACTGGTCGTGGTTAATCAATATCAGTGAATAAGCCTCCTTGTTTACTGCCCTGCCGCATGCCTCTCTCCTATCCATTCCATACTTCACTCTGCTGCATGGATCGTTTTTCTACAAAAATGTTCAGGCTGCGTCTCCCCACTCCTCAAGAACCTCCAGTGGTTGCCCATCCACTTCCACATCAAAACAGAAACTCCTTACCGTCGGCTTTAAAACACTCAATCACCTTGCCCTCTCCTATCTCGCTTTGCTACTGTCCTATCACAACCTAGCTCGCACACTTTGCTACTCTAATGCCAACCTTCTCACTGTGCCTCCATCGCGTCTATCTCGCCACCGACCTCTTGTTCACATCCTGCCTCTGGCCCGGAACACCCTCCCTCCTCATATCTGACAGACAATTACTCTCCCCACCTTCAAAGCCTTATTAAAAGCACATCTCCTCCAAGAGGTCTTCCCTGATTTAAGTCCTTCTTTCCTCTTCTCCCACTCCCTTCTGCGTCCCCTTGACTTGCTCCCTTTATTCATCCCCCCTCCTAGCCCCACAGCACTTATGTATATATCTGTAAATTTATTTATATTAATGTCTGTCTCCCCCTCTAGATTGTAAGCTCATTGTGGGGAGGGAATGTGTCTTATGTTGTTACACTGTACTCTCCCAAGCACTTAGTACAGTGCTCTGCACGCAGTAAATGCTCAATAAATATAATTGACTGACGGACCAGTTGTTACTGGCCTTCTTAAAACACCTAGTAGCAGGTTACTTTCTTCTGAACCTTCGGCACCTTTGAACTTCTCTCTAGTAGTAATAATAGCATTTGAGGGTCTGGTGGATGCAATACACCATACTAAGAACTACAAACAAATGACATGTTTTGTTTTGTTGTCTGTCTCCCCCTTCTCGACTGTGAGCCCGCTGTTGGGTAGGGACCGTCTCTATATGTTGCCGACTTGTACTTCCCAAGCGCTTAGTACAGTGCTCTGCACACAGTAAGCGCTCAATAAATATGACTGAATGAATGAATACGATTGAATGAATGAATGTTCCCTGCCCTCAAAGACTTCACACTTTAATGGGGGAAGACAGACAGAAGAGTATTTGCATTAGACCTTTCCAGTAGGATCTTTGTCACTCGCACTACTAAACTGAAGTTACCTTCTTGGTTAAAACAACTTCTTCCATTAGCTGCTCAGGGGTCTCTTCAAGGCTTTGCAAGTATGACACCAATTGTGGGCAGAGCTTCCTCCCAGATTTGTTCATTCATTCATTTGTTCATTCATTCATTGGGGAGGGCTTTTCTTACCTTGACCAGAAGATTTGGATCAGTGAGGCATATATGCTTGGGATAAAGTATCATATAATATAAACACAGATCGTATGGTATGGCAGTAGTACATGCCTCCACTGGAATCATTTCTGCCTTAGTGGAAACAGCATCGGACTGGGAATCAGGAAGTACTAGTCCCATCTTCATCACTTGCCTGCCATGCGACCTTGGACAAGTCATTTCACTTTGTGCCTCTGTTTCCTCATCTCGGGCTAAAATACTTGTTCTTCCTACCCACATAGACTGTTTACCCCAGTGCTTGGGACCAAGTGTGTAACAAGATCATTACACTATTCACAAGAGTATGATGTACAACCTGGGAAGTAAGCAATCCTTCCACCCAGCTCTGAGCTGGTTAGACCCTGAGAGTACCTTGCCCAGTTTGGGGCCTTTATTTTAAAAAGGTTGTGAAGAAAGTACCATAAAGTGAAGAAAGTCTTACAAAAAATGACTCAAGGTATGGAAACACGTGTTTAGAACCAAGGAAAACCTTGGAACGGGCTTCCAAGGGAGCTTTGGGGAGTTTCCATCCCTGAAAAATCTATAAGAAAAGATAGAATGTACAACCACCTATTCTGGATTGTTGAGTCATTCACTTAAGTGTTAGGGGAAATGATAGGATACTTTCTAGAGGTTCCTTCTAGCATTACTTTATGACAGATGCTAAAAGAGGTGACCAGCCACTCAGAGGGTGTGTTGAGAAATCAAAAATTACCTATGTTACCAATGGCTTAAAAAACAGAGGGACATGGGTAGAGGACTACATTTGGGGAAGAAAAACAAAACTGCGCGCGCACACACAAATCCATAATCCCTCCTACAAAAAAAAAAAAAATAAGAAAAGGGATAGTACGCAAGTACTCAGAAAAATATTCCGGGAGTTGATAATAAAATTTAAGACGATGGCTTTGTGTTTCAGTAAAAACCAATTTATGTTAAATAGCAGCTCTCCAGGACAGGCTGGGCAACTTTTCACTGCTAGCAGTTGTGTCACTTCCCTTTTCATATTTTCTTTGCTCATATTTGTCCACTTGTGGTTGCCAGGGTCACCAACATTAGCCACTCCTGTGTTAAATTACGTGTGGTGAATGGAAGCAAAATCCTGAAATTCTACAAGGGGTGTACCTACTGTAAAGTAATAGGCAGAAAGGAAAGATAAACTGAATGTTTGCTTATGCAATTCAGTTCACTTTGTTCTCTCCTCCATGACTTCATTTTTTTCCCCCCAACTTCTACTGACCACAAAGTCATGAAAGGTGTGGACAAGGTGAACACAAAATTGTCGCTCACTAAATCCCCCAACCAGGGGGAGGTGGGGAGGGGGAATCCACTGAAGTTTGAAAGTGGTAATGTCAAAACAAGCAAAAGGAAACACCCTTTCATAAGGCAGGTGACAGGATAGGGAATCTGTGACAGCTAAAAATATCAGAAAGTTCAAGAGAGGTTTGGGTAAATTTATGGAGCAGCAGAGATCCATAACTGGTTGCTGGGAGGTGGTCCTAGGAATGAGAAGATTGTTAGATGATATATAATATTTAATGACTAGCCCAGAGTATCATGGAACACAATCATCATGATGCCCCTGTCAGAAGCAAAATCCTGAACAGGAAGGATTGTTGGACAAACCCAGTAATGGCACTGCTATGTCGTGTTCCAAGGCTCAAGGCTATTGGACATTTCCCCCACCCTCAACATATTCCTGTAAACCAAGGGCCCAGAAATGGAGAAGAGTTCGTTTCCTCTTCACTCAGTACATAAAGGTAGCTTTATACCTTTCGAAGCAGGTGAAAGAAGTTTTTTTTTCTTTCAGGTTATAACCAAGACCTAGGACAGGTTCAAGAGATGTGCATATTATCATGTTTTCCTGTCCTCTTCACCCTCCATCCTGGCCTCTACCACTCCTCCCTCCTCCTCCTCCTCTCTTCATTGTTAGCTCACATCCTACTCTCAACTGAGTCCATCCAGCTCCACTTTCTCTCCTATCTGCTGCCCTTTGGCTCTTCCAATCAATCAATCAATCGTATTTATTGAGCGCTTACTATGTGCAGAGCACTGTACTAAGCGCTTCCAATCAACCCTGGCAGCTGAAGCTCGATCTACCTCTCCCTTCATTTCCCCCCCAGCCCCTCCCAAGCCTGGCCCCCAGCCTCTCTCTGCCCCCGATTCTCCCCTTTCCTCAGGTTCGTTCATTCATTCATTCATGCAATCGTACTTATTGAGCGCTTACTGTGTGCAGAGCTCTGGACTAAGCACCTTGGGAAAGTACACTACAACAATACACATTCCCTGCCAACAACGAGCCTACAGCTCTGGGTGGATTTGGGAGACAGAAACTATACAAATATTGCTTGGGGCCTCTCAGTTGTCCACTGGGACTACTGCTGATGGAATGTGCTTTGTACAGTACTGTGCACTGGAGTAGACACAAGCTAATCAGGTTTCATCCCATTGCATGATTTTATAACACAAATCAAAATTAATGTAATAAATACTGAACCCAATTCTCCTACTGCAGTTTACTCCCTAACAGTAAAGGAACCACTGTGGGAGAAGCATTTTCTCTTTCTAGAGTTCTGAAAGAGAGAGTGCTCGCCCCACAATGCTTAACCTCACAGAACATATCTATAAACTCTAATAAATTATTTATTTATAGTAAGGTCTGCCTCCCCCTCTAGACTGTGAGCTCCTTTGTGGGCAGGGAATGTGTCGGCCAACTCTGCTATACTGGACTCCTCCACGTGTTCAGTACAGTGCTCCGCACATAGTAAACGCTCAATAAATACCAGGAAGAAAACTCAATCACTAAAAGAATTGGGCATGCTAGACATTTCAGGTAGCCACACTTGCAAAGACAAGAAGTGTTTCACTTCTGCTATTTTATGTGGCAAAGTGATAAGTCCAAAAAGGAAAACATGGGAGAAAATGTGGCTTGTCTTCCCCTTTTTCCATGAACACCTTGTAAATAGGATAATCCTCATTGGGATTTTAACATTTCCTAACTTTTGGTTAAATTGCAATTAATCATTAAGGGCAGTTTTTTTTACAATATAATTTTACATCTGTTCAAAAGATGAACGAAACAGAACATGATCACAATCCTTTAAGCAGTACCTTAGGTGGGTTATGCTATTCTAAGTTTTCTACAGAGCAAGTTATAAACACACTCATGCCTTCTTTCTAGGAGTTTACCCTTTTAAGATGGCACTAACATAGTCGTACAAATTACACAGAGCCAACCAAACCCTGCCCAAATTCACATTAGCCAAGTATTTCCATGGGGTACATTTTCTGACTATCATCATCAATGGTATTTATTAAGCACTTACTGTGTACACGGCACCGCACTAAGTGCTTGGTACAGTACAACGGAGTTGGTAGACATGTTCCCTGGTCACGGCAGGCTCCCAGACTAGAGGGGGAGACAGACATTAACATAAATAATTTATAATATAGGGTAGTAAGTGATGGCTGATTCAACAAGATGGGAATCAAGGGAACTCGTTTCTCTTCCGATATCAGGGAAGGACTCATGGAGAAGGAGGAATATTAGGGGATTTATTCATTTTATACTAGCAGTTTAGAATAGCATGCTGCTTAACCAAACATTAATCATCTGACTGGCCCAATTATCCAAATGAAAACAGGCATGCCGATGGTCGTGTGCCATATTTCCTGTTCTGGCCCTTATTGTTTCTCTCTCCTTGTCAGTGAATCTGCTCCTTCTACAGCCAGAATTTCCCCTTCCTGTAGGTCACCTGAGACTTTTCAAGGTCACCAATGACCTCCACAGAGCCAACAGGCTCTGACCTAACGATACTGGACCTATCAACCACTTGAGGAAGGAGGGAATGATACCCACTTTCAGGCCACCACCTCACTGGCCTCCCCCAGTTCTTCTACCTTCACTGGCTTCCCTTCTACCTCATCCCCTAACTATGGGTGCCCCCCAAGGTTCTGTTCTGGGTCCCCCTAATCTTGCTCTATCTACACTTTCTCTTTCACAGGTCTGCTTACAAGGTTTCAGCTACCAGCTCTAATCAGTTTACCCCACCTGCCCCATCTGTTGCTCCTCATGACCTCGCCACCTATTTCATCGATAATACTGATCTCTCTAAATCAATCAATTGTATTTATTGAGCGCTTACTGTGTGCAAAGCACTGTACTAAGCGCTTGAGAAGTACAAGTTGGAAACATAAAATCTCCCCCGCACCTCTCCAGACCCACCCTCTTCAACTTTCCCATCCTTCCCAGCAGTAGTTCAAGAGCTCTCCCGCCACCTCAAAATCTACCATCTCCATCTATGCCTATAACCCCATCCCTTCAAATCTTATCAAAGCACTTACCTTCTCATCAAAGCACGCAGGGGAAGCAGCGTGGCTCAATGGAAAGAGCTTGGGCTTTGGAGTCAGAGGTCATGGGTTCAAATCCTGGCTCTGCCAATTGTCAGCTGTGTGACTTTGGGCAAGTCACTTCACTTCTCTGAGCCTCAGTTACCTCATCTGTAAAATGGGGATTAAGACTGTGAGCCCCCCGTGTGACAACCTGATCACCTTGTAACCTCCCCAGCGCTTAGAACAGTGCTTCACACATAGTAAGCGCTTAACAAATGCCATTATTATTATTATTACCATCTTCAACCACTCACTTTCCAATGGCTCTTAGCATCTTTAGCACTAGTATTTTAATCCCATTTTAAGCATTTATGAATTGTTTGAATATTCAATGATCGTGTCACATCCTTCATCCTGACCCATTTACACTACCTGTTATATCTTTGGTTTTTGTCCTGCTCCCTCTCTGTAAATTCCTATCTCCCCCAGAAGATTGTAAGCTCCTTGAGGGCAGGAAACATGTGTTGTGCTATTGTAGTCTGCCAAGCATTTAGTACAGTCACTGCTTGGAATTCAATCAATGGTATTCATTTAATGCTTATCGTGTGCAGAGCACTGTACTAAGCACTTGGGAGAGTACAATACTAGAGTTGGCTGGCATGATCTCTGCTCACAAGGAGCTTACAGTCTAGATGGGGGACAGACATTAAAAGAAATTACAAAAAGGGGAGGCAGTAGAGTATAAGGATGTGTAATAATAATGATGATGGTATTGGTTAACAATAATAATAATGGTATTTACTAAGCGCTTACTATGTGCAAAGCACTGTTCTAATTGCTGGGGAGGTTCAAGGTGATCAGGTTGTCCCACGGGGGGCTCACAGTCTTCATCCCCATTTTACAAATGAGGGAACTGAGGCAGTAAGTTAAGCACTTACTATGTGTCAAACACTGTTCTAAGTGCTGTGGTAGAAACAAGCTAATCAGGTTGGACACAATCCCTGACCCACATGGGGCTCACAGTCTTAATCCCCATTTTACAGATGAGGTAACTGAGGCACAGAGAAGTGAAGTGACTTACCCAAGGCCACACAGACAAGTGGCGGAGCAGGGATTGGGAGCCAGGTCCGTGCTCTATCCCCTAGGCCATGCTGCTTTTCATGTACATAAGTACATAACTGCTATGGGGCATCAGAGTGCTTAAAGGATATACACCCAAGAGCACAGGCAAGGGCAAATAGGGTGGGGAAATGGGATAGTCGGATACTTATTTACGCAAATACCAGTCATTTAACCTATACAGCTATGTAGAGGAAAAAAGTTAATGTTCTATTGTATTAAATTACTAAGCATGGGATGCACAGGAAATGTCTTTTAAGAGGCTATGTGATGGAAGCACATAACAGGGCGAGAAATGAAGGGTAAGTTGGTAAGTACATAGAATGAAGCTTGCCTGGGTTTCATAGACCCCTCCGCCCCCCAACCCTGGAGTTATTTCAAAGCACAGGAGGAAACAGTCGTCCATTATAGACACAGAACTCAAGTGGACCCAACAATCACTCAGTGGTATTTTTTGAGGCCTTACTGTGTGCAGAGCACTGTACTAAGCGCTTGGGAGAGTGAAATAGTTGGTAGACACAAATCCTGCCCTCAAGGAGCTCACAATCTAGTGGAAAAAACAGCAGGAACAGGGGATGCTTACCACAACAGGCTTTGAGGCATACTGGGAGCCGCTTCATCTTTTGTGGCATACTCCCCCTAATCTGCTGCGTTGGACATGTGAATACCCAGCGGGTGCTCTAGGTTCCCTGTGGGCAGGGAACATGTTTAGCAATCTTGTATTGAACTCACCATGCAATAAGTGCTCACTAAATACCACAGACTGGGTTTAAATAAGGAAAGCAAAAGCAAGGCGAACAAACGATGCAGTAGGACAAAGCGGCACGGGCTGAAAACTGGGAACCAATTGCCACAGATGCAGCGGCATGCGCACCGTAAACAAGAAAGGGGTGGCTCATCTAGGACAGAAGCTTTATAACGATCGTAAGACAAGAGGCAAAAGTGACAGCTGGGCCAGGCACTGCAAACGACACAAAATGAGGATGGCTCTGTGTGCGCAAGTGTGGTTGGGACTGCGGAGTTTCGCATTAGATTCTGCAGCCCCACAAGCGCCCATAGGTGAATTTCACCATCTTCAAACACGAAGGATAACTTCATGTGCATTTGTGTGGGGAAGGTGGGGGCTGGGAGGGAGGAAAAGGCGAAGGTACAATTCCTTCTGACAGGTTGCAAATCCACCCCTGAAAATGCTGAGACGGAACTGGCGGTCTCAGCCACTTACGTTTCGGTGCCGAACTTGAGAGCTGGGATTCCTTCTACCTGTACGGTAACTGAACGGCCAAATTTTCTATTGTTGAGTTCTAATTTACTTTGAGGTACGCTCAGTTCCCTGACGAGTCCGGCACTAGGGTACATATGCCGTGACCAAGGCCGCGGGGCACGCGTTCAGCCCTTTCTTCCAATATCGTACTGTGTTCTAGCCAGAAGCGCGCTTTGTCAAAAGAACACTCGCTAATTCCCAAAACAGCACTAAACCAAATGGCGTAGTGAAAAACACACATTATGGCAAGTTTAAATGGTATCTTATAACTGCATCCTAGTCCCTTTGGACTGGCACCTGATTCTTCTTAGGTGCTCCGCACAATGTAAGCACTTAATGATTGTGGTGCTTATATTTCCGGTTACTGTAAATCCCTTGGCTTATGAGCCTCAGTTTCTCCAGATGATAGTGCTTGCCAACTGCAAGTAAGGATTAATGGGAATATCTGTCAGATGCTTTGTCCGAGAAAGGTGGGATCTCTTTCCTGGAAGATTTTCATATACCCCCATTTGATGTTTAGAATCACAGGGCTGAAAAGTATTTTGAGGTCATTTAGCATAGCCACCTTCTGCGATAACAAATCAACTGTATTTATGGAGTGCTTACTGGATGCAGAGCCCTGAACTACGTGCTTGGGAGAGTACAATGAAACAGAGTTGGTAGATGTTCCCTGCCCACAAGGAGCTTACAATCTGTTAGAGTTATTACAATAATAATATTGTGGTATTTGTTAAGCGCTTACTATGTGCCAAGCACTGAAATATACACTGGGGTACATACAAGTTAATTAGGTTGGACACAGACCCTGTCCCACAGGGGGCTCACAAGTAGGAGGGAGAACAAGGATTGGATCACCATTTCACAGATGAGGAAACTGAGGCCCCGCAGACAAGTGGTGGAGCTGGGATCAGAACTCAGGTCCTCGGAGACTCCAGGCCCACACTCTTTCCACTAGGTCCTCTTCGCTTCTCTGAGTTAGGATTGTTCTCACTCAAGGGGCTGATAATGTCCTATCTTCTGCTCTCTGCTTTTGTTTCTTATTTATATCTTGGGAACACCATTCAACCCTAAAAGCCACAAGAACGCATTCTACATTCCTCACTCTTACACAAGCATACAGTGTAGCCATTCACTCAGCCCTTTAATCTGCCTCAAGCCTTTCTGATAATGGCAACAAACAGGCACAGTTCTGCCCACTCCCGTATTAATGGGGAAAATCAGTTCCATCACTTGGATACTTTGTTCCTCTAATGTCCTAGAACACGATGATTTGGTGGAAATTAGGACTAATCTGCTACGGGTTATGATTCAAAAACTGTTCCAACTGGCCCGCCGGCATTCAAAACACTTGACCATCAACTTCGAGGCGCTTAATGTGTTCTCTCCCCCCTTATCTTCACTCCCCTCCCACTGCTTGAACGCTTGGCTCCTCTCAAGCCAACCAACTCACTGGGCCTCGTTCTTGTCTCTCACCGCCAATCTCCTGCTCACACTCTCCCTTCTGCCTGGAGTAAGCGCTTGATAAATACCAGCGATTGACCGACTAGAACTTCCTCCCCCTTCACGGCCGGCAGCCCACTGCTCTCCCGTCTTCACATCTCCTCCAGGAGGCCTTTCCAGAGTCAGCTCTTCACCCTATCCCCCCCTTCCTGCCACTTCAGTACTTCCACGTCCCCTAAGTATGTGGGTACTCGCACCGTGGCACTTCAGCACATGTCTAAATTCGGTTGCTTCCTCCTGTCACTTACTTTCCGTGTCTTTCTCCCCCGCTAGACCGTAAGCACCTAGAACGCAGGGATGCTAGCTACAAACCACGTCGTCCTCAGCTTGGTACATTGCTTTCTGCAGAGTAAGGGCTCGATACCATTGACTGATTGATTCTGCTACCTCCCTCTAGACTGAAAGCTCACTGTGGGCGGGGAACTCATCTGGCAACTCCGTTGCACTCCCCCCAACACTCAGTACAATGCTCTGCACGTAGCAAGCGCCGAGTAAATTCATTCCATCGTACTTATTGAGCGCTTACTGTGTGCAGAGCACTGTACTAAGCGCTGGTAAATACCATGAATGAGGATGAATACCATTGCTAGAACAATAATTAAGCTGTTTTAAAAAGCTAAAGCTGTATCAAGGCCACAGAGAGAAAGATATCTAGACAGCATGTCCATAGTGATCCTCAGAAAAAGTTGAAGACTTTCCTGACTTTCTGATTTGAATAAGGCTGGAATCTGTTCCTCTGAAATGTGGCTGCATTATGAATACCATGGGTTGCATTTTCCCATAGACTTGCACGCAATTCCAGAACCAACCCCAACAAGACAGCAGAGTCTTACCTGTAAAGATTTCACTGCCCTCACCCCATCGCTATCCGGCAAACACAGCCCACTCTTAATCTACCTCACCTCACTCCAGGATGTTTTTGTTTGAACTTCAATCAGCCAAGTTGAGGCAAATCCCCCTCCAGTCCCTTCCCTCTCCCCTCTGTTCCCAGCAATTTGTTATCACGGTCCCAACTGGGAGGAGACCTGGGTCCTGGCTCTGCCTGCCAGTCCCCCGTGGCAAAGAGGCAGCTTGGTCTGCTAGAGCGAAGCACTTAGTACAGTGCTCTGTGCACAGTAGGTGCTCAATAAATACTGTCGGTCGACTGATTCTGTTACCTCCCTCTCAGAGCGCTCTGACCCTCTCCCCTGGCCCCGAGTTCAAAAATGGAAAATACCAGCGAGAGGAGTTTTCAACTAAGCTCAATAAGCTGGTGAGAACACAGCTAAAGCAGTTTACTTAAGATAACTGAGGCCCAAACCGTGTTTTTATGGATCAGTCAACACTGTGGGCACCTGTAAATTTAAAAGCAAGAAATGCAATTCTGATAGCTAAAACAATTAAGAAACTAAAGAATCATATTCTATACTCGTGGCAATTTCTGGGAGGTCCCTCACAAGGAAAGTTTCCAGAGACTCAATTTTCTAGTAATTATAATAATAATAATAATAATGGCATTTATTAAGTGCTTATTATGTGCAAAGCACTGTTCTAAGCGCTGGGGAAGTTACAAGGTGATCAGGTTGTCCCATGGGGGCTCACAGTCTTCATCCCCATTTTACAGATGAGGTAACTGAGGCCCAGAGAAGTTAAGTGACTTGCCCAAAGTCACACAGCTGACAATTGGCAGAGCTGGGATATGAACCCATGACCTCTGACTCCAAAGTCCATGCTCTTTTCCACTGAGCCACACTGCTTCTCCCAAAGTAATTATGAATGAAAAAAAGAGCCCACAAAGGGAGGAAAACACAGACCAAAAAACATTTCTACCAATCTTTGAAATTCATAAAATGACAGCCGGGAATTCAGAATTACACCGAAATAAACTCCTCAATGGCAGAGGTGAAAGGGCTCCATCCTAGAGTTTGGCTGACTGGCATAATTTTGGTTTTCAATCAGCCCATAGTATTTATTGAGGGCATACTGTAAGATGCCACTTTCTAAGAGCTAGGGGGAGTACAACAGGGGTAGAAGACACAATCCCTACCCAGAGGGAAATTACAATCCATTGGAGACCGACATAAAATAATTTATAAATAAAAGGAAGTCTTCAAACAGTAGTGTGTCAACTTATATGTACCAGAATGCAACAAGAGGTTGAGTGCAGAAGCGCTGCCTAAATTGAGTTCCTGCCAGTTTACTTTCGTTCCTTGCAAAGTCAAGTTCGGAAACATTTAGTTTTAGATGGGGGGAAAAAAAAAATAAGAAAGACAACAGAATTGGCCGTCACCAAGACGGAGGTATAGTTCAAGTAGTTCAAGCTGAAAACACAGAAAAGATCCAACAGGTACTTTAAAACCGAAAGTTGAAACGCTGCAGGACTACGGAGACAAGAAAAGTTGCCTCAAACCCACCCACTTCCTGACGCTACCAGAAGCTAAGATCCAGGGTGTTCCAGCTCCGTTCAAACCTCCCACTCTGGATAACAGGAGATCTGGCAGGATTCTGGGGCCGGATCTACTAGGAGCTGACTAATGTGGACACAGACTGCTCAAACACTTAATAACGTACTGCACCTCTTCCTTCCTACTCCAAGCCCTACGTGTGCCCCTCCTCCAACGTGCTTCCCAGATTAATTCCTAGTATTCCAAGTCATCAGCCATCTTCAACACATGCGCACTTGGGTATCTGTATCTGTTGCCAAATTGCATTTTCCAAGCTCTCAGTACAGTGCTCTGCACACAGTAAGCGCTCCATAAATACGATTGAATAAATTCTATGCCTATTCAATTGTGCACTCAATTGTTTACTCTGATTATTCTGTAAATAATGTATGGCTCCATTAGGAGTGTTTGCTTCCTTTGGGCAAGAATGTCTCACTTGCTGATTTTATATTTCCCAAGTGCTTAGTACAGTACATTGCTCAGAGTGGATGCTCAATAAATGCTATTACTACTACTGAAACTGCAGACTAAAGGCTCATCTGCTCTTTGCCAGAAGAATCCATCATCATCCCCCTAGACTGTAAGCTCGTTAATGGACAGGGAACACGTCTGCTAATTCTGTTGTGCTCTCCCAAGCGCTTAGTACAGTGTTCTGCACATAGTATTTAATAAATACCACTGATTGATCATCACCGAAATTACCACGCTTCCCCATCAAAACTAGTGTGAGACTGTTTGCTTGATTTGGCCTCGGTGACATTGATCATCACCGAAATTACCAAGCTTCCCCATCAAAACTAGTGTGATACTGTTAGCTTGATTTGGCCTCGGTGACATGAACAGCAGCATACTCTTGCTGATCCATAGTTCGGGAGTCTGCGTATTTAATTATAATGCTCTGAATCTGGATATCATTTGTATCTTTGAGTGCTTTTGCAACCCTGTCTTGTTACACAAACATAACGTCCTTGAATGATGTCTAAATGACTGCACATGTACTAAATTTTCATTTGGGATGGGGGCTAGGGGGAGGGCTTTAGGGGTGGGATGGAGTTTGGGCATGGTAAGCTGACTAAGGGGTTGGAAAGCTTTAACTGGGCCCTGCCTGGAAATCCTCAGGCCTTGTTAGAGACCAAGTGTGGGAAAGGCTGATGGTCCAGGCCCAGTAGTTGCGGGGCCAAAAACACTGGCTTTTGACCCCATGGCTAGATTGCCCACGAGGGCAATCAATCATCATCATCATCATCAATCGTATTTATTGAGCGCCTACTATGTGCAGAGCACTGTACCAAGCGCTTAATCAATGGCTCCTCACCTCCGAGTACCTTAGAAGCATGGGCCTTTGGGGTGGATCACATCCTCCCAATCCCATTACACAAGAGCAGGTGCAGTAGTCAAATGGAAAGCAGACCAGATTTCCAGCATCATCATCATCACCGATCGTATTTATTGAGCGCCTACTGTGTGCAGAGCACTGTACTAAGCGCTTGGGAAGTACAAGTCGGCAACATATAGAGACAGTCCCTACCCAACAGTGGGCTCACAGTCTAAAAGGGGGAGGAGACAGAGAACAACAAGGGGGATCTATAGGTATATTTTTCATTTTGTACTACAGCAGCAAACAAGTGCTTGCTGTCTACCCTTAAAGGGCTCGAGGAGAGAAATCTCACCCTACAGGAACTTCAGGAAATACCTAAAGGATTCAAGGTTGGATTTTTCAGGCAGCCAAAGGGGTGCCCCTTCTCGCTGGCAGGCACGGGATGGGGAAAAGGTCACAGCATACGACAATAATAATAATAATCATCATCATCAATCGTATTTATTGAGCGCTTCCTATGTGCAGAGCACTGTACTAAGCGCTTGGGAAGTACAAATTGGCAACATACAGAGACAGTCCCTACCCAACAGTGGGCTCACAGTCTAATAATGTTGGTATTTCTTAGGCGCTTACTGTGTACTAAGCGCTGCGGTACAAGGTGATCCAGTTGGGCCCAGTCCCTGCCCCACGCGGGGCTCACGGTCCCAATCCCCGTTTTCCAGACGAGGTCACTGAGGCCCAGAGAAGTGAAGTGACTTGCACCGGGGGCAGAGGCGGGATTAGAACCCACTCCCAGGCCCGCGGCCACTACGCCACGGTGCTTGCGATCCAAATATGATCCCAACGCCCATTCGGGCTCGTTCCGGGCCCTGCGCGGGCACGGTGCTCACAGGCTCCAAATAACCCCAGCCTCAAATGGGGGGGGCTGCAAAAGCCCCAGCTGTCCAGGTCCCACACCGGCCGTCTTTCGTCTCGTCAGGACGAAACCCAAACCGCGCTCGGGTGGGGCGACTCGTTCACCCCGAGGTCAGGTCGTGCCACGGCGCGCCCGGCACCGGGGGGAGGGAGCGAGGGAGCCGGTGGGAAGCGCTCCTCAGGCCGCCCCTCCCTCCCTCCCTCCCTCCGCACTCCTCAGGCCTCCCGGTTCCCACGGGGATTGTCCGCTGCCGCCCCATCCCGGTCACTCACCAGCGGGGCCAAACCCATCGCAGCGGCCCGCTCTCCTCCTCCTCCTCCTCCTCCTTCTCCTCAGCCAGCGCGGCGGGGGCGTCACGTGCCCCCCCCCCGCCGAGCGCGAGGCCGGATTGCGGGTCACGTGACGGCGGCGCTCGCGCTCCCCCGCCCGCGCGCCAACAGTCGCGAGGACTAGCGCCTCTCCGGCGGGGGCCACGCCCCTCCAACGCAAAGCCCGCTCCCCGCCCCAACGGTCGGGCCTGGTGCGCGTGCGCGAGGCGGTGCCGCCGCCCTTAGTGGCGCGCGCAGCTGCCTGAGGCGATGATGATTGTATTTGGTAATCATCAATCGTACTTATTGAGCGCCTACTATGTGCAGAGCACTGTGCTAAGCGCTTGGGAAGTACAAATGGGCAACATGATAATGATGGCATTTATTAAGCCATCATTTTAGACTGTGAGCCCACTGTTGGGTAGGGACTGTCTCCATGTGTTGCCAATTTGTACTTCCCAAGCGCTTAGTACAGTGCTCTGCACATAGTAAGCGCTCAATAAATACGATTGATTGATTGATTGATTGATTAAGCACTTACTGTGTGCAAAGTGCTGTTCTAAGCGCTGGGGAGGTTACAAGCTGGCATTTATTAAGCGCTTACTACATGCAAAGCACTGTTCTAAGCGCTGGTCAGGTTGTCCCAAAGGGGGCTCACAGCCTTCATCCCCATTTGACGGACGAGGGAACTGAGGCCCAGAGAAGTGAAGTGACTTGCCCAAAGTCACACCGCTTACAATTGGCAGGGCCGGGATCTGAACCCGTGACCTCGGACTCCAAAGCCCAGGCTCTTTACACTGAGCCACGCTCTTACTGTGCGCTAAGCGCTGGGTAGATACAGGGTAGTCGGGTTGCCCCACGTGGGCCTCACACTTTCAATCCCCATTTTCCAGGTGAGGGAACTGAGGCCCAGAGAAGTGAAGTGACTTGCCCAAAGTCACACCGCAGGGCCGGGATCTGAACCTGTGACCTCGGACTCCAAAGCCCAGGCTCTTTACACTGAGCCACGCTCTTACTGTGTGCTAAGCGCTGGGTAGATACAGGGTAGTCGGGTTGCCCCACGTGGGCCTCACACTTTCAATCCCCGTTTTCCAGGTGAGGAAACTGAGGCCCAGAGAAGTGAAGTGACTTGCCCAAAGTCACCCAGCTGACAAGTGGCGGAGGCGGGATTGGAACCCACAACCTCTGACTCCCAAGCCCGGGCTCTTTCCACTGAGCCACGCTGGATGGGGGTGAAGGGGCCAAGGTGGGAAAGCATTGAGCCCACTGTTGGGTAGGGACTGTCTCTATATCAATCAATCAATCAATCAATTGTATTTATTGAGCGCTTACTGTGTGCAGAGCACTGTACTAAGCGCTTGGGAAGTACAAGCTGGCAACATATAGAGACAGTCGCTACCCAACAGTGGGCTCACAGTCTAGAAGGGGGAAACAGAACAAAACCAAACATACTAACAAAATAAAATAAATAGAATAGATAGGTACAAGTAAAATAAATAAATAAATAGAGTAATAAACATGTACAAACATATATACATATATACAGGTGCTGTGGGGAAGGGAAGGAGGTAAGATGCGGGGGATGGAGAGGGGGACGAGGGGGAGAGGAAGGAAGGGGCTCAGTCAGTCTATATGTTGCCAACTTGTACTTCCCAAGCCCTTAGTACAGTGCTCTGCACACAGTAAGCGCTCAATAAATGCGATTGATGATGATGATGATATGGCTAGCAGGCCAAATCGATGGGATCAGTTACCGACATCGGCCTCACTGTTTTCTGCTTCGTGCCTAGGTGTAGGCGAGCCATGCTGCTTCCCCCCAAAAGTCCTTGAGGACACCCAGGGCAAAGTTGCACTCTCCCAAGTGCTTAGGACAGTGCTCTGCACATAGTAAGCGCTCAACAGATACCGCGGCTTGACACATAAAAGTGTTTTCTGAGGAGTGTTTCGAGTAGCCCGTGAAACTAAAAAACTTGGCTACTTGCTAAAGTAGCCCAAATCTGTTCCACAAGGTGGAGGCCTGCATGGGCCTGTACCCCAGTTGTACCTGCCTCATACCTGCCAGCGCTTAGAACAGTGCTTGGCACATAGTAAGCGCTTAACAAATACCATCATCATCATTAAAGCAAGACTACTCGTCTGGCCTCGCCTGCAAGTTTCCACAGGTTCCTGTGGGCCAGGTTAGGTCAATGTGGATTTCTAGGTTCTGGTGGCCATTTGCAATGACAACGATAATAATAATAATTGTTAAGCACTTACTAATCGTCAAGCACTGTTCTAAGCACTGGAGAATATACAAGATTACCAGGTCAGCCCCCGTCCCACGCAGGGCTCACAGTCTAAGTAGGCAGGAGAACAGGTATTGAATCCTCATTTTACAGATGAGGAAACTGAGGCACAGAGAAGTTAAGTGACTCACCAAAGGTCACACAGCTGGCATGAGGCAGAGTCAGAATTGGATCCCAGGTCCTCTGACTCCCCAGCCCTCTCTCTTTCCACTAATAATAATCCTGATATTTGTTAAGCGCTTACTATGTGCACAGCACCGTTCTAAGCGCTGGGATAATCAATCAATCGTATTTATTGAGCGCTTACTGTGTGCAGAGCACTGTACTAAGCGCTTGGGAAGTACAAGTTGGTAACATATAGAGACAGTCCCTACCCAACTGTGGGCTCACAGTCTAAAAGACAGTCTAAAAGATAGAAACAAGGTAATCAGGTTGTTCCACGTGGGGCTCACATTCTTAATTCCCATTTTACAGATGAGGTAACTGAGGCCCAGAGAAGTTAAGTGACTTGCCCAAAGTCACACAGCAGACGAGTGGCAGAGCCGGGATTAGAACCCACGATCTCTGACCCCCAAACCCGTGCTCTTTCCACTAACCCCCGCCGACTCCCAAGGCCACGCTGCTCTGGTCTGTCTGGTTTACTTATTTCTTTGTCCAGGCTATTGATTCATTTATGCATTCAATTGTATTCACTGAAGCTCTTACTGTACTAAGCACTTGGGAGAGTACACGATCACAATAAACAGATCTATTCCCTGCCCACCGCAAGCTTATCCCTTATTATTATTTATTGATAATATGTTATATTAATGTCTGGCTCGCTCTCTAGACTGTAAACTCCTTGCGGGCAGGGAACGTGTCTACCAACTCTGTTTACTGTACTCCCCCAAGCTCTGAAGTACCAGCATCGCACGGTGGATAGAGCACGGACCCGGGCGTCAGAAGGTCGTGGGTTCTAATCCCGGCTCCGCCACTTGTCTGCTGCGTGACCTTGGGCAAGTCACTTCGCTTCCCTGAGCCTCAGTTCCCTCATCTGTAAAATGGGGATTGAGGCTGTGAGCCCCACGTGGGACAGTGACTGAGTCCAACGCGATCTGCTTGTATCCACCCCAGCGCTTAGTACAGTGCCTGGCACATAGTCAAGCGCTTAACAAATACCATTATTATGTTGCCAATTTGTACTTCCCAAGCACTTAGTACAGTGCTCTGCACATAGTAGGTGCTCAATAAATACGATTGATGGTGATGATGATATTATTACCAAGTTCCACACACAGTAAGCTGTCAATAAATACCAATGTTTGATTAGTTCAGGCCTTGGGTCTGATGCTCCCGAAACACATCCAGATTTGGTCCGGGCAGACTGCCCCAAGGAACCTGTTGCACATTAACAGTGAATTAATGTGTTCAGTGCATTGCGTGAACATACGTCATGAATACGTGACAGAATCCCCCCCATCCTAGCCCCCCACCCCCTCCAGAAGTAAGTGCTGGGCCCCAATATAGTTTTGATCAGTTTCCAGCTAGATGTAGTCAGTGAAGCTCAGCTCAGGCCCCGACTTTCAGCCTGGGGTGATTTAACACTATGACCTGGTAAGCCAGAAGGTGCTACTGAAATTAGAATGCAATTGCATCATTCATAGATTAGCTATCAGTTCATTTTGAGACATAACAGTCATCGCTAAATTACAATCTTAGGTAGCAGGTCACCTTCTTCAGAGCAGGAAAACTGAATTAGATCACAAAGCTCTTTCAGTGATGTGGAAGAAAACTTCACAGATAATAATAATGGCATTTATTAAGCGCTTACTATGTGCAAAGCACACTTCTAAGAGCTGGGGAGGTTACACTGTCGCACTGCATTCAATAGGGTATGCCAGAGACAAGTTTATTGCTACTAGCACTTCTTCAATCACTAGTAGGGAGTGGTGGTTGAAGGGCAGAGTTTCCTCTATTAGTCAAGGCCAGCTCAACTTCAAGCAATACAGAATTTATTTATATGCAGTTGGTACAGCATCCTAGCTTCACAGGTAATTGAAGAGCACAATACACGATATACGCCTTAAGGCAAACAGTGGTAAATTTCTACTTGGCTAATTGCCCGGCCCTGCCTGGTTCTCCTCATTATAAAGGTCCGGTGGGCAAATATCACCGATTAGCCAGCCAGAGGTCTTGACATAGCTAAGGGAGAAACATTTTCCTCCTGTCTCAAGACCTGGGCATACCGACTTCCCCCATAAGGCAGGCATCTGGACAGGGGAAACAAAGGAGGAGACGATATGTGATGTGCCCGCTTTGAGCATGGCAAGACATCACGTTCCATCCCTTGGTATTCTACCACTACTAGAGACTCAAGTCACCAGAGTTACTCTTGTTCACTTAAGATGGTTAGGAGACAATCAAGCAGGCCTAGAGACAAAACAGCTCAGAGGGAGAGAAGGGGTAATCAAGGCCGAGACCAACTGTGCTTCCACACTCCCCGCTTTTGTGCTTTTTAGCACAATAAACAAGGTGGAGTCAAGCAGCCATGTCTTAGGGACTCGTACTGCTCTAGATACCCTACACCCCTGTGGCTGGTGCCCACCATGGGAGCCTTTCTGCAGACAGACTTTGAGGCCTGGTGAATGGCAGCAGAACCCCGTTTAGATGTCAGGGTTGGAAGTCTTATGGTCTAATCCCCATCAGGCCCAGAACCTCCCTAGCCAACCTCCTTTCCTCCTCGCGTTCCTTGCAATAGACCAGCTTGAGCATCCTCATTGTCTGCTGATGTTTCAATTAATCGGCTGTGCAAGTGCAAGAACACTGGAGAAACAAGTAGGCCAGGTAAAGCACAACAAATAACGCCATCTTCAATAAGCTGTGGAAAAACGAGCTTCCCGGATTTCCAAACACGCCTGTGAACTAATCCCCTATGCTGTTATCGTTGGTGTCACGGACACGCCTGTGAACGAATCCCCTATGCTGTTATCGTTGGTGTCACGGAGATTCTCTACAGCCATTCGGATGGCGGATAGGGCTTTGTGAGTGTCACCCGCATAGTCTGGGGTGAAAGTACAATGCTCTTTCCCTATGAGTTTGCACACCCCTCCTTGAATAGACAGGTTATATAGTCTAGAGCTAAACGGTTCTGTAGAACTGTGGGCCGGATGGCCATCTGCTCCTCGGTCAAGACTCCGATGGCTTTCATTGTAGAATTTGAGACTTCTTCAAGAACACGTGCCAAGAGTCTAACTTCTTGAACAGTTCGGGCAACCCCACAGGCAGGAGTCAAGATCGAAAAGAATCGCTCGGTTTCTGACGTCGCGCGGCGATTCCTCGGTCTTCCTGAAGGGAGTGTGTACCGGTGATGGATGGCAGGGATGACATATCCTAAGTAACAGACGCCTGACCAAACTCCTGGCAACTGCCGACAGGCCCGATCTCGACAAATAAAATAGGTCCCATTGTCAGTTTTTGTCCCATTTCCACAGTAGGAGATTATAAGTATAATCGGTAATGGAGTCTTGGATACCACCCTGGACTGGACTGTCCAGTGTGTGGTGGCAGGTATTGTTACCCACAGGGATGGATGCATCAAAAGGCTTTCTGGTGTTGTTATAGCATACAAATCCAGGTCTGGATGGGAGTAGCTAACTGGAGATAGATTTCTGCAAGGGGTGGATTTGGCGGAGATTTTCTCCGGCCTTCAACGTCTGCCTGTACCAGGTTGTAAGCAACCTTTTTCACTGCCGATTACATGGTAGTTAAGTAGTGTAATCAGTCAGGCTCCAGGGGACCTGAAGCATGGGTATTCCCCCCTGGATTATGTTGAGGCACCCAACAATTATTTATATTAAGGTCAACAGCATCCTGAACCAAAGTATAGAGGAACATAACAATAATAATGGTACTTATTAAACACTATGTGCCAGGCACTGTTCTAAGTGCTGAGATGGATACAAGCAAATTGGGTTGAATGCAGTCCCTTGTCCCACGGGGGGCTCACAGTCTCAATCCCCATTTTACAGATGAGGTAACTAAGGCCCAGAGAAGTGAAGTGACTTGTCCTAGGTCACACAGCAGATGAGTGGCAGAGTCAGGATTAGAACCCATGACCTTCTGACTCTCAGGCCCTCACTCTATCCACTACGCCATGATGAGCACGTTGGCCTGACAACGAGCGGGGCATCCTACAGCACAGAGTAAATCTGAAACCAAAGCTTAACCATTTCATTTTCTAGCCAAAATAATGACAAAGAAAAAAATGAGGATTGGGCAAGTCAAATTAGACAAACAGGCCAAAGTATTCCAGCAGTCTTTTCTGGTCCCGGGAGGCATCCAGGTCCGTCCACACACTGTTGTCATTCCAGCTGGGGCAGTAGTTTTCTCACAGTGAGGGGCGTGAATCGTGGCTCAGTGGAAAGAGCACAGGCTTGGGAGTCAGAGGTCATGGGTTCTAATCCCGGCTCCACCACATGTCTGCTGTGTGACCTTGGGCAAGCTACTTAACTTCTCTGAGCCTCAGTTCCCTCATCTGTAAAATGGAGATTAAGACTGTGAGCCCCATGTAGGACAACCTGATCACCTTATATCCCCCCTCTCCAGTGCTTAGCATATAGTAATCGCTTAACAAATGCCATTATTATTATCATTATTATTATTATCCAGGAGTTCAGATTCTGGCACTTGACGGTGGTGTTACTGGTTAGGAGGATCTGGAATGGTCATTGAGGTTGTAGAGACTGGCAGGGTGAGTTGGGTTCCTCTGGGAGAGCCTCCTGGACCTGGGTGGGCAGGGAATGTATTTGTTTATTGTCGCATTGTACTCTTCCAAGCGCTTAGTACAGTGCTCTTCACACAGTAAGTGCTCAATAAATACGATTGAATGAATGAACTTCAAATGCACTTAATTAGTGCTCTACAATAATCTAACAACAAATCCACCTACAAGGTGTAGTCAGTCAGGCAATCATATTTATTGAGCTCTTACTGTGTGCAGAGCACTGTACTAAGTGTTTGGGAGGGTACAATACAACAATTAACAGACCATTCCCTGCCCACAATGAGGTGACAGTCTGGAGGTGGAGACAGACATTAATATAAATACATAAATTACAGATATATACATAAGGGCTGTGGGGCTGGGAGGGGGAACGAATAAAGGGAGAGAGTCCGGGCTATGCAGAAGGGAGTGGGAGAAGAGGAAAGGAGGGCTTAGTCAGGGAAGGCATCTTGGAAGAGATGGGCCTTCAATAAGGCTTTGAAGGTGGGAAGAGTCATTAATAATAATCATCGTTATTGTACTTCTTAAGCACTTACTTTGTGCCGGGCACTGTGCTAAGCGTGGGGGTGGATACAAGCAAATTGGGTTGGACACAGTCCCTGTCCCTCGTGGGGCTCACAGTCTCAATCCCCGTTTTACAGATGAGGGAACTGAGGCCCCGAGAAGTGAAGTGACTTGCCCAAGGTCACACAGCAGACAAGACAGATTAGAACCCATGACCCCCCGACTCCCAGGCCACACTGCTTCCCTTGTCTGTCCAATTTGAGGAGGGAGGACGTTGCAGGCCAGAGGAAGGATGCGCCCAGGGGTCGGCGATGAGATAGATGAGATTGAGGTTAGCATTCGAGGACAGTAGTGAGGTGAGGTAAAAGGGCCCAAGGGGATTGACTGCTTTAAATTCAATCATTCATTTAATCATATTTATTGAGCCCTTACTGTGTGCAGAGCACTGTACTAAGCGCTTGGGAGAGTACGGTACAACAGTAAACAGTCACATTCCCTGCCCACAACAGGCTTACGGTCTAGAGCGGGGGATACAGACATCAATGTCTTGTCTATCGCTGTCGAGTCGTCTCCGACCCATGGACACAGTTTTCCCAGAACACCCCACCTCCATCTGCAATCGTTTGGATAGTGCACCCAGAGAATTTTCTTGGTAAAAATAATGGAAGCGGTTTACCCCTGCCTCCTTCCATGCAGTCAACTTGAATCTCCGCCCTCGACATTCTCCTGTGCCCCTGCTGCCCAGCGCAGGAGAGTTTTGACTCAATCCTAATAAATTAAATTACAGATATGTGCATAAGTGCTGTGTGACTGGGAAGGGGGAAGAGCAAAGGGAGCAAGTCAGGGCGACGCAGAAGGGAGTGGGAGATGAGGAAAAGTGAGGTTGAGTCAGGGAAGGCCTCTTGGATGAGATGTGCCTTCAGTAAAGCTTTGAAGAGGGGGGAGAGTAATTGTTGGTCGGATTTGAGGAGGGAGGGCATTCCAGGCCCAGAGGCAGGACGTGGGCTTGGGGTCGTTGGCGAGACAGGTGAGATCGAGGTACGGTGAGAAGGTTAGCACTTGAGGAGAGAAGTGTGAAGCTGCATTGTAGAAGGGCAAAAGTGAGGTGAGGTAAGAGGGGCAAGGTGGGAGTGCTTTAAAGCCACTGTTGAGGAGTTTTTGTTTGATGCAGAGGTGAATGAGCAACCGCTGGAGTTATTTGAGGAGCGGGGTGACGTGTCCTGAACGTTTCTGTAGAAAAATGATCCGGGCAGCAGAGTGAAGTATGGACTGGAGCGGGGAGAGACAGGAGCCTGGGAGGTCAGCAAGGAGGCTGATGCGGTAATCCAGGCGGGATAGGATGAGTGATTGTGTTAATGTGGTAGCAGTTTGGATGGAGAGGAAAGGGTGGATTTTAGCGATGCTGTGAAGGGGAAACCGACAGGATTTAGTGATGGATTGAATATGGGGGTTGAATGAGACAGAGGAGTCAAGGGTAATGCCAAAGTTACGGGCTTGTGAGACCGGAAGGATGGTGGTGCCGTCTTGCCACTGACCCCTCGCCTACGTCCTTCCTCTGGCCTGGAATACCCTCTCTCCTCAAATCCTACAGATAATTAGTCTCTCCCCCTTCAAAGCCTTACTGAGGACACATCACCTCCAAGAGGCCTTCCCTGACTAAATCCCCCTTTCCTCTTCTCCCACTTTCTTCTGCGTTGCCCTGACTTGCTCCCTTCATTCATCCCCCCTCCCATCCCCACATCTTTTATGTACGTATCTGTAATTTATTTATATTAAAGTCTGTCTCCCCACTCTAGACTGTCAGCTCGTTCTGGGCAGGGAATGTGTCAGTTCATTGTTGTATTGTAAGCTTCCAAGAGCTTAGTACAATGCTCTGCACACAGTAAGCACTCAATAAATATGATTGAATGAATGAATCAGTGAATGGGTTTAATAATAATAATGGCATTTATTAAGCCAGCATTTATTAAGTGCTTATGTTGCCAACTTGTACTTCCCAAGCGCTTAGTACAGTGCTCTGCACACAGTAAGCGCTCAATAAATACGATTGATGATGCTGATGCTTACTGTTCTAAGTGCTGGGGAGGTTACAAGGTGATCAGGTTGTCCCACGGGGGGCTCACAGTCTTAATTCCCATTTTACAGATGAGGTAATTGAGGCCCAGAGAAGTGAAGTGACTTGCCCAAAGTCACACAGCTGACAATTGGCGGAGCCGGGATTTGAACCCATGACCTCTGACTCCAAAGCCCGGGCTCTTTCCACTGAGCCACGCTGCTTCTCTAAGTTAGGAACAATTCCAGATCAGGGATAGGGTGTTATTTCTGGATCTAGTTTGATTCTGTTTTACAACTATTGTTGCTGTTGGGACCTTCAACAAAGTAAATATTGGTTATCTGGTGATAACCCGGAGAAGCAGCACGGGCAGGACTTGGCTTCGAATACCTGCTCTGCCATTTGTCTGCTGTGTGACCTTGGGTAAGTCACTTAACTTCTCTATGCCTCAGTGACCTAAACTGTAAAATGGTGATTAAGGCTGTGTGCCAAACGCTCTGGGCATGATACCCCCCTCCTCAAAAACCTCCAGTGGTTGCCTATCAACCTTCATATGAAGCAAAAACTCCTCACCCTCGGCTTCAAGGCTGTCCATCCCCTTGCCCCCTCCTACCTCACCTCCCTTCTCTCCTTCTCCAGCCCAGCCCGCACACTCCGCTCCTCTGCTGCTAACCTCCTCACTGTGCCTCGTTGTCGCCTGTCCTGCCGTCGACTCCTGGCCCACGTCCCACCTCTGGCCTGGAATGCCCTCCCTAGCACACTCCCCCCCTTCAGAGCCCTACTGAAAACTCACCTCCTCCAGGAAGCCTTCCCAGACTGAGCCCCCCTTTTCCTCTGCTCCTCCTCCCCTCCCCATCGCTCCGACTCCTTCCCTCTGCTCTACCCGCCTCCCCGCCCCCAGCACTTGTGTACATATGTACATATTTATTATTCTATTTATTTTATTAATGATGAGTATATCTCTATAATTCTATTTATTTTTATTGATGCTATTGATGCCTGTCTACTTGTTTCGTTTTGTTGTCTGTCTCCCCCCTTCTAGACTGTGAGCCCGTTGTTGGGTAGGGATTGTCTCTATTGCCGAATTGTACTTTCCAAGCTCTGCACACAGTAAGCACTCAATAATTATGATTGAATGAATGAATGAATGAATGGGACAGGAACCGTGTCCAACCTGATTAGTTTGCATCTACCCCAGTGCTTAGTAAAATGCTTAAGTGTTAAGCACAGAGTAAGTACTTAACAAATACCATTAAAAAATATTTTAAAAAGCCCCCAAGAGGATGCTGCAGTGGCCTAAGTGTGTAGAATCTCCCAATTTCACATTCATCCACATCTCTGCAGCCAGTCCTTATGGGGGCAGAACTGGTAGCAGTTGGAGAAGCAGCGTAGCTCAGTGGAAAGAACATGAGCTTGGGAGTCAGAGGTTATGGGTTCTAATCCCAGCACTGCCACTTGTCAGCTGTGTGACTTTGGGCAAGGCATTTAACTTCTCTGAGCCTCAGTTACCTTATCTGTAAAATGGGGATTAAGACTGTGAGCCCCACGTGGGACAACCTGATCATCACCTTGTATCCCCTCCAGTGCTTAGAACAGTGCTTTGCACATAGTAAGCACTTAAATGTCATTATTATTATTATTATTATTATTATTATTATTCTCTGTGCCTTAGTTCCCTCATCAGTAAAATGGGGATTAAGACAGTGAGCCCCATGCAGGACAATCTGATTACTTTGTATCCCTCCAGTGCTTAGAACAGTGCTTGGCACATAGTAAGCGCTTAACAAATGCTATTATTATTATTATTATTATTATTATTATTATTATTATTATTACCACCAAGAGAGTCCCACCCCGACTGTAAATTGCCTTGGGTACTAGAAGCAATTAGAGAAGCAACGTGGCTCAGTGGAAAGAGCACAGGCTTTGGAGTCTGGGGTCATGGGTTCGAATCCCAGCTCTAATTGTCAGCTATGTGACTTTGGGCAAGTCACCTAACTTCTCTGTGCCTCAGTTACCTCATCTGTAAAATGGGGATTAAGACTGTGAGCCCCCCGTGGGACAACCTGATCTCCTTGTAACCTCCCCAGCACATAGAACAGTGCTTTGCACATAGTAAGTGCTTAATAAATGCCATTATTATTATTATTATTATTATTAGAACTCGTGTCAAGACTCGGCATCCAGAATCAAAAATGAAGGCAATGTCCCAAAGCTAACATACGGGATCGGGGAGGAGGATACACAGACATATACCATTATTATTATTATACGGCCAAAGGGAAGGTCAAAGTGCCTACATAGGCCAGGGAAACATGTGGGAAAAACAGAACGGGCTTATTGGCCAGCCTACTCCCTGCTTAAGGCTGGAATTGGGTGGTGCTCAGGGAACCTGTTCCTCACTTAAGGCTGAGGCGGAGCAGAACCAGGAGTACCTTTTCCTGTTGACTTGAACCCACGGTCGAGAGTAAGCTAGGGCCTGGAGTCCTGTAATGGCTCCAGCTAACCACTGGCCTCCATTGTAAGCAAGGGTTGGGGACAGAGAGCCCCCAAATCTTGGAAAAACCATTAGCTTTGCCCCCACAATCCCCATTCCATGGGGACAGTGGTTCCCTTATAACTCCTGTAGTTGAAATCCCTGGGTGAGTTTTCATTTTTCTAATGGATCACAGACCATTAGTTTGTTTCCTGGACTCCCAGATAGTCATTCCACTCTCGCACCCAACTCCTCTAGTTGCCCATCCCTCCTAGGTGCCATGCTGGTACATTTGCATGGATGACCAGACTCTCCAAGGCCCAGTGAGGGGTAGATCCTTCCTCTCCCCCTTCTCCCCCTCTCCACCCCCCGCCTTACCTCCTTCCCTTCCCCACAGCACCTGTATATATGTATATATGTTTGTACATATTTATTACTCTATTTATTTAGTTATTTTACTTGTACATATTTATTCTATTTATTTTATTCTGTTAATATGTTTTGTTAATATGTTTTGTTCTCTGTCTCTGTCTCTGTCTCCCCCTTCTAGACTGTGAGCCCACTGTTGGGTAGGGACCGTCTCTATATGTTGCCAACTTGTACTTCCCAAGTGCTTAGTACAGTGCTCTGCACACAGTAAGCGCTCAATAAATATGATTGAATGAATGAATGAATGAACTCTAGGGTTCTGGTTCATTGGTGGGAGGGGGGAGGAGGATGGGGACTGAACAGAAGGAGGGAAGAGAAAGTAATAAATGGGAGCCGAGTGGGTAGGCCAGAGAGAGAGAACGAGAGAGAGAGAGGGAGAAAAAGAGAGGGAACGGGAGAGACAAAGGATGGACCTAGAAGGAGGTGGTCAATAAATCAATCGATCGATCACTTACTATGTGCAGAGCATTCATTCAATCGTATTTATTGAGCACTTACTGTGTGCAGAGCACTGAACTAAGTGCCTGGGAGAGTACAACAGAATAAGAAGTCACATTCCCAACCCATAATAAGCTTACCGTCTAGAGGGGGAGACCAACTACCAAATCACCGCTTCTTCTCCCGCTTCCTGCTCTTCTTGATTCCGCCTCCAATGTCTCCATCGCCTGGGTCTAGAAAGGCCAGTTCTGTTGTTGCCAGAGGGCAGTCGGCACCATTGAAGTTGAAAACTAATGACCACCACAGCCCTGTGGCCACCTGGCCCCACTGGAACTGGCCTTTCCAGACCTTCCCTGAGAGATTCTAGCACAGCCAGGTAGCATGTTTCCCAGAACTCCCGGTGAGCAGCGATTGCATCTTTCAGATCCATTGTAAATAATAATAGTAATAATGATGGTATTTGTTAAGCGCTTACTATGTGCCAAGCACTGTTACATGCACTGGGGTAGATACAAGGTAATCAGGTTGTCCCACGTGGGGCTCTTAATCTCCATTTTACAGATGAGGTAACTGAGAAGTAAAATGACTTGCCCAAGGTCACACAGCAGACAAGTGGAGGAGCCGGGATTAGAACCCACGTCTCTGACTCCCAAGCTTGTGCTCTTTCCACTAAGCCACGCTGCTTCTCATATCGTACCCTCCCAAGCGCTTATTGTACCCTTCCAAGCACATTAGGGGCTCAATAAATACCATCGATTCATTGATTGTCCCAAAGAAGAGCCATTTTAGCCAAGGTGAAAGCTATGGCAGCAACAACAGCAGTAGCAGCAGCTCGGCAATTTCTCCTCCACTCCTTCCTGCTGTCAACTGCCATTGCAGCTATGGGATCCTTTCCTAGCACCCCAAAGTTGATGCCCTAATGGATGGTGGGACATCACCCCAAAAATCATGACTTGCTTGCCGAAAGTGGGTCACCCTATTTGAATTAATCTGTCCTTTGGGACTCTAGTTTTCCTTCCCTGCACCTTTTAGTCTCTGTGACTTTGGGCAAGTCACTTAACTTCTCTGTGCCTCAGTTACCTCATCTGTAAAATGGGGATTGAAACTGTGAGCCCTGCCATGGGACAACCTGATCACCTTGTAACCTCCCCAGTGCTTAGACTGTGAGCCCACTGTTGGGTAGGGACTGTCTCTATATGTTGCCAATTTGTACTTCCCAAGCGCTTAGTACAGTGCTCTGCACATAGTAAGCGCTCAATAAATACGATTGATTGATTGATTGCTTAGAACAGTGCTTTGCACATAGTAAGCACTCAACAAATACCATCATTATTATTATTATTATTATGCACAAAACATGAAAAGAAATTAGGTGCAAAGAGGAGTTATTCTAGAATCTACTTTTTGTACCTAAAATACAAATGTCCTGTGGCATCTTCTTTCCAACTATTCCAATGCATGGGCAGGGTTCAAAGGGAAAAGGTAGGTCCTAAGGGCAACAAGACGTGTTCTTGAATTTTTTTTTTACAGTAGAGTGACGGTTTCTGATCTCCTTCTGAGATGTGAGTCCCATATGGGACAGGAACTGTGTCATATCTGATTATCCTGTACCACACTGACATAACAAATATTGCAATTATTATTACTATCATCATCATAGTAATTATTCTTATTATTGTTAACCGACCAGAGCAGCAGCAATGGAATGAGCAGTGAGGCCCCAGCAGCAATGGAGCGGGAAGATGGGAGAATTTGAGGACTAGGAAGATGGGAGAGGGGATCCAAGGACTAAGAACTGGGGAGGGCTGGGAGCAGGGAAGGGTTCAGGATTAATCCCCTGGTGGATTCAGAAAAGCAGAAACCCAGGCGACAAATATTTGGAGAGGAAGTGATTTTGGCCAGTGATGTCCAAATAAGTTGCTAAATTCCATCAGCAAGGGCAAGGGATTATCCTGTGATGTTACACTGCCATCTTGTGTGTCATCATCCCACAGGTCCCAGAGCGTGTGGCAGCTCCTTTCCAGCAGCCAGGAGACAGCAGGCTGGAGGAAGAGACACGGAGAGACACCCTGAAGAGACAAAAACACCCCTTCCCACAGAGTGAGAGATGAGAAAGAAGAGATCCGCCATCTAAGGAGGTGGAAGCAAGGAAGGAGGAGGCCCATCCCTGCAAAGGAAGACACACAGAGAAGGCATTTCCTCTCCTCAGATCAGCCTTAGATAATAATAATAATAATGACATTTATTAAGTGCTTACTGTGTGCAAAGCACTGTTCTAAGCACTGGGGAGGTTACAAGGTGATCAGGTTGTCCCACGTGGGGCTCACAGTCTTAATCCCCATTTTACAGATGAGGGAACTGAGGCACAGAGAAGTCAAGTGACTTGCCCAAAGTCACACAGCTGACAATTGGCGGAGCTGGGGTTTGAACCCATGACCTCTGACTCCAAAGCCCGGGCTCTTTTCCACTGATCCACGCTGCTTCCCCTTAGATGAGGGGAAGAGTCATGGGGAGCGACCAGAAGTCCTGGAGTGGGAGCCCTCCATATGGGAAAGAAAGACTGCATTTCTCAGAAGAACCAGTGAGAAAAATCAGTGCCCCACCTCGCCTAGAAAAGTCAAACTCACGGGGCTTGCTCTCCACGAAGTGGCTGAGAAACAGTGGGGACTTCCGTCCCTTCAGAGGGGGAGATGGGAAAAGAAAAACCTTTAAAAAAATAGAGGTGGGAAGGGAGATGCTGGACACCCCCCCCCCCCCCCGAAAGAGCCAGTGAAAAAGGAAGAGGTGACACCCTCTGAAGAATTATAGCTACAGGAGAGAATGTGTGCTCTACCCTTGTCCTGGAAGTGATAATAATTACGATGGCATTTATTAAGTGCTTACTATGTGCAAAGCACTGTTCTAAGTGCTGGGAGGGTTACAAGGTGATCAGGTTGTGCCACGTGGGGCTCACAGTCTTAATCCCCACATTACAGATGAAGTAACTGAGGCACAGAGAAGTGAAGTGACTTGCCCAAAGTCACACAGCCGACAAGTGGCGGAGCTGGGATTTGAACCGATGACCTCTGACTCCAAAGCCCGTGCTCTTTCCACTGAGCCATGCTGCTTATCAGGAAAGCTTATACTTACCTATATATATGTATACATATATACTTACCTGTATATATGTATACATGTTTGTACATATTTATTACTCTATTTATTAATTTTACTTGTACATATCTATTCTATTTATTTTATTTTGTTAGTATGTTTGGTTTTGTCTCCCCCTTTTAGACTGTGAGCCCACTGTTGGGTAGGGACTGTCTCTATATGTTGCCAATTTGTACTTCCCAAGCGCTTAGTACAGTGCTCTGCACACAGTAAGCGCTCAATAAATACGATTGATGATGATGATGATGAAAGGTAGATCCCAGCCCTGGAAGCTCAAAAATTTCAGAGGCGGGATGGGCTCCCTCTTCCCAAATTAACCCAGAAGAACTAGGAGCTGCAGATACAGAAGAGACACCTGTCTCCAGAGCCACACTATGAAAGGAATTCCAGACAGTGAGGCAGTTGGAGGGATACCAGACGATCCCATTCCATTTCAGGGAAACCAAGCTTCTTAGTTACAGAACACTAAAATCTGCAGATTCAAAGGGGGAAATGCATTCCATTGGAGCTTTGGGACTTTTGCGGGGGGGCGTTTGTTAATAATAATAGTGGCATTTAAGCACTTACTATGTTTCAAGCACTGTACTAAGCATTGGGATAGATACAATGCTAACCTTCTCACTGTACCTCAAGCATATCTATCTTGCCACCGACCTCTTGCCCACATCTTACCTCTGACCTGAAACACCCTCCCTCCTTATATGACAGATAATTCCTCTCCCCTACTTATAACCTTATAACCCACTTATAAAACCTTATTGAAGGCACATCTCCTCCAAGAAGCCTTCCCTAAGTCCTCCTTTTCTCTTCTCCCATTCCCTTCTGCGCTGCTCTTACTTCCTCCAATCATCCTCCCTCCCATCCCCACAGCACATATGTATATATCCGTAATTTATTTATTTATCTACTTATTTATAGTGATATTTGTCTCCCCCCCAGACTGTGAGCTTGCTGTGGGCAAGAATGTTTCTGTTTGTTGTTATATTATACTCTCCCAAGCTTATACAAGCTAATCAAGTCCCACATGGGGCTCACAGTCTAAGTAGGAGGGAGAACGGGTATTGAATCCCCATTTTGCAGATGAGGCAACTGAGGGTTAATTAAACAGGAGGGAACCATAAAGAGCAGATATTGAAGAGCAGATCCTGCCGGGGTCAGCAGGAACATTCCATCCTGGAAAGTGGTGGAGCGCTATATAATTGGGACTTTTATTAAAGAAAGGACTAGATTACCCCCCGACCCCCAACCCGCCCCTTCCCCTTATAACTTCCCCCTTTCTTTTTCTCTGCACTGGAAGAAAGAGGAGATAAAAAAGAGTAGAGGGGCAGAAGAAAAGGGAAATGAGCCTTTTTGAGAGGAGGAGATAGAGAAAGTCAGGGGGGACTATCAATCAAAGGTATTTATTGAGCACTTACTGTGTGCAGAGCACTGTACTAAGCGCTTGGGAGAGTACAATACCGCAGAGTTGATAGACACATTCCCTGCCCAGTAGGCCCACAGAAAAACAGTAAGGCCTAGTGGAAGCACTTACTATGTGCCAGGCACGGTTCTAAGAGCTAGAAGAGCATGGGCCTGGGACCCAGAAGACCTGGGTTCTAATCCCAGGTCTGCCACTTGTCTGCTGTGTGACCCCAAGCGAGTCAGTTAACCTCTCTGTGCCCCAGTTACATAATCTGTAAAATGGGGTTCAAAACCGTGAGCCCAATGTGGGACAGATGCTCACCGTGTCCAACCTGATTAGCTTGTATCTATCCTAGCGTTTACTACAGTACCTGACACATGGTAAATGCTTAACGAATTCCCTTAAAAATTAGTTTTCGGTCTCTAGGGGGAGAGAGATATTAATATAAATTAATAAATTATGGATCTGTACATAAATTCTGTGGAGATAAGGGCAGGGTGAGGTTGGAAACAGTGAGGCCTAGTGGAAAGAGTATAAGCGGGAACTCAAAATATCTGCGTTTTAATCTCAGCTCTGCCACTTGTCTGCTAGGTGATCCTGGGCAATTCACTTGAGTTCTCTGCAAAATGGGGATTCAAAACCTGTTCTCTTTCCTGCTTACACCGTGAGCCGATTGTGGGACCTGATTCTTTCGTATCTTGGCTCAGTGGAAAGAGCACGGGCTTGGGAGTCAGGCGTCATGGGTTCAAATCCCGGCTCTGCCACTTGTCAGCTGTGTGACTTTGGGCAAGTCACTTAACTTTCCTGTGCCTCAGTTCCCTCATCTGGAAAATGGGGATTGAGACTGTGAGCCCCACATGGGACAACTTAATCACCTTGTATCCTCCCCACAACTTAGAAGAGTGCTTTTCATATAGTAAGCGCTTAACAAATGCCATCGTTATTATCATTACTACCCCAGGGCTTGGCACATACTAAGTGCTTAACAAATACCAAAATTATTATTATTAAGTGCCCAAAGGTTACGGATCCATGTGCATAGACAACGCAGACGGGAGGGGGAGTTGGGGAAAAGAGGGCTTAATCTGGGAAGGCCTCTTGGAGGAGGTGGGACTTTAATAGTGTTTTGAAGGTGGAGTGGGTGGCCATATGGCATATACGGAGGGGGAGGGAGTTCCAGGCTAGGAGGAGGATGTGGGAAAGGGATCGGCAGCAAGATAGATGAAATCAGAGCAGTGAGTAAAATGGATTGAGAGGAGCAAAGAGTGCGGGTTGGGCTGTAGTAGGAGATCAGTGAGGCGACGTAGGATGAGGTGAACTGATTGAGTTCTTTAAAGCCAGTGGTAAGGAGTTTCTGTTTGATGTGAAGTTGGATGGGCGGCCACTGGAGGTTCTTGAGGAGTGGGACGATGTGGACTGAATTTTTTTTAGAAAAATGACCCGGCCACAGAGTGAAGTATGGACTGGAGTGGGGAGAGACAGGAGGCAGGGAGATCAGTGAGGAGGCAACTGAAGTAGTCAAGGTGGGCTAAGTGCTTGGATCAGTGTAGTAGCAGTTTGGATGGAGAGGAAAGGGTGGATTTTAGAAATGCTCTGAAGGTAGAAGCAACAGGATTTGGTGATAGATTGAATATATGGGTTGTATGAGAGAGATGAGTCAAGGAAACGCCAAGCTTTTGGGCTTGTGAGTTAGGGAGGGTAGTGGTATTGTCTACAGTGATGGGAAAGACATGGGGGAGAACAGGGTTAGCGGGGAGGTAAGGAGTTTTGTTTTGGACATGTTAGTTTGAGATGTCAGCGGGACATCCAGGCAGAGATGTCCCGAAGGCAGGAGGAAATGTGAGACTGCAGAGAAGGAGAGGGATCAGGGCTGGAGAAGTAAATTTGAGAATCATCTGAGTATAGATGGTCGTTGAAGCTTTGGGAGCGATTGCATTCTCCAAGAAAGTTGTTGTAGATCGAAGGGGACCCAGCACTGAGCCCTGAGGAACTCTCACAGTTAGGGGGTGGGAGGCAGAGGAGAAGCCTGTGAAAGAGACTGAGAAGGAGCAGTCAGAGAGATATGAGGAGAACCCAGAGAGGACTGTGGCAGTGAAACCAAGGTTGGATAATGTTTTCAGGAGAAGGCGGTGGGCCACAGTGTTGAAGGCAGTTGAGAGGTCTAGGAGAGATATTTAAGTCCTCAAGGGTCAATTTAGGCATGGAGAAAGAGAGAAGGAATGTGAAAAAGGGATAAAAATGGTTCAGGAAGTTGGAGGAGAGGTCTGGGGTGGTGGTGGTGGTGTAGACGGAGCAACTGTAGTAGATGGTAGGGGCTTCCAAGGAAGGAAAAGAGAGGGATGGGGCAGGTGGGATGGTGCAATAGCAGAATTGGGGAGAGAGAAGGAAGGTGACTCCTCCCCCTTTTCCAGTGAGTCTTGGAGATTAGATTAGGCTAGATTAGACAGCTTGTTCCTTTTCCCCTTATTCATTTAAATTTATTTGGAAGAATTCTCTGATAATAATAATAATAATAATTGTGATATTTGTTAAGCACTTACTATATGCCAGGCACTGTACTAAGCGCTGGGGTGAATACAGGCAAATCGGATTGGTCAAAGTCCCTGTTCCACATGGGGCTCACAGTCTCAATCCCCATTTTCCAGATGAGGTAACTGAGACACAGGAAAATCAAGTGACTTCCCCAAGGTCACACAGCAGACAAGTGGCAGAGCAGGGATTAGAACCCATGACCTTATAACTCCCAGGCCCGTGCTCTAGCCACTAAGCCATGTGACGGAAGCCCTCGGAGAGCAGGAACCTCATTTTGTATGGGGGGGGGTCTAAGCAAGCATGGGACCACAATAAGTGCTTACTCATAAATTCAGACAAAAAAAAGGAAATTCCCCAAATAGTCAAGAGCACAAACTCAGAATCGATCCACATGATGGCAGCAGTTACTCATTGCTGACTTCTTCGGCAAGCTTTTCTGGGAAAGAAATTTGGTCTCTCCATTGAGGTATTCTGCTGCTTTCGTGGCTATTCCCTTCAGGAAACGAGGCTTGATTCTAATTTTTCGAAAACTCCCTAGTTAAAATGATATGGGGCCGGGCATGGGAATTTTGTCACTTCTCAGGTAAGGAAATGTGCTGTGGATTCAAGACGCCACAACAAGAATAATCTCAATTCTTGTGTTGTGGATTCAAGGATTCATATCTGTAAATTATTTACTTATATTAATGTCTGTCTCTCCCTCAAGACTTGTGCAGGGAACGCGTCTGTTATTGTTATATTGTATTCTCCCAAGTGCTTAGTACAGTGCTCCGCACACAGTAGGCTCTCAATAAATATGATTGAATGAATCTCCTCTAAGAGGCCTTCCCTGACTAAACCCTCATTTCTCCTACTGGCTCTTCCTTCTGCGTTGTATATGCACTTGGATCTATGCCCTTTAAATACTTAATATTCACCCCACCCTCAACCCGTCAGCTCTTAAGTGCATATCCTCACACTCAGCCATTTCCCCGATCTGTAGTTTATTTTAATGTCTGTCTCGCCCTCTAGACTGTAAAGCTCCTTGAGAACAGGGATCATGTCTACCATCTCTGTTGTACTGACTCTCCCAAGTGCTTAGTACAGTGCTCTGCACACAGTAAGCCCCCAGTAAATACCATTAATTGATTGACATCCCCAACTACACATATCAGGGACTCTAAGCCTGGGCAGGGAATGATCTGCAGCGACATTTCCTACAATGTACAACATTTAAGGAAAGCTTTTGCATAGAGAGGCAAACGCAGAAATCTACAGAAGCCTAACCTTCTGTCTTTCCCTGCTCCATTGAACTTAATCACTTAAATCGAAGGCTTCCTGGAGAAGGCAATGGGACGCTCGGAGAGTCATATCATTTTTATGTGTTTTTTTTTTTCCCTTTTAATGTGTTCGTTAAGCTTTTACTCTGTGCCAAGTACCATTCTAAGTGCTGGGGTAGATACAAGTTAATCAGGCCAGATACAGTCCCCGTCCCTCATGGGGTTCATAGCATAATAATAATAATAATGGTATTTAGTAAGCGCTTACTATGTGCCAAGCACTGTTCTAAGCGCTAGGGTAGATACAAGGTAACCCGGTTGTCCTCCGTGGGGCTCACCGTCTTAATCCCCATTTTCCAGATGAGGGAACTGAGGCACAGAAAAGTGAAGTGACTTGCCCAAGGTCACACAGCAGGCAAGTGGCGGCACTGGGACTAGAACTCATGACATCTGACTCCCAAGCCCGGGCTCTTTCTACTGAGCCATGCTGCTTCTCAAGCATAAGTAGGAGGAAGAACAGGTATCGAATCCCCATTTTGCACTTGAGGAAACTGAGGCACAGAGAAGTGAAGTGACTTGCCCAAGTCACACAGCAGGCAATAGTAATAATAACTGTGGCATTTGTTAAGTGCTTACTATGTGCCAGGCACTGTACTAAGCGCTGGGTTGAATACAAGCCAATCGGGTTGGACACAGTCCCTGTCCCACATGGGGCTCACCATCTTAATTCCCATTTTACAGATGAGGGAACTGAGGCACAGAGGAAATGAAGTGACGTACCCGAGGTCACACAGCAGACAGGTGGTGGAGCTAGGATTAGAACCCAGGTCCTCGGGCTCCCAGTCCGTGCTTTATCCCACGTGGGACGGGGACTGTGTCCAGGCTGATTTGCTTGCATTCACCCCAGCGCTTAGAACAGCGACTGGCACAAAGTAAGCGCTTAACAAATACCGTGATTATTATTATCATCCATTAGGCCACGCGGCTTCCCGGTGGTGGCTTGGATTGTTGGCTCCTTGCTATTCATCCTTATAATTATTAAATATAATTGTGCTTGGCACATAATAAGCGCTTAACAAATACCATATTATTATTGTTATCATTATTGCCCTTGTACTCAATAAAGATGCCACCACCTGAGATGCTCACCTATGAATGTGTGTGGATTCGTGTATGTGTGGCTAAAAAGGCCAATGTGAGACCCACAGTCCGGACCTACCTGGGCATATATAAAGACCGTTCTTTGTTGTGTTGTAAATTTGTTGTTTGCAGCGCCTGCTGCTGTTTTCATGTTTGCCTCCTTGTTTAATGATCTTCTCAAATTTTCTGCTCAAAAGGAGTTGTTCCACACATGCTTGATTGATTAGTGTGCCAAGCTGTCTATGACAGCTGTGCCATTTTCAGCTGAAATGTCGTGTCGACTGTCGTGTCGTTTTTATACTAAAAACGTTTTCTCCGACCCCTGGTTTTTGGTTGTCCAATTTCACCTCACCACAACAGCAACGGTTTAACTATCTTTACTGTTGTCCGTTTTCCTCACCTGCCCCACTTAACAGTGCTTTGTTAAGGTAAGCATAGCTTTGCACGCTTAATAAATGCCGTCGGGGGTTCGCTTTGTTCCAGGACTTCATTCCTTGTGATTAAGTCTGGCCCCTTCATATTTTGCGTATGGTCCACAGCCAACAATCAAGCGTATTTATTGGCCAACTAATCTGCACAGAGTTCCATATCCTCTGGTGGTAGAAGACACGATTCCTGCTCTCAGGGAGCTTATGATCTAGAAGAGGGGACACACACACACAGACTTACAGATGGAAGACGAGAAAGGAAGAATAGCTATGGAGGTGACTTTGTGTTTAAATAGTAGGGTATTTAAGTCAGTGTGGACAGAAGCGCTACGGGGGGGTCTCAGCGCAATAGTACGTAATGGGAAAAGAAGAGCGGAGGTGATTGTTGAGGGGTACGACCTGGGGAGACAAAAAATTAATCAGGGAAGGCCTCTTGGAGGAAAAGTGATTTCAGCAGGGCTTTGGAGTTATCGGGAGAGCTGTGGTTTGGCAGACAGGAAGGGGGAGAAAGTACCAGGGAAAGGGTGTGATCAAGGGGTCAGTGGCAGAAGAAATGAAAACAAGGCACAGTGAGTAGATTAGCTTGAGAGGATAAAAGAGTGTAAATGGAGAAGAAGGGAATGGATGTTGCCGATCTGTACTTCCCAAGCGCTTAGTACGGTGCTCTGCACACAGTAAGTGCTCAATAAATACGACTGAATGAATGAAGAAGAGAGTTGATGGACTGCCTTAAAGCCAATGTTTAGGCATTTCTGTCTGATGGGGAAAGGAATGAACGACCATTGGAGGTTTGTGAAGACTGGGGAGATGTGTGCAGAATGACATTTTAAGCAAATGATCCAGGCAGCAGAGTGAACTATGCACTGGATTAGAAGGCTAACCAAGCTAAGATATCAATCAATTCATCAATCAAGCAGGGATAACAATAGCTGGGAGAAGCAGCATAGTTTCCTGGGAGTCACAGGTCCTGGGTTTTAATTCGGTTCTGTCAACTGCTTGCTTTGTGACCCTGAGTAAGTCACTTAACTTCTCTGTGCTTTAGTTTCCTCAACTGTAAAAGGGGATTAAATCCTCCTCCCTCGACTTAGACTGTGATCACCATGTGGGAAAGAAACTCTGTCCTTCCTGATTGACTTCTATCACCCCAGCCCTTAGAACAGTGTTTGACACATAGTATGCACTTTATAAATATAATTGTTTTTATTAAATGGTAATAATGAGGAGTGGGCTGCAGCAGGAACAGATCAAGAACAAAGAAGAGTTTGCCTTTGATCGAGCTGCTGATTAGTTTGTATCCACCCCAGCGCTTAGTACAGGTGTTGGCACAGAGTAAGCTCTGAACAAATACTACAATTATTATTATTATTTGGCTTTGTGGGGTAGGGGACTGTGGAGGGGATAGAGTGTGGAGCAGGGATGGGTTGGTGGGAGAGAGGTGATTGGGTGTAATGCTGAGGAAAAGTAAATTGGGGGTGGGGGGAGAGAAGGACAGTGATGTGATGAGCAGTGGATGGAAGGGGAGATGATAAGTCCTACGTCTTCAAAGACAGCTGCTTCCAAGCCTCTTCATAAGTGATACTGATGGTACTGCTTAGGGAAGCCACCATATACCATCTGACAGTCTTTCTAAAGATGTGCCAGCCTTCTTGATTCCATTTTTACTTCTTTGTGCCCTGCTGCATCACTGACAGCAAGCTCCACATTGTCAATGAAGATCTTTGGTTGTGTGCAGGGTTTCCTTTGTGCCAGACTGATTCATCCCTTCAGTTCTCTTTAAGCTGTTTTGACAGGGCACAAGAGTTTACAATCTTTTTCGTGTCTTCTGGGAAGTGTGCATCTACATACACCCTCATACACATACAACTAGACTGTGAGCCAGTTGTTGGGTAGGGACCGTCTCTATGTGTTGCCGACTTGTACTTCCCAAGCACTCAGTACAGTGCTCTGCACACAGTAAGCAAAACGAAACAAGACAGATGGTTGGGATAAATGGGGGCAGACTAAGAGCAGAGGGTTTGTTCCATTCCTTCGAGAGCAGACAAAGTAGAAGGTTGCTAGAGGTGACATTTTCTTCAGTCTTTGACCATCTCCTATAAGCCTTTTTTATTTTTCACCTCTTGTTCCTTTAGAACACAAAATGAAAAAAATGTCCAGGCCATGAAGTTTTCATTTAAAAATCAGCTTAAAAAACGTCTTTCTATTTTTAAATAAAAAAAGTTTCTGGTTACAGACTTCCAAGCCTCATTTGCGATAATGAAGCAAGTGAATTGTAGAGGAAGTGCCTTTTCACTCTGAGCACTCTCTCTCTCTCTCTCTCTCTCTTTCTCTCTCGCTCTCTCTCGCTCTTTCTCTCAGACTTCGTAGCAAACTCGGCCTGAGTCTCAAAATAGTTCTTTAATATAGCATTTCCAACAGGCAGCTCCAATTCCAGGCCAATCACTATCATAATATTCATACACAATACTGGGCACGGAGAGTAAGGGGGCATCGCAGGAGAATATTGGAGGATAAAAGATTTACATGCCTAGATATTAAGTTGTTTTTCAAGCACAAGGATAGTGATTACAGTTACAGCCTAATTCCATACACTATGCAAGTGCCAGGATAAAATAAGCAAAATCTCATTTGAATAAATTCCAGTTTTGATCCTTTGAATTGTTTGAATGCACATGCGGTAAGTGAAACAAACCCGAACTTATACACGAGAAGGGTAATTTCCTAGCCCAAGTGTTGGCAATCTGTGGTTAAAAAACAGTCACTATTCTTTAGCCAGGAATTTTGCATGTTTTCTTCAGAAATATCCCATCTATGCAGAAGGCACCCAAAATAACATATGGCACGTTTAATTCTAGGAGATGGGTTGGGGCTTTAGCCTCTTTGAGAAGTCAGACTTCTTCAGATGGGAGCCATAGCAGGCAGGAAAACAGCGAACACGCTCGGGGAAGAAACATTTCCCACTGAAAATATTGGTTTGGCCTGATTACTCAGGGTAAGACTGAAGCAGAGCGTCAGCGTAACTTCTTCCCAAGGGCTTAGCACAGTGCTCTGCACACCGTAAATGCTCAATAAATATGATTGAATGAATGAACTACAGTCGATTTAGTGCCGGGAAGCCAGAACCAACAGTAAGGAACCCCTCAGCCCAAGTCTCACTGCCGAGCTCGCCCCCAGGCTAGAAACCCAGTCATCAGTTCACCTAACTTGAGAGAGCATTTGAGGCTTTTCTTCCCCCGCCACCCACCCCCACCTCAGCTCACTCCTGCCCAGCAGAGTCTCAGGACAGTCCCCAGAGCCCCATGGGAGCAAACGAATGCCAGCAGTCCCGGGGAAGCAGCCAGCAATTGTGTGCCCAGTTAGGTTGGTTGGTATGCCTGGATGAAGAAGGGTATCATGGCTGAAATAACCCTTGTCTGAATCGGCTCCGCCTAGCAGGCTGACCCCTCTCAGGGTCACGCCTGGAGAGTTTCCAGTCCTCTACCAGTCTCGACTATGGCGGGGAGAGTCAAACAGAGGCACACCCATTCCATTCCTAGCTTGGGCAGTGGCTAGCGAGTGGAAGGCGATCTGCTACAAGTCAAAACTCACCCGTGCGGGGCAGCAGTGGCATGGGAAAGAGTCGAGGGCAGAGACTCAAGTTGACTGCGTGGAAGGAGGCAATGGTAAACCACTTCCATATCTTTACCAAGAAAACTCTATGGATCCACTACCAGAATGATTGCAGATGGAGGTGGGGCGTTCTGGGAGAGATGTGTCCATGGCATCGCTATGGGTAGGAGATGTCTCGACGGCATAAGACAGGACCGTGCGAGAAGCAGCAGGGCTCA
Source organism: Tachyglossus aculeatus (assembly GCF_015852505.1). Classification (NCBI taxonomy): domain Eukaryota; kingdom Metazoa; phylum Chordata; class Mammalia; order Monotremata; family Tachyglossidae; genus Tachyglossus; species Tachyglossus aculeatus. The sequence continues at coordinate 60,227,390 of NC_052098.1, forward strand.
GTGGAAAGAGCACGGGCTTTGGAGTCAGAGGTCAGGGGTTCAAATCCCAACTATGCCAATTGTCAGCTCTGTGACTTTGGGCAAGTCACTTAACTTCTCTGTGCCTCAGTTACCTCATCTGTAAAATGGGGATTAAAACTGTTAGCCCCCCGTGGGACAACCTGATCACCTTGTTACCTCCCCAGTGCTTAGAACAGTACTTTGCACATAGTAAGCACTTAATAAATGCCATTATTATTATTATTATGACTGGGCCAGGCCCAAACGTGGAACCCTGGGGCCCTCAAAAACATTAGGACTTTCCCCCTTTATTAACTTGGGAAACCTGTCACCAATCCTTCAGCTCTAGCCGCCCACCTAATAATCTCCTCTGGCCTGTCAGTATTTAGGAGGGGCTGTACATTCCCCCTGCCACAGTATATCTGAAATAAAGCAACCATTTCCAAAGGTTTCTCCGTTTGTGGTGGGCGGGGGGGCGGGGGAGAGGAAAGGAGGGGGAAACTGAAATGATTTGATGATCCAGTCAAGGAACATGGACCAAATGGGGAGCATTAAAGGAAAGAAGGAGCCAAGAAAGATCAGGTCATTTTCTAATTGCTATTATAATTATTATAAGTGTGGTATTTGTTGAGTGCTTATTATGTACCAAGCACTGTATTAAGTGCTGGGGTAGATACAAAATAGTGAGGTCCCACATGGGGCTCACCGTCTAAGTAGAAGGGAGAAGAGGTACTGAAGTCTCATTTTGCAGATGTTAAGTGACTCACACAAGGTCACACAGCAGGCAAGTGGCCATGTCTTCTAAATCCCAGGCCATGCTCCCAGGCCTTTCCACTAGGCCATGCTACTTCTCACCCACAGACAGTGAGAGGGCTGCGGCCCCTCTCTGGGGCTAGAAACTGCCTAGCCAGGGCTATACATGGCTTAGAAAATGGTGACAAAGTTCTCCTGTCCTTGGAACTGGGGCATATGAGGACTGCTGACAGCGGTGGAGGCAACGGACAAATAGGAGGAGAGAAGAAAGGAGGCAGAGCCATCCCTGAATAGGGACAATCAGAGCAATCGCCCCAGGCAGCGCTTACTATGTGCCAAGCACTGTTCTAAGCAGTATCACTTCCCCTCCTCCTCAGCAACACTTTGGATAGTCCCACCCTTCATGGAGAGATGTCACCAACTCGGGGGGCTGGGGAAAGAAGGAAGAAGAAGGAATTCCCACCCTCTAAATCTCTTCTCCAGCCCCCGACCCCCAATTTCCTGGGCCCTGCAATTCAACTGTATTTACTGAGAGCTTACTGTGTGCAAAGCACCGTACTGAGCGCTTGAGAGAGTACAATATAACAATAAGCAGACACACTCCCTGCCCACAACAAGCTTACAGTCTGGAGGGGGAGACCGATATTAATATAAATAAATAAATTACAGATATGGACATAAATGCGGTGGGGCTTGGCTGAATAAAGGGAGCAAGTCAGGGCGATGCAGATGGGAGTGGGAGAAAAGGAAAGGAGGGCTTAGTTAGGGGGGGCTTCTTGGAGGAGATGTGCTTTCAATAAGGCTTTGAAGGAGGGGAGAGTAGTTGTTTGTCTGATATGAGAAGGGAGGGCATTCCAAGCCAGAGGCAGGACGTGGGTAAGAGGTAGGTGGCAAGACAGTGCGGGAGGCAGCATGGCCTAGTGGCAAGAGCACGGGCTTGGAAATCAGAGGATGTGCGTTTTAATCCCAGTTCTGCCCCTTGTCTGCTGTGTGGCCAGTCACTTAACTTCTCTTAGTCACCTCATCTGTAAAATGGGGTTAAGACTGTGAGCCCCATGTGGACTGGGACTGTGTCCAACCGGATTATCTTGTATCTACCCCAGTGCTTAGAACAGTGCTTGGCACAAAGTAAGCACTTAATACTATTATTATTATCGAGGTACAGCAAGAAGGTTAGCATTAGAGGATTGAAGTGTGCAAGCTGGGTTGTCATAGGAGAGTAACAAGGAGGGGGCAAAGTGATTGAGTGGGCTAGTTGTCTTGGGACTGGTGGACTATGGTGGCAGCTCTGCTCCTCTTCCCTTCTGTGCCACCGCCCCCCTCCCCAAAACCCAGGACTCTGTAGCATGAGCCCAACTCATGGAAGACCTTCTTTATCTTCAGGTCTCAGCTAGGGTCTCTCAGGCTATCATGGCCGACTGGAACCAGCCCCAACTCAGTTGTGGTATAAGAAAAATTTCCGGAACTCGTGTTCAGGCGCAATGGAGGGGATGAAGGGTGGGATGGGGCTGGGGAGGGTCTGCGTGCCATCCATCACTGCCCCCCTGCCATCTGCTGTCTCTTTGGTCTCCAGCAGCTGCGGCCCCACCTCTTCCATGCACATTACCCCAAGTTCTGAGGCTGTGTGCCCAGCGCTGTCTTCGGTGGCTGGCTAGCCAGCCATCCCCTCCTGTCCCCAGCAAAGCCCTTTCACCGACAGATCGTGGAGTGGGGCCGGAGTGAGTGTGGCAGGGTGGTGGTGTCTTAGAAGATTTATTTGACTGCAGTTTAGAGAATACTCCTGGAGGCCATCCTGGCTCTGTCCCTGACAGGCCAAAATTTTAGGCCCCAAACCGGCACCTCACATTAAGTACTCTGATGTGGTTGGACATCCATATTCCTGAGGCTTGGGGCCCTACTTCGAACCAAACTCTTTCCCCCTTTCTCTCCTGCCTCTCCTTGGCCCTCCTTCTTATCCAGACCTCTCTCCCCCTCAAACTGTGGCAGTGTCTGGCCTGGGTCTGAAACTGGGACAGTAAGGTACAGAAACAGTCAAAATGATCTCACCTTTCCGCTGGCAGCCTTGGGCCCAACTTGTTCTCATGGTGTTCCCCTCTCCCCTAAGCTGGGCTTAGAACCTTCCACCTTTTATCAACAGGTGGAAGGTTCCCCGCCATCTCTTCCCTGTCCCCCTTCCCCTACTTGGCTCCAGAGTCACCCTACTCCCCTTGGCTTGAAATGGTCAGCACCTGGGACTACTCTACACCTATTTATCCGTCCGGAAAATGGGGATGATGCTGCCTCTCACCCTCATGGGGGGTTCTGTGAAGACAGAATTAAACCATAATGAAGACGCTTCCTCCACAGAAGGGACTAACCATATGGAGCTGGAGTGGCCTGGAGTGGATGCAGTTTTCAAGGGGGTTTGGATCGTTTCCAAGGGGTAGCAGGGCTTGACTAAGACCCTGGAGACCTGCATGCCCAAGAATGGGGATTGTCATCATCATCATCAATCGTATTTATTGAGCGCTTACTGTGTTCAGAGCACTGCACTAAGCGCTTGGGAAGTACAAGTTGGTAACAACTTGTCAGTAGATTGTCACCCCAGGAAGAAAAAAGCCTCTAGATGGTGTGCCTTAATAATAATAATAACATTTATTAAGCACCTACTATGTGCAAAGCACTGTTCTAAGCGCTGGGGAAGCTACAAGGTAATCAGGTTGTCCCACGGGGGGCTCATAGTCTTCATCCCCATTTTGCAGATGAGGTCACTGAGGCACAGAGAAGTTAAGTGACTTCATTCATTCATTCAATCATATTTATTAAGCGCTTACTGTGTGCAGAGCACTGTACTAAGCGCTTGATAATGATGGTATTTGTTAAGCACTTACTATGTGCGAAGCACTGTTCTAAGCGCTGGGGGGGAAACAAGGTGATCAGGTTGTCCCACGTGGGGCTCCCAGTCTTAATTCCCATTTTACAGATGAGGTAACTGAGACACGGAGAAGTCAAGTGACTTGCCCAAAGTCACACAGCTGACAAGTGGCGGAGCCAGGATTAGAACCCACGACCTCTGACTCCCAAGCCCAGGCTCTTTCCACAAAGTCACACAGCTGACAATTGAGGTTAGGGACCATGACTGCCCACATTATTGTATTGTACTCCCCCAAGTGCTTAGTACAGTAATAATAATAATGATAATAATAATAATAATAATGGTGGCATTTGTTAAGCGCTTACAATGTGCAAAGCACTGTTCTAAGCGCTGGGGAGGGTACAAGGTGATCAGGTTGTCCCACAGGGGGCTCACAGTCTTAATCCCCATTTTACAGATGAGGTAACTGAGGCACAGAGAAGTTAAGTGACTTGCCTAAAGTCACACAGCTGACAAGTGGCAGAGGTGGGATTAGAACCCATGACCTCTGACTCGCAAGCCTGGGCTTTTTCCACTGAGCCACGCTGCTTCCCTACAGTGCTCTGTACAAAGTATGCATTCAATAAATACCGTCGCTCGACCGATTAACTGGGGCTAAAAGCAAGGTGTTTCATCAGGGGCAAGCTTCCAGATGCCCTCTGCTAAATCACAATCTGGTGAGCTGAAGGGGGCTGCCTTTTGGATCAGGACTAATCAATACCAAGACTGGTACTGATTGTCCTGATTGTCCAAGACTGAACTCCTTGTCTTCCCTCCCAAACCCTGCCCTCTCCCTGACTTTCCCATCACTGTTGACGGCAGTACCATCCTTCCCGTCTCACAAGCCCGCATCCTTGGTGTCATCCTCGACTCCGCTCTCTCGTTCACCCCTCACATCCAAGCCGTCACCAAAACCTGCCGGTCTCAGCTCCGCAACATTGCCAAGATCCGCCCTTTCCTCTCCATCCAAACCACTACCCTGCTGTTTCAAGCTCTCATCCTATCCCGTCTGGACTACTGTATCAGCCTCCTCTCCGATCTCCCATCCTCTTGTCTCTCCCCACTTCAATCCATACTTCACGCCGCTGCCCAGATTGTCTTTGTCCAGAAACTCTCTGGGCATGTTACTCCCCCCCTCAAAAATCTCCAGTGGCTACCAATCAACCTGCGCATCAGGCAGAAACTCCTCACCCTGGGCTTCAAGGCTGTCCATCACCTCGCCCCCTCCTACCTCACCTCCCTCCTCTCCTTCTCCAGCCCAGCCCGTACCCTCCACTCCTCTGCCGCTAATCTTCTCACCGTGCCTCATTCTCGCCTGTCCCGCCGTCAACCCCCAGCCCACGTCATCCCCCTGGCTTGGAATGCTCTCCCTCCCAACATCCACCAAGCTAGCTCTCTTCCTCCCTTCAAGGCCCTACTGAGAGCCTACCTCCTCCAGGAGGCCTTCCCAGACTGAGCCCCCACCTTCCTCTCCCCCTCCTTCCCCTCCCCACCCCCCCGCCTTACCTCCTTCCCTTCCCCACAGCACCTGTATATATGTTTGTACGCATTTATTACTCTATTTTACTAGTACATATCTATTCTATTTATTTTATTTTGTTAATATGTTTTGTTTTGTTCTCTGTCTCCCCCTTCTAGACTGTGAGCCTACTGTTGGGTAGGGACCGTCTCTATATGTTGCCAACTTGTACTTCTCAAGCGCTTAGTACAGTGCTCTGCACACAGTAAGCGCTCAATAAATATGATTGATTGATTGATTGATTACCGGAATCTATTATGGAAGGGACTCTCTGGTTTGAAGCGGACCTCCCTCCCTTGAACCCCCACAAACCTCTAGGAAAGCCTAAAACTACCCTTCCTCAACAGAAATTCTTGAGATTAGAGGGACTGATGGAAGCTGAACTGAGATGATGGGCCTGAAACCACATCAGGAGACTTCTTCTCCAGCCACCTCCTCAAGGAGTCCACCATCACAACCCTTCCTAATGTTGGGAAGCTGAACTCTCGCAGGACCAGGAGTTGACATCTGTGGTTACTCCAGTTCAGGGTCTAGAAAATATGACCCTTGAGGTTCTAGGACTTTAACAGTGCTTACTGTGTGCAGGGCATTCTACTAAGTGCTTGGGAAAGTACAATATAACAGACACATTCCCTGCCCACAGTGAGTTTACAGTCTAGAAGGGGAGATAGACATTAACATAAATAAAGAAATTACAGATATGTACGTAAGTGCTGTGGGGCTGGGAGGGGGGAATGAATAAAGAGAGCAAGTCAGGGTGACAGAGAAGGGAGTGGGAGAAGAGGAAATCAGAGCTTAGTCAGGGAAGGCCTCTTGGAGGAGGTCTACCTTCAGTAAGGCTTTGAAGGCCGGGGGAGAGTAATTGTCTGTCGGATTTGAGGTGGGGAGGTGTTCCAGGCCAGAGGCAGGATGCGGGCGAGGGGTCGGCGACGAGATAGATGAGATCGAGGTACAGCGAGGAGGTTAGCCTTAGAGGAGTGAAGTGTGTGGGCTGGGTTGTAGTAGGAGAGTAGTGAGGGGAGATAAGAGGGGGCAGGACAATTGAAGGCTTTAAAGCCAATGGTGAGGAGTTTCTGTTTGATGCGGAGGTGGATCGGCAACCACTGAAAGTTCTTGAAGAGTGGGGAAACATGGCCTGAACGTTTTTGTAGAAAAATGAGCCGGGCAACAGAGTGAGGTATGGACTGGAGTGGGGAGTGACAGGAGGCAGGGAGGTCAGCAAGAAGACTGATACAGTAATCAAGACAGGATAGAATAAGTGACTGGATTAAGGTAGTAGCTGTTTGGATGGAGAGGAAAGAGCGGATTTTAGTGATGTTGTGAACGTCGATCTGACATGATTTAGTGATGGATTGAATGTGTGGGTTGAATGAGAGAGAGGAGTCAAGGATAACGTCAAGTTTACGGACTTGTGAAACAGGAAGGATGGTGGTGCCGCTTACAGTGATGGGAAAGTCATGGAGAGGACAGGGTTTGGGTGGGACGATAAGAAGCTAGGCCAGATTGAAGGGGGTCAAGTAGAAAACTGGAGGAGAGGAACTGGAGATGACTCGCTCAAGGATTTTGGAAAGCAACACTAGGAGGGAGATGGGGCGATAACTTGAGGGAGCCCTGGGGTCAAGAGAGGGTTTTTTTAGGATACAGAAGACGTGAGCGTGTTTGAAAGCAGTGGGGAAAAAGCCATTGGAGAGTGAACAGTTGAAGATGGCAGCAGGAGGGAAGAAGAGAGGGGGAAAGTGCTTTGATAAGATGCGAAGGGATGGGGTTGGGGGCACAGATGGAGGGGGTAGATTTTGAGAGAAGGCAGGAGAGCTCCTCTTGAGATACTGCTAGGAAAGATGGAAGAGTTGAAGAAGGGGTAGGAAGAGGAAGGGGCTGGAAAGGAGCAGAGGAAACTTTAAGGAGATCATGCCTGATGGTTTCAATTTTTCCTCAATAAAGTAGGTGACCAGGTCATTAGGGACAAGAGATAGGGGAGGTCTTGGGACAGGAGGTTTGAAGAGGGAGTTAAATTTCAGAAACAACTGGTGAGGACAATGGGCACGAGAGTCAAGAAGGATAGAGAAATGATGTTGCTGGGCACAGGAGAGAGCAGAGTAAAATAATAATAATAATGGCATTTATTAAGCACTTACTATGTGCAAAGCACTGTTCTAAGCGCTGAGGAGGTTACAAGGTGATCAGGTTGTCCCACGGGGGGCTCACAGTCTCAATCCCCATTTTCCAGATGAGGTAACTGAGGCACAGAGAAGTTAAGTGACTTGCCCAAAGTCACACAGCTGACAACTGGCTGAGCCGGGGTTGAACCCATGACCTCTGACTCCAAAGCCCGGGCTCTTTCCACTGAGCCACGCTGCTTCTCAGGCAAGGATCAACTCAAGGTGAATGAGGTCGGCCTGATGTCTGGATTTCTGCCAGCAGAGCTCTTTGGCTCATGCACAGGAGAGAAGCGAGTGGACTGTGGAGGTGACCCAAGGCCGCGGGTTAGTGGTATGAGATTGACGAAGGGATAGGGGAGTGAGTGAGTTGAGGTCAGTAGAGAGGTTGGAGTTTGAGGGCGTCAATTTGGTCATCAAGGGAAGGTAGTTTGGTATGGAGACTAAATGGAGCATGATGACTTGAGGAAACTGAAAGAGGTCAGAAGATCAGAGGTCTCTGTTGGGGGACAGGACAGATTTGTGGGGAGGGGGTTTGTGGGAGAGAAGGCAGGTGAGGAGCTTACTCCCATTTAATCCATCCCCTCCCCTGCTACTATCCCTCCCTCTCTTCTTCTTTGGCCCCAAACCCCAGCCAAACAGGGTTTGCAGAACCCTCTCCATTGTGAGCAAATCCCCTTTCACTCTTGACCTGTTTCAATCGCATTTATTGAGCGCTTACTGTGTGCAGAGCACTGTACTAAGCACTTGTACTATGTACTAAGACAGTGTACTAAGACCTGTTCCCAAAGAGTGAATGATTGAATAAATGAATGAATGAACCCAGTCACTTCTCCTCCTCACCATCACTGAAACCTGTCTCTCCCCAGATCACACCATCTTCCCCGTCATTCTCTCAATCAATGGTATTTATTGAGCACTTACTAGGTGGAGAGCACTGTTCTAAGCACTTGGGAGAGTATAATACAACAGAATTAACAGATATGTTCCCTGCCCATAAGGAGCTTACAGTCTAGAGGGGGAGACAGACATCAATATAAAGAAATAATTTATAATATATAATTTAAAGATATGTACATAAGTGCTGTGGGGTTGGGAGTGGGGAGACTATCATGTGTCCAAAGCTCATAGATTGAGGTCTTTCTCCCACTCTCCTAGATCCACACCCCATCTGTCCCTCTTTCTCCACGTTTGAAGCTCACGTCATCCACCCCATCCTCCCACTTCAACTACTAGTTGCTGGAATTTTCTGACTGCCATCCCCACCGCCCAATTTTCCAAGTGATTTGGATAGACACCTCTCTTTCCTCCCTCTCTGTCATTACAATGACCTTCGGGGACTCCAAGATCAACGTGGGCATTTCTGACAACCTCCCAGCTGCCTGCTTCCTCTCAGCCTTGCTGGCCTCCTGCTTCATCCCACCTAACCCACTCTCCAGTTAGAGGGTAGGGAACACATCTATTATGATACTGTCTTCTCCCAAGCACTTATTACAGTACTCTGCACACAGTAAGTGCTCACTAAATACCATAGAATGATTGATTGACCACTGATTGTCATGGGAGACTCGAAACCCACCCACAGGAAGTACTCAATAATGTCAATATTCAACAGGTATAAAGCAAACACCTGGGCCAGGAAACGATCTGTGGGGGTGGTGGCTTTTAGGGAGTCACCATTCCCCAGGCACTACCAAACAGATGTTCAGTGACTCCCAGCTCCAGCCTCCAGGAGAGGAATTATTGAGGAACCCTTTCCCCACTTCTCATATGTCAGGTCAGTTCTGGAAAGAAAATACGCGGGGACCACTTTTCAGAAAAAAAAAAAGCCCTGACTAAAGTCATAATCCACCATCTAGGCTAGAATGATTAATTATGACTGCCAGAGTCTTTGATTTTTCCAAGATAGCTTATCCAGTTAGACATCAATTTCTTTCCTTCCCACATAAGACATTTCCCTTTTAAGGCTCATTAAGTTATCTTTAAAAGAAAGAAACTACTGTGCTCTATTGAATGCATTAAACAAGACACTTTTATATTAAAAGTTTCACATTAAATATACATCTTTATACATCGTATCACACAAAATTTGAACATGACAATTTTGCATTCAAAGTCTCCATTAAACCATTAAGACAGTAGATACCCAATACACAAACAACAGTAGTTACTGATAAGTGACACACAAACAGTTGATTATGATTGGCACATTGCTCGGCAAGGAAGAATTTTCGGAAGAACAGCTCTCAAGGTATTGGAGGTGAAAAATTTCTCCTGATCTCACCCGAGAGATTTCATCAGTGTTTAGGTCATGAAGAAGGTGCAATGATTATAAACTAGCGCCATGTCTTTCATTGGTTCTATTCAGAAAGGACCTCTCCATTTTGCCTCTGCTGTTGTTGTTTAGTAAGTTAACATCAAAGGCAGAAGGGTGTATTCCGAGAACCCCAGAGGCCAAAATCATCCACGGAGCTGCAGGAAACACATATACAGAGCCCCGTTACACAAACCTCCTCCCCATGTCCCGACACTGCATTCACTGAGTCTTCTATACAGTCAGGCCACTCTCGGGGAAGAGATTGGCAGTTCAGTTCAGTTCAATCTACTTTTTCTCTGCTTATCGTTCCACCAGAAAGGGGACCGAACGGATACGGAGCAAGTCAACCGGGATCATTTCCCACATAGCAATGAGTACCCTTCGGGTTACAGTTCAATTAGGCAGCCAAACAATTTAAAGCAGAGAGTGCCATTTCATTCTGTGGCAAATACTGAACATTTGTTCTTAAACGATGTCTTCCGTTGGCTCTGCATTTGGGTTCTTTCTGAAGGATCAAATTTACACTCGTTCTCCGTGTATTTGAAAATCTATTTTCATTTTTGTAAAGTGCAAAACCAACACAACACGGGAGGATAGCATTAGATAAGCCTTTTGGAAGGAGAAGACACCATTCTTCGAGTAACCTTGAAACCAGGTGAGGATTTGACTGTCCAGTTTGACCTCATTGCAGTCTGGGACAACAAAGACTTCTAGCCTTTGTGATCTTTCTCTAATGACTCCACCACGGATATTTTTAGTTTAGACTCGGTGGGCTAAAGATTTCTCCCCACAAGCCTGTCATCCTCCACCCCCTCCAAAAAAAATCCAAAAACGAAACCCCACAACATCTTCCTTTCAAAACGGCATCTTGGTCGATCTGATGGTACACCAGGGCCGTTTACACTTTATCCATTTAGGAAAACCTCTACGCTTTATCCATTTAGGAGAAGCTCTACACAGCAGAGTATCTGTTCCTTCACAACTGAGCACTAAGGTACTGTCAGAAAGGTAATGTCAGGGGGCAACCCCCATGCCTTCCCCCTCATTGGCCCTTTATACAATTTTACAGCAAGTTAAAACAGCTTGAGGAAGCCATCCCAGGGAGACAGCTGAAGATGCTAGAAACGCTACGGTGGGGACTACTTTCTTTCCTTAGATGAAATACAGCTTAATTATTTATTCTCATTGCCTGTTGCTGACAGGCCAGCCCTAAAAAAGCCCACATAACTCAAATGTGAGCAGTTCTGAAAGAGAATAATAGCTTCAATTGTTAGCTGTTCAAGAAAATATGAATACACGCTGACAAAGAGGAAACATCCACAATTAGAGGAAGAAGAGGGAGAGGCTCATAAAATAAAACAACAACCCAACAACCAAAAAACTTTTAATGGGCTGTGCAGGCATGATTATTATTTGCTTCTACCATTGGTAAGCAATGCCACATACTGCAACCTATTACATAGCCACTGTAGCAAAAAGGGGCATTTTCAGAGCTGAGGCGCAGGAGAAAGGGGAGCGGGGAAGGGTAAAATTACGGTTATGAAGGAAGGGGGGAGATTTACAATCACTTCAATAAGCAAAGACAGAGTTACAGTGCAAACAAACTCCTGTTTTTATTTAAGTCACGTGTACTGAGCATTTTGGGGGAAAGGTTTTCACGCAAAAAAAATCCCACATTGACGACACTGTCCAGGGAGATGTGCATCCCCTGCTTCGGAACAAATTCAGTTTGTACAAATGTCATCGGGTCTTTACAAAGTGTTATGCACATCTGTACAAGTCAGACCAGACTCGCCTGCTTACAGGACCGTTAATAATGTGGCATATAGTCCTTCCCATTCCCCTGAGGACAAAAAGTGATTCGTTACAGAATGGTAACAGCTTCCTTTTTGGAGGCTGCCCTTGCCTTGGCATTTCACTCTCTGGAAGTGCAGACTCTTAACTTGCTTGCACGTCATAAAAAAAAAATACAGGCGAAAATAAAGTACTTAAAGTAATCTTGTCTCATGGAATGTATCTGAAAATGCAAAATGGGCAAAATGTTGAGGTTTATTTTCCTTGGAAACTTAACTGCGACTCTTGCCAAAGCACGCAAGCTGAATTAGAAACGATCAAGTTCTCAAGTCAGAAGCGGTATCTCTGGGAATCCTCGTCTATCTTGAGGAAGAAAGCGTAAAAACCAACCCATGGAAGAGACTGCTGGGCGGAAAGGGAAGGGTTTTGTTCCTAAAAAGGAAGCTCCTCATTCGGACGGAAAGCCACCACGCAACAATCCTTCCAAGAAGGGGAAAGCAAAATGCTTCTGCAGCTTCGGTGATGGATGAGATCCAGGGAAATCTGTGGCAGCCGACAGTGGCAGCCACTGACCAAGACCCCCCTCTGATTCTTGGCGAAGATTTTTAGCCAACTGTGTATATTTAAAAAACTCGGCTCTAAACATTTCAACCAGTCAGTGCCGGAGTCAACTCGAACAACTTCGAATTGATAGATAAAGGGTGAAAAACAGGCAACAGAATACTTAGTATTAGTTTGGGAACCCTCTGGTGTCTGGTCCTGTGTTCTTGTCACGTTGTACAATGGAGCAGGATTTTCCAGGGCTGCAAGCAATGATTATCCCAATATATATTTTTTTCAATCAGCACATACCCTAAGCATATTTGGCGAGGGGGGATAGAATTGACAGGAAGGTGTCAATTAACAATGGACATTTTCACAGCCTTCTCATGGTCTGCCCTGTATGCAAAGATAAAATCTCAACTTCAATCCCGGATGAAGAAACACAGCATTACCAACAGAAACTAGTCAGTACTGATGGGTTCTTTAACCAGGTCAGACACCCACGTGTGAATCACAGTTTCGAGTGGTGCCAGACCTCATTTGGAAACTAGGAGGAGGCTTATGTTTGGATTTCTGAGGCAGCAGAACTTCACGATTTGCTTCTTTTCAGGAACTGAGTGGTAACGGAAAGGAATGCCGGGATGGTCTGTTTGGTTGTTGCATTGGTCTAATTTCTTTTCAAGTGGGGACCAGACTCCATTACGCAACCTTACGCTTCTTTGACCTTTAGATGCCCTACAGAGAAGCCAGTTTTACAATTTTCCGCATACTATACTGCTATTCAACCTCCCTTGGAGAACTGCAAAGGCCATTTAAGAAAGGTTTTTCCAACCCCCAGGCAAAAAGGAAGTTGGGTACTGTTAGCTGGCTACCTCAGTGGGAATCAAACCATACCCTACACTTGCCAAGATAAAAATCAACAACGGAAGCAGTGAGGGCCTTTTGAAGGTCTGAACCCCAACCCTCCCCTTCTAATGACTTTAGTTCCACAACCTAAACATGGGTCACATTGCACTAGTACAACAGAAAACAGAATCCACCGTGTCCAACTTGGTCTGTGAGTGAGTACAGTCACCCTCTGAGATTTATTGTTGTACCAAAAAAAATATATATATTAAACCACTATTTTATTTACATTCCCTATTCATAAATAATTGAACTTTTTTTGCAGGAGGCAAAATGATTCTGTTAAGGATCTCCTAATTACCTCAGATAAAGGCCTTCTCTGTTGGATCAGCCTAAAAAACTGTGTGCAAACACCCCCCCCAGATACACACACACACACACACACACACACACACACACACACACACACACACTCCCCCCCCACCCCCCACTGCACCCGCACACAGGAAAAGGGGCAGAGTTACAAGAACTTGTGTGCCAAACCACGCCAATGTGCCAACTATCTCTAGGTCACCAAAGAATCAGCGTTTGTTCTTGCGGTCGGTAAAGGTGTAGAGTACAGCACCAGTGGAAAATGATTTTTACCATATGCAGGTGTGAACGAGTAGGAGAACAAAGAAACAAAAATCCTCAGAGCTCACTTGGGGCTCCAAGCTGCTTTGCTTTGTTTACCGTTGAAGGCAGATCTTTGGATTTGAAAATATTTTAATTCTCAGAAGGAAAGGCAAAGGGGTGGGGGTGGATTACCTTGTTATCACATTTAAATATGATCCCCCCCTCCTTAAATAGAAACATAGTTCTAACCACATGCAGTAGTGCAATAGTACCATACATACTACAATAGTTTTTATACAGCTAGCAAATCTAAAGGTTAAAGGCAGTAAGTCTCCATTTCCAAGATCCGTCCAGAGCCCTGGCCATCATCGCGGAGGACGGATCTCGCAGAGCAAGACGGACTCTTGCTTGGTTGCTGGTCCATCCCCTCCCGTCCACAGGAAGGAGCGAGGTCAGACCTCTCATAGGGTTCGGACAGCCACGGGGTAAAGGAGGGATAAGTGTTCTGCTCCTTTAATTGGTAGTTTTTTGGTGGTGTAGTAGTGGATCACTTCGGGGACGCTGTCAAACGGAGGGCTGTTCTGACCCAGAATGTATTTCTCTTTGGTTTTTGTCAATTTCATGTGCATAAAGCCCTGACTGCTCCTGCAAAGAAAACAAGAAAGAGGAGATTATTGTGTTATTCAAAGTGGCTTCAACACGAGGCTGCCGTGTCCAACATGATCGCTTCCCTCTGTTGGCAAATGAGTGGATTTCAAATGCTGACGGGCAGCGGGGGCTACTTCGCAGAGAATTACGGAAATTCGTTGGAGCCAATGCTGCGGCGTCAGGCTAACTGCTCAATGCAGGACAGGGTCATTTCTCCCAGCAGAAGTAAAAATAATCAAGTCAAAGCCAAGTCCAAATTCCAGCTTTCCTGCTTACAATAATCAAAGCAAAATCGTGCCTGTCAGACGCCAAAGATAACTGCAACCTTTTGATTCCTTTTATCTCTCATCCCCAGAAACTTTTATATTTGGTACCTCTTCTTCAACCAGGATCAGAGCAGAAGGTTTGCCAGTTCTTCACGGCCCTATGTAAACTATAAGCGGACTTACTGCAAGGTCAACGTGATAACCTCTAATAGCTGGGCAAAAATTGCATTGCCCATCCACTCCTCAGCATCAGTGGTTTCCTGCCTCTTCCACTAGCGGACAAGCGGGCTCCTGATATGAAGAGATTAAGCAACCGAGCCTTTGATGGATGGGAAAGGTGGAAAATACCATATTCGGGGGTAATTCTCTGCACCTCACAGACCTTGATGGGTCGGGTCTCAGCCCCTATTTGGGAAGAGAGGCAACGCCTCCTCCCCTTTTTCCTTTCTGGATTGCTGGGAGGAAGTACCCAGCTCACTGTGGGGAAGTGCTTTGCGCTCCCTGGAAGAAAGGCATTGAAACCAAAGATGCTGCGTCTTTAATTAAAAATCCGGAAACTGGGTTGGGATTTGATAGGACAAGGAAGCTTGTGGGAGATCTTCTTTACCTGACATAATAATAATAATAATAATGATGGCATTTGTTAAGCATTTACTATGTGCAAAGCACTGTTCTAAGTGCTGGGGAGGCTACAAGGTGATCAGATTGTCCCACGTGGGGCTCACAGTCTTCATCCCCATTTTACAGATGAGGTAACTGAGGCACAGAGAATTTAAGTGACTTGTCCAAAGTCACAAAGCTGACAGTTGGTGGAGCTGGGATTTGAATCCATGACCTCTGACTCCCGAGCCCATGCTCTTTCCACTGAGCCACACGGCTTCTCTGTCTGGATTGAGCATCTGGATTGATCGATCTGTTCATATCCCTACACCTAAAAATTAGACAATTTATACTGCATGGCTAACGTCACTGCTCTGGTGTAGGCAGGTTCAGGATATGAGCTTACTCTCTGTCTCACCGTTAATTGAATGTTGTCACTGACTGAATCACTGAAGATTCTGAATATTCACTATCCCAATCAAATTAACATTATACTTGTTATTGTCTAAAAGGAAAAGCCACTACAGAGTATTTCTATAGAGTTATCTTTTTACAAGTTTCACAAGCTTAACCACTTGATATATTTCACCTGTGGCTGACTGGACCATTTTTTTCATATTCCTCAAGTCCTTCCCAAAATACGTCATCATTATCATTATCGTCAATGTATTTATTGAACGCTGACTGTGTGCAGAGCACATTACTAAGCGCTCTGTCGAATACAATACGACAGAGTTGGTAGAAACATTCCCTGCCCTCAGTGAACTTAATGTTACCACTCTTAGTAGCTCGCATAGCCTAAGAAATTCCACCCCACTTAGAAGCCAATAATTGTGACTTAAAACTGGTCACATTCTCCAGGTGTCTAATGAAAAAACCTGGGGGCTCTCCTGTCGTATGGAACAAAATTTTACAATTAAAACTTTCATTTCAATTTGAGGACTACTCTAATTAATCTCCATTCCAAGTGGTTGAAACATTTTCCAATTTATACTTTATGTATATGACATTCTCAATGGAATGGCTTAAGTAAATGTAAGCTCATATTTTTCAGATTTGTTGAAGCGATTCTCTGATGAAATGACCCTTCTTTGAGGAGCAGAAATCACCGCAGGCACTGTAATTATAATGTTGCCAGCCTAAAAAAAAAAAAATCTTGATTTAAATTTCAATTCCTTACAGGAATGATTCTCTTTTGAAACATAATTGCTCTCTAAACGATTTCCTTTAAGCCAAGGGTGACATCTCTAAATACATTATTATAGGGAGATATATTGTTCTGTTCCATCAGTTCATTATGCATTTCCTCAGCTGGTAAATGGCTTAAAGATTCTACCCCCAAATTAATGTGATCAGAGAAATAGGTACATGCTAATTGAAGAATCCAGTTAAAATTGAAGTCTTTAAACATTTACGCTTCTCCTTGGAGTCAAACTGGAGGCTTTTGTGCAACACTAAAAATATCGACAGAATTTAAATATTTCATCTATACATACATATATACTGGAAGTCAAAAAGGAAAAGGGTGTTGGGAGCCATCTTAAAAACACACCAGTCCGGCCAATTCCCGGAGGAAAGTACCCAAAATGGAGTTACTAATCCAGTGGATGCATTTGGAGATATTTTATCGAGCGTTGATAAAGGGTCCCCTGAAAACAGGAACGGAATCTACCGAACGGTATGGCAAATTCAGCTTCCCATTGAGAAATTCATACTACAGAGACCTGCCTGCTGGCTCTGTTTGAAAACGAGCAAAGAATGACTTTGGTCACCTGTTGCCAACACACCTACCGAATGCGACAAGAGTTGGGGGTGACGCTGGAGGTGACGGCTAGGTGACCCATTAGTTGCAGGGCACAATGTGGTCCTCTTTGCCGTGGCAGGACTCTGAGTGCTCCCCCCCTTCACCCGCATCTCTTGAGCCACTACCTGCCTTGGCCTACTCTGGCCCCCGAGAGACCCCTTGGTGTCTTGTCTTAGTAAGCGCTTAATAAATGCTATCATTATTATTATTATTATTATTATTATTACCGCGGCCTCTCGGATCAGGCATCCGAGGGTGGGACGCCTGCCGTTGGCCCTGCTCCCTGACGTACCCAGTTGCTGAGACTGACTCAGCTTCTGGTAGGCACTTCACCGGGTTCACGCTGGGAAGCAGGGCGCTCTTTGTATGTCAAACGGCAGTTTCTCGTAAAATATGACACTGGCAGGTGCTTTGGGAATAAATGAAAATCCATGCTAGCTTGTTTCAGCAAAGCGAGCAAGCCTTTATAGGACTGAGAACTTGTAAACTTCAATATGACCTCACGCCAGACCAGACTGCCAACTCTGATGACTGGCTTTATTGTATCGTGGACAAATGTTTATATAGGGGCTTTTCAGAGATGACAAGAAGGGTATAACGGGAGTTTATCTAAGGGAAAGTTTTATTAAATGAGGGACCTGCAAAAGAAAGCTGTCACGAAACTGAAAAGTGCACTCAGTCATGTGTGTCGCTATATATATTTTTATGGAACGTTATGCAATAAAAAATACCCGAAGAAGGAACGTATTCACAATATTATGCTCTAACGTGTTGGCTGTTGACCTTCTCATGAGCAACAAAGGTCGAATGCTTGGCTCTAAATCCTACCTGCTTTATTGGAGCTGATAAACAGTAAATATTCTGCCCTCTCCAAACATTTTTTTTTTTGGGTACGGTATCTGTTAAGCGCTCATTATGCACCAGGCACTGTACCAAGTGCTGGGGTAGATACCAGCTAATCAGGCTGGACACAGTGCATGTCCCACATGGGGCTCACAGTCTTAATCCCCATTTTAGAGATGAGGTAACTGAGGCACAGAGAAGTTAAGTGACTTCAGCTTGGGCAGCAAGTGGCGGAACAAGGATTGGAACCCAGGTCCTTCTGACTCCTAGGCCCACCCTCTATCTGCTGGGCCCTACTGCTTCTCAACACCAGCTTTGTCCCCCAAAAGAATGAAAGTTACTTTTTTAATGGTATTTGTTCATTCATTCATTCAATCGTATTTATTGAGCGCTTACTGTGTGCAGAGCACTGTACTAAGCACTTGGAAAGTACAATTCGGCAACAGAGACAGTCCCTGCCCAACAACTGGCTCACAGTCCAGCACGTACTGGGTGTCATACATTAAAGAAGCAGCATGGCTTAGTGGAAAGAGCCCGGTCTTGGGAGGCAGAGGTCGTGGGTTCTAATCCCGGCTCTGCCACCTGTCAGCTGTGTGACCTTGGGAAGTCATTTCGCTTCTCTGGACCTCAGTTACCTCATCTGTAAAATGGGGATTAAGACTGTGAGTCCCACGTGGGACAACCTGATTACCTTGTATCTATCCCAGTGCCTAGAACAGTGCTTGGCACATAGTAAGCGCTTAACAAATACCATAATTATTATACCTTGTTCTAAGTGCTGGGATAGGTTCAAATTAATTAGGTCTGACACAGTTCCTGTCCTGCCTGGAGAGAGAGCAGGTATCCCTATTTTACAGTTGAGGAAACTGAAGCACAGAAGTTAAGTGACTTGCCCAAGATCACATAGGAAGCAATCTGCAGAGATTAGAACCCAGGTCCTTCTGACTCTAAGGCCATGCCTTCTCAACTGGGCCATGCTACTTTCCCTCATATCTCTCTAACAGAGTGCTCAAACTCAGTTCAGGATTATGATGACAGCACTGAAACTTCCATCACGAGCATCCCCAGTCAGGCACTGTACCCTGACTTTCTAACAAACTCATCTGGCAACCTTCAAAAGTGAAATTAAAAAGCAAACCCATTTCGGTCAGTAGTAGCTAGGTTCTAATTAGTGCTCAGAGGGAGACACAGACACAGACACACACACATACAGAGATTCACCCTGGCCACTGGACCCTGAGCTGCCAGGCCTAAAAAGCTGGTCCAGGCAGACATTTGAGATGGATTTTATTTCTACTGAAAGATAAAAGTCCACATCCTAGGGAACAGAGTTCCAGTACTAAGCAGCAGGTGGACATTTGCAATGCAGATGGTTAAAAATACTCGGATAAATTGGGGGTGAGCTTAGGTCTGGGGTTTCATCATCCATAAGGAAGGAAGTCACCTTGAATGGATACACTTTCCCTTTTATTGAGCCTCTTTATGCGCTAGGGGATTGAGAGAAAGGAAAATAAAGGCCAAATCACTGGCTAGGTGCCTGAACACATTTAGTAGTTTTGCTCACAACCGGAGGGCGTCGGATGCACTAAGTGAAATGGCAAGAATTTGGGTGACGTCTCGGAGGCTGAAAGGATGGGGCAGCAGCAGATCATTAACTAATCCACACCAAGGGTTGGGAAGGTAGACCCAATGCTAGAGAAAGAGAAGGATGGCAGAAGAACGAGCAGCTCGTGTCTCTCGGAAAAGGCCCCACAAAATCCACGTGGCTGATGAGAGAAAGAGGAAGGTGCCCTTTTTGGCTGCTGCTACCCCTAGCCCATTCGGATAAACCTGAGCCCAGTTCTACGTCACACCAGAAGTTTTACGGTGGATGTGCATAGCTTTGGGGTGGTTACTGGTCCGGTTCAGAGGTCATGCGATTCCATCCCTCTATGGGCTGGGTGGGATGAAGCACTGCGATGGGTAATGCTGGCTATCCGTCCCGCTGTGGGAAAACCGGGGTTGACACAGCTCGTCGCAAGCTTTCTATGCATGGCCCACGTGAGGCACGTTCAAATTTCCTTGCCAGTGGCTTAGATGCACCACAGTGTTATATCTCTCAGTGCAGGCCTAGTTCTTAGACCATTGAGGAAGCAATGGATAGGCCTTTAGGTTTTGTTGGCTTCCTGCTGTGGGGCTCCACTCATTTCACTCCTCTACAGGATGCGTGATTAAAATGAAAACGTCTCTCTCGGACAGCAAGAATGGTTCTAGGAAGCTTCAACAAGCTAAAACAAACTTCTAAAACGAGCCACAAAGTCTGTGGGCTTTAGAGGTACGCCCCGACCCATCAGGAGCGTCACTTCTGCAGAAAAAAAGGTGGCATTAATAATAATAATAATGATGGCATTTATTAAGCACTTACTATGTGCAAAGCACTGTTCTAAGCGCTGGGGAGGTTACAAGGTGATCAGGTTGTCACACGGGGGGCTCACAGTCTTAATCCCCATTTTACAGATGAGGTCACTGCGGCATAGAGAAGTGAAGTGACTTGCTCAAAGTCACACAGCTGACAATTGGCGGAGCCAGGATTTGAACCCATGACCTCTGACTCCAAAGCCCGTGCTCTTTCCACTGAGCCACGCTGCTTCTCTACCCATTACCCATCACGCCGAGGGCAGGACCTTTGTATGTGCTGTCATGCTTCCGATCCATTAGTGGTATTTACTGAGCACTTCCCGAAAAACCTTTAATAAGATTTCAATGCAGCTTTTTTCTTGGGGCTGAGAGTCTATAACTAGTCTTGGCAACCTGATGGTACGTTCACAGTTTACTGTAACCCACTGCTGGAGATGCCAAATGGAGATGCCAGGCTCACGAAGGGTCAAGAATCCAAACGTACCGCAGCAAACAACTCCTGCTGACTACCCCTTGATGACGATGATAGATGGTAAAATCCTGCTCAACTGGGATAGTATCATCCTTAGTTTGATAAGGTGCAAGGACACCCATCATCACACAGCAAGCCAGAGATGTCCATACAGCACTGAAATGCCTGAATTGCAGTGGAAGGAGGCAAGAAAAATACACTCAAGTTGGGGACGAGGAGGGTGGGTCACGGATGCTGTTTTGGGGCATCTCTTCTGGTTTGAGAGGATTCTCAATCTTTTTCAACCTCTTTCTCTCTCCATTGCACCTCTACTCTCGAAAGGGACAGGGAAGGGAAGAGGGAATGTGCAACTCTGCCAGTGCTTTCCCTCTGGGCGATTCCGCACATCTCACCACATGTTGGAACTTGTCCCAATTCCTGTACTAAAACAGGATACACTGAAGCATGTGGATGATCTCCTGATTACATAAAAGTGGGGAACAAAAGCAGATTGATCTTTCATCACTCAGTACTTTTGCTTCTCCCCGAGACGGCATTCTTCCAATGTTTCCCTTGTGCACACGCTGCATCTTCCTGTGATCATTCCACCCAATTGCTAAACTCTCCAGGAAGTATAGGGATACCCGGAGGCAAAGGAGGCAAGAGATGATGGAATTCACCTGCTCCATCACCCACAAGAGTAAGTGGAGGTTCCAGAGCTTAAAAGCCCAGGCCACCCTTTGCATAGTTTGAAGCAGCGTGGCCTAATGGAAAGAGCACGGGCCTGCACTCTTAGCTCGGCTCAGGCGCTTGTCTGCTGTGTGACCTTGGACAAGTCATTTCACTTCTCTGTGCCTCAGTTACCTCATCTGTAAAATGAGGATTAAGATTATGTTCCCCACGTGGGACCTGGACTGTGTCCAATCAGATTAACCTGTACGTACTCCAGCGCTTAGTACAGTGCCTGGCACATAGTAAGTGTCTGACAAATACCACTTTTTAAAAAAGGGCAGACAGGACAAGACAATCTTTGCTGTGTTGCTTTAAACCACTTTATTTGGTTGAGATTGTGACAGGTTTGGGTCTTCTTTAATATTATGATGCAGCCTAGTAATAATAAAGTAGTATTTGACCTGAACTTTATCTTTGTTCAGACCACTTTGCTGCCTCTCAGATTTGGACCAGTAACCCCAGTAGATTGTCAACTCCTTGAGATCAGGGATCATGATGACTAACTCTAATATTATTATTATGGTATTTGTTGAGTGCTTACTATGTGCCATAAACTGTTCTAAGCACTGGGGTAGATACAAAATAATCAGGTTGGACACAGTCCCTGTCCCACATGGGGATCACAGTCTAAGTATTTTATTGTATTCTGCCAAGCTTTTAGTGCCATGCTCTACACACGCTGATGCCTCAATGAACAGCATTGCTTGACTGATCCCCCAGGCTTATCCAAGAAGTTAGGAGATTCCTTGACCAATGTTGCCTTCAACAACCAGTATGCTTTACTCTGCCATAAGGCATGCTTTCACTCTTGTGTTTCAGCTAGAACGCTCTTAGGGAACTAGGAAACACTTTTCTGATAACATGAGCCTCTTGGACTACAAAGCAATGTAAGGTCAAAGTGATAATAATAATTAGCCCCATCGTCCTAATCATAACAAGAAAACTGTGGTATTTGTGAAACGCTATGCACCAGTCACCATACCGAGCGCTGGGGTAGATACGAGATAACAGCATCAGACGTCGTGAATATCGCGGGACTAGCTCTTCTCAATGTGGGGTTTTCAAAAATGCAAGAGAACCAGGTGTACTTAATTGAGGCTGCTGAATAATAGGTGACAATGGGTCACCAAATTGGAAGCTGATGTTTAATCCCTTATGAAAGAGCAGGCGAGAGGGTGAAATCGCAAGTGAAGAGATAGATCGCCAGCCCATTCCCCTTGCTTTTAACACTAGAGCCTAAGATCAAATAGACTAAAAACCACCACCACCTTGGCCCTCAAGAATCTGGGAGAGCTGAATAAGAAAATCTTTTTGTACTGTCATTGGTTTAGTTTACTCTTTTGTCAGTCACACTAAGAGCTAATTTCAGAGCCCCAGCTGGGAACACTGAAGACAGAAGTATTTCCCCATCCTTGCTACTGACTCTTCCTGTCCAGGGCTCAGAGGATGACAATGATGGCATTTGTTAAGCGCTTACTATGTGCCAAGCACTGTTCTGAGTGCTGAGGTAGATACAAGATAATTAGGTTGTCCCACATGGGGCTCACAGTCTTAATCCCCATTTTACAGATGAGGGAACTGAGGCACTGAGAAGTGAAGTGACTTGCCAAAGGTGACACAGCAGGTGAATGGCGGAGGCTGGATTAGAACCCACATCCTCGGACTCCCAAGCCCGTGCTCTTTCCACTAAGCCAGGGGATGCCCGTGGAATAACTACATCATCTTGACGGACAACGCAGAGCTAACCTGGAGGCTGAGGCTGGAGAGCACTTCTGCAAAGACGAGACACACACTTTGGCTTTTTGTGTGGCCTTTTGTGTTCCAGAAAATTGTAACAGTGGACCCAGTATGGCGGTGGCCTAGCGGAGCCATGGACCCGTCCACACCGCCTAGCCCGTGTCCTCTTTAGCTGCCTTCTGGAGAGGCCAGGACAGCTAATACGCTCCCTAGGATCACCACTAAACCTGGCTGGGTGTGTAAATCTATCCAGTGCTTAGAACAGTGCTTGGCACATAGTAAGCGCTTAACAAATACCATCTTTGTTATTATTATCCCTGAGGATCCCAGAAGCTTTTGACCACAGGAGACCAGATCGGGCCCCTTGCATTGCATTCCACTTGTTTAGCCCTGGAGGGAACATCACGGCACGTCGCATGCAAACCCTCGACCTCACTCATCGCGCCCACTTTCTCATCACACTCATGGTGGTGACCGACTATGATCGGCCAGATACACTTAGCCCCTGAACTGATCAGGCCGATTAAACCTCGCAGTTTGAACTGGTGGAAACCCAGTTAGGCCCGGATAGGGTGGGTGCGAACGGACTGCCAAGTCTTTTGGCCAAAACCAAATATTAGGGTGATGCAGACATTTACTAATACAGACTCATCATCCAAAACTTCTTCAGGTCAACACCTGGCTTTCCATTTCTTCCCCTACGACGGCAGAGACTGATGGGAGAGCATTATCATTCTAACAAAGCCTGGCAATCCACGGTAATACCTGCCAAGTTAGTGACGACAGCCAAGATCCAAGAGCCAAGACATCTCCAGACAAGAGCCAAGATTCGATGTCATCTTCTTTGATAGAACATATTGCAGGAGCAAAGCCACAATTAGGGGGCCCTCCCCAGCGGGCGACCTGCCTAATTAATGCAGCGATGCTCTAAAATGATACATTATGCGATTCATACCTATGCTCTGATCTTTCATTATCATACCAAAAAAGTAATTTCTGATCACTGAGATTATCAAATGCTCCCACTTAGACGAAGCCTAGTAACAGGCACCGTCCCCTCCTAATAATCGAGGTATTTAATAATATATCACAGAACTCTGCAGCTGCTAGGGCACATAGCCTGCAGTAGTGTGGGGCTTCTATACCTCGCACTTTTAAACGTAATTGCCTAATGCATAATTCATGAAGAATACAGGGTAATACTTATGTTAAATCACACCTCTATTCATGATAAAAATGACTTAAAAACACCTGCATATAATACTTGTTTGACAGCAAGTAAAGAAGAGTCCTCGTGCGTTGAAATCTACACACAGTCCCAATTCCTCGCTCAACCCAAAGAAAAGGCGGAAAGACTATTTTCTCGTTTCTAGGGCTGGGATCTGAAAGGGGCATGTTCTAAGAGAAGATCTGCGGTCATTTTCGTAATGTTTGGCTATTTGCTCACCATCTGTGCAGCTGGGTTGGTTGAGACCTTGCACAGAAATATATGGAAAAGAGGTACATACAGTGTGTATGAAGAACAGCAACGGGAACAGCACAGTTGCCAGTAACTCCACAGGCGTTATCGGTCAGTTCTTGCTTTTGGGAATCGTTAACACCGGGACGAGAAAAAGACTGGTGCAGGTCAAATCAGAGGCCAACGATATTGCAGGAAGGGAAAGGCCAACAATGCAAATGAAGCCAATTTCTTCTTGTCTTTTATAGTTTCTCAGTCAAGCCGTTCATTAGGCACATGGAAATGGGCTAGGGCTCTCTCCTTGCCTGAGGCTTTAATAAACAGAAGGTGAATTTGAGACAACAAGCCCTCTCTTTTCTCAAAATGCATTTTTAGTGAAATAACATTAAATCACTCATACGTGCATGCCACGGGCAAGGTTTTCATTCTGCGTTACCCTCTGGGAGAAGTTTTCCATTCTCCCAGAGGGATGCACAGGATGAGAAAGTAGCTCAATATCCTATTGTTTTTAACGTTTGTTTTTTAATTGAAAACTGCCATTTGACAGAAACAAAACCAAAAAACTTGGAACCCCATTTCCCATGGAAACAAGATTTATAAAGTCATTTCCTACCACCAGAGCCCACCAGCCAAATTTTGCAAAGCAGGAGAAAGTCCGAAAGCTAGACGGCGTTCATAAAATCTCTTAACAATGCAAGTAAGGGAAAGGGAAGGCAGTCTCTTTACGTTCACAGAGCATTCCCTCTAATTTAGCACTACGCACCGTGTCCTGTATGTTTTTGGGGCCACAAATGGTATCTGTGAGCATGGTTTTTAGAACTGGAACCCTACGGTTTAAGTTAATGTCTCAACCTCCTGGGTCCGTTCCAACCATTAGGCAGAAGATTCACCATTTCGGGAGGTTAGGGTCCTGAAATCACGGCATCCCCGCTTTGACCTTTCTCAGTGTTGTCGAGAGGTTAAACACATCTTTGTAGTTCATTCATTCAATCATATTTATTGAGCGCTGTGTGCAGAGCACTGTACTAAGCGCTTTGTAGTGTTAGGGTGGGGAACCTATGCTTCAGGTTTGGCTAGAAGGTTCCACCTTGCTTCTTCTGCCCAGGACCTAACAGAGTAGTAGCAGTAACAATAATAATACCAACAATACCATTTAAGGGCTACGTGCCAAGCACTGCACTAAACGCTACGGTACATACAAGACATGCAGACTGGACAACGTCCTTGTGCCACATGGGGCTCACATTCTAAGAGGAAGGGAGAACAGGCATTTTCTCCTCATTTTACCGATGAGGAAACTGAGGCACAGAGAAGGGAAGTGACTTGCCCAAGGTCACACGGCAAGTGGCAAAGTAGGGATTAAAACCCAGGCCCCCTGACTTCCAGGCCTGCAACCTTTCCACTAGGCCCCGCTGCTTCTCCAATCTGGCCCTGCACCATCCCAATTCCAGCAGTCCCTCATCACAGTGTTGCTCTCAATGTGCAGCTCTATCACAGGGAAATGTGAAGTTAAGGGGGAAACGGGCTCACCCCTGGGTGTGGTCACGGGTTTTAGAAAAGAAAAACGAGCGCAAGACGCCATGTAAAACTAGCACCCTTTTCCCTTGGTGTGTTCAAATCAATAATAATAACAATTATAACGATATTTGTTTAGCGCTAAGTGCCAAGCACTGTTCTAAGCACTGGGGTAGATATAAGGTAATCAGGTTGCCCCATGTGGGGCTCACAGTCTTAATCCTCATTTTACAGATGAGGTAACTGAGGCCCAGAGAAGTGAAGTGACTTGCCCAAAGTCACACAGCTGACGAGTGGCAGAGCCGGGATTAGAACCCACGATCTCTGACTCCTAAGCCCGGGCTCTTTCCACTAAGCCACGAGTAAAACATTTCGTTCCAGACTTCATTTCAAGATATTCAGGAAATGAAACGTTCTATGTGTTTAATCGTACCACGGCAAAAAAAAACTCTCCTAAAAAACTAGCCGAGGCCACTCGGTAACTGCAGCCCCCAACCAGTAGCTCAGAGCATACAAAGTCTGCTTTCCACGGATCTCCTGGGGCTCAGCGCAACCACATTCCACATTTCCGGTTACAAGTCATTGCTTTGGTTCGGAGATTCCAACTCAATTTTTAGGCACACGTCATAACTTTCCTTGAATAGCATTTCTTCATATTCAGTGAACATTTTGGTTATACTGCATGGGTGCGTGTTTGTGGCAGCAAATCCTCAGTCGAAAATATAGCCTCAATTCCTTGGGGAAGGGGAAAATAATTATAGGCGGGTTCTCTGTCTCTTTTGTCAAAGCAATACTTTGTCTTGTTCCTATTTTTTTCAGCCTAGCAATCGATCAATTATATTTACACTGAGTACACACTGTGTGCAATGCACTGTACTAAGCGAGAAGCAGCGTGGCCTAATGGCCAGAGAATGGGCCTGGGAGTTCGAAGGACCTGGGTTCTAATCCTGCCTCAGCTACTTGCCTGCTGTGTGACCTTGGGCAAGTCACTTAACTTCCCTGTGCCTCAGTTACCTCATCTATAAAATGGGGATTACGACTGTGAGCCCCATGTGGGACATGAACTGTGTCCAATCTGATTAGCTTGTAACTTCCCCAGTGCCTGGAACACAGTAAGCGCTTAACAAATAACATTAAGACAGAACGAAAGAAAAGCTTGGGAGCATACGACATACTCCCTGCCCACAATGAGCTTACGGTCGTGAGGGGGAGACAGACATTAATATAAATAGATAAATTATGGATATGTATGTAAGTGCTGTGGGGCTGGGAGGGGGGATGAATAAATCATCACCCTGGCAAATCAGGGCGAAGCAAAATGGTGTGGGAGAAATGGAAAGGAGGTCTTAGGAAAGGCCTCTTGGAGGGGATGAGCTACATTTTTGACACCAATAGGGGGCAAATACCTGTTACATGGGATGTAAATTGCTTATTTAATTTACTTATTTCTGCTTAAAAGGAAGAAAAATTAGAGAGACAGAAATATCCCAATCCGAGTTACATCCTAGAATTGGTGACCGACATCAATGACCGGCTACCAATCAACCTACGCATCAGGCAGAAACTCCTCACCCTTGGCTTCAAGGTTGTCCATCACCTCGCCACCTCCTACCTCACCTCCCTTCTCTCCTTCTACAGCCCAGCCCGCACCCTCCGCTTCTCTGCCACTAATCTCCTCACCGTGCCTCGTTCTCGCCTGTCCCGCCGTCGACCCCGGCCCATGTCATCCCCCTGGCCTGGAATGCCCTCCCTCTGCCCATCCGCCAAGCTAGCTCTCTTCCTCCCTTCAAGGCCCGACTGAGAGCTCACCTCCTCCAGGAGGCCTTCCCAGACTGAGCCCCCTCCTTCCTCTCCCCCTCTGCCTTACCTCTTTCCCTTCCCCACAGCACCTGTATATATGTTTGTTTGTATTTATTACTCTATTTATTTATTCTACTTGTACATATCTATTCTATTTATTTTATTTTGTTGATATGTTTTGTTTTGTTCTCTGTCTCCCCCTTCTAGACTGTGAGCCCACTGTTGGGTAGGGACCGTCTCTATATGTTGCCAACTTGTACTTCCCAAGCGCTTAGCACACAGTAAGCGCTCAATAAATACGATTGATTGATTGACATGAAAAGTGCTCAACCAAAGGCATCCAAGAGCAATGAGAGAAAAAACGACCTTTGAATTTTTTCCCTTAGGTCTGCTCTTTTCAAGAACGGAATAAAAAGCAATAGGTCATTCTGTATCTGACAGCCACTATCTCCACAGAGCAATTAACAGCGTCTTTCCACCAGGACTGGTTGATAAAATGTCCCACTGCAACATTACCCAACAGGTGGGAAAAATATGGTGCAGTGTCACCCCGGGCTCTATATAAAAGGTTTTCATGTGGCACTTGGAAAAGGGGACAGATTGTTAGCCTGTTGGATAAAATCAGATGACAGTGCACACCACAGAAGGACAATCTGCAAACAGCAGGGTCCTTGCCATTTCTATTTAGATTATGTACGGACTACAAACATAAAGAAAAAAAAAGTAACCCCCTTTGGAGAAAATGTTTATTTGAAGGCCTTGACTAGTCACTGTGTGCCACAGAGAAGATTAGGGGTCAAAACGAATTTCAGTTCTTTCAGTAAGAATCCAAAGCTTTTGGAATGCTTTTAAAAACCTGGTCAAGAATATGTGAGATACACTGAAAGGTTTTGATTCATCCAGGCCACCCTTCTACAGTTTTTTTTACACGATTAGAATAAACATGATTTGTGGCAGCATCTCAGAGCCAATATTTAAATAATGTAAACATTATACTGGGGCAAGGTTGGGTAAAGTAGATTCTCATAAAATATACAAAGTCCACTGAAACAGTCAGGAAAAATCTTAACTTTCCCCAGTCAGGAAGGGATGCATATCTATTACTTTGCTATTCAGCCCAAACGAGAATTAGCTAATGAGTAACATCTAACTGGCGAATCCCAGACTCTAGTTAACTGTCCGGTGGTGAACGTACACTTGTATAATGTAAATCAATGACTGACGTGCCAGAAAATCATTTGAGAACATCAGTAAATTTAACATAATTTGTTTTCCCCATCTATTTGAGAAGGAAAGGAGAAGCACTGACCAAAAATGCATTTTTCACAAAAAAGAATCACCACTGAATGTGACAATTTTCAGTAAAGCAAAAAGTACTTTTGATATAGGGGTATGATATTTATTTCAGTTGGCTCAATTTGCATGTTAAATTCAAAAGGTATTCACGTTAAACACATAAGATAAAATAAAATGAATTCATGGGAGGTATTGCAATTATATTCAGTGGAATGAATCTAATTATCCTCTCTGGATCCTCTGAGATGTGAAAGGAAGATTTGGGATGATTATTCAGGGCGAGAAACACCTGAAATATGACATGGACAAGTTAGCTCCTCTCTTTTTTGACTCTTCCTCTTCTCCAGAAACCATGGCCCAGCTGAGAGTTATTTTCTCAGGTTAGTGCTTAAAATGGAGGATAGTCCTGGAGGTAAGATGTAGGTGGGGAGAGAGGGGGTAAGGTTAGGACAATCCTCTAGGCATCATTTCATTCCAAAACCTCTAAACCTCAGCAGTGGGCCCACCCCAGTCGGGAGAGTATAATATAATTCTATTTATTTATATCGATGCTATTGATGCCTGTGTACTTGTTTTGTTGTCTCTATCCCGCCTTCTAGACTGTGAGCCCGTTGTTGGGTAGGGATTGTCTCTATTTGTTGCCGAATTGTACTTTCCAGGTGCTTCGTACAGTGCTCTGCACACAGTAAGTGCTCAATAAATATGACCGAATGAATGAATGAGTACAACAGAATTAGCAGACACTTTCCCTGCCCACACTGAGTTAACAGTCTAGAGGGCAGAACTGGGAACTAAGCCTAGGCTCTGGAAAAGAGAATTCTGGTGACTTTCACTGTCCCTGGGGATATGTGTCTTTAAAACTTTCAAGAATTCCTAAGAGTTTTATTGACAACTTCTGGCAAAACAATGAAATACAACTCTGTTATTGAGAGGAGAATTGAGAGTAGAGTTGAGTGATGTCTCCTTTGGCCACCAAAATCCCCATGATGGAAAAAAAAAGACATATCACTGATTCAGAAGGATTTCTTTGGGGCACTAGAAAAAAAGTATCAACAAGTAGGATAATCTTGTAAAAACAGGATTCCTTGTCACTTTTTCCAAAATGGCTTTCTAAATAGACTGGAAGTGCCTCCAATAGACTGCAAGCTCCTTGAGAGCAGGGATCATGTCTACCAACTCTATTGTATTGTACTCTCCTAATCACTGAGTACAGTGCTCTGCATGGTACTGTACTCTTACGCTGTCCCTTCAATGATTCTCAGGGACTTCAACATGCCATGAACGTTCCCGATGACCCTTCCACCGCCCGCTTCTCCTTTCACTTCAACTCCACCGACCCCACCTCACCCACTCACCCGCTTGGCCACACGTTCCATCTCCAATCTCACCAACTTTGAAATTCCACTCTCTGACCACCACCTCCTGACCTGCATTCTCTCCCGCACACCCCTGCCCTCTAATCTGTCCTGCTCTCCCACCGATACCTCTGATCTTTTGACCCCATAAAATTTTCCATCATCATGTCCCATCTGTTCTCTATACACAACCTACATTCATTCACTCGTTCGGTCGTATTTATTGAGCGCCTACTGTGTGCAGGGTGCTGTACAATATAACGATAAATGGAGACATTCCCGACCACAACGAGCTTACAGTCTAGAGGGGGAGGCAGACATTAATATAAATACATTGCAGATATGCACATAAGTGCTGTGGGGCTGTGTGGGGGGACGAATAAAGGGAGCAAGTCAGAGTGACACAGAAGGGAGTGGGAGAAGAGGAAAGGAGGGCTTAGTCAGGAAAGGCCTCGTGGAGGAAATAAGGCTCTGAAGGCAGGCAGAGTAATTGTCTGTTGGATTAGTTACCATGCTAATCCAAGCATTTATCCTACCCACCTTGATTACTGCATCAGTCTCCTTGCTGACCTCCCTACCTCCAGATACTCCCCCCTTTACAGTCCACACTTCACTCTGCTGCCCAGATCATTTTTTCTGAACTACCATTCGGCCTATATAGCCCTGCTCCTCAAAAACTTCCAATGGTTGCCCGCCCACCTCCTCATCAAACAGAAACACCTTACCGTCGGCTTTAAGGAATTTAGCCCTCTCCCTCCTACCTAACCTCGCCGATCTCCTACTGCAACCCAAACTGCCCCAGTCCACTCCTCTAACACAGACCTACTCTCTGTACCTCAAACTCATCTATCCCACCACCGACCCCTTGCCCGCGTTCTCCCTCAGGCCTGGAACTCCCCCCTGCTCTTTGTAGCTGACAGTCCACCATTCTTCCATTTCCTGTATCAATCAACCATATTTATTGAGTGCTTCCTGTGTGCAGGGCACTGTGCTAAGCACTTGGGAGAGTACAACCCAACAATATAACAGACACATTCCCTGCCCGGAACGATCATACAGCCTAGAGGGGGAGATAGACATTCATATAAATAATTTCTAATGTATAAAGATATGTACATAATTGTACATATTATCCCTAATCTATTTTAACGTCTTCTTCTTACCCACTCTGTTGTACTTTCCCAAGGGCTTAGTATGGTGCTCTGCACACATTAACTGTTCAAGGAATATCACTGATAGATGGATTGGCTACAGGGTGAGGGATCCTATCCTAGTTCAGGGCAGTAGCGTCGTGGGGCTACTCAGGCCACCCAGATTACCACTTCCTAGGGCATTCGAGGAACAGAATTTCTGAGGGTTTCCTCCAGAGAAACCTAGCTCTCTCTCCAGTTTACAGCTCTAGTCCCAGCTGGCTCTCCCACAGGCCCCCCGCCACAACTCAAGGCAGAAAAACTTCAGGGACCTGAAACAGGCTTCCTCAGCTACCCTCCAGCACCTCAACATCTGTTCGACCATGTCCCTGCATGCAGATATACGTAAAAACAATTCAAAACTCAGACTGCTGATCAGGTTTTAACCTGGAATGAATTTTTAAAATGCAAAGGAGACTCAAAATGCTGACACAGGTTTATGTTTAATTGCTTTAATATGCACTCCATTCCCCTAAAATTTCCAGGAGCTATAGTTTAAATCGCTCCCCTTCTGGTTTGTCTGTAATGTCTCCTGTTCTATCTTTGCTAGAGTAATGAGTACTTTCCTCTTTTTCTCTCTTACAAGTCATTCGTTGCTGATGACAGCTGTTCAGAAGCAAGGGAATGGGTCACAGGCAGGGAGTTACAAATTTTTGTTTATGCCTCATGAAGCAATTCACTATAGGAAAGCTACGTGATGTCTAGTGATTAAAAGGAATAGTGGTTCTGCTTTTGAGACAAAAGGGAAATTCAGATTTTTAAGGCAACACTTTTAATCTACAAGTTAATTCGGCAACCGGAAATATCTTTTTTTTTTTTTTTTTTTTTACCACCAGAAAGACATTCAAAGCAGAAAAACCATCTCTTTCAACCCCCTGAAAAAACCCACAATGGAAGTATAACCACATTCCACTTCTGCTTTGTTACCTCACCAGTAGTTCAGAATAAATGAAGTGTTAGGGGGTTTGGAGATTTTATATGGGATCAAACATATAAGCGCTATGTAACCGTGGTCATAACTCTGCATTTTAAATATAATTCTCACAGGTGCCTTCATTCAATTAGTGCACCTTGAGTTCAATAAAGCAGTGCTTTCCAACTTTACGGGGTTGTGGACATACTGGTTGTGGTTGGCAGTATTCACTAGTTAATGGAGTTATATAATATAGATACCTACATGTATTTATGAGGAATGAAATGATAAAAAATGCCTCTCACAGAACATGGAATCAAAATTAAATTCCAAGTCAAAATATTGTGTAAGTCCGAAATTGGCCTCTTTGAAACTGTAGCGTTGAAATAAATGCTCGATAAATAGCACTGATGGATGGAAACCGCCGTATTCATGAATATAGTCAACCTCTTACACATGATGGTCTGAGACAGTCTGGTGAAGGTCTTTTCCTTGTAACCTAAATATGGCCCAGATGACTAAAAGCAACACAAGCACATAACTAAGTCCTAGGTAGAAAACCCTAACAAAAACAAACATTGCTTAGTGATGGTACTTTTGGAATGTGGAAGGGCATTGTTGGATTGAGAGTTGCAGATAAATCTAGTAAATTAAGAACAACTTTTGGCCTGCACTGGGAGAATCAGTTTCCACTTCCATACTTAAGAGATTAGGTAGTCCCTCTACACCATTTAATGGCCTCAATGTGTCAATCACAGATCCTGTTTCAGGGATGTCATTTCTAACCCTTACTTCAACTTAGGTAACGAAGAAATCAATTTGCCCAGTGCTTTAATTTTGAATGAAAGAGGTGCTGAAACTCAAATAACTGTGCCACTACATTTTACATTTGTAATGACTTTTCAGGCACAATGGTATTATTGTCATGCTTACTCTTGATGAGATTACCGCCAGGGTTATGAACTGCCAATCCTGGAGGTGTCAGGGATAGGCCCTAATAAATAATAATAATAATAATAAACTCTCTATGTGTTGCCGACTTGTACTTCCCAAGCGCTTAGTACAGTGCTCTGCACACAGTAAGCACTCAATAAATACGATTGATTGATTGATAAACGATGGTATTTGTTCAGCATCTACTATGTGCCAAGCGCTGGGGGGAACCCAGCACCAAGAAGCAATGGATTTGCCCAAGGAGCACATATGCAGTAGGGCTTTGGCAGATAAGGAGCAAGGCCCAGAAGATAGAGCATGGGCCCGGAAGTCAGAAAGACCTGGGTTCTAATCCCAGCTCCGCTGCTTGTCTACTGTGTGACCTTGGACACGTCGCTTAACTTCTCTGTGCCTCAGTTATCTCATCTGTAAAATGGGGATTAGGACTGTGAGCCCCATGGGAGACATGGACTGTGTCCAACCTGATTAGCTTGTATCTATCTACCCCAGGGCTTAACACAGTGTCTGGCACATAGTAAGTGCTTAACCAATACGATACAGAAAAGCGTAGTCTACTAAACCACACTTCCTCTCAGTGCCCTTTCCTCTCCATCCAATCTGCTACCACCTAAATCCAATCACTTAACCTATCCTGCCTTGATTACCGTATCAGCCTCCTTGCTGACCTCCCAGCCTCCTGTCTCTCCTGACTCCAGTTCATACCTCACTCTGCTGCCCGGATCACTTTTCTACAAAAACCTGCAGGCCATGTTTCCCCACTCCTCAAGAAACTCTGGTGGTTGCCTATCCACCTCCACATCAAACAGAAACTCCTCACCATTGGCTTTAAAGCGCTCAATCACCTTGCCCCTTCCTACCTCACCTCCCTACTCCCCTACTACAACCCAGCCCGCACATTTCACTCCTGTAATGCTAACCTTCTCACTGTGCCTCGATCTCACCGTCAACCTCACACCCACACCCTGCCTCTGGCCTGGAATGCCCTCCCTCCTCATATCCGACAGGACATGACTCTTTTCCCCCCATACCCCACTTCAAAACCTTATTGAAAGCACATTTCCTCTAAGAGGGCTTTCCTGACTAAGCCCCCCTTTCCTCTTCTCCCACTCCCTTCTGCGTAACCCTAACGTGCTCCCTTTATTCATCCCCCTTCCAGCCCCACAGCCCTTAAGAACATATCTGTAATTTATTTATTCATATTAATGTCTCTCTCTCCCTCTAGACTCTAAGTTCGCTGTGGGCAGGGAATGTTGCTGTTTATTGTTGTATTGTACTTTCCCAAGTGCTTAATACATTTTAATACCCACTAGGGAGAGTACAACAGAGTTGGTAGGCACATTCCCTGCCCACAAGGAGCTTACAGTTTAGGGGAGAGATGGACATTAAAATAAATTACAGCCCCTAAGTGTTGTGGGGCTGAGGATGAGGGTGAAAAAACTATCAAGTGCTTAAGGGATACAGGACCAAGATTATAGGCGACCCAGAAGGAAGGGCAAACAGGGTTGGGAAATGAAGGCTTAGGGAAGACCACTTGAGGAGATGTGATTTTAATAAGGCCTCAAAGGTGGGGAGAATGGTATCTTAATCACTTCTCACTGTGCCTCAATCTCGCCTGTCTCACCACCGACCCCTAGCCCATGTCCTGCCTCTGGCCTGAAATGCCCTCCCTCCTCAAATCCGACAGACAATTACTCTTCCCCCTCTTTCAAAGCCTTATTGAAGGCCCATCTCCTCCAAGAGGCCTTCCCAGACTAAGTCCCTCTTTTCCTCATCTCCCACTCCCTTCGGCATCATCCTGAATTGCTCCCTTTGCTCTTCCCCCATCCCAGGCCCACAGCACTTATGTACATATCTGTAATTTTTTATTTGTATTGATGTCTGTATCCCCCTGTCCCCGAGACTGTCAGCTCGCTGTGGGCAGGGGATGTCGCTGCTTATTGTTGTATTGTACTTTCCCAAGCACTTAATACAGTGCTCTGCATACAGTAAGCGCTCAATAAATCCAGCGCTTGGAACAGTGCTTTGCACATAGTAAGCGCTTAACAAATACCATAAAAAATATGATTGAATGAATGACTGAATAATCAATCAATCGTATGTACTGAGCACTTACTGTGTGCAACACAGTGTACTAAGCCCTTGGGAGAGTACAACAGAACAATCAACGGACACAACCCCGCCCACAACGAGCTTACAGTTTAGGGGGGGAGACAGACAATATGATTAAATAAATAAATAAATCTTAAGCATGTAGTATAGTGCTATACACACAGTATCTAGACTGTGAGCCTGTTGTTGGGTAGGGACCGTCTCTACATATTGCCGACTTGTACTTGCCAAGCGCTTAATACAGTGCTCTGCACACATTAAGCGCTCAATAGATACGACTGAATGAATGAATGAAGCAATCAGTCGATAACCCGTCTTTCTGTTTTGTCTTCCTTACTACACTGTAAAGTCCTCCGTAAAGGAGAAGCAGCCTCTCTTCTTCAATATATACGTACCAAGTACTTGGTACAGGTCAGCCAACAGTATTAACCACTGTTGGTCCAGTGGATAGAGCACTCTGCTGGGAATCGGGAGACCTGGGTTCCAGTCCCAGTCCCGCCTGGAGCTGGCTAACGAGGGTGAGAACCTCAAGTTCACATTGCAAAGTGTTGCACCCCAATTTGCTCGTTGCCTGGCAGCAGAAAAAGACTGCAAGTTCTTGGGCCTGCAGTCTTAGGGTCGAAGGCTCATCAATTCATCAATCAATAGTATTTATTGAGCACTCACTCTCTGTAGAGTACCATAGTAAATGCTTGGGAGATTACAGTAGAGTTAATAGATATAATAATAATTGTGGTATTTGTGAAGAACTTACTAAGTGCCGAGAACTGTACTACAGAAGCAGCATGGCCTTGTGGCTACAGCATAGACTTGGGAGTCAGAAGGTCATGGGTTCTAATCCTCGCTCTGACACTTGTCTGTTGTGGGACCTTGTGTAAGCCACCTAACTTCTCTGGGCCTCAGTTACCTCATCTGTAAAATGAAGATTAAGACTGTGAGTCCTATGTGGGACAGGGACTGTCCCCGACCCGATTATCTTGTATCCACCCCAGCGCTTAGAACAGCGCCTGGCACACAGTAAGTGCTTAACAAATACCACAATTATTATTACTTAGCGGTGGGGTGGATACACGCAAATCGGGTTGGACACCATCCCTGTCCTGCGCTATTCCTGACCTCAAGGAGGAAACAATCCAGCAGCCCCTCAGGCGGCAGGCGGCCTCTAAAATAAATTTCAGGTAGGGGGAAGCAACAGAGTTTAAAGATATGCATATAAATCTGTTGGGAGGGAGAATACCCAACTGCTTAGGTGACTCCGAAATACTGAAGAGGCAGTTCAGGGGTGGGGAGTGAGGGAAATTGGACTCATCCTTTTTTCCTGATAGGAGAGACTCCATCACTTAACTGATTGTACACTCGTTTGGTGGATTATTTAAAAAACAACCACATGCGTATACACAAATATATGTATGTGTGTATATGTCCATATGCTAACTAACATTAACTACGAATACCACCTTCATTATAGCTTTACCTTCGACACCAGTCCTTTCAGGTCACGATAACCCCCTGGATCAACATTTTTTCACCACCTGCATGCTTTCAAGCAAAATTATGTAGAAATTTCTCGGATGACTGTCCAGAAAGAACTAATAACTGTTAACATTGATAACAGACTCTCATCAGATATAAAGATTAGAGAATTAAAGATCAGATAAAGATTAGATTAGATCAGATTAGAGAAGCAGCGTGGCTCAGTGGAAAGATCACAGGCTTGGGAATCAGAGGTCATGGGTTCTAATCCCGGCTCTTCCATTTGTCAGCTGTGTGACTTTGGGCAAGTCACTGCACTTCCTTGTGTCTCAGTTCCCTCATCTGTAAAATGGGGATTAAGGCTGTGAGCCCCATGTGGGACAACCTGATTACCTTGTATCCCTCCAGTGCTTAGAACAGTGCTTGGCACATAGTAACAAATACCATCATTATTATATAACAGCCACTCACCGAATATGAAAAAGCCAAACTAATAGCAGTTCTAAATATATTAATATGCAAAATGCATTTGGTAATACTTAAAATGGTTTAGTATGTAATTTAGAAAGGTCAGTTGCAGCACTTTGTAATCTGGGTTTTAGATGGCAAATAAACTCATAGTTGATATCCTATGAGTTTCTTGACAAACTATTTCCACAGGGTGAAAAATTTTTCCTAAATTAAATCTCCAACTCTTTGCTCGCTAAATACATTGATTTATGCCCTGATACACAACAAAGATTCCACTTCATTATTTGGCCAAGGTTTTGATGACATTATACTTTTTCTTCCAGCACAACTGCAAGAAATACCATTCAAAAAATGTACTTCCTTTTAGAACTGAGTGCTTTTTTTTGCTTCAGTTCTTTATAAACATTACAGAGAAAAATCTCAACATTCATCACTAGTGTTTATTTACTGGAACAGATCTGCTATATCTGATTTTTTTTTAAAGCTGGGGTTATCCATGAAGCAGGGAAAAATATTTTC
Organism: Tachyglossus aculeatus; assembly: GCF_015852505.1. Classification (NCBI taxonomy): domain Eukaryota; kingdom Metazoa; phylum Chordata; class Mammalia; order Monotremata; family Tachyglossidae; genus Tachyglossus; species Tachyglossus aculeatus. Next base: position 60,265,358 of record NC_052098.1, read on the forward strand.
CTGTTATTTAAAAAAAATTTCACTTGAATTGAAGTGATCCAAATAGTTCCAGGGGCCCCAAACACTAATTCAGGTGTGCTGAGTGAAATGGAAAAAAAAAACTAACTCAAAAAACCCCCCTAAACATCCCTTCTGTCCAGATACCAAATTCTTAGTCAGTTCACATGCCTTGGGGCAGTTTTAAAATTTGCCCATGCATAAAGCTATCACACTGGAAAAATGGGCTGGGAAACTTCTCATATCAACTGCTAAAAGTGAGTGTGGGAAGAATGGATGGTGGTGTGTTAGTTCTTTCCACTTTGGGAGACTGAGTTCAATATTTATTTAGGTCATAAATGAAAGAAATATTGGGGTCTCCATGTTCCTCTTGCTTCACATCTTCTGAACGGTCTATCAACATGGGCCTTTCAGTTCACGAGGGTGGTTGGACAGAAGGTCGAGGAAGTACTATAATATTCTGGCAAAGATGCTTTTAGACAGCAATACTGACTTTATAAAAACATAATCAGTCCCCAGATCAGCCTAATGGAAAAAGGTAGGGGGTGTGAGTGTGATTAAATCAGCCGACTAGTAACCCAGGAGCTTGGCATTCACAGTAGGTACAAAAGCAGACCTACAGGGATAATAATAATAATAATGGCATTTGTTAAGCCCTTACTATGTGCCAAGCACTGTTCTAAATGCTGGGTTAGATACAAGGTAATCAGGTTGTCCCACCTGGGGCTCACAGTCTTAATCCCCATTTTCCAGATGAGGAAACTGAGGCCCAGAGAAGTTACGTGGCTTGCCCAAGGTCACACAGCAGACAAGTGGCAGGGCCGGAATTAGAACTCACCTCCTCTGACTCCCAAGCATGTGCTCTTTCCACTGAGCTTACAACTGCAAGAAAAACAGCACCCAAATATAAGTTGGTCCTTTCCATTCCTCTAGACTACGCGTTTTGTAGGCAGAGAACGTGTCTACCGTCTTTGTTATATTGTACTCTCCCAAGCGCTTAGTACAGTGCTCCACCCATAGTAAGCATGCAATAAGTATCACTGATTGATTGATTCTCACATTTGAAAAAAACATTTCTTGGGATTTGGGAACAAAATGTTAAAAACGGGGACAATTCCCTAAAAAGGGTCATTACATAAGCCCAGTCATCCAATCAATCTGCACACAGTAAGCGCTCAATAAATACGATTGATGATGATGATGATGATGATCAATGATATTCACTGAGCATTTGCTTTGTGCAGAACAGTGTACTAAGTGCTTGGGAGAGTACGATGTAACAGAGTTGGTAGACATGTTCCCTGACCATAAGGAGCTTACAATCTAGAGGGGGAGAAAGACATTAATTTCAATAAATACATTTTGGATAGGTACATAAGTGCTACTCATTCACAGCTCAAGTATTCTTTGCCAAAGACAAAGGGGAAAATATGAAACTATGGCAAAGGGTAAAACTGCAGACGGAATTTGTCTTACTGCATTTACATGGACAAGATTGTCACTGGGCTCCTGACACTGCTGAAATCTTCTTCAGCCCCGTCAATGAAGTTTTAGCAGTGTCTCTGTAGACACCACCACAATACTGTGCCACATTTGGAACTCTGGCCTAAGCTTTTTTTCGGCACAATAAACAGGCCCTTCCTTACTGGTCCCTTACTCAGAATTTCGTTATAGATTAGTTAAAACTATCATGAAAAGATACTGGTGGATGAGGTGGTCTCTCAGAACTGGTCCATTGGCTGAAAGAACTTTGGGACAACTTTGGGAAGGACACCTGAAATTTGACCCAGTAACGACAATGGTGGTCAGCAAGGCCGTCTCTCATGTTGGCAAACTAGGCAATTCCCGAGGCTGCCTCTTTTCTCTCCTTTCTCATAATAATAATAATAATAATGATGACATTTATTAAGCACTTACTCTGTGCAAAACACTGTTCTAAGCGCTGGCACTGTTCTAAGCGCTGATAGTACTTATTAAGTGCTTACTATGTGCCAAGCACTGTTCTAAGTGCTGGGGTAGATATAAGTTAATCATGCTGGGCACAATCCCTGTCGCACATGGGGCTCACACTCTTAATCCCCACTTTAATAATGATAACAATAATAATGATGGCATTTGTTAAGCACTTATTATGTGCAAAGCACTGCTCTAAGCGCTGGATAATGATGGCATCTGTTAAGCGCTTACTATGTGCAAAGCACTGTTCTAAGTGCTGGGGAGGATACAAGGTGATCAGATTGTCCCACGTGGGGCTCACAGTCTTCATCCACATTTTACAGATGAGCGAACTGAGGCACAGAGAAGTGAAGTGACTTGCCCAAAGTCACACAGCTGACAACTGGCAGAGCTGGGATTTGAACCCATGACCGCTGACTCCCAAGCCCGTGCTCTTTCCATTGAGCCACGCTGCTTCTACAGGTGAGGTAACTGAGACCCAGAGAAGTGAAGTGATTTGCCTAAAGTCACATAGCAGAAAAGTGGCGGAGCTGGGATTAGAACCCACGTCCTTCTCATTCCTAGGCCTGCGCTCTCTCCATTAAGCCATGTGGTCTTTCACATCCCCCTGCTCTTAGCTAGCGTGTCAGATTCGTTGATCCAGCCAGAGCTGAAGCTCACTGTTGCCAGGTACTTGTTTAAATTTATCCACTAGGCTTAGCTTGATGTAATAATAACAATAGTAACAATAATTACGGTATTTGTTAAGCATTTACTATGTGCCAAGCACTGTTCTAAGCGTTGGGGTAGATACAAGTTTATCAGGTTGTCCCACGTGGGGTTCACAGTCTTAATCTCCATTTTACAGACGAGGTAACTGAGGCCCAGAGAAGTTAAGTGATTTGCCCAAAGTCACACAGCTGACAAGTGGTGGAGCCGGGATGAGAACCCACGACCTCTGGCTCCCAAGCCCGCGCTCTTTCCACTAAGCCACGCTGCTTCTCACTCTTCTTCAAACTCTTTGCCCTTTTAGGCACAGTCAACCATTCTCCTCCTCACCCAAATCTTCTCATCTTGGTTTCTGAGGCAGTATCCTCTCCTGGTGTGCATCTCAAACTTGGACAATTCCTTCCGCATCCACTCTGGCAACAATACTTTCAACTCCTCACGATGGGAGTTCTTCAGGGTTGTTTATCTTGGGCTCTGAAGCCATTACCACTTTATACATATTTCCTTAGAACTCTCATCAATCAATCGCATTTAGTGAATGCTTACTGTGGGCTGAGCACTGTATAAAGCACTTGGGAGAGTATACACAACAATATAACAAGAGTTGGTAGACACATTCCCTGCCCACAAAGAGCTTGCAGTCCAGAGGGGGTTCTCATCTCCTTATCTAGTTTCAGCTAACATCTACCTTTGTGTCCTGATCTCTGTTTCTCTTTCATGTTAGGCTTGCATCTTTGGCTCTATCAGCAGTAATAGAAGTGGTGGCATTTATTGAGCATTGGGAAGCACAGAATAAAGAAGTGACATGTTCCCTGCCCACAAGGAGCTTATATTCTAAATGCCATCTGCAGAACTTCTCCACCTGGATGCCTTTTAGCTACCTTGTACTTGATAGAGCTAAAGACACCCCTTTATTCTACCTCTCCCTTGCTCATCTTTTTTCTCTTAAAAGGAAACATCACCCTTCTGCCTGTCCCTGAAGTCACCATTTCAATTGTTTCTGACCTCTCACTGTCTTGTGTCCCCCAAATTCCGTCACTGGCCAAATCCTGCTACTTCTTGAAATAGGCACTGTATAGAAATCGCCTTTTCTGACTCTAATTTCCTTTTCCTTTGAGACTGTGAGCCCTAATGCGGGACAGGGGCTGTGTCTGACCTGATAAACTTACATCAACCCCAGCACTAAGAACAGAGATTGACACGTAGTAAGCACATAATTAATCCCATAATAACTATGTCCTAACCTAGCTAGATCCTGACTAATCATTTGCTAGGACTACTCTAAATACACTCCTTACTGACCATTTCTTTCTCTAATCCACCTTTACTTGGTCCTGAATGCTGCCCGCCTCTCAAGCCCCTAACCTAAACCCCTCTGGAAGAAGAAGGAGCTTCTTCTTCCACCCATTACTGTCCGGCACATTTTCTTACTTCCCCTCTTATCCGGAAATAACTACAGCAATGGTACTTGTTAAGCACTTACTATGTGCCAAGCACTCTTCCCAGGGCAGGGGTAGATAAGAGTAAATCAGGCTGGACACAGTCCCTGTCCCATATGGGGCTCACAGCCTAAGCAGGAGAAAGTAGGCCTGGCCTCATCCCCAAGGCCTTTTCTGTAATTATAATTTAGTCTCTCTTGTCCGGATTAGCACCCAAACTTCTTGAGGGGAAAGAAATGGTCTCCCTTCTGTCTTGCAACCTCCCCTACTACTCCCCAAGGGCAGTCCCTCAATATTAATTTATAATAATAGGGAAAACAGAAGGGAGGGTTATTCCCGAAGGTCTTAAAGGAAGGCTGATTCCAAAACTTCTAGGCCCTCTATTAATAAATAAATTACACAGCAGCTTACCTCCAAGGAGTTCAAAGCGGCAGATTAGTTTAGAAGCACAAAAGAGATTCAACCTGTTCCGTTACGATGGTGCCCGACACATCTCCATAGACCCTGATCAATCTAATATAAAGCCAACCACTTTACAAACTAGATTGTGAGTAGCATATTAATTAGAAAGAGAAAAGGCAACTGTTCTCGAGTAAACTGCTCAATAAACTGGCTATATTAAGATTACTTTTTCATATAAGAATATCAATAATTAATGTATCTTTCTTAAATGCACTACAGTTAAAAGTAATACCAGCATACCGTGGCCTAGAAAAAAGAATCCTGAGAAGAAATTCACTAACTACCCCCATGGGAGGTTACTCTAATGAGTTGCTGGCTCTCCACCAGGTTGTACGTCAGAGCTTTTAAAATTGTAACTTCTAGAACATCATTTCCATTCCAAAGTGGTGGTGGTAGCGTGGAAGGCTTTAGGTTTGCAGTTCTAATAGCTCACCTGGCAGGACAAGTATTCTAAGAGGGATGCAAATGTTTGCTGTCTACAGTGAAGAAAATAGGCCAAAGGAAAACACAGCCCTGGAAACCGCACATATCCCACCAGATATGTTAGGGAACTTATCTGCGAAACCATTCATTTCAAACTCCAAAAGGTTTCTCTTGCATAAACAGTCAGTCCAACATGACAGCAAATGCTCTGTCCTACAGAATCAATCGAGCTGCCCCTTAGACAACATTATCACGCCCCCTCAGAGGGCCCGCCCAACTGGATTAAGAAACGAGGAGGCAACTTGTTTGGGGAAAACCCTAAAACTAGTAAGGTTGTCCAACCAACTCTGCTGAAAATGAATGCTGGAAAAATCTTTAAAGATTCCAAAGACTTCAATGCAAATTGGGGGAGTTTCTATAGGCAGCTTTGCTAGACAGGTAACCTCATGTTCAAATTATAAATGCAATTTTCATTTTGCTCTGCACCATCAAGGGCCAGATCTACCGCTCCAACTGCCATCTTGGTTGCTCCAAAACAGGGATTGTTTTCCCATGCTTTCGATTACGGACACGTACATAAGTGCTACGGGGATATAAGAGGATCTCTACCTTCCCCATGTACCTGTATGTTGTGAATTCACAACATGCTCATTGACAGATAGCATGTACTTTCCCTCTCAAATTTTTGTTCAAACAAACTCCAGACTCCAAGCAATCTTAACGATATATTAAAGATGTCATTGGAGAGAAATGTTTTTCCTATCTGATAGCCCACAGAACTTCTCAAAATAACCACAGTGCATAATGTTTCTTGGCTACAAAACATGCTGCTGAAATGCTTCTTCACTGCAAGCAGAAGAGATCTAAAGAATTCTGGAAGATTTATGTGGTTGGAGATGATATAATGTAAACCCAACTTTGAATGGGATCAAAAAGGCTCTGAAACCAAACATTAACATTGGTTCATTTGGCTACTCAATGAAATTGCACTGCTTCTTTGAGTGGGCTCCAAGTGTGATAAAAAAATTTACTGGATGACTAGAACAAGCGCTGGGATGTCCTTTAGATCTTTACTTCCCCAGGTGGTATGCCAAAGAGTAACAGAGCTGGGATGAATAGAGAAGTGAAATCAGCCGTCAACTGAGAAATATCTGCTGGAATAAAAACTACGCAAGGGTTAGGAAGAGTTCGAGTAAGAGCCTGTAAAACAGGGGAATCGGGGTCACAAAGGCAACTTAATTCAGTGCAAGTAAGTTGGCTGTAACGTACATTGAGAGATATATCATCACTGAAATACACAAACATAATAAGGGATTTTTTTCAATGGTATTTGTTAAGTGTTTACTATGTAAAAGGCATTGTACTAAGCGCTGGAGTGGATACAAGCTAATCAGGTTGGAGACAGTCCATGTCCCACATGGAGCTCACAGTCTTAATCCCCATTTTACAGGTGAGGTAACTGAGGCCCAGAGAAGTGAAGTGACTTGCCCAAGGTCACACAGCAGAGAAGTGGCGGAGCCAGGATTAGAACCCATGACCTCTGACTCCCAAGCCCGGGCTCTTTTCACTGAGCCATGCTGCTTTTCTGTAACTTCTCTGTGCCTCAGTTACCTCATCTGTAATAATAATAATCATCATAATTATGGTATTTGTTAAGTGCTTACTATGTGCCAAGCACTGTAAAATGGGGATTAAAACTGTGAGCCGCATGTAGAGCAGGGACTGTGTCCAACCCGATTAGTTTGTATCTACCCCAGCACTTAGAACAGTGCTTGACACATAGCAAAAGATTAACAAATACTATATTTTAAAAAATGGATTGTCAACAATTACTGCTTGATGCAACTCTGGATTTTGCGTATTGTGGGGTGGACCTAACCCGGGGTATGCCCGCACTCTCAGAGTATGGACATTCAACAAACCTCTGAATTAGAAAAAAACCAAAAATCAACAATGAGGAATACAATCTATGCTCTTTAGGAAAACCTATATGGAGGAAGCAAAACAGGAGGAGAGAACATATCTACTGGATGGGAAATAGCCAAAGACTTGGAATCTTGTTTCCCATCTTTCAGCCAAGCATAAATTCAAGAAGTCCCCAATCTGAGTCACTCTCCCAGCGGCCCCAACGCTTTAAGATTAACATTTCTTAGAGCCATTTAAACTCTCTCCCTCTCTCCTTTACTTCCCCCCAGACATGAACATTTTTGATTAGCGAGCCACTGAACCCTCAGATCCCTTTTCCATGGCATTAGTTATGACGTATTACGGTGAATGATGAACTTTAATAGTTATTGAAATCCTTGCACCTTGAGATGAAAAAAAGATTCAACTCAGTAGGAAAATCTTTCATAGTATACTATTTTAGTGGTTGTCATTTAAAAGTAAAATTTAATAAACCCATCTATTTGTAATCCATTCCAAGCTGCCTCAGAAATTGTAATTTACCATAAAAATCAGCACCGACCCGCAAGAGAATACACGATCCATGATATTACAAATCCCATTTACTATGCTCGAGGAGGGACAATAAGGGAAGAAGTGGCTGTGTCTTTAGGTGATTTTCTGATATTAAATGGACTCCTTGAAAGATGCGCTCTTGTAATAATCTCACTGGTAACAAAAAGTGTGGTCCCCGCACCCTTACACACTATAGATAATATAAGAAAATCAATATATTATGTGGGGGAGGAGTCATGATTAAGTGACTACAGGCAGTAAATTATCCAAGAACCTCTCTTCTACAGTTCACAGTTTGCAATCATAAGGGAAAATGTAATTTACTCTTTGAACGTCTTAGGAAAACAGCAAGTACAAATATAACAGTGAACACAGCAGAGTTGCAATATATCTCTTAGTACAAGTATGCTCTTGCTGGCTATTCTTTTTTTTAATACTTGGTGTCAAAGAAAAATCATCAATCATATTTACTGAGCGCTTACTGTGTGCAGAGCACTATATACTAAGTGCTTGGGAGAGTACAATATAGCAATATGACAGAGTTGGTAGACAAGTTCCCTTCCCACAATGAGCTTACAGTCCACTGAATCAATTCTTATGTATATAAAGTTTCGGGCACCCCATTACACCATTACCTTGTGATCTGCAAGAGATTTATCATCAAAGGTTTTTCTTTTCCCCAAACTTTTCCCACTCTGGATTTGTTTTTTGGCAAACAAAATTTAGGTTCAAAGTCCCAAGTCTCAAAGCATGGCCAAGTCTTCAGAATTTCAGGGCCAAATAAAAATGTACTGAAACAAATCTAATTTTTCTCCCCAAAATGAACTTTCTTGAGGGTATTAGAAATCCTACTCTTCCTTGTTGCTTGCCAATTGTATAGCACATATAAAAACCAAATAGGAACCTATTACTTATAAAAGGTAAGTGATGAAATAACATCATTTCAGGGTGCGGCTGTTTGCCTTTTCAACCCAGAGAATGACAGGTCCCCTCCTGGATTAAGCCATCACGCATCTATCACAGTCTCAACAGGAGATTACCGAAGCATAATTGCTAGGAAGAACGAGGAGACTGATTTTTCAGGGTTTAGCCAGTTTTCTAATCCCTTGCCATTAATACCTTAGCAAGCTTTGTCAAAAGTTGTCAGGCGATTTCATTAGAGACAGCCAGAATAACAGATGAGTATGGCCAGTATAGGAACTGAAGATACATTTAGTAAAGCCAGTTACAGTGGCCAAAGGCCACATTGGTCATCAAGGTAGGTGAAATAACAGTGCTGATCCCTGGGTGCCTTCCTTAATACTAAATTTCAAAAAGAAATCTGAAAACATCATCTCAATAATAAAGCGCAAGAGTGAAGTTGTGATCCTTCGACATTAGTGGACTCCTAAAGAACTGAATACTTGGCAATCTATTCAAAAGACAAGGCCATCTAACACTGCTCCAATCATCCATTTTATATTTTTTAAACTTTCATCATGGCTGAGATTTGCATATTTTAAAGCTAATTGTTCTCATGTTCAGAGTCTTCTAAGAATTTTTCATTTTGCTTCAAGTGGCAACAGAATTCTAATTAGTCCTCTTTATGTTAGCATTTTGTAAAGTGAAAACATATTACAATTAAGTGATGCAAACTGGATTTGGATCGACCCAGAAACTGTATGTCTTTTCGGGATTATCCATACACTGGCACCATAACACTTGTTTTTTTTAAGCAGTACGTGTCTTGAGTTTGTGACCTTTAGGTACTAACCCTAAAATGAAAACACAAAACTGCCTTGCTCTAAATAGTGCCTCCTGCTACACGCTATGTGACCTTAGGCAAGTCACTTAACTTCCCTGTCCCTCAGTTACCTCACCTGTCAAATGGGGATTAAGAGCGTGAGCCCCTTGTGGGACATGGACTCTGTCCAACCTGATTAGCTTGTATCTACCTCAGCACTTAGTACAGTGCCTGGCACATATTAGGCGCTTACCAAATACCATAAAAAAGTCCCCAACCATTTACTCCTGATTTCTGCTTTCGTTAGTTTAATCAAACCTCATCGATTTCTTTAGAAAGATTTGGGGGCTCATTCTGCGTGGCTTTTATTTTATAATTGTAATTGAACACCCATATTCCGATACATTTAAATAATGGTCTATTTACCCAATTTGGTAACCTTATGTTCATTCAAATATACAAGCGCTTAGTACGGTGCTCTGCACACAGTAAGTGCTCAATAAATACGACTGAATGAATGAATATAAAGAACCTCCTAAATTACTTAGAATTCACACTTTTCCAATTTGTAACCTTACACCAGATTATCAATTTCATCATCAGATTGATTACCCAGGAGGAAAATGAAAAGTCCTCTTCCATGCCAGGTTTGAAACGAAAGCGGTAACTTTTTCAATGGAAAAACATGCACTTAGTTCCCTCTTCCCCAACAAAACACCCAAATAAAAAAAACCCAGGTGTCCCCTAAATCTCACAACCCACGGTTCCAGCCTTTCCATAGGCCTCACTGGGCAGCCACTCTCTGCCCACCAGTCCTCGTGAGAGCCCGGATCCTAGCCCCCGAAGAGTCAGAGGTCGAGAATTGCAGCCACCTGTGAACTCGGAGCACCTTGCCACTGTACCGTCTGCCCTTCACCAGCCTCCCTGGGCCCAGGGCCAGCTTTAGACAGTAAGAAAGGTAAGCCACGGTCTCAGGGTACTGGGTGACAGAGGTGGCCCCATGACCCCTCTCAAATATGGTGGTGGAACAGAAGTGACTCATTAGCGGGGTGTAATTCAGGGTCTCATCGCTGAGGTGCTGGTGGCAACTCGATGGAGAAATGGTTCTCTGCAAAACGTTGTGCATGATATTATCACATGCTGTCAACCGTGACGTGATGAGTCATTTAGAGCACTGAGGGGGGTAGGGGGAGAGGGTGAATATTTTGGCCCCACTTCAGGGAGACTGAATGTTGTGATTCATCACGGGAGCCCAGATCCCACCATTATGGGGTCCATAGGTCAGGAACTGTGGAGACCTGCAAACTTGCAGCCTCTGGAAATGTTAGAATACTGGGGAGGCAGTGGTAGTTGGAAACCAAGAATTGTATCTGCAGTGGGGAAGATTCTGAGGACTTCTCCCACCAAGGACTATTTATTTATTCCTGTATCTTTTTGTTTTCCTTGCTTTTGAGTCGTTCTTTCTAGCTGATCCTATTATCTATGCCCTGTCTAGAATTTATTCTCTTTTCTAAATATTTCTTTTTTCTAAGAGTCTCTCCTCTCCTACCAAGACTGTGAGCCTCTTGTGAGTCAGGAATCATATCTGAATTTACTTACTTTACACTCAACCTACCTTGGTACATACAGTGCTTGGCATAAAGCAAGGCCTCAATTAATATCACTACTATTACTATAACCCCATGATGAGGGTTTATTATTGTATTGTACTTTCCCAAGCTCTTAGTACAGTGCACTGTACACAGTAAGTGCTTAATAAATACGACTGAATGAATGAGGGGGTACCCATTGAAACCTGAGGTCGACAGATTCAAAACAAGCAAAAGGAAACCTCTCCTCACACGGCCTGTGGTTAAGCAAATGGAATTTGTCACCTCAGTAAGCTGCACGGGCCAAAAATGTAATTAGGTTTGAACAATGTTTTGAATAAATCCATGGATGAAGTCTACAATGGGGAACTAGACATTGGATGGTAAAAGAAGTCAGGGAAGGTAACCATCAGTCACATGAATCCTCCAAGCATTCTGCTGAAACTGTTAGTATACTGGCCTAAAGACATTACTGGTCTCACCCAGTAATAGCAACTCTTTGATATTCAAAGTTTTGCATATCCTTAATTAACAAGAAAAACATATTGCACTTATTTGTAGGCTTACCCTGCAATCGATCAATCAGTTGTATTTATTGAGCACTTATTACGTGCAGAGTACTGTACGAAGCACTTGGGAGAGTACAATATAACAGAGCTGGGAGACGTTCCCTGCCCACAGCAAGCTTACGGTCTAGAGGGGGATACGGACATTATTATAGATAAATTACAGATATGGACACAATAATAATAATAATAATAATAATGATAGCATTTATTAAGCACTTACTATGTGCAAAGCACCGTTCTAAGCACTGGGGAGGTTACACAAGTGTTGTGGGGCTAAGGGAGGGATGAATAAACCATGCAAATCCAAATGCAAGGGCAACACAGAAGGGAGTGGGAGAAGAGGAAATGAGGGCCTAGTCAGGGAAGGCCTCTTAGAGGAGATGTGCTCTGAAGGCTTTAAAGGTGGGGAGAGTGATCGTCTGTTGGATATGAAGAGGGAGGGCGTTCCAGGCCAGAGGCAGGATGTGGGTCGGCTGAGAGACAGATGAGATTGAGGTACAGTGAGCAGGTTGGCATTAGAGAGGCCAAGTATGGGGACTGGGTTATGATAAGAAACCAGGGAGTTAAGGTTGGAGGGAGAAAGATGACTGAGTGCTTTTAAAGCCGATGGTAAAGAGTGTTTGTTTGATGCGGTGGTGGATGGGAATCGCTGGAGGTACTTGAGGACTGGGGAAACATGGACTGAACATTCCTGTAGAAAAATGATCCGGGCAGCAGAGTGAAGTACCTGACTGTAGTGGGAAGGAAGCAGGGAGGTTGTTGCAGTAATCAAGGTGGGATAGGATAAATGCTTGGATTAATGTGACAGCAGTTTGGATGGAGAGGAAAGGGTCAATTTTAGCAAATCTAACCAAAACAATTTACATGGGGGCAGTCTGAAGTATTTGGAACATGAAATTCAGACCAAAAAATGCAGTAGACTAAATGAAACTCAGCAAAAGAATAGAAGTTTCCTATTGATGGATGATGACCAGGCCTGAATTTTCTTTACTTCACCCTCAACTCCGAGCTCTTCTACAATCTTTAATGTTTTTTGCTCTTGGCTGTCAGCAGTTACAAATCAAGATTAATTGTTGGCCATACATAACCAAACTGAAACATGCCTACTGTTTAAAAACTGTCTCTTTCACTATATAAATCAACAAGAGGGGTGGGGGACAGAAACCCACACTGGAATGCAGACTGTCAGCTCTCTCAATTGCTACAGTTGCTTCTCTCTGCCCTGAGCAATATAACAAATTTGTCAATTGAGAAAAGTGCTGGAAGCAAAGTCAACACAAGCCCATTACAGCTCAGAGACGGTATTTAAATAGTAGGATACTATTAAATTATTAGTGCAGCATACTGCTGTGTCTGCTGTACAAATTGGCCTATCTTGACAGCTGTCCTGTTCTCCACAGTCCATTTTTTAAGGAGACAAGACGGTTTCTCTACCTAGCCTGGGGCTTTAAATAACCAGATTCACTCAGCATTGAGTTTCTGAGGGGGGAGGAAACCTCCTCCCCACCGCACCCTGCTACCCCCCAGCCTCCTAAAAATAATAACGATGATATTTACTAAGTGCTTGCAATATGACAAGCACTGTGCTAAGTGTTTCATAAAACTGTGCAGTTTTTAACTTCCTTTCTCCTAGGATACCTGCCTTCCAAGTGTCTTTTAAGACTGGTGCTATTAGTTGGCAGCATTTTCCTGTTGGCCACCTTGAGTTCATGGCTGTGCAGAAGTATTAAAAAGAGGAGGAAGAAGAGGACAAAAGAAAGTGTGAGTGCAAGAACTTTAGAACTCTGACCAAAAAATGAATGGAGCATTGTGAAGATCACAGGGCCTGGACAGGTTTCTGCCTGCAGACCCTGGATGTCCTGGCAGGTCTCACTTCTCCTTTGTCTCTCTTTATAGTCAAATCTTTAAATGTTTGAAAATGTAAGTGTAGCGTCTTTCTAAGCTAGTCTTTCCCTTTAGATTATAAACCCTTTGAGGTTGGGAACTGAGGTCTGAGTTAATCTTGGTTTTTTCCCAAATGCCTTATATCATCACCAGCAAAGAGGCACTCTAGAAATAACCGATTAGGTTTGAGGATCAGCAAGTATGAGTAGTATTGTAGCAAGCAGTTTGACACATTCTGCCAAATACAAAAAAAGTCTGGCAGTTATTTCCTCAAAGGACAGGTTCTCAGAGGGGCACCCTTTCTGGGCTTTATCAGGAGCAAACCAACATACTCTAGCCCTTTTCTATGACCAGACTGGGTGTTCTGTGCCTTACATTCTCATTTCAAGTTTGTTGTGGAAAACTTGGCGAGGGTTCACAGAAGACTGCAAAAAAAAAAAAAAAATCCAATCCCCTCCCCCCCCGAAAAAAAAAACCAACTCACGCTTAGAGGGCTGGGAAATAGATTCTATGGGGAATAGCTAAAGGAAACAGGCTTGTATAGCCCAGATAAAATAATGCAGCAGGACCTTAAAAGTTTTCAAAACATAAGAAATAGCAAATGAGTGACAAAAGCATTTGATCTCTGATCCTATGATGCTTACTTCCCTTTCCAACGGAGGAAAAGATAGGATGGGATGGTCTTAAATAGCAGCGGAATGGACTTAGATATTAGGAAGAACTTTGTGACGGGAAAAGAATTGAAGAGGTTGGGATCTCTTCCCCTGGAAGCAAAGGTGGACAACTGACTTTCCAAATAGATTTTTTTTTGCAATCCCTTGATAGAAGCAGCAGACGGTGGTGGGCATGGCTAGATGGGGTAAACGCTGATCAGCGTGGGTAAGGCCAATATAAGACTTAAAGATTTAGTATAAAATGAGAAGTAAATGGGGAGGGGAAAGGGAGGAGTGACGCAATGATAGACCCAAAGAACAAGTCACAGCAAGCCAATTCCACCCTGCCCACCAAGTTCAATAGATGGGGACACCTGAAAGCGTTTAGCGGGAACAAAGTACATGGGCCATCCAGGTTACTGTTCAAGTAAAAAGAAGCCTTATCTAGCGTAAACAAAATGGCAAAGGCAGTTAGAAGTCACCTCAATTCCAACCTAACAACTCCTTTCAGGGGGAGAGAATGCCAGGAAGAGACCAAAATTAGAGAAGCAGTGTGGCTTAGTGGAAAGAGGACGTGAGTTCTAATTCTGACTCCGCCACTTGTCTGCTGTGTGACCTTGGGCAAGCCACTTAACACCTCTGGGCCTGAGTTACCTCATCTGGAAAATGGGAATTAAGATTGCGAGCCCCACATGGGACAACCTGATTAGCCTGTATCTACCTCAGCACTTAGAACAGTGCTTGGCACATAGTGAGTGCTTAACAAATACCATTATTATTATTATAAAATAAGGAGGTGGTTACCTTTAATGTGCTGCTCCCAAAGCTTTTCTGCTTAGTTTTTAAACCTAAGAAGTCTTTGAAGTGGAATCAAATTCAAACGCATTTGATTTCCTTGTACAAAATAGTACTCGCTATGGGTTATTTGATATCCAAGGAGCCCAAACAGCATTTTTAGTAGAACTTTTAAAATCCCACCCCATTTCCCACCCCAGCTTAATGATCTCTTTAGAGATAGGAAGCTGGATTTCTTTTTCAGTGACAATTCAAAAAGATTCAGAATGTTGATTCAATACAACTCCACATTTGCCAATCTCAGGGTGCCCCTGAGGATACGCTCTCTACCTCAAGTAGCATCATCATCTCCCAAGTGGATCATGGAGTGAGTTAATCTCCGGTCCTGGACGAGGCTGTCTCCTTTTTTAAGTCAGGGAGTGGGGGAACCTGATTGTGGAGATCAGGTGCTGCCCAGCCAATACAGAACTTTTGGCCGATGAGGGGACAAAGTTTACTTCCTTCCCAGAACACGAAACTGTAAATTCCTTGACGGCAGGGACTGTGTTTGACAACTCAACTGTACTGTACTCTCCCAAATGCTTACTCCAGTGCTCTGCATATAGTAAATGCTCAATAAAGACCATAAATTGAGCACTCAGCTGAGTGCTCTGCACAAAGTAAGAGTTTAATAAATATCATTAATTGATCGATCGAAACAAGCCTCTCCTATGAGTCAGAATGGAAATCAGTAATGAGAAAACCTAAAATACTACGGTGTGGTCTTTCCAGCATTGTGCTATCCATATTGGAAATGATGGGTAGGAAGAGTGACACAAGAAGTGCACATGAGGACAGAAATGAATGCTATTTGGCAGTGCTCAGTTTAGGCAAGCGGGCACCGTTGGTATGCGAGCCAGCTGGAGTAATCGAGATGGTTCCCAAAGATGCCACTGGATTGGCACGGGGCCTAATCCAAAAAAGGAAAGGCCTTGTTCAAGTGCTCTGCACACAGTAAGTGCTCAATAAATACGACTGAATGAATGAATTTGAATATGATTAGGTGATATCATGGATCTGCAAGGATCTTGTTCAGATCCCTCTAATCTGGACGGAGAATGTTCCTCCCCATTTATACAGCCCTTGCTGAGTTCCAGGAATTGAGTTAAAAGATTTCTGAGAAGCGCCAGATGAATCTAACTATCCAGAAAAGCATTTGTGTGGGTACGGGACTTGGGGTGGAGGTTGGAAAGGGGAGGCCTTGGTTTTTATGTTTCTTCCAAAGGTTGCCATCCCTTCCCTTTCCAGCGATTCTCCAAGAAGAAAACTATGAATTGTGGTCCTGACAGATGATGGGTTGGGTTACCCTAATAAGACAAACCTGGGGAGACGGTGATTCCAAGTGTTCAAATGCCCAGGAGTTAAGCTTCCCAAGCACGAAGCAAATGCTGTTCCTATTGCTCAATGGGTGGGTAACCTGGCAATACTGCCAACTGCAAACTTTACTGTTTCCTGAACAAGAGGGGAGACGTGACTTTTCGTCCTGGGCCTAGTATAAAAGCAACAAGAGGCAGAGAGAAAATGGTTTAAATTCCGTCGTCCACTAGCACGGAGTTCCTTCACAGCACTCCAGATGGGAAACACCTCCCACCCGCCAGGCAGGCTGGAAGTATTTGATAACAAATCTTGGCTTTTCATTGGCTAAGACGGAATCCCAAGTAGGTCATTAATTCAACTCAATCACAATTAATGGTCTGATGTGATTAATGACAGGATATTACTCACACATCAAGTGTTCTACCCCTTTCTCCTTGGGACTCTCATTATCAAGCCCATGCCAAAACCCAGAGGAACTGGCGACTGGATTGTACGTAGCTGGACGCCTCATTGCTGTCTTAAAAATAGAGAACCACTTATTATTTTAAAACTTCAGCTGCCTGGTAAAGCAATCATCTTTTCCTTTTCTTGCGTCTCTGACCTACTAGCTCAATCAATCAGAACTGACAGTCATATTTTACTACAGGGCCTCGCATGAGCCCAGGCTTAGCCTTTGGGCTGGAAAGGATTCATTCATTCAATCATATGAGTGCTTACTGTGTGCAGAGCACTGTATTAAGCGCTTGGAAAGTACAGTATCCAAAGATGGCTTGGGTAACCACATCCCCTCCCTCACTTTCCACCTCATCCTCCCCATTCCATTCTGGATTTCCTTGGGCCACGGGCTCCTGGCAAGTGCAGCACTTGTGGCCTTGTTGAGCCTGCCCTGTAAAGTACATATGAGCAGAAATCTCTGTGCGTTACAAAGTCGTGTGTGTGTGGAACAGCATGAATGCTCAACTCTGCCCACTAATAATAATAATAATTGCGGTATTTGTTAAACACTTATTCTAAGCGCTCGGGTAGATACAAAATAATCGGGTTCCGCATGGGACTAATGGTCTACGTAAGAGGGAGAAGAGGCATTGGAGTCCCATTTTGTAGATAAAGGAACTGAGGTCCACAGAAGTTAAGTAACTTTCCCAAGGCCGCACGGAAGACAAGTGGCAGAGCCAGGATTAGAACCCGGGTCCTCTGACTTGCAGGCCTGTGCTCTTTCTACGAGGGCAGCTTCTCTCAGAAGTGAGATCTTTCCTGGGTGAGTGTTAGGATTCACACTCTCGGGGCATAGCTCAGGCTGGGCCCCCAGATTTTTTCCACAGGGTCTCTTTTCACCAATAATACTCTTTTAAAGCTAACTGGGCCAATTTCAGGAGGGCACCTAATGCATGCTATTTGAAACAACTGAGAATAACCACTGTAGGCACATACATACACTACGGTTTTTGCCCCTAACAATGAAGTTACTATCAATGATCATCTTTGCTTAAGACAATTCCAACCTACCAGCTGCACAGAAACAAAAGCTTTTTATAGTTGGCAATATTTTCTAACCTCGGTTTTATAAAAAACCGCCTCATGTCATTGTGACCTTTTCTTCCCTTCTCCTCCATGTCGGAAAATACAGGCCTTTGGCAGTTTTAGGTTGAATCTTCCCAAGTGAATGATGGCGCCCTATTCAAATATGCTATTTGAGGGAGCGATGCCATATGAGAATACAGTTTGGGGGCCTTCTGGCTCCATTAGGCTGCAGATGTTGTAGCAGTAACACAGTTTTGGTTCTCGGAGTAAATCGCTGTCATTCCCATTACTGTGCAGAGCACTCTGTGAATTAACACAGTTGGATCCTATTCTATAAACAAGGGGAGATCAGGCAACAGCACATCAAAAAGTAATAAGGTGTATCTTCAATTAAGAAGCACAACTCTAGAAGATAAATTTGTCACCCAGAGAGCTGCCCAAGGTGGAAACTTGCCAGGAGTCAGTAGGTTTGGCCAAAAACTGCGCTTGTAATTATAGAATGAAAAGTGCTTAATTTACAGGAAGATATCCTTACTATTCCCAGTTCTCCTAAAGCATCGGGGTTGCATTCTTGCAAAACCTAACATGAAGGAAAACTCGAGATGTAGACATCACTGTGTTCACTGCTGCGTGCACCTATGCAAATGTATAAACTTATTTCTTCCAACCCAGTTTAGCGGTGTCCCTAGTTCCCTACCAACCTTCTAGTCACATGTGGAGTGAAAACTTGTGAACTGAGTGTACACGCTTGATAGATGGAAGGAAATAATTCATAGCCCCTAGGACATGTTCACGTGTTCCAACCAATGCAAGTTTTGGTCTTGTCTGAGGGTGAAATTTGTCCTGACTGGTACTCTGGGATCCCTAACCTAGGTACCAATTTATCATTTTGAGTTGTTGGGGGATGATAAGGGGGCAGGGATTTTAGAGGGAGACAAAGACAGGGAAAGAACCCTTTTGTCTTAGATTGTGAGCCCCCTGCGGGTCAAGGACTGGGTCTTCTTTCCCAATGTTTAGTACAGTGCTTTGTACGCAGCCAGTGCTTAATAAGTACTATGCAAAAGATTGGCAAGGATCTTGTTCAGATCCCTCTAATCTGGACAGAGAATGCTCCTCCCCATTTATACAGCCCTTGCTGAGTTCCAGGAATTGAGTTCAAAGATTTCTGAGAACTAGGCCAAGCTATTCCTCAAATGAATCAAATACAATCCTCTCAACAGAAAACAAAATACATTTCCTTAGTTTATGGATATTTTTTTTCTTTCATATTTGTGCCTGACGCCTCATCATCCTTTCTTTGAGCCACCTCTTCCTTTTTTACAAATGTGTGTAGGTAGATGGAGGAAGTGGGAGAGGACAGAAGACATGGTACAACTGAAAAGTGATCCATTTTTTTTTCCACTTTGAGGCTCTGCATCCCTTTCTCTCAATCTCCTCAGTAATAACAATAATAATGGTATTTGTTAAGCGCTTACTATGTGCCAAGCACTGTTCTAAGCACTGGGGGGGATACAAGGTAATCAGGTTGTCCCATGTGGGGCTCACAGTCTTAATCCCCATTTTACAGATGAGGGAACTGAGGCACAGGGAAGTAAAGTGACTTGCCCAAAGTCATACAGCTGACAAGTGGCGGAGCCAGGATTAGAACCCACGACCTCTGACTCCCAAGCCCGTGCTCTTTCCACTGAGCCACACTGCTTCTCAGTAGCTGAGAAGACTGAGTTTATAAAAGTGACAGAGGGAAAAAATATCCAGGGAACAAATTTCCTAGTAATTGGTAGCTTTCTGTAAGGGAAAAAAAGAAATAAATTAAGCAAGAAGTACAGAAATTAGAGGCATAAGCAGAAATCAATAACGGTTAACGAGGATAGATATGTGAGCTCCTGGAGTGCGATTAGAAAAATAGATCAGAAAATACAAAAACATCTAGTTACTGCCTCCAAATTCAACTCAAATGCTGTCTGGGCAGTAGAAAGAACAGCAGTATGCTTCTTAATGGAACAAGTAGCAGGCCACATCTCTTCAGTGCTCACGGCAGGGAGCTGCTCGGCTGTTATAATGTGAAGCTAAACAAGGGACAGAGGGGGACGGGAGGAGGAGGTCCCATAGCAAACATTTTAAAGGGCTGTGGAAATGTGTTAGGACAGTGAGAGACAGAGAAATAGACAACAGCATCCCAAAACGATTGCATGGACAATGAATGATCTTCTTTTGGAGAATTATAATTATAATTCCTATAGACACATCTCTTCCAAGAAGCCTTCCCCGATTAAGCCCTCTTTTCCCTGGCTTGCTCTCCCTTCTGCGTCATCTACGCACTTCAATCTTTAACCTCTGGACACTCGATATCGGCCCCTCCCCAACCACCCAGCACTTACGTACATATCTTGGAATTATTCATTCATATTAATCTCTGTCTTCCCCTCTAGACTGTTAGCTTGTTCTGGGCAGGGAATATGTCCACTAAACCGCCTTAGGTTTTGGGTCCCAAGGTCCAGACCAGGTTGCTGGTGGATCACTGTGGTACTGGCAGGATCCTGGAGGCCACAGGACCTGGAATAATTGCAACACACATCTCAGTGTTGGAAAAAAGGGGGAGGATTGCCCAAAACGTTGGCTGGTTTGGGAATTTAGCCGATCGACTTGGGCTGGAGGATTTTTACCAGGAGATCTGAGTATACTGTTACACTCAGAGAAGCAGCTGGCTCAGTGGAAAGAGCCCAGGCTTTGGTGTCAGAGATCACATGTTCAAATTCCGGCTCAGCCACTTGTCAGCTGTGTTACTTTGGGCAAGTCACTTAACTTCTCTGGGCCTCAGTTACCCCATCTGTAAAATGGGGATGACGACTGTGAGCCCCCCCGTGGGACAACCTGATCACCTTGTAACCTCCCCAGTGCTTAGAACAGTGCTTTGCACACAGTAAGTGCTTAAAAATGTCATTATTATTATTATTCTGTTATTTCTAGATGACTTTGTGTTAGATCAAAGGGAGGAGAAGTGATAAACCCACACATCTCTACGGTAAGGTGTTCTCCTGGAATGAGGGAAAGGGTTTCTTGACAGTCATAGGCAGAAGAGGACAAGGTGGCTGTTTCTTGCTTGAGAGTCTCATACTGTTTTCTCTTCCCATTAGCACTATTTTATTTTTTTTCAGGTTGAGCACCAGCCAGATGGAACCTTCATCAGGAAGAGACATTGCCAGGAGTTTGTGATGTCAAAACTCACTGAACAAGAGACATCACATTGGAACAGCACTTGCGTTGGATCACAGCTCACAAAACTGTACATCCAATGCCCCTGCAGGCCCTTAGGAAATGTAGAACAGCTGGTGCACGGGAGTTGTCAATCATGCAATTCTAAGTCCATTCTCCTGCCTTCAGATTTTTGTCTGAGTGCATCCTTTTCATAAAGACCTCCAGAGAAGGAGATTTCACAGCTTTCCTCAATAACTCATTCCTCATTGTAAGGCAATTCTTCCTTGCAGCTAATCTAAATCCTTCATGTTTCAGTTTATGCCAGTTCCCTCTGGTTTTAGCCTCAGTGGAGAATGAGATGGAGAAGAGTTGGTCTCCACTTTCTGCTATTTTCCAGGGAACTGCTTTATAATCTTCTGTTTATCATCCTATCAATGGGATTTTAACCTCAGGATCTTTTGCAGACCGATACTGTACTGAATGCCATTTAAGAGTCCCAGGGTGTACGAGATCATGGATGAGTAAGGTATTAAAATGGGCAAAATTGGCTTGCCAAGAATCGGAAGGGTCCACCATTTTCTGAACTCTAATTCTTAGACAAAATTCGATAGACTGTGGAAGTGTTGAGGGTGTTAATTTGTTAATATTTTAAGATCAGTGCTTAGTACAGCGCTTGGCACATAGTAAGTGCTTAACAAATACCATCATTATTATTTTTTCTTCCTCATATCTTTCTTCACACATGAAGCTATTGTATCTGCCTTTATTCTCCTTTGGCTTTGGCCAACTCTGTGTTTCCTACTTTCCCTCCTTGTCTCAAACAGCACGTGCTGTTTTAACTGAGAGGGTGAGTGTAGTGGATTTTCCAGTGATAAATTCCTCATCTGTGCCACTCTCCATTCAGGCTTTGATCCCTCCAGACTCTGAGCTCATTGTGGACGGGGAATGTGTCTGTTTATTGTTATATTGTACTCTCCCAATTGCTTAGGACTGCTCTGCACACAGTGTGCACATTAAATATGACTGAATGAGTAAATGAATGAATCCAGCAGATGGATATATGTATACAATGTCCTTGGACCTAATTCAGTTCTTCACTAGTAAGCACTGCCTAAGAAAATTAAAATTTCACCCCTTAAGATCATGAATTTCACCTATAATGAATACAAAAATTAGGATGCTACTTTTTAACATGGACAATAATAATAAATAGTATTTGTTAAGCGCTTACTACGTGTCAGACACTGTACTTGTACCTTGGGATAGATGCACGATAATCAGGTTGGACACAAGTCTCTGTCCTACATAGGGCTCACAGTGTTAATCTCCATTTTACAGATGAGGGAAATGAGGCACAGAGAAGTGAAGTGACTTGTCCAAGGTCACACAGCAGGCAGGTGGTGGAGCCGGGATTAAAACCCAGGTCCTTAATGATAATAATAATGATAATTATGGTATTTGTTAAGCATTTACTATGTGCCAAGCACTGTTCTAAGCGATAGAGTAGATACAAGGTAATCAGGTTGTCCCATGTGGGTCTCACAGTCTTAATCCCCATTTTACAGATAAGGTAACTGAGGCACAGAGAAGTTAAGTGGCTTGCCCAAGGTCACACAGCAGACAAGTGGCAGAGCCAGGATTAGAACCCACGTCCTTCTAACTTCCAGGCCCGGGCTCTAGCCATTAGGCCATGCTGCTTCTCTAACTGCAAATAATAGACTGCATATCATCTTAAAAAAATCTTAATACAAAATACACTATAATACCAAGTCAGTATTTTCAGAAAATGACCCAGTTAATTCCTTACCAATCCTCACCCTAAATCAAATTATACATTTTGGGATTTACATGGATTTATGATATGTTCTGAATAATTTGTGGTTTAGAATACTGAAATTTTGGGGGCCATAATACTGCCCAGTTTTAACAATTTGTTATTTTAATTGGCAAGATTAATGCTTAAGTATAAAATGCACCTTTCAGCCACTTGGAGGCTCTGTCATAAATATAAAATAACTGTAATATTTTCTCTAATAAAGCCGATTTGTAAAGGCATTTTCTAAACCCCAAAATGGTTATATTCAGCATCTGTCATCTTCCACTAGAGAAACTTAGGATTTCCCTCGTACATCTCGCCAATTCCTTCCTTAAAGCGAACAGATTTTCCACCAGGAAACTCAAGATGCTGAAGGCCAGGAGTGACACTGATCTAATCAGCAGATCTCCCACATCCCATGCCTCAGCCCAAATCACGTACCAGCGACATCCTTCTGCCGTCTCCAGTGCAGTCTTCAGTGAAAGGGAGGAGGAAACGAGGCTGGGTTGTGAAAACCAGGAAATATTCCACGTCCTCCAGTACTATTCTTAGGAGCCAAAGACTAGCTTTCAAAACATATCGCTTCTGATCTGCTACTGACTTTCTTTATGGTATCTGTTATGTGGCAGGCACCACACTAAGCACTGGGGCAGATTTTTATTACTGCATTTATTAAGTGCTTACGATATGCCAGGTGCTGTACTAAGCGCTGGGGTGGATACACACAAATTGGGTTGGACACAGTCCCTGTCCCATGTGGGACTCACAGTCTTAATCCCCATTTTACAGCTGAGGTAAGCGAGGCACAGAGATGTGAAGTGATTTCCCAAGGTCCCACAACAGACGAGTGGCGGAGCCAGGAGGCCCGCGCTCTTCCCAAACTATTTCTACACTGTGGCTTCTATTGTGACTGTAGAAATACTGGATTGAAGTCCGTCCTTACTAACTGCTGACCGCAGCCATTTACTCGTAATGTTTGGAGAGGACAGGGTTTTGAGACCATAAACCTGGTTCCCCCACCCCTCCTGTTTTATAATATTTGTTAAATGCTTACTGTGTGTCAAGCACTGCTCTAAGCGCTGGGGTAGATGCATGTTAATCAGGTTGGACGCAGTCTCCGTCCCGCATGGGGCCAATAGTCTAAGAAGACAGATTTCAAACTAATGCTGAGAAACAACAGGTTGAGACAAAGGGCACATGGAGTTTCTTTGGTGAAGTGGTGATTACCTCGTATCTACCCCAGCGCTTAGAGCAGTGCTTGGCACATAGTAAGCGCTTAACAGATACCATCATTAATTAAGTGGGTGTTGCAAGGCCCCTCAGAAAAAGAAGCAGTGTTGCCTAGCGAAAAGAGCACAAGCATGGGAGTCAATCGACTGGGTTCTAATCCCGGCTCTGCCACTTGTCTGCTGTGTGACCTTGGGTAAGTCACTTAACTTCTCTGTGCCTCAGTTACCTCACCTGTTAAATGGGGATCAAGACCGTGAGCCCCGTGTGGGGCAGGGACTGTGTCCAATCTGATTAGCTTGGATGTAACCCAGTGCTTAGTATGGTGTCTGGGACACGGTAAGGGCTTAACAAATACCAAGGGGGGAAAAAAAAAGAAATGGGTTACAGGACAGATTTGAAAGCCAAGAGGAAGGGAGGTCACTGTTATGGCCCTTGATCCAGTTCTGGAAGGACTCAAATACTGGCAGCAAGGGCCTTCTCCATTTTTAGAATGCTAGAAAGACCACAGCTGTAATTACAGCTGTGATTTTTGTGACTGAGATTGAGCCGCAAAGGAGCCTGTAATCCTGCCCTACTGCTCTTGTATTTGTCATCAGCCTTTTCTATTTGTTTTCAATCTTTCGTTGGGTGTCTACTGCCAACCCTCTCCCCCTTCTTATTCTTAGATTGTGTCAGGGATTGTGTCTATATCTCCTCTTTCTAGTTCTTTCCCAGTGCTTAATACAGTGCTTCACACACTGCAGGCACATAAATACTATTACTACTGCTACTGTACATGTGGGATAAGAGGGTTTTTTTTCACCCAGAATCACAGGGAAGCCAGGACTGGGAAACAGGAGTGGATGCGAGGCAGAGTAGGGTAAAACCAATTAAGCCTGCAGTTTCTAAAATATTGAACAGTAAACAACACTCAAATTTCCTATTGCATAAATGCAGTTGGTTAATGGTCACAGAATTACATGGGGACAGGCTGTGCTTTGTCGGTAATTCGCTCTGAAATGCAAAAATCAAAACACCACCACAAATCAACATCCTGAAAAATCCCCTATCTTCATTTCAGGTCTGGTGATTGTACACCATCCTTGAATGGGCCTAACATGAAGATCTCATTGATGACCTCATAAAACAAGCCACAATTGCTTCCTATAAATTACCAAGTGTCTTGGTGGGGGAGAAGCCTGAGCAGGTTAAAATTATATCTATAACCTATAAAAATGAAAAGCAAAATTACCATTTTAATATAAAAACTGGACAAGAGGAAGAATATTTTCTTTCTGAAAGAAGCAAACAATAAAAATTCCTCAGTGTCCCCAGAGTACAAGTCCAATCTAAGAACTGTCACTTGAAATAATACAAAATGACAGACAGAATGCTAAAAATCCTTGGGGTACATTAACAAGCCTTCCAACCGCAACAAAAATGACCGATTTTCACTTCACGTAAGAAGCAGGCTTGTGACTTACGGGCTGAATATGTTTTATTAAACTATACTTACTTCAGTGAAAGAGAATAGTCATGCTTGCTTGTTTGACTATTTCTTACAAGGTAGCTACATTCTTTACACAACCGTAATAGGTTCTCCGCGTCGGTCCGACTGATCGCTCCATGATACCATCTAGGAAGGAAAGGCAGAACAGTTAAAAACATTCAGAATGCAAAGAACAGTTAAAGACATTCAGAATGCAACGCAAATTCACCACCATTTAGAGGCATGAGCCATTTGCTTTTAAAAAGGATCGGTACCTAGAAAACAGGCAATAAATTGCCCTCATTTTCTACAAGGATGTTCTTGTGATTTGAGAGGGATACCTGTTATGCAAAAGCACAGCCTTCATTACGGACGCCATTAATCAGGCTGTGTAGATTATGCCAAGGGAACAGTCACATGATGTTGCCAAATTAATTTGGAATTAAGCATTTGCATTAAGCATGCTTCTTTGTCATCATTTAGCATTTTCAGCATTCATAACAAAGAAGGAGTTGTGTCAAACATAGAAGAGGACAGTACGGTTAGATGCCCAGATTAAATGCCGAATTGTAATTGCTGAATCCTGTTCTCTCTCAGCTGAATCCTGTTTCTGGGTAGAACCAGGCTGGCAGAAGCCTATTTCAGGGAGACTGAAAAGGGCTCTAACTAAACTGTCTGTCTGTAGGGCCCTGAAGTAGAGGAATGAGTACAAATTGGGCTGGATCACCCCAAGAATGCTACAGATTGCCAAGATCACTTCAACCTCTGGGAATCTCAAGTATCAGAGTTGGCTTGAGGTGCAGGGACTGTACTGGGGTCTGTAACAGCCCTGCCAGTTTTAGAGTTATCCTGTTACATACTGCAACCTACTTTCAGCTGCCAGGTGATTCTCTGGAACTGAGGCATTGCTTCTCACAATGCCTGTCTCCCCCTTCTAGACTGTGAGCCCACTCTTGGGTAGGGACTGTCTCTATATGTTGCCAACTTGTACTTCCCAAGCGCTTAGTACAGTGCTCTGCACACAGTAAGCGCTCAGTAAATACGATTGATTCTCACACTGAATTGCAGCAAGGTTAAGATACAGAAATTTGATTTGGAAATGTGTTTCTCTGCCCTCTCACTTTTCACTTTTAGCCTTTCAGTACATCTGCGTTGTATTTCACGAGTAATCTGAAAATGCAGCAATATAACAAAGACTGAGAAAAGGAAACTAGAAAAATATGACTAATGGGTAGAATAGATTATTTGTATGGTTAATATCATGCAAAAGGAATGATGTAAGAGAATCAATTTTATTAACAAACGGTTAAGCTGCTTGTAAATATGTTTTCTTAAAAATGCTAAATATTGCTGCTGCAAGCTCCTAGGAAGTTAGTTATTTAGGGTAGTCATATTTGGAGTCAAATTCTCTCTAGTGCCAGTCTCTTCATGGCTGTCAGGTATGCTGGTATACAAGGGGGAGACACATGATTTGGTTGGTGTGGGTGAGGGGAGGGAAAGAGGGGAAAATTTTAATGAAGCTAGAAGAACATGGTGTACAGTTCCTAAAAATGGTTGAAAACCCTTAACCACAGTCAGTGCTTGCTAAACACTGGCATACTCCCGTGATGCTGAACTGATATGTCACATGCCCCGTTGTAATCTTGGTGGCCATACCTACTTTTACATTTAATCCACTGATGAAAAATCATTTTCAATTGTAGGTGACTTTCCCTTTGGAAGTCATTAAGGTCTGGTAGGTAAAATACACGATTGCATACTTTAGAATTATTTTGTGTGACACGTGCAATAATTTGATCACTATATTTGTGAAAATGTCAGGGATTTCCTTAAATCCTAAGTACTTACATATGTCAGATGTCTTATGAACTAGATCTCTTTGGTAAAGATATTAAATATACGTTTGGAATGTGTCTACCGCTCCGTTGTACTCTTCAAAAGTGCTTAGTACTGTGCTCTACATACAGTAAGTGCTCAATAAATACCACTGATGATTCTATGTTTCACTCAACTAGCTTTGGGAAACAATGGATAATCCATCAATGAATGGCTCATATGAAATGTCACTTTATAAGAGGTCAGACACAAAGTAATGCTTATAAAGTTAAGTTGGGCATAATGATTAATAATAATTGTGGTATCTGTTAAGAGCATATTATGTGCCAAACACTGTACTAAGCACTGGGGTGGATACAAGCAAATTGGGTTGGACATAGTCCCTGTCCCACCTGGGGCTCACAGTCCTAATCCCCGTTTTAGGATGAGGTAACAGGTGCAGAGAAGTTAAGTGACTTGTCCAAGATCACACAGCAGGCAAGCAGCCGGGTCAAGATTAGAATCTAGGTCCTTCTTCCAGACCCATGTCCCATCCACTAGGCCATGTTGTTGCTCAAAGTGAGAGTGTGATGGAAAGTGTGAAAGCGAGTCGTAAGTGTGTGTCGGGAGGGGGAGAGGGGTCTGTATATATATAGGTCTGTATATGTAACAGAGCTTGGTGAGAGCCACAAACTCCTTTTAAAGTTTGATAAAAGGCTGTTGGTTCAGTTCAAATAACCGGTCTGGACTCTGTCGGTATCAGAGTGGTCCTAGCTTTGCTGAGAAAGGTGCTCGGGAGTAGAGTGGGTCAGAGCATCAGTTTTACAATACTCTGTTGGGGCAACTGGGTTTTCCTTTCCCAGCACTCCCTCAAAGCAAGAAGTTAGGAATTTGGGGGTCTTGGAGGCTGGGCTGAAAACAGTTCATTCCCTCTCATCATGCTTGTGCGGTCTGTTAATATAACTGTAATATTGTAGTCTCCCAAACACTCAGTACAGTGCTCCGCACAGTAAAGTGCTCAATAAATACCACAGAATGATTGGTCATCCTCCTGGGAGAAAAGGCAATGGGGAAGGAGGGAGGATAAGGGGGGGGACGGGAGTGGCAGAAGCAATGAACAGGAGAAGGGAGGGAGGAATGAGGAAGAACCCAGCTGATTTGCAGTGTTAACAGGTCACCAGAGCAGGCCTGACTTAGAGCAGCTGCCTTCTAGATTAGTAGCAGCAGCTGCAAATGCCACCACTGACCACATTTATTTCCTCTAACCCTTGAAGTGAGCCCCAAGGGAGCCATGCTCCCCCGTTTAGGAAACAGCGTTCTAGGAG
Organism: Tachyglossus aculeatus; assembly: GCF_015852505.1. Classification (NCBI taxonomy): domain Eukaryota; kingdom Metazoa; phylum Chordata; class Mammalia; order Monotremata; family Tachyglossidae; genus Tachyglossus; species Tachyglossus aculeatus. The sequence goes on from NC_052098.1 coordinate 60,293,742, forward strand.
TCATTTACTGCCTTAACTGCTGTAGCACTCTACTGCCCTTGAGGAGTTAATGTTTCACTGTACTCCCTAAGTAGGCACTGAGGAAATAAAGACAAGTGTTTCTCTGAAGAGACACCAATGAAAATGCCCAGACTTCACAAGCATATGTAGAGTGCCTTAATTTCTAAAGCCACCCCTGCTAGCTAGAGAGAAGAATGGCAAAACATCCCACTTTATATGAAGAATAATCCGAGTGATAGTTAAGAATATCTAGTTAAACAATACCTTTTCATATCGATGCATGTAATCTTACAAAGAAAACCTAACTGCCCCTAGAGGAGATGGCTATAGACCATTTCGTTTAGAGAATAGAAAGAATTGGAAAACAGGTTCTCATTTGAGAAAAACTTCATTTCACCATGATGGATTTTTTTTTATTTTTCTGAGAAAAATAACCACCTCCCTCAAGGTAAAGAAAAAGAGAGGGAAAATAAACCAGTCACTTTGACCTAAAGTGAAATTCCTTTGGCATATACAGAAAAATGACCAACAGAATCACAGTGTAGATTCTCAGGTTAAAATATTTCCCCTAAAATTCTGCATAATGATTTCCTGATATCTCTTTAAGAAAAGGATATAATCAAGCGGTCAAAATGGCCAGAAGGAAATCCACCCAAAAAGATGAGAAAATTAATCTGTACAGTCAGATGGCAAAAGACAAATGACTAAAAAGGGGGAAACGCACAACTGTAGCTGGCTAACCCCCGAGCCCCTTAGTTTCCCATTCTGGTTTCTGACACTTCCCCCAAACCACAAAACAAAGCAGCATTACATACAGATGGCTGCCTTTGATGAAACCTCAGAACCAGCCAGCTCACCAAGCTTGGAGCAAGGGTCTGAATGGGATCCACCTTAACTGGAGAGAGGAGTGGAAGATTGGTTCTCCTGACCTGCTGCCAGCTGAGGCAGGTGGCTGGGAGAAGCCAGAAGCAGCAGCTGGAACTGCAGGAAACAACCAAGGATTAATGAGGCACATTTTCAGGAGAGGAAAATAAGAGTGGGGGAGGATTGAAAGATAAGATCCCCTAAACCAAATCTCTATATTGAGATGCAGATTTGGGCCTACACAACCTTTTTGGCCTCAGTATTCAATCCTGGTTCAGGCTTTCATGGGCTTCACGGAGTAATCTTGCTAATTAGCCACTTAGGCCAATCAATCAATAGTATTCACTGAGTGCCTATTCTGTGCAGAGTTCTGTAGGAAAATGCTTCGGAGAGTACAATAAAGTAATCATGATCCTTTCCCTCAAGGAGCTTACAGAGAGACACTGAAATAATGAATAGACAAGGAGAAGAAGGGGCTATTATGTTTAGGATGCTTATGTAACAGGGCAAGAAGATGTGTAGGAAAGTGATTCAGGAGACTGCCAGGTACAGCACTGGTGCAGAAGTGCTGAAGTAGCAGATGTGGGTGGGAAGTGGATATAGCCTGGGAAAGGTTTCCTGGAGATGAGATTTCAGAAGGGCTTTGAAGAGGGGGAGAGAAGGCGATCTGCCTTATCTGACAGATTTGTAGGGGAGGGAGTTTCAGACAGGGAGAAGGGCATGAGCAAAAGGTCAGCAGTAGGAGAGACAAGAATAAGGCGCAATGAGTAGGTTAGTTTGAAGAGGAATGAAGAGTGCGAGGAGGGGTATAGTGGGAGAGGAGAATGAATAAGTAGGAGGGAGAGAGCTAATTGGGTGTCCAAAAACTAATCATTAGGAGATTCTGCTTGATGTGGACAGGAATGAGTAACCATTAGAGCTGTTTGACGAGTAGGGAGATGTGTGCAGAATGATGTTTTTGAAAAATACTGTGGGCAGCAGAGTGAAGTATAGAATGGCAAGGGTACAGGTGAGCAACCAGAAAACCAATGAGGATGCATTAGTCAAGCTGGGATAAGAAAAGCGCCTGGCCCAGCATGACTGTCGTTTGGATGAGGCGGAAGGGCTGGATACTGGAAATTTTGTGAAGGAAAAGCTGACAGGATTTGGTCACACACTGGATACGGAAGTTGAAAGAGAGGGGAGTCATGGATAATGCCACAGTTGGAGGCTTCAGAGAGGGGGTGGTCGTGGTGGTGTAAACTGTGATGGAAAAGTTAGGTGGATGAGAGGATTTGAGAGGTAAGATGATTCCAGCTTTGGACATACTGAGCTTGAGGTGCTGGTGAGGCATCCATGTAATTTTGTCCTGGAGGCAAGAGGAAATGTGAGACTGCACAGATGGAGGGAGGAAATCATCTGCTAGATTGTAAACTCCTTGAGGGCAGGGATCAGGTCTACCTCCTTTACTGTATTATACTCTCCCAAGTGCTAGGTACAATGCTCTGCACATAGTAAGTGCTCAACAAATACTATTGATTAATCTGCACAGTGGTGGTAGTTGAGGTCACCGGAATAGATGGGCTCCCTAAAGGAATGAGTTTAAATTGAAAAAAAGAAGGGGACCCAGACCAGAACCTGGAAGGATTCCCACTTTTAAGGAGTGGGAGGCAGTGCAAGAGGAGGAAGAGTTGAGAAAGGAGAATGAGCAAATGTGGCTAGAGAGTGAGAGGACAGCTGGGATAATTTTGTTGGGGAAAAAAGAAGGTTATATACTGTTTCTAGGTAAAGGGAGTTGTGCACAATGTTGAAGAGGATTATGACTGAGTATGACCGTTAGAGTTAGTCAGGAGGAGATCATCTTAGAGGGCATGGTCCAAGTGGAGTGAAGGGAGCCCATTGTTGGGTAGGGACCGTCTCTATATGTTGCCGATTTGCACTTCCCAAGCACTTAGTGTTAGTGCACTTCCCAAGCACTGTGTGCAGAGCTTAGTGTGCTCTGCACACAGTAAGCGCTCAATAAATACGATTGAATGAATGAATGAATGACTGGAATATTGTAGAGGATCAAGAAGAGAGTTGGAGGGGAGCAAGAGAATTCAGTGGACTTACACAACCTGTTGGAGGAGTTTGGGCCAGAATGAGAGCAGGAAAGTGGGATGGTCCAAAGAAGGGTTTTAAGACTGGGTGACATAGGTGTGTTTGGAGGCAGAGGGGAGTTGTTGAAGTGAGTGGCTGGGGAGTAGAAGAGTGGATGCAACTGTTTTTAAAAGGTGAGAAATGGGGTCGAAGGCTCAGGGGGAAGTGGTAGATTTTGAAACCAGGGTCTGTACTAAGCTCTCTGATACCCCTCCCCACAACACTTCCGTACATATCCCTATTTGCCGTTTCTGCTATTTGTAATTTATTTGGAATTCTGTCTCCCCCACTGGATTGTAAGCTATTAGAAGGCAGGTATTGGATCAGGACTACCAAAGCTTTTATACTCTTCCAGACATTTAATAAGTGCTCTGCACACAGTAAGCACTCAATCAATACCACTGACTGACTAAGAGTTCCTCTTGAGAGATGGCTGAGAAGGACGAGAAGGTGGATGTAGGGGTGGGAGGGAACTGGGGAGTTGAAGGAAATTTTGAAGAGCACACATCCGGTGGTTTTGACTCTGTCAATAAAATAACCGACAATATCACCAGGGGCAAGAGAGCGGGAATGTGGTGGTACTGGAGGTTTCGGGAGGGAGTTGAAGGTCTAGAATAGTTGGTGAGGCCAATGGGCACAGAAGTCAGCGAGAGAACAGTTTTGCTGAGTGTAAGAGTGGGGCGACCTTTAGCAAGTAAGAATGAATTTGAAGTGGCCTAAATCAGGTTGGTGCCAAGATTTCTGCCCACAGCGTTCCGTAGCATGAGTACAGGAACGAAGACTGTGAGCCCGTTGTTGGGTAGGGACCGTCTCTATATGTTGCCAACTTGTACTTCCCAAGTGCTTAGTACAGTGCTCTGCACACAGTAAGCGCTCAATAAATACGATTGAATGAATGAATCGTGGAGGCGATCCACAGCTGGGGGTTGGCGGCACAAGATGGATAGGTGGATGGATGGCAGGGTGGGGTGGGGGTGGGGGGGAGGGATGGGGAGTTGAGTTTGGTGGAGAGAGGGATGTTGATGGAGTGTGGTTTTGTGAATCCAAAGTGGGGATGCAGGGTAGGGAGTCCAAGATGGGGCACTCTGGCCTGGAGGGGGTGTTGCCAGCCAGTAACATCCACACGGACGTGAGGTAGGTGGGGTGAAAGGGAGGTGCAGGCAATGAAGAGAAGTAGGGAATCTCAGGCCACACCCAAGGTAGAGTTAAAGTTGGTGCCTTAAATTTATTCCACAGATTGGCCTCTGGGCTACAATGACGGGAGATGAGACTCTTGAATTTTCAAACAAACGGAGAACCTATGATTAACCTGTGTCGCCTTCCGAGGTCTAGCACTGAAAAGAGCTCAGGATTATTTTTTTAGAGAAGAGGAGTAACGCCAAAGAAGTTGGTTGTTAAATCCATGACTATCCTTTGGCTACCTGTGCCACCCAGATGGCAGACTTTTTGGCCCCAAATACCCAGATGGCTTGCATGTGTAGACCCTCGCTCAGAGTTTTTTTTGCTGGGAAAGCAACTTTTTATGTATAGGCCAAGTTGCAAGTACATTTTAAAATATTAACACCATACAAATGATCAGCTTTGAGGCTGATGATTTAAGAGATGACATTCTCCACTTGGGAGAAAAACAGAAGCTAGAAGAGTGGGAAAACAAATTTAATTTCAAGCAATGACAATGTAGCAGAAAAAAAGTTTTGAATCGCTTGAAACAGTCAGAGGGTGGACAGAATCCCGTGTAAACAAAATTGTTCCTGATTTCACTGCCTTGTCCTTTTTTCCATAGGTATGTAGGTTGGGGGCAGGGGAGGGAACAGGAACACATTTGTTCAATAAAGAAGAGAACTAAGTCTTGTCTTTCTGCAGGAACAGAGTATGGGCAAAGCTGGACTGCAGCAGGGTTCCATATTTTCAAAACCGAGATCAAAGAACCCTAGTCTCTTCCTCTACCACACACCCAGTTTTAGTTTCAAAGTTACATGTTGAGCAGTGATTCTCCATTACACAAATAAGCATTCACTTCCACTAGCGTAGTTAAAACCCCAGAATTTCAAACGCAAATGAAAAAAATCTGTTATTACAATGGTAAGGTTATAAAATAAAATGCACTGAATCTAGTCACATGTACCATTACCTTGGGCATCTTGAATGGAGTCTGAAGGTAAAACTGCTATTTTTCCAAAATGTGTGTTTTCACTGTGTTTTGACTAGAACATGGCTAGAGAATTAAAGAACGTTCATCCATCAGTGCAAGCCTGTTCAGTTAAAGCGCGCCGTGGTGTGGGAAGAAAAGGTTTGTAAACATGCACGTAGCTGGATGTGCATAGTCATAGGGTAGTACTAATCCTGGCTTCTGCAATTCTGCAAGAACACACCCTCCACCTTATAGGAGAACTGGGTATATATCACTGAAAATATCACCCTTTGTATTCTCTGCAGTGTTCCTAAAATTTCCACTTAGGGCATGAATGCGGCTTCTGCATTTATTACGCTAGTATGTTTTTAAGATATTTTCACTAATGCCTTCCTGAAATGATGTAAAGACCTAGAAAACGGATTACAAGTAATCAAAAAAGGATTTCCCTTCCAGATGTTCACAGGTAGAGGACATTTCTGTTGAGCCTTTTAGAGTTAAGAAAAACATTGGAAAATGGAAACATAAGTAATAAGTGGATTAGTTCTAATCTTTGGAGATAGAGAATAAAAACATTAGAAGCTAAAAGAAGAGGGAAAATGTAAGATTGCCACTAAATTAAAACTACAAAACAGAAGAAGACACCAACATAATACTACAAGTAACATTTAACTTCATTTATCTTAACTGATTTTCCATCCCCTACATAATGATTTTATTGGCCCTGATTAGTGAAAGTTTCTGTAAATGTGTAAATCAGAGAAAAAGGATTGTGTCAACACTACAGAATTGTTCAAATCTGAGAACTAATGGTTGACTCATATCCACCCACTTGCCAAAAAGTGTTTACACAGAGAAATTTGGTTAATTCAGTCTGTCAAAATAACATTTGGCCCTGAAAGAGTTCAGAAGAAAGCACCCTCCCCCCCTCCAATTATATGAATGTTTGAGGCTTAAGTGATTTGGGTCATTCGTATGTTTGCCCCAGCCAAATTTGTGTCTTGGTTTTCAGTCACGTGGGGTCACATTCATTCTGCACACAGTAAGCGCTCAATAAATACGATTGAATGAATGAATGAATTCTTCCAGGCCACCAGGAACCATTGAGTCTTCTTCAGTGGAGGCTTGCACAGATTTGGATCACATTCCCTTTTAGACTGTGAGCCTTTTAGACTGTGAGCCCACTGTTGGGTAGGGACTGTCTCTATATGTTGCCAATTTGTACTTCCCAAGCGCTTAGTACAGTGCTCTGCACATAGTAAGCGCTCAATAGATACGATTGATGATGATGATGATTCCCTGGGCTGAGCAGGAACCCCTAACCAGCCTCTCTTTCAGGCCGGCAGGGACCAGGAGATGGCAGTCCAGTGGTTGGGAACGCTTCCATACATGCCTGGGGGTTGTTCCCACAAGCTCTGCCTGATGGGATAGCATGCAGCATGAAACCACGGTGCAAATGCGACACTGCCCTTCATTCAATTGTATTTATTCAGCCTTACTGTGTGCAGAGCACTGTACTAAGCGCTTGGAAAGTAAAATTCACCAATAGAGACAATCCCTTCCCACGCTGGGCTTACAGTCTAGAAGGGGACAGACATCAAAATAAGTAAAACAGGCATCAATATAAACAAATAGAATTACAGATCTATACACAACATAAGTAAAGAGGAATCAATATAATTAAATAGAATTATAGATAGATACATATATGCTTAAGTGCTGTGGGGCGGGGGGGGAGAGCAAAAGGGAGCAAGTCAAGGTGACGCGGAATGGACGGGGAGCTGACGAAAAAGGGGGCTTAGTCTGGGAAGGTCTCTTGGAGGAGCTGAGCCTTCAGTAGGGCTTCTAGCCTCACTTAAGACTGGACCCAGTGGACTTTGTCTCTGAGGAAGAATTGTTCAGGCCGGACAGGCAGAGATCAGACATTTATTTTCAGCTGTACTGGGGTCTATTCTGCAGGAGCAATGCAGTAAATGGTCCTCTGGTGGCCACAGAGGCGGAATTAGCACCTGATGAACAACGAACGAGAGACTAGTAATCTTATATTGTACCCCTAACAGCTGATTTAAAACCGACCCAGATGATTTCTAAAATAGTTGACAACAAAGAGCTATTTCACCATTTCACAAGCAAATGGAATGTGATCAATAATTAGCAAGGGGGAAGTATGTTTTTATGTGCTACTTTGTGGCTCAAAACTGCGGTGTTTCATTATAAACAAGAAAAACCTGCTACCACGTCTGTCTAGTTGCAATAAACAATTAACACAGCACCTGCTGAGACTCTATCTGAAAATACAGCAGAATTAGAGTCGACGACTTAGATTTGTGGAGTAGTTGTTCTGTTTGCTGCTTTTAGAGGAAAAAAAACAGGGTGGGGAAGCACTTTCAAATAGATTCAAAACCTATCATGCTTATTAATAATAATAATAATGATGGCATTTATTAAGAGCTTACTATGTGCAAAGCACTGTTCTAAGCTCTGGGGAGGTTACAAGGTGATCAGGTTGTCCCACGGGGGGCTCACAGTCTTCATCCCCATTTTACAGATGAGGTAACTGAGGTGTAGAGAAGTTAAGTGACTTGCCCAAAGTCACACAGCTGACAATTGGCGGAGTTGGGATTCGAACCCGTGAACTCTGACTCCAAAGCCTGGGCTCTTTCCACTGAGCCACGCTGCTTCCCCGAATACTGTATGTCAAGGGGCAGTCACTGTCCACGTCCTATTTAAAAGCCTAAAAGCCTCACAGAGCTTCTGAACCCAAATGTCAAATGGTGTGTTCTGGCAGAAAAATGTTTCATAACATCTGGGTGTGATCTGGTAGAGTAGAAGAGAGAGAAAACAACCTAGGAATTTACTAGCTGGAAGGCTAACAAACCCCATTGATTTAAAAAACAAGATTTAATGGCAGAGACTGAGGTGTTCTAATTATCATTAAAATGAAAGCTCATATTGTTCCTGGGGTCAAGTCAAGATTCATCTCAGTTTCTGATTCACACTTCATGATTTGGTTGTGAGCATCCACAGAAAGTGAGTTTAACTCACTAAGTTATGGCCATGATGTTTGAAGCCTCCCTGGACAAACGATTCCCTCTTCAGGCCCTCCTGCCGAAGAAAGCCAATGGAAGTTCCTGAGCAAAGAATTCATTTATCAAAGCAATACTGGCTTCCAGGCAAAGCCTAATCTGGTACCTAGTCCATGCCATCGATTTCTTGTCTAGCCTGGAAACTGGGGCAGCTTAACTCCTATGTGCTCCTTGTGGAACGGAAACTTGTCTGCTGACTCTGTTGTATCATAATCTCTCAAGAACTTAGTGTAGTGCTGTGTACACGGTAAGTGTTCAGTAAATATGACTGATTTTACTTCTATTGTAAACTTCTGTCTGCTGTGTGACCTTGGGCAAGTCACTTCACTTCTCTGGGCCTCAGTTACCTTATCTGCTAAATGGGGATTAAAAGCGTGAGCCCCACAGCTCACCTCCTCCAAGAGGCCTTCCCAGACTGAGCCCCCTTTCTCCTCTCCTCTTCCCCCCCGCCCTATCTCCTTCCCCTCCCCACAGCACCTGTATATATGCTTGTACAGATTTATTACTCTATTTATTTTACTTGTACATATTTACTATTCTATTTATTTTGTTAATGATGTGCATTTAGCCTTAATTCTATTTATTCTGATGACTTGACACCTGTCCACATGTTTTGTTTTGTTGTCTGTCTCCCCCTTCTAGACTGTGAGCCCGTTGCTGGGTAGGGACTGTCTCTATATGTCGCCAACTTGTACTTCCCAAGCACTTAGTACAGTGCTCTGCACACAGTAAGCGCTCAATAAATGTGACAATGAATGAATGAATGAAAACCTGATTATCCTGTATCTACTCCAGCACTTAGAACAGTACTTGGTACATAGTACGTGATTAACAAATACCATCGTTATTATTATTATTGAATATTTCCAAATGCCCAATGAAGTGTTTTGCCCTTCCCCGACAAAGCTCTCGTTTCCTCTTTTCCTTCTGAGTCGCCCTGAATTGTTCTGTTTATTCACCACTGCCACCCGCAACCCCACAGCGCTTATGTACATATACCCATTTTATTTATTTATACTAATGTCTGTCTCCCCCTCTAAACTGTAAGCTTGTTGTGGGCAGGGAATGTGTCTGTTATATTGTTGTTTGTACTCTCCCAAGCACTTAATACAGTGCCCTGCACACAGTAAGAGCTCAATAAATACGACTGATTGCCCTCAGTAGATATTCAATAGATGAGGATGATAATAATAATAATAATGATATATGTTAAGCACTTTCTATGTGCCAAGCACTGTTCTAAACACTGGGGTAGATATAAGGTAATCAGGTTGTCCCATGTGGGGCTCACAGTCTTAACCCCCATTTTACAGATGAGGTAACTGAGGCCCAGAGAAGTGAAGTGGCTTGCCCAAGGTCACACAGCAGACAAGTGGCAGAGCCAGGATTAGAAGCCATGTCGCCTGATTCCCAAGCCTGTGCTCTTGCCACTAAGCCACGATGTTGTTGTTGATGATCTCAAAATTGGTATTAAACATAAAGGACCGATTTGAGCTTCTCTTCCCTTTTATTTTTTTCTCCTTTCTTTTCATGAGGTTACTTGTGAACAGTGAAAAGATCAAAAGGCAAACAGGAAGAGAAGGAGAAATAAATGAGATAAGAGCTGACTGGTGGTTCTTCAAGTCAAGAGGCTATACGGTATCCTAGACATAAGTGGTCCTCTCTTCCTATCTCACCCAAATACCACAGAAAAGTCCTTGGGCATTTATGCGGGGCGGGGGAGTGGGCTTTGAAGAATACCATCTCCCAACTCCTTTTCTGTGGATGGTAGATTAGTAAGAGGTTGGAAGCACAAAAACATGTGTGTGCAATCTTGGAAACCATGTGGTTTAAATGAGTAGCCTGTGATGAGCAGCCTGAAAGTTTTATAGGGGACCAAAGAGGAAGTCTGCTTATTTGCTGCGGATGGGAAGACAGCCTAGTGTGCCCTATAAAAATTGAGACATTTTTCCTGCTGGCTGTATGAACTTTCAGAGGAATGGAAAATATCTCCTGAGGTCCGCTACACACCTCACACTGTTACACAGTTTCACAGAACTATGGGGCTGGAAGGGGGCATGATGGAGGTCACTAATTCATCCCCATGCCTCGAGGCACACGCTGACCATCATTTTTTATAAAGATCTCTAGGGAAGGAAACATTTCTATTTCAATTCCCTTCTGTAATCTGTCCCATGACCCTTTTGCTGGCTGGGCTGGAAGAACAATTGATAAGCTCTCTCTAAGAAATGCAGGTTGACTTTGCTGTTTGAGGCTTAATCATTTACATGTTTTTCTTATGGTGAACTTTTGTGGTCACTCATTTTAGGGTTCAAGAGCAAACTGAACCACTGTGAGTAGCAAAGTATTCAGCTCTCCTGGATAAGTAGGCTTAGGTTCTCTTGGCCAAAGAAGTCAGGGATTCCAGGAGCAGCTGGAACATAACCCTATTTTAACAATAAGGTTTACGGTTTTGAAGTTCATGCCAAGCTCTGTGAATTGAACCCCTGAGAGCTCCCAGGGCTGTTTTTTTGTTTGTCTTTTAGTCTTGATGGGGAATGCCTCTAGGCTAAACTCACTGCTCCCCTCAAACTTTTAATTCTCCATTAAAAACCGAAGTAACAGTTGTAAGGTACCCATTTGAACACTTCCTAATCATATGAAAAAGGAGTCCAGTGTATTGGTCTATGCAGAAATCTGTCATATTGAACAAGATGGTGAAAAAAAAAATCACTTCTCTACCCTCTCCCTGACACAAAATATCATGTGGTTAGGGAACCGGCCTGAGAATCAGAGGATCTGGGTCCTAATCCCGGTGCCACCACATGCCTGCTGTTTGACCTTGGGCAAGTCGCTTCACTTCTGTGCCTCAGTTTCCTCATCTCTAAAAATTGCGATTCAATACCTGTTCTACTTCCTGCTTAGATTGTGAGCTCTGTGTGGGACAGGGACTGTGTCTGACCTGATTATCTTGTGTCTTCCCCAGCACTCAGAATGGTGCTTGACTCACAGAAAGCGCTTAACAAATATCACCATTATTATTACTGGTAATAATAATAATGATGATGGTAGTATTTGTTGAGAGCTCACCATGTGCAAAAACACTCCACTTAAAACATTGGGGTAAATACATGATAGCCAGATTGGACAGACACCCTGTCCTGCATGGGGCTCACAGTCTAAAGAGAGAGAGAACATGTATTGAATCTCCTTTATATAGATGAGGAAACTGAGGCACAAATAAGTGAAATGACTTGCCCACGGTCATATAGCAGGCAAGTGGAGAAGCCAGAATTAGAACTCAGTCCCCTGTCTCTCAGGTCTGTGCTCTTTCCACTAGGCCTCACTGCTTTTGGTACTTGAGTGCTTCAGTGCAATACACTGTACTAAGTGTTTGAAGAAGACCGCTTAACTATAATCTCCTAAACTCTTAAACGAAGGAGTACCACAACACTGTCTTCTAAACTCTCCATCTGAAAACTAACACACGTTTTCCCTCTAGTAGCTTCTCATTTCCCTTCCCTGACATCACTATTCCTTCCTTTTCTTCATCTCCAACCACAGATGACGCACAGTTCCTATGGGAACCTGACCATTTCTAAAATGGGTAAAACTGAGGGACAAAGTTAATGTCATTCTCCTTTTCTCTTCAGCACTGAAATATTGATACAGTTGCTTCCTTCCTGGGAGTAATTTAGGTTAATAACGTTTGTGGGAGGAAACAGTTTGAGAGTCATGGTCTTGGAGTATGTTTTGAAGAATACTGTCAATATGCAACAAATGTATCCACTGCAACACATCCCCTGTTGCTTGGTGGTTTCTCTTATTATGGGCAACTCTGGCAAGATAACTTTCTGCTACATGTCAGAAACCTGTTTCAGACAGAGGCAACCGTCTATACGCGCTGCCTCGAATTCCTCAACACCAACTCTCTCCTCGAGCCCCTCCAATCTGGCTTCCGTCCCCTATATTCCATGGAAACTGCCCTCTCAAAGGTCACCAATGACCTCCTGCTTGCCAAATCCAACGGCTCCTACTCTATCCTAATCCTCCTCGACCTCTCAGCTGCCTTCAACACTGTGGACCACCCCCTTCTCCTCCACACGCTATCCAACCTTGGCTTCACAGATTCCGTCCTCTCCTGGTTCTCCTCTTATTTCTCCGGCTGTTCATTCTCAGTCTCTTTTGCGAGCTCCTCCTCCCCCTCCCATCCCCTTACTGTAGGGGTTCCTCAAGGGTCAGTTCTTGGACCCCTTCTGTTCTCAATCTACACTCACTCCCTTGGTGACCTCATTCGCTCCAACGGCTTCAACTATCATCTCTAAGCTGATGACACCCAAATCTATATCTCTGCCCCTGCTCTCTCTACCGCCCTCCAGGCTTGCATCTCCTCCTGCCTTCAGGACATCTCCATCTGGATGTCTGCCCGCCACCTAAAACTCAATATGTCCAAGACTGAACTCCTTGTCTTCCCTCCCAAACCCTGCCCTCTCCCTGACTTTCCCATCTCTGTTGATGGCACTACCATCCTTCCCGTCTCTCAAGCCCGCAACCTTGGTGTCATTCTCGACTGTGCTCTCTTGTTCACCCCTCACATCCAAGCCATCACCAAAACCTGCCGGTCTCACCTCCGCAACATCGCCAAGATCCGCCCTTTCCTCTCCACCCAAACCGCTACCCTGATGGTTCAAGCTCTCATCCTATCCCGTCTGGATTACTGTATCAGCCTCCTCTCCGATCTCCCATCCTCCTGTCTCTCCCCACTTCAATCCATACTTCACGCCACTGCCCGGATTGTCTTTGTCCAGAAACGCTCTGGGCATGTTACTCCCCTCCTCAAAAATCTCCAGTGGCTACCAATCAACCTACGCATCAGGCAGAAACTCCTCACCCTGGGCTTCAAGGCTCTCCATCACCTCGCCCCCTCCTACCTCACCTCCCTTCTCTCCTTCTACAGCCCAGCCTGCACCCTCTGCTCCTCTGCCACTAATCTCCTCACCATGCCTCGTTCTCACCTGTCCCGCCATCGACACCCCGCCCATGTCATCCCCCTGGCCTGGAATGCCCTCCCTCCGCACATCCGCCAAGCTAGCTCTCTTCCTCCCTTCAAGGCCCTACTGAGAGCTCACCTCTTCCAGGAGGCCTTCCCAGACTGAGCCCCCTCCTCCCCCTCCTCCTCCTCCCCGCCTTACCTCCTTCCCTTCCCCACAGCAACTGTATATATGTTTGTACGTATTTATTACTCTATTTTATTTGTACATATTTATTCGATTTATTTTATTTTGTTAATATGTTTTATTTTGTTCTCTGTCTCCCCCTTCTAGACTGTGAGCCCACTGTTGGGTAGGGACCGTCTCTATATGTTGCCAACTTGTACTTCCCAAGCGCTTAGTACAGTGCTCTGCACACAGTAAGCGCTCCATAAATACGATTGAATGAATGAATGAATGAAAAAAGCAAAACAAAACCTAGCTGAACTGACTCCTTCTCTTGGTAGTGACAGTATATCAATGCATATTAAATGATTACCCCTCTGACAAGTTCCTTAAAAGGAATTCCAGATGTTGCAAAAAGTAGTCAGGGGAATAACAGGTCTTTTGTGCCCCTCTTCCCCCAAAGGAAGTGTTATTGTAGAAAGAAGTGGTGGAAGTGTGGAAAAAATTAGTGACAAGTCAGAAAGGCAAAGGATAACCAGCGTACTTCAAAGTGGTCCACACTTCCCTTTTGGCACCTTGGTTCAAGAACTTTCCACCCCACCTGATAGGGAGGAGTAGAAAGGGCTCTTGAAATAGGTCTCCACAGTAGGAGAACCAGTGCTGTCATTTGAAAAACAAAAACCTGTCTACATCTAGAAGGCAACCTGAGTGACTGATTGATCACTGTACACTTCGGAAGTGTTGCTCTTCAGGAGCCCAGTCGACATGGTGGTGCGGGGCAGTAAAATCCACCCTTTGGCAGGGGCAGAGCCAAGCTTTTGCTCTAGCATGTCAAAGGAGCAATCAAAACCAAAAGTGTAAGAACCCAAGGGGATTAGTAGGATATCCAAAAGTATCTTGCTGAGAGTTTAACGCCAAATCTCTCACTCTCTACTACATCTGTGTGGAAGAACTGAGAGTTTCATCAAATCCTAACTAGTAAAAAAAAAAAATTGCTAGTGCTAAGAAAGATCTCTACAGTCCAAATCCCAGCTGGAATCTTCTCTGACAGAAAGGGAGAAAAGAATCATTAGACTGAAACAAAGGGAGCAGTCTGTACTTATCCAAAGACATTACTAATTGGTGGGTATTTGATGTGCACGTTTATCATTTTAAATGCTCAAAAGGTACAATAGGATCAATTTGTTGCTGTTTAAATGTGGTGAAAAGTAGAAGAGGGTAACAGAGGAGGTATGCACAAGGCAGTTTGTATTAAAAATATAAATTTGTTTGGGAGACCAATTTTCTGAAGATGGAACAATTAAAGAGCTCTGGGTGCACAGTGGATCTGATAAGGTTGATAAACACAGGCACTTGTGTTTCTACTTTTCAATGATGATTCAAGCCTTATTTTGCATACATTTAGCTCACGGCAATCTTCAATTTTCTAAATCACAATTAAAGAAATAGTAATACAGTTTTTCAGAAGAACTATGAATTCTCAAAAAATCTCCAATAAGCCATTCTTCTCATTATTTTTTTCCTTCGGTAAAAACCTGCTGAAGGGCTTTCTTTTCGTTTCTGTGGCCTCCATTATTCTAGTACGCATTTGTCAGAGACAGGAAGGAAGGCGGGTGAAGGGCTAACTGGTGGGGGGAGGGAAAGAGGGAAGAGAGATTTGGACCAATTCATTAGCTGCTCCCACGAGTTCTAAAGAAGGGGACACAAAAACTCAGTGGAAAGAAGCTGCCTAAAACATAGGAAGGGATTAACCGAAAAGACACATAGGTTTGTAGAACAGTATGTGGGGGGAGGGGGAGGCACTGTCCCATACCAGCTAATGCCCCTCAAAATCCTAAACTGAAACCATTAACAATGACAGACTAACAGCTGATGAGGCAAGGGGTTTCAAATTAAATATTTTTCCTGTTGAGACTTACATTTGTTTTTCCAGAGGAACAGTAGGGTCAACTCTTTCTCCTAAGATTCCACAGAATTCTGGGCTCCCATGTTTGATGGGCTTGAAACCTCCACCTGGGGCTCGGAGCTGTCGACGCCTGTCTCTGGAAGGTGAGGGGGAAGACTGCCTTTTCTCATTACCATTAAACTGGGCTGCAAGAGACAAACATAAAACAGTCATTGCTGAGGTCAAGACCCAAACAAGCAAAAGTGAAAACGTTTGTAGAGATATACATTCTTGACATGAAGGACAACATTTTAAAAGGCTGGATTGAGTATGGCTAATGTCTGCTGCTTCTAGCTTGGGATTTTATAATACACCCAAAGAAGGTCCTAACTGTAAGGAGTCCAGTTCAGGTCACTTTCCAGCAGTAAGCATTGCAAAGCTAAATATATCTCATGCTTTTTAGGATGGGCTAACTTAATCCAGATGCTTCAAAACTGTGGACCACCCCCTTCTCCTCAACAAGCTATCCAACCTTGGCTTCACAGACTCCATCCTCTTATCTCTCCAGCTGTTCATTCTGTCTCCTTTGCGGGCTCCTCCTCCCCATCCCATCCCCTTACTGTAGGGGTTCCTCAAGGGTCAGTTCTTGGTCCCCTTCTGTTCTCGATCTACACTCACTCCCTTGGTGAACTCATTCGCTCCCACGGCTTTAACTACCATCTCTACGCTGATGACACCCAAATCTACATCTCTGCCCCTGCTCTCTCTCCCTCCCTTCAGGCTCGGGTCTCCTCCTGCCTTCAGGACATCTCCATTTGGATGTCTGCCCGCCATCTAAAACTCAATATGTCCAACTCAACTCCTTATCTTCCCTCCCAAACCCTGCCCTCTCCCTGACTTTCCCGGCACTGTAGATGGCACTACCATCCTTCCCATCTCACAAACCCGCAACCTTGATGTCATCCTCGACTCCGCTCTCTCGTTCACCCCTCACATACAATCCGTCACCAAAACCTGCCGGTCTCACCTCCGCAACATCGCCAAGATCCGCCCTTTCCTCTCCATACAAACCGCTACCTTGCTGGTTCAATCTCTCATCCTATCCCAACTGGATTACTGCATCAACCTCCTCTCTGATCTCCCATCCTCCTGTCTCTCCCCACTTCAGTCTATACTTCACGTTGCTGCCCAGATCATTTTTGTGCAGAAACGCTCTGGGCATGTTACTCCCCTCCTCAAAAATCTCCAGTGGCTACCAGTCAAGCTACGCATCAAGCAAAAACTCCTCACTCTCGGCTTCAAGGCTCTCCATCACCTCACCTCCTCCTACCTCACCTCCCTTCTCTCCTTCTACAACCCAGCCCGCACCCTCTGCTCCTCTGCTGCTAACCTTCTCACTGTACCTCGTTGTTGCCTGTCCCGCCGTCGACCCCCGGCCCACATCCTCTCCCTGGCCTGGAATGCTCTCCCTCCGCACATCCGCCAACCTAGCTCTCTTCCTCCCTTCAAAGCCCTGCTGAGAGCCCACCTCCTCCAGGAGGCCTTCCCAGACTGAGCCCCCTTTTTCCTCTCCTCCTCCCCATTCCCCCTGCCCTACCCTCCTTCCCCTCCCCACAGCACCTGTATATATGTTTGTACAGATTTATTACTCTAACTTGTACATATTACTTTTCTATTTATTTTGTTAATGATGTGCATCTAGCTTTATTTCTATTTATTCTGATGACTTGACACCTGTCCACATGTTTTATTTTGCTGTCTATCTCCCCCTTCTAGACTGTGAGCCCGTTGTTGGGTAGGGACCATCTCCATATGTTGCCAACTTGTACTTCCCAAGTGCTTAGTACAGTGCTCTGCACACAGTAAGAGCTCAATACGATTGAATGAATGAATGCTCTGAAAGCACTTATCAAGCAACTGTCAGGCTATCTTGTTTAAAATGTTTAGCCTGGATATAGCTGTGACAGAAGTACATAATTCAATCCTTCAGTCGTATTTATTGAGTGCTTACTGTGTGCAGAGCACTGTACATTAGCAAGATTATAGTGTGACTGCCACCTTAACATTTTTTAAACTGGCTACAACCTGTGTCTCCCAATTCAAGTCTGCCACCGAGGATCCAGGTTTTATGAGGAAGAACTCCCCCCGTCCTACTTATAGATAGTATAATTTCTGGAGAGGTTATTTCCCAACTGATGAATGTTGTTAAGCTAGGTCAAAATGAACCAGGGGCTAAGTTCCTACAGAGCTTAAATTCTTGGACATCCAGGGCACAAACTAAGCCTACCGTGGAGGCTTGAATCTGATACACCTGCCTCTTTGAATTGGCCAGGTTCAGATGGGCCCACCAGATTCAAGGGTAAGGGGGTAGGGGACTCTAGAACGTGGGCATGTGCGGTGGTAACCTTGGGTATTCTCAATAGTCTGGCCAAAGGGTGGGCATGACTGGGAATTGTAACCAGCACGTTGGGTGAACTCCTGAGCATGCTCCACGTAATCACTTTATATATGTGTGTGCCTCACATTTCACCAGGGAACTGAAAAGACCTATGTTCATTCCTGAATAATTGTGGTATGTTAAGCACTTACTATGTGCCAGGCATTGTACTAAGCGCTGGGGTGGGGGGGAGTGGGGATACAAGCAAATTGGGTTGGACACACTCTCTATCCCACATGGGGCTCATACTCTTAATCCCCATTTTATAGACAAGGTAATGGAGGCACAAAGAAGTGAACTGACTTGCCTAAGGCCACACAACAGACGACTGGCGGGGCCGGAATTAGAACCCATGACTTTCTGGCTGCTCCTCCCAAAGCCAGGGGTCATCTGTCCACTGTCTTGCTTTGGTCAGGTATGGGCCTTTCCAGAGATCCTGCAGAGGCATTTGGTCCTATTTACTTATAAAAGGGGAAATTGTTCACTTTAAGCAAGCTATTCCAGATCCGGCTCATATGCCTACATAGGCGCCAACCTACAGAGCAACAGCCCGTGTGTGTGAAACTGGCTCTCTGGTGGCTCTAGTGACTTCCTGGTAACACTTGGATCATCATCATCATCAATCGTATTTATTGAGCGCTTACTGTGTGCAGAGCACTGTGCTAAGCGCTTGGGAAGTACAAGTTGGCAACATATAGAGACAGTCCCTACCCAACAGTGGGCTCACAGTCTAAAAGGGGGAGACAGAGAACAAAACCAAACATACAAAATAAAATAAATAGAATAGATATGTAGATGATGATGGTATTTGTTAAGTGCTTACCATGTGCCAAGTACTGTTCTAAGTGCTGAGCACTGTTCTAAGCGCTGAGATGGGGAGACACATTTGAGGACAAAGCAAGGAGAGAAGCCCCTTGTTAAAGGGGACCTGTATTTGGACTTTTAGAGAAAACAGCAGCCCAGGAAAATAAACTTCCTGTGGACAAAAGAGGACCACAGTGTCAAATGACAATATTTTCAGCTGCCCAAGTGGGAAGGGGCAGAGCTTTAAGGGCAGAAGACAGAAACCAAGAGATCCAGAGAGAGCTAGGGAAACGAAATGGCTTCCATAAGAAGGCAGACTGAAATTAGGACTACTGAAATTACGATTTCTCAGTCTGGAAGGACAACAGCTGCGAGGGTTCCGACCAGGGTAAGTGCAGAATTGTTTCTATCAAATCCTACAACAGCCAGGGGTCTCCGACCGAAGCTCGAATGTGACAGGTTCAAAGTAGACAAAAGGACACTCTCACAAGGCAGCATGGCCTAGTGGCAACAGCCCGGATTTGGGAGTCCGAGGACGTGGGTTCTAATCCCAGCTCCGCCACTTGTCTGCTGTGTGACCTTGGGCAAACCACTTCTCTTGTCTGGGCCTCAGTTACCTCATCTGTAAAATGGGGATTTAAGACTGTGAGCCCCATGTGGGACAACCTGATTAGCTTGGATCTACCCCAGTGCTTAGAACAGTGCTTGGCACATAGTAAGCACTTAACAAACACCATAGTTATTATCATTATTATTACTGAACACTAGCAGCCTCCCAAACTCCAAGCTTCAGGGCTCCTGGCATCACCCAGTTTGGGTGAAGGGATTAGACTGCCCTGAATCTTGTCCAGTTCAGCATCAGGAAGCCCCATCCCTTGAGATGGCTTAAAATGAAAAGTCAACACCTATGTTACACTGCAAACCACGTTACATTCACAGATACATTTTGTTATCCACATGGACCCAGATTTCATATTTAGAAGCATGCTTGTTCATTTCCATATCAAATTGGGAAAATGATTCTCTCCAGAAATAGTTTCTTTAAGAGGCATGAAACCACTTCCTTTTATAATTCTGGCATATTAACAGATTATTTAAATACATCGATTGAAAATTTAGCTTAGTTACAATGAGCTATTCTCTGAAGAATGGCTTAACAGCCATTTACAAACATCCCTCCTAAATAAGGATTATTTTTGATGCAAGAATTAAAAGGAAAAAATTACCCACTATAATGTAGAAAACTTCTGTCTTTTGGGACTCCATGAATTCTAATGAACTAGCTTTATGCCTCAAGCCACTGAACAATGCCTTTAATTAGATGCTGAAAAGCATTTGACTTTACCCGGCAAAAAATAAAGCCTCCCTGACACTTTTCCCTATTTTAACCATTACAGAATTATTATGGAAATGTACTTAAAATCAGCATTCACATTAATCCTTTGCCAAAAAAACAGCAGTTTAAAATAGAAAAGGCTCCGGCAGATGTTTTGGGTGGGTTGTTCCACGCTTCTAGTTCTGGGAGCTCATTAAAAAAAAATAATAAGCCCTAAATATCAGACAATTTTTAGGTGAATTCAGAGTTGGCAAATGAACACATCACCATAGGTAGCTGAACTGTAAACACAGCACAAAAGTAGTTGTAACCTTTGTCCTTAAAGAGACAAAGGAGACAGACCTAGAGATCCAGTGTGGCCCAGTGGAAAGAGCATAAATCTGGGAGGCAGGAGACCTGGGTTCTAATACTGACACGGAAACTTGTCTTCTGTGCAACCTTGGGCAAGTCACTTAACTTTTCTAGGCCACAGTTTCCTCATCTGAAAAATGGGGATGAAATACCTGTCCCGCTCACTCAGACTGAGACCTCTATGTCAGACAGGGAACCCTGTGTCTCATACGATTGTTATATCTCCCCCAGCACTTATTACAGTGGTTGGCACACAGTAAGTGCTTAAATAATACAATTACTATTATTATCCCTATATTCTTCAGTACAGCAATCTGGACCTCGTCATTGCCTGGACTGTATTCAAGAGTAAATTCTGGCTCAGGCATTGCACGAACGATGCCAAGGCTATACCCGAAGTTGAACATGGCCAGAATCATTCTGATGGAAATGGGTTGGCAGTAAGGTGCAGATAGTTACGCTGTGAAAGTTCAAGGAGAATGAATAAAAATGAAATGATAATTCCCACATTTATATAAAGGGGACTTGTGGGGATAATGGAACCAGATGTTAAAAATGGACAATTCCAAAAAGGGTAATTGGTATCTTCAGCTCTGGATGCCCCCATGTTTCTAATTGAAATGACAGGAGTTAGATGACCTCCCCGACTGCATTCAGTGAGTTCTTACAGAGGGCAGAGCACTTGATTAGACACCTGGGAGAGTACAATAAAAGTAAGACATGGTCCTCGTTTGCGAGGAGCTCACAGTCCAATAGGGGAGAAAAGCAGACACAGACTGCAAATATTGTATATTTGAGTAAGAGTTAAATTGTATAATGAGTAAGAGTCAGGACATAGGCAGAAATGACAAAAAAAGCAAAACAAGAATAAATGGAATAAAACAGATATACATGCGCTTGGCAACTCCCTGCTCCCGTTGTGCCTATGCATATATACTCTATTCCTTCCTTCTATCTGTAATTTATTTTAGTGTCTGCGCTAAAATAGTAGGTGAGTGAGTCGATCGTATTTATTGAACACTTACTGTAGGCACAGCACTGTACTAAGCACTTAAGCACCTGGGACAGTAAAATATAACAGACATTAATATGAATAAATAAAATTACAGATATGTACATAATTGCTGTGGGGTTCGGAGCGGAGATGAATAAAGGGAGCAAGTCAAGGTGATGCAGAAGGAAGTGGGAAAAGCGGAAAGGAGGGCTTAGTCAGGGAAGGCTTCTTGGAGATGTGCCTTCAGGAAGGCTTAGAAGGTGGGGAAGAGTAATTGTCTGGCGGATATGAGGAGGGAGGGCGTTCCAGGCCAGAGGCAGAATGTGGGCGAGAACTTGGCGGCGAGATAGATGAGATCAAGGTACAGTGAGAAGGTGAGCATTAGAGGAGTGAAGAGTGAGGGCTGAGCTGTAGTGGGAGAGATGGGAGGGGGCAAGATGACTGGCCCCCAGTATATACTACTGATCGATTGAGTGCTAAGGGGGGGCTTATGAGATGACCTGAGGAGGTGGGGATTAGTCAAGGGATGACTCTTGGAGGAGGTGGCTTTTTCAGGTGGGCTGGGGAAAGATTTGAAAGGAAAGGGAGGTATAGATTCCCCCCGTCAGATCCCGCAAATTCAATAAGAGTCACTGTTGTGCCTGGAAATCTCATTGATTAAAGAGAAAACAATCACTGGGTAAATTGGTTGGCATCAGGGATCCGATATGTCCATGATACTGGGTTTCTAAACACATGATATGGGCAAATGAGACAGTTTAGGTCAGGGCTCAGCAGCTCATGGCTCTGAAGCCTCATCTGACACCGTTAACTTCATCCACATAGCTTTTGGGGGGAGAAAGTAGTCGGCAGACCCCGCCCCATGGAGTCAGAAAGGGGTAGAAGAGGAGCCAAGATGGCAGCTCCATTCCTTGCCCTCTCCTAGTGGGATGCAGTCCGATCCGGCCCGGTGACCAGTGGCATTTCCATTGTCAATCCCTGTGCTGGCCTTGAGTATGGTAACCTGGTCAGTGGAGAAAAAAATTTCAGAACCAGACGTGGAGTGGCAAACCTCAGCCCCAATCTGAGGAAGAGCCACCTTCCCAGAGCTGAGGTGGGACTCGACCCCGGGGAGCAGCTAGCAGGCCGTCCACCTGAGGTCTTTGACTCCTGTTTCCGCTCCTTCTGGATGCTCATTCTTCTTGCCTCTGCTACTGCAATACTTCACCAGTGGTTTTGAGGCAAATACCACTTCTGGATGGACTGGATTGCAGATGGAAGGGGCACTGGAGCCACTAGGCACGGGGAAAGAGCCCACCACACGTTCGCAGGATGGATGGCGCTGTAGAACGGGGTGCCTGCCTTCCTCCCATTTTTCCTCCCTCTGCTTCACTCCCTACCCTCGATAATTTTGTGCTCTCTGGGAGGAACAAGCAGGCCAGCGGGACTGGGATAGGGAGAAGGGAGTTCTGACATTCCTAGGAGCGGGGGCCACCAAATACTTTGGGCTGGCCCTGTAATCACATCCTGAACGACACTGCTTCCCCTCACAGCTCCCACTTGTAACGCCACCGCCCCTGTCCCTTCTCCTTCCTGGCTATGGTTAGGGCTGGGAGGTAGGGAGGGGTAACCTCACAGAGCCAGCTGCTCCAACAGCAATAACTGTTGCTATGATGCTGTGATGAGGTTCAGTGTAACATAATTTTTCTTTCATTTTATGGTATTTGTTAAGCACTTACTATGTGCCAGGCACTGTTCTAAGTGCTGGGATAGCCCCTGTCCCACATACGGCTCACAGTCTTAATCCCCATTTTACAGGTGAGGTAACTGAGGCACAGGGAAGTTAAGTGACTTTCCCAGGGTCACACAGCAGACAAGTGGTGGAGGCGGGTTTAAAACTCAGGCCTTCCAGCACCCAGGCCCATACTGTTTCCACTAGGCCACGCTGCTTCTCTGATTTTGTTTAACTCTTGTGCAAAAAGTTTGATGATCCCTGTTCTAAATAATGCAGCCATCCGATCGCCACTAAGAAACAAACTGAACTCTCCTGTTAAACTTATTTTCTGGTTGACCTTTATTCAGTGTATTTATTCAGCGTTTCTGAGCCAAACCACAGATCCAACCAGTTGCACATTACCTGGTTAGTTCTGCCTTGGAGAGCCACACTAAATTTTCCTTCAAAATGCTGCCAACCCTCTTTCCCACTTCAACTTTCTACCCAGAGTCCTTCTGAACTGACTTCTAGGGGACATGTTCTGACCTGGGAAATGGAAGAATTCCAGGGACTGTGGTTATTTTTGCCTGGACAAGCATGCCTCCCGCCTCACCTAAGATTAATGAGAAAACCTCATTAATGAGATTAATAAGATTAATGAGAAAAACACCTCAGTAACTGGGGGATAATCTTTGTTCCCCAAATTGAATATACTAGCAGTAATAGTATTTGTAAAAGTGCTTACAATGTGCAAAGCCCTGCACTAAGCTCTGGGAAAGAAATACAGATGAGGTAAAGATATGGTCCCCAACTCCCACGGGGCACAAAAGCTAGAAGAAAGGAGGAGACAAAAGTACTGGCAACAGACACTCAGGGAAAGATGAACGATGGAGAAGCAGCGTGGCTCAGTGGAAAGAGCCCGGGCTTTGGAGTCAAAGGTCATGGGTTCAAGTCCTGGCTCCGCCACTTGTCAGCTGTGTGACTTTAGGCAAGTCACCTAACTCCTCCGGGCCTCAGTTACTTCATCTGTAAAATGGATATTAAAACTGAGCCTCCTGTGGGACAACCTGATCACCTTGTAACCTCCCCGGTGCTTAGAACAGTGCTGTGCACATAGTAAGCACTGAACAAATAACATTATTATTATTATTATATACATGACAAAGATCATGATGCACATGAAAGGAGAAGCAGGATTTCAGGCTCTTCACAGATCACACTAGTATAAGATTCCACTCAGTTCGGGGCTCAATATACATGGATCTTAGGTGTCAACCTGAAGTAATTTGCTGGGATGACTAATAATGATTTCAAGAACCAGTGATCTAGTAAGGTAACTATGAGCCCTACCTTGCGAGTGATGGTCAGACTCTTAGAGGTACGACCAAGTGACAGAGAGATTCCCTTAACTGTAGAGTTGAGGGTGACAGGGATAGGAGAAGCAGCGTGAGAAGCAGGAGAAGCAGGGATAGGAGAAGAGAAGCAGCGTGGCTCAGTGGAAAGAGCACAGGCTTGGGAGCCAGAGGTCATGGGTTCTAATCCCGCTCCGCCACTTGTCAGCTGTGTGACTTTGGGCAAGTCACTTCACTGGGCCTCAGTTACCTCATCTGTAAAATAGGGATTAAAACTGTGAGCCCCATGTGGGACAATCTGATCACCTTGCATCCTGCTTGGCACTTAGAACAGTGCTTTGCACAAAGTAAGCGCTTAACAAATGCCATTATTATTATTATAGGATTGCCCAGCCATGCCTGCATTTCCCCTACCCAGCCCAGAGAAGCTGGGTTTGGTGTGGCCAAGCGGATGCCTGTTACCAGTGAAGGAAAGATTCTGCCCGACATTCATTCATTCACTCTCTCTCTCTTCCCCCATCTCCTTTCTCCTTAACTCTTTGGCCCCACCCCCTTTTAGGCACTATCCCCATCAATTCTGGTCACCATTAGAATATATGATTTTCATTTTACCTAATCTGTTAATCATATAAAAGAAAAACTTTTTTTTTACATCATCCCTTCAAGGAAAGACTGAAGATATTTAGGAGGTTTTCACGTTTTTCATGACTTGGGGAGAAGGAAGACAGGAAGGAGAACCAAGGGGAACTCTGATGTTAAAATCAGTTGTTAATGCTTGCTTTTTGTTTCCATGACGCCATTGCTAATTGAGGATAAAAGCAAAAAAATCCTAACACAGCCCCCAGATTCCTTGGCGAAGGGTTCATTATCCTTCAGCACTCAATCACCTTGCCCTCTTCTACCTCACCTCACTGCTCTCCTACTACAAGCCAGCCCCCACACTTCACTCCTCTAATGCTAACCTTCTCACTGAACCTTGATCTCCTCTATCTCACTGCTGACCTTTCGCCCACGTCCTGCTTATGGCATGGAACGCCCTCCCTCCTCATATCTGACAATTACTCTCCCCACCTTCAAAGCCTTACTGAAGGTATATCTCCTCCAAGAGGCCTTCCCTGACTAAGCCCTTCTTTCCTCTTCTCCCACTCCCTTCTGCACCACCCTGACTTGTTCCCTTTATTCATCCCCACAGCACTTATGCACGTATCTGTAATTTATTTATTTACATTAACGTCTGTCTCTCCCTCTAGACTGTAAGCTCGTTGTGGGCAGGGAACGTGTCTGTTTACTGTCATTTTGTGCTCTCCCAAGTGCTTAGTACAGTGTTCTGCACACAGTAAGTGCTCAATAAATATGACTGACTGATTGGCTTCACCTATTCTTTTCATGACCTGCTGGGAAAAGCATGAGATTGGGAATCAGGAGACCTGATCTCTAGTGCCAGCTCTGCTACTGGCCCGCTGCTGTGTGACCTTCAACAAGTAATCCAACCTCTCTGTGCCACGGTTCCTTCATCTGTAAAACTGGGGTACAACACCTGCTTTTCCTCCCTCTTAGATTGTGGGCCCCGTGTGGGACAGCACTGTGTCCAATCTGATTGCTGATCTTAAAACATAGCAAGCTCTTAATAAATGCCATTATTAACCATGCTAGAGATTTTCATCTTCCAAAGCGCTACATATATTTAATTATAAGTCATTTCAATTGTTCAGACGTTTGCTAACAAAATTGGGATTATTTAGGCTCCCTGCTTCCCCTCCTCCCCCTGGGGCTGCTTGCCACTTGGCCGTTTCTTTGAACTTTCTTCTCCAGAGGATGCACAGAGGGCATTAGAGGCAAGGACATTCAAATCCACTTTTCTTCATGGTTAACAATTCATGTAAAAATTTTGATGAGAGAGGAGGCTGAAGTGGACTAAAATGAGGTTTTTGGTTTATTTGTGTTTCAATTATTTATGCTATCCTGGTCTCCCCATTTTTCCACAGATAATTGCAATTTGGCAGTATATATCCTTGAGAGGAAATTTGATAGGCTGGTTTTTTTTTTCTTGGTGAACTAATGGTTTTTTGCAGCGGTTAAATTGGATGAAATCTAATAGTGAAGAGGACAACACTTTTGATTTTCCCCCAAATGAATTTCTGGATAGATTCATTTGCAACCATAATCATATAACCATATATTTTAGAGAGAACAAGTGACAGTGAATGACAAGCTTAATTAGGCAAATCACTTTTATGTGCAAAAAAAAAATGTTCAAACTCTTAGGGTAGAAATTTAATAGAAAAACATGAACAAAAGCTTCAAATAAGATAACACAATTTTCCACTCCTTCTAATTAAGTTTCTCTGCAGTTAGCAATTTAAAATGGTGATATTTTTAATTTAGTGATTTTTCTGCAAAAGATGAAGTACAATCCTTTAAAAAAATTTACATTTAAGAGGAAAAGGCACCCCTCCCCCCTTCTGAAGGCATTAATATTGACAGGGCTCAAACTTGGTAAAATCCAAGAGATCATAAGTCAAGCCAAAACTATTTTTCCTGCTTAATGATCACACCGTACCGACCACCAAGAATATACAAACTCTGCTGTTTGCCCTCCTTTGGCACCCCTTCCCCAGTACCAATCTGCAGCGTAGTTTTCATTTGCAACTCAGTCTCATGTTCCTTTTAATGCTTCAGCTCAAAAAGAACTCCTTTCTTAATTGCAGTGCACCAAGCTGCTTTATCTGTCATAGTTGATCCCCATCTTCGAATTGCAATCTATTATGACTCCCACTTTCCAATCCCTCATTGCAGCCTGCCCCGTGGTTTTCTGGAATAATTGAACAGAAATGCCCCTACTGCACAGTCCTATCATCATTATTATTTTTACAGTATTTGTTAAGCACTTACTATGTGCCAAGCACTGTTCTTAGCATTGGGGTAGATAAAAGGTTGTCCCACGTGGGACTCACAGTCTTTATCCCCATGTTACAAATGAGGTAACAGGCACAGAGAAGCAAAGTGGCTTGACCAAGGTCACACAGCAGACAGGTGGGGGAGCCGGGATTAGCACCCATGTCCTCTGACTCCCAAGTCCTTGCTCTTTCCGCTAAGCCACGCTGCTTCCTATCTAACTGTAATGGTGAGTCAGAAAGGGGCCCTTCAGCTCTGACTCAACTGACCATACCATCAGGTAGTAATTTAAGAATTTCCTGGGGCACCCAAATTTACTTAGTAGTTGCCAGAATCCTGGACTACTGAGTGGGAGCGTGGGGATGGGTCAGATACTTCAGAAGCTTGTCCATAAGGATTCTGATGTCAAGCACGGAAAATGGAGCTCTAAGAAAACTTGTGACTGCCACTGCCAGAATCTTGCCAGTACCGCAAAGCAGTGAGATACTTCAGTAGTTTTCAGAGTCAGCCCCCTGCCCTTCTCTTTGAAGATGGTGATTACCGCCCTATGACATTTCTTCAGGGTTCCACATATTAAGGAAGAGCTCATGTCGACGCTTGAAGATTAGGCCCTCTCTTTCCTTATAGATTTCTGCAGGTTTGTTATCAGATCCAAGTGCTTCACCACTTTTGCAGGGTTTTGACTGTGGAAGAACTTCTTCAACTGCAAGGCCATGCCGTCACATACTGGCCGATTTTCAAGGTTTCAAAAGGCCTCCTCAATGGTGAAGGGCATATTCAGAAGGGGATAGAGCACGGGCCTGGAAATCAGAAAGACCTGGGTTCTAATCCCAGCTCTGCCACGTCTGCTGTGTGACCCTGGGCAAGTCACTTCACTTCTCTAGGCCTCAGTTACGTCATCTGTAAAATGGGGATTAATATTGTGTGTCCAACCTGATTATCTTGTATCTACCCCAGCGTTTACAACAACTCCTGGCACAAGGTAAGTGCTTAACAGATACCATAAAAAAATCACTACATAACTATGTGCAAAGCACTGTTCTAACTATAGTGTTTTTGCCATCTGTCCAAGATTCCCCCTTTGTCTGTGATGCGTGTGGTTCCAGATATACATTTAAGTAGTACCACTGATTGACTGAGGGTGATTCCAGATATGCTTTTAAGCAGTGCGATTGATTGATTACCACAGTAATTTATATGGGACCACATAAACTTCTTTAGTGGTAAGTAGGTGTCTTTAGTCTGTTGGAGATCACTATATCCCTGGATCGACTTAGTTTTGGCCTTCCACCAATGGTCGCCTAATCTGCTTGTCCTGTCGCAAGTTTCTGTAGGTTTCCATTTTTGGTGCTCGACATCAAATGGTAAGAACGATTCCCTACAATGTTCTGGAATGCAATCGTCTTACCAGCATCGAGGCACTGCTCAAAGCAACCTAGCTTCATTGGATAGCACTGGTCAGGAGAATTGATGAAAGCAGGATAAACCCAGGGAGCTGTTTTCTGATTTATCGAAAGGGAACACATGCAAGCCAAGAGGGCAGAATAAATGATTTAAAAGAAATAGTGAAGCAGTCTCAAATGATGTACTATGACAAACATGCAGCAATCATTAGAGACATGACTCTCCTTAAGCAAAGGTTTCATGAAGACTGGAATACCAAGAGTCTTGAAAACAGAGACACGTCCTGTATGGGGCAAGTGCATCAGCACAGTAATAATTTTAATAATAATAACTTTGGTATTTGTTGAGCGCTTACTATGTGCAAAGCACTGGTCTAAGCGCTGGGGAGGATACAAGGTGATCAGGTTATCCCATGTGGGGCTCACAATCTTAATCCCCATTTTACAGATGAGGTAACTGAGGCACAGAGAACCCAAATCAATCAATCGTATATATTGAGCGCTTACTGTGTGCAGAGCACTGTACTAAGCGCTTGGGAAGTACAAGTTGGCAACATATAGAGACAGTCCCTACCCAACAGTGGGCTCACAGTCTAAAAGGGGGAGACAGAGAACAAAACCAAACATACTAACAAAATAAAATAAATAGAATAGACATGTATAAGTAAAATAAATAGAGTAATAAATATGTACAAACATATACAAACCCAAAGTCACACAGCTGACAAGCGGCGGAGCTGGGATTTGAACCCATGACCTCTGACTCCCAAGCCTGTGCTCTTTCCACTGACCCACCCAATGTGAAGCAGAGTCTTGTTAACAACACTTGGAAAAAGGATCTACCCATTCCGTAGCACTGCCTTTTGAAACAGAAAAAAGGTGTGCTCACGCATAATCCCCCCCACTCCCATATGAGGTCATCTACTAAACCTCACCTGCTGCTAGATGAACTTTTAACCAGGAGAGTAGGTGTTCTCTTCACAAAATACAACAGCAAACTTTTTCCAAAGCTCTTTTCTGGGAAGCAACTTGGTAAAAATGGCACCCAACAACCTAACTCCCCTCCGAGCTCTGAAATGATGCAAATTTAGAAGTCTGAAAGGGAGCACAGGAAAATGAAACAGCATTCCAGCATACCATAGAAGGCACTGGAACATTCTAGTATAAGGCTGATCGCCGAACGTAGCATCCAGAGGCACAGCGGTGAGTGCCTGATGATCATGCTGTTTGTGCCAGTTTGAAAGAGCAAGACCACGGGGTTCTGTTCCAAAACCAATCTGATTAAATCCAGGATCCCTCCTGAGGGTGAACCAATATACTTGGGTGAGCACGCGGGGAATTACAGCAGAACGGACCTGCAGCCTGGTGACGCTGACAGGTGTTTGTGTCTGCCTGCAGGGATTAGGAGATTTAGCCAATCGTACGGCTGGTCAGGATACAGAATAAATGGCTTGCAACATAGGGTCAAGACAGAGAAGCAGCGTGCCTCAGTGAAAAGAGCCCGGGCTATGGAGTCAGAGGTCATGGGTTCAAATCCCGGCTCCGCCAGTTGTCAGCTGTGTGACTTTGGACGAGTCACTTCACTTCTCTGGGCCTCAATTCCCTCATCTGTAAAATAGGGATTAAGACTGTGAGCCCCCCGTGGGACAACCTGATCACCTTGTAACCTCCCCAGCGCTTAGAACAGTGCTTTGCACATAGTAGGCACTTAATAAATGCCATCATTATTATTTATTTATTCATATAGTCAGAGGTGAATGGGATTGAAAGGACAAAGAGGTATCTTGATATGTCAACAGAACGGAGCTGGAATACTCCAAAGTTGACGGGAATGCACAAAATGGGTTTGCGAATAATAAAATGGGAGGGAGCACGGATAGACTAATAGCTAGTAGGTCTCCTGTTCTCTGCCACTGATTCACTGAGCTTCCCTGGGCACCAAGCTCCTTGAGGGCATGGATTGCATCTACTCACTCTGTTGTACTCACCCAAATGCTTAGAACAGTGCTGTGCACAAAGTAAAAACTCGACTGATGACCTTACCGCTTCGTATCTCCATTCCTTCACTGGCTTTAACACTCAATAAATGTTCACTGAACTGA
Organism: Tachyglossus aculeatus; assembly: GCF_015852505.1. Taxonomy (NCBI): domain Eukaryota; kingdom Metazoa; phylum Chordata; class Mammalia; order Monotremata; family Tachyglossidae; genus Tachyglossus; species Tachyglossus aculeatus. The sequence continues at coordinate 60,324,328 of NC_052098.1, forward strand.
AAAATAAGTGAGAATAATGGATCTGAGCTCCAAAGAAGGCACTGTAGGAAAGCTCGTCTCCTCATTAATATGCCTGGCCTCAGTAGAAAGTTCAGTAAATTATTATTGATTCTGTCCCAGAAGAGTGACTGTTTGACTGAACATTTTCTCTTTTCTGGATGGATGGGAGATGCTGAGCAGGACTTGCGCATTTCCAACCCACATACAGACCAAGATTGATTACAATCAACTGACAGGACTGTTCCTGCCTGGAATGACCTCCTTACTCTTCAGGAATCTCTGGCCAGGCCAAGGTAAATGGAAAAGAATGCTACTCATTCTACAAAGAGAGAGTAGTTACCTGCTTATGTTCCCCCTTGGAAAAAATGAGGCCAACAATCGGTTCCTTATAAGCATCTCGATCATTCAAATATTGCACCTCCGCAGGTTTCTGGGAGGTGGACAGTTGGCATCAGCCCTCTAGGTCAGTGTGTTAAAATGGTCTGTTAGACGGGATTTTAGAAGACTCTAGCAGCTTGCAAAATCTCTACTACCACTAGCCAATGGTCGAGCAATGAAACATCTGGATTGGTCCTGAGGAAGACTTGTGCTTGAGGAGCTATATAATGACAAGACTATGAGGATGAGGACATTTTTTAAGGGAACTCTAACTTGTCTATAACTTTTCATTCAGGTGAATTTATTTAAGACCAGATTTAAAAAAGGTTTGACACATCCCTGCTTTTAAGCTCTTACTTACCAATAATTATTATTATCAAATACCATCGAGTCATTTCCTATTCACAGCGACTCTATGGATATACTTTCTCCAGAACATCCTATCCTCTGCCATGATCCATAACTTTGCTAACGGTTCTTCCCTTATCGTTGTTATGGTTTCTATCTGGCTAGCTGCTGGTCTGCCTCATCCACGTTTTCCCTGGACTTTTCCTAGCATTAGTGTCTTCTCCAGAGAATTAGTCCTCCTGGTGATGGGTGTCCTATGAATCAATGCCTTACCATGGCAGGAGAGTTTGCGTACGCCAATGAAGCTTAGTGCTATGCCATTGAGAGATGCTCTCTTGCTAGGGTTACCCATGATGGAAAGGTCTAAGCTGAAGCACCAAAGTCGATTCACCTGTGCTGGGCAGCAGCGGCATGGGAAAGAGTCAAAATGTTGATCAAAGACAACGGCAGGGACTCAAGTTTTCACCGCTTGGAAGGCAGCAATGGTAAACCATTTCTGTATTTTTACCAAGAAAGCTCTATGGATACACATACCAGAACGTCACACTAATAATAGTAAATATTAATGACCATGATATGTTTTAGTCACATAGCTTGGATGGTGAGGTATCCCATACAGAGTTTGAAGATTTGACCCTTATTTCATTGCCTTGTTCTATTTTCCCGGCACAGGCCGATGGAGGGTTGCATAAGGATCCCTTTCTGAATGACATAAGCCCCACCTCTGTAGGAGTGGAGGGCAGGTAAAGCTGACCTATAGCTAAAATGCATCGGTAATTACAATACTGCTTTACCAGACATTATCTGGACTCCCTTATTAAAGGAATGCATTTTTTTTTTCCACAGTTCATACTTCTGACTCCATTTTGACCCTCTCTCTGTCCAGCTCGGTACTCATAAATCCTCTTTCTCTCTAGCTAGATGTTGTAAGATTGCAGAATTGTTCAGTAAATATTTGGTTTGCACTTTCAGTGTCAGCCAAACAATGAAGTCTCTGTTTTAGCCTTTCATACGGACTGCTGCCGATTGAGAAAACTCTTTGAGAAGCAAAGTTGCCACCCTTGTGTGGGAAGCACACAACAACACAGATATTATTCACTGGAACTGGAAAATGATCAGAAGTAATGAGTGAAGTGTGATGACACAAGAATAGATCATTTGGAATGAGCAGTGATTCTAAGAAGGTGCTAGCATACAATGGTGATTATAGAAATGTTGCAATCTTTCAGTCACTAATCAGTTCTGGACTTGTTAAAATATGTACTGCAGGAAAAAGATTATTTCTTTCAGTTCCCTTATTCACCTCAGGACTTGTCTCCCCAAATTTTCCCAAAGGAGACAACTTTCCCATGCCTTTTTAGTTCACACCCCCCCCCACCACACCAACCAAAACACACTTCTTGTCTCCTCCATTCACACACCCGCAAAATTTAATCGACATTACAGGATTCTCCAAACAGTGGGATATTTGTGATCCAGAAAACGTTTCTAGGGGCCCTTGTTATCCCCACCCTCTCTTCCTTCCCTTTCCTGTATGCCTTCCTATTGCCTTGACCATATACTTCTGGCAAAGGGTATTTGCATCAACGGTATTAGGTGGGTGAGAAGATAAAGAGAAAAACAAATTAAGAATGACATATTTCAATGATACAATGTTAACTTGACAACCCCCAGAGAAAATACTGCACAGTCTTTGTGGGAACATCCAAATTATATGCAAATCATATGTAGACATTTACATCTGAAAAGCCCCTTGTGACTCTGGTGTTTCATACACATGCATATAGTCCTCCAGAAAATCCTAAATGTAAACCACTGAACCACAGTAATAGAAAAGGACACAGAAATAGCTTCAGCCCTAGGTTCATGCTAAAGCCTAGGCTTTATGCTGCATGCAAACATCATCATCATCAAGATAACAATAATAATTACGGCATTTATTAAGGTCTTTCTCTGGGTCTTTAAATGTGCAAAGTACTGGAGTAGATATGGGATTAAAAAAAATTTAATGGAATTTGTTAAGCACTTACTATGTGCCAGGCACTATACTAAGCACTGTGATAGACAGAAGATAATTAGGTTGGACACAGTCCTTGTCCCACATAGGACTCATAGTCTTAATCGCTTGTTTTGTTTTGTTGTCTGTCTCCCCCCTCTAGACTGTGAGACTGTTGTTGGGTAGGGACTGTCTCTATCTGTTGCCGAGTTGTACTTTCCAAGCGCTTAGTACAGTGCTCTGCACACAGTAAGCGCTCAATAAATATGACTGACTGAATGAATGAATCCTCATTAGTCTTAAAGTTGGCCTCCACTGAATTACTTCAGTTTGGTTTCTATAAAAATATGGCAGAAGCGTATTAACTATTCTTTAGTAAAGATACCATTTGTGCCCTAACAAAGCAGGTCTATTTTAAAACAAGCCTCATTCATTTCATAAAAGTTCAGCTAATAAAAATGTATTAAATTTAAAAGATAGAGTAGATACCAAAATATGAAGAAAGAACCGCCTCCAAAAACCTAATTTGATTAAAAACAGTCTTTGTCCCATATGGCTCACATTTTAACAGGTAGGGAGAGCAGGTAACTTACCCACATTCCACAGAAGAGGAAACAGAGATCCAGAAAGTTTGTTACTTGCTCAAGATCACACAGCAGGCCAGCTGACCCGGGTGCCCCTATTACCAGCCTTATGCTCTTTCCACTAGACCAGGCTGCTTTCCTTTCTCTTTATGTTTCCCTGAAAGTGGTTACCGGAGCAGGATGAGTCATCCTAACTCATCTTGAACACAGCAGTGAAAGTGTTTGGGGAGGTCCAGCCGAAGACACGCACTGATTGCCTGTTGGCCCGTGGAATGCACTGAAGTGTTTGCTGGTGAACGTGTAATTGCCTAAAGGCCTAGCATCTTCAACGGTTGAGGGACCAGAATGGATTTTTGAAGGCGCAGGATGTAGGAGAAGCCAGACTGAATCCAAGTACACGGTAAACTCTTCATGGACGGGGATCACGTCTAACAATTCTGTTGTACTGTACTTTCCCAAGTGCTTAGTAGTACAGGGTGTTGTATACAGTAAGCACTCAATGAATACCTTTGGTTGATTTATTGATTTCACCAAATGTTGGAGTATCATATGCCTATGCTATCCTCCCTCTGGTCCTCATAATGGGAGAATCAATTGATGGTATTTACTGAGCGCTTATTGTGTACCGAGCACTGAACTAAGTGCTTCAACTGGTCTGTCCTCTGCTCAGTACTGATACTGCAACGGACACCTTTATGTCCGATATTTTCATTTCCAAAACAGCCGCTCTCTGCCATTGCTTCTGCGGCTGAACCCCGGGACTTGGAAGCAGTGACTAGGTTTACAGGGGGCTGGGTGGGGGAATGAAATGGCTCTGGAGCCGTGGAAGCCTCACCAGTGACACACGCTAGGTTCTGCAGAAAGCCTTCATGTTACTCCCCATGATGCCACTATGTTACATTAAATAACCTACGTAATGCATCTTCTGACTATTGTTTCTAGGTCAGCATAAGAGCACCTATCTGGAGAGCTTTGAAGGGAGTGGGGAGGAGAGAGAAAGGTTGTTGTGGTCAGACAGTGGGACAGTGAGGCAGACCACAAAGGAAGTTGTGGTCAGACAGTGGGATTTCAGAACTGAAGTTAGAAATGCCCATTACCAACATCATTTATTCATTCAATTGTATTTATTGAGCACTTACTGTGTGAGGAAAGGAGGACTTAGGCTCTTGGAGGAGTTGTGCCTTCAATAAAGCTTTGAAGTGGGGAGAGAAATTTTCTGTTGGATACAAGTTGGGAGGGCATTCGAGGACAGATAGACAAGATGGTGGTAGAGTGAGAAGGTTGGCATAAGAGGAGCAAAGTGTGCCGGCTGGGTTGTAGTAGGAGAGTAGTAAGAGTAGTGAGGTGAGGTAGGAGGGGGCAAGGTAAGTGTGGATGGGCAACCATTGGAGTTTCTTTAGGAGTGAGGAAACATGGCCTGAACTTTTTTGTAGAAAAGTGATCTGGGCAGCAGAGTGAAGTATGGACTGGAGTGGAGAGAGACAGGAGGCAGGGAGGTCAGTAAGGAGGCTGATACAGTAATCAAAGCAGGGTAAGATAAGTGACTGGATTAATGTGGTAGCAGTCTGGATGGAGACAGGTAAGGGCTAATTTTAGCGATGCTCTTGTGAAGGTGGAGTTGACAGGGTGGGAGACAGAAATCAAGGGTAATGCCAATGTTACAGGCTTATGAGACAGGAAAGACAGTGGTGTCATCTACGGTGATGGGAAAGTTAGGGGGAGGACAGTGTTTGGATGGGAAGATTCTCCATTGAGAAAATCCTCATGTGTAGAACATCAGTCCCAAGAATTCCCCGGAAGTTTGAAGGGAGGGTATGCCTCAGTTCACTTGGCAGACTGGAGGGAGGGGGCATCTCCTTCATACTTCTCCAGCATTCCTGTTGCTCCTGCTGTTCTTCTTTCTTCATAACCAGTGACAAATGAGTGGCCCTAACTGGTGATTAGGACTGATGAACCCCTTTCTCTCCTCAATCAGTGGTACTTATTGAGCGCTTACTGTGGGCAGAACACTGTACTAAGCACTACTACCTACTCTCAATGTAACAGAGTTGGTAGACAGCCCTGCCCACAATGAGCTTACAGTCTTAAAGTCCCAGACAAACTTCACACATGTAGCCTCCCCAGGGGGGTTGCATTTCAACTGACCACTGGGGATGCAATTTACTCAAGGCCACTGGCGCCTATGTCGTAGAACTGGTCTGCAAGGGTTCCAAACTGCAGGGCCTGGGACATTCACTCCTATTTGTTTCCCAGTAAAGTTGGCCCTGCTAGACAAGCTCTTATTACACCTCTTAAGACTATGTATCCCCAAAGCAATGACAGCTCCTAAATACGCTGCTAAGCAACCACTCAGCCTAGGAACTTATTGGGGCATATGTTTTCAGTAGATAATAGGCACTTTTGTTTCCTCTTGTCTTCAAATATCTTGTATTATCTGCTGAACAGGAAGAGCCTGTGGTGAATGCTCTGGGTTTGCTAGTAAAACTCCCTCCCCAAATCAAATATTTCTTATTTCCATGTTCTTCTCCAAATGTAACTCTTACCCTGTTTGCTAAAAAGGGGCGCCGTGGGCTGCCTTAGGGGGCAGGCCTGGCGGCTTGGCCAGCCACATGATGTGATTTAATAACCCCAGCTGTAGGACACATCCACTAACACCAGCCGAACGGCATGCGGTTACATTTCCAGGTCTGGCCGTTTAAAGACTGAATTTATAGTTTGGAAGGGCTTTTTTCCGTCATTCTGTCCTATTCATGTGCCAATATTTTTGGGATTTTTAGAGAATTCACTGTGATGGGTTTTTAGTTTAAAAGTTTTAAAAACCATTTCTATATCACCAAATGCCGAGACCTTTTTTGAATGAGAAGCGAGGGTCAATGTATTTTCTACTGTGTAACTGAGCCTAAAGTCAATCCTGTTTTTTAAAAAAATAAAAAAATAAACCAAAGGCCTAACCCTTTCATCCCCAAATTAACAATCTCAGATTTACAGATTGGAAGGGTATTCCCCTAACCACCAGACTTACAAATTTACCTTGAAGACCAACTATCATGTAACTTTGTTTTTCAAAAGGGTGATTGATGTGGGTGGGACCACAATGCGTATAATATGTAGTACATAAATATGTACTATTTATTTTGTTAATGATGTGCATATAGCTTTAATTCTATTTGTTCTGAAAATTTTGACACCTGTCTACATGTTTTGTTTTGTTGCCTGTCTCCCCCTTCTAGACTGTGAGCCCGTTGTTGGGTAGGGACCATCTCTATATGTTGCCGACTTGTACTTCCAAAGCGCTTAGTACAGTGCTCTGCACACAGTAAGCGCTCAATAAATATGATTGAATGAATGAATGTAGGGCCCTCTGGACCTTAAGCTCATTATGGGCAGGGAATGCATCTACCAACTCTTTTATAGTGTACTGTCCCAAGCACTTAGTACAGTTCTCTGCACATAGTAAACACTCAATAAATATGAATGACTGATGGATAGGGCCCCATTAGGAGCTCTAAATTAATGATAATAATAATAATAATGATGGCATTTGTTAAGCACTTACTATGTGCAAAGCACTGTTCTAAGCGCTGGGGAGGATACAAGGTGATCAGGTCGTCTCACATGGGGCTCACAGTCTTAATCTCCATTTTACAGATGAGGTAACTGAGGCACAGAGAAGTTAAGTGACTTGCCCAAAGTCACACAGCTGACAATTGGCAGAGCTGGGATTTGAACCCATGACCAGTGAACTACAGCTTTGGGTTCTGGCAAAAACTGGAGCAAAAGATGCTGAGCCACTGTCATTTTTGGTCTGTTCCCCTAAAGTTTCAGTTTTGGTTTGTTCTGGAGTCTCCCTAATATTAATATTACCCTTTCTGAAATGTGCACCTTGGGCAGGTCATTCACAAGCCATACATCAATGTCCAAGGATCGACATTCTTTGCAATGGACTTCTTCAACTGTTCACAATCCGAAGGCACACTGCTGAACCCACAACGCTTCATGTAAAACAAAACTAGTAGAGTTGTCCTTTGGCTTGACAACCCCCAACACACCCACTTGTTTGGCATCTTAATTGAAAACACTAGCTGGCTTTACCTGCAGAAAGCTGATTTCCAAATTCAGCAGAAAGCCAATCTCTCAACGCACAAACGCACGCACACACACAAAATCCACTTTTCAAGCTAATTCTCTGAAGATGCCCATTTCAAAATTCAGTCGGTGAAAGGTGTTTATAAAGTGATTGTATTCAGCTACCTGTCTTGTTTCAATGGCATCTGACAATAATCTCCTAGAGTAGATATGGGCAAACACAAACAAAACATCTGTTCAGAAAACTGCTGCTGGGGAAGTCATTCGGTTTTTCATCCAGAGTGTCCAAATTGATAAGAATTAACATTTCACGGCATAAATTGTGTAGCACCATTCAAGAAATTGACTGGGCTCACAGCACTGTCTTAACATAACAGTCCTGGGAGCCAGTAAGGTCTGGGTTCTCATCTCGGCTCCACCACTTGTCTGCTGTGTGACCTTGGGTAAATCACTGAAGTCTCAGTGCCTCAGTGACCTCATCTATAAAATGGGGATTAAGACCGTGAGCCCCATGTGGGACATGAACCTATTAGTTTGTATCTACCCCAGCACTTAGTACAGTGCCTGGCACTAGTAAGGGCTTAACAAATACTATAAAAAACAAAACACCTGTCACCCTCAGTCTCTGTCCCTTTGCATGTGGTGAGGAAAGTGAGGGACAGTAGCATCTCCATTTTCCTATGACAACTAAAAAATTAACACATTAGTGGATAACCAATTTATATAGTTTGTAATCCTCCATTAAGCATGTTGTCTCTGGATATTAGATTATCAGTAAATTATTTGTTATCCCATCCTGCACATTATACTTAAGATTATACAATGGTATCAAAATTGAGAAAACTCTTTCATGTGCCATGAAATCTCACTCTGAGTATAATAATGTTGAGGTCAACCATGAGGACCAGGACCAAGATGTATCGATTCATCTCTTGTTAAAGTCAACCAAATTTTTAGATAAGGAGTACACTTCCTTTCATGAATTTTAGTATATAGAAGAAACTGTATTGTTCCTCATTTTTCTAAAGAGCACATATGAATTATCCACTTAAAACCCCAAACCTACTTAGATCTTTGATCTACAAGAAATACAGTTCTCTTTTTTTTGGATTCTAAATTCAAAAGGGCAGAAATTATATCAGGTTTCGTTTCGTTTCGTACTGCACTTAATGCAAACATAAGTATTTTTTGATGAAGATGTAATAACTTTTGCTCCCTTTCAAAAGGACAATTATTATTTCAGGAAGCTGTAATCTCTCTCCATTCCAAATACAGATGAACCAAAGTTATCAAAACTGAATTTTTTGAGTGTTATTAAAATAATCTACTCATTTTTGAAATAGCAAAATGAGGGAACAAACCTATCCAACAACCAAGTCAGTCTTCAGTTCTCCCTTTTGCTTTGTCATACTCATCTTACATGGGCCTTTAGATATTAATTTGATACTTATTAAAAACAGAAAATATTCATGGGTCACATGAAATAGTTAATTTCCTAACAGACACTTGACACCCAGGAAAACTCTGATAGGAACAAAATACACAAAGGAAGAGGGGCCAGTCATTTTATCTTTCACACCTGCCCAGTCACCACAAATCCTTGGAGTTCATAAAGAAATCCAAATAATAATAATGATAAATAATAATAATAGTATTTGTTAAGTACTTACTATGTGCCGGCACTGTATAAGTACTGGGGTGGACACAAGCAAATCGGGTCGGACACCATCCCTGTCCCATGTGGGGCTCACAGTTCTCAATTCCCATTTTACAGATGAGGTAACTGAGGCACAGAGAAGTGAAGTGACTTTTCCAAGGTCATATAGCAGAGAATTGGTGGAGCTGGTATTAGAACCCATGACCTTCTGACTCCCACACTGTGCCCTATCCACTACACCCTGCAAATTAAAATCACGAACTGAAGGAGGGCCAAAAAGGATAGCGACAAAAAAATGGGGCTTTTTTGAAACAAACTGAATTATCCCTGTTAAAGGGGAATATGATAAACATCGACAAATGTCGTCCACAGATAATTCCCAAACTTCATTTTTAGCTGGAGTTTCAGTCACCTCATAGACCAGAACTTTTACAATTCTTATTTGAATTTCACTTTCTTTCCCTTCCCTTGACTTCCTCCTGAAGCAGCAGTCCCTTGACATTCCTAGATTTTTTTTGTTTGAGGTTGTCTATCTGCGGTAGGTGGGCCCAGTGTTCATGGCTGTAGGGGCAGGGGGTCCCGGCCCCAGCTCTCTCCAATAATAATAACAATGATGGCATTCGTTAAGTGCTTATTATGTGCAAAGCACTGTTCTAAGCGCTGGGGAGGTTACAAGGTGATCAGGTTGTCCCACGGGGGGCCCACAGTCTTTATCCCCATTTTACAGATGAGGTAACTGAGGCGCAGAGAAGTTAAGTGACTTGCCCAAAGTCACACAGCTGACAGTTGGCGGAGCCGGGATTTGAACCCATGACCTCTGACTAGCAGCCGCAGTCTCACGCCTTCAGTGGCCGGTTGGCCACCCTCCCTGGGAAGTCCGGACTGCCACTGGCACAGATGGTATTTGCGGTTTCACTTCCTCCGCATGGGCTTCTCCATCCAATCCTCCCTGAATACCAAAGGAATGCTACATAGAAATGACCAGAAGGAGAGAGGAGGAAATGCTAAAGCCTTGACACGCGAGGCTGGGCTGAACTTCTATATTTTTCCCATCGCCTTTCTATATTCACCAATGCTTATGATTATAAGCGGGGAGGAATGGGGATTTTAAAAGCCACGTATTTCTAGGATTCATAGCTCCTCTAAAGAGCACGTACACAGAGAACTTATTGAACTCTCACCAGGCATTCTGAGTTCCGACCCTAAAAGTCCGACCACTTTTGGGGACATACCTAGACCATCAGTCCAATGTGGGACGGGGACTGAGTCTGACATGCAAGGCTTGTATTTACCCCAGTTCTTAGCACAGTGTTTGGCACATAATGAGTGCTTTAAACATGCCATAACTAAAGTCAGTTCTACTGCTCATGGTGGGACGCCCATGGGTGGATGCTCCGGAGAGGGCATGGAGTCCCAAATGGATAGGCTTCCTACCATCAACAATACTTGTACTTACCCCAGCGCTTAGTACTGTGTCTGGCACATAGTAAGCGCTTAACAAATACCACCATCATCATCATCATCATCATCATCATCATTATTCCTCCAAACCCCTCTCCATCCCCCCCATCTTACCTCCTTCCCTTCCCCACAGCACCTGTATATATGTATATACGTTTGTACATATTTATTACTCTATTTATTTATTTTACTTGTACATATCTATTCTATTTATTTTATTTTGTTAGTATGTTTGGTTTTGTTCTCTGTCTCCCCCTTTTAGACTGTGAGCCCACTGTTGGGTAGGGACTGTCTCTATATGTTGCCAATTTGTACTTCCCAAGCGCTTAGTACAGTGCTCTGTACACAGTAAGCGCTCAATAAATACGATTGTTGATGATGATGATGATGGATGTCCCAACAGCAGTTCTGTTCAGTTGCAAATAGACTTTTAACACATACACCCAAACCACGTTATTGGATATCAGTCTTGGTTTTTAAACCATCCCCCAAACACTACAGTCAAGTCACACATATCAGTCACCTGGCAATATCTATATAAAGACAAATCAAAATGCTTCTAGAATGTCATCCAAATGCAATGAATTACATGCCCAAACCATCTTCCACAAGAAGGATTAGAAACGTACACAGCGAGGCTTAGTGGTAAGAGCCCGGTCTTGGGAGTAGGAGGTCAAGGGTTCTAATCCAGCCTCTGCCACTTGACTGCTGTGTGATCTTGGGCAAGTCACTTGACTTCTCTGTGCCTCAGTTCCCTCATCTGTACAATGGGGATTAAGACTGTGAGCCCCATGTGGGACAATCTGATGACCTTGTATCTCTTCCAGCGCGTAGAATGGTGCTTGGCACATAGTAAGTGCTTAACAAATACCATTATTATTATTATTATACCCACACCCAGAGAAGCCCAGCACCATAGTGCCAATACTCTAGACATATTTGAAAGCGCTTTCCCCAGACCTCAGTCTGGGATGCCGGCATCTCTTTGAAGAGTCTTTTCTCTGGTTACCTGCCCACAGCTGCAGCGCTTCCTTTCCTTTGCCGGGAGATCGATGGCTCACACACTGAGCTACGTTCCGTGCCTTGGCTGCCTCTGCAAAGTGAATGGTAAGCACATTTCAGAACCCACCTGGTTAACCGGGTCTGGGGGCTGACCACGCAATTTGTCGTTGCAAGACTTCAATGGAAGTTTTGCAATTGTATAGAAACAGATGCGGAAACGACTAAAGTGAAAGACCCCTGCCGATGGGAGGGGAGGTGGCCCATAAGGCTGATTAAACCCTCAATATCCTTCTGCTCCTACTGACATGCCACATTGTTTCCCTTTACTAACTGAACAGGTTGCCATACTGTGAAATCAGACCCCAAGGATCTGAACTCTGCTGCTGGTACTCATCAAAAGCCACATGTTCCTAATCTTTCCTAGCACGGGGTGAGGGGGGGATAGCCAAAGACTGTACTTGTACACTCACAGGGGAACAATTGGGGGAAGCCACGTTTGAGGTCAAGACGTTTGGGAGTTTGCATCTTCTCTCCAGTGGCCTCCCCAAATCTTTAATTAAACATTTCTAACTAAATTCCAAGGGGAAAGCCACGGTCTGCAACGTCTTGAAATATGCATGATTTGGACAACTGGTGAAATGGAGTGGCTATCAGATAGCAACTGGTGAGATGCTGACAGAATTCAATTAGATTGTCTCACTTAACTTCACCAGTAACACCAATAGTTCAGAACAAGATTTTATTAAACATTGATTCTAGCTTGTCAGACTGGATCAGTGCATTCATAACCAATAGGCCAGAGTCACCAGGTAGACTTTTGTAAAATGGACAGCATCTCCTGAAACTGCTATAATTAAGGATTAGTTACCAATAAAAAACAGTTTTCAAGGATGTAGAACACTATCTTCTCCTTGCCTTCAATTCTCTCCATTTTGCCCACCTCCCTCAGGCTGTTATTCTGATCCCTGCTCTCCTCCCAGAAATAAATTAGTTAATTAGTGGGACGATCTGATAAAATGTTCTTCAAAGGTTGTAAGGAAAAGTAGATTTAGAGGAAGGAGGGGGCTGAAAGAGGGCTTTTCACTCTAATATTTTTTGTTTTAAACCCTCCCCTGCAAAACCAAAAGGAAACAAACAAAAATCCCCTACCCTATCAACCTGGCATGGTTTTATTTCTTCAGTGAGGGGTAGCCCTTCCGACATGTCTGGAAAGCTTGGACTTAACTAATAATGCAGTTACAGTCATTTAGAAATCTAATCATGTTTCATTAACTAGTTCTCATTACCCTCCTGAGCCACTCCATTGATTTCCCTCTTGATCTTCCTTTAGGGGAATGGGATTTAACAAGGGCTTTCTTGACCTACTGAAAAAAGGTTTAATGTCACAAGTCACACCCTACAAGGGGATTCCACCATTCTGGCTGAAAAGATGGCATTGGTGTGATCTACAATGGGAAGCAGTGTTTCTAATAGTCATTTTGCACTTGCCAAGGAGGAGTAACATCCGTTTATCGGGACAGTAGTAAAATATTTGGTGAATAGTGAAACCTGTTTGGGGCAAGACTGTCTACCATTCCAAAAAGGGGTGTTTATATGAGATGACCATCAAAGGTAGGTTCATTGATTTGCTCAATTATAGCATTTGCAATCATGTGTAAAAGAAATTATAGAGTCTTTTCTATGGATTCTGAATCCGTATTTCTATTTGGAAACGTTTTATACCCCCACAGCCACCACCTGAGGAAAGACCGGGACTGCCCCTAACAGGTGAGTCTGCTTTCTAGAGTCTTTTGAAGAGCATAAGCTATTCTCAAACTTTCAGGTCCCTTTTCATGCTCCCTTCTTGAATTCTGAGATTATAACTGCTGCTTTTGGGTGCTGTTTCAGATGCTCTTCAGTCAGGGATTTCCGAGATGACCTTAAATCCATGAATTGTAGAGGGCGTATTTTCTATCCAGTGCTCAGAACAGTATCCAGCGCTTAGAAGAGTGCTTTTGCACATAGTAAGCACTTAATAAATGCTATCATAATTATTAATGTTTTTTTTCCATGAAATTCATTCTTGTGATGCATTTTGCCACTGCCCCCTTAATGAACAAACTATTTCATTCCTTAACACGTTTTGGAAGCTGCCCTGGGGTCCCATTTTAGGTAAGCGGTCTTGGAAATGCAAGTGCAAAATGCAGTACTCCTATGGAAAATAAAGAAATAAAATTGCTGCCCAGAAAATACAGACTTTTATTTGATGTCATACTGATCTGACTAGGTCATAGAAGCCAAGGACCCAATTCCCTGGCAAAACCTCAAGCATTTCCACCTGCAACAGGATCCTGGGTTTTGTTTTGAAGGGAATGCATTTCCCAGAGCACCGGGGATAGGAAAACGGTTGCTTCACAGGGAGGGATTTCAAGATTCCAGGCTTGGGAACGGTAGCAGCCCTACTTAGAGCTACTGGGAGGTGGGCTTATCCTCACCTCCCTGCCAAACCAGGAAGTGGGACAGAAGAGATGGTAATGAGAGAAACTCAAACATCTCCATCCCAATCCTCATGTCCCCTCCAAAATCTCAGGCAGAAAAAGGGGTTTCTAAAAAAAGTGAACTTCCCTCCTCTCATTCCTGCAGTTCAGATGGGAGTCAATGCCTGCCTGGGGGCTTTTTTGAGGACTGTCAGTAAGCAGTCAGGCCCTGTGGGGGCTGGAACCTGATCTAAGTCATTTCATCATAGGGCAGAAGGGACAGTTTGTGCAAGGGCAACTGTCACCTTATCAGCCCTGCAAGTTCTTTGAATCAGATGACTTGCAGAAGCAAATTGCTTCCAGAGAGTCTCAACCACATTTTAGCTTCTTTTACCCCAGAAGGGGCACAGCCTGAAAATTCTGACAAGCTGTTCCTCACAGGGATAGTTTTCCAGAGAAAGGAGAAAAACCAAATTCCTTCAGCTCATTCACTTTCCTTGAAACATTTTCCCTTTCCCAGAAGAGTGGCCTACCAGTCCACCTAGCAGGGTTTTTGTGAGACGGTTGCTGAAGTAGCACGCGTGAAGTGCATTGGCTTTCTAGGAAAAGGGCCGTGAAAATACGTTAAAAATATATATATAAATGAAATAACTCAGGAAATATTAGCTCTTGTTTTAAAGGTACCACAATGGAACCGATGACTTTTCAAATGTTACCCCCCCTTGTCTCACCTGCTAATGCTGGAATCGTAACTTTATTCCACTCCCAAGGTTGATCGTATTCATCCGCGGGCCTGTCGTCATCCTGAGGCAACTTGCTTTCTCGTAAACGCTGACTGACCACGCTTTCTGAGTCTGACTCCACACCATTACCTTCTGGTTCGTAAGGTGTGTCGTACAATTGGATGCTTTTATGTTGGGACTTCACACTTTCTTGCCTCTGAAATTCTAAAGGTAGAAGAGAAAAAGCAGTGTTACTACTCTCACTAGCATCGTGTCACACCACCAGGTAATTGTCCTGTGGGCCAGATCATACACGCTCAGCCAGACAACAGCAAAGACAGGGAAGCTGGAAAACAACCACCATTCCGGTTCCCAAAGAAATAATTATGGTATTTATTAAGTGCTTACTATGTGCCAGGCACTGTACTAAGCACTAGGATGAATACAAGCAAATCGAGGTGGACACAGTCCCTGCCCCACATGGGGCTCACAGTCTTAATCCCCATTTTACAGATGAGGTAACTGAGGCCCAGAGAAGTGAAGTGACTTGCCCAAGGTCACACAGCAGACATGTGGCAGAGCGGGGATTAGAACCCATGACCTCATGATCCCTAGGTCCGTGCTCTACCCACTACGCCATGCTGCTTCCCAAACGTCTACTTTACTTTCAAAAACCAACTTCTAGTGCAATTGTACAGGAAACAGGGAGAGGAAGAGGGAATCATGAGGAAATGAGAGAAGTGGGGGGATGTGTTGCAGGAAAAGGGGGAGGTGGAATAGACTGGAGTGGTAGGAAGCGGGGAACGGAATGGAAAGAGAAGCGAGATGGAACTTAGCTTTTTTCCTCTCAATCAACCAGTGGTATTTGGTGAGCGCTTACTGTGTGCAGAGCACTGTATTAAACACTTCGGAAAGTACAACAGAATTGGTAGATGTGATCCCAGCCCACAAGGAGCTTGAAGTCTACAGCGGGAAACAGACATTAAAATAAATTGTGGTTTGAGTAAACGAATAAATTGAGGGGCTTGGGGCTGGCAGCATTTGCAGCTACAGAGCCACAAGAGAAGCAGCGTGGCTCAGTGGAAAGAGCATGGGCTTTGGAGTCAGAGGTCATGGGTTCGAATCCCGGCTCTGCCAATTGTCAGCTGTGTGACTTTGGGCAAGTCACTTAACTTCGCTGTGCCTCAGTTACCTCATCTGTAAAATGGGGACTAAGACTGCGAGCCCCATGTGGGACAACCTGATCACCTTGTAACCTCCCCAGCGCTTAGAACAGTGCTATGCACATAGTAAGCGCTTAATAAATGCCATTAAAAAAAATTAGTGTGTGTGGCTGGCCTGTGACTAGAAATTTCTGGCCCTACTGAAAACTGAAGAGGAAGCCTAATCCTTCTCCTCTTCTAACTCCACCTCCTGCTCTTCCTCTTCAGTGACAGCAATAACAAC
Source organism: Tachyglossus aculeatus (assembly GCF_015852505.1). Taxonomy (NCBI): domain Eukaryota; kingdom Metazoa; phylum Chordata; class Mammalia; order Monotremata; family Tachyglossidae; genus Tachyglossus; species Tachyglossus aculeatus. Next base: position 60,340,464 of record NC_052098.1, read on the forward strand.
CACGATTGATGGGTTCAGTCCCATAATCCTGGCCAAAAGCAGAAGGTGGGGCCAAACCCCAAATAACAGAATCATTCTGGTCACCTTAGACTAATGTCAGGCTCATCACTCTTTTAGCCCCATCCCGCACAATGCTCAGTCATGTTTCAATAGGGAAACTGTGTTCTGATTAGCATTTAGTTCTCTGAGACAGAGAATGGGGGATTTCGTCAGTTCGATTCAATTCCTTTTAGTCAATTCAATATCCTTTTACTGAGGATATTGTCACATTAGCCTCAGAACCTGACAGCATATTCCAAAATTACCTGATTCCCCAACAACAAAAATCAGTCTCTTTCTTTTTCATTCCTCCTTCCCATACCTATAACAATCACCAATTAAATGATATGAAAACTTAGACTGTGAGCCCTATGTGGAACAGGGACTGTGTCTAACCTTAACTTGCATCTACCCCAGCACTTAGAACAGTGCCTGACACATAGTAAGTGCATGATGAGTACAATAATAATAGTAATGATAATAATAGTTCATAATAGATTCCCCATTCGGCTGAACAATTGGCCTGGCTGGAGAGGTTTATCAAGTCAATTTTTTTAAAAATGGTACTTGTTAGGTGCTTATTATGTGCCAGACACTGTACTAAGTGCTGGGGTAGATGCAAGCTAATCAGTCCCTCTTCCACATGGGGCTCACAGCCTTAAATTGGAGGGAGGGGGATTTAAGTCCCATTTTGCAGATGAAGTAATTGAGGTACAAAGAAGTTAAGTGACTTGTCCAAGGTCACACAGCAGACAAGTAGCAGAGCTGGGATTAGAACTGAGCGTTCCACATTTTTTCACCTGTCCCGCTGTCGATCCCCGGTCCCAATCCCGGTCCCCGGGAATGCCCTCCCTCCACACATCTGCCAAGCTAGCTCTCTTCCTCCCTTCAAAGCCCTACTGAGAGCTCACCTCCTCCAGGAGGCCTTACCAGACTGAGCCCCCTTTTTCCTCTCCTCCTTCCCACCCTACCTCCTTCCCCTCCTCAAAGCACCTGTATATATAATAATAATAATAATGATGGCATTCATTAAGCACTTACTATGTGCAAAGCACTGTTCTAAGCACTGGGGAGGTTACAAGGTGATCAGGTTGTCCCACGGGGGGCTCACAGTCTTAATCCCCATTTTACAGATGAGGTAACTGAGGCCCAGAGAAGTTAAGCGACTGGCCCAAAGCTGACAAGTGGTGGAGCCGGGATTTGAACCCATGACCTCTGACTCCAAAGCCCGGGCTCTTTCCACTGAGCACGCTGCTTCTCTACATTTGCGCAGATTATATTTGTGCAGATTTATTACTCTATTTTACTTGTACATATTTACTATTCCATTTATTTTGTTAATGATGTGCATAGAGCTTTAATTCTATTTGTTCTGACAATTTTGAAACCTGTCTACATGTTTTTTTTTTTCTCCGTCTCCTCCTTCTAGATTGTGAGCCCGTTGTTGGGTAGGGACCGTCTCTATATGTTGCCGACTTGTACTTCCCAAGCGCTTAGTACAGTGCTCTGCACACAGTAAGCGCTCAATAAATACGATTGAATGAATGAATGAATTCAAGGCCTGTGCTCTTTCCACTAGGCTCATTGTTTTCCATTTTAAATGATCTCTTTTATTTATAGCTCAAGCTATTTTGACACTGCTAGAGATGGAATTTTTGTGCTCTACCATCAGCTTGAAATCCTTAAGAGGATATTTTCATTAGTGAGCCACAGAGAACTACTTTAAAATAAGTGACATGGGGTGTAAAACATTTGGATCCATAAAAAAAAATATTGGGTGGCTCTTTGGCTATAAAATTATGGTTAATGGTGAATTTTCATTGCCTTCACCTATTAAATTCTGCCAGGTTTTGTGATCCTCACTCCTGTTCAGAAGTCATATACTTAACGCTGCAACCTTCTAAAAATATTTGTGTACCAATTGAAGGAAATAGCTAGCTGCAGAAAGACACTGACATGAAGAGAGCATTTGTTCTCCGTCTGTCCTTGTTCTTTCTGATGATCGTAATGTACTATGACAGAATAATAATAATAATAATAATGTCGGTATTTGTTAAGCGCTTACTATGTGCAAAGCACTGTTCTAAGCGCTGGGGAGGCTACAAGGTGATCAGGTTGTCCCATGGGGGGCTCACAATTTTAATCCCCATTTTACAGATGAGATAACTGAGGCACAGAGAAGTTAAGTGACTTGCCCAAAGTCACACAGCTGACAGTTGGCAGAGCTGGGATTTGAACCCATGACCTCTGACTCCAAAGCCCAGGCTCTTTCCACTGACAGAACACACCTTTGTAAGCTTACTCAAAAAACTCAGGCATTATTCCCCCACATTTTCTCACAAGAACATCGTTTCGTAAGTGGCTTAGTGAAATGCACAGTGAAATTTTTTTAAAAAAGGGTCCAAATTTAATAATGGAGAAATTGCTGTGATGCAAATATTTACTTGTGACCCAAAAGGGTGGAACACTAAAATTTTCAGACTGAGTTTCTTAAAAGCCGCCAGATGGATCCTGAGTCATTTGGCAGCCTGCTGGTCAAACCTCACATCTAAAAATGAGCAAAAGCTATGTACCCTGCCTGCCAGAAAAGTGAAAGTGGTAGGCTTTCTTCTCTTGTATCAAGGACCTTGATTTTTCCAACTACAAAATGGGGGGAAGCTCTGCAAAAGCATAAAAGTTAAAGCTTCTAAATTTATCACAGGTTTGCTAAAATCTAGGCAGACTCCTCCCTCCTCCCCTACTTTCCTCCCCCCATGCCTGGGTCTTGGTTATGATCTCATTAATAACAGTATTTAGGTGCTGGACTGTAAATTCGCTGAGGGCAGGGGATGCGTTTTGCTTTCTTGTATCCCCCACAAGCATTTAGTTCAGTGTCACTGATCTCTGGAAAAGGTTCTCTATATAGCAACTTGGCCTGTGGCTTATACATCTTAATCCTTCTGCACTTTGAGGCTTCTTCTTCAGTCTCCTCTGTCCTGATACGAATGCCGATTTCCACGGACTGCATGGTGGTGAGCAGGGGACACGGAGCATAGATGCAAACTCACCACGTGCGTGGCAGCATCTCTAGGAAGTCCGGCCCTGTTCCCTCTTCTGGTTTTGATCTGACCTGGTGGAGTTTGAAAGTTTGGATGGGGCCTGTCCTCTCCGTGTAGGCCCCCATCCCGTTCTGAAAGAAACACTCTAGGGATGCAGTGCCCCCCACTTCCTCCGCCAGTCCCCCGACCCGGTCCAAAAAAACAACCCCTAAAAGTTAAACAGTCCTGGTTTTACATTATTGAGCAGTCAAAAAAAAAAACTCCTCAAAAAAAAAAAATCTAGGTTCCTTTCCTGATTAGACCAAATAAATCTTCAGCATTTTTGGGGAAGATGACAAGGCACACTTCCCAGGAATAATGAACAATGAATATCCTGAAGCAAACACTGAAATCCGGCTGTAACACTGGTTTGATAATGAGTAATCTGCCTGGAAAGAATCCACTAAGATGGATTGTTCTTTGTTTCAGAAATGACTGCAGCACAGTGATTTTTCAGAACAAATTTTACAAACCAAGGAAGATCCCCGGTCTACTCAGCTAAAACCAACTGCTTCTAACCAGTAGGTAAAGAATGGTGCAAGGAACTGATTGTTTTTAATGCCATTGGTTAATAATAATAATAATAATAATGATGGTATTTCTTAAGCGCTTACTATGTGCAAAGCATTGTTCTAAGCACTGGGGAGGTTACAAGGTGATCAGGTTGTCCCACAGTGGGCTCACAGTCTTAATCCCCATTTTACAGATGAGGTAACTGGGGCACAGAGAAGTTAAGTGACTTGCCCAAAGTCACACAGCTGACAATTGGCGGAGCCAGGATTGGAACCCCTGACCCCTGACTCCAAAGCCCGTGCTCTTTCCACTGAGCCATGCTGCTTATGGTTCGATTATAATAAATAAAAATAAAACTTCAAAATAAAAGATTAACCTGAAGACCATGCAGATGATTTCTACCTCCTGGCCCAAAGTGCTGTACTTAATTTTCTAAACAAACGGAAGCTCACGTTTCTCTCTTAGCAGTTAAAGTATGGCTGGCAGAAAAATTACTAACCAATTTGGAGAAACAGCATGGGCCTGGGATTCAGGGGACCTGGGTTCTACCTCCAACTCCACTTCTTGCCTTCTGTGTGACCTTGGGCAAGTCACTTAACTTCTCTTGTCACTCAGTTTCCTCATCTGTAAAATGGGGATCCAACACTTGTTCTCGCTCCTGCTTAAGAGTGTGAGCCCCATAAAGGATAGGAATTGTGTCAGACCTTATTATCTTCTATCTACCCCAGCGCTTAGTACAGTGCCTAGCACATAGGTCAGGAAATGAGTCTGTTTTTTGTTATATTGTACTCTCCCAAGTGCTCTCCACACAGCGCTCAATAAATACGATTGAATGAACACAACAAATGCATCACAGTATCGCTTAGTACTAATGCACTGATTAGAAAGGAACTTCAAATTAGTAAGATGTAGACTGACACTTGCTTCTGTCCTCAACCAAAGCTACTCCAGCCCTTGAAACATCCCTATGACTCAGGCTACCGGGGTGGAAAAGGATGGAGGATAAGGGTGCTCAACTCTGCCTCCAAAAAAACTACAGAACCCCACAAAACTTTCTCTAAGCCTGGGATTTGGGCATCTCAAACTGTTTTCCAGGCATATTATGCTGCTCCCAGTAAGGTCTTTTGCTTAAAATCATGCTAAAACCACGATTCCCCAACAAAGTCCTCATTTCCCCTACTCCCTCTCTCTTATGCATCACCCATGCGCTTGGATCCATACCCCTTTAAGCACTTGATATTAATAATAATGATAGCATTTATTAAGCACTTACTATATGCAAAACACTGTTCTAAGCGCTGGGGAGGTTACAAGGTGATCAGGTTGTCCCACGGGGGGCTCACAGTCTTAATCCCCATTTTCCAGATGAGGGAACTGAGGCGCAGAGAAGTTAAGTGACTTGCCCAAAGTCACACAGCTGACAAGTGGCAGAGCTGGGATTTGAACCCATGACCTCCGACTCCAAAGCCCGTGCTCTTTCCACTGAGCCACCCTGCTTCTATTCACCCCACTCTCACCCCTACAGCATTTATGTACATATCCGTAACTTATTTAATCATTCACTCATATTTATTGAGCGCTTACTGTGTGCAGATAATTATACTAAGCACGTGGGAGAGTACAACTATAAACAGACACATTTCCTGCCCACAATGAGCTTACAGTCTAGAAAGTGGGTTGACAGACATTAATGTAAGTAAATTTATTCATTTATTCATTCAATCGTATTTATTGAGCGCTTACTGTGTGCAGAGCACTGTACTAAATGCTTGAGAAGTACAAGTTGGCAACATATAGAGACGGTCTCTACCCAACAACGGGCTCACAGTCTAGAAGGGAGAGACAGACAACAAAACATATTAACCAAATAAAATAAATAGAATAGTAAATATGTACAAGTAAAATAGAATAATAAATCTGTACAAACATATATACAGGTGCGGTGGGGAGGGGAAGGAGGTAGGGCGGGAGGGATGGGGAGGGGGAGAGTTACAGATATGTACATAAGTGCTGTGGAGTTGGGAGGGGGAAGAACAAGGGGAGCAATTCAGGGCAACGCTGAAGGGAGTGGGAGAAGAGGAAAGGTGGGCCTTAGAAAAGACCTCTTGGAGGAGATGTGTCTTCAATAAGGCTTTGAAGCGAGGGAGGGTAATTGTCTATTGGATTTGAGGAGGGAAGGCGTTCCAGGCTAGAGACAGGACGCGGGTGAGGGGTCGGCGGAGAGAAAGATGAGATCAAGGCACGGTGAGGTTAGCACCAGAGGAGAGAAGTGTGTGGCCTGGGTTGTAGTGGGAGAGTAGTGAGGATAGGTAGGAGGGGGCAAGGTGACTGAGTGCTTTAAAGCCAGTGGTGAGGAGTTTTTGTTTGATGCGGAGGTGGATAGCCAACCACTGGAATTTTCTGAGGAGTGGGGAGACATGTCCCGAACGTTTCTGTAGAAAAATGATCCGGGCAGCAGAGTGAAGTGTGCACTGGAGTTTGGAGAGACAGAAGGCTGGGAGGTCAGCAAGGAGGCTGATGCAGTAATCCAGGCGGGATACGATGAGTGATTATATTAATGTGGTAGCAGTTTGGATGGAGAGGAAAGGGAGGATTTTAGTGACGTTGTTAAGGTGGGACCAATGGGATTTAGTGCTGGACTATGTGGGTTGAATGACAGAGAGGAGTCAAGCATAACGCCCAGGTTACGGGCTTGTGAGACAGGAAGGATGGTGGTGCCGTCTACAGTGACGGAAAAGTCAGGGGGAGGACACGGTTTGGGTGGGAAGACGAGGAGTTCTACTTAGGATTTGTTAAGCTTGAGGTGATGGGAGGATCTCCAAGTAGAGATATCTTGAAGGCAGGAGGAAATGTGTCTGTCTCCCCGTCTAGACTGTGAGTTCCTTGTGGGCAGGGAGCCTACCAACTCTGTTGAATTATATTCTCCCAACTCCGGTGGCGGAGTGACTAATTCACTAACTGTAGGACTGTGCCAGGAGGCAGCACGGCACAGGTGGTGAGAAGTCTGAATGTATGTGTGTTTATGTACGGGTGTGAAATGGCGCACAACACAGAGAGGATGCATAACAGGTGGTAGGTCTCTTATTATGAAAGAGGAAAAAAAGGGAAAAATGAGGAGACCCAAGCGTGTGTGGGAAGAACAATGTCAGAAATGTCAGAAAAGAGTGGCCTTTGTGTCCATAGGAAACAGGTACATTTAGAGGTAAGTGGTAATCTCGCAATAGTTTTTGTGGTTTAACAATGGCACTGTCAAATGCAAACAATTAGGAAGGTTGTGCATTCTTTTTGTGGCACTTGGAAGTCTGAAGGTTACTGTATATAGGGCCAAACCTTCTAACCCTCCAAGCTGTCAAATGCATGATATATCATTCAAAAGGAAAAGATTCTACAATCTAGTGGTAGAATTACATTATTTCCAAGGTGTATTTTATAAAATGAGTACTTGAGGCTACTGTTGATTTTAATTTTTATTGGATAATGAAAATCTTGAGCCCAAACCTGACTTACAGGATTTGAAATAGTTTAGGAAAAGTGTCCTGAGCCTATTGATATGTTTACTTGCTGAGAGAATATCTAGAACATATCCAAAGAGTTTTCAATAAATTTTATTTTGCTTAGGCATGAAATATTAGGAAAACATCTTTATAATCTAAACCTTGAATTGAGGCCGTGCCTTTGAGTCAGATCATTAGTCCGGCCAGCTCAGAAATCAGTCCCTGACAGGGGCAACAGAATATCTGGAAGGACTACCAGATTTTGCCTCCTTGACATTCATCCTCAGAATAATTCTGTCACACCAGATTTCCAGATGGAGCTTTTTTTAAACACACCCCTCCCGCCACCAATATCTTAGAGTCTGGAAATCTATCTAAGAAGGCGGCTAGTGCTTTAAGTCACAAGTCATTTTACAGTGCATCTATTAATTCACAGAAAATGACCTTTAATATAGTATTGGCAGGTTGCTATTTCATGCCTCTTAGTCAGAGTACATGAGCATTAAATTGATAGGGTCGGTATTTTGTGTGTGTGACCTCATGAGTAGAAAGGTTTCCCAAGTGAAATTATCCATGAACACAGGGGCAGAAATTACACAATGCCTTTATTTTCACTGAAGCTTCTTCTGCTTGGGTTTTGGAAGCAGGTAGTAATGAGGGTTCCTGAACTTTTTCCCCAGGTTGAGGAGACTGTGAGCTCGCTGTGGGCAGGGAACATGTCTATCAACTCTGTTATATATATTATCATTATATTATATATTATAATATATATTATATATTATATTATCATCATATTATAATCTCCTCACCGTGCCTCGTTCTCGCCTGTCCCGCCATCGACCCCGGGCCCACGTCATCCCCCGGGCCTGGAATGCCCTCCCCCTCCGCCCATCCGCCAAGCTAGCTCTCTTCCTCCCTTCAAGGTCCTACTGAGAGCTCACCTCCTCCAGGAGGCCTTCCCAGACTGAGCCCCTTCCTTCCTCTCCCCCTCGTCCCCCTCTCCACCCCGCCGTCTTACCTCTTTCCCTTCCCCACTGCACCTGTATATATGTATATATGTTTGTACATATTTATTACTCTATTTATTTATTTTACTTGTACATATCTATTCTATTTATTTTATTTTGTTAGTATGTTTGGTTTTGTTCTCTGTCTCCCCTTTTAGACTGTGGGCCCACTGTTGGGTAGGGACTGTCTCTATATGTTGCCAACTTGTACTTCCCAAGCGCTTAGTACAGTGCTCTGCACACAATAAGCGCTCAATAAATACGATTGATTGATTGATTGATTTTATTATATATATATCAGTACATATTTATTACTCTATTTATTTATTTTACTTGTACATATCCATTCTATTTATTTTATTTTGTTAGTATGTTTGGTTTTGTTCTCTGTCTCCCCCTTTTAGACTGTAAGCCCACTGTTGGGTAGGGACTGTCTCTATATGTTGCCAACTTGTAATTCCCAAGCGCTTAGTACAGTGCTCTGCACACAGTAAGCGCTCAATAAATACAATTGATTGATTGATTATATTGTATTCTCCCAAGCGCTTAGTACAGTGAGAGCACACAGTAAGCATTCAGTAAGTGCTCAGAGAAGCAGCATGGCCTAGTGGATTGAACACGGGCCTGGGGGTCAGAAGGTCATGGGTTCTAATACCAGCTCCGCCACTCGTCCGCTGTGTGACCTTGGGCAAGTCACTTCATTTCTCTGTGCCTCAGTTAACTCGGCTGTAAAATGGGAATTGAGACTATGAGCCCCACGTGGGACAGGGACTGTGTCCAACCCAATTTGCTTGTATCCACCCCAGCGCTTAGTATACTACCTGGCACATAGTAAGCACTTAACAAATACCATAATTATTATTAATCAATACGATGGAGTGATTGATTGGTGAACTGCAGGGAGGCTAGGGAATGAATGGCTAAACATTTCTACTTGGAATGGGGCAGAATGTCTGTGCTAAAGAACTATTCACAAATTTTCCCGAGTACAGTTATTACAAGGCCCTGGAGCTTTCAAATGCTCCTTGGGGCCATCACCAAATCTTTGGTGCACTAATTCCACTTTCTTGAAGTTGGGCTTTGGGGATTAAAGGATTTTGGTCTCTTGCATTAAAAAAAAAAAAAAAAAAGAAGAAGCAAGTCCCATTAAGAATTTGCTTTATTCACTACATAATGAGGAAGCTAAAGCTCTCTATGAAGACTATCATGTTTTTAAAGTCTTAAATTTCTGATTTAAGACTTCTGATTCTGTATATATGTATATACCTGTATATATGTATATATGTCTGTACATATTTATTACTCTATTTATTTATTAATTTTACTTGTACATATCTATTCTATTTATTTTATTTTGTTAGTATGTTTGGTTTTGTTCTGTCTCCCCTTTTTAGACTGTGAGCCCACTGTTGGGTAGGGACTGCATATGCTGCCAACTTGTACTTCCCAAGCGCTTAGTACAGTGCTCTGCACACAGTAAGCGCTCAATAAATATGACTGATTGATTGATTTACTAACCCTATTCCGTGAGGCCTTTTATCACATATGAAGCTGTGTGCATTTTTATGGATTATGGTCCATTAAATCAATAAAATCTACGAGGACAGGAAGCTATGCTATCTAAGAATAAAACAGGCTCTGTACCACCCTGCACTGCAATATTAAAAAGAGTATGGAAAATCATTTAAATGGGGCAATCTGATATTCTGTATTTTTCTCCTAGAAAAAATGGTTTTGGATGAGTGTGGGTGTAGAAGTAGCCGTAATAGTGTTTATAAGCAGTTACTGTGTATCAAACACTCTATTAAGAAGAAGCGTGGCTCAGTGGAAAGAGCATGGGCTTCGGAGTCAGAGGTCATGGGTTCTAATCCCGGCTCCACCACTTGTCAGCTGTGTGACTTTGGGCAAGTCACTTAACTTCTCTGGGCCTCAGTTACCTCATCTGTAAAAAAATGGGGATTAAGACTGTAAACCCCACAAGGGACAACCTGATCACCTTGTATCCCCCCAGTGCTTGGAACAGTGCTTTGCACATAGTAAGCGATTAATAACAAAAGTATTATTATTATTACTATTACTAAATACCGGGGGCGGGGAAGAGAGGTGAGCCTTTTACACAGTCCCTGTCCTTCTGTCGGCTCACAATCTAAGAATACAGTGGGGAGGGGATTGGCGACAGGAAAGATGAAATAATCTAAGCATAAAATCAACATAAAAGACAAAGTTAAGAGTCTGACGTGTCTGGGGTTAAAGGCACCAGGTACGGGCCTAAGACTGCTGTCACTAGGGTCATCAAGAGTCCAGTTGCAACCAAAGCTTCCCAATGTTCTGCAGCTTAAATCTCCAGTGTCCCCACATGCACAGGGGTGGTGGTGGTGGTGGTGTGTGTGTGTGTGTGTGTGTGTATGCGTGTGTGTTAGGTGGGGGGGAGAGAGCGGGGAAGAGGGTTGAAGGACACAGATGCTTCTAAAAGATGCAATCCCTATTAAATGCTATGATGACAATGCATGTGAGAAATGAATCCAAGACACAAACATGATGGTACATGTGCATGGTAGGAATACCAAATTCTGGAGCATTCCCTAGAAAGTTTGGAGATTAGAGATTGAGGGAGGGATGATTTCCCCTCTCTCCCCTTCCCCTCCAAGCCACGTCTGCTCTACCCACCTTCCGTGTGACATCACGCAGAACATCCTTAGTATTTAATCTATAAGACCCACTCCTTATCCTGAATCAAGGACAGGGCAGAAGAACGTTTGTTATGTATGAGACAGTAGCAGGCTACAGTTCATTCCAGGACTTTTGCTTCTACCTGTCACCTCAGGATCCTTGTCTTTACCCCAGGGCTATTAGAACACAGCTATAGGACTTTCTCCATTGGTTGAATGAGGATAGAATTGGCATTGGCACCTACTGTAAACTCTTACCTGAAAAAAACAGACCCACAGTGATCGCCAATTCTCTAGGGAGGTGTGTTCATGTCGGGGGAAAGACAGTGAGAATGGTGCGGGTTAAATATTTCTTCTCTTCTCAGGCTAATAGTATACTTAGACTGTGAGCCCCACTTGGGACAGGGACTGTGTCCAACAGCGCTTGGCACATACTAAGTGCTGCACAAGCACCATTAAAAAAAAGTGTAGAAATTGGAAACTCTGAGCTTCACTACTGTCTTCGGTAGCACACTGAAATGAATGTTCAAACAGGGAAATCTTGAAATCTTGAGATAAGGTCATCTTAACGTATGAAAGGAAGTTAGAGAAGAGGGGTGTTCTCGTTGTGTTCCATTCATTCAATCGTATTTATTGAGCGTTTACTGTGTGCAGAGCACTGTACTAAGCGCTTGGGAAGTATAAGTTGGCAACATACAGATATGGTCCCTACCCAACAACGGGCTCAAGGTCTAGAAGACCAGAAAACCCGGGTGATGTCAAACTACCCCAAGTCACTCTGGCACTTAGAATTACACCCTTTTATTCACCCTTCCCTCAACCCCACAGCACTTAAGTACATATCCATAATTTATTTACATTTAATATCTGTATCCCCCTCTAGATTTTAAGCTTCCTATGGACAGGGATCATGTCTACCAACTCTGCTGTACTGTACTCTCCTGAGTGCTTAGTACAGTACTCTGCACTTAGTAGGCTCTCAATAAGGACAATCGATTGATGGATTGATCCCAAGTGCTTAGGACATTGTAGAGCTCTGCCCACAGTAAGCACTCAATAAATACCTCTGATTGACTGATAGTCTCTCTTTTCCCTACAACCACTCTGTGAAAGTAGTAGCAAATATCCTATGGTTTCAAAGCACTCAAAAATTATCTGTATGGAAGCCATTACATTCCTATCATGGTAAAAGACCAATTAAAGGTGGAATTTAGTGCTTTACCTAAATATTAAGATTAGGAGTTTATAAACATAACCAGAAGTTCAGTAAAACACCCAGGAAAGGAAACGGTCTGCCTTTGCCGTTTTCCAAGCAACAGTCTTTAGACTGAGGATCTATGCTGACAATAATAAGCTGTCTTTAATGAATCTCAGGGTCTTAAGTGATCACATCTGGAAAAGAAGCACTTCAAAAGAACAACCAGCCTGAACACCCAACACACACATGTTATCACAACTCTAAGGCAGCCCTCTTTTCTCTTCATCTCCGGGCTAAACCATGAGAAACGATTGCCATGCTCCATTCCTCTCACTCTACTTGATAGGCTCTCTGTGTCTTAAATTGTCTCCTAATCTGGTCAAAATTTCCCTGCCAAAAATGTCCCAATTCTCTGATTCCAGCATCCACCACCAATCAATCAATAGTCTTCTCCTGATCAAGTTCCAATTGCCCATCAAACAATTCTTAACCCCTTTACAGTCAAAATTCTGCAACATTTAGCAGTTCCTTGAACCCAAAATGAACTAAATGCCTCTCTAAATTAATTTGCTTGAGTTGCCTTACATTCCAATTTCTAACTTTTAAGGCTTAACTCACAGTACCTCAGATAAAAACATGAAACCAGAAAGTACAAATGCACTCTTCTATTTTCTAACCTACAAATGCTGCCATTGGCTGAAATGGGCTCTTTGAGACCTAGTCTGAATAAATGTCCGGTATTTCCCTAGTCAGGTGAGGGAACCCTAGAGGAATAAATGGCTAAATCTATTCGGGACATTTCACTTGAGGCCTCAGATACGCTAAAATGGATTAGGATAAATTCCCACTCCATTCATTCAACCAATCGTATTTATTGAGCGCTTACTGTGTACACAGCACTGTACTAAATGCTTGGGAAGTACCAATCGGCAACATATAGAGACGGGCTCACAGTCCAGACGGGGGAGAAAGACAACAAAACAAAACAAGTAGACAGGTGTCAATACCATCAGAATAAATAGAATTATAGCTATATACACATCATTAATAAAATAAACAAAGTTATCTTCCAATTACATCTTTGACTGTGCGTGCATGTGTGTGGACATGCATGCGTGCATATATGTTGGTGTGTAAATGCGAAAGGGAGAAAATTGCGTTCTCTATTAACTGCATTAGCGGCTGAAATTGTAAATACCCTCAAAAGCTACCGTGTAATGGGTCTGACCAACATCTAACCCGATTAAATCCGGAAAAAAACCAAAACCCATCAAGGCTGCTTGGATCGAAACGTTTTTAGCATATTCACAAAGACCTTCAATAAAATTTGAACAGTCAACCACATCAACATGCGTACCGAGTTGGCAGGAGGGAACAAAGGGGAGGGAAATGGTTTAAGGAGGCAAACTGAATGTGTGTTTACATGACGTTCGAAATTAATCTATTTTAGGCTGTATGTCTGTGGAGCATGGCTACATCCCATAGTACATACCACTTTGCAAATTTTTCTGAATCACATTTGAGGGATCTATCAGGAGGTGACCCAAGAACAGCAAAAAGCTTTTCGGTTTGAAACCCTCTCCACGTTCTAATAATAATAATTGTGGTATTTGTTAAGCGCTTACTACATGCCAACCACTGAACTACGCACTGCGGTAGATACAAGATAATTAAGTTCCACATGGGGCTCACAATCTAAACAGGAGGGAGAAGAAGCACTGAATTCTCACTCTGCAGAAAAAGGAATGGAGGAACAGGCAGGTTAAGTGACTTGCCCAAGGTCACACAGCAGGTTAGTGGCAGAAGAGGGATTAGAACCCAGGTCCTCTAAGTCCCAGGCCTGCGCTCTTTCCACTAGACCACACTTCTTCTCACTGTTATGCAAATATGAACAATGTACCAGATATTTAAAATAAAGCTAGCCACTTGCCCCCTATTTTCTCCCATCTACATGATGGGGCCCTCAGAATTATCAGGGGAGGTTAATCTGTACCTCAAGAGTGGGAAGCAGGTTCAGTGGAAGCCAACCTGAAACAGCAAAAGCTGAGAAATAGGAAAAGAGGCATTTCATTTTAAATTTACCTTGCCAGGCTTGCTAGTCAATTTTAAAATAGCTAAATCCCAAACAAATGGTTCAGAAGGGTGAGGTGGAGACATGTAATTTGCTTCAATTTAACGTTCCCAGGCTTTTGCCACAACCCCAGTGTTAAAGAAACATATACTTAGCCTGTAGATATGAAAGCCAGAATTGAATCACGAGAACAGCTCAGGTTTTAATACTCAGTTGGGTCATGCCCACTTTTCTAAAGTTGCTGATTACATTTATAATCAACAATTTACTTGCTAGTAACCAATGCAGACAGAAGACATCTTTCTACCTCCGCCACTAAGAAAAGAAACTCAAGCTAATTTGTGCATGCATCAGGGAGAAATAAAAGACACGGGATAATGTGGTTCGGACACATTAACCCATATCCAGGCTACTTAGCCGTGAAGAATCTGCTCTGCCAAACTGCACGGTATGTAGCATGGTACAAACCAAAACCTGCATGTAAGACAAACAGCCCCATCCAGATCCTGACTACAGATACCAGTCCTTAGTTGAAAGCCTCCAAACTACTTGATCTTCCATGGGGCCTCTGTGGCTTTTCCCAAAGCCACTGTTATTCATCTTCTGCTTGATGAGATCGGACAGTGCCAACGGCATGCTGGAAATGGAGCCACTTCAGCAAGACGCTGGACTCCATATCCAAATAACGCAGGTACGCTCTGCGCCTTGTTATGGCATCTACTGCTTTTTGAAATGCACAAAAGAAACTTATAAAGATCACTTATCACTCAAATTCCAAAACTGTCCGTCTATTATGGTTTGGTTTATGGCTTCAGGATAAAAAGAACAGCTCCCCCAAACCAAATGACCCTCTCATCACGGTAGAGCTCGGCTTGTCGGTATTGCCCTGGTCCCTTTCTTAGAGAAGTGGAAAGAGCCCGGGCTTGGGAGTCAGAGGTCATGGGTTCGAATCCCGCCTCCGCCACTCGTCAGCTGTATGACCTTGGGCAAGCCACTTAACTTCTCTGTGCCTCAGTAACCTCATCTGTAAAATGGGGTTTAAAACTGAGCCCCACGTGGGACAATCTCATCACCTTGTATCCCCCACAGAGCTTAGAACAGTGCTTTGCACATAGTAAGCGCTTAACAAATACCATCATTATTATTATTATTATTTTAGAGGGTTTAGAATTGGACTAGTTGGCCTAAACTTACGAGGTTCTTTCCTGAAATAGTTTTTCAGTGTATTAATGAAAATGGATTTATTTGTGAGAAAGGGTTGGATTGGTTTTCATCAGCCTAATCAAGTATACATATTTAACACACTCAAGTTTCAGGACTCTCACCATCAAAGACAAAGTAAAGGAAGTTTTCTGATCTGAAAATTTAAAAGCATCTTTTAAGGAAAAACACTTCCCTACCAGAAGACTTAACCATAAGGTTTAATTAAATTGTTCTACTAAGCTAAAAAAAAGAATAGGCAAGAGAACAATGAACCATTTTTGGACCTCTTATCGGACTATACATATATCAATAAAACCAATAAATTGTCACAAACAGCTGGAACCTGCTTACTTATGGTAATCAGGGCAAGGTGTGCTTAGATAAATAAAATTCACAGATATTCCAATGATTTCAAACTTCTTTCCCTAACAATTTTCTTTTATCTCAGAGCTGTTAGTAAGCAATATAACTGAGTAATTTGGGTTTTATCTCTTTTTGCTTCATTCCACCCTCTGGTGGAGGGGCATGAAGATAAGAACAGAAATGAGCCCTTTTAATAATCTGCAAATTAGAAAATCGACCCAAGAGATGATCAAACGGTAGCAAGACAAAGACTGGCCATAAACAGGAGATCCCAAACTGGGACTCTTATCTATGAGGAGGAGGAGAAGGGGGAAAGCCCTAAGAATATCCCATGCCCCTTCCCATGGACATTTTCAGAGTAGTAACATTAGTGATAGTGTTTACTGAGTGCTCGCTGAATGCAATGCATTGGACTAGGTGCTTGGGAAGAAGAAAATAAAGAAGCAACAGGGTCTCTGCCCACAAACAGTGTACATTTTACTGGGGGTGTAAACTTGTTGTGGGCAGGGAATGTGTCTACCAATTCGGTATAGTGTACACTCCCAAGCATTTAGTACAGTGCTCTGCATGCAGTAAGCATTCAATCAATTCCACTGATTGACTGATTGGGGGAGAGACAGAGAAAACTTTTGAGCAGTGAACTCAAAATAATTTAAATGAATATACAGTTAATTAAACGTATAAGAGGGCTGACGATGGATATAGATAAGTACATAAGTGCTAGACTCATTGGTTGCACCATGCCACCCCAGCCCCAAATCCCTGCTTCTTATTCTCACCTCTTCTGGGAGGATATAATCTAATGGAAGATTTTCAGCCTTGGTGATTGTTGAGCCCCAAGCATGGTTCTGAGCTCGGGATCCGCTGATCAATTTAAATCCAGCTCCAGAAGCAGGCTGAAAGGCCAGGCTTCTGTCCTGGGACTACAGGTCCCAGATATTGCTGATTGGACTCAGTACACTCCAAGTAATGCTCGACATCTGGAATATTTTTGAACGGTTATATGTGTTGATACCATCCTACAGCCATACGGAAGCCCGGAAACAGGACACACCCGAAGCTTCCAGAGTGTAGCCAAGTCTTCAGATAATAATTGTAGTATTTGCTTAGCACTTACTATGTGCCAGGCACTGTACTGAGAGCCGGGGTGGACACAAGCAAATCGGGTTGGACACAGTCCATGTCCCACAGTCCCAATTCCCATTTTAAAGATGAGGTAAATGAGGCACAGAGAAGTAAAGTGACTGGCCCAAGGTCACAAAACGGACAAGTGGCAGGGCAGGGATTAGAACCCATGACCTTTTGACGCCCAGGCCCAGGCTCTAGCCACTACACCACACTGCTTCTCAATACCAGGTCCATGGTAGCTACCTTTCTTAGGAGAATCTTGGTTAAACTGTACTAAGTAGACTGACAATCTATTTTGTCACAACACCTATCTGTGTTTTCATCTTCTCTCTCAATAATAATAACAATAATGATGGTGTTTGTTAAGTGCTTACTATGTGCCAAGCACTGTTCTAGGTGCTGGGGGAGATACAAGGTTATCAGGTTGTCCCACGTGGGGCTCACAGTCTTAATCCCCATTTTACAGATGAGGGAACTGAGGCCCAGAGAAGTGAAGTGACTTGCCAAAAGTCACACAGCTGACAAGGGGTGGGGTCAGAATTAGAACCCACGACCTCTGACTCCCAAGCCCGGGCTCTTTCCAAGCCACACTGCTTCTCAACAATTGGTGAGAGTTAAGGTGGAAGAGCGTGTGTGTGTGCGCGCGCGCACAATCTGGGGTTATAGTCTCCTACCATTCTGGTTTGTTCTAACATAATCCCAGAATGCTGTGGAACCTAAAATTGTTCTGAGTGTATTCCAGCCTGGATTTGAATGTCCAGGCCTCTAATTGTGGAAAAAAACAGCTAAGAGCCAGTACAGGGCAGATTTACCATTTAAGTCAAGTCTGCGCCAATTCCAACAAGTGTATGTAGTTTTCTAATATTGTCTGAGACAGCCTATAACAATTTAGACCGTATGTACGGTCAGCCTACTGTTATATTCACACATTTATAAGAAGGTAGCCTTTGTTAGTGCTGGAACTTGCTCCCTTCCTTTTTCAAAGGATAATTAAAACAGAATACTGAAGTGAGCGGATGATCATTTGGTCAAATGCTGATGCAGCGCCACAAAGATCCTAATAAGAACCGTACGGAAGCACTAGAAATGAAACATTCTGAAAATAACCAATGGCTGGGGCCAAAATGTTATGACGGGATAAAGTTATGTTGAGATTAATGGTTTATTGCAAGTCAAGTGATATATGATATAGTAAGAGAAAACAGTGTTATCAGAAATGCAGGTAAAGGGGAAATGAAGGAGAAGCTACAAAGTAAACTTGACAGGAAACAATAATAGTGATGTGTATATGTATTGCACCTTTCCTCTGAGGAGGTTTTGTAGGTATTTCATTAGTCCTCACATCAAATGATGTGAGGTAGGTGGATGGCAAGTTTTTATCATCCCTATGCTCCAGATAATAGAAACCGCGAGGAGAGAACAAGTGATTTGCCCAAGGTAGTATGTGATGAAATTTGTGGTGGAGCTGGAAGCACAATCCAGATCACCTGACTTACAAGCTCAGTATTAGGCGTAATAGACTCTTGTTTCAGAACACATTGGTATAGTAGAAGAGAGGCATACAAGGAATGATGACCCCAGACCTCTGGAATCCATTATGGGAAGATCATTTCTTAGCCACTATGAAACTTGAAAACACTCCAACCCGCCCCTGATCATACCTTCATATGACCTCTAGTCTAGAGTGAGAAAGTAAAAACCAACCTGTCATATTTACTAGAAACCAAAAAACACCAAAGAAATATAATCCTTGGAAAACACACATTTTATCTATAGGTTGGGCATCTACGTTTTCAGACAGTGCACTAGACAGGAGAGGAATATTCTCCAGAAAGACTAGAAGAACAGCAACTTTAGAAGAAGCCGCAAACACTGAAAAACCAAGGAAAGCTATTTGCAGCCATGCAGTTATGAATGAGCATTTTAGAATTATTTAAAAATAAATTAGCACCATACCTCAGCAATGACTTATAATCTATGCTAATTAAAAATGTGGTCTTCCTCCTTTAGTGTAGAAACTCGGCAACTCACAGGCCCATCAGATATGGGTTTCTGCTCATTGCTCTTCAAAGGACAACACAGAGATTCTGATCACAAGACAAAGTGCCCAGACCACTAATTTAATTTAATTTAGCTGATTATGGTATTTATTAAGTGCTTATGATGAGCCAGGCTCTATGCTACACACTGGGGTGTATATAAGATAAGCTGTTCAGATACAGGCCCTGTCCCATATGGGATTCACAATCTAGGTTGGGAAGAACAAACATACAGCAAAGATAAGTCAACTGCAGACAACGGAAGCATTTAAAATGACAAGAAAATAAGATAAAAGGCCAAATGGACAGATGAACAATTCTAAGAGAGAATGGTCCTGAAGTTCGCCACTCGCTGATTTCAACTGGCTGCAACTTCTCAATGTTCTGGCAGTTGGGAAGGTCAACTTTTCGGGATCCTGGTTTGGGGGGGAGGGACTGGACTCCTGCAATGATGGGTGGGAGGGTGGGTGCCACTGAAATTCACAACTGGAGTTGGCCCATGAAATAAACATGGATCAGCTAAATGAAAGAGCAACATAAATCCCCCAAAGTGGATTGAGCTGAATGGAATCTCTTGGTAAAGGTTCTGGAGAATATGGTCTAATTCCAGAAGTTCATATTATTGCTCTTTTAATCAATCAATTTATTACTGATTTACTGAGTGCTTACCATGTGCAGAGCATTGTAGAAAGTGCTAGGGAGAGCTGGTAGACAGGTTGCCTGCCCACAAGGTTTCCTTTGAAGAGCAAATGCTACTCATAAAATTTGACCTCTCTTGTGAAGAATGTAGGAAGAATGTGATGATTATGATGGGGGTGATTATCTTCATTATTATCACCACCCTATCTTCTGAGGAGAACCAGTCCAACATTATTATCACAGGATCAGTCTGTCTCTGTCAGGCAGGGCAGAAGTCATCTCTGGGAAATCTCCTCTAATTCCTGCCACTGAGGGCACCCCAAGCAGGTCTGTGAAGTGTGGTGGGATCTTCCTTTCTTGGCTGTAGAGCTCCGTGCCTAATATATGCAGGATCACAGCCTTTAACCTTCTCTTACCTATCTCATCGGACTTTCCAACAGCCCTAAGTGGCTGCTTGTTCAGGAAATTTGGACCCAGGAAGGGTCCACATTAATTTTTTTTTAATGGCACTTCGTAAGTGCTTACTATGTGCCAAGCACTGTTCTAAGCACTGGGATGGATACAAGTTCATCAGGTGGGACACAGTTCCTGTCCCCCATAGGGCTCAAAAATGAATCCGCTAAATTCGTTCATAAAAATGAATCACATTAAAATATCTTGGAATACAAGCACAGCTTTACCTCATTTCTTACGATTTCTTTGACATTCTCCGATAGCCCTTTTCATAACTCCATCCCCATTAATCAATGATACTTAAACCGTGCTTTGCACATAGTAAGTGCTTAACAAATGCCATCATTATTATTAAGCATTCACTTTGTGCAGAGCACTCTACTAAGCACTTGGAAGAGTACAATACAGTTGGTAGACATGATTCATTCATTCATTCAATCGTATTTATTGAGCGCTTACTGTGTGCAGAGCACTGTACTAAGCGCTTAGGAAGTACAAGTTGGCAACATATAGAGACGGTCCCTACCCAACAGTGGGCTCACAGTCTAGAAGGGGGAGACAGAGAACAAAACAAAACATATTAACAGAATAAAATAAATAGAATAAATATGTACAATTAAAATAGAGTAATAAATACGTACAAACATATATACATATATACAGGTGCTGTGGGGAAGGGAAGGAGGTAAGGCGGGGGGATGGAGAGGGGGAGAAGGGGGAGAGGAAAGAGGGGGCTCAGTCTGGGAAGGCCTCCTGGAAGAGGTGAGCTCTCAGTAGGGCCTTGAAGGGAGGAAGAGAGGTAGCTTGGCGGATGTGCAGAGGGAGGGCATTCCAGGCCAGGGGGATGACGTGGGCCAGGGGTCAACGTTGGGACAGGCGAGAACGAGGCACGGTGAGGAGATTAGTGGCAGAGGAGCGGAGGGTGTGGGCTGGGATGGAGAAGGAGAGAAGGGAGGTGAGGTAGCAGGGGGCGAGGTGATGGACAGCCTTGAAGCCGAGGGTGAGGAGTTTCTCACTCTCACGCACAGATTGATTGGTAGCCACTGGAGATTTCTGAGGAGGGGAGTAACATGCCCAGTGCGTTTCCGGACAAAGACAATCCGGGCAGCGGCGTGAAGTATGGATTGAAGTGGGGAGAGACAGGAGGATGGGAGATCGGAGAGGAGGCTGATACAGTAATCCAGACGGGATAGGATGAGAGCTTGAACAAGCAGGGTAGCGGTTTGGATGGAGAGGAAAGGGTGGATCTTGGCAGTGTTGCAGAGCTGAGACCGGCAGGTTTTGGTGACGGCTTGGATGTGAGGGGTGAATGAGATAGCGGAGTCGAGGATGACACCAAGTTTGCGGGCTTGTGAGACGGGAAGGATGGTAGTGCCGTCCCTGCCCATCACAGTATTTGAAGAGTGATTTTTGATGAGTACAAGTCTTTTTTACTCCACCCGGCAAAACTTTCCCACCTTGGCCCTAACCTCTATGCAAGACTTGTTTCGATGTCTGTCTCCCCCATTCTAGACTGTAAGCCTGGTGTGGGCGGGGATTGTTTCTCTTTATTGCTGAACTGTACTTTCCAAGTGCTTAGTACAGTGCTCTGCACACAGTAAGTGCTCAATAAATACATTTGAATGAATGAATGAAAAGAAGGGTGGGGCAAAAGGAGAAAAATGACCTTATCAGTGGGTTTTGGTATCTCAAGATACCAGTATGCAATACTGCAATGCTAACTGTCTCTAGGAAGGAGCTTTAAACAAGGCCAAGAAAACCATCACAAATCTCCCTGAAATGATATTTAATGTTAGCCACAATTATCTGGAGAGTATTGGAAGTGTTCGGTTACATCACTACGTATTCCTTCACACAAGGGGAAAAGGTTTTGGACCTGTGGGCCTGTTTCCATCACAGCTGTCCACCTAATTGGGTTAAGCATAGTCCATGTCCCATATGGGGCTCACAGCCTTAGTCCCCATTTTACAGATGAGGTAGCTGAGGCACAGAGAAGTGAAGTGACTGGCCTTTCCCAGTTCCTGTTTTAAAAGGAGATGGTAAGTTGATTTCTCTGGGGTGGGGGGAGGGGTGTGTGTGTGTGTGTGTGTGTGTGTACATGATCACAAGCAATAAAGTCCTCAAAGGCAGTCAGTCAGCCAGCAATGACACAATGCTTATCACATCGCCTTTACTGGACAGGACATAGGAGGAGAATGGCAACAACACGATGCCCATACAGCTGTTCTGAAATTGCATAAACAGGTGGACAAAAGAAAAGCTTTCAAAACAAAATGAAGAAAAGCCTCGAATGACTTGGCATAGCTGTGAACAGTAAGAAGAAACACCAAATCCATCGGCCTGGCATTTAGCCATTAGAAATGAAGTTGGCTATCTTAGAATAAAAGACTTGGGAAGATCAGGACACAAAGAAAGAGAACTGAATAAAGGATCAGGAACAGTGGATAACAAATGTAACAGTGCAGTAAAGGACAATCTTGGCATATCCCCACACTTAGATAAAAATCTCACCAACAGAATTGTCACCTTCAAACTTGAAAGACATTGTGCTTGTGTGTGTGTGTATATATACATATATATACATATATATATACACATAATTATTCCTACTTCCTCTGGACTGTAAGCTCATTGTGGACAGGGAAAGTGTCTACCAACTCTGTTAGACTGTACTCTCCCAAGCCCTTAGTAAGTGCTCAATAAATATGACTGATTGATTTGTCAGAGCCTATTTAGAAACTTGGCAGCACTCCAGGACAGACTGCTGGCACTCTCATTTTAAAGAAGTATGCTGTAGTGCATCTCCCTATAAAGTGTAACTTGGAATAAAATGTCATCAAGGAACAAGATCGAGATGCAATTATTATCTTTATTTCATTGTAAACCCTACATTCTTTACCGACTAAAATCAATCAATCAATCAATCAATCGTATTTATTGAGCGCTTACTATGTGCAGAGCACTGTACTAAGCGCTTGGGAAGTACAAATTGCCAACATATAGAGACAGTCCCTACCCAACAGTGGGCTCACAGTCTAAAAGGGGGAGACAGAGAACAAAACCAAACATACTAACAAAATAAAATAAATAGGATAGATATATACAAGTAAAATAAATAAATAAATAAATAGAGTAATAAATATGTACAAACATATATACATATATACAGGTGCTGTGGGGAAGGGAAGGAGGTAAGATGGGGGGGATGGAGAGGGGGACGAGGGGGAGAGGAAGGAAGGGGCTCAGTCTGGGAAGGCCTCCTGGAGGAGGTGAGCTCTCAGCAGGGCCTTGAAGGGAGGAAGAGAGCTAGCTTGGCGGATGGGCAGAGGGAGGGCATTCCAGGCCCGGGGGATGACGTGGGCCGGGGGTCGATGGCGGGACAGGCGAGAACGAGGCACGGTGAGGAGATTAGCGGCAGAGGAGCGGAGGGTGCGGGGTGGGCAGTAGAAGGAGAGAAGGGAGGTGAGGTAGGAGGGGGTGAGGTGATGGACAGCCTTGAAGCCCAGGGTGAGGAGTTTCTGCCTGATGCGCAGATTGATTGGTAGCCACTGGAGATTTTTGAGGAGGGGAGTAATATGCCCAGAGCGTTTCTGGACAAAGATAATCCGGGCAGCAGCATGAAATATGGATTGAAGTGGAGAGAGACACGAGGATGGGAGATCAGAGAGAAGGCTGGTGCAGTAGTCCAGACGGGACAGGATGAGAGCTTGAATGAGCAGGGTAGCGGTTGGGATGGAGAGGAAAGGGCGGATCTCGGCAATGTTGCGGAGCTGAGACCGGCAGGTTTTGGTGACGGCTTGGATGTGAGGGGTGAATGAGAGAGCGGAGTCGAGGATGACACCAAGGTTGCGGGCTTGTGAGACGGGAAGGATGGTAGTGCCGTCAACAGAGATGGGAAAGTCAGGGAGAGGACAAGGTTTGGGAGGGAAGACAAGGAGTTCAGTCACCTCCATCACCTCGCCCCCTCCTACCTCACCTCCTTTCTCTCCTTTTACAGCCCAGCCCGCACCCTCCGCTCTTCTGCCGCTAATCTCTTCACCGTGCCTCGTTCTCGCCTGTCCCGCCGTCGACCCCTGGCCCACCTCATCCCCCTGGCCTGGAATGTCCTCCCTCCCCACATCCGCCAAGCTAGCTCTCTTCCTCCGTTCAAGGCCCTACTGAGAGCTCACCTCCTCCAGGAGGCCTTACCAGACTGAGCCCCCTCCTTTCTCTCCCCCTCGTCCCCCTCTCCAACCCCACCATCTTACCTCCTTCCCTTCCCCACAGCACCTGTATATATGTATATGTTTGTACATATTTATTACTCTATTTATTTTACTTGTACATATCTATTCTATTTATTTTATTTTGTTAATATGTTTGGTTTTGTTCTCTGTCTCCCCCTTCTAGACTGTGAGCCCACTGTTGGGTAGGAACTGTCTCTATATGGTGCCAACTTGTACTTCCCAAGCACTTAGTACAGTGCTCTGCACACAGTAAGCACTCAATAAATACAATTGATTGATTAATTGATTGATTTTGACTCCTAGGCCCGTGCTCTATCCTCTATGCCACGTTGCTTCTCTTTTCCATACTGAAAAGAAGTGCTTAGAAAGAAACATCTAGCAAGTGACTTTTTAAATGTTGGTTATCATCAGTATGAATCCTTAGAGAGTTTGTTCAATGCGCAGGTAAAATAGAAACATGAAGGAGGATAAGGTCTTTGCTAGCCGATTTTATAATCTTGGCCTCTAAATCCTGGCTCCACCACTTATCAGCTCTGTGACTTTGGGCAAGTCACAACTTCTCTGGGCTTGTTACCTCATCTGTAAAATGGGGATGAAGACTGTGAGCCCCCCGTGGGACAACCTGATCACCTTGTTAACCTCCCCAGCGCTTAGAACAGTGCTTTGCACATAGTAAGCGCTTAACAAATGCTATAATTATTATAATAATTAAATTATTCTTATAGCTCCCTCTCCTTTATTTTCCACCATGGAAAGACCTGGGTGGTGAATTAAGTGCTTAGTACCATGCTCTGCACACAGTAAGCGCTCAATAAATACAATCGATTGAATGAATGAATAAAATCTATCCCCTTTTATAAGTGCTGTAGCTTTTGCCCAGGCCCCCACCCCTAAAATCATCACATCTCACAGCAGGGAGGGGTTCAATGGAAGAGCCAAAAATAGGCAAGTACCTACTGGGACTATGCCATCAGTGGGAAAGTCTCATGCCACAAAATTACCAATGGCACCTCACATGGTGGACAGGTCAAGCAGGAATCCTGGAAAACAACTAAGGAGGATGACTGCAATGTCTACCAAGGCAACCTCCTGCTGATGTTTGCTTTTTAAAAAAAATTTTTTTTTGAGAAGCAGCGTGGCTCAGTGGAAAGATCCCGGGCTTGGGAGTCAGAGGTTGTGGGTTCTAATCCTGCCTCTGTGACTTGTCAGCTGTGTGACTTTGGGCAAGTCACTCCACTTCTCTGGGCTTCAGTTACCTCATCTGTAAAATGGGGATGAATACTGTGAGCCCCCCCAACCGGCCCCTGCGGAACAACCTGATTACCTTGTACCCTCCCCCAGTGTTTAGAACAGTGCTTGGCACATAGTAAGCGCTTAACAAATGCCATCATTATTATTATGATGATGAATGATGCTACAGTACAACTCTGGCACTCTGCTGTAGCTTTGGCACTAATTTTGTACCTAAAATTTTTGCACATACTACACAATGAGTTTGGTCACTCACACCGCTAGCACTATAATCAACTCCTTCACGCAGGCCCTCGGTATTAAAGTCTTCAGGACCCTCATCATTATCATCAGTCATAATCATTAGCTTTAGTATAATTCTCATATCCCCCCACATATGGATCTGGTCAATTTATGCTGCCTTTTTTTTTGTAACTGTCTCTGGATAACTTTCATCTCAGCTTCCTGAGCTGCACAAATTTGAAGTGAAGAGTCTTGTAACACCTCTTCTATCTAAAAGGAACAAGATAAAATTAGTAATTTCTTTAGTGTTGTGGGTTTTATTTTCAATTCCACGATCACGCTGCTTTGTGAAGCCAAGGTAGCACTTACAGTAGGGCCTAGATTTCCCAGTCCCCGGAACTACTGATATGTGTTTTTTTTCATCACTGTATATCAAGCTAGCTCTTCCTCCCCAGTATTTTGCGGATCCACCCTTACTCTCCACCCTCACAGCCACCAACCCCCAGCTAGGTAATTAAAACAGCTTTCTTAGAGGTCTCCTGGCTCTTTCCCTCTTCAGTTTATCCTGCATACGGTTGTTTGGATGATCTGATGACTTTAAGAACACATCACTCCCCTCCTCAAAACCCTTCAACGGCTACCCATTTCTTTCCAAGTTCAACAAAAATTCCCAATCGTTGGATTCAAGGCTCTCCTCCTCATTCTACTACAGCGCAGTTTGCACTCTTAGCTCCTCCCAAGCAAACCTTCCAATTGCACCTACCTCTCGACTCCCCGGTGTTTGATCCATAGCTCATGCCTTTCCCTCTTTCTCGGACCTCCCTCCCGCATGCAAATTTGCCAAACCATATTCCTTCCTACCTTTAACGTCCTCTTAAAAAGCCACCTCTTCCAGGTAGCATTGCCTGATTAATCTCTATTTCCCTACTGCCATGCCATTTTGCCAGTGCTTCTGCCACTCAAAGAGATGATATGGCCAGGGAAGATTTCTTTAAGTTGCCTGGACTGTCAGCACGGATTTTTTGGGCATTTATTAAGCGCTTACTACGTGCAAAGCACTGTTCTAAGCGCTGGATTCTGAGATGGCTGGAGCTCTCATGCACTGCACAACCAGAGAGGGTTCTGTTGTGAGCCAGCTTTAAAATTCCCAATGTAATAACTTCAAGCATCCCAGCCTTTTAATGGTGCTGGTACCCCGTGCATGTTTTCAAAATGTATTAGTATACCCTAACTCTTTATTATTTTATAAATAGCTTTCATTATGTTGAAGGATCACCCTACACTAGGGATCACTTTCTTTAAAAAAGCAAGCATGCATTCCCTACATTTGTTATAGTCCCAGCACATGAGTTTGTGCAATCACTGATCCTTTATCCAGTTACTGTTTCATAATGACCCTTCTCTCGTCTTCACTAAATCCAAATATGGATATTTTCAAAAATATCTTGTGACCAGACCATTTTTCTTCATTATGCTAAGTTTGCTAAACATTTACCAAGTAAGAATCATGTATATAAACACACACACACACACACACACACACATACATAAATAATGAGTTCATGCCCTTAATTATTCTGTAGAGTAATCCTGACTGGTATTTTGCTCACCTTAATTTACACAGCCAACTCAGTAACTGAGAAAATCACCTCCACTCCATAAGCGTCTCGGGTCCATTTGTAGATTAACCCTCCAGATCTGTTTTAGGAAGAGCTCATTTCATTTCCTCACTTTTCCCTTCTCTGATAGCTCCCAAAGTCTCCGGCAGGAGCCAAGTAATAAAGACAAGCACATGGTTAAAACCAGCAGCTGAAGTTTCTACAGAAAGCCCAAACATGACGTTCTTGATAAGAACGCATTCATTTTCCAGTGGTCGCAAGTTGATTTTCTTATAGCTTGTGCCCAAACCAATCTAGGCGTAAACACGTATTATTTTTTTCCTGTGTAGGCAAGACTTCCGTGATGTTATTGAAGTCAACCGAATGTCTCAGTCCGGCTGGATGCATGACAAAACTAAGGCTTCCTCAGCATGACCCCTTTTCAAAACATACTAGAGGCTCCAGCTCCATGGGGGTAACATCAGCTTTATCCCAACATGAGTAGAAACCCATATCTACTTTGTTTCAAACCTTGGTGCTGGATGAAAATCCAAAGTGGAATCAAGACAATGGTATCACTTCACGGTTCCCCAGCCTAGCCACAGAACCAGATGGGATTTCTTCCCAGTGCTCAATACATTGCAAACTGCTTGATCCCAAGAGCGTAGCACAGTGCTTGGCAGACAGTAAGCGCTCAATAAATGCAACTGATTAATCAAGCTACTGACTACTGGGTTTCTTCTTAGTTGTTATCATTTACATCTAGAGATAAGTACTTTCACAGGACTCATCTATGATAGGGTGAGGTCACTTGTACAGTAGTAAGAGCCTACAATAAGCATCCTTACAGCAGACCACCAGGGCCTTTTGTGTGGGACTTGACACCTGTCCACATGTTCGGTTTTGTTGTCTGTCTCCCCCTTCTAGACTGTGAGCCCGCTGTTGGGTAGGGACCATCTCTATATGTTACCAACTTGTACTTCCCAAGCGCTTAGTACAGTGCTCTGCACACAGTAAGTGCTCAATAAATACGATTGATTGATTGATTCCTAAGCACTTAGTACAGTGCTCTGCAAACAGTAAGCGCTCAATAAATACGATTGAATGAATAAATGAGTGAATGAATGGGAGAGTCGCCGTCTCCCCCCTACTACCCATACCCAATCTAGTGGGAGTTATGATCATAATAATAACAATAATTATAATGGCATTTGTTAAGCGCTTACTACGTGCCAGGCATTGTATTAAGCACTGGGGTGGATTGGGTCGGACACAGTCTCTGTCCCACGTGGGGCTCACTGTCTCAATCCCCATTTTACAGATGAGGTAACTGAAGTGACTTGCCCAGGGTCACACAGCAGACAAGTGGCAGAGCTGGGATTCGAACTCATGCCCTTCTGATTCCCAGGCCCGTGCTCTATCCGCTACGCCATGCTGCCTCTCCCGGCTCTAGCCCAGGAAGGGTGAGGAAACTCCTGCAGCCTGAGGCCTTCTCAACTTCTGGAACTTCGGAACAGCTATGGCTGTTGGACTCTGAGCTGCTGTTCGCATGAAACTCGGCTCCTCTAGCCACAATACCCTATTGCTCGCACTGTATTTACCACTGCCCTTGTCTCTTACCTCATTTTTTTTGCTTTTACTGTTTCATTTTTCTTTATGGGTCTGTCTCCAAAACCCCTTTCCTCATCTTAGTCTTAGATTGAGGGGTGTGGGCATTTTTCCCGGTGCTTAACACAGTGCTTTGTACAAAGTAGGCACATGATGAATACTACTATCATCATCATCATCATCAATCGTATTTATTGAGCGCTTACTATGTGCAGAGCACTGCACTAAGCGCTTGGGAAGCACGAATTGGCAACATATAGAGACAGTCCCTACCCAATATTGGGCTCACAGTCTAAAAGGGGGAGACAGAGAACAAAACCAAACATACTAACAAAATAAAATAAATAGAATAGATATGTACAAGTAAAATAAATAGAGTAATAAATATGTACAAACATATATACATATATACAGGTGCTGTGGGGAAGAGAAGGAGGTAAGATGGGGGGATGGAGAGGGGGACGAGGGGGAGAGGAAGGAAGGGGCTCAGTCTGGGAAGGCCTCCTGGAGGAGGTGAGCTCTACTACTACTACTACAGAACAAGATGATACAGATCTTGCGGAGTGACTAAAAATTCCCTCTGGAGCAGAAACTTTGCTTCAAGAGTGCTTCCTTAATTACTATAGAGTCTCGATTTGAGACCTGTGGAGGAGTCTGGGTTCTGAGAATCTGAACAAAGGAACTGATTATAGTGACAGTGGTTTGCACAGTGCCACTGATACTCTCTTGTCCTGCAGGGTCCTGGAATGCAGCCAGCGAGTAGGTGCCCAGGGCTGCAGCACATTTTCAAATCCACGTCAAGGGTTTTTTTACATGTTCTTTCCCTGGACCAAAGCAGAACTTTTAACTATTACTTGATTCCTTTAGCGATTGCACTTTGTAAGATGAGGAATCGTAGCACTATTGCTATTTGAGTTGGTGGATCATTGACTCATGCTCTTCTAAGATGTTCAGCTTGAAAATTTCTGCCAGCATATTCTAGCAAAGTTGAAACAAGTTTAGGCTTTTGAAGACACTATGCAATGTGTCATAAGACTCCTCTCTACCTGCTTTGAAGGGGAATGGATATTTGGCTTTGCTAAGTCCAAGGAGGGGAAAAATACCCCAAACAAATGGCAGATGAATGCAGCCTAGTCAGCATTCCCATGGGGCTATTACCAGTCTTGAAGCCAGGTTTATTAAGTCAGACTCAGAGCAGAAGCATTCAGCCTTGTCAAAACAGGATGCACTAAGAATGGGAAGCTATCTCTCGCTCCATACATTATTTATTTATTGGTCTCAGAAGTGGCATTGTCCTATTTAAACGTATCCTAATCCTCTTTGCCTCCATTAATCCTTTTGTCACAGGCTTCTAACATTTTATACTTTCAGCCCACACTAGAGACAGCATATCTATGTACAGTAGATAATGATATGTATATATGTATCATGACCGTGTCTGCCTGGGGCATAAGCCGTAATTCACTGTAAATTAAGAATCGATACAAATATAAATGCCCATTTTCCAGTATTTCAGACTGCTGTAACCATGGGAAGAGGGGAAGGAGAAAATATCACTGGGGTTTAGAAAAGCCTGACAGTTTAGGCAGACATGAAAAATTAGTCCCCAGAAGTACATGGCTACAGAAGCATTTCCCCTGCCTGCAAATGTTTTCTCTTTGTTAAGCATTCTATTCATTCATTCATTCATTCAAACAGTCGTATTTATTGAGCGCTTAGTGTGCAGAGCACTGTACTAAGCACTTGGAAAGTACAATTCAGCAGAGAGAATCCTCATTTACCCTGCCTGCAAAAGTTTTCTCCTTGTTAAGCATTCTATTCATTCATTTGTATTTATTGAGTGCTTACTGTGCGCAGAGTACTGTACTAAGCACTTGGAAAGTACAATTCAGCAACAAATAGAGACAATCCCTGCCCACAGTAGGCTCACAGTCTAGCAGGGGGGAGACAGACATCAAAACAAGTCAACAGGCATCAACAGCATCAATATAAATAAACAGAATTATAGATATATACACATTCTATTGGCTGGCTCCTCCAAGAGGCATTCCCTGATTAATCGCACCTTTCTGGTCATATCACCTCAGCATTCATATGCATTTATCTTTTCCTATTTAACTGCCTGCTTTCATTTTTATCATCCGTACACATGTGCTTACTCCCTTACCTGTTGTGAGTGTGGCAATTTATATCCACTTCTCTCCTTTAGATTGTAAGTCACCTTTAACATCTATTGTGTGCTTCCCAGGACTTAGTACAGTGCATTGCACCCAGTAGGTGCTCAATAGATATCAGTCTTCCTCCTACTCTTCCTCACTGGTGGAGTCTACATGGCACCAATTTCATCCTGACTGCCAACATCGAGTGACACATTTCCTGCTGGCAAGGAGCTTAGACTGGGGATTATATCACACATCCTCTCTGTTCACAGATATAAAGTGAGATCTCATGTAATTACCACAAATGTTCTCTGAAATTCATTCATTCAATCATATTTATCGAGCACTTACTGTGTGCAGAGCACTGTACTAAGTGCTTGGAAAGTACAATTCAGCAATAGAGACAATCCCTTGCCCACAATGGGCTCACAGTCTAGAAGGGGGGAGACAGACATCTAAATAAGTAAACAGGCATCAATAGCATCAAAATAAATAAATAGAATTATAGATATATACACATCATTAATAAAATAAATTGAATTATAAATACATACATATATACACACACAAGTGCTG